>NC_073704.1:55429670-56632795 GCF_023634085.1 Falco cherrug | reverse complement strand
ATGTATGTTATATCTATGTGTAATCCTAACCAGTCGAACCATTCACAGCCGAACCTGTGGTTCCAGAGGCATCCTAAATCCCTCTGCACCTGGGAAATGCATTGTCCCTGGACAGCTGAAGGGCTATAGGATAGATCTTTATGTGCCCATGTAAAAGGGTAGAGGCAAAAAGATGTTCGCTGCCTCTCTCCCCTTAAGGCAGATGGAGGGGCTGGGCCTGGGGAAGGGCTTGGCAACGTCCACAGCTCATATTCCCTGTACTGCCCTTCAGGGATATATCCGCTTACTCCCATGCTGCTCCCAAAGGAGCATCCCTGTCTTTTCCTGCATCCTTCAGGGCTGAGCCACGGGTTGACATCCACACGTCGTCTCTTTGCTGGTCCTCTGTCCTTCAGGGAGATGAGCACCCAGAGGACTGCCAGCCACAGTGCCTCGCTGCTGGGGCAGCTCTGGTGGGGGGCAGGGTGGCACCAGAATAGGAGAGTCCAAGTCAGTGGGGCCATGCTGACTTGGTTACCGGCCGTGAACCCCTGAGCTCCATGGTGCTGTAGATGCTCCTCGCACACACTGAGCCCGTGAAAAGCAGCTGCCTTCTCATATGCCCCTGCTGTGACTCCTGCCCAGCTCAACTGCAGCTGCATGAGCAAGGCTGTGAGGGTGGACTGATGTGGTTTTATGGGGTCAGCTCAGAGCGGCAGGCAAAGGCATTACCTCCTTGTCACACTCTTCAGACAGCCATCAATCTGCATTATCCATGCAACCCTTCCCATCCATCTCTATAAAGCACCTGTGTAGGTGAACCACCAGGAAACCAACTGAAGAAATGAGGAGAATTTGCACCTGGCTATGTTTCAGAGTGTATTGGTAAATCAGGCTGATAGGAAAGAAATACTCCATTTAGAATAAAGGTTCGCTAGATAATAATAACAATGACTTTGTCTCTTGTCCAGATGTTTATTTATGCTACTGAAACCACTGAGCTCTCTTTTACTGAAGGGCTTTGCTGACTCCTGCCACAGTTGCCCAAAGGAAATGTGACTGTTTCTGTTTGCAGATACCGTTTTGGCTTATGACTTTCATCCGCATCCCCCTTCTCCCCCAGCACCTCATATGCTGAACCTTTGTGATTTGTGAGGGCCACTTTGTCCCTGATATCACCCTGGCAGAGGAAAGCTAGGGCATCCTGGGGACACCTGGGGGGAACCATCAGGGTGAGCAGGCTATAAATGACAAATCAGCTGGCCTGCGACAGGTCACAAATTTTCAATGCACAACTGTTATTTCCCAGATCAAAAATCCAGGGACCAGACTTCAGCTCTTTTCTAATCATATGGAGTATCTTGAAGGGAAACCTTGTTTTTCTTTGTGAACTCCCCCATTTATTTATAGCTGCCTGTAATATAGAAGAAAACAATGGCACTGTTGTTGGTGCCCTTATTATAAATAAGTAAAAATGCATGCCAAATGTAGACACAAATTTAGCAATTCTGCTTTCATCCCTGCATAAAATTTTTGCCTGCCCAAAGGGAAAAAAAATACTTTGATGAAGAACATGTATATTTGCAGTGAAAGACTGTCACAAATCTTCTCAGTGCAACAAATCTCCACAGGAACTGCTCCATATATTTCTCTAAAAGAAGATCAGGTCCAAAAAAAAAAGGATAAAATGGAAAAAAAGGAGCCTTATTTTAAGATTGGTAAAATACTTAGGCCAACAACTATCTACTTGTGATTGTTGTTAGCACTCAAGTACCATACAAATATATGCAATATTTGCATGTGTTACATAGTGGCATTTTTATCTTTGGATCTTGGTAATATGAGAATTGATCTCTTAATTTATAATCACTAGAAACTCCCTCCATAAAAATATAATCACAGACTGTGCAGTTGTTATATATAGTTTAATCTATATTTATATATGATATATCGCTCACATTACTGAGATGTTGTTGCATGGAAAGATTCAGGATATTCTAGCCTTATTCACAGTGCTCAGATGTGCAACGCCACGTGCCTCTGGCACAGGATGAGTCAGATCCTGCCTGTACCCACGTGTTCAAAAACCTCTTACCAAAGTCAGTGGGACATTTGCCTGATTCACAGAGCCAGGTCAGGCTTTCAGATAACTGGGAATTACACAGATTCATTTCCTCAAGGATCCCAACTGCCTGATTAAATGTACCAGCTGGGAATTTGGAGGTCTGTGCTCTGTTCCCTTACCTGTTGCATCCTCTGCGGCCAGGGGACGGTCATACCTGCCAGCAGCAGCCTCCATGCAGCACCCACAGCAAGGGCTGGTGCACGCAGTTGTTCAGTAGGCTTGAAAATGAGTGTTTCAGTTTCCCCAGGGGGAAGCTGGTGAGAGTGCTTTTGCAGTGGGGTTTTTCTGCACTTACTTGACAGTTTGCAAAATGATTTAACACTATTGTTGTTAGCTGGAAAGCAAAAGACGATGATTCTCCCATTATGTTCGCAGTAAATTAGGAGTTAACCACCTGGAAGGAACTAGAAAGACCTACAGAGGGGAATGCCTGTTCAAGAAACACACTTCTGCAGAGAATGACTTGGACATGAATCAGACTAAAAGCTCAGTAATATTTTATTGGAACTCTCTTTTTAGAAATAGGACAGCTTATTGAATGAGCTGCTCTGAAAAGACTCCTGCTGACACTGGAGAAAACGTTACCAAGAATCAAAGTTTTAGCAGGAGGAGGTAGAAGACTTTATCCTGCCGAACCTCTGCATTACAGACACTGATGAAAAATTTTGTATCTTTGGCTGACTTGAGTGGAATGTGAAATCTTCCACTTTTCAGATCATTTTTCTCCTTCAGATCACTTGAAATGATCAAAAGAGGAAGGCTGTGAAGGGAACTGGCGATTCAACAGCAAACTTCTTCATTTTGAGTCTTAACCATTGAGAACAGCTTTGGGATGACCCAGAATATTCTGTTCAGCTTTGGTTTTCCACCACCCGTGTAGGACAGCGGGAATACTTGGAAGAGCCCTAGAGCAGCTGTCCTGCCAAAGAGGGAGAAACACTGTAAGATGATCAGGTACTAGACAAGGGCTTGTCCTGATGTGCTGTTAGGGAAATAATATCAAGCACTCCCTACGCTTTTTTTAAAGGGTGGGTCACTGCTGCTACTTTTGCTTCATTCCTACAGACAAGTGAACTTAAGGGTAGAATACCCCAGCTTGATGTATCGATGGTGCCTATTCCTTCTCCCAGGGCCATGCTTTGTTCACTATTTGTAACATCCTCTGTTTTTCAAATTCTTTCTTATTTTTCATTATAGATACTTACATATTTTGTCTAAATTTCAAGTGAAATAACAGACTGAGCTCCTATTAACCAGGTATCTGTGAGCCAGTTGACTACAATCCCCCTCTTTGAGACTACCTAATAACACTTTCCTTTAGATAAGTCTCACCTTATCTCCCGACTGTGACTGCGTTATCAACATCAAACAACACTTACAGGGACATTGGATCAATACTTAAACGCATACAAACACTAACAATCCAATTATCAATATGCTTAACAACCTTTTTATCCATGTGATTAAATCCTAGAGGTATCAACCTTTTGAGTTTCATGTAAAAATCTTAGTTTATTTCCAAATTTAATTCAAATCAGTAGAAATGCATCCACTTTGATCCACATACACACAACCAGTAGTTGGTACAGTACACAGTCCCCCTTGTGAAGCTAAAAGCATATCTAAAGCCATTCAATTTTGAATTGCAATCAATGTCAGCTAATGGTCTAACTGCCTGTTGTAAAGCCACCGTAGCACAAGCAGTTTCATTCCCACTTTTTTCTATGATTGCAGATACTTACAATAGATTTTTCTAATTCAATTACTCCTAGCCACAGAAGGAACCACCAAGCAAAAGAGTGGAAAGTTATACATCTCTCAGTGGATTATGGCCTCTTTTACATCTCTGGAAATAGGTTCTCAACCAGGCTTTAGAATGTGATTTTCACATTACTGTAATGCTCAGAACTAGTGCTCCTAATGTACATATTCCTGCCCAATTCTTTGGTAAAATTTTTCTAGCCTTTTTCCCGACAAAGCCAATACCAGCCTTTTCCTTCAGGAACAGGCCAGGAATTTTGAAAATCCCCTCCCCAATTAGCTTGAAGTGGACATTCTGGTCCCATGGACTTAAAAGACTGTCCTGGTTCCCTTTATGTGTTGGTAACATCAAGTAAAAGAGGACCGTTACCCCTTGTAGTTCATTCATTTCTAATTCTAAAAAGTCTGTATACTTGTGAAGATATAATAACATTGTTATTATTACTAATAATACAAAATACAATAAATTTTTCTCCCTGTACACAATCCAAATAAACCACTGATCTCCAATTAGTTCAGGTACAGTTCATTAACTCCGTATTAATTTCAAAGATCCAGTCTCTCTTGACTTCCACTCTTCTAGAGGGGCACTCTTCACTGGAGTATAGTGAATCCAAGAGTTTATTCCTTTTACCTTGACTGTGTGGATGTGATTATTAATACCAAATATAGTCCTTTCCAGCGTTCTTTCAGAGGTTCATCATTCCAGGTTCTGATACAAACCAGATCTCCTGGCTGGGAGGTATGTACTGGGGCGTCCAGAGGTACAGGTGCTCTTTTGTTCAGGTACCACAGCATACCTTGCTTTCCACTGCCCGTTGTCCATAAACTGCTTCCATCAGTGAAGAATTCCCCGTCTGGATTCTCTAAGGGTCTATCTTTCAGATCCAGTTGGCTGGAATACACCTGTTATATGACATGTAGACAGTCATGTTCCAGTTCATCATTTTCATTAACGGGAAATAGGGTGGCAGGATCCAGGATGGAAGTCACTTTCAAAGTGACATCACCTTGTTCAATCAAGGATGCCTGATACCAAATCAATCTGTTCGGGGACAACCAGCAATGGCCCTTCTGCTCCAGTACCGCCAGAACAAGCATGAGGCACAAAAACAATAATAGGTTGTCCCAAAGTCAATTTTCAAACTTCTGTAATTAATAAGACCGTTGCCACCACTGCTCTGAGGCGTGCTGGCCATCCCTTGCTCACTTCAACTAATCACTTAGGGAAGTATGCCACGGCCTTTTCCAGTCTCCAGGGACTGAAGTTAACAACTCCTAAGGCCACATGTTGTTCTTCATACACATGTAAAGTGCAAAGCTTACCCAGGTCTGGCAATGCCAGAGCAGGGGCCCTCATAAGTTCCAATTTTGTAGCGTCAAAGCTTTTACAACACTCAGGGGTCCATTCAAGAATTTCTTCAGGCCCTTTGGCAGCAGCATCTGAGGGCTTAGCAAATAAACTGAAGTTTGGTATCCACAGGCGACACCACCCGGCCATTCCTAAAAATCCTCTGAATTCTTTGATTTTGGAGGGGCTATGCAGCATATTGCCTCTTTTCATTCTGTTCCTAATGTTCCCTTGCCCTAAGAAATCTCAAAACCCAGTTATTCTACAGTCAGCTGAGAAATTTGTGCTTTTTCCCATGATACCAGTACCCAGCAAGTGCTTAGACATTCAGTAAGCTGATGGTGGCTGCCTGACATTCCTGTTTTGTCACGGCTCCCAGTAGGCTATCATCTACATATTGAGCAAGGTAATCAAAGAATTTTTGCCTTGCCAATCTTTGCCCAATCCATTACCAAACAAAGCAGGGCTGTCATTGAATGCCTGGGGTAACACCGTCCAGTAGAGTTGAACTTTTTGTCCCATTGTTGGGTTTTCCCATCCAAACATAAAAAGTTTTTAACTCTCCTCCAGGGGTATGTAAAAGAAGGCATCTTTGAAATCTAATACTGAAAAACAGACATTGTTTTTAGATAAAGATGATAATGAGGTATAGGGGTTCGGAACCACAGGATGTACATCAACTGATGCTGATGTACATTTGATTAATTTCTCTCAAATATTACACCAATACGTAATCTTGAGTCTGGGATTTCTTAACTGGTAAGATTGGGGCATTATATTCAGATTGACACTCCTTCAATAGTCCACATTGAATAAAATAATTTATTAGTGGTTCTAAACCCATCTGAGCTTCTAACTTAATAGGATATCGCTGTTTTTCTTACTGGTTGTCCTCTGAGTTTTAATTCAACCTTCGCTGGTACTGCATTCTTTGCTCTTCTAGGTTCTGTTGGTTGCCCATACAGTGGGTATTACAGCATCCAAAGTTTTCTCTGGGATGTTTACATCTCCCCATTGTTTCTTCATTAATAACCAAATCTGAGCCTTCCAAGCTGTTTCCTTTGGCAGGTATAGCTGTAATCTCTTATCAGAGAGTTATTTGTGCTCTTAATTTACACAGCAGATCTTGCCCTGAGAGGGCTAAGGGATATTCTGGCATGTAGAGGAATTTGCAAGTTAAGAGTTTTACTTCAAATTTTACATTCCATTGGTTTTAAAAATCATTTCAAATCTCGCTTCCCTGTGACCCCCCATGAGTGGCACACAGCTGTTACTTGAAGGACCCTTACAACCAGTCACGACTGAATATGTCGCTCCTGTATCCACCAAGGAATCAACAGTTTTGTTCCCCAGCTGAACTGGAATCAGATCAGCTTCAGGGGTCATCCCTTCTTGGGGAATTGTTCTTCTTTTTGGGCACTCATTTTTCCAGTGTCCCTCTCCTTTACTTACAATAGGCACATTGATTCAGCCCTACGGAATTTTCTAAAACCAGTTCAGAATTCCAGCCCTGGCCTCCGTCTCTACTTTGGATATTTCCTCAATAATACCCTCACCTCTTCCCTTGCCTCTCACAGAATTCCCAGCAATTATGGCCGCTAACAAATTAGCCTTCATTTTATGATCTTTTAGTCTTTCTTTCTTCTCTACTTCATCTCGATTATTATATACTTCATAGGTTGTTTTTATCAATTGAAAGATTGTCATTCCTCCTACCCCTCCTATTTTCTGTATCTTTTTTCTTGTATCTGAAGTTGATAAGCTGATTGTTCAATAAAAAAACATATTAAACATTCTCCTATTAGTTTCATCTTCATGTTCTAAATCAGTCCTTTTTCTAGCTGCTTCACACCACCTCTTGTAAAATGCTGAGGGATTCTCATCATTTCCTTGTCTAACTTCACGTAACTTCGACACTTTCTTTGATTTCGGGACCCCATGTTGTATACCATATTAAATCAATTGCTGATACTGTTTAATCATTCCTCTCCCAGCACCAGTATTTGGGTCCCATTCTGGATCAGTTTTAGGCATAAATCTAGCAGGGTCATCATTAGCATTTCGCCTCTGAGTGTCTTGTTCAGCCTTTTCCAAAACCAACCGCTTTTCTTGTGTAGTAAAAAGAGTGTTTAACAGTGTTTTCATGCCACTCCAGACGGGATTATGATTCAACACAATTCATTCCCCTGATACATCTTGTGTGGATTATTGCTGTATGATCCCATTGATTGTTTCCAATTGAGTGAGTCTGAGCTGGTAAACGGGACGTGCCCAAACACCAGCAAACCTTCAACTGCCACTGCCGGCCGGAGCGGTGCCTGTAGCACCGGCGGCTGAGCCCAAGCTCTGCCTGAAACGGGAGAGAAATTTCCCCCTTCCATTTGAGGAGATGGCTCATCCGAATTAGTACTAGCCTCTTCTTGGCTGAGCAGCAGTACTGACACTTGTACATCCTCCGGCTCCTCGTTTCTCTTAATACAGCCCTTCCCAATACCACCAGCCTAACAGCACCTCTGCATCTTCAGTTCACTTTCAGCCAACGCATTGGTACCACTCGGATTGCTCTGTAACAATTTACATTTCTTTCTTATGTCATAATTATCCCACAATGCAAAGAACAAATCATCCTTCAAATCAGTACTTCATCCCAGTTACCCACTCTCCTACAGAAAATTATTAAACACAATATTAGTATTCTAATTTGAAGTCCTATTTTCCAGCCATTTCTCACCACCACCCAACTTACACTCTGGCCACCACTTATTACAGGAGCTGTGTAATTTTCTTTTAGTTAAGGGTCCCCCACCGAAACAGTTCCAGTTTTTCAGGATGCATCCTAAAGGCATGCAAAGAGGTATCTCGGTGGAGCAGGTGGAACCTATATTACTTCCCAGGAAAGAAAAAAAAAAAAAAGTCTTTACCAGGACTTCGTGTACTCAGCAAACGGATCCTCGGGACTGAGCCAACCTGACACCCAGAGCAGCACCCAGATGCTGGGTCCACCCCATGCACCACTCCGGGCAAACCTGCTCCCACCCAGGTGGCCAGGGAGGGCTGTGTCACTGGCCCAGCTCACCACCCACTGTGTCCCACCAGCCCCCGCCCAGAGCCTGGGCACTGCTCACCGCGTGTCACACCGGACAGACATCCCATACACGTCGAAAAAGCACTTGCGATTCTGTCTGGTCACACTTAATTCTCACTGGGTCTTATAAGCCTCGCTCCATTGAAAGGTACCGTGGGCTGGGGGGTTTCCCACAGTCTGTGGGGAGGGGGCTGTGTTAGTAGGGGGCTTTCCCAGCTGGAGGGTGGATCTCTCAGTGTGCTCATGAGGATGGTTCACACACAGTTCAAGTAATTTTCTGCTTGGTCTCATTAACCATTTGGTTCTCCTTGAGATTGTCTTGTTACCTCTTAGCTTGAGGTATTTATGGTGTCTATTCCTTCTCCCAAGGCTGTGTTCTGTTAACTGTAACATCCTCCTTTTTTCAAGTTCCCTCATTTTTCATTATAGATATTTACATATTTTGTCTAAATTTCAAGTTAAATAACAGACTGACCTTCCATTAACTACCGACCCACCAACTGGTCAGCTACAGCACTACTGAATGTCTTTAGATTTTTAGAGCAGCAGGAACAAAAGAAACTGGAAAATCTGCACCTCATTTGTTTTTCAAGCTGAGAAGCATGCAAGGTGGGTTTTAATGTAGATTAAGGCAAACAGCAAAGAAAGAAAAAGTATCGCAAGAGTAGAATACACCTGTCTCATGTCCCAAGCGCCCTCTGTCCCGTCGAGCGGTGGGCTTGCAGGAGGGCACACGCTGGCCAAGGGGCTGACGGGCCCTGCCTGTGACCCACTCAGGGAGGGCTCAGCCCTACATTTTGTTTCCCATTAATATTCAGGATGTCTTAAACCTGTTTTCTCTTCTACTGGCTTTAGTGGTATATTGTCACCATGTACTGTTCATTTCAGTATAATTACTGTGGACTGTTTGTTTCAGTATAATTATTATGGATAATTGCTATCAAGCAGTAGTTGTGCAACATTAGATTGTTAAGGGAGGGTTAATCAGTAATTCCAAGACAGATCTAAACCAAAAGATCTTCTTGCAAAGCTGGATCTGAAATCAAAATTGCCAAAAGATGTTGAACTGTGGTCAAGACAAGTCCACATAGGGGAAGATAACTGAGGTTCAGTTCTCGATCAGCAGTAACTAGAGTGTCAACTGTTGTTTGAGACCTCCAGAATTTTTCTAAAATACCTGTAAGGAGCATGCGTGATGCTTAATTAATATAGTACTGCCTATTGAATGCATATGTATGATTTTTCTGAGAAATCTAATGTATAAACGTATGTATGGTCTATATAATCTCGTCAAAACGTAACATACGGTATGCACGTTAGGTGGAAAGATCCCCCGTGCACCCAGCACAGCAATAAAGGAATGCCTGCTTCTTAATGCTGCCTTGGTGTTAAGGAGTTTTCTTATTCCCAATTTCAGTGACAGTATTAAACAGAACAGGTATCTACTGAGGGTATAATACTGTGTTTTCCTACATGAACAGCAAAGGTCCCGTTAGCAGATGGATCCTGTGCAGCAAATGCTGAATCCCTGGACCCACTGAAGCTCACTCTGATCTATCAGCACAACAAGCTCAGGGTACATACAACGAGGCAGCCCTGAGGCACCTCCCTTCAAACTTATAGGTATATGTATATAACGTATAGAAGGAAGTAAATTTGTAGTACCCATGGCAAGCACCCATTCTAGATTCCGGTGCATTGAAATATGTCTTACACCTGAGTTCACAGTGTGTAAAAAGAAAATTGGATTGGAGAAGAAGAAAGTTAGAGCTGGAGAATAATCCCACAAACAGCTGTTTTATACCCTAAAAGATAATTGTGTAGGAATTAGCACATTTGCCCACATGCATTCCTGCAGGCCAGATCAGCTTTCAGTAAGAAGATAATTTAGAAATAAACAGGCATTTTATACTATTTATAAGACTTTCCTCTTAAGGATCCATCTGCACTGCAGATGCAGTGGGAGCAGGGGCCTATTTACAACACAATTGCAATGTGTAGTAGGGTAGACAGGATTTACTCATGCTTTTGTGTTCCTTAACTACAAAATGTGTTCTTTAACTACAAAAAAGTAGTTCTCAAATGAGAGGTTTTGATCTTGGACTTGGAAAATGGAGTTATGAGCCCACAGAAGCAGAAAAGCATAATAAAAATGTTGATATGAGACTGAAAACTTAAAATGCAAAGATTCCAGAGTATATCTACTCTACACTGGCTTAGGATTTTTTGAGGCTTAAGGAGATTTCATTCGTACCTGTCTTTATCAATAATGTAGTCTCAACGGACATCGGGGGCCGAAGCCTCGGGTTTGAGAGGACACTTGGGGTCCAACAGATAACCCGTAAAATACAGGATGTCCTACACGAGACGGTTGATGTAGCTTCCTCTGAATCATTCCTCAGCATCCTCTGGCAGCCCAGCACGGACTGACTTCTCTGCCCGTGGTTTTCAGTTCTTCCCGTATTCTTGTGGTAGCTGGATTTACATAATGATAAATATTAAGACACACTTACGTATATACACACACTAGTATTAATAGCCCAAATTGTGTGAAAAAGTTACTTCAGCTTGTCATTCTAGGCATATGCAGTTTAGCTGCGCAGGAAGTCTCTGAATTACACAAATTAGGATTTGGCTGTCCCCACTCAGTTCCAAGGCTTTGGTTTAAAATGAAACACTAGGGATACATTGTTCAGATTAGTTTATTCAAATACAACAGCAAAATAACAGGATTCCCGGAGGAAAATAACCATCTATTCCACAAAGCAAGGGAGAAAGAAAAAAAAGTTACTAACATGAATTACAAAGTTTGGCCAAAAAGTTTTGAATTTCATTACTCTCCAAGTTCAGCACAGATACTCTCTCCATTAAAAGCCTTTGTTATTCTTCAGAGAATTTGGTAGTCTCTGGAGAATTCCTTACAATATAACTATGCTCAGGGATCAAGTCACAGCCCACTAGTGTAAGTCACAGGGCCAGATGCCATCCATTTTCCTCTCTCTGGGTGCTACCATGCCTCGCCATACCTTCTGAACAATCCCCCTTTTATTAATGGAACTGGTTGCAGACCAAGATATTACTGAAACTGATCTAAGTTTTCAATGTGTGATACAACAGTTGTACCACAAATACAGACTACAGTTAAGAATAACCACATTAAAACTGTCTCATCAAAGAAAAAATACAAAGCATTGCTGAATCATTCTTGACTTCACTCTCCAGGCCTTAAAATATTTTACTGCAGTAAGAATTATATTAAAGTCATAAACCAGAATTATTTCACTTGCTAAAACTCCTAAGTAATACCTACAGAATTATGACAAATACCATCAGAATGCCTATTTGGGCATTAAAAGGATGCACTTAAATACATCTCTCCTCAGGAAAGCACATTATCACATGCTTAAGGCTAAATTCCTGTGTTAAGTGCTTTTCTGACCCAAACAATGCCCTGATGAAGCAGGAAAAATTCCAGAGGCTTTTGACCTCCCCAGATCTGCCTGCAATCTCTTAAAATACTAGCAGATCATCAAACTCTTCAAAGTTACCGTTTTCCATTGAACATACTGACTGAAAACATTTCTTGCCCACTCTCTATTTCTCTGGATTATAATTCGTTTTAAAAATTACAATGCTTGCAACAACTTTACTTCTTCTTCCTCATCGGTGTCAGTTACATTGACTATGCGGCTGGTGGAGGGAGTAGGTGGCCTGTATGGTGATAAAACCTCCCTCACTACGTCAACATCCAGTTGTTGTAGGGGGCTTAAATACTGCTCCTGGTTGTAGCTGCTGTGACAGGGCGCTACTTGAAGGCTCTCAGAGCTGCGTTGGTTCTGACGTGTACTTTCTTCTGGGGATTGCTTGAAAGGATAGCCTTCATCCATAGCAGAAAACATCACCTCCTGTCTTTGGTACCTATTTTTATAAAAGCCAAAGCATTCAGGCACTGAGCTGGAGAAATTCCCACAGGCAAATGGAGGTCGGCTGAATGGGCATATGCTGCAGTTAAAAGAGATCGAAAGTTGGCTTTCAGAAATGCACATTGCCTGGACTTCCATTCAACTAAAAAAAAGCAGAATTACATCAATTTTCTATGCTAGTCAGCTTATCCTGCTGGAATATTCAAAACATGCATACTTTAAACCATGCCTAATTTCAACACTAGGGTCCTAACAAGAGTCATGCACAGATTCCATGTCTCTGCATACGCAGCTCTTCATGCTAGCTACATGCTTGACATTGCTTTGAAAACGAACACACAAACCCATGGTATTTATCAATGAAATAGCATCATGGATAAGCCAGCATCTGATAAGCCTGCAGTATGTTAACCAATGTACTTCAAAATAGTAAAACAAAGCATCAAAACTCAGTTTGTGTTATTTCTGTATGCCAAAATTTGTGACAGAGCTGGGATAAACGCTCTTATTTAGTCTTTTGAGTGAACCCTTGCATCTGTTACGTTACCAAACAGGAAACTGACAGAAGAATCCTTGTGCCAAATATGTGGTTGTCAATGTTACTATTTAAAGAATATACAGTGATACATTTTTAACAAGCAACCACATAGTAGATTGCAGAAAATTACTATGTCAAATGTAACTGTATTCCTCCAGTGTCAGAAGTCTGAATTTTTATTCTGATGCGGAGTGGCACACATATTGTAATTTGCACAATGTTACAGAAATTCACTACATTGTTAACAAAACAGCATATGAAGAAGTAATAGAGCTCTATATTGCAGACATTATAAAGACATTAATACAATGTCTATTGAGGTTTCAAGGAAACTATTCATCTTTCCAATCTAATATTTAAATTTTTAGTGCATAAATCTGCATGCATATATTTTTTACTGCCAGTGCTACTCAGAAATTCTGATTCTTGTATACAATAAATAAATTTATAGGAATACGAACTTACAGCTCATTGCATTATAAAGATCCTGGCATTAGCAAAGCTGGCAGCCTTCAGAAGTTCATTAATGTGTAAACTCAGAACAGTCTTTTATGGTACAAAACACTCCTCTCCCTCAGAGGCCTCACAAAATGGTCTAATTGCAGAGACCAAGGGCTAAGAAAAGTTCACCTTTAGCAATTTTGGGAATGTGTCCTCTGTTTCTTTAAAGGACCTCAAAAATAGAAATGTCTTGTATTGTGCTTACCAGCTCATAAAGTTCTTTTTAGTTTGATGGGTCATCAACAGCCCTAATTAATGACTGGATAGTCTTATCACCATAGGAACATAATGGTTGCTGCTATTAGTAGGAATGAGCAGTGTATAAATGGGTGGAATTTAAGTCTAATAGTCATAATAATTTGTCATGTTAGATATTGCACAGTCATGAAAGAAAAATGATGCCTTACAAAGAACAAGCCTCAGTAGGCCATCAGATGACTTGCATTTGAGCAGCACACCTGCTGCTGGGAGGGCACTGGTGCTTTCTGTGCATGTTTAGCTTAGGAAATACCCATGGGATATTGCATTTGTTAGCCTGTGAATTCTTTGATCAAGCAATCTCTGATTGACTGCTCAGAGACTGCTGAGGAAAAACCAGGAACTGCTACTTACATATGAATTGTGAAGACATTTCCCACCAGGTTGGATTTCAGAAATATTGGTAGTTATGATAGCTGCGATCATAGTACCCAGGAGACATCTCACACACCTACTTTAATTCTATCCGATCATTTTCAAAATATATTTACACTATCTCTACCTAATGTTTTTCTGTGGAAATCAACTGCACTTAGATGCATAAAGTGGAAAGATGATACTTCTATTTACTGTGGGCTTGGGAGTGCCAATTACTGCAATAATACTATGGAGCCTTCAATAACTGGGCATGTATTACGAGCAGCCTCAGGCCAGCAGGTCCCATCACACAAGAGCTGTAGGAAGGGAAGAGCACCTTTCCTTCTGAATACTCCATCTGTTTTCTGCAAGTCAAAAGACTCTCTGCCTTTTAGCACTTGTTCTTACTGGTATTGAAATAAAGGGTTTCATTACCTTGAGGGGAAATACTGCGGTCCAGGTACAAAGTAACGGTGGTAAAACGAAAACTGAGGAGGCATTCCAAATAGACTGGCTGGCTGATGGGTGCGAGGAGGCTCACAGAGCTGTGAGTGAAGAAAAGGGGCAGTTTGGGGAAGAGGTATCCCTCTAGGAAAAACAGAAACCCCTGGGTACTCCTTTGGCAGCTCACTATTAGAGACAGAAATTCTGCCAATGGTGGCGGTTATGTTACTTGGGTTTCTGTTGAAAACTGGTGTAGGTCTTTTCAGAGAGCAATTGAGCCCAAATGATACATCAAGACCTGCTATCTGAGCAGGTTCAGCAATGTGCTGTGGTGAAATTACAGGGTGCAGGGGCAGAGCTGGAAGTGGAACAGCCACTGATGCAATGCTTGCACTAGTAGTCTGGAAAAGAGTAATTGGACCAGCATGTTGAATGGAAGAAGCTGACAGACAGCTGGCAGACGGAGGCTCACCTTTAGGAAACAGAACAGTTACTTATCAAACACGAGAGATTTCATAAACAGCAGTGTAGCAAACAACACCCAGAGCCAGAACCGTTTCTCCCAAAACGCTTTCTAGCATTACTTCCCTGCAACTCAGTCATACACCACTTGGCCTGTATGTGTTCTGACAGATGGGTTTGCAGCCCACACATTCAAGCTTCCTTCTACAGAAATGCAAGGGTGAAAGAGGAAGGAATTGGCTGGCGAGTGTTGAGGCTGTGAGGCTGGTGAGGGCTGTATCTTGTCCTGATACGGCTACAGAATGGGGCTGGAAGATGCATTTAGTGCCTGAAGCTCAAAAGACCTTCCAAGTCTACTAGCTGAGTTGGAGTGAGACAAACTCTTAACAAAACTGTGTGGTGCCAAAGCAGCAGTGAGCAACAGAAGCAACAGTTCTAACACCCTACTCTCTGATATGTTTTCTTATTTGTTTCACCAATGAGTGTACTCACTAGCCAACTTCACTTTGAAATATTTTGCAGAACTTACACTTGAATGTACAGTCTCAAATAACACCTCATGTCAACAGGGCCGCCTTTATACAGAAAGATTTCAAAATACATTGCATAAGTATTTTCAAATCCCACTACCTAGTCTAAGAGTCTAAATTCTGAGTCAACAGCACGTAAATGCATCTAGACATTAACAGTTTGTATTTAAGAGTAATTTCAACCACAATAGGATAATAAATTCCAGAATAAAACATAGTGATACAAGAATATTTAATTTTTAAAAAGAGAGAAAACAGAAGAAATATATTAATATGTATAGTGGGGGAAAAAAAGAAAGAATTTGAAAAATGGAGGATGTTAGTTAATCCTTAGAAACAGTTAACAGCCTTGGGAGAAGGAATAGACACCATAAATACCTCAAGCTAAGAGGTAACAAGACAATCTCAAGGAGAACCAAATGGTTAATGAGACCAAGCAGAAAATTACTTGAACTATGTGTGAACCATCCTCCTGAGCACACTGAGAGATCCACCCTCCAGCTGGGAAAGCCCCCTACTAACACAGCCCCCTCCCCACAGAACATGAGCAGTGAAAAAAACCAAAACAAAAAAAACCCCAAAACACTGTATCTTTAAATGGAGATGAGGATCCTATGAACCTATGAGAATTAAGTGTGACCAAGTGGAATTGTCAACACTTGTTCAAAGTGTATAAAATGTTTTACCCTATGTTAAGAGGTGGGCTAGCTGTGTGGTGTTACCACCCAGCACCCGCCTCTGTGCAGACATTCAGTAAACAACTAGCTTGACTCTGTGTGTGGGTTGGCTCTTGAACACTGGGTGAAGAACCCAGATTTGGGATAACAATAGTAGCATCTGAGGACAATAAAACATTATAAAATACACCAGAGTAAGAAAACTAAGAATGTTCAGTCAATTTACAGAAGGATTTGAGAAAGGATCACATCACTAACTCTGAACTTCACCAGAACAAAGCTGAGCATTTTTTACATCTCCAAATATTACTGTTGCGGATTGTCTTTAAAACTTGCAGAAAGTTTGACTGAATCTTTCTATATTTTGTGAAACAGTCAGCTATAGGAACATCGTGATTTTTTAAGAGACCAGCCTCTATGTTACCATTATGTTAATACTTCCTAACCAGTGATGTAAGGGCTGCTGTGCTACTTGTCATTTGAGGCTGTGTTACTTGAAGTCCTTATTCTCTGGACCATAACCAGAGCACCTGGGTTCTATTGTGTATAGGATGAGTTATTGGACGACTTGGCAAGGTAGGTACCTGGCCATCCAACTTGGCAACAAAACTTACTTTTAAGGTGTCCCAAATTGAACTACCTTCACTGTAATAGTAAAGAACACACCCACAGGTCAGGAAGACCCTTGCCCAGGTGAAGACCCTTCCTCTGTGCAAGCGTAGTAACTGAAGAGGCTGACACAGCAGATATTATAATTATGTGCAAATTGCCAACCAATCATTGTAACTGGGAGGGTGCTACCTTGTAAATTTTGTGTATAAATGTAATGGTGAAATTGGCATAGGCATACTTGATTTGTGGAGATTCCACCAAGTACCCAGTGCTGCAATACAGAAGTGCCTGCTTATCTACTTCGTGTAGACAGGTTTTTTGTTCCCTGGCTAACACTACCACACAGTGTAAAGTCACTTCATTCTCTTGTCTCATTATAAAGAGAGCAGCCCATGTCAGTAATGCTTAAAGAGAAAAATGCCATTGCCTGGATCTAAACTATTTGTTGCTGAAATCCGCTGTCCATGCACTGACAGAGTCAGAGCTCTTTCACTACAAAATATGCAGGTCAGTTGTTACACCTGACTGAGGGCTCTCAGGCTGCACCCTATTTCACTGCCCATATTGGCTTCTTATAAAAAGGAGAAGCCTTCCAGGTTAGGTGCACCTTTTTAATGCATTCCTTATGTAACTATATTTTTGTTTGTATAAAAGCTCAGCTACATATGCTCAAACTGTGGGTATGTGCAAGTTCATAGCAACTACATATAGAACTCTTCCAGATGTGCATAGATACCCAAGTTACTCTTCATGGAAAATATGCAAATGAAAAACGTCTTGTTCAGATTCAGTGACTGCTTTAATATTGCAGCAAGCACTAACACTCTACTGACTTCCCTTCTGATGACCTTGTTGACAATTCTGTCCTGCTGTCTCTTGCAAGCAATCCAAGTTGCTGAGCATTTACTCTCAAGCAATGCTGCCCCAAGGGACACTAACGCCAGGGTGGAGGCGCCATGGACTAAGCTAAGGAGCTTTTTCAGGCTTGGTAGGGAGGGTTTGAGCACTGTGCAGTTAGAGCTGGTGAGGTAGGATGAATGTGAGGTGCAGACAGAACAAGAAAAAGAAACAGCTGTAGCTTAACAGGAAGCAATTGAGATCCAAAAAGATCAGGAGGTAGGAGGAGGGAACCAGGAACTACAAAGACAATACCAAGGATCTGTGGGAGAAGAATTTAAGAGGCTGAGGAAACAGTAGGTAGAGACCAAGAGGCAGAGGTGTGTTGCAGAGGACTGGTAGAAACAGTGATGTCAAGAAAGTGAGAAGTTGTTCTGACTGTACGCAGCGTATGTATAACTTTTACTATAGTAGGTAAATTGTGAATTTTTAAAATAATTAATTCCTGAAAACTCACAGGGTGGATGCCCAGTACTGTTCTTAACATTGGGGATGAATACAGAGAAAGCAGGTGACTGGAAGGGATAAATGCCACCTGGATTTGTAGTGACGATACTCTGAGAAGTGCTGGAAAATACAGTAGAAACGGGGAGTGGAAAACGCTTCCTTTTGCCTAGTCGTGGTTGATAAACCCAACCTGTCAGAGACGAAAAAAGATGCAGACATGTCAAACCAATGAGTTCAGCAACGGCACGTATAGTCAATGGCAGTACTCCATTTGTTTCAGCGAGCTAGCAAATCGGGCATTTCATCAGAGGTCGAAATAAAGTAGATGTATTTGGGCATAGTTTCTATGTTACTAAATAGTAACTGTGAGTGAAAGAAATACAGAACAGTGGGGGATGTGGCACAGCTGAGGAAAGCAGGTTAAGGGGAACATGACGCTGTACCATGGGCTTTCAGCGCAGAAATAAACCATGACTGTATTCAAAATGTGGGTCTTTCCTGATTGTTTCCTTAACCCCTTAAGTCTCACATATCCCCACAGGTTACAGGAGATAATGGAAAACACAACCCATTAGGAACCCTGTATAGATTTTGGAGGAGTGTGTTTGCCTTTGCCTTGCAAGATGTATAAATACGAAATTACACTGAGCAGCTCAGTTTCTTACACAGGCTAACTCTTAATGCAACTTTAAAGAAGATGCTTTTTTTCTTTTCTTCTTTGAAGGGTGCAATGAGAGAGGGAGAGTGCTGTCCTTCCTTTTCCTTGTTTATGACAGATTAGTCAGATTTTACCAGGATTAGCCATAATAATGAACTACAGGATTATGACAACAGAGAAAGGACCACAACACCTGGTATCTCATCAGCTTTTAAAAAGCATTTTCAAAGTACTTAGGCTCTGTTTTATTGAACTGCAGTGTTATGGAGAAAGGAGTTTGTGAAGGGTACAAATTTTTAACCCTTTTCACAAAAGGCTGAGAAACAACATCTTCCACACTGTTATTTGGGAATCCCAAGTCTACACACTGAAGAATCCCACAGAATACAATGCCATTTGTGCTTCCTATGGCATTTCCCTTTCCTGCTTTGAAGGAATGGATGTGTCACCACAGGCCACCTGGGCAGCTCTTTTTGGAGCATGTAAAATGATGCAGCAGGCCATGTTCACAATAAACTTGCTATCTGGCCAATAGACTAACGCATTCAGAAGAGCTGCTGCAGCTGTGGTGGTCTAAGACCATAAGAAACATTAGAGGCTATGAAGGATCAAACACCATTTTGGATGCTTTAAAAAAACTAATATGTTTTCAGGCACTAGAAGGCTGACAGAAGGACTGTGTGCTTGAAATTTTTGTAATTTTTTTCTGACTGTATTACTGGTTCTAATGAAAGAGATCGATTTTTTTTTTTTTTCAAAAACTCTTGCGCTTCTAAAGCATTCAGGTAAATAAATATGTTTACCAGGAAATTCTTCTCTGTGCCTTTGTTGTATTTTATGAGCTTCATCATAATAGGGCTGCTTCTGCTCTTCAGTCAGTTTGCTCCACTCCAATCCAAGCTGAACACTGATTTCTGCATTATTGGCAGTTGGGTTAGCTTTTGCTAGGGCAGGCCGATGAATCCTAGCCCACACCATAAATGCGTTCATTGGACGCTTTACATGGCCACTTTTGTCCTTGCTAAATGGAGCATCTGGCATGCCTATGCAACAAATGAGGAAAGATGATCATCTTCCAGGCAATATATGGAATACAGGTTACATTCAATAGTACATCAAAAGGATATTTGGCAACAGTCAAAAGAATCACTAGAGCTTTGGAACACATAAAACTGGGTGCACATTTGGAGAGTAGTTCCTAGAAAAATAACTAAGGCTAAGGGAGTACCCTCCACTAACCTTCAGTGAACTGCTGCATAAGGAATCCTGCATAAGGAGTCATTTACCTAATCATTTACCTGGGGTTTGTTACTTTTTTTTTTTTTTTTTTAAAAAAAGGCAGCATATGGGACTCCTAGCACACTGGTTTGCATTTCATTTGGCTAGATTGTTTTCTTAAGAATTTATGAACTTCTGAATTTATAACGTAAACACTGTATAGCATAGACCACCACTACAAATTTGTCATCACCACCAGAACTACGTACCCCAAGCCCTAGCGATGCAGGGACCAGATCTAATGATGGTATGGCAGGGACCTGTGCAGTCCCTGGCTTCTCAGCTGAGGTTGTTGCTGTTCTGGGGTTCTGGTTGGTGTCCCCCTGTCCCCCTTTTCTCAGATTTGAACACTCGTTTTGCTGGAGGAGCCTGTGTTACCAATGACTGCTAGATGATACTCAGCTTTGGCTCTTTGTAAACATGACAGCATTTAAATTGAGCTGGTGACAGGATGAACCCCAGGCCCCTCACAACTCGACTGATCCCTGAGAAAGCAGTTTCCTCTCTGGAAAAGCCTTCAAAATGAACTCCTTCACATTATCAATGAAGAACAAAAGTCTTCCAGTCTTCGAGACCTCACTTTTAAGTAATGAATTTTGAAAGCCTAGATCCCTTTCAAAAAAGTAAGCTTCTAATCCCGCTGTTCCAAAATGTTCCTCTTGTAATGTGTCCAGATTTTCTCAGAGAGGTGTATGAATGCTTCCCAGCTTTAAAAATCAAGCAGATCCCTGACCTTAAACTTGGAATCACAACCCAGTGCAACTCTGAACACTCTTGTAAGGGGTTTAACATAGTCAGGGAGCAAATGGACAAAACATTGACTTTAACAAACCCTAGAGAGCTCTCTGCTCCCATGCGTTTATGTCTCATGCTGAAGAAGAGCTGTACGAGCTGAGGTCCAGCCGAAGGGATGGTTTTCTGACAGAACCTTTGCACTACTAGTGTTCTGTCCGATAACCTGCCACCTGCGTGCCACTCGCCGAACCCCGGCGAGCTCTCATTAACACAATACCTGAATCGGAGGGCAGTACTGTGAAGGGAATATTTTTAGTTTCGATCTTTACTGAAGGCTCCGGTAAAGACTCTGTTTTGAGCGGCACTGGCTTCACCGGCAGCAGAGGGCCTTGTGTGCGGGACCCCGGAGCCAAGGGCTGGCGCACACCCGCGACCTTCTGATCTCCAGGGGGGACCCCAAGCCCCTCACACGGCTGCACCCTGCGCTCATCGGTGCCGGCACGGGCAGGCCCGCACGGGGGGGCAGCGGGGCCAGCGCCCGCTCCTGCCCTCACCCCGCCGGGCTCAAGGGCCACGTCGGGCGGCTCCACCTTGACAGCAACGGCTTCCCGCGGCTCCTTCCCACCGCCGCCTCGCTCACGGGCCATTTCTCTCCGGACGGAGCCGAGGGCCTCCCGACCCTCCCAGGGCGCCGGGAAGCACCTCAGCCCGCCCCCCGCCTCCCCCGGCTCGGGCTCCTCCACTTTGATGTGCGGCACCCTGGGGGGACCCTGCGCCTCCCCCTGCGGCCGGGGCGGCGGGGGGCGCCGGCGGGGCCCCGGGGCAGCCCTGGGGCGGAGCGGGGGCTCCCTCAGCCACCGCTCCATCCCGCCGCGGCCGTTTGCCGCCTGCGGGCGTTGGACCAACGCTCGCCGCGGCCCCCGCGCCGCCGGCACCCGACACCGGGCGCGCACCGAGCGCTCTCGCCCCGGCCACGCAGTGCGGGCGCCACGGCGAGCGGCGGCGGCGCGGTCCGGCCCGGCCAGGCCACGCCCCACCCGACCGCGCCCCACCCCCCGACCTCCGAGTAACATAGAGAGGTCCGCCTAGGCGCCCAGAAGGGCTTGGCGCCGCGCTCGCGGAGGGCGCCCGCCGCTTCCGCTTCCGGTCTGGCTATGCTGGGGAGCTGGCGGGCTGCGGCGGCTGTCGTTGCGCGGAGCGGGAGGTGGGCGTGCTGCCAGCGCGGCCGTTGCCGCCGCCTCTCCATGGCGAAAAGCAAATTCGAGTATGTGCGGGACTTCGAGGCGGACGACACGTGTCTGCCCAACTGCTGGATAGTGGTCCGGCTGGACGGCCGCAACTTCCACAGGTGGAGGCCGGGCGGGCAGCCGGTGGCCGGGGCGCTTATAGCCGTGTCTCGGCCGGCGGGAAGGCGGGCGGGAGTTTCCTCGGCCTAAAGGCGCCGGGGGTGCGGGCCCCGGGTGCTGTGCCGGGAAGAGGGAACCCGAGTGGTGCCGGGCAGTTGGCCTCGGCTGTTCCGTGCCTGACCCGTGTGAGTCCTGCAGCGTGTGGCAGATTATCTGAAGATCTTACTGAATCTTTCTATATTTTGTGTTTATGTAACAGTTAGAGGAACGTTTTGATTCTAAGGAGTTAACTTTCACGATGGGATTATGTTAGCATTTATTAACCAGTGATGTATGAATCGCTGTACTGCTTGTTATCCGAGACTGTTACTGGAAGTCCCTGTGCTGCAGACCATAATACCCTTAGTCTTTACTCTCTAGACCATAACCAGAGCGCCCAGGTTCTGTTGTGTGTAGGATGAGTTATTGGACAGCTTGGCAAGGCCGATATCCAGCCTTCCAACTTGGCAACAAAGCTAACTTTTAAGGTGTCCTGAAGTGAACTACCTTCATTATAATACTGAAAGTCACACCCACAGGTCAAGAAGACCCTTGCCCAGGTGAAGACCCTTCCCCTGCGCAAGCGTAGTTACAGAAAAGGATGACACAGCAAATATTACAATTATATGCAAATTTCTAACCAATCATTGTAATTGGGAGTGTACGACCTTGTAATTTTGTGTATAAATGTAATGGTAAAATCCACACAGGTGTGCTTGATTTGTGGTGATGCCACTGAGCACCCAGCGCTGCAATAAAGGCGTGCCTGCTTCTTAATACTACATTGGTGTTAAGAGGCTTGATCCCCGATTTCAGTGACAGGTGCAGGGGTTGCAGGCCCTCCCCCTGCCCCCCCTCCCCGCCCCCCCCCCCCCCCCCCCCCCCCCCCGAGGACCTACAGAGCCTTCACTCGGCCTCCCCAGCGCACAGGATTACTGCTGGTGTTTTGTCTCCAAGGGCCATGGGCAGCTTCAGAACCCTGCCTTTGCAGGGTGGCTGGGAAATGGCATACCAGTGCCTTGGGTGTGCTGGGGGAAGGCCAGCCACTGGTGTACAGGGATGTTTATTTGTGTTCGGAGTCAGTGCCTCTGTGGCATTCGCCTTTCTTGGGGGTAAATAGAGCACAGTTCTCACAAGGGTCAGTGACACGTATTCTTGCTGGGGATTTTATTTCTGGTTTGGATGTGTGGGGTTCTGGTAAAGCTCTCAAGTTTTGCCAAGTTTATTGTAATGTTGCCCCTATTGGACTGAGTATAAAAGGCACTCTAGGAGAAAGCGAGTTTTGTCATCCTTTTCCAAGTCAGATATGGAAACCAGTCGTTTTGAAGGACTGGTTAGGGTGAAGATACTGATGGGAAAGAGAATGGGTAATGGGTTATCCAGAGTGTATAAGAAAGCAGGGTTTTGTTAGTGCTTTTCATATCTGGAGGGAATTCACTGTCAGTATTGGCAGGATACCGGAAATCAGGATCCTGCCAGAAGGAGGAAAATGAATGGGCTAGCATTTGTGAGTAGCTCTTTAAGGGATTCATATTTGACCATTTTTGCTTTGAAGGTTTTCTGAGCAGCATGAGTTCAAAAAGCCAAATGATGACCGTGCTCTTCATCTGATGACCAAGTGTGCCCAGACAGTGATGCAAGAATTGGAGGATATTGCTATTGCTTATGGACAAAGTGATGAATATAGTTTTGTTTTCAAAAAGAACAGCAGATGGTTTAAAAGAAGAGCAAGGTAATGACTACTTTGATAGTGAAGTGAACATATTTTTAATATCTCTCTCTAAACCTGTAATTCTTCTTCAGAGTTGCCTTTATCTGCACAGAGGTTAGGAGTAGGGCTGTGTCTGGGTGCATATGCTGCAGGTAGTTCAAGTTCATGTGAATTCTTTGCCTGTGATCTCTCAGGAAAATACGTTCAGTGATACAGAGCTTTTAAAAAAGAAAGTTTTGATAGAACAAACATCAGAAACAAACATTCTTTTAACAAAATGTTACCTTTTCCAAACTCTTGAATCTCAGTACTTCCTGTTCTTCAAAAGACTATGCAGCTGCTGATTTGTTGGGCCATTATTTAGGAAATGCTGCTATCCACCAGAACTATCGCTACCGATACCTCAGATAATCACGTATATAATCATATTTATATATTTCTTTCTTTTTCCTTTTACTTTGTGTTTGCAAGTAAGTTCATGACTCATGTGGTCTCCCAGTTTGCCTCAAGTTACGTTTTCTATTGGAAGGATTACTTTAAGGACCAGCAACTTCTGTACCCACCAGGATTTGATGGACGAATTGTGTTGTATCCAAGCAACCAAAATTTAAAGGATTACCTCAGCTGGAGACAAGCAGACTGTAAGCATTTCTAGAAAATGGAGATTTGTACAGTTGAGTTCTCTTTCTGTCTGACTAGAAACGCTTTCATTGCTAGTGTTTTTGTACATATAGGTATCAGTGAAAGGTAGGTAGGGTGGTAGTTTTAAACAATATTAGGATTGTTTTGGGCTCTGTATGGGTACAGGAAATACTGGTTGAAATTCTGCATCTTCAGGCTACAGACTATTTGTTACATCCTGGGAGTGAGTTCAGCACAGGAAATGTTATAATTATTAATAGAATTAAATTATCTTTCATGTTTTGGGTTCATTTATCCAAGGTAATCTTCTTAGTGAGGGGATGTGAATGTTCAGATTCACACCATGTAGCAATCAAAAGTGCTATATATTCCATGCTAGAACAGACCATTTGATTTACTTTCTAGGCTTTTTTTAGTTAGTACCTAGTCCCTGTTGCTGAAATGAAGATAATTTGTTACACATAACCCTTCACCCTCCGCTCTCCCTTTTCAAAAATATAATGAAATCTATCTTCTAATTGTTCTTACGGTGTGCATTACTATAAAAAATGGATCAGAAAGATTGTGTCTTCTCTAGCAATGGATATTATTAATTCCCTTTTATTCTTGGCTGTTTCTTGGATATGAGTCTGGAAATAAAGTTGGGGTTTTTTCCAACTAGTCACTCAGATTTGGTAAATACTGTTTCTCTCTTCTCTTTTTTTGGTAGGCCATATTAATAACCTTTATAATACAGTGTTTTGGATGCTTGTACAGCGAAGTGGTTTGACACCAGTGCAAGCACAGGACAGACTTCAGGTAAGAGTCTCTTGAGGTCATGCTTTTTTCCACTTACAAAGAAAATCATAAGATTTGCAAAGCTGTGTCTTGCCTACCCAGCAGCCCTGGCTGGCTTGCCTATTCTTACTGTAATAATTTTGTGGGTGTAGATTCAATAACTTCTTGAATTGTACACGTGTTAATATGATAAGCATATAATTTATGTTTGGTCAAATATTAGCAGGATTTTAATTTCTTAATTAGCAAGTTCAGAAATCTTGGAAATGTCATATAAACATCCAGTATCTATACACACAAGTACAATGGCAGGATTCAGCTACTATTGATTCCCAGTCCTTTCTGTAGTATTTGGTCTCATTCTGCGGACTTCAGCAGATTATTTCCGTTTTCTCCTGGAGTCCATTGACTGACTTCTGTTTGCCTTGAAAACGTAATAAAACCCCTCTCTGTTTTAATATCCCCATTTTGCAGTTGGGACAGGTAATTAAACCTTGTAACTTAAAGATGGATAAACCTGTATAAATGTCAGTTTTCCAATATTCGCCCATCTTTTACCCTAGTATTTTGATTTGTTTGTTTTCTATAAGGCGACGACTTCTTTTCATTTCCTCTCAGGGAACTTTGGCTGGAGATAAGAATGAAATCTTGTTTTCTGAATTCAACATCAACTACAACAATGAACCTTTGATGTACAGAAAAGGAACTGTCTTAATATGGCAGAAGGTAAAATACTATTACCACTTGCTTCATGTTCATGTTTTAAATAGGTACATTGTGGCAAAGAAGCTACACTTTTAATATCACCAGATGTATCCCAAATGTATGTCTTGGGTATAAATATGTTTTAAAACTAACCACATTTGCCATATAATGATGTGTAAGAGGGCTGATTGTTTTGGAGATGGTTTTGAGATCTGTATCTATGAGCATAGTATAAAAACTAGTCTCTGAAGTCTGGCTTAGATACAGATTATGACAGCGGAGAAAAAATGTGTATCAACAGATGACAACGTATATGTGGAATTTCACAAGACTGATATATTTGCTAGATAAATCTTCCTCGTTTAATGAATCATTCACTTGGTTTCTTAGTGGTAACAGCTTTGAAAATTGAGGAAGTATCTTGCTTCCTGAAAAATTACATTTTAATGACTGTTGTCAGTTTGATATGGTGATCGCTGGGGCCTGTGCCAGGCCCTTCATAGGATTAGATCCTGAGTATTTCCACTGCAAAGGAATTAGGACCTTTTGTTTAGTAAGGTAACTCAGCTTATAGTATGCTTGTCCTTGTCTACTGTGAAGGAGCAGAGTAAGGAGTGCAGCTGTTAATGGGGAATTCCTTTTAATCATAACTTGGAAATGTTCATCATTCTAGGATTACATCATTGATCCAGAATTAGTGGAAGAAATCCCTGTCCTGTGTTTTGTATGAGATGAGACCCCAGAGAATCACAAGTGTTTATGGCCTGAATGTCCTCCTGTACTAGGAGATCTTAACTAGAAATACGCATTTCATGTGATCGGGATCCCATCTGTCTATGTTAAGAGTTCTCCATAACTTGCTCAGCCTTCTGTCTTCTATACATTAATAAAAATAGTAATTCTTTCGTTTCTTTTTAAAGTTGGCCAACAATTTCTATTGCTTCATTTGAACTAATTAGAACAGATAGAGGCTCCCACCTGGAAATACATTCCACTTGTTCTTTATGCATGGTTTTTTTCTTGGTGGTTGTAGAAATCTGCTTTATATAGTTCCAAAGTAAATATTGTACTTTATTCAAGAATACTTGCAATCGGGTGAATTTGCAGCTAATTTCTTCAAGTCAGGTGATGATGATGTGCAGTGTTAACTGCTCATCTGTTGGTCTTTGAATTGAGAATAGACTCTTTCAAAAGATACAGTGTTCAGATTCTGTAGTATGCTATAGGGTTAATCATGGCTTTTGTTGTAGCTAATTTGTGAATCCCTCCCGCTGGAGTCATACATGTCTGCTAATGTGTCAACTGTATTTTCAGGTTAACGAAGTCATGACTAAGAAAATAAAACTACCAACGGAAGCAGAAGAAAAGGAAGTTGAAGTTACCCGGACTAGGACTAAAGTTGTTCCCCTGCACTGTGACATTATTGGGGACCAGTTCTGGGAGGAATATCCTCAGATTCTGGCGGAGGATAGTTGATACCTCTGAGTATAACTGGTAGTTCACACTTTGCTCTGCTTGGGTTGTTGGCAAGTGAGCACGAATGGTGGCTGGCGGAGTTGGACCTGTAACCCTCTTCAACAACATTGGGTTTGGCACTGTTGTTGCCTGAAAAGATGACACTGGTCTGTTATCTGATATACAAGGATATGCCCATATGGAAAACTAAAATCACAATATATTCCAATGTGAATTAATAATTGAAGACTTCTACAGATATGCATGTAGAAGGAAGGAGCAAAAGTGTATAGAAATTTTGTGTATTTCTACAGCATTTAAGCCATGAGGTATTTTACTGAACTGCTGAACTATAAAAAAGCTTGCATATTTGAACAGGTAAAAGTAGAGGAGAAAATAATTATTTTGATTTTTTTTGTTTCAACTGAGACAGACCAAGATACTTCAATTGGCGTTTAGTCACATTAGTGACAAACTGTTTAACTGCCTAATGTCTCTGATTCTTGCAGAAAGGAAATGGAGTAACCCAGCAGTTCCCTGTGACTGATTTTAAAAGCTTTTGTCAAATGTACAGGATTTTTATACTTTTAAAGAATAAAAATAATTTCTTCCCTGCCTTGTTCATTACTTGGCCTTTCTCATGCCTGAGACTTTTAGTAGTAATCAGTGAAAATTCCAAACGGTAAAGTTAACAATAAGGGTACTGTATAGACTTCAATTCTGTTAGGAATTGTGCTCTCATCTTCCATGGTCTTGGGAAGTCATTTGTCTCCTGCTGTGCAGTGGAGTGAAAGGCAGGCACCACGAACATGCCTCTTGCTACAAAGAGGGTGCTGACAAGAACTTACGTTGCTGTCTGATTTTCTGGGAATGATGCAGACATAACAGTCCTGACAATACATGTTAGTTAAAGGGAAGGGAGGAATGTGTTGCCTGGTCTATGCACAGTTTTGTTCTGGCTTAACAATCAGCTAAGACCCTTTGTCAAAACACTTAAATCATACAGCCTCTCAGAGCAGAAATATTTCTGCTAATGTAAAGGGGCTTGTTCCAGTGTAACTGGAATTGGAGGGAAATAACCTACTTCAGTATATAAATACAACTATAATGATAGGTACTTACATATTCTTACTGCTTTTAACCTTACTGGTTTCAAAAACATGTTGATAGAACAGTAATGTAGCAAGCTGTGGCTAAGGGAGAGAGAGCAGTGGAAAGAAAGAATCAAATGTGACTAAATAAGGTCAGTACTGAGTTGTTTCCCATGAATTTGCATAGAAGCCTATTTTGTTTGCCCTCTTCTCCCCACAGGAAGAACTTAGACATTTACGGCAATGTGCACTTTGTTTTCTGGGATTTTTTTTGTATGGGGTGGGTGGGTGTTTCTTTGGGGTTTTTTTAAACTATAAACAGCTACTGATGTATACTACTCTGCAGTTTCTTTCTGAAATTGAACAATGAGTCTTATGTGCTTGTAGTGCAGAGCTTCCCCTTTAGTGCTGTGTGCTAATAGCGAGCAGTTAAGTACGTGCAATGAGAGAATGCATATCACTTTCAATTTGTAGAATGGGCTGTATAATTCCCAGGAAGAGGATATGAGGGGTTGTGAGATAATGACTGGTGCGGTGAGTGATTCATTCGGAATCATTTCCTCCTAAGAACTTCCTATCTGCCTGTCTGGTGGTTTTGGGGGTGGGGGGTTGGTCTTGTAACACAAATGTAATTTAATTGACTGAAATGCCGTGTCACTACCTGGTGCCTGACTTTGGACATAATGTATAAAGCAACTGTTCCAGAGGTGGTAACATTTGGATTTTGGGGTCTGAATAAAGGGGGGAAAAACATTTTGGCAACAGCTGTAGGTTTAGTGTATGCTATGACTACCTGATATATAAATAGATACACTGTAGAATATATGTACCTTTTGTGTGTGTAAAAAAGGGGTTTGTAGTAGGTCTTGTCCTCAGTCTTTTCTAATTGACTCATCCTACAGCAATATGTAGTAATTAAACATACCTCTTTACAGATGGATGCAGACTTTGGAACCAAGGTAGGCATTGTCTGTACAGCCATTGCCTTTAATTTGTACTAACAAAAGTGCTAGAGAAAGAAAGTGCCTGGGGTATCCTCATGCATAAAGTCATACAACTTTGTAGCTGTAGGGGGACAATAAATCTTCCCAAGCTTGAAGAACAAGCTGGCGTTAGCGGCACACACAGCTCCACCTGCGGCCCCTGCCGCTGCTCGCAGGTGCTTCTGCGGCTGCAGGGGTCCTGTCCTGCGGCGCCGGGCAGGAATGCGGGTTTCCTCTGCCATGCTGCTGGAACGGGAAGATGTTTGTGGAAGATTAACGGTGGGCGGTGGCATCAGTTACGGTACAGACCCTCGCAGTGCTCACGCACGCTGCCTCGGTTTTCTTCGGAGGAGTGTGCCTGCGCTGTTACAGCCTCTTAAAGATTAAAATGCCAATTCTCCTGCAGCCGCCTTTTGCCCAGGTGCCTTTCGGCTGCCCGGGGCAGGTGGCGGGGCGCACCCCGGACCGGCGGGGCGGTGCGGCCGCACCGGCAGTTGGCGGAGGGCGCGGCCCGAGCCCCCCGGGCCGCCGGCGGTGCCTCCCCCTCGCCGCCAGGGCCTGGGCGGGGCGGCAGCGGCCCCTAGCGGCGGCGGGCGGGGCCGCGGCCCGCAGCCCGGCATGGAGGAGGCCGAGGGGGCTGCGGGCGGCGCGGAGCAGCGGGGCCCCCGCCGCCGGCCCGGGCCCGAGCGCTCCCCCAGCCCCAGCCGCCTGGACGTGAGCTCCAGCCGGTTCGATCCGCTGCTGGCGCTGTACTCCGCCCGCACGCCGCTGCCCTTCCCCGCCGCGCCCTGCTTCAACAACCTGGCCGAGTACGAGAGCTTCCAGCGCGGCCTGCTCCGCCCGCGCGGCCGCCGCGCCGCTCCCTCCCGCCGCGGCCCGCCCGCCTCCCGCGCCGCCCGCCGCGGGCCGCCCGCCGCCGACCCCGAGCGCATCCAGCGCCTCCGCAGCCTCATGGTGAACGCGGGCCCCGAGCAGGAGGCGGCCGAGGGCGGCGCGGCCCGGCGCCGGCGGCCGCCGCGGAACGTCCTCACCCGGATGCCCCGTAAGAGCGCGGGCGGCCTGAGGGAGCGGGGGCCGAGCCGGGGGGCTGCGGCGAGGCCTGAGGGCGCAGCCTGGGCCGGGGGGGGCTGAGGGGGGGCGAGGGCTGCGGGCCGGGCCAGCGGCGGCCGGGGGGCGCTGGGGGGCGGGGGGCTGTTGGTGCCGGCGGGGGCTGGCGGAGCTGGGGTGGAGACGGCCCGCGGGTGGCAGGTGAGGGGGCCCGGCCTCTGCCACTGCTGCTCACGGAGAGCTGGCGCTGGTGGCGGTGCGGCGGTGGCCCCACGGTGGTGGCCTGCTGTTACTCGGTTATGTTCACCCTCTTGATTTTGAGGAAAAAAGGATGAGAAACTGCAGCTGGTTTTAAACCGGGAAGCAGATTGGAGCCGGTGCCGCTCGTAGTTAAATCACAACCGCAGCATGAGGCTGTAACGCACGGCTGTACCTTGTCACTAACCCTACACCCTGGGGGCATAAATACAGGCGTGGGTTTCGAGTAACCTGATGGTAGAACAGTGGAATGAGGTGGCAGGCAGCTGTGATGTTGCTAAATTCATCAGCTGTGATGATGATGTGCGTTTCTTGCATGCATTTATGCCTACGGTGTAAGTATCAGAGTAGTAGCCCCTCACCGTGAAGGGGTGCAACTTACGCACCTACACCAAGAATCAAATGGCATTGCTATCAAATGAGTTGTAACTTCAGCACGCTTAATTACAAGTACCGTGTGTTTTTTGGAATCACAGTGTCTCTTCTAATCGCCAGCATCACCTTAATGTTCTTTTTATAAAAAGGCAAGGCCCAAAACATTCCATTCTGAATGCCCAAAGCAGCACTTTTTTCTTGCTTAGACACCAAAGCAATGCATTCGTTGCTGTAGGTGGTGCATGATCTTCAGTATCGTGTCACCTTCGCGTTCTGCACAAATGCAAAGGTTCTCTTGCCTTAGGATTTCCAACAGAACTGACCTTAAATATTGATTTAAGATCTTAATAGAAAGCATCTGTATCTAGAACACTGTGATGGAAATTGGAAAAAAAAACCCTCTCTGTAAGACTTAACTTTAGTGATGGTCTAGCAAATAAATCACACGCTTTCACTAAGGGCATGTATTTAATATCCATACTTCTAAGGCTGGACAGCGCGGACTTTGAAGAAGACTGGCACAACTGACACAGAAAGTGCTATTCAGCAGTCTGGAGAATTTTAAGAGTAGCTTATAGCCAAAATTGTGTGCTTTCCCTGTAAACGGGGGGGCTGTCTGCACTGCAGGTGGGCCAGCGTTTGAAGCTTCGATGTGAAGGCGGTAGCTGCCTCTGAAGGCAACTGTGATAGGTGGTTTGCTGCGTCCAGCAGTTGTGATGCTGTGCTCCTAGATAGCTATGACAAGGTATGACGTGTTCCTTAAATTCAGTGGGTCAGAAACTTAAAATGGAGCTAAAATTTTGCCTGTCATGAGGGGTGATTTCATGTTGCCATCAAAGTAAGAAGGAAGCTACTTTAGCAGTGCTTGGTTTGGATCAGTTCAGGAGAAGCTAGTTCTAATTACTTTGCATTTACCAAGGGGCAGAGAACTCATGTGCAAGTGGTTACCACAGGCTGGTTAGAAAGGCGTTTGATGGTGTTCTGAAGTATTTCCACTCTTCTAACTTGCTTTTGCTCTTGTTTTTTAATTTTGCCATTTAAGGCTACCCTGAGGATAGGGACTTGAACTTAATCAGAGTTGGGATCTTTATTTTCTCTCTCCTGGGGTACTTGCCCTCTGGGTTACAGTGGAAAACCATTTTCTTGTGTCATTCTTATGAATCCTGGCATTAAGTATGTGCTTATTTTATATAAATAGGGATTGGATTTTGAGTACAAAACCAACTAGGTAACTATTTTCTCTACAGATTGAAATATTGATGCTAATACTTAGCAGCATCAGGTGAAGCTGGAGGTTTGCCCTGGTGAAGCCGGAGTCTTATGCAGCAAGGAAAAGTGGAAAAAGCATGGATTGTCTAGATGTGGTAGAGCTGTAAAGTAGTGTTTTCCGCCAGGCCTAAAGGGGTGCCAGCAAGCAAAGGCATAGTCAGAAATAAAGATTGTACTTGGATTTTTATAAGATGTAAATAAAGTTTGTATGTGAAGGGAACACCGGAATCTAAAATCTAAAAAATAAATAAATAAATAAATAAATAAAATCTGAAATGATCCTGTAAATTATTAGGGTTGGTTAGAAAAACTACTGTTACCTGATTAAAAACATCAATCTGATATAGTAATAGTGTCATCTGTGGTTCCCCATGATGGATTTGTGACTTCAGAACATAAGTTCATCATCAGTTCGGCTGCAGGAAGCACAGGGACTCCTGAACAGACCCCCATAAGCAAAGCTGGGAGGTACTGAGACAGCTTACGCTCTGTCTGAAAGCAATTTTCTCCAGCTGTCCAGCTGCAGAGGGCTGGCAAGGAGACAACGGATCTCAAAAAATAAACATGATAGGTTAATTCAGAGGAAACTGCATTAGATTTCCCTGCTGTGGCTAAGAATTACCATGCAGCCAAATACTGCAGATCAGCTGTCACATGGTAACATTTTACACTCACAGGATGCATTTTCTGGTGTGCAAATCAAACCTTGAATACATAGTCCCTAAAGCACAAGGCACGAGATCATCTCTGACCCAGATATTTTATTAATATCAAGAACAGTGTGAGAATTTAGACCATTATTTTTCCCTGACTCTCAGTAGGAATTGTACAGCAATCCTGGGGCTGTGTTTGCACAAGCGAACGAGTAGCTGTAATTTATCACTGGAATGGCTTCATCCTGGTGCGGGTGGAAGTTGTAAAGTAAATAATATCTACCCCTCTAGATAATTTACATTTGCAAAGATCTCTAGTGTGTAGGTAAGGCTTGTGTGTACCAGGTAAGCTGTATGTTTTACTGAATTCCTTTGGTTTTGCCCTGACGAAAAGCATTGAAGCAATGGATTTTCATAAATTTAAACTGATCCAGTTTAGCTGGTTGAAGAACTTGAGCCATTTGTTGTTTCAGAAATCTTGCAAGGAAAAGGAATGCATCTGATAATACTTTATTAACAGATCAAAACTAATCCATTTGTCTTTTCCGTGAAACTTTCTCTGTCTTTGTGGGCTTTCGGTTACCTATGAACCACTTTTATTTAAGATTAGCATTACTTAGTATGTTTTTTTAATGGAGCAAAAAGATTTTTGGCTAAGGCTGGTTTGGCTGTGGGTTATGTAAAGCAAAACCTTCATATTTTTTAAAGTCTTTGCTGTCCCCGTTATAAGAAGAGTTTTGGTGGTCCAGTAATGACAACTGCAGTGCATTACAGTGCTCTGGGGCTTCTCATTTCTTTTGCTGTGAACACAAGTGTTATACCAAGATCTGCCATACTTCTATGTAGAGCAGATTTCTGCATATTTTATTATATTTGTATATTTACATGTATTTTGTTGAAGACTGGTAATGTACTCTTTCTGTTTTAGTCCATGAAGGCAGCCCACTGGGGGAACTTCATCGCTGTGTCCGAGATGGTGTAAAAATCAATGTCCATATCCGCACTTTCAAAGGGCTTCGTGGAGTCTGCACAGGGTTTTTGGTTGCATTTGACAAGTTCTGGAATATGGTAATTATTGTTTCAGCCCTTAATTTATAACTGCTATATCAAAAACTTGAAATTTGCAACAGGTTTAAGCAAATTGTATTTTGAGAAAACTGACATGGTATGGTGTTTCATAAAGCATTTGCTCTGGCACTGAGTGCTGGGTTTCAGGCTGAGTGGTTCTTGGTGTTGAGATTGGTACATCTGAGAGGTACCTAGCCATCTTAGAGAGGTTTTAGGTGAGAGAGAAGCTTTGAAGAGTTCTCAGCATCTTCAAAGTTTTTTTCTAAAGAACCCAGAAAGGTGGAATATGAGGAATATCAGAAGCTTTCAAAGCTTTCTCTGCAACACCCAGTCGTCTTACAGTGGTAGCCGCTTCTCTGTTTTCTTTCACTAACATACCACTGGGATGTCACTGACAAAAGATTTTTTCCCCCTGCGTTCTACTTCATGAAGATCTTAAAGACAGTGGATGGAAAAGCAGCTCTTAAATATTTGTGAGCCTGGAGGTGTAAAAAGTTTGGAAATGGGGACAGTGTGAGGGATTTTGCAGGTAAGGCTCACGAAGATTTTGCAAGTAAAGCAGAATGGATTCTAGGCTTTGCTGTTGCTTTTATACCTCAGTATGACTTGGATGATTAAGAAGCCAGCTCCAAAGCACAGCTTGTTCCTAGGATGGAGTTTTTCTCAGATAGAACATAATTTCCTGATACTGTGACACAAAGCTGGTCCAAAGCTGCTTCAGACTTTAATTTTGAACTTTCCATTTCTTTTATCGTATTCTAGGCCCTTACAGATGTGGATGAGACATACAGGAAACCAGTAATGGGCAAAGCTTTCTATGCAGAACCTCAGCTCACCCTAACCCGGGTAGGTAAACTTCTCCAGTTTTCTTTTTATCTTTTTTGGTATCTCCTTTTTCAAAGTAGTACAAGGGGAGCATCGATTGGAAAACTATATTTACATTTGAAATATTTTATCTCCTTTTATTACAGATGAATCTAAAATGGCTTGAACTGGGGGGGGGGGGGGGGACACGGACACACAAACAGTTTTCTGACATTTTTGAAAGTACTATGGCCATAGTTCAGTGTTACAGAAGTTCCACTTGAGTTTCTAATGTCAGATCACCGTTGCTGACGCTGCTTAGTGCAATATGGTGACCTTCTGTAAGGTCACTGTGGTTTTTGACTTACTTGTTCTGTGCAATTTTCGCACCCATGACTGATCTGGTCCACATTTGTCTGCCGGGTGATCTGGCAGTGCCTAACTCTGATACTAATGTTCATGGAGCAACAGTCTTCGTCTCCAGCCAACAAAACAGTACATCTGTTTGGTCACTTGGACTTCTAGTCTAGGTGCTGTGAAGCCCAAGATTCTGCATGTTGCTCCAAAGCAAGACACTCTCTAGGATCCAGCTGCGAATAAAGATGTTTATGAAGTTGAGAACTGAGGAGATGATAGATGAACTTCTGAACAATGAAGGGGGAAAAAAAATAGTGACAGGGCTGTCCCTGTTGAATGGCATGGCTCTGGGCCTTCTGAACATCAGAGAAGCATCACAAAAACTTTTAAGCAGTTTCATTGTGAGGCATTTGCTTTCAAATTCCTGCCATTTAAATCTCTTTTCTGATAGATCCCACCCTTCCTTTTTTAAAGATTAGTTAAAAATTATCAAGTTGTCATTGTTCCTTTAGCCCACTCTTACAGGCATTGGCTTTCCATCCTGTTGCTGGGAAGACACAGGATAACCAAGAATCCTTTTCATTTGTCAGTATTTCATAAAAGCTTGCCTGCTGCCAGAGTAAAAGCAGTTTTTTTCCAGTTTCAGCACCATATATTCTTAGATTAATGAGTTCATACAGTGCTTTGGATCTGCTTCTCTAGATTTATTATTTTTCTATTGTTTGTGGTCTGCTCATCTCCCAGAATACCCGCACGGCATCTTTTAGTTTGTTTTGGGGAACATAAAAGTTCCATCATTTTTTCAGTATGCACTCTTTGCTGATTGAGGCCCCTTATCTTAGGGATTCATGTCCTCCCTGAGGACACATGGATGGAAATATCTCTAATACTATCTGATAACATTACAGGAGCGCTGGGGGAGAGTGAGCTAACAGAGAAACTTGGTAGCTCTCTGTTGTTCCTGACCAAAGTTAAATGCTACTGCACATCAGTATTGCTGTCCAAATTAAATTCCGTGGTGCTCACGTAAAGATACTCATGTGCATGCAAGAGATCCGTTCACCTTATGTTGCTGTTTGACTTGGCAAGAAAACCTCGTCTTTATTGCTGGTAAAGATTCTTCACTAATTGTGTGTTGTGAGCTCCGATTTGAGATCGTACACACAAATACCATGTAGAAATGCTGAACAAGCAGCCTCTCTTGTTTTATGAATGTGGTCATATACACAAATGTTCTTTTACAGCTGTTTGACAGACTCAAACTGCAGGAGTCCTCAGTAAAGAAGGGAGCTGACTCAAAGACTGTCTCAGAGGAGCTAGCCTTGACAAATGACTCTCAGACGCTGGGATTGAAAATTGGATCGGGACGAGGGAGAGCAGAAGATGAGCGTGAGAAGCAGAAGCGCTTGGGCAGAGCTGGAGAAAAGAAGATGCCAGGTGACAGTTTGCATCTGGCTACCAGAGGTGAAGCTGATGTGGGTAGCAGGACTGCCCACGCAGAGGGTGCCACTGCTGGTGGTACCCATGCAAGAAGCCGTTCACAGAGAAAAAGGCGGCCCAAAGTGGATTATCAGCAGGTGTTCACACGTCACATAAACCAGATTTTTATTCGAGGAGAGAATGTCTTGCTTGTGCACTTAGCACATTGACGTGGCTGAGCCTTTGTCAGTGTATTTATTTGATAGCATGAATTGCCGCTGTAGCTCCCATTGCTATTTAGCGTTCTCATTAAGTATGATGGTACTGTGACTGGTTTCCCCTTGCCAAACAAGGGAAATAATTCTAAGTGGAGCATCCTGAGCTTGATGCCAAAGCAGCCTCCTTAGATCTCTGTCAGGGGTCTCAGGACAAGGTCAGCAACACAGTTGTTTCTGTGAGATGAGGGAGGTAAGCACAGTCCCTCTGCTCCTTAAATAGAAGCTAAATGGAAAGGGCTGGAAGAGAATTTTGGTGTACTCTGTTATAGGAGCTAATTGTGGTACATGTTTAAGGAGTTTAAGATTAGATCTCCACTTGAAATGAATTATAAATGCTATTTTGCATGTTCTGAATAATCTCAAGAGAAGATTGAAAATGAAACCAACAGTTTATCTGCTGTTGTTAGATGGATGTCCTCTTCTCCAGACATAATTCTGATAGTCATTTTGAAGTAGCCCATAAAAAGGTGGAGTGACATACTACTGATGGCTGTTAGCCTGTTCTTCATAGTTAGCTCTGTAATGCCCTGTGTGATAGACAACCTCTTAATTGAAAACTGCTCTGTTTGTGTGAACGATGGCAGGATTTTAATTTGTTTTCAGTATCAAAGCTTAGGCTTCTGTTGTAACGCTGTGCTTTAGCCCTGTGTCACCAGCAAGCAGCTAATGTAGCTGATCCAGGGACCTCCATATTTGGAGTTTATCTGTGAATGTTGTGGATGCAGATGGAAAATTGTACTTTCATATTTCACCAATTTGCTACTTAGTGAAATAGCGAAGTTTGCAAAGATGTAGTTTTTCTTCTCGGATTGAAGTGTTTGTGCTGAGCACAACTGTACTGTATCTAAGCGCCTTTCAAGTTCCCTGTGTTGAAACTAGAGGTGCTGTGTCTCCAGCAGTTCTCATGGAGCAGAAATCTTCATGGGTCTTTCCTATCCATATGAATGATGTGTCATCTAATTCCAGTTGAACTGAGCTTTGGAGGTGTGCCTAAAAAATCTTTTGAATTATAGAAGTCAAACTCAGCTCATTAGTAGTTTTATTTTAGCAAGGTTGTTAAGCTATTGTAGATCAGGCCAGGCTTCTGCAGGTATAAACTGCTTTCCAAGAGAACTGCATGCAGAAGTTTGGGGGTAAATGAAGCTGTTATGTTATCTAGTCTGTTCCCTTAGTTGTCGAAGGACACTAGATTGCACGCTGCTATTCCTGTATTCATCTCAACTACCTTATGCTTTGCAGCAGCGCCCTGTGTTTAAGGTGAAGTTGGGAGATTGCTTTGTAGCAGGTCTTGTATTCCATATAGAGGTCATAAGTCCTCAAACTGAGTGACTGTGGTCTCACTGACTTATATTTCTGTTCCTGCAAATGCAACATACTGCTTGCTAGTCGTTAGGGTATGTCTGTTGTTTGGGTGAATTACAGAAATGGTTTAGCAGGAGTTCTGGACAAACAAAGCAGCTGTATGCCTCTGGGGGAGCCTGAAACTTTTATGTCAGCATTTCAGATGACATGGGGCTTGGATGGCTGTTCAGCTCAGCCACTGAGCTGCAAACCCAAGTTCAGCTTGGGACAGAAATGCCTCAGAATAAAAAATACTGTTGAGGCAAAACAGTTTCATGAAGGGTATGGAAAAAAAAAGAAAAAAGGAAAAAAAAGAAAAAGGAAAAGAGTTTCTACAGTTTCTTACCTACATATCATACATAGCTTTATTGCTGTAATCCCTTCCTACTGTGAACTGAGACTAGGCACTGAAAAGGTTCTTCTCTTGCAGGTTCTTGTTTCCTCTCCTTTTGTGCTGTTCTTGTTTGTGTTCATGTGGGCTGCAGTTCTTCCGTTCCCCCCCTTCTGTCAGTGCTTTGTCTCCTCAGGACATTCTAAATCTGGTTTAGGGAGATTGTTATTGAATACACCTCCAGTTGTCCTGGCTCTCTGAACCTTGCCTGGTTGGCTTTTCACGTGGTTGCCAACTAACCAGAACCCTCACCAACTGTTAGAAACATGTGAAGCTAGAAACAAGGAGCTTATTTCTGCTCCTGACATCTCAGCAGCTTTTATTGCAAGCGAGTATTTTTTTATGTTTTTGGTTGTGCATTGTTTTTTCCACTCTGCTTTCTGACCGTTTGGGTTTTATTTCAGTTGCTTGGGATGACTTACCTCTGCCTTTTCCATTCATGCCAAAGGCTACTGGTTTTGACCTCTCCTCCTTCCTTTACGCTGGACCAAAGGGTGTCAGATCTCCACTCAAGCCTACGTACTATGACATCTAATTGAATTCTTGCTTTTCTTTACCTCATATTCTTAATTCTCTTTGTCAGCCTAGTTTATACTGCCTTGTGCATTAAGATACGACTACCAGGAATGTTTTTGTGGCTGTACTGCCCTCTTTCCTTGTCAGTTGACACTTTGCTGAGTCCTCAGTTGCTACTAGAAGTCTTAGTGTTTCCTTTCATCAGAAGTTTTTCTCTGAAACCTTGCAGGTGTTTGTTGCTTCACATCTACAAGTTTCTTTTTTCATGTTTTATGAAAAATGCTGGTGCTTAGACTTGCATTTGTGCCTTGATTTTTATATCATCACTGACCTGTTCTTCCAGAACCATCACCTCAGTCAACAAACCTAGTTAAGAACTATACAGTTTGTCTACTTTTTTTGCTCTACCTCATTATTAAACTGGTCCTCCTCTATTTTCGTTGTTGTCTTACCTGTAGAGTTGGTTAAAATTCTCTCTTCCAATTTAGATTTAATGGCTTATTTGGTGATTCTTTGTTTCCTACTTCCCTATCCACCTCTTATTATTACCAAGCTGCTTCCTAAATATAGCCTCTTCTACAATTTCAGATCTTCCAAAATGTCTTCCTTTTCCCTTTTTCTAAAATTGTATCTTTTTTAAGTCTATTATCAAAATGCTGTTTTACAAATTTTGTCTCTTTCAAGCATAGCATTTGTGATTTTCGTCTCTTTCAAGCATCATGATTGTGACTAAGCAAGTGATCCTGTATGTGTGTTGTCACTTGCATGTTTAATACTTCAAAGTTGCTCTTTAAATAAAATCAAATGTGACATTGTGAATAGAAGTCTCCTACCTCACTTCAGTATTCATTGTAAATCTGTTTAACAAAAACAAAAAACAACCCTTGGAAACAAATGAGCTTTGGGTTTTTGATTGTTTCTGGTTATTTCTTTCCATGTTTTCCTTTTCCAAACTTAGCATAAAATCCAGGTTCTTTGTTCAAAAGGCTGTCTGCTCCTAGTCATTCCTCCGTTGCTCCAGCGTCACAAAGATGGTATGAGGGTAGATACCTGGAGCTATTATGCTAAAGCATGAAGAGTAGGAGCAGGAGGCAGTCTTAAGAAACAGAGAGCTGTGGGAGCGTGAAAAAGCTTTGGGCCAAATACAAAGAACTCTGTGGAAAGGATCAGCACACTGGTTGCAACCTGTCCAGAATTCCCAGGACGTTGTTCAGCCTGGTGCTCAGCAGTGATTCCTGTAGCGTGTTTATGGTGAGGTACCGAATTAGTACAAGGAACAGTTTTCTGAACTACCTTTGAAGAAGTATTGTGATAATTTGAGAATTCTTTAAGAATAATTTTAAAATAGGAGAGAAATAATGAAACTGGTGAAATGCTGCAGAAATGATGTAACAGAGTAGTCTTGGAATGTGATGTTACAGATACATCTCATGGTGTCGTCATGTATCTTTTCATTGCCAACACAGTTCAGCAGGGAGCCAAGTCTCATGGTTACTTTAGGAGTAGCAATTTTATTCGTATGGTGATAGAATTCTAGGGACGTTTGCCGATAGTCTGAATGAGGTTTTCATGGAACCGCAGCATAAAACCTTGCTGTGCTGTGGGGATGCAGGGAAACTGGGAGGGAGAATCAGGCTGAGTGCTGCATTGTTACCCTAGTTGTGGCTGTCGTGGCTGGGAATATTTCTTGGGAAACTCTTCAGCACAGGTTTTACTGAACACTTCTTAAACAGGGCTGTGGTGGTAGAATAGATAAGGTCAAAGGGGAAAAAAGGAGCTTGTAAAAAAGTGTGTGTTTAGTTCCTTCTCTCAACTGACTTACCCAGCTTGTTAATTGCCTGGATTTTTTTTTTTTTTTTTTCTGATTTAGAGGCAGGTACTTAGCATAACCTCACCAGGTGATTATTGCAGTAGTTGGTGAGTACTGTTTTCCATCTGCTTCTTGTCCTTCAGTTTCTGGATTCGTTTTTTCTGATGCAGCTTTCCCTTCTGTGTCATTGGGAAGCAGGGCGATGTCTCTCGGCAGGAGTAGGCTTGACTGCCTGCTGTTTTTTCCCCCTTCCTAAGGAATGTTACTCCATCCAGTTTTGCATCCAATAAATAGTTTAATTTATAGCCTTTGGCTATTCTTGATTTTCATACTACTCTGCAGACTTTTGGAATTACTTGATCAGAAAAATGATTTATCTTGGGTCGATTGGAGTAAACTGATTTTTTTTAAAAAAACTTTAATTCCTTTTTTACTTATTTTCCTTTCCGCGGTGCTAGGTTTCTCTAGTTTGCTGTTGCAGTAACCCACTTGCACCTATGAATCACTGTGGGTGAAGAAGTGTCCAGGAAAAGAGAAGCAAAGAAAAAAGATGTCTGATTTTTGTTGAATTTGACATTCAGTCCAACATGCTGCCTGCTTGCCTGTGCTTCCCTTTCTGTTGCTTACTGGCACTGACCTAAATGAGACAGGTGGAAACCGATTTAATCCAGAATCTTGAAAGCAAATGGAAAGGCAGCAGGGACAGCAAACTGTGAAAACAGAGTTTCTGAAGATGCATATCTCCAGGCAAACTTCTATATTTGATTAAACAGATCAGAATTATAATCACCGTCTTAAACTGTAAGCTCTGCAACTGGATAAAATTGGAAGGCACAGTACTACACCCTTTGAGAGGCAGCGCAGCAGCAGTAGCAGTGATGCAGTGATTCCTTCAGCCAGGCAAGCTCTTTCCTCAGAAGCTGTGGAGTTATATGCTAGTGTCTGCCTCAGGGCATAACTGCAAAATACTGCAAATTAATATGAAGATGTTTTCTCTCCTGCCTGCATTGCAAAGTGTAAAACAAATGCTGAAATATGCGTCTTCTGCAGCCCAGAGCTATTTAACTTCATGCTTTTGCTTCTTGGTACTGGCTTAAAAATTTGAAGTTCATACTATAGCAATCCTAAGACAGTCTTTGCTTTATGAAAGGCTAACACTTACTAGAAATAATATTGGAAAACTAAGCTATTACAGAATTTGTGGATTTCTTAATTGTGTATTGCAAACCAAAAATAGCTATTCCTACGGATATTATCAAGATGCACAAATGGAAATACATGAAGCCACAACTGGAAGGAGAGAGAATAAAGAAATACTTCTCTTCTTCTAGTGAAGGAAGATGATCTTCCTAGAGTGAGATAGTAGTTTCAAAGCTAATTCTCCCAGTTTGGAGGCTTGATGGTAGGTGGGTGTAAACTCAAAGTGAATTAAGGATGCACCAAAAACGGAGCTGCAAGAGGCGTGGCTGTTTGCAGACTTGAGTATCAACAGTCTTAACTTTACAGTGAGAGTTTCTAGAGAAGCAACACCAGTCTATAGTCCTAATGTCTACAGCATTAATTTCCACAAAAAGTTTGCTTGGCATTATTATCCTCACCCATTAGAAGATGACAAATACAAGGGTCTGTGATGGGCTGCCCTATATTTTTCAAGATGCTGCAGCAGTGGTGAGATGTGATTAGGTGGACAGAGGAAGACAGGGGCAGCCAGTTGCAATAGGAACTCAAGGGGGGAGACCTAAAATCTTAGTGATGTCCTTCTAGCTAATGAGCTACAAGTCTAGCAAAGGAGGATAGAGTCCAAGCTTAGTTTTTAATTTACCGAAAATATTAGTATCAATGTTTTGATTTCATTAATATTAATAAAAATATTAATAAAATACTAATACTCTGGTAGGGTATGCTTGGACCAAAAATGAAGAATGTGCCCAAGTTTTCATTTAGAAACTTTAGCTTGGTCAGAGTTTTTTTCAGCAGTGCCTGTGTCTCACCTTCAGATAAACATTATTGCAACCTTTTTTTTTTTTAAAGTACTGCATTTTTCATGTAGCCAGTAATGTTCATTTCATACCTAAAAAGTGCTTTAAAGAGCCACTGTCATTAGGAGGATGCGCCCATTTTCAGGAGTTTACATACCTTTTCTTCTGTTCTGTCTTGCAACCTAAGATGAAACTGGCAACAGCTGGATGTAAGTAAAGCAATTAAAATTTCCTTGGAAAGTAAAAACAACATTTTAAAAATCACAGCTTTTTCTGTCAGGTGTTGCCCATGTATCACCAGGAAAAAGTATCCATTGCTGCATGGTAGTAAGGTTTTTCTCCACAAGTTTTCTATGTAAGAGCATCCTTTGCTGCATTTTATCCATTAGCAGCCTGGGCCGAAAAAAAAAAAAAAGAAGCCACTTGAGAAGAGGTAGCTGAGGCAGTCCGGTGGTGGTCCTCCAAGTGGGCACTGCAGGATCAGTGCACTTGATGAAGACTTACCTTGATGGAAAAAAAATGTGCGTAATCTACTGTAAGTATAACCCTGTATGTTTTCCCGACTGTAGGCTTTCATGGCATGCTGAAAGTGTGAGAACAGGCAAAGAAAGAGGAGGGAGGCATTACTTGGTGATAACTCCTTGAAATGGGAGGTTGCTTTCTAGCCTGTACGCTTCGGCATAATTTGGCCAGCACTGGGCATTTGTATTCTATAGGTGAAGGGGGAGTATGCAGAGCCGGTTCTGAAGCGCAGCCTCCGTTGCGTTGTGAGCATTTCACAGCACGTGAGCTATGCACCAGGAGTCTCTGCCAGACTCCGTCCCTAATAACTGACATGTTTGATCCTGCCTCTAAAATTTTGTAGAGGAAACCCAGTGGGAGAAAAAACAAGCAAACAAATTTCCCCTTTTGAGGCAGGGATGGTAGCAGGCTCGGTTATCCTTGTTAGCTTCCTGGGGGTGCAGGAGTAAGGCCCGCTTTAGTGGAGGAATATCAGAGATGGCTTGTCTCGTGATGTTTACAAGTCCTTTTAGATGTCACTGTAAGTGCTCTTGCTCTTAGCTGGTAGAAGTAAAGGCCTGTCAGGGAAGGAAAATGCCTTCTGATGTTCCTGGATAACTATTTTATTAGCTGCTGGCTTCATAGTGTACACTTGGATGACTTAGCTGAAGAAAATTAGTACACCTGAGACTTTCAGTCAGTCTTGTATTCGTTTAGAATGAGAAGTAGTTTGATCAGTTTGTATAAAAACATATCCATCCTTTTTTCCTCTCAAAAGATCAGTGCTCTCCCTCAGGAAAGAAATGAAAGCTACTCCCACTCCTATAGCGATTGCTTCTGATTTCCACTGCTTCAGAGCAAAGTGCAGCTGTGTCATTGTATCTTCAGCGTGACAGATCATTCTGAGATGAGAAAATGAGAGAATCATTTGGTTTCTTTAGAGCTAAAATGGGCATTACGAGGGGAGCAGTTGTGTTGACCTCTTTTTAGGTGGTGCATGCATCCACTGTAGTTGCATGGATGGGGACTTGTTAACCAATTAGTCATCTATAAAACTTCCTTAACGAACCACAGAGGAGCAGCATGACCTACCAGACTGACACAGGATTGGAAGTCAGTTGCTGACAAATTCTGATCTCTTTACTGCCACTTGCTCACTGAATGGCCTTGGCAAGTCACTTCCCTCCCTCTCCCTTAGGCTGCCCAGCTGCAGTACATCAGAGAGCAGTCCTTGCCTGTCTCACCAGGATTTGGGGAAGTGGTAAGTGCTAAGTATTGTTATTAAAACTATAATATGTCAGGTAATGCAGATACATAGATCATCTGCCCTCTCCAGGCACTTGACTGTTAGCCTTATGTCCCAGCACACGAAAAGTGTGCAGGGTATCAGGTACAATGATGCACTTCAGTCCTGAAATTACTTATGTCTTCAAGGTCAGATTTGGTGACTTCAATATCTGTTTCAAAGCTGCAATGTCACATTTTGGTCAAATGCTGATAAATGAGAATGTAACTCATTTGTAATACCTTCTCTGTCTTCCTAAATATTTTGTTTCTTAGGAAGCTGATGCTGCTATGAACATACTGAATAATACTGAATTTGCAATATTCTGCTTTCCAGATATATATGTTTATATTTAAAATTGCTATGACTGCAATGCAATAAATATATCCATGTAACAGTTTGCTTCAAAGCATGATTTTTTTTTTGTGCTCTGTCAACGTGCTTGTGTCAGTGATGAAGCTGCTCCTGCAGCAGTTAGGACAGATGCCTGGATGTGGAGACCACCAGGTTTGAATACTAGCACTGCTGTCGTCACATGATTTGGGGGCCAACCAGTCATCTGTTGTTCAAGAGTGCATTAATCTACAAAATAAGAATATCATCATACCTGTGTTTTAGAGGCGCAGAAGGGAAGCGAACTTGATGTTGAAGAATGTAATATCTATTGGCCTGATCACTCAAAGGACTGTTACCTTAGTGTATGGTCTTCTACCATGCCATCAGGAGATGGTTCTCCAGGAATTGGGGAGGTCCACAGCCAGCACCCAAGCACCTGGTCCAGTGTGTGCGTAGCCAGTGGGGAGCCTGACTTCCAGGAACCTTTTTATTCCCGTGGTCAATGAGGCTGATGTGTTTGGATCAGGGATGCTACCTATATAGATGCAGCTTGCTGGAGATGCATGGTAACATACCTGTGCTCTGGAATTCAGATGTTTGCTACAAGGACTAATTCCCCTTGCAAACTGGGAACTGTTTAAAGCGAACAAAATCTGCAGTGTAAAGCCAGGAGTGGCATTAGGAGGATGCACATAATGAGAAGGATCAGACAGAATTCACAGAAGAGGTCTGCAACCCATTGACTTTCATTTGCATTTTAAAGTGGTGTTTTACACTGGGTGTCTGCCCTGTCTTCCACGTGTCTGATGTTTCCCTGATGTCTTACAAGTTGATTTACTGTCAATGCAGCAGTAAACTCTTGCTCTTTCAGATTGCAGTTCTGTCCCTTTAATTTACAAGTGCAAAGGTCACGAGGTTTTCTTTGATAGTCATGCTGATGCTTAGGGGTAAGTGTGTGCTCAAATACCTTTCTAAATTGGGGTCGAAACTGTTGATTAAACTGCAAGAGTTGTACTCCCAAGCTGTTGGGGAAACAAGTTCTGAACTGCGACAGAAAACCTTACCTGAGCTTTTCTTACTGTGTTTTGCTGCCTATAAATTCTGAAAAATAAGCTCTGTAGCTTTTCTAGGGTGGAAAGGCCTGTTAAAACATGCTGCCACCTGAATTAGCAGCTTCCATCTCCCGTGCTGATGCAGCGCATTGGAGCATCGATTCTGCGCTGCCCGGGCGAGGTCAGACGGCCGGGTCAGTTCCTGCCGTGGGTGCGCAGAGCTCTCCCGACCCGCTCCATTGCCCCACGGTGAGTGCAGTGATGTCCTGGGTTGCTCCAGGTGCTCCTAAAGCAAATGCCCCAGCTCTGTCAGTTGGCTGCCTGTGATTTGTGGTGTGGGTTGTTGGGGTTTTTTTTTTGCATGAAGGTAGGATACTCCTTGGGAGTATTTAAACGGGCATTGTTCTCATCTCCAAGGAGAGTATTGCTCGAATTAAGGAAAAATGATAGCTGGAGTGGTAAGGTAGAGTCACAAATTCCAGTTCTGATTTTAGCCGCTCCTCTGGAGTTCTATAAAGCTTCCACCACCTCTTTCTGGTGTTGCTTTGTCCCTTATCGAGAAGAGAGTTGAAAATTTTAAAAAGAAAAACTAGGGGGAGGAGGAGGCATTCCTCCTAGCTACGAGAAGTTATGCCTTTTCTAGCAATGCTGAGGCAGGTTTTTTTTCTGATCAAATGCTACCTGAATTCTCTGAACAGTTCTTCTCAACTTCAAGTTGTATCTTCTTGCTGTGAATGATTTATTATCCCAAACAACTAGCTTATAAGCTAGTTATAAGTTTCTTATAAGCCTTGGCGATCTCTCTCATCTTGGCGTTTATGAGCCTGTCCAGTGATCTTTCGCAACACGGACAATTTCTTAGGTTTGATCATTCGTTCTTCACAGCCCTGCAGCCCCCCACTCCTTCGCTTGCAGCCCTGCCCGCTGCCGCCGCCCGCCAGGTGGCAGTAGCGTGACGGGAAACCCCGCCGGGCCCTGGGCAGCGCCGTGCGGGGGCGGGGCGACCGCGCGCCCGGGGAGCCCTAAGGGCCCCACCCACCGCGCGGGCCCCACCCACCGCGCGGGCCCCACCCACCGCGCGGGCCCCACCCACCGCGCGGGCCCCACCCACCGCGCGGGCCCCACCCACCGCGCGGGCCCGGCTGGAGGCGCGGCCGGTGCCCCGAGCGCTCCCGCGGGGCGCGGTGGCCGCTCGCCCGGGGCCGGGCTTTGGTCGCCCGTCGCACCGCGCTGCCTCCCGGTGCCCAGCGCGCCGGTGGGTGCGGGTGAGGCCCCCGCGCAGCGCCGCATCCCACCTCAGTTGGCTAAACCCAGTTCCCCAGTACAACCAGTTGCTCTGGAGCAACCGCGTGGCTGGAGGCGCTGGGAACGAGCCCTGGCCTCCAGGCTGGCGGCCGGTCAGCGATGGCAGCCACACCGCATGGCGGCCGGTTCCTGGGCACGGGCCAGGGCTGGGGCCGGCAGAGCATCACCACGGGCACAACCGTGGGGACCCGGCTGGGAGCAGCCCCGGGGCAGGGGCCTCGCCGGCTGCGGCACGGCAGCGCGGCTCTCACCGTGGCATCGGTGTAAGGGCAGCAGGAGTCCCACCGCCACCGGCCAGGGTGATGGCCTTGGCCCGAGGACACGTTGGCTGTGGGAGTCGAACAGGGGTCGGTGCTGCACAGTGGTGGGCGTACTAGAGCTGGAAACAGCGGCCACCAGCAGGTATTTACTGGCAGAAATGGCGTCTCGTTTCTGCACAACGATGCGGTGGAGCAGATCCCACGATGTAATACGCTTGGAGAGTATGGATGCTGCGCTAGAGCTCTCCATACATGCACCAGCACAGGCCTGAGGAAGGAAACCAGCCCCTTTCTGTCCTGCCCTTCGGGGGGACGGGGCTCAAGCACAGTAAGTTTTTCCCCTCAGAGCGTGGCCGATGACACAAACGTACAATGCGTTGATCAGGAAAAGGATGTGGGAGTTTGAGTGGAAAAACTGATACTGTTGTGCTAATGGCAAGGAAGCGTGGCAAACAGGACACGGCACCACGCGTGGCGGAGGGAGCACGAAACGATGCTGTGACTGCAGAGGCTGGGGTCAGGCATGGGAAAAGCTGGACCAGAAAGTGGGAAGTTACTGATCTTACACTTCCCTGCTGGGAGAAGGGCTCTTTGCCGATACTTTTGGGGAAAAGCAAGCAAATGGTAGGCAGCGTCCCAAAGTTGTCAAAATGGTGGAAGAACCAGCTGGGGGAGAACTTATTTTGAGTTGCTTCAAGGCTCCAAAATGAGGGCAGTGGGAAGCTAAAAAAGGCGGGGGGACTCCCGGCAAGACCTCCTTGCATCCAGGGCTTTGCTGGGAGCAGTTCCAAACTCAGGGATAAACAGGTTCAGAACAACAGTCAAGGGAATATGCTTATGCCAGTCCTGCTAGCTGCTCTAACGCCTTGTGAATGTGGCCGAGAGTGGGAACACGCCTGCCCTGTTGTTTTTTTTGGAAGTTAAGGTTTTGGTGTGGCTACCATAGCAGGTCATGTGGTGGGAAGGTCCTCGGACGGTAACTCTTCCAGTGTCACTTGGAGTTGTCTTTGGGGTGAATCAGTATTTTGGCAGGCTTGAAAAACTGTTTGTGTGAGACGATAGTGCCTCCTGGCCTACAGTTAGGTCTTGGTTAGAGGTTGGAGCTTCGTAGCTGAAGACCACCTACCAGGTGTGCTCAGGCAGCTGTGAGAGCCGGGCAGGCAGCCGTCGCAGCCCCGCTGCTCCGCGAGGCTTCAGCCGAGTTGGTTGTTTCCGCAGCCCAGCCATGAGCTGCAGGAGTAGGTGTGTAAGGCAAGTCCTCAACTCGTCCTCTTGTCACCACCATCAAAATGGAATCTGAGAGCAAGGAAATGCATTCTAGTTGTCCTTGGAGGGCTGTCTCACAGGGAAGGGGTCCCATACAGAACAGTTGTTAGGGTTGCATGGGGTATATTAGACAATTACCAACTGTGGGTAGGGAAGGGGTTGTCTGGAGAGAAGCACTGGCTGTTTGTTTCTCCAATTGCCTGTGTTTGCAGTGTTTTGTAAACCAGATGTTTAAAAATTAAATATCTGTAATTGTGCAGAATATGCTCCTCCAAGCATGCTCCTGCAGGCACCGTGGGCAGGTGTGTCACCCTGCCGTGGGCTCCCGGCCCCGTCTCGTGTTGGCGTGAGTGCTGGCGGGTGATGGTGCAACACTGTGGGTGGCAGAGGCAAGGTGCGCTGAAACAAGTCGTTGATGTAACTCACCCTAAAATCAGCCCGACGGCGTGAATTGGTACTGACTCGTGTCTTCCAGCTCGCCTTTGGCACTCGGTGTGTTGCTGGTATTGCAGTAACATTTGCATGAACGTAGCCTAGTTTACAAAACTGCTTTGCATCTGGGTTTGCCCACTTTCCTCACGTGCTGACAGATTTATACCAGTAAGATAGTGGGTATTAATTAATTTATTTTAAAAGCAGCCATGTGCTTGTCATTCCTTGTTGGGTCAAAATGCTCTGAAGTCACCAATTCCTCAGCTTGCTGTTTTAATTAAAAACACAGACCCTTGAAAGAGGATTGTACTGTCTCCAGCTATTCAAGACATGGCAAATGTTAGTGCAGCAGAGTGTGAATCGCTTGCCAAGAGCCGTCCTCTATCCTGGCCTCACATCTGTAAACTAATGAACAAAGAGCTGGCGTTTGTCACAATATCCAGTGTAAGGGCTTTCAAAAAGTGCTGCAGGCTGACATGAAAAGATTGCAAGAGGCTGCAGCCCCTGACCTCAATAAAGGCTTCAAAGGAGGCTCCTGAAAAGTTTTTGCAGCACAAAAAAAGGAATTCTCCTGGTAATGTAGCAGCCAGCACACTTTAATAGCTAAAACTACGTCAAGGCTTCTGCTGACTGGGTGGAAACGACATCTTTGTTTTGCATGTAAATGCTGTTCCGTAATGTCTTTTTTTGCTCCATTAAAAAAAAAGGACTTGAGGCTTACAAGATGAGGGTACCAGCTTATGCAAGCAGCCCACCTGCAGCGACTGAGCCGGGCAGCATGCGAGGGAAGGAGGAGCTGGGGAGCAAGAGCCACGCAGGTGCCAGTCCCTGCGATGGGCTGGGGTGCCGAGGTCCCAGCGCCCGGAGAGAGAGAAGACCCTGCCTGTCTCAAAGGAAAAGCTGGGGAAATGCAGCAACTGCTCAGGCACCCACCTTTGCTGCGAGGCTGTCTGTCCTTGGAGTGGGGGCAAACGAACAAGTCTGGGGGGGCTGAGGGAGCCCGGGGGCAGTGCAGCACAGGGCGCAGGCAGCGATGCGATGCACGGCGCTGCTGGGGGGTAAGAGGCTGCAGAGCTCCCGCAGCGGCTGTGCTGGGCGCGTGGCTGCGGCCAGCGCTTGGGCCATTTTCCCTCCCGCCAGCTCTCGGCTGCTCCAGCCGTTCTGCCCGGTGTTGGGGCTGCGCTCCATCACACACCGGGTCATCGGCTTTGCCAGCAGCACCGTCATGTCCCCTGTCAGGCCGCGAGCCCTACAACCGGCGACAGCCCCGCTCCCCGCCGTGCGCTGGACCGTGCCCCGCTCCATGGCGTTCCCGAGGCCACGAGCCATCGCTGCATGCGCTGGCTGCTGGCGAGAGGGGAGACTGGGGCAGCTCATTTGGCCCAAGCAGTTTGTCTCTAAGTTGAAAACTGTCATCCTGCCTCTCCTCCTGCCAGCCCAAGGCCCCGAACGCCGGCCACGGCAGGTGACCCTCGCTGTGGGGCTGGGTGGGCGTCCCCGGCGGCGCAGGCAGAGCAGGTCACTCCCATCAGTGACATTTTTCCAGCCCTTTTTTGTTGGCAGGTACTTAACGTTTCCCATGAGCTGCAGGCCCCAGCGTAGGGAAGGGAAGACACCAGGTCTGGCTCTTTCCAAGTCCACGGGACAAAGCTCAAGCACAGCCTACCCTCAGCCGCGCTGTCCTCAGGCCACCCAGCGCTGTTATGGACCTGGTCTGCAGGTGCAGGGGAAGGGAAGTGGCAGGGCGACAGTCCTACCTCTGAGACACAACTGGAGAATGTCCCAGCACCAGGTAGGGAGATCAATGTGCATCGAACTGGGCTGATAAAACCACCCCGAGGCCAGTTTAGGAAGCTCGAGGGGGAGGCAGATGCTTCCTCCTCCCCTTTTTGCACCTCAGCGGTCCCCGGGGAGGATGTGGTCCCCTGGGAAGGGCAAGGGCAGAGACACCTGAAAGAACCGCGTTTCCTGGCTTTTAGAAATTTAACCCTTAGCGTTCTCTCATCCCAGATTTTGTTGGCAAATCAAAAATGGGGACAGATTTTGGTAACCCCACAGTATCACCAACAGTTTGTTAAAAGACTAATTGCCAAGTAGCTTATGCATGTGGGACCATTAGTAATTCTGTAGCTATGCAAATTAAAACAGTGATGTATGATTTATAGCTTTAATAATGTTCTGAAGGCTCTTAAATTTTAATCACTTGCAACATCCTTTTTAATATTCAATTACTTTATTAACTAATTAGGTCACTTGCTGAAAAAGCACATAAGGCTGGTGCTATTTTAATATCAGCTGAAGATCACAAAATACCTTTGAAATAGTGTAAATGGTTTATTTATTTTAAATAGATCATTAAGATGCTATAATTAATAAATCAATTGCAGAAAAAAGACAGGAAATTGATAGATGCCAAACCACAATAGTGGTGGCTTCTCCACTTACTTTATAAGCGTTCACAGGGATGCTGAACTCGGGGAACGTGGCCACTTGAGCACCTTTCTAGATAATTCGTATTCAGCTGAAGGAATAAGGTTCAAGATATGCTTCGTTCATTATAGATGCTTTCTGTATGAATTTAGCTTTCTGATTGATAAAAGCTCCACAAATGACCTTGAAAAGTTAAAGTATTTAAAAGGACAGCCCTCCTTTACAGCTTGCCCTTTTGTCTGTCTCAAAAAAGATAAAACCTTAACAACTTAGTCCTGCTAATGCTGGCAGAGCCCTTGAGGGAGGGAAGGTGGGTTGCGAATCAGTGACCTACCTGCCCTACTCAAAACAGACGAGCACTTGCTCCTGCCCAGAGACACTCGCCTCTGAAGCAAGAACAGAAAACTGTATCCCTGCAAAACCCACAAAGATGCTTGTCCGTAGTGCCAGAGGGTTACACCAACCCTTGGTGTAAAACCTGAAGTTTGAGAAGTTAAATTTGTCACCAGTGTGGCTGCAACTCTCAAACAGACTGAATAGTCTCCTGTTTTAAAACTTAGTAATTAAGGGTGAGACAAATACTGTTCTAGGAATTAATCTTTTTAACAAATTTTGGCTTAAATTACATCAATGTGACGATACAAAGCACAATAGTTTTCTCTCTTAAGAAGCTGCTAGAAAAGATCTGCAGTAATTAAACAGCACTTATCTCCCTGTAGTAACTTTTCTTGCTTCCATTTTCTCGTAACTAAAACCTGTAAATCGGAGCAAAAAGCTTAATGCTGCGGTGATTTTTCGGCTAAATGTGCAACCGAGTTGCAGACAAAACAATTCCAAATCTCCATTTACAGAGAGCTTCCTGGGAAATAAAACATGTATGGACCAAGTCTGGCTCTAAAGCGGAGTCAAAGTGAGGTACAAGCCTGCTGCTCCAGTTCCCCAGAACCAAAAATAAAAGCTGCTCCTACCTCTGCCCCAGGGGAGCCTGCAGACCAGTTATTCGGCAGTTGACAGTAACTTGTACCATTACTGCGGCTTAAGATGACATCAACGTTTTTCTCTTAGGAAAATTCTACCTAGTTAACATTTCTTATCAAAATGATTATCACCGCTTCAAGAGGCTACTGCTCGGGTGACAATCCATTGAAAGGAAGAACACACTAGACTAACCTGGGCTGGAAGACGGCTGTGCAGGAAGGGATAAGGATGCCTAAAATAACACTAAATCCATTTCACGTTTTATGGGAGCTGCCACAGGAAATAAAGGTGCAGAACACAAATAAAGATACCAAGTATTGCTACAGGCTGGGACAACAGAAGACGCTACGCACCTTGGACCAAGTGCATATACAACTGTTCAGGGATCAGAGATACAGTCAAATGAGGTCAACGTCACGGTTTAAGCGTGTTTGTTTCACCCTACAACAATCCTACTGTAGGACGTGGCTCGGGGGCTGTTCTTGGTCTCCTTCCAAAGCCCCAGGTCTCAGTCAAACAGGTGCATTTTTATCCCATTCCTGGAGCTTCCCCCCAGTCATTTATTCACACGATTGATTCCCTGGTCACTCACATCATTTGGGTAGGAAACCCCACATTTGCTCTCGGTCAAACCAAAAAAGGCAGACTAGCTGGAGCTGCAAATACAAGGTCACCAGCACCTCAAACCCAACTGGTACCAGAGAAATAAAGAGGCACACCGCGGCAGAGGCCGTCCACAAAGCTTTGCGAGTCCGGCCCTCTCCCTCCGCCGTGAGGCTGCCGCCGCTCTCTCCGCCGCAGAGCCACCGGTACCAAGGAGCGACTGTTAACCTCCCCTGCTCGATTCAATGTGACAGTGACACTTCACAGCACATTGCATCCAATCTCATTTGAAGCTGACAAAGATTGTTTCTGTTTTATATCTATTGGTTTATTAATGGCCTACAGCCTCTTAAGCAGATGCATATTCATTAGATAGCCAGCTGTTAGGAGGTTCCCAGATGTCGAAAGTAGCTCTGTCTTGGAATGCATTCTTTTTTTCCCTTATCATGAAACAAAGTAATTGTAGCTCTACTAAAGAACTAGTTAATTACTGAACCGGTACCTTATGGCATGATTAAAAAAAAAAAAAAAAAAAAAAAAGTCTGCAAATTTGTGAGGAGTAAGGACATATTAGAAAACAGAGCTGAGCTGAGCCTTCACTGTGCTGTACATGCACTGAACTTCGATGTAGAGACCGGGATTACTCCATGTAAGGGACCCCCAGCTGCAGACATCCAGGGATATGCTAAATTCTGCAAAGGCACCTCTCTTCATTTTCCACATTCTGCAGAATTTTTCTCTTACCTCTTATCCTTCCTTATCTGAACAGCGGACACAGCAGCACATAAAAAATGAAAACGAGACACATCTCAGTTTTTAAAGGTCATTTTACACAGAGAAACAAACTTCCACGGCATCCCAGCTAGATAAAACTGTAACCAGATCATTGAACAAGCTGTACAGATTGACTTACAAATTCCACAGGCCATCCTTTCCAGTCTCACAACATTAACCAGGCTCACCTAGTTGTCTTTGCAACTTACTATTTTTTCCTTTCTTTCTTTCCTGAAAGCGCTAAAAGCGGCTCCCGAAGGCAGGTCTCTGGAAAGCCCTTCGCCCTACTAAAACGTTAAAACATTTAAGTCAGCGCCAAATCCAAGTGGTTTGGGCAAAAAGGTTCATACCGATTCTGTGTTTTTGGTTGCCAGGAACAGACTGCAGACCCGTTGGGTCCATCTCATCCATCCCACAGCGCCGGCCGCCGAGGAGCGGGCAGCACAGCGCTGCTTCGGCCCCAGCAAGCAGCTGCGCTTCCATTCCAGTATGGGAAGGCAAGGGCAACTGCTGTTCCCATGCTGCAGGCACGGCTCCTGGGGGGAACAATTGGAAACATACAGGTATTCAGCATTTAGTTTCTAATTCCCTCATTCATACTTCTAGTTTTTGCCAGTCAAATCTGTCAGCGAGGACCTGGAACTGCACAGTAAGCAATTTTTCACTGTGCTGATGGTTCTAACAAAAAGAAAAAAAAGAAGTTTCCTTTGCAGTCAAGTTAAGTATTTCCCTTAAAACAAAATAATTTCACTGTGTGTGAAACCCAGTGGGTTTGCCCAAAACGATTCTGAATTTTAGTCAGTGGCAGCTTGGAATAAAACTTGGGGGCGAAGAAAAAAAAAATTAAAAATCACATCTCCATTAAAAGCTTTAATGAGAACCAAGTGATGGGACTATAAAACGTCATATGCTATAAAAGTGTTTACAGTCATGCACAGAGGAACCTGGAGGCAATTTTGTAGAGTGACTCCTGGAGCAAAGGCCTCTGAGAATAAAAGTGTCTTTAGATATTTGTTATCGTGTTATAGTTGATATCACCTTGAGTATACAATGCCTGCCTGCATTATGTAAACACTTCATTGATAAATCCCTCCCCCACCTCCCTTAAGCTGTGTCAGACTGTTCTTAGCTGACAGATATAGCTGAAACAGATGCTGCTATAAATACCCTTGTTTAGCTGTTTTGAATATAATTTCTTTTGTAGAACATGGTAGATGCTCTAGTTATCACTGAGCTTGCACCTGTGCTGGAATTTATTACTCCTTTGTACACATCAAGATGCATTTTTTGAATGATTCTATTAAAAAAAACCCCAAAACCACAGAGGGTTGAATTCCGTTGCCCCTTTGTCCTCTTCAGCAGAGCCATCCTTTACAAAGGATTTTACTAATTTTAACTGAACTCATTATTAAGTTTAGAAGCTACAGAATATAAAGGTAGTAAAAGTTTACCTCTTACAACCAGATAATTAATTCCCTCTATTTACTCCCTGTAGGCTCCAACCTCCCATGACAGTTGCTGCTTTTTATAGCTGGGTGTGAAAAGCTCACACAGCCACACTGGCAGTGGTGACAAGGATTACAGCCCAGGTTTGTAAACCTCATGTGCTTTGGACACTTCCATGATAATATAAGCACACGCTGTGGGTTTGATTTTTTTTTTTTTTTTTTTTAAAAAACATGTAGAGTACAACTTGAGAATAGTCTGGGGGGAAGAGCAAGGAAGTCATATTTTTGCCAAGGGACAGCAGGGGAAAGCCCAACACACACCGGTACGATAGCACACCATGTTGCTGAGCGCTGTGTAGCACGGAGCCAGCCAAACCCAGGCTTGTAGGCAGTTCACAGTTACAGCTGGACCTGGTATTAAAAAAAAAAATGAAGAAAGGAGTTGTACCGAGTCGCATGATTTAGGTTCTATTCAAGCTGTATTAGGCAGCAGCCGATAAATGGTAGATCCGTCACCATTCACACAGTAGCTCACTTGTATTTTCACCTGGAAAAATAAATTTGTATTTTTAATATATTACTTTGCTCGTACCTGCAGTACCAGAGGTGGAAACATTTTATGATGTCCATCTTAAGTTCAGTATTGACTTTAAGCAAACACAACACATTTTATACTCTGTTTTTATCTAAAGATGTAAGCCATATATTCTGCTAGGCACTGCTACCCATGATCCAGGTCCTTTAACTGGGGGAGAACGGGATAAAACTTCCATGCAACAGGCTCTCACCACTGCAGGCTGAAGAGGCATGGGGATACTCTTGGCCCACGTTCTGAAGAATCTTTCTCGGTTTTCTTTTCTGATGTTTGTTTTGGTTCAAAGGACTTAGTTCTCATCTACCTGCAGACATCCTGGCTGGCTGAAAAAACTTATTTTCACATTCTGTACAACCTTCCTCATAATTGGGATATTGATCTGTGGGATGAACAATGTATGGCAGGGGCAATGAATCAGTGCAGTACCACAACTGCTCCGTAAGCCTCTGTTCCCTTGGCTAAGATATAACGGCCGCAATCACAGAGATCCACTCTGAACTGACCATATGTTTTCCACTGGAATTATTCTAACCCCTGACAAATATGCTTCATTATAATTAATCTCTTGATTAGAAGCTAAATCACGGGTTCCCTCTGACGAGATGTGAGCAACCTAAACAAGGACATGATCTTTCAAGTGCAAGCTGATTATTTAAGCAGCTGGACTTACTTTAAAAGGCCAGCATTATGAATATCTGCTCCTCAGAAAACCTTCTAAAGACTACCGAGAAGCACTGCACCCTTCAGCACGACAGAGTGCAACACTGATTACAGGTTTCGTTTTCCTTGCCACCCATCTACCACCCTAGGAACCAGCTTTCTTCCCACCATAATTTTACATGTATTGAACCAGTTTGAGGCTTCCCATCTGTTAGAACAAGAGGTTTCGAAGATGATTATTCCAAATAAGTTTAAAGGTTTCAGAACAGGAACCAGAGCGATCGCCCTACTCAGCCGTTAAAGCCTGCCTTGATTACTTTGATGTAACAACACTTGAAAGCTCCTATTCTTTGAAACTAATTTAAACACATTGAATTGTTGAAAGATTAAAAACCGCAGTCAGCTAATTACACTCACTCTCATCTCTTATTCAGCAAATGAATCACTTTTCATTACCACTTAGCTGAAGTACATGAATTTCTGCCTAATTAGAAATGTTGTAGATGGAGCATTAGCAAGGCTGGAGCGGGTCAGGATATCTTGCCTGCTTCATTTTTAATTCCTAACAGTAGAGCCAGATAGGAAAGGCTTCAGATAAGAAGTCATTAAACAATTTTAAATTATTTATAAAAATTACTTTGCCCAAATTATAATTATTTTTTTTCCCAAATGCTCTCATAAACGTCAAATGAAATGAAAGGAAAAGCAGCCCAACATTGATTTTAATGAACATTTTAATGTTATGTATAACAGAACATTATGAATACAATGGAAACAAAGTTTTATCAATTTAATAATAAAAAAGAAATCCAACATAAGAAAAGGGAGGCAATAAATTTCATACCTATAGTATAGTGCTTATTCTTAACAATATTCCCAGCTTGTGAATATAACAATGCCTTTGTATTCCAGATTCTAGAATCATGATTCATGTGAACTTAAATGCAGAATTACAGAAGGAAAAACAAAAACCTCAAAAACTTCAATTCATTCTTTTGTTTTCAGTAAATCAGTAAAATCTTTGACTGCTACAGGTTTCCTTTATTAATATATATATTTTTTTACTCCTCTATTGGATTCCACAGCTGCTAATGCCATATTTACACAAAAGAATCACCAAGTGTTGTATAAAAGCTAAGATCCAATGCTGTTGGATTAGGCAGGGTTATAGATTTACACAACTTAAGTGTAATTCATGTTATTTTTTTGTAATGATGCAAAAAGTAATTATTTTTGCTTTTTGACTGCTGCCAATGCCCTAGACCAGTGGCTCCATAGGGATATTGGTGGTACAAAGGATGCCAAGTGCCACTGTAAAAGAATTGCAAGGAAGTGCATTTTCTGGAGTTTTCTGAAAGGAAACCTTCCAGCAGTCTTGGAAAAAGCTTCTCCCAGACTTGCACAGGATATCAGTTATAACATTAGAAGCATGTTCAGACTCCAAAAATCCGTTGATCACCAAATTGCTAAGAGAGGATTTTTACAATAAAAATTTGGGTAATATAGCAGTGTGGCTGGAACATTAGCAAAAGTATATATACATTCCAGGTCCCTTTGAATTAGCCATAATCACATATGTAAGCCATTTTTGGACAAAAATATATATTCTTATAAAAAACTGATCATAGTACTTGAGTGACTTCAATTGTGGACTCAGCAGTAGTAAAAGGAATGATCCAATTATGACAAAGCGATCAGGGAGAGGAGGGAAAAAGAAAGTCAAGCTCTTCAAGAAAAAAGAAAAGTATAAAATTAGATTCAAACATTTTTACCCAACCCCCAGTTCCAGTCTTCCATCAAGTCTCAAAGTTAAAATTGGTTCTTCTATGTAGGAAAGGTTTTTTTATGGTCTCAATACAAATTATTTTGCAAAATCATCTAACACATTCCTTCGAAGAACCTTTCACCTCTCCAGAATTTGAACACTAGTTATTTCAACACTTACAAAATAGCTTTTGGTTCTTTATGTAGACACTTTAACTGATAAAGAAGAAAAAAAAAAAAAAAAAGTATTGATCAGTGTTTTCCATCCCGTTCCCAGCTATATTTGTGCAGCTAAAAATCCTTCATTCACTCTGCCCATTGATTTTATTCTTATTTCGTTTTATTTATTTATTTTACAATCTTTATTTGCTAAAATTGGCAAAATTTGCAAAGGCATCTTGCTTGGGTTGCACAGTCCCAGGAGTCAGAGAGGTCATAGGGATACTGGGTAACCCCATTCCTATTGTGCCTGTCAAACCTATTCCTGTAGCCGGCACTCCCATGTTCACGCTTAATCCCATCATTCCCTGGTTGATCATATGCATGGGTCCCACGGAGGTCATTCCCATCGTACCTGACATCACACTGGGCATTCCCATCCCTGCAGGAACGGGCCCTCCCATCAGTGGGCTTGTCTGGGGTCGAACAGGCATCATGTTGGGCTGAGGATTGAGGTTCACTGCTGCAAAGTTTTGAGTCATGACATTCATCGGTTGTTGCATATCTGCAAAGAAGAGAACAGGATGCAAAAATCGTTAATCAGAACGTGATGCTGAAAGTGCTCACGCATTTTAAGAAACTGATGTGGTAACTGCCATGAGCAAGTATATGATGGCCAAAACCATGGCTATTTTGCTCATTTCCCTGTTTCTATGTGAAGACTCAGAAAACTTTTATAAACATTTCAAATGCATTTTATAACAATACAAGCTACTATGCATATTCTAGAGAAGTGCTAGAGATTAGGAAGCCTGAAATCAAGGTACAACAATGGCGCAAACTACAGTGAAAACATGCACACAGCCTCCTAGTATGTCAGTCTCCATTTAGAAAATACCACTTGTCAGAACCGTCACAGTATTTTAAGAAACAGTTATGACTAAATGTAGGAAAACAGTAATTGACAGAATACACCAGCTCAAGGACAACCTAGCGAACACACACAGGACTCAGCACATATGCAAAACAGTGCAATATCACTTACTTTGTTGCTGCATCATGGTATTAAGTGATGGCTGCTGGGGTTTGGAAGGCTGCATCCCAGGTACTAAATTGTCCAAACTGATATTTACACTGGGATCTGACCAAGTTGAGGGTAGAGTTTTGCTTGCATTCTTCTGGACCATCTCTGTGCTTGCATTATAAAGAGGGTTAGGCTTCGGCATCATAGTGTTCATGCTTTGCAGTGGCTAAAAAAGAAAAGTTTGTTGGGATCCACTTGAAAAAAATCACCAGTATGAATCAGGACTAAACAGTAAGTGTTAATTTTTCCACAGAAGACAATAAAAAGCCAATGAGATTTTTAAGCTATGAACTTCAGCGCTTCCAAAGCAGTGTTGCCATGTGCTGTTACACCATTAGTGGGTTAAAAGAGTCTTTTTTTAAGCTAGCATCAAGCTCTCATATCAATACGTGGAATGACAGTAATCATCTGCAGTCAAGATCTGACTCAAACATACTGGTTTTTGCCTCCTAACACCACGCCGACCTGTTATGGTTTCCAAAAACACTCTCCACTGAAGCAGGCACCTTCCGTGTTTTGGCGAACAGACCAGTCGTCCCCTCCATCTACTTAAGGCTGGAAACCTGTAACATTCTCTGGAGGCTGGCTTTAAGGTTTAAAATACCAACTTGGTCTTCCCCAACAAAGCACAGAACAATGAAGACCATCTCAGAGAACGCTAACTTATAAAAGGAGGCTTTTCAAGAACATTTGACACCTTCTTTTTAGGAGGCTACTCAAACGTTTTTGGACAAAACTTTCTTACAAAATGCTGATCACGTCTGAGTGACTAGGTATGGGTTCCAGGAATGGAACAGATGAATTTTCACTGTTGTGATTAAGCAGAAGGCAAAAGATTTAATTAAGAAAGGTCATTAGCAAACTGTACAAATAGCAGCATACCTGTGACCTTGACATGGGTAAACTGATGCCCACAGCATTGGAGCTCATCATAGAGAAATTCATACTTTGTGAAGAGGTCATGGTTGTCTGAGAGGGGCCCATCAAATCAAAAAGATCAGTAGAATTTGAAGCAGTTGGAGGCTGTCCAGAAGGTGGCTGTGAGCTGAAGAGCTCTATAGCTGGCTGCTGTGCCGTGCTGCTGAAGAGCTCGCCAGATGAAGCACTGGGACAAGGAGAAGCTTGGTTGAAGGCACTCCAGTCACCAAAGTCACCATTTCCACTTGTTGCTGTACCTGAAGGTGACAGTGTGAGAAAAAGGAAGACAGAGAGAAGAAAGGCAGAAGACTTAAGAGAAAGACACTGAGCAAATGCCACACTCTATGAACTGAAACAAATGAGAGCTGATCTGTGTCCGTCCAGATTAACATCTGCAGGTAGAACCTCCATCTGGACATCATTCCCTCTCATGAATATTCCAACAATTTTTACAAGGTAGCAAAGGAAATATGGAACATCTATGCACAGAAAGTAGAAGGATGTTTGATAACATGTCACCTGTGGATGCAGGACAAGTAGGGACAGGTTTTCTTTAGTTGAAATACAACTCAAAAGATAACTTAGGGGGGTAGACTGGAGGCTCTAGTCAAAACACCACCTGGAACTTTGATAATTTATCCACTTTCTATTTCAGCACTCTGGTATTTGCCAAGAGAAAAGTTATCAGGAATGAGCTGCTTGATAAATCAAATTCCATCACAATAAAACAAAGACGACTACTTCAGAATTTGGTTATATACAATTAATAGATCTTTGTATTGAACAATGCTGCAGAGAATGAAACCCAGAACTTTGGAAGCAGGTTGCCAGGAAAATTCTTATTTGAGGTGGTATGAAATAATTTCTTCCCATCCCATGAGGCACTCATGTAAAACACATTACGTTTTTTATATTTGAATCCTGACCTAAATGCTTTGCCTTGAAGCAGAAATTCAGTCTTGGATCTAGCGATTCTCTCAGCAGAAGCTTTGCTGAATTCTTAGTTCACCGCTTAAGCTTTGTTTCATTTCAATATACCAGGGTTTTTGTAGACAAACATATAAAGTAAAACAGCAACTTACAGCTCTCTCTGTATCTTACTGTGAAGAGACTAACAGTATAAGCGGTTTGCAGACAACTGCAAGGGTACCTATTTCAGGATCACAGATGCCCAGAGACACAAACCAGTGAACTGAGAATATGTTGTAACCTTTGAGTCAAATGGGAGGAGATGTTATCTCCCTTAAAACCACATGTTTTTCTATTAACAAGAAAAGGGTTACTTCGCAGGAGTGATAGGGGAAGAAAAGCTTACAAAAACATCTATATGAGATGCTAAAAATAAAGCAACACCATTTAAACAGCTCTCATTGCTACACAGTGAATCGTGTTCCAAGTTTGGGCCATTGCACAGGTCAGCTTTTTGATTATGTCACTGATATACTTTTGGTACTTTAGCTAAATCACAAGCAGCATCATTACCATATGAAATGTACTTTGAGTTCTAACGAACAGTTAAATCATCCCTTGAATTTCTTTAGATGAGTGAATGAAGACTCAAACACTGAAGCAGATGAATGCAGTGCCAGTTTCCACTTCCTAACCTATACGACGGCTACTTCTATGCTGGCCATCCATAGCAATTTTCTACAACCGTGTTCTACCCACTCAAAAGGTAACTACAGTAGTCTTTTACACTTCATGTAAATATTCATCAATATACACCTTCAACATTTATTCATTTTTTTAACTTTTCCAATACATTAGAATTTAACAAATAGAAGGAGAGTAAATCTGTTCACAAAATCCAAGTATTGCCAGTAACTTCAGTGCACGAAACTGGACTAATATCCATTAGCTTAGGGCCTTACTGGAACGTTTGCTTTGATCTCCCTCACAAAGAGGGGCTATATTAGAATGTTTCAATTAGTATCACATATTAAAAATTAAAACCTACTTTAAATATTCCTGATAGATAAGTAAATGCTGAGTGTGCTCCTTCTATGTTCAGACCTGTGCACTGAGCAGCAATAATGGAAGCGGGGGTAAAAGGGATCACATTTTGCCCCTTCAGTACAACTTCAAAGATGATTAATCAAGAAGGAAAAGATTTCTAGAGGGGCTTATGCTGTTCAGGAATGATTAATCATTTCACAGGACTCCTTGTCCCTTGCATAATGGTGATTGGAATAGATTAATCATGTTAATGCAGATAAAGGATTGTATCAGTTTAGACTGTATTAACACAGAAATTATTTGCATAGTAGGAGGCTTTCTGTTTGCAAAACAACTTGGTTTTGAATAAGAAAGCCTGTGAAAAAATTAGAGCAGTTCTTTCCTGCCAAGCAAATTAAAGGTATATGAACTAATCGATGCCCAGTACAGCTCTCCTAACACAGCAAAACAGAGGAGGAGATATAAACACGCTGACTAAAAGCTGACTCACAGGTCGATTTGCTGATCAACCTTTTTGCTACTCTTTTCATATTTTGGACTTAATCCTGCACCCTGGCTGAGAACCCCCAGTCACCAATACCACTACTACCCAAATTGACTGCACAAAAGATAGCCAGCCAGCTCCCTCTACTCCGTGCTTGTCTGCAGCACTGTTCTGTCTGGGTAGCGCTGTAAGCTTCCAAAAACACACCACCAAAAGGAAGGTTGCCGAGGAGATCTTCAGGGACTCTTCTTTTTCTAGCACAGGTGGGCTGCTATTCTCCACTGAACATAATCCCATCTTTTGGTTTTGTTCAATTTACCCATTTAATTTACTGTCCTGCCCATAACATTAAAATTCTTAAGACTGATCTGGACCCTCTGCAATGTCCAGTAACTATAAAAAAACAGCATAAAACCCTTCTAACAACATTCCAGTTCGCAGCATTATCACAAGCAAGCAAACCAGACTATCAAGCACATGAAGCAAGTCTTTTTATCCCACCAGATCAGCTAACTTTTAAAAAATAATTAATAACTACCTCTATCTGAAAAACTTGCAAACTGTTAGTTGAAGTATTAGAAAAATGACTGCTTTTTATTGCAAATATAATAGCTGAATAACCTTACATAAAACACTGGGAAGACTATGATGATTATTAACGTGAATGGTCCTATCACTACAGCCAATTTTCCAATCATTTTTGAAACACAAATACTGTCACCTTGAAGCATTCATTGCTGTAGAACTCAAATTAATATAGCTCCTTGCCCACGACTGCAAAACTGGGATGTGCTAGGCTCTTTATTCAATTGGTTATTGAGTGCTCTTCAGCTAGCATTCAGACCCACACTTGTTTATTTCAGATTTCACTTTTCCACTCCAAAAGTAACATCATATTTCAGTGCATTTCAAAACTAGACTCAGAGGTATGCTTTAAGTTGTATTATATGCTTCTATTATATTACTAGATGAACAGTGATGTATTTTTAACTCCTACTAACATTTTTCTTTAATAAAATTCATGAAAAGTTTCAGGTCCAATGAGACATGTGCTGTGCCAGACAATAGGTGTCTTCCTTACTCAAATACAGCACTCATGGTACACGAACACAGTCTGCCCTGGAAAGGGAAGTAACTTTCAATAATGCCATGTGGCATCTCTTCCCCTCTTTCTGCCCTTAAACAGCATCTCAATCTGTAAATTAATCCTACCTTGTGATGATGGGAAACTTGCTGAAGCAGCAGCTGAACTAAAATCAGCAAATCCTCCAAATGGGTCAGTTGATCCACCTAGAAACAGAAGGAAGGCAAATGCTGTTACAGGATTGTGCAAAGATCCATTGCAACAACTACATGCAGGATTTACGATTAAAAGCTGCTCCGTATTCAGTAAAATGGATTTATTGATTCTGCTCCTTAAGTCGGCACTGTTTTTCCTGTTCATCACCATACTATATTTATACAAGCCTGAGCAACAATAAACTGGATTATTTCCAACTGCTTTGCAGATCTTGGAATTTTCTTTTCCTAGGAAAGAACTAAAAGATGCAAGTTTTTAAGTTTTAAAATGCATTTAGAAATATTAAGAAGGCTAACAAGTTTTTAAATACTGAGGGATGCTACTAGTTTGGCAGTTTGTAAAATTAAAACTTGGGAAGCATAATATATAAAAGCCAAACATTCTTATTGTGTAAAAGTTAATTTATTATGCTTACTATGAAAAATCACATGTCACTTTATATTTAGTTTTTGTGTTACTTAAAGCATGAATGATTCTGCAATGATCTTGAATTGGGATTTCAAGGACAGAGCTTGCATTTGTGTTCATTTTTTATAAGTTTGCTTCCTTTCTACAGCAGAAACATTAAGTTTTTCAACCAGACATTTATATACAGCATATAAATTATTAACTTCTGGATACAGCACAGTAACAATTTTTCACTAAAAATACAGCCAAGGTATAAAAACAGAAGAAAGATTTAAGAACTATATTGGAAAGCTGGTTTGTTTTTTTTAAAACACACACACAAAGTTTACAAAGAAAAATAATCTGATTATTGTTGATACTGCTTTTAAATAAGTATTTCACTGACCAGAGAAAGCTAAGTTGACCTTAATTGTTTGTCCTCAAAGATTTCACCTCCAAGCAGTCCCACCCTTAGAAGAAGCTGCAGCAGTTCAATTATTTTGCTTTTAGTGTTATGCATACATTATATAGGTTACATCACAGCTGCTTAGCCTGCAGTGCTTAGAAACTAGCCAGGTGGGACTGGAACATCTGTGCTGCACTCAAACACCACCAGGGACAGCTTCCAACATCTGGTGCCATTTCTGAATTGTCTTATCGCTGCAAGACATTCTGCCCCATCTGCTACTCTCAACTGGGTTAATTAAACTAGAACCATCTCCTTTTTAATAAATGGCTAGCAGTAATAAAAGGAACCATTCACTTTCTAATACATGTGTACTTGTATTTCTTTTTAATGTTACTTTACTGTAGACATTGCCAGGAAGGCAACTGTTCTTCCAAGGGGAAATATCTTTACTTGCCGAGCATGTAGCATATGATATCAAACGTGAGAAGGGAATGCAAGGATGGTCTCTCTGACTTTTCAAAATATAGCACTACTGAAATCCTTTTACCTCCTTTTCAAGAGGGAGGAAGATTTCACACAAAGTTAAGAAATTACTTCAATACAAGTTCTGAACTGGTCTAAGAAGCATCTTAAATAGGTTTATATACAAGTTTTATACTGACTGCAACCTAAGAATGAAAAAGGGTAAGATAAGCCAGTGAAAGATCAAGCTAAAAAACCTGTCCAGATCATGTTTACTCTGCCTACTGCAACAAACATTTTGACATAATTTTCTTCATTGCACGTGTCCTTACAGAGTTCAGAACAGGTTAGTGGTTTGAGTTTATAGGGAAAGAGAGTAAGACAGATAACATACTGTCAACCACATCCTCAAAAAAACCCCAAAACCAGTGCTCTCATGCTACACCTATTATCCCTGGGCTGTTTGATAAAGTATCTGGAGATTAATTTACTTCTAACAACGGAACTGGGTTCAAACCCAAAATAACTCCTTAACATTTTCAGTCAAGTCAACTTTTCCTCCACCTCTATTGCCTGTTTTCAAATGAAACAGTTTCACAGAGAGTTGGCAGAGCTTAAGCTGAATGCAGTAACACTCTAAAGAAAGGTATCACCAGCTAAGATTAAAGAACCTCATCTCCAGTAACAACAAAAAATTCCTTCCAGCAGGTCTAATCACAGATTCTATGCCTTCTCAAACTGATTGTTCCTTTATGGCAACCAACCGCCCCCCTCATGTACAAACTGTGTTTCTGTAGTAACGTGTAACCCCCCCAAGCCTCACCAACCTTATTCCACATCTCAGCACCTGAAAATACACAGATAAGCAAATTCTGAGTTCCCTGAATTCACATGACTTCCCTGCCAGTTGCTTCACAAGATAGATCAAAGGCTGCATCTGACCCTTTCCCTGTGCCTTGCCTGACACTGGGAATGTTCCCACACCCTGTGCTGCAAGGAACAGTGGTCATAACAAGTGACCTGCACGTGAAGGACAGTGCTAATCTTCTCAACATGAGCTATCCTCAAAGATTCCCATGCGAGATCTGTCACTACAAATGAACCCTTTCCATCTGCCTTCCCAGGTCAGCAAAGAGGTTATTTAGCAGGACCAGCTGGTAATATGTCTCTTCTCAACACCATTTCTAAATGCTGCTTTGGAAAAAGAAGAAAAAAGGCAAAAAGAAAAAAGGCTTACTACAGCAAAGAACCAAACTGATGAAAGATTCAAATACACTGTAATATGGAAGCTGCCATAGTTCTGTTTCAAGTGTGAGAAGGCTCACTTTGAAGTGGAAACATCTATTCTCCACGTGATTTTGTTTTTATACACAAAAATAAAAACATACTCATATGTATTTAAATAAACCAAAAAATGCTTTAATCTCTTTTCCCATAATAATTGGATAAGAGAAGCTTCAGTATTGATTTGGGGTAGTGGTTCTGATCCAGGCTCTTAAAATTCCATGGAACTGTGGTAACTCCAATATACAGTGAACACCTTTGTATATGGAGTTAATAAAATAGAAAATAATGAAAAAAAATTTGTTCCTTAAATTTGGGGGCATTGTGCATGAAAGAACAGGTACATGAAATGAATTTTATTTCTTAACCATTTAGAATTAACACATATTTCAGAACAGACATGTAAACTTTATCTACTTTACTAAAGATAAAAGTGAACAAAGTTTTAAAGATCTACCAGAAATAAGAAAGATAAGATTGAGACACATCTTTGAGACTAAATTACCGTGACAATTTCCCTCCCCATCAATAGAGTTTTGGTGTATTTTATACGTACAGAGGTAGCGTTTTGGTAGCCTAGTGATGAAAGGAACTGTGTCGCACAGAGCGTTTGTAATACTGGCTTTGCTTATACATTCTAATAAAGATACCTACTGTGACGTATTACAGGGGTTCCCACTACAGTACACCCAGAAGTGGCGTAACTTCAGAGAGAAGTCAGAGTAGTCTTTACAGATGCAACCACACTGCCACACATGTGGACCTCCAGCCACTCTGGACTGCCATTTTTTGGTGATTTTACATTGTCTTTAAAACAAAGACTGGAGCTGAGTGTCTGTCATCCCCAAGATACACACACACTTCTACCAACGTGAGTGACACCATGCAAGAGAATTTGTTTATTTGGAATGGAGAGAAGTTACGCGAGAGGTTTCTATCTATGAAAAAGCACATGCTCATATTTTATTTGCTATTCAAAGTGAACTCTAAACTAAAACTCTGCCCACAGTTACCTCACTCCCAACTGTGCCATTAGAGCACAGCAGCATGGAAATCCCTTTTCTATTCCACGCTAGCCACAATCAAACCTGTTGTTATTAAGAACCTGTAAGCACAACAGTAAGTCTTTAAAGTTTTAGGTTTTGAAAAGCAAATGACCAAACCCCTGAACTCCTCTATCAATCCTGTATGCAATGCACTGGAATTTAACACACTCCTAAAGAGAAGCTGCATTTTGAGAGCATAAGGGTAAGCCCATACAAAGGTTAATGGACTTAAAATTCAACTGCATATTTAGAGAGCAAAGGGATGTGTTTTAGAACAATCATTTTACCTTTAGGTAGCGATTTCATTTTGGTATTAGGACTGGGATCAACCAAGTGCCAAGACAAAATAAGATAAAAAGAAACAAGTTTGCCATATACTTTAGATGCCAGGTTATATGAAGATCATCCATCTCCCACTGCATAGCCTTTGAACTGCACTATGGGAAACGCCTGAATTTGAATGGCTTGCACTTGCTTTTAGAGTTAATTATAAATAACTGCATTACAAACACAGTTTCTGACAGACTGACCTGGCATTTAATCTTTGTGCTGCTAACATTTATTAGTCCTGTGCAATAGCACATACACTACCTTGCTACAAAAGGTTCCAGGCCACTCTATAAATTTTCTGAGAATTCATTTCTCAATTTTTCTACTACTTTCTATAGATAACAACAAACAAGCTTATCCTCAGAATCGGTACAAAATATGCATTAAGAAAATAAAAATCAAAACGCGCCTACCTGTTGAAACTGGCTGACTAGATCCATCAAACAACAGATCAACCAGGTCACTAGACGACTTGCTGCTAGAGGGTACGGAAGCCTGAAGAAGAAATTACACAACAGATCTCATCTCATGATATCATCACTCGTCTTAAATGACCTTGAGAAGCTGTCTGGTTTTTTGGAGGTTTATTTGTTTTCTTTTGCTTTGGAGAGATGGCAGATCTGGCTTTGAGGCTAACAATCACTGGAGCATAGCTAAATTCGAAACCAAATACTGAAAAGCTAGTGGCTCAGTTTGGTGTTTTCTGTTTGTTTGGTTTTTTTTACAATAACATGAATTTGATAACTTTTCAATAAGTGTGCAGGTTCAGAGAATCCTTCACACTTCAGGCCAAGATTTTCTCTTTGCTTTCCTAAAGAGAGTAAAACATGGTAATGACTATATTTAAAAAATTCAACATCTTAAACCAATCACATAATTAATTACAATTAAACTGTTCCACAGCCTTTGAAAACCCCATTTTTGATAATAGTTCCCTTGAAGGCTGCATAACAAAAATTTGACCCTAAACCAGAAACTGTCTGTGTTTAGAAGAAAACAGTTTCCAAAATCATGTTTTATTGTCTGTCTCACCTTTGCTGTCGGCTGTGCAGTATGAGCAGCAACACTCTGTTCTGGACTTGCTTTATCCCCTGTATAATGTGCTGCTGCTCCCAAGTCAATGGTTTTTGAAGGATTCGCTGTGCGTTTGTGTCGGGTGGTAGTAGTTTCCGTAGCTTGTGTAATATGAATGTGTTTTGTTGTCACGGTCTCTTCTTCATCTTTAAATTCAGCTTTAGGAGATTTACCTCTTCTTGATTTTTCCTCATCGCTGTCACTAGAAAAACAAAAGCAACAGAATACCATTTGTGATGGACTTCTCAGTATTTAAGCGAACATTTGGCTTAAGCCACAAAAATTTTGGTTACTGTAGTTCCTTGTAGCAACGGTTCATAATAAAAAAACCTGCTTCTTCGTACATTTGAGAAAAGAAATGTTTTACCCTGACAAAATGCATCTACATAACACAGCATTGCACATATTGTACAAAAGTGATGAATAAAAAAAGCAAGTTATTCTGTTAAACATTAACTGCAAGTCCATGGCAAAGGATAATAGGAAATAAGTGTTTAAATCCAGTACATTTAATTACCTTCTGACAGGAACTCCCCCACACGTTATGTAACACTTCAGCAACAAAAAGTTAAGTTAGCAGGTCTGCTAAGTACTTACACCACGAGACAGAAAGCAGTGAGCCAAATACAGGTACTATCTTTCAGGTTTCAAGAATTCCATGCCTATTTCAGCTCATTTCCCTTTGCAGACGACCAGGCTTTATTATTCTTTAAAATATTTGTGGAAAAAGAATGTTTACAGAATTAGGCACTGCAACAGTACTATTTTCTTTCAGAGAGCACACATTTATTTTATCATATGCTTAGATATAAAGGAAGAAGTTCTTCACTACAAGAGTGGTGAGGCACTGGACCAGGCTGCCCAGAGCAGCTGTGGATGCCCCATCCCTGGGATGCTCAAGGCCAGGCTGGACGGGGCTTGGAGCACTTGCCCTGGTGGAAGGCGTCCTTGCCCACGGCAAGGGTGTAAAACTAGATGATCTTTAAGGTCCCTGCCAACCCCAACCGTTCTGTGATGTTCTTAACATGTAAAAGAACAAAAGCATCACCATTTTTGGCAAAAAAAAAAAAAAAAAAAAAAATCAGATGTCCCTGCATAATATTTCTGCTTTTTTATTTTAAATCTTTCACAAACCAACCAATTGCCCTCCCCCCAACCGTCACATTGCTTCTTACCATCAAGGTAAGATTTGTACATAACATTGAAAATTGCTGTAGAGAAAGCTTAAATACATTGAAATGTATTTTGATATAATAATTTCCTTAGCAACATAGTTGAAAGTGGAAGGGTTTTGTATGTTAATAATGCATTAGAATACTAAAACTGCACAAAATTTAAGACAGGCTGTCCCTTTGTCAGTGGGAATATGACAGTAACTGCAATATACTCTGGAGGGTAGCCTTTGTTCTCAGTTAACAATAGTGGGTTTTTGGAATACACTGCATGTGTCATTTCCTCTACGCACATTACCTGCTCACCACTGGGGATGCCTCAATTCATTAACGTCAGTGAATATAAATGCTGACTCCCTTTTTTAATTTTTTATTTTTTAAAGAAAAATATCATAGCTGCTAGCCAACCTAGTGACTACTGGCGTTTGCTTGAGCCAGCCTTACAGAGACAAGCGAGCTCAAAAGGTATCAACCTAACTTTATCCTTCCGAGGCACTTCAACCCCAACTTGCAACAACAGGCCTGCTGTTCCCGTTCTGGATTTCTGCAGATAGCCTACCTACAAGCACAGGTACAGAGGGGACCACTAACCACATTTTCATTTGTGACATCAGGATATTAACATAAGCCCCCAGAGAAGACTGATCACATTAGCATGGTAATATATGGCACATCCAACCTAAAAGCCTCAGAGGAGCATGGATGATGTTGCCTTTTAGACAAGTAATGAAAATACCCAAGACCAGGTCAATCACAACTAGGGCTCAGTCTCTTAAAACCTGCTGCAACGTATTTCTTGTCATCGCTACACAGTCTGCCTAGTCCATAAACACAATCTGTGGGTTGAGGAACCGGTACAGACCAATCACACTAATGTAAGAACGAGAAAAGTGAGTCTTTGGTGACCTACAGCAAAATAAATGTCTAAAAGCTTTCGAGATAAGAAATTAAACACATATGCCAAAAAGCAGGGCAAATATTACTACACTCAATTTTCTGTGACAACCTGTACTGCTTCCAGACTGTCTCAGGAGATCTGGTTTTTTGGGTTTTTTTAATGGTCACATTAACAAAAAGAAACAAGTATTACAGATTAATGTTCCCTTTAAGTGTGTTTATTGTGCTCAGAATAGTAAAATTGCTGTGCTTCATCTGAGAATTGCAGAATGAAATAAAAAATTATAGCTACCATTGTACCAAATAATTAAAAAAACACTTCTGCAAAGGAAGTACATGGTTGCAACTTCCAGAAGTCAAACGATCTTTTTCTTTGCCTTAAGGTTTTTGTGGTGTGGGGTTTTGTTGAACATTCTTTAACGCAATAAAAATAGTTTACTGATACTTTAAGACTATCTGAATTATACTCTAGTACAAAATAATTTCCATGGAAGTTGCCTTTGAACATGGCTGTTGCACCCTTTTATAGGCATACTAAAAGTTTTGCTTTCTTTCTATTCTGTTACCTGCATCAACCTTTCTGAATACTGGAGAAAAAAGAATTGCCAGTTTTAAGAATTCTTATGAAAAAAGTGTAGTGTTTTCAGAAAAACCTCTGTATATCTGAAAATAGAACTTCAGTATACAAGGCTAGACTCAGGGCAGCAATTGGTTTACTCACTCACCTAAGACTGAAGAACTAACAAGCACAATGAAAGAAAAACTAAGGTTTTCCAATGCCACATGGTATTGTTTCTGACCGTACCTACTTCCAAGGGATATATTACTGGAAAAAAGAATCCAATTTCCCCATAGAAGCGCTAACATTTTTCTCCCAACTAGGCTTCTCCAGTTAGCTGTGTGAACCACAGTTTCACTGAAATCTACCGCGAATTCAAGCCAGCTATATCACAGGTTAAGTACTTAAGTTACTTCAAGCGGGTTTTTTCTTCTATGCTAACTATTAGCTCTGCAAGTAGAGTCAGAAATACAGGAGTTTGGTCAAGTTCTTCTTGTGTGTATGCTGGAAGTAAAGATTATGTCATCCAAACTTCATCAATCACTGAGAAGATGTGCAAGTCACATTTATTCTTTGTGCTTCAAGACCTTTATTGCCTTTACAGTACTAAGTAATAATGATTTATAAAGCTATTAAGATAGACACAATAGAACATACTACAGCAGATTTGCCAGCTGAGCGAGTATCACCATTTAGTCACTTCTCCAAGGGAAATGGCAACTTAATTCAATGTTGTTATATAGCAGCAGGCTACAAAAAATAATACATTTTTGGAGGCTTTTTTCTGGTTTTAGAAAAAAAGAATTGCATAAGTGTGAAAACACAGAAATGCACGGATTTTGTGAAGTATTTACAAGAGAAAGTTACATTGTTATGAGCTTGTCACATGATAGATAAAACTTCCTGTTTCTTTCAGTTTCAATATTTTAAATATCGTATTCTGTTAATACAATGTGAATAAAGTTTGTATTTACAGTATCTTTAAATATAAATAGACAGGCATTCCATAATCTTGAGTTCAATCTTCTTCGATCCTTTTATGTCTTCTGTAGGAAGAAACCCCTTCACTTCAATACACTGATAAAATACATCCCATGTTGTCAGATCACCATGCCAAGAAAAGCCAAAAGGAAATTCCAGGCTGGTAGCTGAAGCAATATTGGAGAAGCCATACTGCTGCAACTTGGATTCCTGCTTAAGGCAGGATAACCTGTAACTACCAAACTGGTTTTGCTCATGTCTGTCCCAAAAAATCCTTCTTTTATTTCAAGTCCCAACTTTATTACTTTCACCAATTTTGAGACAAATTCTGCGCCTGACATTTACCAAGAAAATGGGGGGAAATTTAGAAACAAGGGACAAGGGTTACAAGAGCAAAACAAAAATGAAAATTATACTATAAGCCAGAGTGGGGCTGGGGAAGGGGAAGGAACTAGTGTTACTTGGGGTAGAGATGTGTACCTGCGGATAAGTCTTCAAGATACAATGCTTTTGATAAAGATCAGACTGTAGAAAGGACTGCCTAAAACACTGGAAGGTGCAAGACTTTATACCAGCACAAGTAAGAGACCAGGAGCTCATTCAGATATAAAGCAAAGGAAATAAGATTTAAAAAAAAAATGTTTACTGTACATCCTCTACATGAAATGTGGATAGCGAGCTTTATGGACATCATGTGACAAGTTGCTCTTGAAAGGTATGTACAGAAAAGCACACAGCAATATAACATTGTTAAATTTGAAATTTGTTTACTTTTCTTCTGATCCCTTCTCTTTGTAGTCTATTGATAGTAAGTTCTAAGAGGGAACCCTGATGTGTGCAAAGAATACCAGTTTTATGATTTATTAATGCCCTAGCAAGAAGACCATACTGCCTTTTTCTCAGAGATGCTACCATTATAATTATTTTGTTTCTGTGCAAAATTGTTTGAATTTTGTAATATATACACATGTGTGCATGTTTACTTCTATACACACAAATATATATGTAAAAATGTGTGTGACTGTATCTGAAGATATTCCTGCAAAAAATATTAATCAAATCTCAGTGCAAATTTGAATTGGGAGTTGTTCCCCAAAAGGGAATTATTTCAATATATTTGTGCACTTTCTTTACAAAAATTTCAGATTCTGTTAAGCACAAATTTGATCTCCAGATAATAAAATCCAATGCACCTGTTGAAGTGCGATGTACATAAAGCTCTTTCTGAAGACAGCACAGGGTAGGTTTTCTTCCTTACTGAAAAAAAATTAATGGCCAGATGTAAAATACAATGAGTTTCATGAGAAGATTCAATTGAAATTGACTTGTAATTTTAAAAATGCTTTTTTTAAGTCACTTGTATTCTGTTCTTCCCAAGATCATCTCAGGGAATAAGCACTGCATCAAGGTAGGTCTAAGCAATTTTGTATCTCCCTCTTCTTTGGCATTTCAGCATTCAGAGTAAGTGTAGCATTAAATGGCAGCCTTCAGTGTACTGGTGCAAGGAAGACCACTGAATTGCTGAGACAAGGAAAAGCTTAGGAAATTTCAGCCAAATTCCCTGCTTTGCCAGCAGCTATCTAAGCTAGGGGCAGTAATGGAAGGCAGCCAAGAGCAGTTAACAATTGACAGAGCTACATTATTCCCCAAGGCCAGTAAGAGCTGCGTAGGAAGTCCTGGAAGCAGGTACTGAACCCAAACATGCTTCCATACAGACAGACAGAATGAGAGAGTATTGTAACTAATAATCAGCAATGTTAAAGAGTTTTATAATATTTTATAATACCAATTTTACAGAAGAAATTCATGTTAAAGTAACTCTAGTACCTGCATCTTTCTGGAGAGTCTTCTCTATCTTTCCTTCGGAACTTGCTGATGGTATCATCGATTGTGCTTCCAATTTTGTCGCTTAGCTCACCTAACTTATCGCTGAATGGAAAAGCTGTTTTTTTATCCCATTCTTCATCCCATTTTGACTTGGGCTCAGGATCGTATCTTTCACCTGTGTAAGGCATTAAGATAAGAAATACTAAAGATAACAGGAAAAAAAATATGCCTGTGGTCTTTCCAGAATGACTCTCAAGCCCCCCTGCCCTACAGACATAAAACCTTCCAAGTTTTCAAAGCAAACTGAAAGCTCCCACCGTGCTGAATCAACACTATTACAGCAAGGCACAGCATGTAATGCCAGTCATTAAGTGGCAGGAATGCAGATTCAAAGACTTTTGTTTATGACAACACCACAATCTTAATGCACTGCACAGCACATCAGGATACTGTTGGACTCTGCTGGAGAAGCACAAGAGGCACAATCAACCCTGGCTGCATAAGCAGCTTATCACAAGTGATATGTGCCAGTTTTGTAACAGGCACTTAATGCATGATATTCCTTTCTTGGCCAAGCTGTGTTCTCAGAGGTAAATCAGTGGGGGTTTTTTATGCATTGACATTCATGAACACATAAAAGCATAGTACCAAAATGTTGAAAGATGTAGGTGTGCAATGCATGATAACTTTGTTTTCTTTACTACACTTGGTGATTAAAAACACATTTTAAAGAGATGAAAAAAAGAACAGGCAGTAAAGCAACTCACTTTTTCAGCAGCCACTGAGTACCCTGAACATCTTTATTAAACACTACAATCATGAATGAAAAACTTTTTTTCTCTAATCAAGTATTCAAGACCTCCATACAGGTGTCGTAACTTACAAACAGCTGATGGTTTTACTTGAAATAAGTACTTCTGCTGTACAATCTCATTAAGAAAGTTGAAAAAAACCTTAACCTTGGGTTTATTTATACACATTCAGCTAAACTGAGTTTACTTTAAAAGAAAAAAATCACACATTTTAACAAAGACTTAACTGTCAGAAGCACAACACACTTTACTAACTTGTATTACGATCTTGTATCAGACCCTCTGCTGAAAATATAGGTATCTGAAACAACCCAATATAGCTCAGTTTCTAGATAACACTTTTAGACAAACATTTTATATTTTGGGCCACGCATATAAAACAAGGCATTTTTTGTATTATTGAAAAAATGTGAAACACCAGTTAGATTTATTTTTTTTTTTTACTTAAGCTGAGTAAAATTGAGTAGCAGAAAGGAAGAATGGTGAAAAATTAATTACCTCAAGTTACATACAAATTATGTTGTAGCTCAGATAACGTTCAAGATGTATTCAATTAAGTAATTTTTAATAAAAAGAAAACTATAGATTTCAGTGCCACAAGCTGCAAAATTTGAGTTATATCTGTCCAATAATATCATATACCAGAGGATGTATTTTCTTACTCAAGACATAAGTGCAAGTCTCCAAAGATATTTGTTTAGATCCATAAAGGACAGACGCTTTTTCGAAGTACAGAACCTGTTACAAATCAGTGAGACCCTTAGCAATTTCTCCTTTTTCAATAGTAAAAAAATGTACTACTGTTAAATATTGCAGGAGAATAATATGGCCTTATTTCAGTTTATGTCAGGCTCTCAAGCATCTTAATGTAGATTCCATTAGGTTTCCTTGTGCAATAGAAATTATAAAACAAACAAAAACCCCAACCAATAAAGACCTTGGTATTTTCAGACCAAAAAACTATAGAAAGCTCTAAAAATATAATAATTTTATATTTAAATAACTCAAATCTTTTACATTAGAAGTCTGACCTGGGAAAATGTATGTTTTGTGCTGCTAGAAAGATTTAAAAAAAAAAATAAATAAATTACTCAACAAGTGAAGGTTTAATTAAAACCCTTTTACCATAAAAATTAAATGCAAGACAAAGGAGAGAGTCCTTTAAATTAAAAAACTTGAATGATGAACAAAGAGCCTATGGAGAAAGACTTCTCCCCAGCATGCAGGGATAGATCACGACTCTGTACAGAGCAAGTCAAAAGATAGGCTCGGTGAAGGAACAGGGGGACAAGTGCTTTAAGTATAAATGCAATGACTCATAAGCATTTCCTAAAAAGAAAATCACTAGAATTCCAAGCAGGTAGCAAAAGCCTAGAAGAATATAATAAAACAAAACAAAACACATCCTGCCATGGAGATAGAGATTTTCAACTCCTCTGCATACGAGGAACAAGAGAGAACAGAGGAACACAGAGAAGTAACATGTTATAAACAGAAGAAAGCAAATTAAGTTTAAGCTTACAGAGAAGAGTAAAAAAAACATACATAGCACCAGAGAGGGACAGGTGAAGTTTAAGTTACTACTGCACAGTTACTACTCAGATCTTATACCAAATCCTTCTCTTGAAGAAACAGACTAGCAAACCAGAGCCCTGTGCCATTGTGACTTTGGGACTCATCCCTTACTAAAAGTGGCCAAGGATTTACTCAGGCCAAAGAAAACACTGATAAACATCTCGAGACTGACAGCCGGATCATGGACAACATGCTGGGATACACCAGATGTGAAAGCCAGTGCAAATTCAGAACGCTGCTACACATTATGGCAGGGACTGGGGAGCAAGGAAGAAGTTGCACACTTGGACTGGATAAGCAAAACATAGTATTGGTTGTGTGCCTTTATCTAACCAGGCTGTCATGTCCTCTCTAAAGAAAGACAAGCTGCTGGCATTTCATCCTCTAAAGCAAAGATCTTACAAACACACTATGTTGAAGATGCAAACAGTCTGACAGAACTCATTGCACACATGAAGAACATCAGTTACCTCAGCAAAATGAATGACTTCATTTCCAGAAGCAAGGGTACATCAGACTACCTGTCAACAGCATTCGGATGGTTTGTTTTGTATGTGTGTTTCTTAGTAAAGGACTTTAGTAATGAAAGTCCTATTGCAAGTACCAGACCCAAGCTAGATATAGGACTAGCACCTTGTGCAATGATACCTGAATTATTTTGGAAGATTTTTGGAATTTTGATTTTTGAAAATCTGATGGCAGGTTTTCTGGTGTTTCATGAGGCAGCAGATGACCAGGTCACGCTTCACACACATCATCTTCTAATATACATATATATCTTTTTATATATATATATATATATATATATATTTTTTTAATTCCAGAAAGAAAGTTCTAAGCTTTTTGTTAGCTATGATCTTTTCACTGGCAGCTGCAGTTCCCTAGGCTTTAGGGATGAACACCAGTGCATCAGATTTCCAGCCTGCATACAGGTCAGGTATGCTGTGCAACCAACATCCAGCTGCAAGCTTAGTACGTCTACACAAAGCAAATTTTTTTACCTCTGAAAGCCCTCCTTTGAAAAGCACATGTGACCTATAGTATCAAACAAGATTTTAAAAACTCATAAACTGAGACAGTAACAACTGTATTGGTAAACTCCTGAAATGTAAACTCCATCACTTAGAAGGTACTTAGCGCATATATTTAAAGTCAGATCTGACAGACATCAGAATCCATACAGATAATCCACAGATATCTTTCAAGAGTCCAAACAGACTCCAGAAACCAAAAAGTTTAAAAGCATATATCATCTACATTGTTTCACCCAAACAGTATTAGTCCCTTAAAAGCCCTAAGCCAAATTAATCAATGGTTCTAAAAGGAGGTTGGCATGGGTAAGTGAAGCAATTTTGTGATGTGGTGGGTACAAAATACTGCCTTTTTTAACTAAGAAACCCTGACTTAAAGGGCATGCATTTACCTACTTCTGCTACAGCAGCATTCATTTCACAAGGAGACTCTGCCTATGGATAAAAGCAAGGCAGCTAAGTTTTGGCTAAGCCAATGCATTAATATCATTTGTATAAGTTTCTAGTTATTATCTAAAAAAATACTAACTTAAAGATTTTTAAAGTAATTCACTTAAATTTTTAAGTGGGGGAAAACGTGCAAGATTCCTTTTATAATAGTTAACACTGACAGTTAAAGAAATATAAAGCATCTAAAGAACATCTTAGAAATTCCTTAAGTTATCTGTGTTATCTAAGCCAAGCTGCAAGTCAGGACTGCCAACCCTTGACCAAGAAAGCCTAGTACTCACTGTATCTGAACCCTCCAACACTGTCCGAAGAAACCCCAACATATTTGTCTTTGTTCTTCTTTGCTTTCTTCCTCTCTTCCCGAAGTCGATCATCATCTTGAGCAAATTCAACCATTTCTTTTACCTTCTGGCGTATGTTTATACCTTGGTCTTTGCCATTTTCATCTGTACAGGTAATGCAGGATAGAGACAATGGATAGAATAGAGGAGAAAAAGGAAAAGAATATATCAGAGGCAGCAATATTGAGCATCAAACTGATAAGAAATTTTGAATTACAAACTCAAAAGTCCAAGAAAGATCTTATATGGCTAGTAAGGTCCACTGCATTTGTTTAAAAGGGACCAAATGTCGTGTTTTAACACAAACTTTCATCCTTAGATAAATGGTTTTCACTGAATGGTGCATTTAGAAACATCTAAATGCTGCTGAAACACTGAAAAGATTAACCAGACTGAGACATAAATTATATTCTCCACTTGAAAGATTTAAACTCTTCAAAATATAACCCCTTTTCCTCAGTCTTTTTAGTATAGTTTTTGCAAGTTTAATTGCAAGAACTCAGTTTTATTGCAAATATGAATTTTTGAAAAATTGCTTTCAGTTGGGATGTACTACAAGCTAAACGTGCTCCTTTCCCAGCCTTTTTCACATTCAAAACACACACTGGCCTTGCTGCCTTTGCACTGTAAATATTATTTGGTGGGAGGAAAAAACCCCAGCTTCAAACAGATGTGTGTGTTTTGGAGCTCTAACCTTTTCTTCCCATATGATTAAAGCTATTCCTTTACGGACACCACAGGGGACCAGTCTCTAGTGCATATTTTAATATAAACCCGAACACTCATGTTGTGTTGGTTCTGTTGTTATTAGCCAGTCTTTTCTGCAAGTTCTTGTCTTCACTAATTAATACTCTAGGGTCCCACGTCTTGGATTCTGCACTCTTCACACAACTGGCAACAGTCACATTCTAATTAGACTGGGGAAGCTTCTAAGCTGGTTCAGGTGACTGACAACTCCAACTACTGTTTTAATTTGCTTATAAGATTTTTCTATTGCTCACCTACAAAGTGGTAATTTTCCAGGGATCGCAAATCATAAATGTGTTCTCTGGCACTTGTAACAACACGCTCTGATCCATTCCTTATGAGGTAAGCTAGGAGCAGCAAAGACTATAAAAATACAAAGCACCTTATGATTGCATGAACAAAAGCTCTATCTTTAAAAAAAAAGCAATAGCAAACCAACCCTACCCCCCTCCCCAAATTAGTAAGTAATAAAGACCTACACCTTTTAAATAAATGCTTATTATATGGGTTCACGCTGAAAAAAAAAAGTTTTCCCCACATGCACGTTTTGCTCTTTCGAATATCAAAACTGTATTTGTCAAACTCTGATTTGTTACTACTAAATCACAAGTAGCTACCTTCATCAGCTACAGCTTATTTTAAAACACATAGTTACTCAAGAAAAAAGAACCCAGCTAAACGAAGCATTTTCTTTTGCCTCTTTTGTTCACAATTTTCCAAAAGGTTTTCACTGAAAAGTAACTCCTACAGAAATTTAAGAAGTCTTCTGCAGGATGCAATGAATACAAAACTGCATTTCAGGACAAGTTTAAGCAAGCAACAAAACAAATGAACTTTAAGTAGTACTTTAATTGCAATTTTTTTATGTTGAGGATTTCTATCTAGAAAAAAAATAAGTGTGCTTTTTCCAAAGTAGTGCCTCTATCAGCTAAAACTATCATTATATTTCAACCTATCCAAACCTGATAAGCAATTCCAGGCAGTCTTTATAACATTAAGTAGCAATGTGTGATAGCATTAAATATTAATTTATATTGTACTTCAGGGAAAACAATTACTATGAATACAAAACATCAAGCACCTGTGAAAAGCACAAACTATGCCTTAGAATTAATTTTGTCTTGTTACAGCCCTGGCATCAAGAAAAACAAAATATAAACTAGTCTAATACTAAACTAAACTAAAAAATGAGGTTATATTTGCATAATTCAGTGAACACTGAACACCACTTTAAGTGCAGCATGATATAATCTTAAGCAAAAAGTTTCTGTACCATGCTAATTAGCCAAAGACAAGAAAAATGCAAATGATTCAGTTCTTTTTACAAAATGCCAGTAGGACATAAAAGCCTGATATGATAAGAGCTGCAAGAAAATTTGGTCCACTCAAAGCTGAACTATAATTTTTAGAGAATTATGAATTAGCAAAAAATTAAGATGAGTTTCTGTTTTATTTCAGGTATTCCTGAATACCTTCAAAGCCATTTTCCTGATAGCACAGTAACTTATCTACTTCTCATGCAGCACCACACAACTTCTTTAGGTAGATTCAAAATGTGAACGCTACTCCAATACTTGAATATCAGAAGAATGTAATTGCTTTATTATGTTCGTTAAGTAGCATCTTAGACAAACTTCTAAACCCAGAAATTTTGGTGGGTTTTTTTTCTGTATACAGCACTAAAAGACATCTTTGACTTCAGTAACAGAATTATAAAGCATATAGTTAGGAAAGAAATTTCAGGTTGCTAGTGGAGTAAGTACGGCAGCATCTAAACAAGACACTACACTAGCAACAAGCATTAAGTCCTTCGCAGACCAATACAAAGTCTTGAATACTTCCAGCTCATATACATACACACCTTATAAACTCTCCTCCAGTTCTTTTTATTGTCTTTCAGCATTCGAGTCCAAAGCATGTTCATAAGTTCTGGAAACTGTTCATACATAAATGTAGCCCTAAAGAATTAAACAAAAAGAGTAAAGATACTTCACTCTCCGTGGTTTGCCACAATAGCTTCTTAAGACTCAGGGCTGACAGTAGATGGCAGGCTTGATCTAAGCCCACTCACGTTGGATGACATTACAAGGGGAAATCTATCCCTGCTTCTTACTCATATAGAAGTAATTTACATACCAGTACTACAAAAGAAAAAAGTAATTCTAAAAATCTGAGGCAGTAAAAGAACCTTCATTACAATTTATAACAAAAATAACGTTTAACGTGAATACCCTAATAACCATTGCAACTAGTTAAACATGCAACTTCCAAACACATTTTAACAGAAAAAAGTTCAAGAAGGAATGACATGTTTTGCTCTATTTGGAAAGTCACAAGAAAGCAGCTTGAAAAAAGACACTCCAAAAGAGTCAGATATATTGAAAGGATTATAAGGCTAACAAAAAAAAATAATCAAGAATTATAAAAAATATTTTTGACTTCATTTTTTGTTTGACAGTTCCAATACATTATAAGATTATGCATTTAAAAAATAAGACAAATTACAGCAACTTTTCAGCATTATCAGTCAGCATATTGCAGAGTTCATTTAGCAGCAAATTTCACATTCTGGTATAAAATGCACCTTTCTTTTCTTCATCACTGAGCCAAATTATCACTTACTTGGCAATCTCTCCCATGAGTTGCCCCGAAGGTCCCCACGGATCATCATTGGTTGCTTCTCGAACCTTAGACTCTATTTCTGAATAATTCATAACCACATTGGTGCTGCAAAGGAAAAAAATTCACACACATGAAGATTAGCATCAAAACTGAGAAACACATGAAAACTTAATAATGACACTAGTGTGTTTCTCACTTAATGAGATACCTCTACAGAGTGGGAAAGAAAACATCTTTAGTGCAGAAGTTACCCTGAGGACACTAGACAACACATTTAAGTTACCTTTAAGTAGGTTTTACTATTCTATTAGTCTTCAAGAATATAGATGAGAAACTAGCGATTACATTACAGCTGGATTCAGTCTAGTAAAAATGGCTTTTGGTCAAATTAAAATCCAAACCAAACCACTAGAGTCAAAGCTGACAGCTTCCCAAACTAGATACTGTTTGCTTACAGGTTTGTACAGTGTACAGTTATTTGCAAGACACTTTGTAACTCAATCATAAGCAGATTTTTGGGGTTTTTAATAGTAAGTGCTACAAGAGAAACTCAAGAATATCAGTACCAAAAGGTGTTAGTAAAAAATACTTTAAAAAATCCATACAGAAGACTGAAGTAAGGGAGATGAGAGTCACTAGAAAGTCTGTTTCCTAGCTTGAATTTATTTAATTAAGGGAAAACAGCAAAAGAAAAGCTGCAGAGCACTCTGTTTTATGATTAAAGCAATGCAAATATAAGGAGCTCAGGCTGTCTCTACAAGAGTTCACAGAAAAATGTAACTTGGAAAAAGGAAGCAATTTTTCCATATCAGTTATATTAAAATAACAAATATGAGATTTGGTAATTTTTTTTTTTTTTTAATGAATCTCTCAAACTGGTAACCTTCAACTGTAAGCTCATCAACCTCCTTTGCATCCCTAAAAGCACCAGATAAATTTCATAACACTATTCTCTTCATATTTTAAGGTGAGCAAGCAGGTCCTAAACATTCATCCAAAACGTTTGCAAACCAGCTCTCTAGTCACGGAGCAATATAGCACACAATAGTAATGAAAACATCAGCCAAAGGAAAACCAGCAGCCTCTGCCTTCCCTACATACTTTGCAGTGTATCTGTAATAGTATGTTTACAACTATCGTATCAGAAGCTTGAAAGTTTACTTAACTGTTAAAAATACATTATACAACTGGTTTCAGAAGCTAAAAAAAAAAACCCCGTAAGATGACTGCGTTCAATACAAGCTATCCCATAAAGTCAAATTGCTTAAACTGTAGGAAAGTTCTAATGGTCTTATAATACAATATGGAAAAGGCATTTGCTGCTTAAAAACCTCCTCTGAACCTGAAAGGACTAGAGGGGGTAGAAATCAAGATGCTTAATAGTCATCCCTCTGTCCACGTAGGAGTTGGCACAAAGCTGCATTCAAGCAATACCCGTTCAATTTTGTTTGGCATAAGGATAGCAAAGATCTTGGAACTGGGAGTTATAAACAGCAGAAACAAGAATGAGATCCCCTCAAGTCTGAAAGGGGACACAGAAGGTAATTGTTATAACAGAATAAAATTCCTGGACTTAATCTTGGATTCTCAGCATGAAAATTCCCGCTGTCAGATTCTGATGTATGATTTTATTCAACTTTGTGTCTAAAGAGAGCATAAGCTACATGTCTGAATAAATAATCAGTAAGCTAACAGAACCTATCTACGTAAAAAAAAAAGCATGTAGGATCACAGCAGTAGCTCTGAACAACAGCAATTAAGGTTTTACAAATTCATTTATACCAAATACACCTCAAGCTTCTGTTTCTGACATTTTCTTTACCATACATACACACGTAAGTTAATATCTTTATTTCCCATATGCACAGAACGTAAAAAACACCCACAAGCCCAAAGCTACAGGCTCCAGTGCTTTGCAGCTTTCAGCACACTAGTTCCCTTGTCCGAAGCAAGGAAAGGCAGGGATTGAATGGAAAGGTTCTGTTTGTTTTTATAACCCCTCCTTAAGCGCTTGTTTGAGAGACTTGATGGAGGGGGGGTGGGGGTGGAGAGAGCATAAAATGAAGCTTTTCCCTCATTTCTTAGCGCAAATAATTTAAGAATGGAAAAATGTGTGAAAAGATGCAAGCTTACCGTTAAAAAAAAAAAAGCCAGCATTAGGTAAGGAAGAGCTCAGAGCGCATGGCTAAAGCGGCATTAGGGTTGAAAGGGGGAAATGGAAGGAATACAAGGGCAATCAAGGAATGCCAAAAGAAAGAAGGTGCGGTTAAACCCCTGTAAGTACAGAAACATGCTCTATTTCTAAAACCCTCCTGTAGTAAAGTTATTGTTCTTAGCAACTAGAAGAAATCTCTTTTGTAAATGCCAAGATGAGATCTAATGGCAAAAAGCGTTCCAAAGCAAAGTATCTTTAAGCCGCATTTAATTCAGCAACAAATGTAAACTTCAAGGAAAAAAAAACCCCAACTGTTGTATAGTTTGGCATCATTCCAGGTCACTTAAAAATAACCATTTCTAAAAAGGTGGAAATACAGTTTTATTCTTCCTTTCCCATGTTTTCTATGGCCCTCATTCCATGCCCTACCCATGATTCCTGTGACCTTTGCAACAAAAAAATAATTTACGTCCAGATGTGAAGGGAAAAAGTGACTAGCTTGATTGCCAAGACTTCCTGTGATTGATATAAATTTAATATCCGAGGACCGTTTCAGACACCAGGGGGGGCTCTCTGATTAGCTTATACTGGGCAGCTTCCAGGGAATCGTGCCGGACTGCATGGACACGCTGCTTTGCAAACAAATGGACATACAACAGTCAAGACTGACAGCAAGCATCTTCCCAGTCAGTGCGTACAACACCCTATCAGCTGCAAGGCTACACGTGGATTTACCCCAAACCATTAACTGAAACCTTGAACAACTGGAATCCTGTGACAAGCACATTTACAGAAACTTCTGATACGGAAAAAGGCATTAAACACAAGTGTTATTTGGAAAGTTACATCCAAAATAACAGCAGAGCAAATAAATGGATTGACATCAACATTACAAACTTTTGCATTCTCTTCGGTTTGTGTCTTGCATTTCTTTTAAGTCTATTAAATCAGATGAGTGTCAACAGATGATTTTTACTCTTTATTGTAGCCCTTAAAAATTATTTCAGTATTGTTTCTTTTAAAACAAAACTTCAGAAAAGCCAAGAGAGGGCACTGTCACTCCTCTGTGAAACAGCAAGAATGGTGGCAGTGAGGAAAACGTTAGCTTTTAATTTCTTGCAAGAGAATCCTCAACTTTAAATGTTCGCACCTACAATTTATAGCAACACTGAACAGGTAGCTCAAGTCCGAAACTAAATTCCTCCAGGTGCATCATATTGCTAGTGAAAAGTCAGTAATAGTTGCAAATATCCAGTCATGTCTGACTGCAGACAATAAGACACAATTCCTCTTAAAAAAATAGTTTCACATACTTTTTATAAACTTAATAGGTGTACCACAGATTAAGTACCCCAAAAACAGTACTTTGTCCACAATTTTGTCTGCATTCTTCAAAGAAAAACCTTTCAAAGAATTTGACCAATTGTAAATAGCTTCAAATTTTGTTCTAAGTTACATTTTGACATTTGTAAATTTGAGAAAATTGTCATCTGGATCCAGGTGCCATATCCCATAGTGTGCTAAAAACCCCCACAAAATAAGCAAGAGAGGGAGAGGAGAGGGAGGTGAGGGGTAAGAGGAGGTATTGCACATATCTCAAATTGTACATTTGAGGCAAAACTAACGTTTAGTTGGTGTTAGGAAGAATAAGCAGACAAGCAAGACAGGACAAGTTCTGTACCTACCCATATAAAACTAAGGGGATCAGAGAGGCTACCAAGGTCCAGCCAAAAAGTTTATCGAGAATCTGCCACTTCAACCTTTACCATTGCAACAGTGTGAAAACCACTTCAGCTTTCAGGCATAAGAGGATTAAAATCCTCAGGTCTGAGACTGTCTTCTGAGCACTATTCCTTAAAAGACAAAAATGAAAGATAGCTTGTGGATGGCTTGCATGAAAACAAAACCTTACAGACTTGTAAGGAACTTGAAGGAACACTTCACAGGATGCCATACAAAAAAGGCATGCTTTAAGAGGGGTCCTGTCTTCTTCCCCCTCCCTTATCAGCAGATACTAAATGTAACCCACAACGTGGACAATAAATACACATGAACACTAGTGAGTGATAAATATCTGCAGAAAACCTCTATTTGTGTTTAATTTCAACATACTCTGGTACAAGGCTACAATAGATTTGTTTTGGCTACTCTGCTTGGGCTTCTGAACTTACATAGCAATACATGAATCACACTAGTAATGCTCAGAAGGGCGGTATTAGTGAAGATGCGGTTTACTCTGCTCAGTAACGTATTGATGCTTTTTCAGTGTTTTTTTTCCATAGAATAGCCACAAAATAAATACTTGAGAAAGCTTTCCTCTTCCAGAGTAAGAAAAAAACTTCAGAAAAATCACTTTTATGCAGGAAAGTAAAATCACTGGGTTTCCACCCAACATTCTATTAAAAAATTAAATAATCACAACATCACAAATCAAAATGTTTCAGCATGAAGATTTTTTCATTGTTCAGGACCACAAGGTGCTCTCTACAGATTCATATGCTGTAACTGAAGTCAGCTCAATTATCTGTTAGGGGATTATCATCTCCTATAAAGTATTACACAACTATAAGTATACTGCTTCTAGTAATAGCTTCTGACTGGTAACATTACAACCAGCTTTGTTGTGCCTGAACTAATTATCCCACATCAATCACTGCTGGTTCTACACTGGGCTAAAACCACACGTAAATCTCTCTATATCATATCCCTTGAACCAGGAACAATTTGGAAACATGGAAGTGGAAACACAAGGCTCTGAACATAGTCAGCAACAGAAATGGAAGGAGCCTATTTTGCTAAACTAATCTCTACTCTGAAATTAACCACCTAACTCTTAAAGTTAACCCTCAAACATTTCACAACAATGATTTACATACACTACCAGCAAACCTGCTAAAGAAAAAGGTGCAAGATTTTTGTCTTTGTTCATTTGATTCAACATTTCTGTTAGAACCTTGGGTGCAGCATATGGCACCAGTAAGAGTAAATATTTCAACACCCACCATCTTCCCAAAAGAACACCACAGATATTTCTACTTCACACTCCCTGGCATCTCCTGTATCTTCCAGACTTTTTCCATGGTCAATGCTGTTCTGTTCCCTCATCACCCTAACAGTACATTCAAGTGCATGAAATCACAATTCACAAAGGACGCTTACAGTTCACTGCTAGATTTTGGGAGCAATGTTCTTTTCAAGGAAGTATTCCCAAGATAAACATTCATCAGAGAAGTCGAGTATGATCTCACAAAGTTTCAGATCTTCAAACAACATGTAAACTTTGCATTTCGTATTAATGCCCAAATAGCAGCAGTCTTAAACATGCAGAAACCTTTAAATAGCATATGCATAGGAAACCTACAATAGAGAAAATAAGTGCCATGAGAAAAGAAGGTATTTATACATTAAAGATAATGAAAGAATAATAAATATCTATCCATCCATCCATCCCAAGTGGAACTTACTTTAAAACATATTAAGGAATCAGAAAGCCTAACAGATCTTAGTCGATGTTTCTGCACAAACTTAAAAGCCTTGAATATGCCCTGGGGCAAGAGTCAGACCACTCCATTAAAAGCACCATTAGGATTAGAGCTGCTATTGATGTGGGTGGTGTCACTGAGGAGCCAGTACAATTCTGGACATGAGATCCACAGAAGATTTGTGAAATGCCATGTCTAATCTTGTGAAAACTAAAATAACCAGAAGTCACAGAGAGGGTACATTACAACAGTTTCTTTATAGTGATGATAAGGGTATTGGATTGGACAGGGTAAGCCTAATTAGAAACATTTCTCAAACCTCTGGGAAGCTGCCCACTGTGCTGAGGGACTGAGCAGCAGGAACAAGAAACCTGGTTACACAGTTAAATTTTTTTTTCAATGTATATTTCAAACCAATTACAATATCATGTATACATGGGACTCCTATGTGCATAATATTATGCCTTTAACTATTACTCCAAGGACATCACTGGATTATGCACCTTCTGTTTTCCTTTTTTTAATTTTACAACTGGGAACACTAAAATACTAAAAGCTGAGATGAGAAACTTTCTACATTTTACCACCATTAACAGTTTCCAATGAGACACCATTCTGCAAATATCTGTTTAAAGACTAAGTGCAGAAGAAAAAAATAAAAAGGCAAGCGTTACACACATATATGTCTATCACACATAAAAGTTTGAACATTAATGCTATTCAAACAAATAGTAACACTAAAGAAATTATATTATTTTTAAAGAAAAAACCTAGTCTGTTAGAGGGGGAAGGGTCTGGATGAACAGAGGACAACAGAAGCTGTTACTATACAGCACTATGTAGCGTGGTACCTACCAAAGTCTTGCAAGAAACAAGTATTTTAACCCTTTGTTATTTAAGGTGCCAAAACAGCCACGACATAATTTTAGCTTTTAAATAACTATGGGTTTAACATTCCTTTCAATAGGCTGTCTCATATACTAATACTTTTATGTCATTCTTTCTGCAATTTTTTTACCAGCTTTTTTATTTTTATAAAGTAATCTCCACATTTCCTATGACTTTCAAAGTGAATAAAACAAAGGAAGCTTTAAATTTGGTCCATGACAGATGTTACTGACTCAGAATAAAATCTTGTCACCCCACTTGGTGACATAGCAAAGGAGATTGTTACTGTAACAGTCTCTGATGTCTGCATGGACAAAACCCAGTAAGAATACACTTGCACAGCCCTATGATGTGCTGCTTTGATTTCAGGAAGAATAGATTGCATTGTCCAACCAGGAGGGACCATAAATGGCATATGAAAAATAGTTAAGAAATCATTAAATTACAGCATAAGGGAAGTTTGCCTTAACTCTAACTAAACAAGGAAGAACATGCACAGCTGGTTTGTTTATTCATCTTTCGGATCTCCATCTAAACATCACTATGATTTTTATGGAAAGGCACACAGATTAACAACAAGAGTGCTTTCTCGTATGGATGGTTTGTTACCAGTGTGGCGGTAGCTTCAACATAAACCTCTGAACAAAGGCAGCAGTAACTCACATCTGGAGGCTGAACTAAAGCTCTGGCTTACAGTTAAAGTGCTGGCTTTGTCTTCCAGCAGCTTGTTTTCTCTGAACAGTTAGGCTGTCTGCTCCCTTTCAGCTGAGAAGCCAGCAGTCTTCCACTGTAAGACCCACTACCTATTGATCATCTGATCCGTGTTGCACGTTTTAGGAATATAATCCAAACACAATAGCAATTTCCCAAAAACCAGTAGAGGGGCTGACAACTTAAGGCAGAACGAATATGTATAATGTAGCTTTGCTTTTAGACATGAGACTGCAACCATATTTTTTTTAAAAAAAAAAAAGAACACACACACACTATAAAATAATATGAGCAAAGTGAACATTCAACATCTGGAGTAGAGATATAAGGCAGACCCCAGTAACCTTTTCACAATACTAAGACCCTCAAGCATAGACACCCATGCATTTAAGATGAAGCCTTTGGAGGGAGGGAACACACCACCTTATCCCCACCATTCAACTTCTATGAGTCACACATCTGCACTATTTTTAGTATCTAGATTAATAGGTTCCTGTAAAGCAGGAGTGGAAATAGATGGAAAGCTTTCTGAGAATGCTAAAAAGTTATTTTAATATTAAATGATCCATTTTTAAACTGTGTGCAGAAATTAGTTTCAACTAATGAGAGTACACAGTAAATAAAAAAGCTATGCAACTTGTCTGAGCACAGGCTACACCTCCCCCACTCCCAGGTGTGGGAACCTTGGCATCTATGACAAATTGTTAATTAGTTTCCAGAAACATTTTTGCCAATTAAAAAAATCATTTAATACTTATCCATCTGGGCATGAAATACGTTCAACCGAGTATTTGAATTGGTGAGCTAAAAAAGAAATTATCCCGATGTGCACAGCAACACCTCCCAAACCGTACCAGCACAGGGGCCAGCACCCCAGGCAAGAAGCAGGGCCAGCACCCCAAGCAGAGTTAATACACGACGCCCCTTTGTATATTTCTGTTAGTATTGTTTCCTTTGGGCTCCGAGGGATTAAAGCTGATCACTGGTGCAAACCTGCATTTCAAGAAACTGAAAGGATTTAAGACAAAGTTAAACCAAAAGACGCATTTCAGCACCAGATTTTACCGCCCTGCGTCACTACCTTAGAAAGCTCAATATGCAGACTGGTTCATAGACAGAACAGAAAGATAAGATATTACTCATCCATTATCCCAAATAATATAACAGACATTCAGTGTACCTAAAAAAGTATTCCGAGAGAAAGATGTTAATTGCCTTCAAAATAAAGACGGTGCTGCTCTTCCCCTCAGTGAACCCGTACAATCTCAGCCAGCGTCTCTCTCCTTGCTTGGTGAAGACAAACTAAAAAACATGTAACAGACTTAATGCATTTTCATTTTGCTCCTGTCAGTAATGTCACTTTTGTTATAAAACACGCAGCTTAGATTTAGAGACTTACAGATGAAACATATGGATACCAAATATGAAGCCAGCAGTCCACAATCAACTCAGAAACAGATGGGTACCCATCTGCCAAAATGCCTGGTGAAATACCTCAGGTTACACAGAGGTAACAGCACAACATTAGCTTATGCTTGACCATTTGAAGTTACTTATTTTTAGGCCACTCCTCAGAAGCATTACAAATATGACATCGGTCAGTTTAGTATATGAATACTGGGTATTATTACAGACCTTCTACACAACTTGCAATTATGCTCTTTCTGACCAACAATACCATCTTCATTATGGTACAGTAGGATCTGAAATACATTTTCAGCTTTTCAAGTTAACAGTTTCATAATTTACGTGGCAGATGTGCAAGGCAAACTGCACAGAAAGAGATAAGCCAAGAAAAACATCCTGATGGCCACAAATGAATTACGACTTGTGGGAGGAAGGAACTATAAAGCTATTTCCTGTGCCTTACAACTTCTAATCACAAAAGACTACCAAATAAACAAGATAACCCAAAATCCACCACACACATACTTTCAAAAAGAACAGTGACTTCAAGAACTAAATTGAAGTCTGTTGGAGAACTCAGAAGATCTCCCACTCACAGAAACCACCACTGCACATTGCTGAAGTCTTCCCTTTCAAAGTTTCCCTCTCTCTCAGTTACCCAATTGCACTTTGCTATATTCTTAATGTTTTTGTAATTGCTGTGCTACAGCTGAAGTAGTTTTTACAGATGTTGGGAACACGAAGCAAGTAATATTATGGTAGTTTCAAAGCCTATTCGTGCAATGAATGAACACTGCCCCCCCAAGCTGATTTAAGACTGATTTCATCTCTTTTACTACAGATTCCCTGCAGTATGTATCAATCTTTCGTATTCTTATATATAACAATCCCTTGTGGTTTATACTAACATGGATGCTTTAAATATCTGAATTTGTCAACAACTGTAGAGTGGCAATATGTGGTGGTAAATAACTTCTCCAACTCACTGAGGATTTTGCCATCAATTGTGGGTTTGTGCCACCTCTGTATAAAGTACTTCATCTAAAGCCCAGGCCTATTTTTTATTTCCCCATTCTTTATGAGATTATCTTTTTGTTCCAAACACCCACCCTAACATTCTGCAGTTAGCATCCTCTGTTCTTCAATGGATAGACTACCTTCACTTCAAATATATACTTCTGCAGTTCCATTTTAAAGGCTTAGTAAGTCCTGTCAATTCACTTATTATACTTCATTCAACCTTCTTTAAAAAGGTGACTTGCCAAAAATAAATGCTATACTCCAGCAAATAGGATGAATTTAAATACTTCCTTTTAACTTACAATGTAAGAACACCACAACAGTATTTCCATTGTTTTTCAGTATTAGTTTTCAGGTCACATTTTTTAGTTGAAATTACAGTACAATTAAACCTAATGCATTCTTGTGACAAATCCGATTAAGATTAAGCATGAAAATGGATTTCACAAACAAGCGGGAAAAAAGCTGCCTTTCAGGCAACATTTGACACTTTGGTGGGATAGTTACACGCTAAAACAGCAACTCTGGTTTTGATTCAGACAGAAAGGCGACACCGTTACTGCCCTTTGCAAGTTTTCAGTCTCCTTGCACTCATGTAAGTATACATCTGGCATATCAGATTGAAGTCACTGCTTCATAGCTCCTATTCCTGTGGATTTAATTACTTTCAAAGTTCAATATGCTATGTTGAAACAATAGCAGCCATATAGTCAAAAAAGAAGTGGAATTACAGAACTTGGATAACCTTTTGCGACTGCAGAACTAAAGAGATTTCCATATGTATGTTGTAATCACATGACTAAATTTATTTTTTGCTCAGTTCTCACTTACTCTGCTCCCTACACTTCAGTTTTTCTTCTTCTGTAACGAAGAAGCTACAACAATTTTAAAAATATTTTTTAGACTTCATATTTCTTTACAGAATTCAGTCAGATTGCACTTCCTCCTTCAAGACTCAGCAAGAGCCACTAACATATCTTCCATCAAGAGCTGTATCAATTTTTTGATATTTGTACTCCAGTCAGGTTAACATTACTTATGCTGAAAACAAACGTTTAACGAAGCTGGACAAAGAACAAGAGAAATCTAATTAAAAATACACTTTCTGTAGAGCACTTTTTATATGAATAATATACCAGCACAAAAAAGTCAATCCCAATAAACACTGTCAGACTATAGCACACAACCAAAATTTACACTGCTGTGGGAGAGACTGAAACATTCTTCAGTATAGCTTACACCCTCCGATCAACTGTGTCTTTGTACTTTACTACATTCATAGAACGTCAAGACTAACTTTCCCCTGAAAACATAATGCTCCTTTCAGGTGTTCATAACGTCTTGCACAAGCCACCTTCTGAGTAAGGTATCAAGTGTTACCTGCTTCTTTATATGCACACAGTATTAAGATACCATATTCAAGCTCACAGCTCAAGTATTTTATGTGTTTACAGAAACCTTCAACAGATAAAGAGACTCAAGTACTCCCAGTCAGTGAGCTTTGAGGATCGGGGCACAATATTTTAGATGTTGAGAGAAGCATCTACAAGAAGAACGAAGAGTCATCCTGCTTTCAAAACAATAAATACAAGGGGTAAAAGTTTTCAGAGGACAAGCAAGTTGTAGTTAGGCTCAACATGAGACAGCAATCAGCTTTGAAGCTGTGTAACTTCAACCCACTTGTGCATCACAGACTTCGTATTTTTGACCATAAACATTTTTGAGACCCCCTGGATGGAAGAGGAAGATAGGGAGAGGAAAGAAAAAAAACCCCAAACCACCAAAAAACCAACCTCACAGTAAAAGGAATACTCTTCACAATAGTTACAACACTCCAAACCCTCCAGAATGTTGCATAATGGCCTCTGTACTTAAGACTCTCTCCTACTCCCAAAACAAACCTTAAGTTTTCAGAGCATCAAAAGAGCTGTGTCATTAGTGCTTTAGCATGATCCCCAAAAGGCATTACTCCTTTGATAAGTCCCCCTCACTTCTAAAGCTTCTGCAATTCTGTGCTCTTTGTAACTATTCACTCACTATTTATGTGAAATGCATTTACCAAAAAGTTCATACCAGGGTTTTCTGACACCATGAAGAGCATGTACCAGTTGTGAGTTTACAGTAATGCAACAACTAGTCAAGGAAGCCTCCTGATGCTATATATGCTTGAAGTGTATTAGCTGAAGAGTTACAGATAAGAGATGTCACTCTGGAAAGCTGGAACACTGCCTGGTAGTTGCTATAACTATGAATGGTGTATTCAGCGTCACAAATCACACTATATTCTAAATAATCCAGACTTTCCTTACTCAAATAATTGTTTCAAATATTTGTCAACTGACAAGGTATTTGGTGTAGACTGAAGGCGGCACGTGCAGTAATACGGAGTTTAATATTGCCAAAAAACACCTCCCCCCAACATTAATGGACTGCGCTTAATGATCCTTGTAGTTTCAGCTATCCCTTCACTGCAAGCCGAGCACCATTAAAACATTGCCCTAATTCCACATTTATTACAAATTAAGCATTACTCTATAAACACATGCTAGCTGTTCCACTAGGGAGGGCTGATTAAAGTTTAAACAATGCAGGCGCTGAAGCTTTTAACACACAAACTGATCATTCTCTGCTACTGTATAATCACTTTGGCACTGTGACATCCCATGCACCCCTGTACTTTGCAGTATCAATCTTCTGCAATCCTTTTGAGAGGAATAAACCCGAGTAAGGTAACTCCCCAACAGGAGCACCCGTCACATGCTCTTTGACCAGATCCACAGGCATGGTACAGGTATGGTTACCAGATCTGTCCGGAGTCCCTCTCTGAAAGCACAACCCGTTTTCTCCAGCCTGTCCAAGGGCTCCAGCTCCTGCCAGCTCCTCTCCTTGCTCCTTCAGGCTCAAGGCAACCAGACTCAGACAACAGGATCCCAACAGCATGTAAACCATACATGTCAAACGCCCAATTTTTACACCACCAGTTGTCCTCTATCCCCAACACCCAGCCTAGCTTTAAAGGGCTTGCAGCTTCCTTCTACCTTCAACTACATAGCTATGGCTCTGTACAGCTTCACATTTCATCTGTGAGGTAGCAAAGTGTTAACATACTAACTCAAAAAGCCTGAGATGAGCATCTCATCAGCAACAGAATCTAGAAGAATGGTACAAGTAGCAGGTAAAGCAACTAATCAAGAAAACCTTCAGCTCTTGTTTTAATACACCCTTGTGTCCTGGAAAATGTCTTAGGACTGAGGCAGAAGCTGCACTGCACTTTTCAGAGTAAGAGAAAGAGGAAGCAACAGTTTACACAAATTTATCAAATTACATGTTCATAATCAGTGGTTTTCCTTCATTTATCCAAGTGTCTTTCAGTGGAATTGCTATGCAGGAGGTATTCAGTAGGAGAGGCGGCCATTTGAGACTACTATCTTCATCTTTGTTTTTTTAAAGTGAACTGCGTTATCATTTGCTGATCTTACTTCTAGACACACTGGAATTAATTCTATAGTTGCTGTTGTTTGCAAAAAAACCCCAACATTCAGATTTCAGGCCTTTTATTTCCTGAAAAGAATTAATACAAAATCAGAACATGAATACTGATGTCACTACAGAAAAGCTCGCCAGCTTCTCTTATCAAAATTGGTTCCTTACCGTTTGCTTGCTTATTATTTGAAGCCAAAAGCAAGAACTACTCCCCTATTCCATGCAGTGCTACAATACCTGCTACACTCAGTAGCTGTAACGCACCTGCAGTGTTTCCTTTCATACACATTACTGAAATTCCATCCAGAAAAGACCATTACATCTGTCAGACTTAAGGAAGATGCTGTCTATAAGTAAGACTGCACAGAGTATATCTGGATGCAAGAACCTTATTTCTTGATTTTACTACACACGGCCCTTGAAACTTGTGTTCAGTGCCTCTAAGGGTATCTCCTTTTTCCTAGGAAGGAAGCTATCAAACTAAGCCTTTACTTGCATCACCTTGCTAACAAGAACAAGAAATTCAACATCTTATAAACAGAAGTACAATTAAGACTTCGCAGTCTCCCAGTGAGTACTTTGTACTTACGGGACTGTGCAAAGGTAAACCTGTTTGGTATTGTCATCTCCGACAGTGTCAAAAGATGTCTATTGTATCATATAAAAAAGGCAACTACGCAGTAGTAACTCCACAGAAAAAGCTATGAGTATCCAACAGTTTAAAGCTAGGGGCCGAGAATTCAGGGGGAGTTCCTGCTATACCTTCCCCTTTTGCTAGTGCTCCTTCAGCATTCAGTGGCCCTAACTTGGTTCCAATTTGTTTTGAACTAGGGTGTATGCCTTTCACAAGTTGTTCTTCAAACTTGCTCACCTGTCTTGTTTTTGTTTTCACATGAGAATGACCAGCAACTCTGAACTTTACATGTTCTTCAAATGGACATTTCAGCTTTCTGAAACATGTTTCCGCTTTGATTTATTTCCTTAACCCTCCTCTTTACCAATGATGTTTGTTTCATCACCATCTTCGAGAAGCGATAAGTATCATTATGGGCCACCAATATAGTATTTTTGTTATCTCCACATCACCTCTCTTGCTCACAAAAAGGCTTCTAATCCAAGTACTTTTAAGTTCACTATTACAGAGTGGCACTGAAAGCAGCATCCTGAACCAGAATCAATGCATGGCTCAGAATCAAGTCAAGGCTTACCACTTTTTTTTCACTAGCTCTTTGGTGAACCAATCACTCATCATCCAAATTTGTACTGTTCTCAGTATAATACGCTGATGCAATGTGTATCTAACCTACATAGGATACATGAAATCACCCACCGCTATCACATTTCCTGCCCACATCACCTCTCTGCCACCCACATGGGGTGGGAGGATATCAAGCAATACAGTCCTCTTCCTGTTCTTGTTCTGCCCTCACGCCTTTAGTCCTGAATTTTCAGCTCATTGGGACTGACTGGTTGACACAGTTTGCTTGTTAATTTGGTCTGAAAAAGTTTTCTTCAGTGTATTGCTCATCTTCAGTCGTGCCTGTGTTATTTTGTGCTTGGCCTATAACAGAGTCCTGCTAACCACACTGTTTTAAAATGGGACACTGACAGAACAGATTTATTCAAAATCTTCTGAAAAAAATATTCCAGGTTCCACCTTATTCTTCAGTCTTTTAAAATCTGTCTTACACCAAGACAGATACCCTTTGTAACAGATGTACACCTCATACAATAGACCCACAAGAACTATTTTACCCTTCACAAACTGAAGGCTTTCCTCCCATTAGTTTTCATCTGATCAAGCTAATTTAGTATAATCATAACAAAGTTATGCTGACAACCAGTTCTGACAATCAGCTGTTTCCCCACTATTTCTTTCTCTAACACCTTATTACATGGGATAAGCACTCCATATATAATCAAAAGCACATCAACATAGTTTAACTGATACAAGAATTAGAGATAAGGCTCATGGCACATGAAACAATAACAAAATACTATAGGAGGGCTGCACAATGCACATTGTGTCACTTATGGTATTTCTGCTGGCAGAAATAGTAAAGTGTTTTTTTCCCCACCAAAACTGACTGGTTTGAAACTGAAATACAGGGCCATCATACCTTCTTAGTCCACTTTCATTTGATATATTCTAGCTGATCTTCATTTTAGTATTCTGTAAAGAGTCTTACAGTTCCAGAGAGTCGAGTCAGAGCCAGAGAACAGCTGAGGCTGGGTAATCCCAGCCCACCCGCTCTGCTCAAGCAGGCTCAGTAGGAGCAGGTTGCCTAGGACCACGTGCAGACAGGTTCTGAATATCACCAGGGATGGAGCCCCCGCAGCAGTTCCGAGCAACCTGTCTGACCACCTTCACAGTAATAAAAAAAGCGTTTTCTTCTGTCCAGATGTGATTTGATGTGTTTTAATCTGTGCCCATTACCTCTTGTCCTGTCAAGCTTTATTACTATTTACTGTGTCTTCTAGGACTATTACTGGGATATGATGCTTTAGTCTTTTTTTTGCTATAAAAAAAAATCTTTGATTTCAAGCGCTTCTTTATAAAGACAAAATTTAAGTTTCTTACTAAACCATGCCAGAAAAATTACTAAAAGGAAAAAGAAAAAAAGCGCATGAGAAAAGCAAACATCACTGTTCCAAGACACACTGGGGAAAAAAAAACACTTACACATAGAATTTAAGTCAAACGCAGTTCCAAGGAATAGCACAATTACTTAGTTTTTAGCTTATTATACTGCAGCCAGTAAGTTAACCAAAAAAAAAAATGCATCTCACCACAGCAAAGCAGAACAAAAGGATGGAGAGATGCTCTGCTCTGAACTGCCCAAAATGGTCCTAAAGCTCTCAGGGTCTTGACATCCCTGCCAGCCACTCAGTGCTAGCTGGTCAGGGAGGATGGCACTACCTTCTCAAAAAATATATGTAAGCTTGACTGACAAAAAGTTAGCTTTCCCTTGTATTAGTTACGTATTTCCAGTGCCTATGATGTATAATGCATTAAAAAAATATATAATCTTTTCCTACTTCAGATTGTTTATTCTTTAATAAACCTTAATTACTATGTTTCTTTCCTGGTACAAGGTATCCAAGAGTAAAAAGCATCCACCATAATCCTAAACAGACTATATTTGAATAACAAAAGAAAACAGGTATTACACCATTTTCTATGAAGGCAGGTCATAACCTAGAAATCCTTCTACTACTGTATTAAGCAGTTGGACAAATTAACTTTGGCTAGTAGTTAATGGCAGAGTTCACAGCAGACTGTCCAAAAATGGGCATAAGCAGTAAGAATACACCATTCAGAACAAGTATTATGATTTCAATGTTATAGTAACATTCATTATTTCATTAAATTTTTCAGATTGGTATCTCACATTAAATAAAAAAGGTAGCTTGGTAAACTAAAACCCCACAAGTTCATAAACATGGATTTTCACTCAAAGCAAGCGTTCTTTTGCAGAATGACTCTGGCAAATTACATACAAATTAACTTTCAAAATGCCAAGCCACGTTTATTTGTGAAGGACAACAATGTTTCCTCTCCTTTCATAGGTATCATTTGTTAAACTGGTTCCTCCAGGAGATCAAGTAACTCTTACCTCCTAAAAAGGTAACAAGAGAGGTTTCATTTGCCTTGAAGCCCCAGTTTCTAGTTCCTGTCCACAAATAGATGATAATTTCAAATTACACTATGTATTTACAACAAACAATTTCACTATTGTTCAATACAGGAACTACTTATTTATTTACTCACTAATGGTTAAGATTACTGGATTTTTATGATCTAATGCCTGCAGCCACAGAAGTTACAGTTACCATGTAATTAACAAAAAACCAACACTGGAAGTTTAATGGCTAAGAAACTTCACTTTCTAATTAGAAGTCTGTCAGCACTAAATTTTCAAGCTGTCTCAAATGCAATCATCTGTTTGGTGGCAAGGAGAGATAAGCCACTGTGATAGAAGTTAACTCATTTAGACAAACACATCTGAACAGAGGGCTTTTTTTCCCCACCTCTCTTTGCATGATCATATGGAAGAATAGTTAAAATAATTAAGTAATCATCAAAACAAAGAATAATTAGAAGTGACAGTAATCATTAAGGTATTGGCTCTATTTGCAGATGTAAGATATCAAGAATGTAATCTGTTTTTCAGAAGATACATCCACTCACTGCAACTCCAGTAAAATTATTTAATGTTATCAAAAGCCTTTTTCTTCTCTTTACATTCAAAATGGCCTTAGAAAAACGTTCAGCTGAGTAATCTCATAGAACACAAAACACACACCTCCCAAGAATCATTGGGATGTATTTGTTTACCAAATATAAAGTTATGTCTTGAGAGGAAACATTGAACAGTCTCATTAGAATGCTTCTAAACAGCTTGACAGGACGGGGAGAGCAACCAACAAGAAAAACATTTATTATTACCACTCAGAATGGAGCAGAGGAAAAAAAAAATGTATTCCCTAACTCCCAATAGGTCTCATTATTATTACAACAGATTAAAAAAAATGCAGGTCAGTCTCATTAAACAAGTTGAACATACACTAATATTTCTAATTGTATCCCAAATGAACCAGTTAATATCTATTAAGCATGCAGTCAATACGTAACTGGTTAGGATAGGACACACTATGCGGATGAGAGAAAGGAAGAGTACAACAGCTTTGAGGTAGTTTCCTTAAAATACATAAATACACACTAATAATACTTATTTTGTCACATTAATTTTTAGTGGCAAACCAAACGTTCAGAAAAATCTACTTAATTACAGTCTACACAGAATACCATTCCCATCACTTTGTGATAACTGAAATATATACCACCAGTATTCCTAATATAATTACCTGCACTTTTAAATTTAATTGAAAGCATCTCATAAGAAGATCTGCTGGATCCTGACATCACTTCCAGCCTGAATCATTCAAAGCAGCACCATACAAGGAACACAACTACATTTCAATTTATATTCTTTATCCCAAATTTGGGCCCTGAGAGTGGAACCAGAAATAGATGCATATCCCCCATCACAACATGATACAAACACAGAAAGGTTAGCTCGGGAGCTTGAAGTAGTGATAAACAATACAGAAGAGCAACCTTAAATTTAAACTTAGAACATTAAACTGTTAACTTTTAGAGCAGTTTAGCAGCTAACAATCCACTAAGTGAAGTTTCAAATAATAAAGTTATGATAAAACATATCATCATCGAACAAGAGTGCCAGGCTATCTTCCCGTCCTTTCCCCTATCAACACAAGTGCTTGTGGTGCCACAAGCAGCTGCTCATGCAGCACACTGCTAAACCAGTTATAAACCATAAAAACAGGGTTTTTCTCAGCTCTTTCAGCAACATAGCACAAGCAAATACTGAACTACACAACAGCAGCATAAGGAAGGCAAAGACAGTGAATGGCCAGGTCTAAAAGCAGGACATTCTCTTTTAGTGGTGGAAGAATAATCTTAGAGCTTCTCAACCTGCTTGCGAAACCACATGCTAAGGGCGTACTTCAATCACTAAACCTGTACTTCGCCCTCCTTTGCCCCCAGTCACTTATTCTTACCCAAATACCATGCCTGCCTTTATGCCAGTACAAATATTTGTGTGACCATGGAGTTAACTGCACCAGGGAACTGATCCAGTAGAGAATTAAACTGGCAAAAACAACTGGTTAGTCAGAAAGACATTCTCTCATCAAGTAGAAAGTATGCTAGTGCCAGCCAAAGTGAGAGAGAAGAGCATGCAGTCTGCGGCAGATGGAAGGCTGCGAAACCTCTTTTACCATCAGCCCACGCTTACAGTGACTGTGAAACTACAACCTAAGATTTCATGGCTTAGGCTATGTTTTCATATTTGTGATAGTGCTGATGGCATTTGAGACTTCAGGGCAACTTCAAGGCAAGACTGCCACGTGTCGCTCTGTCCTCCACTTACACCAGCTTTAACGGTCCCTTCTCTCCCTTTCCTTCCCATCTCAACACTGCTTCTGCAGATGTAAAACACAAACACTTGTGCATTTGTATGGCAAACCAATCTAGGGAACTAATCTAACTTCAAAACAAATAACCTACGAAGTCCTCTTGGGAGGAAGAAACAATGGAAGAGAGAATGCTTCCAACTAGATCTGTTCCTCTATCCAGTTCACTACACAGCAACCCAAACCACCATACCTACACAGCACACAATACAATAAATAATGAACACTTTTTCTAACATGGTTATTGAAAAAATACTCCGAGAACCACAGTCTACACAGCTTTCTGGAAAGAAGCAAACTACCAACTTGTAACAATTTCCATGACCTTATCTTAAAAGACACTTGTACCTTAAAAAAAAAAAAGTGCACTCCAGTTAGAATCAGACCTTATTTTTCAGAAAGGCAGAACAGAGGGATCGTTTTGTCATGAAAGAGCTATGCTCTCCTATACAACTGTTCTTTTCTAAAGAGACTACCAAGCACCCTGAAAAGAAAGTTTTAGCTATACTGCAGCCGTTTATTCCTAATTGAACATGTAAAATGAAAGACAACAGCAGCTGTCAATCTTTGTCTATAACTGGGCCCATACTTGACCAATTTCAGTAAGATCCAGCACACTATAAGGAGCTGGGAAAAAAATCAACCACAAAACTGAGTACTTTATTCACTGGGTACGTTGGCTACTAATTTAGTTCTTCATTTTCTTGCCCTTAGTTTTGCCTTATGAATAAAAAAAAAATTGAGATAAGCATTTAAACAGATACTGTACAACTTGTTTTAGTAATAAAGCACTTAAAGGGAACAGCTCTCCCACCTTTTCCAAAACCAAGGAGTCTCAATCTCCTGCCCTCCTTTTTTAAATACTGTTTCAGGATTAATTTGGAATACGCAGTGATAATTTGGAAGTTGAAGTTTCACACCAAGCACATGCCAGCAAAGTATTTGAAACATACTTGAAGCAACAGGTCACGTTTTGCATGTTGGAGATGAGTTTCCCAGCTTCAGATGGGATTTCTTATATTATGACTTGTGGACAAGCTATATTCCAAACTTCAGAACAAACCAATGAGAAAAATTCCAGAAGTTCCAAGCTGAAGCATGTAACTCTTAAGATCATCATATATTGGGTTCTAAACCTACCATCCTACAAGACAATGCTTTACTCATTCTCTACCATCTCATCTCTTTTTACAAAAGCTTATCATTTTCACATAAATCCAGAAATTAATTTAAAACCTGAAATTAAGAGAGGCAAATATGAGATGCAAGAATCAGATTGCAATTTCAAGATTGCATTTTAGAGCCACTGCAATGCAGATTTGCATCTTGAAATAGGCAAGCCTGAGGAGAGAAAGCAATAGTGTATTCCACATTTGCACAATGCTTTGGAAGTAATTATACCTTGTATATGAAATAATCATGCAAATCAGCTACTATTTTATAATACACTAGCTGGCAACATGACCAAGAGGAATTAGCATGAACTGAATTAAGCACCTTGATCTTTTTGACCACAGTGGCACACAGTGATGTAGGTAAGGCTCTTATCTTTGACCAGCTTCATTTACTTCCCTTTCTACTTACAAGCAGAAGCCTAGTCTTATTTCTGGCAAGGTGAGGCGAAGCTATGTTTTAAAATACTTCAAGGACATAGCTGTTGTCACACATACACACATCATTTAGATTCCCTGAAAATACATAAGGTCAACACCTTAGCTAGTCTTATACTATGTAACACAAACTATCCTTAGCTTCCATAGGGTGTAAAAAGGCAATAAGACATTTGGAAGAGCAGTAACGAAACAACACTTCAAGGAGTGTGTTGATCGAACTTGCATGTTTGGTCACAACTACCTTATTCTAACTATTAGTATATACTTCAGCTTGTAACATTTGCCTTCTTTGGATTACTCCACCAGCTGAATATTCAAACAGGAGAAAAGAGAGCATAATGCTTTCAAAGATGCTTATCACGAATACTAGATTATATGGCCCAAAGACTATTGCTATTTCTAATCCTTATTAAGAACAGCAACTTTTTGGAGGCTTTTTTAAAGAAAGGAAGAAGGCCCTAAGAAATAAGTGCTGTGACAAGTGCTTGGCAGACACCACCACACACTGCTGCTGAGCCAAATATTTTCAAATACAGTCTTCCTTTGCAAAGACTATTTCTTCTCTCTCTCTGGTAACCAGGCAGAGGACAAGTCCTTACAGGGCTGGAGATAATAATCATCACCTTGCTTGTAATAATGATACAAAATGCTGTTCTTAAAGCAGTTATCAGCAGGACATCTCTTAAGCAGCAATAGGAGGATAACTCATGCAGTGAGGGTTAACTGTCCCTTACATAAAATGATGGAAGTATTCACTGCTCTGAAGATCTTGCTTATGCAAACTAAAATAAATCTTAAATATAAAGAAAACTAAATGATCCTGGAACTGGAGCAAGGGAGTTTATGGGAAGGTCAGATAGCAATGGACTTTTGTTAGACAGTTATTTACCCTTTCATTGGATATATCATATGATGGATCATTTACCATAATACCTGCTATTATTAAACCAGCAAACAGCACTTCATTACAGAAGAGCTCAATAGTCTGGGTGGACAAATCCATGAACCATAAGAAAATCGCCTGTAAACAAGAACGATTACAGGCACACGAAAAAAGAAAGAAATTAGTTAGGCAAGAGGATTTAAACTCCCAGCTAAGCATACACAGGATCCTGCTTATGTGTTAGTCAAACATGGGCATACTACAGGCAATAAGCAACTGAAAGTGAACTGTAAGCCACATAATTGTAGGGTAAATTACTGGTATGCATTTACTGTATTAATAAGCATAATGCAGACATAGCGTGAGCTAGCACACAACATCATGAGACTGAAAGTAAGCAAATCCAGAGTTTTAACTGTTATAAACTCACTGTGATTTGGGTTTACTCGACACAATTATCTTTTTAGTTTTCCTCATCCATGAGGTGAGGGTAGTCCAGAAACCTCTACTCATCAGCTGAAGGTCTAATTTACATGCCATGCTTCAGGCTACTAACAGCTAGGAATTGCAATGACAATCAAAGCTGTAATTCAGTCTATTTTACCAATAATTTACCCTTCTTCTTACAGCTTTTACAATTAGAAGTACTCAAGAAAACATGGTTTATTAACTAAGAGAACTTCTCCCCTATCTAGTCACACTGGAGCAGATAACAGCAGCTCCTTTAATCCCTCATTTTCCACTAACATTAAAAATCCTTCCTCCTTGCAGAGATGTAACATCAGAACAAATAAGAGAGGACTCTACTGCTTAACTCTACAAATAAATTCTCAAGTATTACAAATGCTTCCAACATTTAGTATCCATATGAGCATTACAATCGGTTCTAAACAAGATAATTTGCTCTCCGTTTAAAAACAGCTTAAAATATTACACACTTGGGCAATTCATCAAGCTTGCAAAACGTATGAAAACATAGCTCTGTAACACTTCCACTCTGCAACATGAGGGAGTGCAAATACATTCCTGCTTGGTCACTAGAAAGGTGTGGCTAAGCGCAGTACTAGCAAAGAAGTTACGACTCAACTAGGTGGACAAACAACTGAACTGAAAGCGGCATGGAAAAAACAGGAGGGTTGTGCTCTCATGTTCCTAATCCTGGCAAGAAAGTCACAGGCCCTCTCCTTTTTAAGTATACATCCAAGAAGCTCAAAAATTCAGTGACAATTCTCACCCAACTTCAGTAATTCAGATGAACATCTGGAATATATTGTCCTTACTACACACAGATCTGACACCACCAAATTCTTAATTAGACTGTTTCTTACTCTTTGACATGTGGAAGGTACTTAAAAGGAGCTCTCCTGATGCATGTAGAAGATCACAAAAACTAAGAATGGTAATGAAATTCTAAAGAAAGTGGCCATAAAGTCTCATCACATTGTGAAACATGCAGTGATCTCATCTCAATGGGCCCAAAAGTCTTCCATCCTGCTTACTGCATGTCCTACATGTCTGTGACAAACCAGTTAGCAAAAACATTAAGTTACAATGACATATTAAGAGAGGAATTACTGCTATGAGAAGTCCAACTAGCCTTGCTAACTATATATTTAGCAATGCTGTGCTAAACCTTGTGCTAGGTTAACGACATAGAGCAACATGTCAGGAAAATAATCAGCAGATTCTGCTTCAAGAAAAAAGAATTCAACAAAACTAGAGAGAGAGATATGGCCTGGCTTTTGAACTTGGCCACAAGACCAGGTTAACACCTTCCTCCTTCTGCCAAACTAAAAAAATCTTTTAACAGGGTTTCTTAATATTCCTTCTTTTGAAAAAGCTATGGGGTTTTCTTAGTAGAACTCCCCTAGAAATTTCACAGGGAACACAAAACACAACATATATTTGTCTATGAAGATTAATAAAGGAAGTTAGAGTTGCATAATTCTCTAGATCTCCGTTGCCAGGACTCCAGAACCATATCTTAGGGACTACACTAGCTTTTGCCAGTTCTGTTATCAAGCAGTAAGGAAATACTTGGTTGGAGCCTTTGATGGTTTGATTATCAAAGTACAGATGCACCTATACCAATAAAACCACATCATTTCTTGTAAGGCTGCTTCTACACAGTACTGGCCAGCCTACAGATCCTTTGTCTCATACAGCTCACAAGCAGTTCAAATGCAATGCTTGCCCTCGAGTTTCATCACAACTACAAGGGTGTTTCCGAACAGGCACGAGGTAACCTGAATCCGCTGCTATGGGAAGCTGCAGAACAGCTGGGACTACTGTCACCAGGTCATCCAGAGACAATGCTGCAGAACTCGTAGTACAGTAGGAAAGCTGGTGACAAGCACACTTTCCACCTGCCAAATGTTCCTAGAGCTCACACTCCCACCAGCTACTGAAGCACATGATGTATGCCTCTGCAGACCGTCACGTTAAGATGCTGGTATGCAGCTCATTAGGTGAGAAAAATTGGCTACCTCTTGCATATAGTAATGCCGCAGATCTAACCTAAGTCTATGACAAAAGAGAATCTAACAAAAAAAAAAAAGTCTACTGCATTACTTCAGGAGTGACTCAGAACTGCCACCTGACTCACTAGCTTTGCATCAAGCACCACCCTGATCTTGAGCCGTCAGAAACCTCTGGCTTTCAACTGAGTTTACTGTTACCGAGCAAACAAGTTGTGCACAGAGGGCTGCGTTTATTTTCCAATTCTTTTGTTTACTTTCCAATTCAGTTTTGACCTACTGGGTAAAAGGAACCCATAACAAGTGAACATCTAAAAAAAAAAGTGAAATGCTGCCTTGTGAAGTTAATTTATTCACATAATAATGTGAAATAGAATTATTCCAGAAGAAATAAGAAAATGCAGACCTACACTTTCTAAAGTACAAGTTAATGAGAAACAGAAATTCAATATAATTCCACACATTTGAAGAACTCACACATGTTGTAGCACCTGGGAAGAAACTGAGCGGTGGAAGAAGATCAACATTCATTTAGAAACTGCAAGAATAAAGCTTAGGACAAGCAAATTTTACTAGGCATAGACAGGCTTTATTATTCGGTTTAAGCTCCAAACTTCTTCACAACGTCCAGTTAGAAACAAGGTATTACTGTTCAACTAATTGAGGCACTCAGATTTTAAGGGCAGGTAGTTATATTAGAACTAAGAACAATCAGGTTAAAGAGGAGAACAACACACAAAGTATCTTGCCACATCTTAGAACAGTCTAAATCTATTACTCTATCACATACTCTTCCTAGATTCCATAGAAAATAGGACCACCATTCAGTATTAAAAATACCTGTCTTACGCACGAAAGTATGTAGAGCCATACTTTTTAGTGACAAGAAAACGCTACAATACAAATAATAGAGGTCAATTAGCATGAAGAGAACTACAGAGCAGAACTGACCTAATGAACTTGATTGCTCAATTGCTATGAAACCGAGGAAAACACAAATACCAAGTACTTCTGTAATAAATATAAACTTGATTTTTTCCTGTGCATTTTGCAGTTAACGTACTTTTAGTTCTAAAACTTTGAAGAATTTTAATAGGTTATCATTTTTACTTAGTATTTTTGCTGTTAAAGTAGTCCACAGACACTGAAAAAACAATAATAGCTTAACTATGTATCATCGCTTGTTGATCTTCAATACACCAAAAAAACTGAAAATTGTTTAACAGAAGTCCTCCACCATGAAATACCTCTAACCTAACCAAGCTCTCAGCCACCTGAAGCCCAGATGAGGTTCAAAAACCCCAGATAAGTTGAAATTCTAAGATGATAAGTATCAGCTGAATATGGAACCAAGCTGCAGTGCTAACCACCACTACAAAGCAATTAAAGTTTGAACTAGCAAAATTGCAAGCAATCTGCACATTTTAAAAATCCCCATATAACCATATTCCTTTTTTAAGGAAAGGGACTTTCTTGTTGAAGTTCAGTATGTTCCTGACAGCATCAGCAGATATTTATGAGGTAGATAATATCAGTCAGTCTCTTCTTCAGAGAATTGTGTAAGTCATGGCCTTAAGACAGAAGACATTATGACAAATCTGCACCACACACAATAGGACTATTGATTTTGAGGTCTCTAAATACTATTTACTCTGCAAGCTCCACTTTCCCCCTGCCCGGCCCCCTCCCCTTTTTTTGTTTGTTTGGGTTTTTTGTTTACATAAACAATCTGTTTTATTTTGATATTGTTATTCTCAGAAATTGAAGTTTAAACAAAACACCTCCACTTCTTGCACCTGCTCTGGAAATTGAATGCCTTGTCCAAACAAGATTTTGATGTACTGTTTGGCTTAGTAACTTACGAAATACCATTACAAGTAAACATTTTAAAAAGAGTTACAATATTATAATGCAATAGTGATCATTAATCCTATACAAACAAACATACACAAGCTAAACTTACAACAACTCGATTTCCCTCAAAGTGTCCTTTTAGGTCCTGGAACTCAAGACAGGCCTATTTGGGTTGTCCTACTATACACCCCATTTGCCCATTATTAAGACCACTTTAGCAAGGATTGACTCTGCATGCAAGAAGCTGTAAAAAGTAAACAACCTTCTCAGGAAGTGTCTTATTCACAGCAGTTTTTAAATGTCATCTGATTCTTGGCCTAGAAAAAGTCTCAAGCTGGTATACAGCGCCATAAGCAAAATACTTGATTATCATGAATAAGCTGTCATTCCCCTTCAGTTTGCTGTCTTTAAGTCTATATATAAAGCAGGCCAGTTTAAGAACTATTTAGAGGGCCAAAAATAAAAAAAATGTTGAAAATGGAACCTAAATTTTGAAAGGCTCACCCTTTGACTTCTTAGTTCATGTAATTTATTTGGCACATACTAATGCACAGACCTTCAGCCAGTTATTCCTCTAAGTGGTCCACAATTCATGGAAAAGTGCTCGAAGTTTGCCCCCTAGATTTTTTTTATTTAAGGGAGCAAAACATAATCTTTGTTAAGTTCTCCACCATACCAAATAATAAAGGAGTGGCTGAGAAACATAACATCACATACTCAGGCTACATCACAGTGATCATGATAACCAAGATTGCAGCCAAGTTTGCAGTGGGAGGTGGTTCTAGTCAAGGAAGCAAAGTTGCAAGTAACTGAGTTATTTAAATGTTTAAGGGGTGGGACAGCGCCTTTCAGTCCTCTGTCATGCTCCCTCTGCAAGGCCCAGGGGTGGTGAATCAATGGCAGTTACAGCAGGAACCTGTCCTTAGGGAGGAGGGAAAAACACTTAGGGAGTATGTGGTGACTTTAGAAGCACTCTGAAAATTCACTGCTGTACAGGTGGCTCTTCTCTCCGAGTGACTTCTCTGTTTCTTCCTAAGGGGCCTAGGGGCCAATGGCAGGAGCCAATCCAGCACAGACAGATTTTAAGGGCTCATGTACCAAAACGGGCACACACACCCTGGGACCCTGGCAGAGAACAGGGTACCCACATAAGTGGTGCAGCTCGCCAAGAGCTGGGAGGGCCCAGATAAGCCCAAGAGGGGCGGGAGAGCAGCCAGCCATAATGGAAAGGCCACAGGCTACCTGGAAAGCGGCCCCCGCCTGCTGAAGGGACCAAAGCCGCCCGGGAGGACGAGCAGGGGCCAGACCGGGCAGTCACCCGGGAAGCAGGGACAGAGGCGGGGAGAGGAGCGGGGAAAGGGGTCAGCTGGGCACGGAATGGGTGTGAGACAGCCACCTCAGCAGGGGGAGGGGCAGCGGCCATGTTGTGAGGGGGGTGGGGGGAGCACGGGCCCGGCCGAGGGGCCACGACCAAGCAGCCCCCGGCCCCCCGCCCCGCCCGCCTGCCCGCGCCCTGTCGTACTCACGCCTTGTCCACCAGCTCCCGCACTTTCCACATGTTCAACATGGCGCCGACCGTCTGGAGACCCCCCCGGCCTCGCTGCCCTCCGCCGCCGGCCCAGGAGGCCCCGCTCGCCGCGCTCCGGGCAGCCGCCGCCGCGCCAGGCCCGCTCCGGCTCGCCGCCGCCTCTGCCAAGCGAGGGACGCGGCACCGCTCCCGGAAATGGAGGGTCTCGTGGCCGCGCGGCCTGCTGGGAGGTGTAGTCTTCCCGCCGGCGGGGCGGGGAGGCGCAAAGCCTGCTGGGAGCCGGGCGCGGGGCCTGCTGGGAATTTTAGTCTCCAGTGAAGGGTGCCGCCTCCGCGCGCAATGCTTGCTGGGAGCTGTAGTGCTGCGTCTGTCCCTGAGAGGAAGCGGGAGGCGGGCGGGTGGGTCTCACCTCGCCAGGCTGCTTCGAGGGGACTCCCTGGAAACTGTCACACAAGCTGTGGAACCGAGGCTTTGTGCCCTTCTCAGCTTGGGGTGCAGGTTACAGCTTGGCTCTGAGCCACCCTCACGCCACTGTGGCACCTAGCCTGTGGTGAATTGCTTGACCAGCAGCGCGGTGAGGCACAGGAGGGAGAAAGGTCTATGCAAATAGCTGGCTAAGGCGCAAAACACAGGTGTAAAACTCATATCTGACTAGAATATGGTTTTATGTCCTGCTTTATTGCAAAGAACTCATTTAAGAGCAGCGTTCTGTCTTTATGACTGCCTGTTTGCTGATCATGGTGTACAGAGTACAGTGAATTTGCAGTGGACTTTCTGGAATCCTTCTGTCGAGATGGATTTCTGCAAGAAATGCCACGCATGAAAGCCCATGAAAGGGTGCAGCATGTGCACTAAGGTAGCACAGCCTTATCAGGACACAGCACGTGTGGGAACCATGCCTTCGCTTCTTGGGAAAGACCAAGTCAATTGACAAAATGCCAAGGAACAGCTACGTACATTAAAGCTGCCTCAGGAGAACATTAATGGTTTAACATACTTGTCAACAAGCATTTCAAGACCATCTTCAAATATTGCCTATGCAGGGTATTGAACAGAAATCACAGCTCCCTGGGTATAATGAAAACTGAAGTCAGTGAAGTGATTTTATAATCAGGATTGTCAGACAGTTTCATTATGTACATTTACTTCTGTCCTCTATCAACTTGCTTTTAATGTGAGTTTGGAATGTTCAGTCATAATGGAGGGATTTTCTTCTCAAGAGAAGTGAAAGTCTGTTGGCTATTTCTTTGCATGCTGAAGGACATGAACAGAGTGCCTGGGTATTAGTTAGTCCATAATATGTTCTTGATATATATTTGTTGTTTGTGTGCTTCTGTCATAAATGAACATGTTTGCCTGAAGATGCTACACCTCTGCAAACTTTTACCCAAAGGCAACATATATCTTTGAACTTTTTGCCTTTTAATTGTTTAGCCTAAGCAAGCAAAAAATGTCATGAGAAAGACAAGTTGCAACTGCACTTGCTGCTCAAATAACAGTCACCTCTTTTAAAAGCTGGTGGTTCTCTGAACTATTCAGGAAAGCTAAACAGCTGATCACCCGCCTGTTTTCTGACATCCCATTATACCTTTTTACATAGGTATTTCCATGGCTTCTGTCTCCTGAATATCTCAATGAAATCTATTTGAATATAAGAACATCCTGGACACATCATCAAATCCAGCATCATCTCACCCAAGAGTGGTAAGTATTAAATGTTCATGTTAAGAATGTAAGAACTGGTGAATGTGGATGGACCAGTCCCTGGGTACATCTTCCCCATTTTCAGCTTTCTGTAACTTAGGGACTTGGTTCTGGAGTATTGGTGCTAAAGCTTTCTTTTTAGGACCACTGGATGGACTTCTGTTCTATGAGTTTAACTGATTGCTTTTTGAATCCTTTTAGATTAACTTACACAACACAATGAATGCGGCGATATAACAACCATTTGAATTTGTATGTTTCACATTCTTTGCTTAATAGCATTACTAGTTCAAAGGTTGTATATTAACAATTCCTTGTCAGCTGCGAATTCAGAAATCTGTAGATTTCTTACTACACTGTAGACTTGCAGTATACTCAGTTTCTCCTTGTTCAGAAGTTGTGCCATCCCAATTCTACTGTAGCTTTTGAAACTGACCGGGAAGAACCGGCACTGCATGCAGTAGTGAAGACACTGAACAGCCTAGTGATGTTTTATGGTTTTTTTTTTCTCAGTTCCCAACACAGTTCTCAACAAGAGTTTGCCTTTTTGAATGCTACTCTCAAGAGTTCTCAACACAGTTTGCCTTTTTGAATGCTACTGAATGCTGAGATGACATTTTAATCTGCAGCACAACATCTATGGTGACTATGGTTGTTTAACTGAACTCAGCATCAGTTTTGTGACCCCTACAAATGTGGGGCACATTGCCATGTGCCCTTTGCATTGCAGACTGGGAGGATGGATATCCTTAATTTCATATTGTAACACCTGGCAAAGCAAGCTGGGTGAGGACTCTTGCTCTTTGATGTCTGCCCTTCAGTTTTTTTCTGTGAATAAACTGAGGACATTGGTTTCAGGAGTAGAAGAGGACATTTATAATCTCTGTTTAAAGAAGAAATAATATAAAGTATTATAATTGGAGCTTGCAGAAACACAACTTACCTGATTTGCTAGAAATGTTGTTATTTTTAAATTTGGCTTCAGTCCATATTGGATCAAAATCAAAGTTCTAAATATATTTCTGATGAACTGCAGATTTGGCTGTGGTGCAGGAAATTGGTGCTCTTGTTAGTGCTGGTTTCCTTGAGCAGCTGCAAGCAGCTCCCAGAGTTCAGAGTCCCCAAACAGATCTGCCAATTCATGATGGGCTGCAAGAGGCAGTTTACAGGGTCCAGACTCTAGCCACACCTCAAGGTGCCCATATCCCCAAAGTCAAATCCACCCATTCCTCCCTGTTTTCCCAACAGGCATGACATTTGAACTGAAACAGTTAAGGGTCAGTAAGCTATCAGGATTTGGTTGATTTGTTTGTTTTTTACATGTTGTTTCCATGTGAAAAAAAATACAACCCACTGTAATCATGCACTTCAGAAAAAGAGAATAGTAGAGAGTATTTTAGATGCAGGCATAGGAGAATAACTGTATGCAGAAGAAAGAAAGAATGAAACTGGAATTTAAAAGCAGTTAAGATGAAGGTGCATATCTTTTAAGCATTACTAGCTGTGTCTGGATGCAGTAATGGGGCAAGGAGAGACGACTGGCATTTATTGTCAATTTTAAGGTATAGTAAAAAGCAGGTCTTTATGTGACATTGAATGCAACATGACTGACAGTAATTTTGCCATCCCCATTCTGTCAGCAACTGATAAAGTGCGTGAGCATATGTATAATTTCTGAATGATTTGAAGACACTTTCTGGTTCATAAGTAGTTCCTTTAAAGGAAAGATCTGATCGGTGTAGGTAGATGGTAATGCAGTTTCAAAGCAATGCAATATTCAGCATAACAGGTAGTAGTTGTAACATATATCATGTAGAGGAACTGTACTTTATTATAATTTGAGCCATCAATTACTGGAGAAGCAGTTAGAGAAATTGAACTAATTTGAAACACTGCAATAGAGTTTGCACCTGGCTATTCCAGAAGTTAATATGAGCCATTTGGTGCACAAAAAGTCTTGCACATTCCAAATGCCTGGAGAGCAATATTGTTGTTAATATCAACCATATTAATGCACAGTAGAGAGATGTCCAAGTCAGTGATTAATTTACAATTAAAATGTAGAGGTTGAAAGAGGAATGTCAAGTACAATCACATTGTGCAGGAGAGGGAGGCAGTGGCACAGACTGAGACAAGCTTTTCATTTAAAGCTGTATTTGTTTTCATGATTTCATAAAGCTCCACTTTTTACCCACTTACGCAGCTGAAGTCTGAATTTCGTAAAGTCTGTTTGTTCTAAGAATTAGTCAATAGGGCAGAAGTAACATGGAAATAATGTTCTCTGTAGGCTGGTTAACATCCCAGGCTTTTCTGAACAATTGCAGCCTCTCCAAATCCAGATCTGTCTTTCTGTAACACATCCCATACACACAAATGTACCATGTTACAGACAGAAGGTTGCTAGGTGGGCTCTTTCAGAATCTCTTTTCCTGTTCTGCCACAGAATGGTTCTGCCTCTGGTAAAAATGGCAGAATCTTCCTGTCACTTCCATGGTTGTAAAACTGCCTGTAAAGTTTCCACCACTCAGCACCTGAGCCCATTATCACACACATATCAGAAGGAGGGAATCTTGGGGTGCATGCAGTAACAGGGAATACTGGCAGTGAACATCCCCTTTGGAAATTGTAGAGAGAGTGAAAAGGAAACTCTTGCAGTGATGTATGCTGTTCCAACTTTATTCATCCTAACACTGCTCTCTTTCCCGCTACACTGAGGTGTTACACCCATTTACTAACAGCAATTGTATGTCCTGGACCTGTCTGATTCACTATAAAGGAATGTAGGTAGCAAACTTCTTCAAAGTTTTTTAAGAAGTAAAAATGATCCTATTTTAAGCTTTAGAGCCAAGGCTACAGCTGCCCATGTTATGCTTGTGGAAGACTGGGAGTGTCAGGCAAAGGTGATGACTTACCTCAGAAGCTGGGAGCACTACTCTGCCACTCAGACAGCTTCTTCGGCCAAGATAACACTAGCATTTTTTTTCAGGAAGTCCCCGCAGGGAGGCTGTATTGAATGTGAACACTGTTCTGCATTCAGCCCTAATGCTGCTTTATTTTCTAGCCTGAAGAAATGAAGGTTGATTCCATACTGTGGGCATACTGTGGATTTCATTCTGTCTCCTCACAATCTTTTGAAAGAGTTGAACCATTTCACTTACATGAGGCAGAGGTGGTTAGTTCTCAAAATGAATTACAAATGTATGCAAAATTCATACAAGTTTCCTGAAAATAAATGACAGGAGAGACCTTATTGTTACTGCTCCTGAAAACGTAGTGCAAGCTGAGCTCAACCTTTAATGGAAAGCAGGTGAGGTCAAGGTTCCCTTTTCAGGGTTCTTCATTGTCCAGTAAGCAGTAAATTTTGGCTTTTCCTGTGCCTAGGGCATTCACAATATTGCTCTTTGTTGTGGATTCACGGATGTCTAGAAAGGGGTGAATTCCTGCTGCCAAAATATTACCATTTAATTTTCAAACCAATCAGCTGTGAGACAAATGTCCCCAGGGAAGCAGTCTTCATTAGTTCCACTTTTACAGAGCTACTTGGGGGTTTTTTTGGTTTCTTATTTTCTCCCACATTAGCAATTGGAAGTGTGTGTAGGGCTCCAAATTAAGATGAAAATGTGGGGTTTGGGGATTGCCATCTAATGGTTGATATTAGATGTTCTGAGCTTTCCTTCAGGCTGATGATGTGGCATCATTATCTGACACTTCTTGAGGAGGCTTTGGAGCCATAGTTTTGTAAATGGTCCCACTGTTAGAAGTGTAAAATATGGGGAAAACCCCTCTGAATTATCCTGATGTCACAGCTGTCTCTCATGCCCTTAGATGCCTCCTTCAAGTGGCTGTGGTATTTTCCAAGGGAAATTTAGGAGTTTGTATTTGAGAACTGGTCCTCAGAGTAGAACCCTCTTCTCTCGCGTGAATCACGTGTTATCTGTATTCTTCTCACAGAAACTCATCTCCAGATTCCTCAGTCTTTTGCTTTAGCTCCAGTATATTCTAAGAATCTAGAGCCTGGATTGTTGCTGGTATTTGCTATTGTGCAGCTGTTCCAGTAAGTTCTTTTGTCCACTGACAACAATCCATGTCACTTTAGCATTTAAACTACACAGGAGGAGGAGAAAAGGGCAAGCCACTGTCTGCTTTTTGTTAACAGTCAGCCCTTGACAGGTTTGTCTTGGTTAGCAGTCTGGGTTTCAAGTTCCAAAATTCCTGTGACGGTGGCCAGAGTTAGAAAACTGGTAGCAGAACAGGGCTGAACCAGAAGCACATGCCAGACTAGTGAGGTCATAACGGTTGCAGCCCCTAAGTGTTCCATTTGTTACGTTGTCAGTTTGACTGTAGTCCAAGTAACTCAGCTTTGTGCCAAATCCCAAGCCAGAAAGGTCTTGTTTGCCTGTTTCCTAAGGATACAAAGCTTATGAGATCTTGCTGTCTCTGTATTTGTGTGTCTCAGTCCCTTTGCAATTACTGTTGGGCCAATTTCAAACAAATCGAATACAGGGGTGGCAGGCTTAAGGACATGAAGTTATGTTTTGTGAAAATGCACAGCTGTATGGAGAGAGATACCATATGAATGCCCCTGCAAGCCTGTAGTAGGAGTAGAAAGGCTGTAGTAGGAGTTCAAGTGGATAGCTAGGAATCCCCTTGGAGAGCACTATTACCAGTGTTCCTGCTTCTGAGGGAGTTTGTTCTTACACACAGGAGAATCCAACCACGAGACACAAAACTGCAAGAAAACAGATCTCCTTTATTGCTCGCTGAAGACCTTGTTTCTCTTTGGTCTGGCTATTCTCATATATATTGACTAGTACCATGGCTTTCCATCAGATGTGAACAATGAGGGGGCAGAACTGTAGTCATGCTTCCCTCTTGACACTACTAAATAGCCCCCTAAACACGTGAAGGAAATGGCAAATCAGAATTGTGTTCAAGCTGGGGTCCAGGGCAGCTGCTGTTTGGTAAGCCAATAAAACATGGTCAATGAAATCACTGCAACTTTTTTTCTTAAAGGTCATACATGTATATTTTCATGGATGCAAGCTAAAAACCAAACAACAGGGAGATATGAAAGCAGTGTTTGAACAGCCAAAAAGTAGTCTTATTTTTATTTGGCTGGAAATCAAAACTGCCATGGCAACACTTCACAAGATGGTATTCAAACTCCTTTTTCAGAATGTTTAGCTGGACTTTGATCGAAACACAGTAGATGGAGACATTTTCACAGACTGGCAGCCTGGGACTCTCCAGCCTGGAATTATCCAGCCAGTTTTAGTCAGGGAAACTGGCTTTCTATCTCAAAGTGAGAAACAATGCTTTAAAATGCTGCTTCCAGCACCCCCCCACCCCCACCCCCAATTTTTAATTGGATCATGTTCTGAAGAAAAGAATGGAAATGCTGCCTATTTTTCTACATTCAAATAAATTTAAAAGCGCACTGTTTAATGAGTTTCTTTTCTCTATATCAGTTCATGTAATAAGTAATATGCATCAACAGGAAAACAGTGCAAATGCAAGTACTGTAATGAAGGTTTCCCACTTGAGTACCTCCTGTGAGGGGGAGGAAGTGGTGCTTTAGCAACTTGTACTTCCATGCTTCCCTAATCCTTCTTTTCTATTTCAGTTGATTGCATGGAGTGTGGTTGTTTTGGTTCATGCTGTTTTACAAAAATAAGGCTTTAAAAGCTGCTGTTGACTATTAGTATTTTACAAAAGCAAACTGCAAGCACCGTCACCAACATAAAAGCTACTGAGGTTATAATGAATTAAAAGGAAAGTTGAAAGAGGAAAATCAATCTCAAAGGTGAAACCGATGAGGTTTATTGTCAAGTTGACAGGAATATGAGATGGAAAAAAATGTCATAGATGAACAGCATGTATTTCTTGTGCTGTCTACAAGAGCTAGATTTGATCTCCTGGGATTTAAGTGGACATTTTCTTGCAGCATTGAGTAACCTTATCCACTGTTTCTTTCTCACGATTATTTGGTACTGGCCACCGTCAGGTAAAGACAGTGACTTAAACAGATTTATCATCTTCAGGTCCAGAGTTCTGTAAGGTTCTTCACAGCTCATTCAGCATTGAATTTACTGTGTCTGGGACCATCAGTTCTTTGATCCTGACAAAGAAAGTAAGAGCTACCATCTACTCTTTCTCTGATCTTGAGGGTAGCTTTGGGAACAAAGTGATGCTCATTTCCAACTGCCTGTCTCCTCCTTCTGGAATAATTGCCAGATAGATCTAAAATTTTTCCTTGCACGTAGTACCACCCAGTAAAACAAGTACGTTGTGCAAGACCATAATGCAGTGGCCTGGTTAATCTTGTACCAGTTGTTCTACTGCTTTCTTCTTTTGCAATAGTTTCAATTCCTCTTTTGTTCCCATTGGTGCGGCTTTTATTTTCTGTCTCCCCTTGTGTCATGAGCTTAATGCTTACCTTTAGATGAAGGCTGAGGGATGAGCTGAGAGGGAGTATATTAGCAGCCCTTAAAGCTTCAATGTGCTTGTTCATTAGAGTTATCAGTTTGGGAACTGCTTGCTGTGGAAGATGGGAACGGAAAAAGAAGATTAAAATGCTGCTAGCCTGAATAAAAGGTTCTGCTATTGGGAAAGGGGGGGCGGGGGGGAACAAACCACCACAAACCCAAACCAGAACAAAAACAAAGAGGTAAGAGCTCTGGAGAGGCAGGAGTTGTCAAAAAGCCTTCTCCATCAAATGGACATCAGAGAACCATAGCAGACGGATTTTCAGTATCAGTCAAATGTAAGAGTGTAGGAAGTTGACATGCTGTCCCTTGGAGAGCAGAGGTATTGACAAAGGACATGCAAACTTTAAAAATGTACGTTTGTGGAAAAATCCATCCTGACAAGTGACTGCACTTAAGTCACCAAATGGACTTCACCCATGGGATGAAACTCAATTATTGTTGCACATCCAATGAATCCATCCATGGAGAAAGCACATGGCAAATAAAAGGGAACCGATTAGTAATCAGATCTTTCAAAAACTATTTAGCTCTTTACCACTGAATACCTGCTATAAGTGACGTGTACTTTCCTGCAAACCTACTTGGGTCCTCGACTAGCTGGTTAGAAGTGCTGAGCCATTCTGAGCTGTTCCGGAGCACAAACATCCTGCACAAGTCATTCAAAAGAATTTCTCAAATCCTTCCGAGGAGATGTCTGACATCATAGCTTTTTTCAGTTGCAGTTTGTATTTAGTACATATGAAGGATGCTTTTGTGTTTGGAGATATTTTTATGATACTGGCAGTATTTAATACTAAAAGGATTGTGTTAAGTGGTTTAGTCCAGAAAGTACCAGTCAAGGCTTCATTCAGTAAGAAGCTTGCAAGCTGTAAGTCATTAAGACAGTCTTCCATTTTGAGTGAGGAAGTGTCTAGTGTGCAGCTGCTGCTCAGTTTATCTTTCCATACCAATATTTACTAGGTGCCATCTCTCTTTTGAAATTACATTATCCTTTGCACAATCTGTGTAGTTTTTATTTGCCATCCTCCTGATTTCAGCATGGACACAGTTATGATCATGAATAAATCCTTCTTAGTGAAAGAGCTATTTTGGGTCATTTTTATTTTCTGCTTCATAAATGAAAGCCAGTCCCACTGATGGCATCTAAGCCATTTGTTTTAGGATGCACCTGCACACATATTTGTTTTGTAACAAAAACATCTTTGTGAAACTGAAACACTGCAACTGTTGTTTGCAAAAAACCAGGCAACAGTTGCTGGCAACAGATGATTTTAAGAACATGGGTATTAGGTGCAAGTGTTTCGTAAGTCCACTTAGTGGCTATGGCCAAATTTGAAACCTTTGCTTCTTTTACCAGACATCTAGTTCTCTGCTGTGTCTGTCTGTTTTCATGGATCTGTCATGGTGCTTTTTAGAAGATGTTGTTCTCTACAATAAATTGAATATCCAGTTTTTCATGACACTTCAGAATGCAGTTTCCCTCAGATAGGTGACATTCCAATTCCAGCACTGTGTACACACACACACACACACACACACACACATATATGGACATGCACACAGACATCAGCCCTCCCACCCAGCAGTAAAAGGGAAAATGTCTGAGGGACTAAGCTGTACTTTTTTTTAAAAAAAAAATTTCTTTTTTACACTCATTGTTTCAACCAAGCTTTTTTCATGATCTGTTCGCCTTTCTCTTTACAAGCTGGCAATTTGGTCTTGGAACATTCTCTGGGCTGCCAGGCAACAAGCTTCTCCTTATTAAGATTTTCAGGGAACAATGTAGTGCATCCGTTTACACTGTCACCCTGACATAAGTTTGAGCCCACTACCAAGACAAGAGTTATCAGGCACTATCAAGTCAAGCAACAGTGATGAAGGGTCAAGCATCAATCATCAGGTCTGCACCATCCCAGCCTCAGAGCTGAGAGCTGAAGAAAACTGTTTAGCACAGTTTTATTCATATGGTGTGAGTGGATATGGACAGGGTACTGGATTTAACTCTTCTTTCAGCTGTAGGTGTTCAGAACTTGACTGTTCTGAAGCATTAAGTGATCTCAATCCATAGTCAGCAATGGAAATGGAAATGCAGGGGGACACATGGCCTAACAAGCATAAGTCCACTTCCGAGCCTACTCTTCATTTCTTGATATAATAAGAGCCAAAGACTATTTAACCTTTCTATTTACCAATTTTATCTCAACAAAGTAAAAATTCCACATTTTTTGTAGAATCTCCTTGGGGAACAGAAAATAATGCCTTTAAACCCAGCAACACATTTTCATAAAAACACTCCATTATTTGCTTCATATTTATGACAGATCTTCATCACACTCAAAGTCTATCTAGCAAAGTTGTTTTTCTATCTAATATTCTTTTCAGCATTTGTCTTCACAGATACAGTGACTCAGCACAACAAGAACATAGCATGCAAGTCTACCATTAAGCAAATATTTTTCATTGTTTGCAGAATCCCTAGAATTCAGCAGAGGAATAGACTGATATTTGAGCCAAGAAACATCTGAATGTCATGTAAAGTTCAGTTAATTATTTTCTAAATAGTCACCAGCACTACTGTAGCTTAGAGTAGGGTTCAACTGGTATTGTTGTGATCACGCTGGAGCTTTTCAGAGAAGGGGAATGTTTGCTTTCACTTTGGTCTACTTAGTTTCACATTGTGACAAAGCCATTTCAGTAAAGGATGCATTCTCAAAGACTTAGAAAAACCACGGCTGTGGTCTTTTGAAAATTGCACCATTGTGCTTCCAGGGAATTGGCTTAGTCCCATCAGTACTCTGCACATATTCCATGTGCCCTTCAGCCAGAAGAATACAAACCAGCTGTGGCCACAGCAAAATTCAGGTGAAATGCGTCTTCATTGTTATATCCTGTATCTATGTTTATGGCAACATAAAATAAAGAGGAAGTGCTTCTGAGTGTTTAGGTTCAATGCCACAAGGCTTGAGCCTTCTGGTTCTGTTCTGGGCTCCCTGACCTGTTCTAGCAGTGCTGAGGGGATGGGCAGCTGATTATAGAAGAGTGGCGCTAGCAGCAATGAGTCAGCACTAGTAAGCAACCTCTGAACACACCTCAGCAGGTCTACTGCTCTAACGTCAGAGGTTCCAAGGGTAGCAAAGAATGACCTGATTGTAGTTCATACTCCAAATCTTGAGATCTGCAAGGTAAGTTAGAAGGTCTGACTTTGTTCTATTACCAAAACCCTAAAAAGCAAACTAAGGAGCATGGGAGTACACCTTTGCCCAGGTTTACAAAGGTATTTAAGCATACAAAGATGCAGACAGACACCTAATAGGATTAATAAAAGTGCCTAAGGGAGTTTGGGACCTAATTCCCACTGGCTGTCAATGGGAATTAGATGTGTAATCTACTTGGGCAATTTGAAAATCCCACTGGCTGCATCTTTTCATGGCTAAGTACCATTACAAGCCTTAGCCTTAATGAATAGAATTATTATTATACTTGGTTTTGTTTCCTAAAACTGATCTGGGTATGAAGGCTCAGAGAAAAACTGTTTGACTCCAAGCACAGATGGGTGCTGTGGATATGAAGCATCAGGAAGGAATAACTGAGCTGCTGCAATAGTCTTCATATCACCATTGTGCCTGCAACTAGCCCATAGAGCTCCCAGGGGTTTTGTGTATTGGTCAGCTTGGCTTTAATGTGTGTCGTTTAAAAAATGCAAGTGACTTGGTGAAGGAAAATTCTGCTCACTCACAGCAAAGTAATAAAGAAAACAAAACCATAAGTACCCAGAGGCTGTGACTAGCCAGTTGAAAGGGTTTCATTTTTCCTGCAAAGAACTGCGTTGGAATCTTCTCACCACTCCATGGACTGCATTAAGTCCCATCTGGTGCTGGAGAGAATTCACAGCTTTGGGCAGTACAAGGACTCTTTGGTTACCCTCTTTTGCTCAGGCAACCCAGACACAGGCTTCAGTGCAGAGTTTAACTAAACAACAGTCTATTCCTTTCCTTTTTTCTTGTCAGGCTTGGACTCAAACAATAACCAAAATTTCCCTATCCATACAACTTTTCAAAAGCTGTGAAAAGTTTGATTTCCCTAGATTTCTACATGATGGAGTTTTCATTAAGCCCAATTTGAACCTCTTGTAATTGTTTATCCACTTAACTTTACATGCTTAGAGTTATGTTGTGAGAGTCAGTTCAGCATACAAAAGGATCTGAATGAGGAATTGGGGTCGGAAATAGCTGGGATGGGTTTCTATATTGTGTGAAGCTGCAAGAAGATACTAATTATTATAGGGTTTCCATGAACAAAACAAGGTGGTTGACATGTTTTTTGAGCTTGGTGGAATTTGAAAATACTGTTTTGTATTGTTTTGACACTGAAATTTCTAACAATCAAGAACTCTTTTAAAATCTTACATGTACTGCTGGGTGAGAACCTTGCTCAGAGTCTGTGGAGTCCTTGACCAGACAGCATGCTTTATACATGTAGCTAGTGGCTGTTACATGCAATGACATAAATTGGCTGAAAATCTGGCCAAAGTCTTTAAGCACGATTGTGCACTTTTTGTCATGTCTCACTGAGTGTGTAGTGAGTAGAGAAGAAACCTGAGGACTGCTAGAAGAGATAGTAAGTTCTTGTGTGGGAAAGTGAGTCAGCACTTCAGACTATCTGACAATAATTTTGCAAATGCTGCTTTTTACTATGTCACTGTTTGCATTTTATATAGACAGTGGTTATAACAAGCCAGTATATGCCTATTCCAGCCTGACACTTAAAACACAGACAGCTGTTTTCCGATGTATTAGGCCAGAGAACATGTTCCATAGCAAGATTTCGTGATCTCCTGGCCAGAACTATTACCATTTCTGCATCTGTATGCGTTCAGAGCTGAACACAGCCAATCTGCTGTACAGGATGGTCTCACTTGAGGTGCAGTATAGTTTTTTGAATCATAAAGAAAAAGATACGTGCTGAATGTGGCTGTAATGCCCACTGACAGACTTCAAGGCAAAGAAAGAGCTGAATACCCTGTGAAAATGGGCAAGTGCCTAGGTGCAGCCAGCCCTGGGGACCGTGATTGTCTGAACAGTCACCAGGAACCCACACAAGGCTTGGCTATAGCCAACTGAATTCAGTTTTACTGCAGACTGCAACTGCCTGCTGAAATCTTGCCACAGCTAGAATTTCTTCCCAGCACACCCATTGCTGAGCAACAATGTGTGTCCTTTTCCAGAGAATGGGATCAGCCCAGTCTGGCTCTTGAGAAACACACCAGCTGCACTTGAGAGGATGATGGGATGAATGTTAAAGGAGCTCTGCAGACCCAGCAGAATGTTAGATTTCCATAGCTCACGGCAATTAGGCAGTGTAATCCCTCATGTGAAAGAGACACCCTTGCCAGAGGCAATGGCATTTAGGTGCAAGGGGGATATGCCTTTACAAGGAGGAGAGGGGTATGTATGTACAGAAGGGAATTGATCTGTAGGAATAAGGACAGCCAGCTTCTTTCTTCCACCCCCCCCACCCCCACCCCTTGTAAGTCTATTTGATGCTAATGAACTGGAGGGGTATTAGGACTAACTGCTTCCTGGCACAGAGTACACAGACATTGTGCAAGATTCCTTTCAGCTCAGCTTTGCTGACATGCTTGGTTCTGACCTCAAATATCTCAAGTTTTTCCAGTTCTGAGTTCCTCTACAAGTGAAAAGGCCTGTGTCAGTGAAATCGTGCCAAAATACCTGGGGAGCTGGGGCGGGCTGGAAAGACTGGGTTGTTCTCCCTATGATCTCAGGCAGGGGGTTGAGTTGCACTGCAACTCTGGGAGGCCAGTCTCCAGAGGCATCAGGTGGGATGTGGAGGGTTAGTCTGAGTGGGATGAGAGAACATATTGACTGCCAGCAGGCAAATGGCTCAGTTCCTTTATTTCCAGTGGAAAATATTTCAATTACAATTTTTTTTTCCTTTTCATCAACATTTTTCTTAGATCCTTTTTCATTTTCTGAATAAAAGGAAATCATCCTTGGCATAATAGTGGGTGAATACTGTCATGAAAAAGCCAGTTCCCACTAAATGCCCCCTGCTCTTTCAGTAGACATTTTCCAACAAAAGACTCTGGAATTTCAGCTGTCCCTGCGTGTGCTCCAGATGAGTTTTACTTGGGGTGGTTCGTGGTCCGTGTTCCTTCCAGTCTCTGCATGGTTTGTTTTTTTCAGTTAGTCTGATTCAGCATCCCTTGAAAAGAATGGACATCTTCCTGGTGACTCCAGGACTGACTGAGCTGTATACACAACACAGAGGAAGCACAGGTTCTGGTTTCTCCTCATCTCTTCCCTTCCTGATAATGACCACAGCAATAATTTTCACTCTACCTGGCTTTTGTCAGTCTTGACTGGCAAGCTACAGAACTAATTCTCCTGCCTCACAAGGGTTTTATAACCTTCCCTCTGAATATGCCTCTTAAATATGGGTATTTCCTAAATTATTTTATATTTCTTATTTTCTTCCACTTCCTCCTTTAATTAGTGAGAAAAAGTTAGATGACAGCTGGGAAAACCTGCCCATACAGTTTTATTTCCTTGTGTTTTCTCTGTTCTGAGTTTTTCTTCATCATTTTATTTGGAAATGTCCTTGAAGAAGTGTTTATTTGCCCATCCAGTCCCACGGCAGGATCTGTGTCTGTGTGTAAATATGGCACATACATGTATGCGTAGCTAGTAGTGTGTTCGTGAAACATCTCTCTTTCTTGGCTCTACTGTTTGAACTGCACATCACAGCACATTGACTGACAACTGCAAAGATATTAGTTACTGTATATGGGGGGGAAATAATGACACGATCATTATTTTATAAACTTGCTTACCTGTAGCTGTAAAGAGCAGTTTACATATCCAGAAGTCCTAAAGGACGCTGCTGGAGAGGCTGAGGGAGTGTTTAATAACATTACTTATTTATTGCCATTTGAGAGTTCTGCTTTGTCTTTGATCTGTGTGCGGGCATCTGTATTTATCAACTTTACTCACCATTGCCCATGTTAGGTCTCTTAAAGCACAGGAATGGTTTTAATACTTTTTACTCAGATTGCTCTAAGGTGTTAGTTCTGTTTGGAGAAGGGAGCACTTAGGCTGGAAGCTTTACAAGGCCTGATACCCCCTCCTCCGTTGTTTCATGTTCAGTAGTTTTAACTGCTGGAGCTCTTCCCAGAAGTTGAAGAGCTGTGTGACATAGAGGAGACTTCACTCAACTTGAGCTCAAGGGGCCTGGGATTGATTTGAAAGTCTATTTTTGAATAGCTGGATTTAGCTAGTCAAAGTTTACACAGCTGTGGACAAATACAGCTGTGCTGGTAGAAGATGTTGCTGTTCCCAGGAGATCATCATCATCTACCTTGCCAGAGGTTACTGCCCCAGCCATTCTGCCAATGAAACATCCCATGAGTGATCCTGAATTCAAGCAGTACCAGGTGGATGGATGGATGAACTGAGCCAAATGATTTTGCAGGAAGTAAATGACAGCACACTCACATGTGCGGGAAAAGGTGGTATACTCTGGTAGGCAGGTCAGTGTCACATAGCTGGGGACAGGGTCTCACACTGGTACAATTTCATGGAGAAGAGGACATCTCTCCTTGGCTTAAGTCATAACATAACCTTCCTCAGTTTCAGCTTCACTTCCCTCCCTGTGTCACCAGGGCTGGTTAGAGTAGAACTTGTGAAAGTGTCTCATTCTATGCACACTGTGCAAACAAAGTGTTTAGTGCTCATCCCATCCAACAGAGTACAAATTCTAGAGATAAGAAAAATTTACATCTTTTGAGGATGCGTGGAAGTGGCAGGCAGAGTCTGACCAAAGGTCAGAGAGTGACATGGAAACCCGCCAGAATGAGAATTGATTATTTTTAGCAGGCAGCTCCATTTTCAACATTGCTCTGTCTGGCTTGCTGTAGCCTTGAAGCCACTCCTCCTAAACGCATACGGTGAAGGTTGCTCTTGAAGAATGACGGTGGAAAGGGATTAATCAGTGCTCCCAGCAAACATAACATGGTACAGAAGAGAAGAAAGATTTGTCAGGCTTTAAAGTAGCCAAAAATTGGCAGCAGTTACAAAAAAGCCTTAAACTGGTAGGCAAATATGGAAAGCAAACATATTTGCTCTGCTGAGCAGGGACAAATATATCTAGATAAACTAAGAGGAAGATTTCACTTTTGCCTAATCCTCATGGCATTTCCAGCCCACAGATTTCTGGGAATCTGGTGGAGGCCAAATCGTATGACATTTCTAGCCAGATTTGCTGACCAAGGACTTTGGGATCAGCCCTGAACTTTGGACGATTAGTCAAAATGAAATACTTTGGGCTTAGCTATTAACAGAGTGTCTGGAGCTCTGTGCTGTGAGAGTTCAGCACCCATCAGCTCAGTGCAGGAAGCCTGACTGATTCCTAACAGCCTTGCCCTTGTCTCTAACAGACACAGCCTAGATTGTCAGACCCAAACCCTAGATGTCTGCTTTGTATTTTAACTAGCTCTCCTAGGGTAAAGGAGGTTAGGGAAAGAAGCTACCAAATATATGGTACCCTGAAACAGTGCTACAGAAGTACCTGTTCCTCACCCTTGGATTTATCAACTTCTGCCTCCTCTTTGCTTGCTCCACGCTTTCAAGGTTGCTTCTTTCCTTCTTCCCTCATTCCCAACCCTGTGGAGTAAAGGCTGTGACTTCATTTTGTCTTCTGCCAAATTTGGGACTGTTGTATTGCCTCCAGCCTGGGCATGGTCTGAGCTGTTGCTATCCAGAGCTGCTCCACTGTTCCTGTTTTAGGCTTTCCAGCCCCACAGGCTCTGGTCATGCAGCATCAAGCTGTCCTGCTTCAACCTGCAGAAGCTGGCTCGCGTCTGGCAGGGCTGCTGCATTCAGGCTCCATGTTGGGCAAATGCAGCTGCAGCACTGGAGCCTGACTGTCCTTTGAAGTGCTGTAGCCACATACAAGTAGTGCTGCATTTTGGCAAATATCTATGGCTCAGGTAATGTGCAGTAATCTTCCTCTTGACATCTTGGAGTCAACTGTGCTTGTCTGGGCACCTGTCACAGACGCAGAAGGGATCTCGATGGGAGTTGCCAGAGTGAGTATGATTCAGGCATGCAACCTTCAGCAGGCTTGAGCGTACTTGGCATGGGGTCAAGACTCTCACAACAGCCATGCCCCTTTGCTAATGGTTTGACAAATATGAACATTTTTGCATTTGTCACAAAATCCCCAGGCCTGTAGCTTTCATGTTTCCCAGGGCTTTAATTCCATGCCAGTATATTGGGCAGGGGGGAGAGAGGGAGAAGCAATGCTCCACAGATGGCCAAGGCTGGAATATCCTGGGAAGCATTAATCCTCTGAAAACAAATATTCCTTGAAGAGAGAGTTTTTTAATATGTGCCACATTTCTACAAACACTTTAAGCTGGCATGAAACAGCTCTGCAACAACCTCTTTCAGAGGGAGGTCCACCATTCCTGTTCCTCTGTCTCCTCCTTCCTGGCCCAGGGCTGCTTCTTTCCCCATGCTGGCACCAGCACACACATGGTTGTGCAGTGAACCAGGCCAGGGAACTCTGCCAGGTTAAAACTAAACAATTTCCTTTTCCCCAGGTTAGTTTCAACCTGGATGAGTTCCCTGATCTGGTTCATTGCGGGGCCACAAGAACACTTGTGTTGGCACAAGGCAGGGAGTAGCAGAGGGAATGAAGAGGAATGTGGGCTGGGGGTGAGGGGAAGGAAGGGCCGTTTCCTTTAGCAGCAGTGCTGGTTTATGCTGGCTTAGAGACTTGGTGTATCTGTGGTGTTAATTGCTGAAAATGATGTGCCTCAAACCGTGTGTCACAGCCGAGAGATTTTCAGGAATAAAAGCCTCTCTCCCTTTCAAAATGGGCCCTTATTTCTTAGGTTCTTATTAGATTAAAGTTTGGCGGGTCACAATCAAAACTGAGTCCCTAATGTTATTATGCCAAATAATTGACAATCTACCTAAGCATGATAAAAGGGGAGATGGAGGCATGGGGAAGGAAAAAAACGCTTCTAAAATTATACAGCAGATTAGGAGCAGAGCCACAATGATCTGGCATGTCTCCTTGCAGCTTGGTCCCCGCCAGTGGCTGCCTTGTCTCTCTCTGTGACAACAAGAGGACTGAGACAGTTGTCTGCCACACTGCACTCAGTTCCCATGTGCATTGATGGTACATACTTATTATGTGTTTATTTAAATACCAAGGAGAATAAATCTTCTGAATGGCAGCTTGGTGAATGATTTGTCAAAAGTTGGCTCATTTACCCTAATAAAATGTGAACTCATTCCATTTATCTGAGCAGAACTTTCTCTGAATTTACAGCAACTAAAAGTAGGATCAGCCCCACTGACTTTATAGCAATATTAGCAAGTATTCTGCTGTCCAGATCATACCACTGGTTTTCTATTAAGTTCATCTGAGGCGTCCATTAAACTGTGGGGCACAAACACAGTCTTTCATTTATAGCTGTAGTCAATAGGAAGATATCAGAATCTGACCCATTAATGGAAAAGTGGATATTGGCACAAGTTTCCAGTATGTGCTCCCCTGCAGTCCCACTGAGTGAGAGACTTATTTCAGTCATGCTGAGCAGTGCCAAGGTCAGTGCGGCTGTTCTGGCTTTACATGCTTTTCTCTAATGTGAAGATATGACACGTTCATTATGCTTGGTGTGTATGTAATTCATGCTGAATCATACCCAGTTGCATTTTGAAGGTGAGGTTCTTGTGTACTGATTATGGCCAAGTGCATAAGAAATTCCTCTTTTTAAGGAAAAAAAGGAAGTTAATTTTAGTTACTTTCTTCCCCTTTTCTTTGGTTCCTTAGAGTGTTATTGTTTTCTACTCAGAAGATAATTTAAAGTGATTCTTGACCATGTTCCCATACCTTTTCCCACCTGAGGAGAGATATACTTGAACTGATTTGCATATTTTTTGAATATATGTTTCTAGGATGGCCACACTGTGATGTCGTATCTCATTTACAGCATGTTCCTGCTGGCTCTGTAGCTTGTTAAAAGAAAGACATTGTAAAAATAAAAAAATGTGTAATGCATTATATGTGGACTACAAACATAAAAGTGACTGAAGTATTGAGGGAAAGGGATAGATTGGCAGCCTGGAGATATAATAAGCCATTAAACCATTTAAGGGAGGCCTGCTGAGTTTGTTGTTCAATTACTGCTACTGATGAAGAATGTCAATAATTATGATTTTCAACCCTGTATGACATTTACATTTATAAAAGTTTCGGAGATTGGCTTTACTAAAACCTGGTGAGGCTACTATTAAGGACCTAAGATGAGGCTCACAGTGTATCTTTTCACAAAAAGAATGTATTATGCATATGTGTTCAGCTTACGAAGCCCACAGCCTTTAGTCAAGTCTGGCAAGCCCGAGCCAGCTGAAGCAATAGGATGGTCTGACCTCACATATACGTCAGTCTGAGATGAATGGAAAAAATGGGAATGTTTACTCTTCACTGAGCCAGACACATGGTTGAGTACTTCTGTGTAGTGTAACTCCATGAAAACTTTTCCTAGGAATGATAGAAGAGTGCTGATTTCATCCATTCATCATCGTCGCCATGACCATAACTTGAATACTTTGAAGACAACCTTATTCATCTTTTTTATTTTATGAAAGTGACTGTTAGCTGATACAACTAGATACAACACTTTATCTTTGATAATAGACAGGAGGGTAGTTTTGCCTATAATAAAATGCCTGCATAGGATTTTTGCCAGTGGCTTAATTTCAGTCTCTGAGAGGCAGATCAGGTCAGTTCTGTATTTGCCAATTGCTAGCAATATGGCATTATTTTGTATGCTCCTACCCCACATTCTTATTTATTTCTTTATTTTCTAGATCTAGAAAGTTGACGTGTAGAGTAAACAAAAAGAATTTAGATTAACCCTTCAAACAGTGGTTATGTGTGAATGCCGTTGGCATCTATTGTTTTACAGGTATATCACTAATGAGAATTAAAGTGGCCCTAGATACTTGCTGTGATAAGAAAAGATTAAAGGATTAATAAACTCTGGGTTTCTAGAGGTTGTCTGGGACAGGTTCATGTAATCCTACAAACCGACTTTTCTATAGTCCTTTTTACCCAATGGAGATGACAAAACAATTAAGATGGTCAAAAAAAGAGAAATGAAGGTAATTTTAAAATGCCATGTGGTAATTTATCTGAAGAGTCTCATAATTCTAGATTAATTTCCTATGCACTGTAATAGTATTGGTCCTTATAACTGTCTTTGGCATTCAGATGGATATTACAGCTGAAATCTGTAAGTACTGGGTTAAATTTTGGCATAGGTTATTGGAAACTATAAATAAGATTTCACTTTGATTATAATCCTGCAGTGATACGTAAAATAATAATATAAAAAATCAGAACTTATTATAGTATCAAATAAGATTAATTTGTAACAAATGTAATACACTGTTTTGGTTTAGTATCAGACAAAATGTCTATACTTAATGAAAAGATGATGGCCAGGTGTTTTTTAATACATACCAGTGTCAATTAGCTTTTGTTTCTTATTGGTACTGGTACAGGTGAGAGGAGAACCTGATCCCAAATTCTGCAAGGCTTACTGTACATTGTATTATATCATTATAAAAATATTTTAATGAAAAAATACAACATTTGAAAATCCTCACTTCAAAGAGTTTGAAAATACTCATTTTGTTTTTATACACCTCCACAATTATTACTTTTCAACTTTTTAACTGGAATGCTGATGAAGACATTATCCTTATTTTGCTTCCTCAACACCGGAATAATAAGTACTGTTGGAGAGCCAGGGAGAAATTTTTCTATTTTTGTACAAAAAATGTTAAAAAATATTTTTAAAGGCATAAGATGTTTTACGTTAAATATTGCCAGTGCTGAAAGATGCTGAAGGTTTCATTTGAACAGTTTGGTGCAAGGTTCCTTCCCTCTTTCAACAAGTCTGTGTCTCAAACCCTGTTGTGTAATAACTCTAGCTGCCAACTGTTTTGAAAAATAAACTGCCTAAGTTGGATTCCTGTTAAGCAATCAGCTTTAATCCTCTGGAGAAAGGGTGAGCAGCTTTGTTCCTCTTCACTGAAGGCTGGGTTAACCTCCTTCATTTCTTTGTCTATAAGAATTCTGGGTCATAGAGACAGCCCTCCTTGTGCTAAAAGCTCTGCCTGGACACTGGGCACTTCCCAGCTCCCAGTGCGGTTGGTTTGTGTGTTTATATACCTCTTGAACCAACCAACCCTGATCTTTACAAAGGATTCTGAATACCGTAGAAAAGTCCTTGGGACTTGGAGAGCAGTTTCACAGTTACCTTGAACAGATCTAAATCAGCACAATACCAAGAGGGCTGGTCTTGCCCTCCTATCTCTATATGGAGACAGGTCTTTTGGAAAAGTAAGAATTACTTGGGGCATGGCTTCACAACAGCCTAAACTGGACTATGCTGGGACTGGCACAGTCTAGTTGTGTGTTCCCTCCACACTCACTCTCAGTTCAGAGTTCAACTTAGTAGAAAATAATGACTTTTCTTTTTGTGGTGTTACTTTTCTGCCACCTTAGTGAGCTGAACAGGGTCATGCAGGAGCAAGCCCAAACAGCACCTTTTCCTGAGCCAAGAAAGAAATGGAATGTGCACAAGAGTTCAGATCTGCTAGGGCAGACCTTAACAAAAAGGGTAAAGAGTGTGAGACCATCAGCATGAGAAAGAAGTCTGACTCTGCCAATTGCCTTAGGACTTTACTGTTTTGGTTGCCCAATACATTTGCAAACACACTTGTATTTGTGATTTTTGTTTAAACACCTACCTTTCTTGTCTGGGACATTTAGTTTTCCTGGTCTGACAGCTGACGATGCACTTCCCTCTGCTGAGAGTCATCACAGACTCCCCAGGGTTGCCAATACACAGAGAAGAGGGTTGCTAGAGGAGCTTTCACACCTGTTAATGGAGGAATCATCAAAACAGGTCACTGGGAAAATTATTTTCTCTTGGAAAAGACTTAAATCATGGTGGGTGCTTCCTAGCATGAAATGCAGCCCATGAGAAGAGACTGCTGCAGGGGAGAGTTTTTTTAGGAGTATACCCAGCTTCTAAGCACGGTATCTCTGCTTGTTTCTGTCTTGCCAGAGTATGCAAGACATGACAGGTATCTTTTGCAAGAACTGCAGCTGTTTACTACGGGATTGGTAGAGGAAAGTAATACAGCCTCCCTGATTCCCCTCCAAAACTAGGACTGTGAGACTATTGCTGCAGCAAAAGAATGAGGCCCTTGCTGAAAGAGAAAAACTCACTCCCTTGCATGGGAGTTACAGGCAGGACTTGGGTAAAGGGCTAATACCCATCAACACATTTTTGATGTCACTGTGCTGTTCCCCTCTATTTGAGCTGACAGCTAATGCCAGGACTTGGCTACACCTCCCCTGCACTGAGAGGAGTTTGGATGTCAGACGCAGGGAGATGGAGCAAGCTTGGGCAGCCAGCCGTGAGCAGAGTGAAACAGTGAGGAATGACTCTTTGCTCCAGGGCATGAGGTGCCATTGCCAGTCTGACCTTTTGAATACAAAGCATTTGTCAGAAATCCAGAGAAAAGCAAGCCTAACCAGTCAGGGTGGCTCTGCCTTTCTTCTAAAGAGAAGCTCATGTATTCAAGCAGACACACCTACCCCCAGGTCTCACCCAGACATTACAGGCAAGTATCTCCGATGGAACTGGGCCCCGGTGTTCCCTCCCATTAGCAGGAGAAAGGAACCTTGCACCTTTGTGTAGGTTTTTCACTTATTCCAGCTGGGAGTCCAGTAACTCCCAGTCCTGCCAAGGGAAGCTGTAAAATACTAACATGATGTTAAAGACGCCATGACGTGGGTGCAGGCTGCTCTAGTGACAGGTGTGTGACTCTTCCTTGTGCTTCGGTCTTCAGTTATCCTGTCCTGCATCTTGGACCTTCAGTGCCCAGGGTCTGACACACAGACAGCCTGTCTCCCAACACCTCTGACTCTCTGAGCCACCACTCTCCAATGCAGATATCCCAGAGTCTCATGCCTTGAGCTCTGGACTCACATGACTGAATCCCCTGTCATGGTCTTCCACAGGCAGCCCAGTGCACCACTGTCTCGTTGTCATGTAGGTTCTCAGCCTTACATCTTGGTGGTCATGGCAGGAAGGTGAGGATGTGAATGGCAGCTCAGGGTCAGGAGAGGGGAGGTGAAGTTTTTGCACCCTAAAATCTCTGTCAGGGCTACTTTTCTGCACCACAGCGGAGAGCTCTGTCCATTCCCCATCTGGAGATCTGATACACAGCACGTATCTTCCCATGTGTGACAGGTCACAGGCTGCTCTGTGTGGCAGAGTGAGTAGGATGAACAACCGTTATGCTCCACCATGCCAAATACTCTTTCCCTAGGATCTTTTCCTCCCTTCTGCTTTAGATCTGCCTTAGGCTGCTGCAGAGGTGCACCCCCAGTAACCTCCCAGGGACCTCTGGTAACATTGCAGGTTGCACATTCCAGAGTAATACATCAGCACATTCCAGTCTCACTTTTAACTCTGCTTTCCTAGATTTATTTTTTGCTAGATTTTCTAACACGCAAATCTCCTCTGCAGATTAAGGAAGGCAGGACATCAGCTGGGAAGGGCCCCCTCCTGTTTCCTGAGCCTTTCTTCGGCAGCATGCAGAACGGTTTGCCTTCCAAGCTGACCCTCAAGGCCACGCAGGGCTGCCTGTAAGTGGTGAGGGGATGCAGAGCAGTTGTTTTACCAGACCAGCTGAACACGGAGCTGGGTCTTACCTGGTCGCTTCATGCTCGGCCCTGACATCTAGTGGAATAATTGCACTAAAGCATTTAAGAATCTGAGCAGAAAAGATCAGGGCTGGCTTCACTGCAAGGCTCAATGGAGCGATCATTTCCTCTGTATGCTGGTTTCTTTTATTGCACTTACTACTGGCAAAGGATTTGCTGTGAGAGAAAGGAGGAGGCCCCAACATGAACAAAGGGCAAACCTGTTGGGTAGTCCTTTTTTCCTTTTCCTCCAAATATGAACTTTTTGCTGCCAGGTGAATGGTTTTCTAGCTGCAGCGGTGACAAACATGTTTCACAGTTACTCCTTGATTAACAACATTAAATGAAAACCAACTGTGACACGATCCCAAGAGACCATAGGGTAAAACTGTCAGAAAGCTCATAATAAACCCTGTGAAAAATGCAAAATTGCTATAGGCTAAATTTTCCACCCAGCTTCTCAGAACACATCTGTGCCACTTGTAAGTACAAGTGTTTGCACATGCGACCTGTGCACTGTTTTCACAGGTGAGAAAGGAGCTCTCAGTGCACGGAAACATTTTTTGTATATAAAGCAAATTTTTCAAGTGCTCAGCTGGAAGTGATGCGCACAATTGTCTTTCATAAGGAAATGTATAAATACCTCATCTCAGCTGAGAGGACAAACATGCAGTTTTGTGCTCTTGGAAGGTTGTTGAATGTTTGTGATGCCCTTTGTGTAGGAGCTGAAAGCATTATGTGACAACAAAGATGACCAGCTGTTGTTGAGGTGCAACAGGAATCTTTATTTGTAACATTTAGAGACTGTGTATTTGTGGTGCTTGATCACAATCACAGACAAATTGGGTTTCCTATGGCGAGACATCCCTGCAAACGGGTTGGGTCTGAGGGGTTCATGCTCAGATACAGGCTCAGTGGCCCTCCAACATGCAAGGCATATCTTGACAAAGGCCAAAACTCATTCTTTTAGCTCCTGCTTGAGGGCAGAGACTTCCAACAGGGGCACAGAGCAAGGGTCAGGAATGCTTTAAATTGCCCCAGGAACTTCCAGCCCAGGGCTGGAGTACTCCTCAGAGACACACTTCAAAGTGCCTGGTCAAGCGACCAACTAGCCCTGGTAACAAGTTACTGCCGATCAGCTGACTCTGCTTGTGAGGCACATCTTGCTTCTTCACTGATGCCAACAGAGCTGATTACTGTGGCTGTGCTGATTGTTGGCAACTTACTAAACTGCTTTCAGCTGTGTGTCTAGACCCTACGAATCTGATCTGAGACAGCTAAAGTAGAATCAGAGCCAAAGCTTTTGTACTTTTTGAGGCTGCTACTTGATTCTCCATCAAATGGGGCAGTGACATTCAGTGCCAGGGAACATGCCGAGTGCTCATTGTGTAGGGGGAGAGGCAGTGTCAGAGAGCTCCTGCAGAACTGTGGCACTTCTGCTGCTAACGCGTTGGGCAGTGCTGCTGTCTCAGGGCCGTGGCTTCTCCTGGTGGGTTTATTTAGGATTTGCGCAGTTCAATCACTGCACAAGTCTTAAACAAGGAATTAATTGAGATTTTAATAAATGGTCACTGCATGCTAATTGAATACCCACTTGATTATTTAAAAATATTATGTGAAGTTTGTGTAATTGGTTACACTGGTATTAAATTAGCATATAAAATCTTCTGCAACTCTCATATGATTTAATGAGGCTGTTATCGTGCGTGAATAAAACGGTGATTGATGAGCGAAAACCTCTTTTCCAAGCATGGAGGTTCTTTAATAAGGTCAGGAATATTTCTGATGTGTACTGAGTTACTGATATTATGCAGGTCACTTCTTGACGACAGAGTGACCCATGTGTTTAATGAGAACTTTGGGATTGAAATGGATTCCTAACTACCCAGCATGTGACTGGATTTGGATCTGCAGTCATGCGGCAGCTCGTGAAAAAAGAGAGGTCACTTCTCTGTCCTGGCTGATCTCCTCTCTTTTTAATTGTTAAGCACTGAAATGGACTGAGCTGTAATTCAGGGTGCAAAAGAACAGAAAATATAAAAGGCAAATCAGTAATCTGGAAAAGGAGGATTTGAAGCTTCTCCTCACATTAATCCTGATGCCACTTCCATCTGGCAGGTCAGAGTTGTCTCATGTGTGGTCTGTCTTGGGTGTGCTGAAAACCCAACATCAGCCCAGGGACAGTCCAGCCAAGCCTCCTTTCCTCTGGCTATAACTCCCATCTCCTACTGTTCTGGCAGGAGAAAGGTGGAGCATCTTAAGAGACTCTTTGATGGCCATTACAGGAATTAGCCTTGTGGTGTATTGAACTGATTTGGGGCCAGAGTGTGGACGAAATGGAACAAGTAGATGCATTAGACCACAGCCACTCTAGCATTGTGTGTGGGAGAAGGAACATTACCCTGCAGTGAAGCCTTTTGGTAGAATGTATTAGAGTTCACTGGCACTGGGTGTAAGGAAGAACAGCCACATGGGCAGGAACTGAGGGATGTTTGCAGGGGTGTGAAGTCACTTAAACTCCAGTCTTCCTAAGCTGTACTGATGGCAGTGTAGTCAGCCGCATAAGATTAAAATATGGATGCTAGGATCTGATGTAACTGATCTCTGCTCAGCCCATGTGGAAAGCAGATGTTCTCAAGTTTCCAGGTGCTGAGAAATGCTGTGTCAAGCTCATGGAAGAGCTTGCCAGGTAGCTTGAAGATAGCCAGTTTTCTCATCTCCTGGGCACACTCCCAAGCCAGTGCTCAATGCCTGATACAAGGCAGACAAACATCTGTCAAGACTAATGTAGGCAGAGCTGCTCCTGCCTTGGGGCAGGCAGATAGTCTAGGTGATCTCTTGGGGTCCTTTCCAGCCCTCATCTGAGACTGATTTCCAGGGGAAATGGTGCTTGTACAGCCCTTCTGCTTGTCTATCCTCCCTTCCCCAACAGTTTTGGAGCCAGTTGTCCAATTTCAAGCATGTTTGAACTCAGAGGTACTAAATTCCTAGAGATTCATGAAAATCAGCAGCTGGGTAAAGAAGAAAGACCCAAATTAGTGCCCCCACTGAGAAATGCAGTTATAGTTCATCTTATTCATTCAGAGAGGCAGCAGCCAGCTGGCCGGTCATATGTAATGCCCAACCTCTGGGCACAAATGGAGCCATGAAACACCCACAGCTCATGCTGCTTCGTGCTTACCAAACAGGGGAGGAGGAGGCAGTTGTGGAAGTTACTGTGTGGGACAGGAGGGTCACAGCAACAGCTTAGGGGATGTGGAACACAAAGGTGGAGGGAACTGAGTTTCGTTACTGCTTTGTGCCTCTAACAAGTTATGATTTCATGGTTACTTGCCCGCCCTCTACACTCTGTGTTAATGATCCTGTTCTTTAGTTACTCACAGATCTAACTTCAGAGTGATCAAGCAGCAGCAACACATTATCCAAAATTGTCCGACTTCCTCCATCTGGTGATTTCTGGTCTAACCCTATACTCACTGTGGATTATGTTTGAGGAAACGTTGAGAAGGTGTCCAGGAGCGTATGAGCATGTAGCAGGGATAATTGCTATGTGGGAGGGTAAGAATGAAGGAGAATATATACCTAAGGTTGTGTAACTGTGCAGGTACGTGATTCCTGAGAATCATACTACTGGTGCTCAGTGTGGGAAGGAAACAGAAAATGTACCTGGGTTGGTATTTTTTGTTGCCACACATCTCTGTTCCCCTGGTCTGGGCTCTGCAGTAAAATGACTATGCAGGTTCCTGGTGTCTGTGTGTGAACAGACTGCCCAGGCCTTCCACTGGTCTATGGATACAGGGAAAAATTTTGAAAACACATTTTCACTGCATTCCTTCTAGAGTTCTGATTCCTTATCTCTTTCCCTCCTAACCACTGGCTTGACTTTGCATGCTTATCTGTTACATCCTTTTCCTGCCCAATAAAACCCCTTTTTTGGAGCCGGATGTACATATGTGCCTGACTGCTGACCTCTACAAGATTTTTAAATATCCCTAGCTGTAAGTACACATTTAACTGACTGTTGTTTGAGTTAGTATTCTTATTTATTTGCACTTATGGCAGAACCCTGCCACTTGGCAGACCTAATGAAGTTGGATATCACAAGTAATGGGGTGGCTAGTTTGCTTTTGATTGTGGTGTGAGTGTGGGGTTCAGCCAGATGATACTTCTCTGCACCACAGAGCCTTGAGGCAGGGTCTTGTCTGTGACTTGTACCCATGTCTGCTCAAACACGTAAGGGTCAAAACACAAGCTGGGCTTTTGATCATGCCAGAGCTCATTTCAGGGAGGAGCAAACTCACTTGTGTGTTGATTCTTCCTCAAAACTTCTCCCTCGGTTTGCCACCATAGCTCTCCTGCCAGCATCAGAGAAGTAATCCCAAAGTGTCTCAGCCCAGAGAACCACAGGGAATACCAGGCACCAGTGGCTACAGAAAAAGTGAGTACCCAGAGCACTGTGAGAGAGGACCAGATTTCCCTAAGTGCATATGTAGAGCCTGCAGACAGGGCAGTCAGTATGTATCCCCAAGGGCAAACAGCACCCCATTTACTCAAGCACCTCCATAGCCTGTCTGCTAGGCCAGCGTGTACAGGGGCAGCAGGCAAGCAACCTGGAACCTGCCAGGCAAAGCTGAGGGTGAAGCTAAGGTGAGCATTAAGACCAAAGTCTAACTACACAGCGAAAACATGCTCCAGGCTTGGGGTGTTTCTTGCTGCAAAGAGAGAAAACAAAGAAGGGAAGAAATAAGGTAGAAAGCCTCAAAGTGATGAGTGGTTTGCTTAGGGTCACACAACAGGATAGTGACAGAAGTTGAACTGAGCTTTCTTGGTGCCTGGTTTAGTGTTATTTCAGCTCAGCTGCCTGGCTTTCACGATGTTGTGACTGCAGAGTGTACAGTCACTTATGCCTATTATTATTTGCACTTCTGTTGAAGTAGGTTTCTGGATTTCACCCATGCTGGTCTATCCTCCTGGGAAGTCAAATGGAAATGCTATAGTCTATAACGATCTCATTCCCCTGGCAATGCACTGGAATCACAAGTGTTTACGTTAGCTAAATATAGCAAAGAGGGACCTGTGGTTGATCAGTATTTCTCCCATTAGTGCTGTAGGTGGAACTGCACTTAATAGGAATTACACTAAATGGATATAGGAGACATGGGGATAATTGACCAAACTTGTCTTAAATGTGTTTGTGGAGAGAAAGAAGCCGCAAAATGACAGGCATTTTCCCCATTAGCCTCTATGGAGAAGTTAGCAGGCACTGTCGGCCAGATTCTCAGCTAGAGGGACTTGCCATTGCCTTTTTGTCTTCACTAGAATCAAGCTGATTTACCCCAGATGCAAACAGCATATTGGTGTCGCCTGAAATATTAAATGTCTTAGGCCTATGGGAAAGTGAGGAAAAGGCATAACTACTACAACCACAGGTTTATTGTCATGAGTTTGAGCTTTTTAAATAGGAATAACTGAGCCTGCTGAATAGTAGAATTGAGGCCAATATGCCCACTGGTGTAAATGAGCATGCAGCTGTATGGCCAGCAATAGAATTCCACATATTATGCCAGGAAGTAATTTAACACTGAATATATTATTTCCTTAATAGACAATGTATGCAAGCTGACAGGCTCATTTCCCAGAAGGTATTTTTTAGTACCAGTGTACCTGAAACTGCAAAATAGATGTGTCTTCGCAGTCTTTCCTCTTTACAAACACAAAGCTGTTCATTTAAATGAAAGGGAACTTAATGCACCATTTATAGCTGTGCATTTTGCACTGGTATTTGCATTCAACATTGATTCTCTTTTATTTCAAAGGAGGTAGTGACAAGATTTGTAAATTATTCCCAGCCACTATCCACATCAGTCTAAACATGAGAGGTTGTGTTTTTTTCACAATCACCATTGGGGATTGTGCTAAATAGTAACCTCCATGTAATGGTTCTGGTCTCTGACCCCACCTCCAGTGAAGTCTTCTACAAACATCTCTTTATACCACTGCATTCATCTTCTGATGACATGTATATTTCTCAGGTCTCAGAAAGATCTTCCTTTGAGGGGAGTGTATACTGCAATGCATTGACATACTGCTTCATATCTCTTAATTCAGAAAAAAAAAATAGTCTTGAAGTGTGCTGTTAAGATTGAAGGAAGGAGCTTTATATTTAAGAAACTTCCTAGCCACCATAGTGACAGGGAAAAATAACATCTAGGTACGCTTTTTTTTCCTCAGTGTCATGCCAGTCTAATGATTCTAGGACCTGAGTCATGATTTTGGAATGCTCCATTGACTCCATTGGAAATTAAACACTTCAGGTTGAAGTGCTTGTGTAAGTCTTGTCTTGAGTAAGATTAGATTTATACTTGTGCTTAAGTGCTTTGCTGAACAAGGGCCCAATTAAGTTAAATATGATTATTTTGTTTCCAGAGACAAACCCTTTTCACAAGTCTGCAGCAACCAGCTCTTGCAAAGGCATTCATCCTTAGGAATGAACACAAATGCCTTTACCAAGAATCAAATTAAAATAGAGCCGTTTAAAGAGAAGCTGGATTTTAATCTTTTCTAATAAAAAAAGGAAACCTGATTAAACTCTTTACACTTATAAGTGCCCTACTTTCAAATCAGACTTGACACTAAGTAGGTTAGTGGGAGGGGAGCTTTAACAAATTTCCTTTAACAGAACTTGATGTGGTCCTCTTGACCTGAATTTTCAGACTTAATCTCCTTTAAAGGACATGCTTGAACCCAAACCGACAGTAAAATTCACAAAAGAGCTAAGCTGTTAATTTAAAACAACAACAACACAACAATAACCCCCCCCACCCCAAACAAACCTAAAACCCAACCTAGGACCATACCCAGTCAGCCTGTTAGGATATTGTTTGTGCATGTGTGTGTGCTTGTGTGTATGCTTTTTTTTTTTTCCCCGTGTCTTTTTTTAAAGGAAGAAAAGTTCCTATTGAAAGTGTTAAAGAAGCAAACCTGGGACTAAGCCCAATGCTACTGAAAGGGGCTTTTGATGATACATCCCCTGAAAAACTACAGTCCTCCCATAAGTCATCAGATATGGAATTGCGAAGGCATTTAAATGTGAGGTCCTGTCAAGTTATGTGAAAGCCCCATGATATATGGCCCAAAGGAGTTTATCTTGCTCTGGGAAAAAAAGACCTTGGAACTGACACTTTATATTCCAAAGCCAATAAAAACATCTTAAAATAACGCCCCCTCCCTTCCTCAAAGAGTAACTGACAGTGAGAGAGCAAGCAGGGGTGGGAGAGCAGTGATCAGCAATGATTCAGTTTCTGGGTCTGAGAACTTTGTTGTGGGCAGTGCAACTCCAATGATTTATAATTAACTCCAACATGAAGAAGAAAATGCCAGGCTTTCATAACAGCACTACAAAAATAACCACATTCTCAGTGTTCGCAAAATTGGAAACAAATGTCCCAAGGAAAACAAGAGCTCTTTACAGCCCTATCCATGCTTTAGAGCAAGGAAAATACTGGAATTCAGTCATGACCACAGATGATGAGCCAATATCATTTGTCATGGGAAATTCATCTGGGTAAAACAGGATTGCTCCATTACCCTTCCATCACTCTAACAAATAACTGGATTGAAATCTCTTAAATTAAAAGCAGTTAAGACGTTTTCTTCTTTTTGGCAGGGAAATGTTGTCATCTTCTGTACCCCAAGGACCTGAAAGTGAAAAGCGATAGACTTAAATATATACATTTCTTGCATCCAGCTAGTGATACAAGATTCCTGGGTTTTGGCTGATCATGTGAGTGATCTCAGTAGTTATGTAAAGACACCTGATGGTTTTGGGGTCTGGGCCCAGTAGATCCCGGTTTATGTGATTTTAAGTAGAGCATGTTATTTCAATTTGGCAAGATACTACTTTAAAACATGGGAGTAATCCCACTACAGCTAGTGGGGCTACTAGGCAGAGATGTAAGTATCTTGCTGACTCAGGACCTGAATTAGACAAGTAGCAGTGGCGTAAAGGTCCCTGGAGAATAACAGTGAAAATCCTGAACTGGGTCATGAGGAAGTAGTAAAGATGAAAAGTTTCTCTAAGGAGGTTTCATAAGGGAAGCCCTGAACAGATCATTGCTGGCTTCCATTATGTTAGTAGCAGTCTTGTGCTAATGGATCTTTTTCCTTAAAAATTAATCTCTGAGGTCCTGGGATTTTAGAAACCTCTCTATTTCTGCATCTCTCCCCTCTCCTCCCCCCTCCCAATTCTTAGAGTTGAAGATTTTAAAAAAGCTGATATAATAATTTAAGACCTGACTCCTTTTTCCCGAGTGTCAGTGCCTGTCCTCCATGGTCCACAGAGGAGCAGACATATTCTGAAAAGAACACGCAGGAAGAGGTTCTTTTTGAATTTCTTTGTGAATCCTTATTTTGTGGATCCCGAGGTGAGATGTGTCAGGGACATGCTCAGCCCTCCACAGCTGTATCCTCTGGGGGCTTCACCATTTTTATTGATATATTTCATGCTAAGTACTATACAGAATGTAGTCATGCCAAGCAATGATGACAGCCCCTGACCAGGAGCGTTTGCAGTATAAAAAACACAAATCAATAAAAGTCACTGCTACTACACAACAGAGCAAATGCAACACTAACCTGACAAAGGAAGACAAAAGCAAATGTATAATGAAAACATCCTCTCAATGTGATTTTTATACTCCAGTGACCCTATGGCTAACATTTATAAGTACAACCACCTATATAGCTGTCATTCCATTTCTGATAAGACGTATCCCTGTTTAAGTTGACAGCTTCTTTGGAGAAAGGAAATACTTGAAAAGAAAGCACTGTGATTCTCACTCATTATTATTTTGGTCCAGACCTAACATTTTTCTTTTTTCCTTCTCTGCTCCAGTTGAACTCCTGTCAAATGCACCCATTGGAAACAATAAGATAAACCACCTCTGTCATTTACTTCCAATGCAGGAAGTCTTAACTGTGCTTTCTGTTCATTAGCACCCCTGGCTTTCAGAGCAGCCATCCGCAGAGCTGCTGCAGGATTCAGCGACTACAAGCCTGTGAAACCTAATTTTGATTCATGAGCTGAAATCTCTCTAGCACAGCCCTTGTGGAGCTTGAAATCTAGCAGGTTTTTACCTGGTTTTGTGTGTGCAGAGTCAATATTTGGCCATATTTGGAAGATTTTGCAGAAGAAGTCTAGAAATCTCTTGTTGAAGGGTACCCTCTTTAGAGTGGCTTTGCAGTAAGGGAGTTTGACAAGATGATTTTTGCCTGGCTGTTGTTTGGAGGTTGTTGTCAGACTTCTGCAAAAATTTACTACTTTTCTCTTTTGCTGCCTAGTACAAATTTTATTGTTTTGCAAAATATAATAATACGTTTCTCAAATTAACAATTATCAGAGGCACTGGCTACTTTTTACTTTTATGAAAAACAGAAGAACTTCAATTTTATGTCTGTTTTACTCTGCAAGATATTTCTCTGTGTAGCATGCATTAGAATTAGTCCACTGGAAAATATCCATTTAATAAAACAGAAATATTTTCAGAAATGTAACAGCTTTATCAACATTTTTGTGGGAAGATATTTCAAAATTCACTTAGATAAGACTGAAATGCTTTACTTTGGTAAGAAAAGGACCTATAATTCCAAGAGGGCCAAGATGTTTCATTTCAGTTTCAGTATAATTTCTTATAATACATGAATGAAATAAAAAGGAAATACAGTGTGAAAACATTTTGACCTTACTGATGGAAAATATTTTTAAGCAGCATAAATGAAGAATATTCTAACAGAAAGTTTGGAGGTTTTTAGTTTTGTTCCAAATTCAGAATGAAACATATCTTTAAAATGTTGCTATTTCTTTTCATATTTTTATGTTTTGAATAATATAAATTTTCTCCAAGAGCTGCAAATGTTTATTATATTGATATCTAATGGTGAAGGTGTTGCAACTTGAGTTTTTCCTAATGATTAGGACCACAATTGTCCTTAAAAAAATATGGGCCATTTAGGAGCCCATAACCATACCTGGAAATACTTGAGAAAGCCCCATTTTGACAAATGGATTATAACACTGATCTGGGATAGTGGAGATCTCCATAAACACTGGCTAACAGTTATAACATGTCTGTGAGGCAGGTAAGTATTATATTAATTTAATCGATAGATGATATGTTGTACAAAAATGTCTTCTGTCAATCCAGTATCTCTGCCAATATTATGATTCCTGACTGGGTGAAATTGGAATTTGAGTCAATACATTGCAATGAAGGAACCAGTGGTGGAATCTATCTAGCCAGCCAGCCTTTCCTTCACCATTTCCTTAGAATTTAGACATCAGCACTTGGCAAATTCTTGTATCTTTCCCAAATTTTTCTCGAGTACAGTGTTGCGCAATACACTGGCAGCTTCCAGTCCTTCTGTAACTACACATCGATGGGAGAGTTTTTTCTGGGAGAAATTTTCTAGGTTGAAGGAAACATTAAGGAGGCTGTATCCCCTCTTGCTTTAGGATCTCATAGTGCATGGCATATTTCTGGTTGTGAGATGGAGGATAGCCCATACAGCTGCAAACTCCCCTCATGCGTATGACTTCCAGTCCTGCTCCCTGTGGTGTCACCAATTTATCTCTGTGTTCTAAGCTGGTTCAAACAGCACCCTCCTGCTGCTTTTCTCTCTGTTGAGCTCTGCTAAGGATGCCAGTCCTAAGGTGGGGCTTCATGATGGAGAAACACACCTCCTGGTTCTTGTGGGATTTAACTACCTATAAGCCCTGGAGAACTGGACATATTTGGCTATATAGTGCTAATGTGAATTGTGCTATAAACAAATGTAACCTCCTATGAGTTTTTACCTCTTTTTCCTAGATAAGAATTGGCCCATTTTTTATTTCCCTATGCAAAATAAGTTCTTCTATTTTAGACCTTAGAGATGCTTGTATTGAAGCAACTAAGGAGGAGCTTGGCAATGAAAGACTATCCCAAATATGCCAAATAAAACTGGCCTTTGTTTTGTGCCATTTCCGGACTCTGCAACATTATAATAACAAATCCTGAAACCATATGACAGTAATACAGAGCATCTTTTTATGATAAACATAAGTAATGATCCTTGTCAAAGAGATGCAGGAATGAGTAATACATAGCAATCTCCATTCAAAGGAAAAGAAAGAACAACTGTTGGGAAAAAAAAGTGACATTTTCCTAAATCTCTGCATATCGGTGGCCATAAAGCAATAAAATTCCAGGACACTGTGAGCTTAGGCACACAGAGAAGTAAATGGGAAAAAATGTTTGGGAAGACAATGTAACATTGTCTCATAATTTACAAACCCCTAATGATTTCCAAAGCTGGTATGTGAGATTTACCCTCCTTTTTTGGCATTCAAATTGACGCAGGAGCTTTTTCTTGCCAACTAGAACATTCTTTAGGTGTTTTTTTTCTTTGCATGAAGTTCGTTGTGATCCCATGCATGCTATTATTCATAAATTAATTTCTGGCATTGCAATAAATTCTAGGAAAACCAATAAACCACAAACGTACAGCTAATTCTTTGTCATTTTTCTTTCTTTCTTTAAAAAAAAAAAACATTCTGTGGGAAAGAAAAAAAAAAAGAAGCAGTAAATGTTTGCCGAGGTGCTGGATCCACAGCATGAATTTATGTTTCCAATTGTTCTTCCTAACTTGTCAAAGAAGTTTTATTGCAGTCGACAATCTTTATTGGGTCTGTTGGGCAGGGCCAGCTTCAGAACGTATCTCAGAGCGAGCCTGTGTAATACATGGAAACACATTTCCAATGACTGGTAAAACTGGGGCAGATCCCAAAACTCTGATTCAGTTTCTGCTTGATCCTAACTATGAGATCAACAGGTTTTCTGTGTGAAAAAAACTCACCTCTGAGAAAGTTCTCTGAGAAAGTTATGGGGTCCTTAACTATTGCACGAAGTAAATGTTCACATCTGCATCGAATTGAAATTTCAGCCCACCAGACATTTTCATTTCAGAAGTAGAAAGGGTTGGTCACTGAGGTGTGCATTTATGCATGCATATTGCACACCACATGCACCACACGTGCACAAACTGCTTTGGGGGATAAAGTCATACTTCTTATAGCAACTGTACCTAGTAGGCTGTCACGGGCCAGGCAATAGAAGAAAGCATCATTAACAACCAGGGGAGAGCCTGTCACTTACAGCTCATTCCCCAAGACAAAGGAAAATGTGTGTCTAGTCCATTAGGCAACTGAGATGTGAAAATAGCTCCATTTTTCTTGGTGCGATAATACAGATTTAGAGCCTCATTTCCATTAAAATTACTGGGTTGAAATGTCCACACCAGATCCTTATTATGATTAATCTATATACAGGCAGGTATGTACATATAGTAGCTCTAGCTCATCTATCTGTCTTTTTTGGCAGAGCTGGGTTCAGATTCAAATTTGCTTTGGGAAACAACAGGCAGGGGTTGTAAAGTCCTTCTCTGCTTGGAGATTTTACTCCAGAATTCAACGGTATTTAGGCACCAAATTCCCACTGAAATATTAGATCAAGAGTATCTAAGTGCACTGAGGAGCTGGGCATTTCAGCTTCAGTTCTAATGAAGCTTCAAGTATTTTAGCTACTTAAAGAGTGTTAGTTGACTAGAAATCATAGAAGTTTTCCTGGCCATCTGGAAGCTGAGCTCATTCTCCTGCAAGTTTTTCTCTTTGAGGCTTTCATGCTACAGCTTGGGAACACTTCCATGGACTGCCATGTCCTGCCCTTGAAAGCATGGAGGCTCCTTCAGGCTTGATAGTCATTGCTGGCAGAAAGAACAGATTTACTGACAGAAGGGATGAATGAACTTTCAGTATCATTCTTAATGAGGAATAGCCCTGCCTGGAGTTTTCTGATGTGAACTGACTAGTTTCAGTTCAAGCATTACAGCAATTAGGAAAATCCTACTTTTTGCCAAAAGGGAAGGATTAACAGAAAGTTTTCTTTTTTTAACACTCTTCCTTCTGAGTTAGTCCCATCAAGACCCAACGAGGCCTGCAACAACACTTGGAATTACCAGCATGCCAGGTGGTAACACTAATCCAGAGGTAAAACTCCTGCAAAGTGTTTTTCTTGGAATTCCTCACCTTGCTTACAAAAGTCGAGTGCATACAGGCTTAGTGTGTTATCCTCAGGCAGGAGGTTTGCACAGGACTGTAGATTCCTTTCAGCTGACAACAAGGATAGTAAATAATATGTACTATATGTACATAGATGTCACCCACAGTCCTCTGGGGTCAAATGGTGAAGGGTACTGCTGGGGGGGACTGCAGCACATACCAAGTAGAAGCTGCAGTTTTTCCCAGCCTCTGAGCTCAGTGTTGCTTGTGGGCATGCTTGGGCTTTGCTCTGATCTGATTAGCTTTGTGATAGCTACTGCCTTCAGTTACAGAATCTGTGGATTCAGTGATATGCCAGAGTTAGAGTTGTTTAACAAGATACAACCCATCAGCTGCACTGTAGTAACATCCACACATGCACTTCTAGCACACTCGAGCAGCACAGTAGTGCAGTTTAGCATCAATGCCTTTCCCTAAGGTCAAGTGGGAACAAATTACATCACAGATGATGCAGACTATGAGCTTGTGCATGCTGAGCTCGTAGTTCAGCAGAATGCAGTAATTTGTGGCATGAACATCTATCTGAGCCTCTTGTCTGCCTTTGTTTTTTTGAGAGAACTGTGAAGGCTTTCAGAAGGAGACTCCATCTATGAATGGCTCTTAGGGTAGCGTGGAAGAAATGGGTGTGAATGTGATACTAGGAAGACCATGCTAAAAACACACAATTTGGACGGTGGAGACTGGGCAGCCACATATCTCATCACCAGGACGACACAGATATATATGCCTTACTCTGGAAAAGACTCCTTCCTTTACTTCGCTTCCTTCAGTCCATTTCTCGTGCTCCGCAGTCTAAACAGAAAAAACTGCGATGGTATCCAGTTCACTACAGGACTGAAAGCAGTGGACAGTCAGCTGTGGGTTAGCAAGAAATGATTAATTTTTCCAGAACACTGCACTGCTCTTTTATAAAACATATTAGTGTTGTTATAAATCAATGAACATGGTTTATAATAGCAATGATGCCCTTGAAATCTGTTAATACTGCAGTCAGTGGTGGTTTGCCAGAGCATTTAGTGCCCTTGGTTTCACCTTGGGCTATTAACTAACAAATCGGTTATTAGCCAGTGGTAATGACCAATTTTCTAGGGATGATTGCTTAAATATTGCCCACCTTGAAAAGAGAATTATTGCTCAACTGAAAACCGAACCCTTATTTTCAACTCGACAGAGCTAATGATCTTATCTGATTTCTTTATCTTCCTCCACCTACTCAAAGGTGGTCTGAGACTGTATTACTAGAGAACGGCTTCGCCTTCTGCCTTCTGTGACTTGAATCCAGGAAAAGTTCCATATTTAATATTTATTCCCTAAGCATCGGTGGATGAAGACAGATGGTAATGAAACCAGTGTTGCTGAAAGTGACCACAATGATAATAGATTCTTTATGATGTCCAGAAATTCTGGACTCTCAGTCTCGGCTTAAATGTAGCATGGCGCCAAGCCCGTCACCTTAAGCTTAGTATTCCTGTCATCTCCCTGACCTGTCTTTAGCCCTGATGAGTGCAGGCTGCACTAAAGGCATCAATCTGTCTTTCTCCCCCTATAAATGTTTAAAATACCCAAAGCTGGTCACAAATGACACATTCTGCAAGAGAACCTTTGTGGGGTGGGGGCTGGGAGGCAAAATATCTAGGGTAAAAGAAAAAAGAATATTTACTTTGGAGCTTATTGGATGTATATGTTTGGTAACATGTTATACACTGGAGGTATATGCCTGTGGTTTGTGCTTTCTGCTTCTTACCAACTTCCAAAAGCAGCAAGTTTTAGATGTTTTTGGAATCAGGAACCTCTCCATTTTTTTCAGGAGACGGGCAAACAGCTACGTTTTGAATTCAGTATATGGAAAGTAGAATTTTGGTTGTTAACTTTTGAGGATCCCTTAGGATGCACCCAGGTCTGAGGACCGCTGGGTGAATGAAAGGATTTTGACTAGAAGCTAGATTTCCCTTTCTTCTCAGGCTAATTCTCCTGCTAAATAAAACCAAAATTAAATGAAAAACCTAAGTGTGGTTGTAACCAGCAGTTGTTTGGACCTTGTGTGGATGGGGTGGGCTTGGAACAAGAAGTCAGAGGAAGAATTTGGGCAACATGTTTGCGTCTTTGAGCTCCTGTGGTCTGCGATGCTCTCTTGCAACACACATGCTGTCCTGCAGGTGCAGTTTGTGCACCATGGCTTCCTGACCAGCTCAGGGCCAGACCCACCCATACTAAGGTTAAAAAAAAAGTCCATGATATCCACAGGCATGGAGGATATTGTATGCTTACCACTTTCTTCCTCCATCAGGAATTATAAATGAGAATTTAAACCTGTGGTATGGCACCAAATGCTCTCAGCTTCTCCCTGCCAAGAAGTCTTTGGCCTGCAGAGACAGCAGTAGCTTAGGAAACAAACAAACAAACAAACAAACCCAGAAAACAAACAACAGTGTTCTGTGGACAACTAACTTCTTTTTTTTTACCATCTCCTGCTTTTCTTTTATTTCATTTATTTTTTTCCTTGAAGACTGTGCAGTTTGTGCTATGGTAAAGGAAGCTGTATGTACAACTGAACTCAGTAAAATCAATGGCAGAAGTCCCCATGGGTCCTAGCAGGTTGAGATGTATATGTCAAATATTTGAGGAGAGGTGGAGATGATTCCCTAGCTAAAAGTGGAAAAGCTCTTATGCCCATGCAGGAATTTGATGCCTTTGTTCTGTGTATTATACCGCTTCACTTTTTATGGTTGGACTTGACGATCGTAAAGGTCTTTTCCAACCTAAATGATTCTATGATTATGTTATTTTATAAAATAACAGCACTTAAACCACTACAAAAAGACTACAACATGGGTGTAAAAAACTGTATCTTACAGGGCAACAATGGAAAAACAGGCCCACCAAGCAGGGAATTAATCTTCTAAGATGCTGATGGATAAATAAATAAATAGAATTTCTTTTTTCTTATTTTCCAAACAAGAGCAACATGCAGCGCTCTTCATCTGGCTGAGACAGCAGGAACAGTCTGCTGAGGACATTGGGGAGCATCTTTCTTGCCTCCACTCTCTATGCTGGCAGTGTCAGGTCACTGGTGCTGGGTCTTGTTCAGATTCCCAGTTCAACAGAAGTAAATAATGGATGTTGCACCAGCTGGCTGGTTGGCCTGTAAAATTCTGTTTCTAAACACAAGATAAAAGGAGAGAAAAAAATACATGCTGTCCTGTCCATATTCCTAATACTGCTTCACTCTAAAGTATATAGCGATGTTTTTAAAAGACTTTTGTAGTGCATTAAGCCAAAGCATAGTCATTCTGCATTGTAGGGCCATGCAATTATCTGTTTTCTGTAGTTAAATTAGGTATGCCACTGTTTTATGCAAACTAAAACACCTGCAGCCTGGTAACCATCAGTAGTGCTCTATAAATCCGGTACTAACAAACCAGAAGACTTCACTAGGCTGGGTGCAGACAGAATATAAAGGGGAAAGGGATTGTACAATTGTGTTGCTACTACTTTACCACAGGAGCCAAGGTATATGTTCAGCGAATGCACCTTTTCAAAGTCTTCATTTTGCCTTCAGTGAAAGCTGAGAACAATTCCCACAGAGGGCAGCTTTATGCCATTACTAACTGGATTGGAACCATCCCTCCTTAAACCAACTATCTTGAGGACAGACACTTAGGGAGAGACATCCAAAGTGACTTCTTTGTCCAGAAAGAAATTGTATTTGGAAATACTTGAAAAATTACTGCATTTCAGGAAATGGATGCTGAACTCTGCTTGAAAACTCACTAAGTGGTTTGAGCCCTCGGAATAGAAGTCCTCATAACCACTAGGCATTTTGGAAAGCCTGGTGATAGTTACCCTGTCAAACTTTTGAGTAACTATATGAAGCAGGTAAAGCTCAACAATTATTAGGTCCTTGCTCTCAAGGCAGAACATGAAGTCTCAAGAGAGGCACTAAAATTTAGCATGACAAAGTGCAAAACGAATTAAATCATGGTCGTGCAATTGAAGTTTCCTCCTTTCGGTATTCCACAGAACACACAAATGCACCTTAACATGCAAAATTTATTGCCACCAGCAGCATAGCTTCAAGAAATGATGATTTTTTTCCTGCTTTCAACTGACTTCTTGCAAGTGTTTATGGCACTTTCTGTATGCCTCAAACCCCAAAGAATAAATTAGCCCAACAGGTCAGCAGCGAACAGGTTAACACTATGCCTTTGGGTAGACAGTCTGCTCACAGCAGAGTGAAGGGGTGAGGCAGCAGTAGGGCATAATCTGCCCGATGCAGATGAGATGCTTTGTGAGAGAAATGGCTTAAAAAAAGGAAGGAGAGAGGCCAGGGGCTTTGTCAGAACCTTTTACCATGGTGAGGGTTTAAATTTCCCTTTCTGCTTTTACTTGCCTTTACTCAAGGTGTTTCTAAGATGCTTTTAACAGGTAGGATAATTTCCTTTTAGAAGTACTGAGGGCTATGATTAGGATATTGTGTATCTCTGTTCTTCTGAGTGTCCTCTGCAGAGCACGGAAAATGAAATGACCCTAATTCTTCTTGAGCTGAGGTTTGGCTGCATTTGTCTAGTGCTTCTAGGTAGGTGGTAGCTCTCATCCAAAGGCAGGCTGACCTGTTAAGAGACATGGGCTGCAGTACCTTCTGCATGGGAACAGCAGGTCTGAAGCTCTCTGAAAGATTCTGACTTGCACAAAGGGGTGTAAACAGCACACGCAGTGAGGTTGTCCAAGAAATCCTGGACATATGGCATTCTGTGATGTGGTATGTTCTCCATTACTGGAAACTTTTCTATAGCAATTGGATGGCTTTCTAAAAGATACATGAATTCAGCTGTAGCTATTGGACTTGATGTGGAATTTAATTTAGAGGAGCCCTACGGCCTGTGTTGTGCAGGAGACTAGATCAGGTGATCAGTAGTACCTTCTGGCCTGAAATCACAACTGCCTGAATCTATAACTTATCTAGTTAAATATGGTTTTGGCTTTTACAGTGACCAGGTTGCCCCTGGCAGTGTGATTTTTCTAAACCTTACCCTAGAAAAGACTGCCAAAATCTTCTGCTACAAAGAGCACAGGCAAATACATAGTGTGTTATACGTCTGCTCTGTGTATTTGTGGTGAGCAAAATATAAATCTTTCCAGTAAAAGAACTCAGAAGTCGTCTGTTTGCCAAGTTACTTTCCTCCTTGGCTGGGAGTTTAAGGGAACTTTTTATTTTTTGTAATTTAAATGAGAAAACAATTGAATAAATTCTCTAGTTCTGACCCCTGTTCTCCAAGGCACATGCTCCCACCATCCCGGGTTTTGCATAGCTTCACAGGGAAAATCAGGAGCAAAAAGTTCACTCTTAGGGCTTATCTGAGCAGGAAGTTAGTACAGAATAAGTTTAGGGGTATGTTTTAGGCACTGTAACTGTTCTGTGTTAACTCCCAGAGTGGATATTCTTCTGTACTAAAGTGCCTTTGTGCAACTTGGGTTGATCTGCTTTACAAGTGGATTAATTTAAACCACATGAAAGGCAGTCATAGTTCAGGAGTTTGTGAAATGGGTACTATGTTTTAAATTTTCATCCCCCTTTATTTTGTGCTGCTTTGCCATATGGTCAAGTCCTTACTACAGCAGCATTGATACTTGCTTAGAGTAGCAGCAGAGAATCATATTATGTTTTTTCTTCTTTTAAAAGGCCAGAATAAACTCAAAACATTGTTCTCTTTTAGTAAAACAGACAGTGAGATATTTAAGGGTTCCTATGGTAGCCTTTTGTGGTTCAAAAAACCCTGCCTTGTAGGCAGTGTCTACTGCAAACCTGTTGCCAAAGTAGTTTGGCAGTACCTTGAAAACAGGAAGGGTGAGGGCACTGAATGGCTGCTGAGCAAAGCAAGCCTATTAAAGTCCTGATGGGAACATGCACCTGAATGACACTTGCAGAAAATTTTCGTAAGTCTGAGGAAACAAATTTGTAATTGTTCTGTTTTTAAACCCAGTAGATGTTAATTATAGCGATGTCCAGCCTATGGTCTGTCTTGGAGAAGCTCTGGCTTAAGCAGTGCATGTGCAGACTCGGGGAGGGTCCCTAAAATACCGTTATGTGCAATAACTTTGCTGATTACAGCATGGAAGTTGTAGGTGCAAGTCACCTATTAAATGAAATTTTTTCCAAGTTGATAAAGTTGTTCCTTCTGGTGTCTTGTATGTTGATTTATTTATGTTTACTGGAAAACTGTTCCAGGCAATGGTCATCTCGGTAGTGATAATTGAGGTGTGCACTGAAAGTTGACCAGTATGAAAGGCTGTCAGGGAATGAGGTGATAGACCCTACAGATACTTTAGCATGTCTGTGGCTATCTGTGAGATAGTACTACTTGTGTGAACACTAGTCATGAAGGCTCAGTTATCCCTAACTGCAGCATGCTTTGATCTAGGTAAGATTCTTGTGCTTTCTGCTGTGTAGTGTGACATTTTGACGCATGTGCAATGCCATGGCAGAGACACAAGAGATCAGAACTGAAGGAGCAGATTCAGAATGACACAAATGCCAGAACAACACGAACATCTGGAAACTCCATTAGGAGTGTGGATTCACAGATGGTGTTAAGAGAGGGGGGAAAATTGGGCTGGAGACACCAGACGGGCTCACCTTGCCTTGGCTTGGAGAGAAAGGAGGTGGAGGGGTCAGTAGCAACAGAAAAACAATGCAGAAGATCTACTGAAGCTTGTCTCCATTCTCTCATCTCTTTCCACTGCCTTCCATTGCCTTGGCCAAGTTGCCTGATGAATTTTCCTACTCTCAGCTCTTGGCTTTTTTTCTTTGAAGTCATGCTGTGCTCCGCTCCCAGATGGCTTCTCCTATGCCCCTGTGCTTCCCCTCTGTCAAGCACATCATTAAAACTTACTCCTTCCAAAATGTAATTTATACACTCATAGCACTCCACATTAAATATCTGGGGATTTTCAAAGGGAAACAGTAGAAATCATTTCCAAACATGCTAACTTTGCCATCATTTCTAGTTCTACCATTCTCCCTCCCCTTCCCCCATGTTTCTATTGGTTTTACTCAGATTCAAGGATACCAGCCCCAAGGTGATACTTATTTCTTAAGAGCCCGGGAGACTGAAAAAGACTATCTTCAAGTGAATATGATACGTTGCTCATTTACAACAGCTAGTGAATAGATGAAACCACTAGGTAGAGTTTTGTCTTAACAATCTGACTTAAGAACAGATTTTGATCTATTTCAGTGCTGAAGGCTATTTTTTTCTCTTAGTAACCATGCCAGTACATTCTGCAAAAGGCAGCACATCCTATCCTTTGTGTTAATAGGGAACCCACTGTTTCTGTGAAGAACTTCCTAAAAAGCCAGGAAGAGGTAAACAGTGAACTTGGCGTCCTCTGGTATTACTTTCTTCTCCACCTGTCTATAGAATCTAACATGCTACATGTATTATGTAGGTCATGAATAATGAAGTAGTTTGGCTGGAACTAGACAAAGGCAACAGGTAGGAGGGTTAAGTTTGCTATTTCTTTTGCAGACTAGGCACTTGCATTTTTTTCACAGAACAGAAGACTAACAAAAACATCAATACTCTTGCACTGCTTGTGGTGTGCCAAAGTTCTTACAGTCTGTTTGCTACATGGCTATGCTGTCAGGATAAAATTTTCAGTGATGTCAGATGAAAAAAAACACCACGCTGATGAGTGATGGTGATGGTTGTTATCTTTATGATAAACTTGGTGATGATCCACACCTTTGCCCATTGCTTGAACAGACAGTAGGCCTTCTCCTTCCCATAGCCTAGGAAACCTCTGCTAGCTTGCTTAATACTTTTCCCTCTAGTGTCCTTTTGTGATGGTCTCAGCAAAACTTTGAAGGTGAAGGTGAAACACATCAAATAAAATATTGTTGCAGTAGTGCTGGTACAGCCAGGGAGAGAGCAGTAATGAAAATAGCATGAAAACACTTGATTATGTTTCCAGCTCTGTTTGGCAGGTCAAAAGACTTTGGAGGAAACACAGGGAGACACCAAACACTGTAGTGAGCTAAATAATAATAGAGTATTCATTAGTCATTAAAAGTAATCATTACTTTTAATAATAGCATGAAATGGCAAATAGTTCCAAATGAGGCTGATATGGAGCAGTTGCTTTACTTCTCTTAAAAACAGAAGACAAAACAACAAATACAATGTGTAACCAAGCAATAATATTGTCTTTTATAGTCTCTGGCAATAAGTTAATAATGGCTCTGTGGTGTTAAGGGCTCAGGACAATTTTAAAGGAATTTCATGTTTTGGTCATCCGGGGAACCATTTTTAAAGCCAGGCTGGTCTTATTTGTGTGATGGAGCCCTGAAATCATAGAAGCTGACCTGCAACAAAAAAGCAAACAAAAAGAAGGCTTTTTGATTCTGTCATAAACATTTGGCTGTAAATCACCACCAGCCTCAGAACCCGCTTAAAAAATATGATGTTATTTGACATTTTCTTAGCAGTCAACTAGAAAGCTCCAGCTCCCAGATCATACAAATTTAGTTTAATGTAAAAGTACAGTAAGTTACCCAGTGCCTTTCATGATTATATCAACAGCACTTTCTGTTGGCTGACACATCAGGCTTGTTTAAAATCACTAGACCAAAGCAGACGTGCTTTCCTTCACCTTTTTTCCTTTTCTCGTAATTTCTGAATTGATCGATTATAGGAGATTTTGAGAAAGTAGTAATAAAAAATAAAAAAAAAACTAAGCAGAAGATGGACAGTATAAGTGCCAACTGTTAAATCATTATTACTAACAACAAAACAGTGTTTTATGGCTTTGGAAATAAACAGATTTACTAACCTGAAAACTGTCTCTCTTGCTCCTTGCTGTTTTCTTCACAAGTGCAATTTATAAGAAGAAGCTGTCCGGCTGCATTTCAGGGATACAAGAGAAAGCAGCTTCTGTGTGAAAATTAGAAATAGATTTCAATTTTCTTGCTGCTGTTGTAACTAAACAGCCTGTTAACCTATTTAAATAGGAGAACATACTATGTATTCCTGGTCTAGAATACATCAAAAGTAATGTGATTATGTCTGTTTTGATACAACTGTATCTCACTGCTACCTAGATGCTCTTACATGAATGATACATGGAATTAGTTCCACGTTTCTTCTCTTACAATTAGCATATTAATGTACCAGACAGATAATGCTAAAAGCCTGGATGCTTGAGCACACACAGCGCCTTCTTCATTGAGCTCCAACACTCAGCTCCTGTGAGTCCTCAGGAATGTTCCCTGCCTCCTGCTTGTCCTGGGAGCAGCCCTGACCTAGGGACCACAGCTGAGATACTTTAGGCGCTTATTTACTTTGTTGGCCTCAGAAATTCCATTTGGAAAAATGGCTCAGTGTCAGGCTGGCTACAATGAGGCCTTTGCTTTTCCTCTGTATGTGTGTTGGTGTGTGTATGTACGCACATCACGGCTACATGCATTCCTTGATACATGCAGAGACAGTGTAAGGGGGTTTTAAACACCCGGCTCTCGCACACATGTTTTTGATACATGCTTGTATGTATGTTTAGACCTATGTATACAGTATGCATGTTCATGCACACAGGCCATGTATTTGTATATGTAATGTGGAGGTTTAGACAGTCCCCCATGACTTTATATGTCAGGGATCCAGCATGGCTGGTGAAAGTTTCTAATCTTTAGTCTATCTTGGTGAAACACTAATGAACTTGTAAAAACAGGAAGCAGTGGAAAACAAATGAATTTCAGCTGGTGTTTGAAGAGCTGTCAGATCCCCTTGCTGAAATGTTTCAGAGGAACATCTTTCTGATAAAACCTCTGAGAAAAGTGGAGGAGTTTCAGAAGAGTGATTGGAAAAACAGGATGCCGACTGGCAGGCTTTGCTAATGCATTGCATCTGTAAAGACTCCAGCAACCAAACGCAGCATTAGCTATGTGAGAGCCACGGAACTAGGGAAAGTTATTACATCTGAGTGTGATGGGAAGAAGGGGGAAGGGTAAAAGCAGGCTGCTCCCTTTATGCATCTTGAATTTTGCAGTTTTTTTGAGACTTTGACATTTTTCATTCCATCTACTTTGCTGTCAGCACGCAGGCTTAATTCTAACACTAATGAACAATGCTACTTTGCTGTCCAATATCATCTTTCATAAGAGGCTCTCCAGCCATTTCACAAATGTTAAGGAAGCTTTGCAATACCAGCATGAGACAAAGCTAGGGCTTGCTGTCTTCACACAGGATGCTGTAGTGTCTGCACCTCATTGGCAGATGTTATCCTCGTTTTAAAGTGGTTTAAATCGTGGAATTGCAGGATCCTCAAGTTTCTATTAATTTCCCCTTTTCTCCATTCCAGAGTCTCTATGACTGTTAAACTGACCTCCTGGTGCTGGCCACTGCTTTTGAGGGGCTGCCTCTTCCACTATCTAGGTCAGGAGTTTGTTGCTTTGTGTTTTAACTCCTGCTTGACCCATGCTTTTGAAAATCAGGGTAAGGGAGTGAGACTGGAGCAGGGCCCGCATGGATAAAGAAGCTCAAGAATATTCTTGGTTCCTCCAGTCTAGACATAGCCGTGCTTCAGAAAGCTAACACCCCTTAAAAACAAAGGGGTGTTAAAAGCAGAGTGAAGTGACTTGGCAGCGAGCATGAAGCCAATTATGGCAGAACTATTGATTACACAGAACCAGTCCTGGTTCTGTGGCTTTACCCACATCCTTTCAGTTCTGCTTTCACTGGAGTTGTCCCCCTGAGCTGAACTACCATCCAAGGGACATGCATGAGGGCAGGAGCCTGTAGAGTCTCAGTCATGTGAGACTCTAATACAACTTGTCAGCCTTACAATAAGGCTTTTACAAAAAAACCCAACTTTGTGTATTTTCCCTCCTGCAGTCAGTTGCTTCTTGTTTCTTTGCATTCAATCAATTTGCAATTCAGCAAAATGTTTACATGTGAGGTTTAGTTACTCAGCAAAGTACCGAAACTTCGGTCTGCAAAAAACCTCCCATCCATTCAGAGAATGACGCTGAGGATATGGACATGCCCTGTTTGACGGTGGTGCGCCCAAGGTGTCATGGTGGAGCTGAGAACTTCCTTTGGATGTCTTTCTCGGGCTGTCACAACCCTCTTTGGGGGAGAGCCTCTGAAGGTTGTGGGCTTTGTTTATGCCTAGGCAGTTTCTAACATCTGAGTCACAGCAGCAGAACAGCAATTCCAAACATCCTGGTCTCCACAAGAGGATCTAACAGTGAGCCCAGGAAAGCCAAGGACGAAGCAGCAACTGAAACAATGTAAACAGGAATACATCTTTAAAACAACAAGATGCAGAAAAGTATCTAACAAAGCTGGTCTTCATTAAACCATTTCTCAGCTGTCTCTTCCAGCCATTCCCACTGCTGCTTCAGTGCATCGTAGTTCCTTCTGCTCCAACAGCCCTTCCCTGGAAGGCAGATGCTTTTGTGGGTGAAGCATCAGGCTGGGAGTTGGGAGACTTAGTTTTGCTACCGAGTTGGGCAAAAGCAGTGTCACGTTTTCCTTTTCAGCGCCTGTCCTGTGATTCTTACCACCCCTAACTCCCAAAGGCTTGTGTTCATGCTTAGTTTTATGTACGCGAGTCGCAGCAGCTGTAGTGGGTGGGTTTACGTGTGTGTGTAAGGTTGTATGGGCAGGCTGAGAGCAGCTCTTCCACGCAGAATCTCTCTTTGAGGAGACTATTCAGGGCATAGCTCAAAAAGTCGCTGCTCTCACTTCTGAATGTCAGGCAGTGTTTACAGAGATATAAAAATATTTTTCAGTCACATAAAAATATCTACTTCTTAATTTCTGTATGCTGTGCTCCTTCCATAACCAATTAATCATCACAATGTCCTATGAAAAATGTAATTATCTCAGTTGTCATTGTCCCATTTCACAGGCAAGGAAAACCCTGAGGACACCTTGCTGTATTGTACCAGTATTTTGTTGATCTCAGTAAGCTTGCGTGCCTCTTAAGTACAAGACAAGATTTACAAATCCTACCTTGGTTCTGGAAGGAAATATATGATGAAATAGATGATGTGCTTTTACTTACAGAGAAGAACTATTTTCATATTTCTAACATACTGCTTACTTGTCTATCTGTTGCTTTGCTTTGATCTGCTTCATCTTTTTGAGGCAACGGGCTTCCTAGGGCGAGGGCTGCCTTCTGTTAGCTGATTACATGCCATGTTCTAACACCCACTCTAACCCTGGCAGACCCGTCAAGTTCTGCAGTTGTTATCTATTATTTTTGATTCGATAAATGCTTTTGTTTATCTTTTTGTTGTATCTGTGTGATCACTGGGCTGTTTGAACAAATTGCAATAATGATGCGTTGCATTTCTTTTATTCAGACTGCTGATATTTTGATAGCAAAGAGTCCACTTCTATGAGATGTACTTTGTTAATCTGCCAAAAATAAGGGAGAGTTCTCGGCCATGTAGAAAGGTGATGGAGATGTCCATTCACAGGTCTAGAAAACATGTGTGCTTCTAACAGTAGTCAATGCAAAAATGGAAATCTGGAATGATGTAAAAACTTAGGTTTTTTGGTCTAAGACTCTAGGCATCCAAGTTTAGAAAGAATTTTAATTTTTGAACCCTGTTATTCAGTATCTGTCGCACACATCCGACTTCACACTATCATATTTGTTAGTACTGTCTAATGCTGGCTTTGACTGGAGATCAGATATTGGATGAGGACTTTGTCGTTGGGTGGTTCTGGGGTTGTGTCCCTTGATGTTTGCTTCAACCCCATCTTAACTGCTGGACCCCAGTGAACTTAGACTCTTAGAAATGGCCATGGGATGTGTGACGTTAACGCTGCAAATCTGTTTTGCAGTGAAATCCTCTATTGTTCTAGGTTTGAGGCCTTGAGAATTCTCTCCATCAGAAAAAATAATTTGCCAGATGGCTTAATGAGCCCTGTGCATTGACGGTTCTATATAAGGAGGATTTTTAAAAGCAGAGGAAGTGTATTTTTGGCAGCTTCTGTCATTTAACGATTTTCCTGCTCCAGCTACCTTCCAGAAAACTGATAAGTGTATCCTCTTCCCATCTTTTAAATTAGAGATGAGCCTCAGTACTCAGTCCAGTCTATATATTTGGCCCAAATCCAAACACTGAACATGGCAGATTTGGGGAAAGTTCTAGTCCATGTGTAAAGCCATGCAGGTTACAGAATCTTTGGGTCTGCTATTTTGCTTTTGTTCGTTAAGGATTTAAAGGTTTAGCCCGGATTTCTATTATTTAAAAAAGCATGGATGTGTGTATATAACGGGAAAGAGAAATAGAACATTGTCTTGAAAATCCTCCAGTTCTAATAAGGGAAACAGCTTTCTCATAGGTTCCCACATCATCAGTCAGCTCATCACATGCATGCTGCTGCAAGACATTTTTCTTGTAATGAATTGAATAATCGCATCTGTTTCTCAAGCTTGAGAAAAGTTTAAAAAGTCATTAACATTCTCCCGTTTACATCATTGGCAGAATCTACTTTTTTTTTTTTTTTTTTTTTTTTTCCCCCTAATCGGCATCTCGGCAGTGTAGACACGTGTGCATGTGAAAAAATGTCTGTGTGTGCATGTGTGTGCCTGCAGCTAAAATGATGTGCCTGTGTTTGCATCCACTTCCACACAGGCAGGCGGCACTCAGTTCTGCACATGCACACAGTCCTCGCTTGCAAGCATGGGCACAGCGATGGACTTTGGGTACAGCAGTGCCTGCACACACCTCTTCTTCGGTAGTTCGGACTCTTCCCATCACAACCACGTAGGAAACTTTCCGTGTGGCTGTAAATCTGCTCGCAGGCACATGCCGGCAGAAGGCACGAGAGGGCAGGCTTTCCCTCCGCTGCCTTCCTCCGCCTGGGATCTCGGCTATTGTTATGTTTATGCAAACAGTCTTTGACATAATAGCTTTGAAACAGTTGAAAATTGGATTGTGCCTTTAGGCCAAACATTCAGACCACCACCTTGGCTATATTCATCTGCCACAGTAAATTGGGTTCAGCGTTGGCTCCACACACTGTATTTCAGGGAAAGATTACAGCTTGGCAATAACTTTTGTACAGGAAAGACAAATGCAAACTCCTGGCAGAAACATTGGAGCTGTTTAGTTGTGCAACCCCCTATCTGGAGGAATACAGATTGTGCTGAGAATTTCTTTGGACATCTGAGGAGCAAATAAAACAAATTCCCAGGCTGGAATCTCCATTCTTTTCTTTTTTGGCTTCCTAATGCAATCTAATTATGGTTTAACCTCCTGAAATAAATACCTAATAAAGGATGAACCTATTAGAAGAGTAAATTTACTGCCCACTAGTTAGCAGAAATTCTTGCCGTGCTCCCTTTAAGTGATAATGTTATTGGGATTGAACATTGTTTGACTGGTTAATGGTCCCTCTACTGCAAGACAGATTATATGGAAAATAAAAGTCAAAGTGAAGCCAGTCACAGTATTAAAACCCATGGTCAAAAACACTTTTAACACAGAAAGATGTGTTGAAAAGAAGTGAAAGGGTAACAGCCCCTCCAACAGGGGTTCAGCAAGAATCTAAGCTGTGGTCTGAAAAAGAGACAATGTTCCCTGGATTCACCGTAGTCAGTGTCGCAATTAATTTTCTACAGGCTGTGTTACTATTTTATTGCACATTTAAGAAAGTGAAGGTTTATTTGGGCCTGATCCCAGAGGCAATGTGCTAGTTTCAACCTTTTCCAATTCATCCTAGCAGATGTGATGCGTCCATGGAATTTGGGGCTATATTCTTCCCTCTATCTCCAAGAAGGGTAGGGAACCAGGTGGAAAGGAGGAGATGGTGGCAAGCACTCTGAGAGCTGTCAGGAGGGATCTGAAGGTGAGGTTAGGGTGGGAGCAAGGTGAAGGCTGGGGAGAGAAGAAAAGCGGCAATTCCTCTGGCACTCTTTCCTGCCGCATCTCTAGTTTCCATCGTGGTGCTGGCCCATCAGCGGATTAATGAGGCCATTGACTTTGCCAGGGGTGGAGAATATAAATAAAAGCAATTTCCTGGCCTAGCTCCCACTGAAATCTAATCCAGTGGGAAGAGAAAGGCTCTCGTCTTAAGAAGGCGGCTTTTTTAGCTTGGGAGGTGGCTGAGCTGCTGATAAGTTTATTGTGAAAACAAGATTTTTTTGCAAAATGCGTATTTGGCTTTCTGAATTCATGCTGCACACCAGCTACTTGTGGTGTGCAAATGAGGTGACACATGTATTGTTAGCAGGAATGAATAATAACGGGTGCAGTAGAAACACATTTCTTGCATGAGTACCTAAATGTTTCCTGGGCTGGAATTTGCCCAGATCTCGTTATGCTGTACCTGTGGAGGTCTCCCAGTCGGATGATCTTAACTCTGCTTTATTCATTGCATACACCAGTCTCATCCCCTGCTTTTAAGACTACAGAATACAGCAAGAATTTTACCTCCCTAACACGTCGTTCATGCTTCTGAATGAAGCAGTCCTCTTATGTTAGCATTGGAAGCAGTAGTTACATTTAAACAAGATGTAAAGCAAGCATGAGAAACTCTGCTCATCCCTCATTGGTTATGATGGACCAAATTCTGAAGCAAACCCCCCCATGTTCGTGTTTTAAACAGGAACTCTGAGCACCTGCCCTATGATAACTGGCCTGCAGTACCTTCTGCAGTCAAGAGACATCAGCTTAGAGGGAGCATGACAGCAGGTACATTACACATGCTCTGTTCCAAGAAGAAAATGTCATAATTAGCCCACTTGACTTTTTTTTTTTTTTTTAATTTTTCTAGTCTGCTCAGTCACACTTTGCTGTCTTAAGCAACTTGGTTTTGCTTGTGGGTAAAATATTTGCTACTGGACTTTGCCAGAAAGCAGAAGTCACTAGCTGAAAATGGATAGGAAGTCACACATAATAGGAGAATCATATATTTCTGTAGTACTGTGGGGAAGTTTTGCTGCTTGAAAAAATGCTTGTTTTACAAAAACAATTAATCTATTTTTCTGTCTCCGGCTGTTTCCCCCAGAAAGGAAAAAAATATAATCTCCCTAGATGCCTTTGGTATGGTCCCCCCCATTTATCAGGCCTCTCGCACTGAATAGAGCAGTATTTTTATGGACAAAACTTGAGTGAGCTGGCTGAATTTTGCTGTAGCAGACTCTGATGTGGTAAGGCTCTTTGTCATATATCACAGTCAGAAATCATTTATTATCCTGTGTTCCGTTGGGAAGAGACTGGGGCAAAAGATCCAAATTCTACCTTTCTTTTTCCTCAAGTGTGTGTTTTATAATCATCACTTATTAGCAGGATTATGGTAGCATCTAGGTAATCTTGCCAGGATCGGGGCATTATTATGATGAACAATGACAGAAGTCTATTCATTAGAGTCCAGAGAAATTGTTTTGCTTGGCTGTAAAAGCACTTGGGCCAAGGAGGTCAGACAGCTTTATTCAAAGTCTTCTGTCCGTGTTACCAACTCTCGTGATATTATCAAAGTCTCCCACCATTCTGGGCTTTTCAGCGAGCAGCACCTCCTGCTGTCATGTGAGTCCACAAGAAGCTCAGCCTTCATTAAACGAGAGAGATGATTCAAGCCCTGTTGATTTCAAGTGAAAAGACTGAAAAATATGGGAAGAAGAAGGCAAAGAATTACCCACTTGAGATATATATATATATATAAAAATACATATATGTATTATTTGTAAAATTTTCTTTGAAGGTCAGCTTTATACTTTCTTGGAGCCTGACTCATTGGAGATAGGACAGGAAGGGACCTTGGAAGTCCTTAGCCCCATGTTTTTCAGTCTGCAAGTCTGTGCTCCCCGTGCTGCTGCAGAGCAGGAAGGCAGATGTGAAACACCTCTTTGTGTGACTCAGGGCCCTGCCAAGGCATGAAGGATTCCTCATCATTTGAAGGAGGTAGAAACAGTGTGGGCTAAATACTCCGTAGTTATTTACTTCATAAAGCAAGTCTCTATTTCAGTCTAGCCTACCCATCCCAACAGGATGGCTATTCCTTTTTCATTTAGAGGGTGAAAAGTTGGGAGCCGAGAATAAGGAGAGAGAGAGAGGGGCTACGATAAAAATACTTCTTTCCTCTTTCTCAAGATTGCCTTTACCACAGCCAAACACACATGAATGCCACTAACTGTATCTCATTTATCCTTGGTTTCTCCTTTCCCCTGTCTAGCCCTTTTGTCTCCTGTCTCTATGGCTTGTCAGATATATTTACCCATCCAGGCTCCCAGGCTTTTGCCCAACTGTAGCAGTGCTTGAAATGCTCGTTTTCAGGAAAGCACTACTTCCAGCAGGCAGCAGAAAGATCTGAATTAGAATTGACCGAAAGAAAGCAATTCCCTTTACTGGAGGTTTATTGATAGCCCCAATTTCAGTTTTGTTCCACTTTTGGAAGGTCCAAATGGAATCTTTTCTGCCAATATGATCTCCAGAATAGAAGAAACCCTGAGCTCTCTTTTTTAGTCCCTTTGAGCCACAAATGCTGGGACCCCTGAGGCCCTAACTGATGGGCAGAGCTTGCTGAAATGCAGATTGCCCCACTCACGGGAAACCAAAATTGTTGGAACAAATGCTGGAACAAAACTCAGGAATGAGAAGGCTTTCCATGGACTGGAATTGCCAGTTCTCAGTTTGTTTTGTTCTCAGAAGACTTTGAAGCATTTGGGTTGATGTTTTTTGGTTTTAGAAACAAAACAGCTGCCTGGTCTCCTGAGGCTGTGCCAGGAGTCCCCCACTCCCAGGGGCCCTGTTGTGCTGTCTCCACACTATGTTCCAACAGAAAACTATTTCACAGGAGAGTTTCCATCCAGTTCCACTGGGAACATCATCTCAGTCCTAACGAGCCTGGTACTACCAGGGGGAATCCCGGAGCCCATTTTGAGCTCAGCTTAGTTCTTATTCCTTCTTGTTTGAATCTTTGCCTTGCCATCCCGAACTACATGTGAAAAAGGGCCTCGTTGTCTGCGTAAAAGCTTCCAGGCTCAGGGTCTTCCTTCCTATTCTGAAAGCCTACAAGAAGAATTTTCAGTCCTGTCCTTTCAGGCATTTCCCCCCCTCTTTCTTTCCCTTCCCTTTACAATTAATTAGCTAATAATTTTGCTACTGATCCATTCTTCATGAAAAAGCTGAATCCCGTTTGTTAGATCTGGTCAGAACAAAGGTAGGAGAATTTATGTCTTAATTTTAGTTCATTATGGCAGAGAGCATCCCACCCCATCACTCTTCTTCTCCCCCTCCCCTTCCAAGCCCTCCCTCTATCTTTAGAGGATCAGTTATCACTTTGCCCCTAAACTCCTCACACTCTGCAGAGGCATTGGAGGAGCCTTCACTGCCCTTTATCTTCCGCTGCCTCATTAAGAGAAATGAACCTGAGTCTGAGAGAAATGACACAAGGGAAATAAAAATATAATCCCTTGGTGCCACCTATAATGAATTGTTATGAAAACCATGAAAATATCTGTCTGCAGATATTGTTCTTTGATTTGAAGTCAGTGTTGTAAGCGGTAATTTTTGTCATTAAATCTGTTAATCTGCACAGCGTTCCTCATAAGTTTTTATGAAGAAAAACAGCCCTGCTGCCTACATGCTCATGCAGGGAGCTTCTGAGCAGTGCTACATGGACAGGGTGCCTTTGAATAATTAGCTTTAATTATAGCCAAGGAGGCTGTCTGTCTCAGAGATGGGACTGTTTCATGGCAGCCTGCTGTCCACTGTCGTGATGGGATGGAATGAACTGGTTCATCTGAACCTCACTGACACGTTACTCCCCCAGCTGGCTGATGGTGGGGTGTGGGCATGTCCCAAAGCACTGAGCCATATGTGTGTGTGTGTGTGCAATTAGCCACAGTGATTGTCCTAACCATATGCTTTTGCATTTGGGATGGGTCTGTAAGGGATCATTGCATCCTAAGCAAAGATGAGCTGTGGTGAGCAGAGGAGTGCTTACAAGTATTGTTCTTTTTTGTCCTTAGCCAGATGGCACAGAGCTGACCTCCTTCCTGCAACCCATCTTCAGTCTTTCTTGAGTGAGGGTCCTCTTTTGCCACATCTGAGTGCTTCCCTGAGATCCCAGGTAGCTGCTTTTCATGCTGTGCATTTCAAGACAGGGGTGTAGTCAAGATAAGGGAGGGGGGTTCCTGCCGCCCCTTTCATCAATGCAGTAGGATTATTGTATGCATTTCCAGTGCACTCACCATGTACTCCGAAGGAGTGAGCACTCTGGAAAGAAAACGCTGTTGTCAGGGAAGGCAAAAAGCATGAGAGTCTTCCAGTGTTTAGATTGCTCTGAAAGGAATTATGGGCATAAATGTTTTCCTGAGTAACTTCCAGCTGTTACAGAAGTTTCATTTTGTGTCTTCAAAGCAATTATCTGCAGCAAAAGAAGGTGGAAATTAGAGTAGCTCAGCAGGGAAAATGGGGAGAGATGGGGACATACAAAGCTCTGCAGTCAGGAATCTGCGCAGCCTCCCTTCTGTGGTCACAGCCCACCACAGCCTCTGGCCTTCACAAGCAGGGAAGTCACTTCTACATAGCACAACTTAGAAGTGCCCTTCAGAGAAAACAGGCTGTAGGAGAGAGTGTAATGCAAACTCAGAACCTGGATTAGCTGGAGGGAGCGCTAAATCTAGGGCTGGCACCTGAGGTTGTTGCATGCTGTGAATTGGGAGAAAAGGGTGCACACACGGACTGAAAAGAGGCCCCTCTGCCTCCTTGTGAGGCTGACCTCACTTTCCCCCAGGGCTAAGGATGCCCACATAGTCATCTCCTTGCCTGCTGTAATGGGAAGCCAGTTTTGCTGGAGATCTTGCTCCATTGCAGTTAAAGAAAGGAAATCCCAGGTCCTGAAGGTGTTAAGCCTCAAATCGTAGAATTCAAAGCAGTCTCCAACCATTAAAGATTTCAGAGGAGAGCTAATATAAGAGGAAAATCGGACTTTGGAAGGTTTTGTACACTTCCCTCAAAGAATTACCTCCCTGCTGAAAATAGGCTATATGAACCTGCAGTCTGATCTTGTAAGGATTCCCTTATACCCATCAGAAATGAGGTAAAGCCTCAGTGCTGATTTACACCAAGCAAAGGTTTGGCTCATTGGCTTGACTTCCTGGATCTTAGCACAACCACAGACACCCTTGTGCTCTGCAAACATTTAGGTTCCCATTTGCAGAAAAGATGAAGGCTGAGACCGATCTCCACTGACTTTGCAGAGAGACCATTGTGAAGTGCATGAGAACAGAAGCAACATTAGAGACTTAAAAATAGAAATAAAAGACCAATAAAGAGAATGAGTTAATAAATCTTTCAAGACACTAAGTTGATGAAATAATGAAAAGAACTAGCAGGAATTGCCACAGCCCCTGCCCCTTATAGGAAGCCTCTTCCCCATTTGGTCTCTGCTTTAAGAGCAGAAGGGATGTAAATAGCTTATGATTCAAGGCGCAAAGCATTCATTGTCTTTTCTATCCTTATGTAACTGTCCACTCTGAAGTCCTGGTATTTTACCCTTAAGTATCTGGAACTAGGCAGGATCGAATATAAACTCCTGTGCAAACCAGATCAGGCAAGATTCCTGTATATAATGCCCATAATCTCTGTAGAGAAAATCAGTTATGTTTCCTGAAATTCTCAATAGCATTACTAACACCAGGTCTTTTATATAGGCAGCTTGGGGCTTTGCGAATTCCTGAGAAGAAGCTATTGATCTGCTCTGCTTCAAGGTAGAGGGCTCCAAAATTTGGCACATTACCCTTTATACTCCGGGTAGAGCAGCAGTACAGGACAGGCAATTCTTTCTTTGCTTCTGATATCCTACAGCGCAGCAAGAATTTTCCAGCATTTTTTGGGATGCAAGAACAAGATGGTCAGGGAAGAGGGCTCTGCAGACACCATTAACATGGTAGGCTGAATCTGCTGACAGTAAGTCAATGATTCTTTCTGACATGACTCTAAGGGTAGCAGAAAGACGTCTGTAGGATGACTCATGTTAATGGAAGAATGGTATGTATGACTTGAGATTTAGGACAGATGTCAGGTTCAGAGAAGTGTGGTGTAAGGAAGATCATTTTTATTGGCATAGTAGCAGGAGACAACTTGTCAGAGTGATGTTGACTCCTTTTTTTCTATTGTTTTGGAAAGTACCGTTGGAAGATGGCAAATGGAAAGGGCAGAGGAAGACGTGGCAACATCCCCAGCCAAATGGAAAAGGTTGCTTTCCTGCAGACAAGTAGGCCGTGTGGTGGTGGTGATTCCATTACCTTCAGTTTGCAAAGGAGCAGCCTTGGAAGACTTGGGAAGAGGGTCTTTACCGTCTCTCAGGGTGGTTCCTCCCTCTCAGGCCTGCCTATGTGTTGAGTTTGCACCATTTCCATGTGTTGACTTAAATAAGGGACCTATTTTAAACATGGCAAACCTCTATGCAGGCATCACTTCAAGGCTTAAGAAATTCTCTTTCTGCCTTGCACAAGCATGCTCACCAAAAGAAGTTAAATATTAGTAAGTCTAAGTTTAAAATATAAGAGAGCAACCCACAAAGTTAAATCAGGCTTCTAATGAGATCAGAATATACACATCATCTGCTTCTGCTGCCACTGATTTCAAGCTCCTGGGCTTACTTTTCCTGCTTTTGAAGAATGCTAAGTATTTCAGGACAGCTTCATGGTCCAAGAGAGGCCCAGTGAAGACATTAAGCAAAACAGTGATACTTCCTTTTCTTTGTTCAAGAAGTGTATGTGGGTTGCATTCTTAGCTTCATTCTGGTAACTATAACAGTAAGATCTACAGTAATGACTAAAAAAGCCTTTGAATGAATTCCAGTCTCTCCTCCCACCTCCTGAAAGCTGGGGTGAAGTTCTATCCAGCTCTCATTGGGAACAAGAAATTCAACCAGGCACTTCAGCAATATTAGTCTTATTTACATAAAGTCAATTCTTAATTAATACTGATGTACAATCTATAAGGCATGGATCACAGAGCTCTCTACTTCCATTTCCATGGGTGACCTGCACCCTATCCCAGACCTTATTCTTTTCTTGTTGCCTCTTTGGGCACATGACATTTATCATCTACCACGATCTCTGCTGCGTTTTGTCCCTCCTGTTCACAGAAATGATTGCAGCTGGAATTTGAGTGGAATTTCCTGCTCTCTCTGGTTTCCGTGTTCCCTCTTGCCACGGGGTCAGGACAGGAAGTGGGATCTTGCAGAATATTTTGAATGCAGTGTGGGAGACTTAAGAAAAAAGTGAGGTTAAAATGGTATCCACTGCTGCATCTGTAGATGTGCCAGTGTTTGTTCCATTGTACTGCTGTTTATAGGGTCTTATGTTTTCTGTACACAATGGGTTCCCGATTCATGATAAGGCCTCCAGACAGTTCTGCCTTATACAGATAACATTAGGAATGCACACAATAATTTGAAAGTTATTAGCTAAGTAATAAATTTCACAAGGCTCCACTGAATAGTCAGTATTGTAATTTGCAAGTAGAAAAGTGAAGACCTAAAACTCAGCATGAATTGCTGGCTTAGAAAGAGAGAAAGAACCCAGGACAAGGATCACATACCCTGAACTCCTGGCTGGTAGGCACCCAAGCATCTCTCTGTGCCTTCAGATATATCTGCAAGTGCCCTAAAAAGACATGTTTCTTCCATGGGGCTGTAACAGATTCCAGAGCCAGTGTGAGCTGAATAAACAGGTGACACAGTATATTCTGTATTACCTCTGGTTGCCATAGCAGAATGACACCTACAGACAAAGCCTTAGAGTTGCATTGCCTTTTTTGTGGATGGAAGAGGAGGAGCAAGATGATGTACAAAAAGGGGAGCTGGATACAGTCTGGGACTTGAAAGCCACAGGGTTGTATCCCTTTTCTGCCTTCTCCATTGTGACCTTGTGTTTGTTCCTCATCTGGACAGTGAGGTTTCTCCTCTCCTCACATAGGCATTACAGGGATGAATGTGTTACAGGTTGTCAAGTGGCTAACGTCCAGGAGATCGGAGACCTTACAGTACTAGCCATTGTGAAGGGCTGTTGTGCATCACATCTCTGTCCTCCAACGTCCACTCCAACTCTTGCAGCTCAAATAGCCAGGGTCTGTAAGCTGTAAGGATGAACCAGCTTCCCGTACTTTCACAGCAAGAGTCAGGCTCTGAGCCATGGCCAGCAGAATCTGGCTGAGAAGCGTGGGAAACTTAACAGTAAGAGAGCAAATCTGCTCTATCAAGGGCTGTTTTCCTGGGGCTGCAATTTCTGATGCATCCAGCACATTTTTTGGGTAATCTGCACTCCTGGAGCAACATTTGAAAGAGTGGAAAGAAAAGTATTTTATCTTCAAAAAAACAATTCATCCAACAAACTGAGAGGGTCATGTCAGTCACTAACAAAGTAAACGGAGCTCCTCAGGACTCAGACTGCCACCTTTTGCTGAACCCATTAACTGTTTCCTTAATGGCAGAAGAGTGAAGTGGATTTTCCTCTTCATTACTTTTAGAGTAGGATATAGGTTTTTAATGTTGATCCTTTCAGAAGGAAGGAATAAATTAATACTTCAGAGGGTTTTTTTTCCCAGGCTAATCTTTATGTCAATTCAGGAGATTCACTTCACCTTATTTTCTCTTGAAGTCTCTATTTATTTAAGTTCGAAGTAGATAGTTTTCCTTCAATATCTCATTGTAACCACTTCCTTTACTAGGACAGTTAAGGGATATTGACGTGATTGTTGTAGACATGCTTTGCTCAGCAGTTTCTCCACCGTGAGTTGTTACAGTTTTCCAACAATCATAATTTTGAAGTGTTTCAGACTACAAGTCAGGCTGGACTGAACTTATGGGAGAAGCATTCATTTAGGGTTGGTGCTTGTGCAAGCCCTAGGAACAGCTATTAAGAAGCCAATAGCTCTGACCCAGGGGAAGCAATTGGGACCTGCCTGTTGCAATCACTTATTCCAAAACTGCGGTATTTGCTTATTTAGCCAATCAACACACCTTCAGTTCTACATTAACAGTTGAGACCCACTGGAAAATTGCCCTAAGGAACAGACAAACTTACTGGCTACTCTTGTCAGGCAGATTCATGGGACTTCTACCAAAATTCTGCCCTGCGCTCCTTCCATTTCATCTCTTGGTCTGGGGTATGCCAAAGTGTGCTGGGCAATAGCAGGCATCCCATAAAGGCATCCCTAGAAGTAGCTTATAAGCCTGTTTCTAAAATAGCCCTGCTTTGTAGGCAAGGAGCACTGTGTGAATGATTTTGACAGACTGTGAGCTATTCCATAGATGAGGAGTATGATCAAAGTGCACAGGGCTGGTGCAAGATGACCTCAAAGTTTGCTATAACCATTGTGTAGACAAAACCTGAATGGCAGGAAAGCAGCATATTTGTCATGGATGAACATGAATGTTCAGTTTTCCCATATTAGATGCAGACTAGGTAGATGGAGACTGTCCAAACAGGCAAAACTGTTTCTTGTCTCATTGTTCAATAGTGGTTCCTGCTGCATAAAACCAATGGCATTACCTTCCTGACTGGCTAAGGGGGTCTGAGAGGCAAGGTGTCATTTCCACTAAAATATACAAACATTGACCATTTTTCTTTAGCATTTGGAATTTTTTAGTGGGATTTTGGACAATATTTGACAGGGTTGACATATGGGACAAAGTCTGCATGAAGTTCTTTTTAATAGACTTTCCAGGAAAAAATGTTGACATACTTAGTGGATTTTACTTGGGGTAAATAACTTGATATAGCCATGGCTGTACAACATCATGGGAAAACAGTACTGCCAACTGTACAGCACTCCTCAGCTGGATTGCAACTGTTACCTGTGAATTACCCTGCTGTTTGCACATGTGTTATTTCTGCTTCCTTCTCTCATGGTCCTGAATTAGGACTTCCTCCAACACTTCTGCGAAAGAAACGCTACTACCTCGCTGTTTTCCACATTACTATCTGTGTTTCATAATTACTTTAAAATTCTTATTTTCACCCCATTCCAATGAGATAAACTCTAGTGTTCTTACTTAAGATGTAGGGAATTAAGGCCACAGAAATCGTAAGGGCTACGCTCACAAAGACATCCAGACATCTAATGTCTATTTGGTTCCTAACGGGAATTTACTTGATATCTCTTTATGGACTAGGGTCTGAAAAACTATTTGCAGAGCCTAATTTTCAGGTGGAGATGAATATTGCCTTACAAAAAACCCTATGAAATTTATGTCCTGTATGACTTTTCCAAAATCCTTCAGGAAGCCTGCAACTGAGCAAGGCACTAGATTCACATCTCCTGACGCTGAGCTGCACCACCCAATCGATGCTTTTCATACTTGTAGGAATGTAGCCAACTTTTAAACTTTGATCTGGTGTGAACTTAAGTGATGTTATAAATGTTGAACTTTTAGTGTATTTTTGTACTGTTACAATTATGAAATTGACTTCTTATATTTATCTTCCTTCAGGAAACTGAATAACATGATTATTGGAATTGGTTCTTTGAAGCCTGCAATTCCACAGTATTTTTTTTTCTTTAGGCTGTCTCCAAGCAGTGACACCATGTCTAGGTCTCATCATAACAGCCCTAATGAAAAAGCAAACTGAACAACCCATCATTAGGTTCATATGTCCTTTAGGATTCACTAATATCACAGTGAGTCAAGCTGTAGTGCTATCGTTTTGGCTGCAGTGTTTTATGGTCTCCCTGACCGAGTGAAGTCACCCGGTCATCGGTGCTGAGGTGTGGGGTGAACAGCATGCAGTCTCCTTGGAAACTGCAGAGTTGTGCGGGAGGCAGGAGTGCATGTCCCAGAAACAGCAGAGAGAGGAGAGCTTGATAGGAGATCTACAACTGGAATTTCACTGGAGGAAAGCACGTCTGATAACTTGGCCTGCCGATCCTTTCATCTGACCTGCTGCTGCCCACATCTCTCACCCCTCTAACCTCCCGTTAAAAATACCAGCATGTTTCCTCGCTGGCCAGACATCCTGCCAGGGAGCTTTGGTATCACAGGGAGCTGCAACACAGCGATACCTTGCTGCTCCAGCATGCGCAGTGGGCTGTTATCCTGAAGAAGTGCAAGCTGTGCACGGACAATCAGCAGTTCTGCCATCCGCTTCAGGGCCTCCTTTCAGAGGAGTCATCTTCCCCACATTATATACGATTAAAGATACTGTGCTTACAGCTAAGGGGTTCCCAGGTGTAGCAGTGTGTTAAAAGCAACGCCTGCCAACAATCAGCTGCCAATGCCAAATATCTTCCCTTCCATTGTTATAACAGCTTAATAATCTGTAGAAAGGCACTGCCAGCTTTGAAAATCAGAATATGGGTTGTCTCCAGGTCCTCTGCTGAAGCTCTCCATTGTCACAGATTCCCCCTATTTAGCTGGTGGTTTGTTTTTTTGTTTTATTGGTATTACAAGAGCAACTGGGAATCCCAGTTACAACCTGCAGCCTTGCGGGAACAGGAGCTCCCTGGCAGGTCCAGCTCCAGAGAGCTCACAGGCAATGTGCCACGGTGCAGCGATGGATGAAGAATTGGACAAATGGGGCAGATGTGTTACGGAAAAAACTTACTGCCATGGGATACACAGAGTTTAGCAGAAAGGTCAGCTGGCTGCTTGATTAATAGAAAGCAATGGGAATAATCTGTAAGCACTGAGCACAAGTAAATGATAAGATATGGTTTACCAGAGGATAGGTAATTGGACAGGTTTTTGGCACAAGTGGGTGGCGCAGTGTGGGAGAACACATGGCAGTACTTAAGGGAGAAGTTGGCTTACAGCTTCTCAGACTTGTCTGGGACACAGTAAGCCCAGGAAGTTCCTGGGTTTTTTTCCTGCAGAGAAAGAAAATTTTTTTTTAAACACTGAGATTTAGTTTTAGCAATTCTTTTTCATTGGTGCTCAGAAAAAATTCCTAACTTTGTTTTTATTTGATTTATATTTTCTATGAAATTTACAGTGAACAAAATTTTAAAATGTATCTTTTGGTAGAAATTTTCAGACTTCTTACAAAGCCACATTTTGAAAACCAAACATTGCATTTTTAAAGGGAAAGCATTTCACCAAGAAACTCCTTATTCATTTTCTTGAGCAGGTTTTCATGAGGAAGAATCTGTGTAAAGCGCTAACCACGCTGAATGCTTTGGCTAGCAAAAATTTCCATATTTGTTGAAAAGGTATTTTTCCTGAGAAACATTCTGATGAAAACACTTCAACCAACTCCTGAAATGAGAAAGAAACAACATTAAAAGATACTTGCTGATGTTTCCTAAAGGGAAACAAGTGTCAGTGTTAGATAATCAAAAACCAGGGACTCAGCCTTTTCTCAAACGACTGAACAGAGCTTCCTTGAGCTCATCTTGGCATTTCAGTGCTGTGCCAGAGTTTGGAGATTAGCACTGGAAAATGTGCTAGAGACAGGTGTGAATGCTGTACTGTTTAAGAATGAAAAAATTGCAGACCAAGCCCTTCCCCCCCCCTTCCTCAGCTACAGCTCTTGCTTCGGGAGACAGGGTATGTCTCAATTACAGGAGTGCCTAGCAGCTGAGGTGCTGGATGGAGGTTCTCTACGTAACAGGGAAGCAGTCGCTGCACTGAAGAGCTTGCAGGCAACAAACCAAAAATGATGGAAGGAATGAAGAGGTTCAAGGACAGCTTCTGCTGATAGTGATAGGAAATCTGGAAGTGGTAAGGAACACTGAGCATCCACGTCCAGGGAAGGAGCAGTATACTGGAAAGGGGAACTGCACTGGCAGAAGTGTGTAAAGAAAAATTATGCTCTTTGTTCAGAGGAAAATTTTGGATTGGAATGCAGTTCACTGCCTTAACTATTGAGGAAAGTACACAGAAAGAGAGTGCTTCTGGGAGATTTCCATTAGAAATTGCAAAATCTTTTTCCCCCCTTTCTCTGCCCAATGCAATTAAACAGTAATAGGAGTGCGTTGCACAGTTTATGAAGCAATAATCCTGTTCCCAAATGGCTAAACCGGGAGACTGATGGCCAAGTCATTTATCCCAATGAGGAAAATAGATTATTGCTCAGGAAAGCAGCAGGATGGCATTGTTACAATTACTCTACTGTCTGAGTTTATCTGTTCAAAAATCTAGATAAAAATTCTTTCTCTGGGATCAGTTTCTGCTTTGCTTGCTTGCATTGCCAGCCCTATGTGAGGAGTCCCACTGACTTTGCCATGATTACCTGTGAAGCAAAGTATAGGTCTCAGAGAATGAGTGACAGGACAAGTGTTTCAAGGCTGTAACAAAACATGGTAGCTAGTGAAATCAGTGCAATTTTGGCTGGGATATGTGGAGACATAACATTATGAAGTAGGAATGTAACAGCTCTCATGTGACTGAACTGGGGATATTGTGCTTAGTTCTAAGCACCTCGTTAACAGAAACGTATTAACAAATTGGAGGGGATCCAGAGAAGAGAAAGTCAGTTGGGTATGTTGATTTACGAATTAAGATGGGCCTGAGTGGCTGATGTCCAATCTGAATCCATATTGGAATGCCTCCAGATCTTGCAGATGTTTGTGGGTTCAGGACTTTATGATCCTGAGTCCGCTGGAGTCAGTAGAAAGATTCCCATTGGCTCCACAGATGCTAGATTTGAGTTTGCTTGAAGAAACCTTGGCTGAATAGTGATTAAGGCTAAGGTTATATATATAACTTGGAAAAAGAGTAAATAAAGGGGAATGTGATGTAAGCTTGGAAGTATTAGAAGAGTGCAAATGTGAGGACCACCGTCTTGGCTGACATACTGGGAAAATGAACTGGGGACCTTCAGAGCTGGAAGCAAGAACTTTTTAACATCCTGAGCCAAGGTGGCCAGACTGCAGTGTGTCCCTGTTCTCTGGATCTGGGAAGTGTTGAGTACAGGGTGCCCTTGTGGATGGTATTACCCCTGTCTGACAAGCATAAGGGACTCCTTAGCATTAATTGACCGAGCCATCATTTTAGAAGTATATTTAAGAAAAAAAAAATTTTGCAGTGATTAACTGATCAGAGTTACAATACCCCTGTATGTTTTTTTGCCTAAGCTTTCTGAATGAACAGGTTGGACAGCTACTCGGAGAGCAGATTGTTCTTGCTGATCATCTAGTTTTTGGCATTGTAGGACTATAATATAACTCCCTCTCTCTCCTTCATTGTACAAAACCAGCCCTTTCTTTGATCCTGAGACCGTGCATTATATGATCATAGTTACCATTTCAGGTAGAGCTGAGTCTGCTACACAGGTACTAGTCGCTGCCCTGAAGCTATCTCCCTTAAATCTGCTGGTGTATCTGTGTGTTTCCTCCCTGACCCGGTTCTGGTGAGATGATCCTGACCACTTCTCCACACTATTATGAAAAGTGTGGCTCATCTGAATCATTTTGACAGAGCCAGGTTGGAGAGTGTGTGCAGCCAAATCTGCAGGACAGTTACCTCTGTGGGGAGGGCTGCAGTAGCAGTCAGACCATTTGCTTAGCTGGAAGGTGAGGGAATGCTCTTGGTATGGGGAGATATGTGCAACGGTGGCCATGCAGCTTGTGTCTAATATAACACTGAAGAACTCAGACACTCCAGATCCTGAAAACAGAGAAGATAAGCACCCTAGACCATGCAGAAAATCAGAAAAAAAACCCTAAAACCCCAACTTGGTCCATGGTGAGTAGCAACAAGAAAGCATGCTATCTCATGCATTTTGTGTCATGGCTGGATTCTCTGTCCAAGAGGGTCTTTTCCTGTGGTTGGGGTGTTCTTGCTATTTCTTTCTAATATGAAGCTTCCTTCTCTAATATGAACACAGTGCTCACAACACAGGATTTTTCTTCCTTGGGAGCACTAATGTTGGCTCTTTTCGCTACCCAGTTCTTTCCAGAAATTTCGTATCATGGAGATTTCCACCCCTTCCTTTCTACCCACAGAGATTTCCACCCTTTCCACCTTCAATCTGGCTGAAGTTGGCTAGCAGGTATACAAGTTGTTAGATGAGAAGAATGACAAACAGAAATGTGATGATCTCACAAGCCTTTTCTTTAGTAAATCTGGCCAAAAAGATGTTTATTTACATATTCCCAATGGCATACAAATCTGATTCAGGTGGAGAGCCGACTTGCTCCCAGAACACCAAGAAATTTCAAAGTAATTTAGGTTAAAAGCTCTATTGTTTCAAAATCTGCATGTTTGCTGCCTGCTTTTTTCTCTTAGCTTGGCTGTAAAGCAAGAGTATAACAGTGTTGATGCTGTGAGCCTTGCTTTCAGATCCTTGCTAACATCTGCTTATTTTATATTTCAAATGCTGCTTACAATATAAAATCATATCACAAACGAAAGATATTTCTCTACAAATAGGGAACCAATTAATGTCACAAAGTCTAAACTGATATATTAAAAATCAAAAAAAGGAAAGCGAATGTCAACTAACTTTGAGTAACTGATAGTGCTGCCAATGTCCATTGTAAGGCGGTTGGCTCCAGCCAGTGCGTGTTGTGATTGAATTTACTTAGTTCTGTATAAACAGTGGATCAAACAGGGCTTTTCTGATCTTTTTTTCAAAAGTACAAATGTGATGCTGGAAAGCCCCAATGGATGTTGTTTCGTGTCAGTGACATAAGATGGGGCTAAAATCTTTCCAAACTTAGTACTGTTGGTGCCTTAGCAGACTTAGTAATATCACAGCAGGGAACAGCAACGTCACATCTGGAACATTATAAAATTGGCAATGCTGAAAAGGCATTAGTAAACATTATTAAGAATTCCTTGCAGGCAATTAGACTGCAACAATATCTTTGGAGAAAGTTTTTTTTTCCTTTTGCATCTTTATTTCTATCTTGCTAATGAGAGACTAATGAGCCACAGACTTGTTACCTAGGAGGAATATCTCAACAAAGCTCTAGTGAACTTAAAACTAGTATTTACAGACTGATAACTGTTCACATTCATTATATGTTTTAAATGAGGAGGGACTACACTAGGAAAAAAAAAAAAAAAAAGGAAACAAGTTGTTCCTTGCTAAGAGACTTCTGAAACTCTAAATGTCAGAAGTTTCCTAATGTCGAGGTTAGAGCCTTCCACCTTTCCCACCATTTAAGGCTGAGCACAGCTATGTGTAATTTTTTTGTATTTCTGCTTTGCTGTTACCAAAATATTAGTCTTTGACCATTGCAAAACCTACTTGTTGGTTTCAATGATTTCGAGAGATTTTTATTTTGGTTTTTTTGCTAGAAAGCAAAACCTGTTGGACCCACTGTCTATGTAGGTGTACATTTGTATATACCTGTTCCAATAACCCCCTGTTCACAGGTTTTTGTGAACAGTGTCTGTCTTTTTTCTGGCTTCCTAATCTTAACTATCTGAAAGGCTGCAGATAAGACACTGGAGAATCTCAAGCAGAGCACACTTACAGTTCCAAGCACAAGGAAATCACTCACAGCTTATCAGCAGCTCTGATACAAGTCTTCATGATTGCAGCACATGGATGGGACTTGGGAACCATGGCTGATATGAGTTGCTCTGCTACAACGTTCCTATGTGTCCTTGAGCAAGCCATGCACAAGTAGGTTTTTGAAAAGTCTGTCTTACAGGCTGGAGTCCTAAATCCATCCTGAGACATCAGGCTTGGGTAGCCCATGGACTGAGACAAACATCTCTAGGATGTGCCTCTTAGGAGCACTGAACACATAGACCTTTGCAACTGGATCCTATTCAGCACTTCAGCAAGCACTTGATGTCAAGTGAGGGGAACTTAGTCTCCAAAGAGCACAGTCACCCAAAATAGAGCGTGTGTGACTGCACTATAAATCTGCTTGCACCTTCCTCTCCTCATCCCACCCCAAATCTTCATGAGTTCAGGACATGGTGAAAAAAAGCAGCTTCACAGAGTCTTTGCTCACAGAGACAGGGAGTGTGCAACCCCTTTTTGATTCAGAAACGGCTGTTTTGACATCTTTCCCTTTGTGAGGATGCACAAAAATTTTGGTTTTGTTCCAGACTAAGTTAGGAAACCTTGAATGTTGCCATAGAAGAGTTCTTGGGCTGCTCACTTTCTCTTGAATTTTCAGGGTTATTTTCTCTTGGGATGTCTGGGTAACTTTTTAAGTTGCCGGTTCCTCTGGCATCTTGGGTCTTTCACCTTGACCCTCTTATCCTTGGCGTCTCCCTTTTCCCAGTCTGTATCCCACATGCTTATTTGTTTTATCTGGTCCCTTACAGAAGCCATTGTGTTCACTGGAAGCTGATGTCGGGGACTTGGCACCCACTACAGGGCTAACAGAAGACTGTAATCCAGGCTTTTGAACTGTTCATCCACACAGCTTTACGTCAGCTGTGCAGGGGTGTAAACCTGTGATTACCAAGAGCAGGGTGGCTATCCCACCTGTTCCATCATTTCTCCACCTTATGTGCACTCACTCTGAGGACTGTAAGCAATTACTCTGCTAGGTACTAAATACGATATGCAGCACATGGTAGTGTAAAATTATGGAATTTGGGGGTTTTAATGAGCTCAGGTGCAATACAAAAGAACTTTTTTTTTTTTTTCCTGTCCATAAAATTATATGGCTTGGAATCAGGGGTTTATACAGCTCTGGACAAAGCCATTTTATTTAAAGGGTCGGTATGGGGGGGTAGGTGTGTGTGGAATAGAACAACAACAACACTCTAGCCCAGCACAATTATATGCAGATTTGTTCATAAATCTGGGCTGCAGCAGATGTGCTGCACATGTTGAAAATCCAGAGCATGTTGCTGGAACTTAAAACATAAACATGAACCTGTTTCCAAAGAGGAAAATCTGCTCACAGTGAGAAGCTGACCCCGTGCTTTAAACAAAGATCAGGTCCGTTCTGCCTATTGTGCCTTTGCTATGTGTTTACTTTCCTTGCTTGGTGCCTAGGGTAGCTTAAGGAATAGCTAGAAGAAAAGAAGCAATTTACCTATGTCAGAAAAGAGCCTGTGACACTCTGGGCATAAGGAAACAAGAGGTAGGATGTGACCCAACTCATCTTGCTATCAAGGATCCCTTCCGACCCAAACCATTCTATGATTCTATGATTCTATTAGGCTGGGTCAGCAGTATCATGCTGGATCTCTCATCTGTATTTTTAGATGCTTGAAGTCTTTTGCCCTGTAGCTAAATCTTGTAGAAAAACATAACTGCACTTCACAGTGGGTAAGGCTGTAAGAAACAGTCTGCTTTAAACACAAACCTGCACTCTGTAGGTAGTTGGAAGTGAAGTTCCTGTAGCCAGCTGCGTGATTAAATTCCTTTGGTGGGTAGCAGGGCATGCTCTTGAAGACTCTGCACCCTGACTGAGTGCCACCATACTTGCTCTTCTTAACAGTGACAAGCTGAAATGCTGGCAACTCCTCCTATCCAAGGCTGTGAGCTTCCAGATTTCAGCATGGTCTGATGCATGCCTGATACATGTGGTAGCATGTGATGCATTTTTGTCTTTTCTTGGCTTTTTATTTTGACAGAAAGGGGTGTGGGTTGATCAAGGGACACTGAGAATGCAAAGTGCTTTCTTCCTGACCCTTGAAAAAGATTAGCCCTGCAGGTAAGGAGCAAAGGTGACTTTCTGGTTAATACAAGGCTGCTTACATCCCACCTGCTCCCACTGGGTTGGGTGTTTAGATGAAGAATGGAGTACATTCTCCATTACCAGACATGATAATACTATGACCCACATGAATACAGAGGTTTCAGCTCTCTTTCCTCTTCTGGAGGAAAGGCAGTGGTAGATGTGGTCATCTGTGTGAGTGTTCAAGTGTTCTCTTAACTTTCCGTGGAAGATGTTGGATTAAGGCATGATGTTGAGATCTGTGCTCATCCACTTATTCCTGCAGGCTGGGCTGCAGTATCCTGCTTACAGGAGGAGGATATTTGTCTGAAGGTTTTAGAGCTTGAGAAACCTGCATCTCTCTGGTAAACTGCTCATGTTTTATTTTTCTTTAAATCAAAGAGCCATGAAGGGGAATGACTGATAAAAATAGTCAGGATGACGTAGATGTGGATTAAGTCAGAAAGGGAATGAGCAGTTTATGCTGAGAACAGTCACAAATGCAACATATGTCTTTGGTTAGTTAAGGCAAAGAGATGTGTATCTGGATCAGCCCCCTACTTGCTGCCACCTTTCCTGCCCAATGTCCTCGTTTGCCAGCTGTACAGCCAGAGATTGGACTTTTACGGACATTAAATCTGCCAAAGGTAGTGAGGTACCTCCATGCTTTGTTGAACAGGGTTGAACAGGTACTGTGATGACTAATTGAAAATGAGTTTTCATTTGAGAAACACTCAGACGTACGAACTCCATTAGCTAATCAGGTTTCCAAGAGGTTTTACAGTTTTGAAGCCCAAAGGCTCCTACCACTGACAGTACACAGCCCAGGCACCACTCCACACCGACAAAGCTAAAAGGGCTGTCAGTGCTGACATGTTCACCTTAAACTGGAAAATTTTAAATGTTCCCAGTGGCCCAACTATTTGTCCTTTCACCTGACTACTGTTCAATCCATTGCCCTCAAAAATGGTAAGAGGAAGAAAAGATGCATTATTATTAATAAATGAATGGAGCTATTTGCTATTTATTATTTAAGCCCTCAATACTGGCAGGCTTTAGTGATACATGAAATATAGGCAAGTAATTTATTTATTAGGGAAAATAATGATTTTTTTCCCCCCATTCCGGAGCCCTCTCTGACCCAAAACAGCAGGGGGTTTATCAAATACAAATACAATGACTTGTAATTTTAGAGTCTTTCAGAGCACTGTAACTGACAACCTTTTTAACATAAGTACATTGAACAAATAATTTATAGAAGTATTCTGGGAATATTTTAGGGTGTTTTATTACTACTTCTGAAAGCTATGGCATGTTATTGATTTTGGTGTATTAATATAACCTAAAAGTGAGGGCACATGCTTGCCTCCTAATCCAAATCAGCTTTGATGGCAACCCATATATTTTACTGAAAGGAGCCTTGAACTAACGACAGAGGTTAACAATTACACATCATAGCCAAAAGTTTAAGATAATGAATTTTGCTCATTACACACTGTCCAGCCTCAGCCATAGGAAGTTCCCCTCTGCTCCCTCCTCGATGTCTAATCCAGATTCCTCCAGTAGCTATTTGTCAGAAATTTGAAGCCTTATTCTTACATTCATGTCATGCAATTTACATTGTATTCATGAAGGCTTCCACTAAGGAAGTGTAATCATCATTACTGTTTTCTGTATGCCATAAAAATAGTGTATTTCTCTTAAAATGGGATTGCTTGCTTGCTTTATACTTTTTCATGTGTATATGTATGTGTGTGTATACACTAGTGTAGGTATATATAACAATAGCTGTGATATATACATTACTGGATGTATTTCTCTATCTTGTTCTTTGCTGTTCCTGGAGTACTGCTCCTGGGCGCTACAGGGATGTTTGGTTCCTCCATCTGCTTCTCTCCCTCTGTCCAAAGGGTACAGAGCAGCTTCAGTGCGTCATGTCAGGACGATTGGCGCCTCTAGCCCTTGCTTTCTGGTGACCTGGGTGCCTGTCTGTTTAATGCTTCAGTGGAACTAGACCAATTCACCCGGCTGCTGAAAATTGTCCAATGGTACCAATGCCTATTCATTGCCGTCATGGTGGGTATGTCAGCAAGATGACTCATACCACCAAATATGTGGCCCTTTTTTTTTTTTTCTTTTCTTCCTAAGTTTTCTTAGTAATCTTTTCTGCTGACAGTTGATTTAACTGTACACTCAGTTCTGGAGGACTTTTTAGCTCACATTTAGTTCTTGGCTTTAAAAAGGAATGGTGGGCAGTTTTTAAGTGCCTTGACAAAGCAACCATGTGCATTAGGGTTCTTCTCTAGCTGCACTTTCTTAAGAGCATCCAGATTGTTTAATTGACGTTATCTTCCCCCCCTTTCAACAAACAATGTTTTTTTTATCTCATCTTTATGTTTTCCTGATCACTTGGTGGCTCCATCAGTGATGGCTTGGCCATAGGAACTCCTGATTCTGCCCAGCTTGATAAGTGGAGACAATCTTTTGGGACACTTTGCACTCTGCTTCAAACTTTCTGGGAACTCCATGATTGGGGCAGTCGGAGACTTGTGCTGCGCTTTACCAGCTCGGGCCCCTTGTTGCCCTCCTTTGGTGTTGTCAGCACGGATATAAAAGCATCATGATGCTATCACTGCTGCAGCTCAGATTAGGAGCAAAAGGCATGAGGTGCTCAATGGAAGAGACTTTTAAGTCTTGAGGTGCTGTTCTCAAAGCCAGAAAGACCCTTGCTTACCTTTACGCCACAATTTCTGTTTAAAAGCCTGTGTGAGGTGGACTGAGAAGTATGCATTGAAATAGTATAAAATATGGACTTTTTTTGCTGGGGGGTAAGGTATTTGATCAAAATAACTCTGGAGGAGGAAAAAAGTATACAGATCTTGAGGAGCAGGGAATAGGCCATCTGGCTGAACATGCTGCCTGTTAAAATGTACCTTAATCCCCGCTTCCTGCTTTTTTGCCATATGCTTCGCTGTGTGAAAAGTCAGGTACAAAGCGGAGCCCTTAAAAGAGAAGTTTAATTCCTGGTCACCTAAAAAGGTGACTCCTAATTAAATCCAAAAGAGGCATTTTATATTCATCATAGTAGACTTACTCACATCTTTATTTTCCAATAAAATGCACTTGCTCCTCATGTCCTTGTGGCATGACTGATGTCACTTCCCACCCAAGAAGTTTCTGGAGGAAGGACTTTTTCTTCTCCTTTTTTACACAACTTAAAATTTGCTTTACTGTTTTTGATAGTAGAAGTCCAGCACCATTTGTGTCCTGGTGTAGTTAATGTTCTCATTCTCAAAGGAGGTACACCAAGGGCCTTGAGTTAAAATGGAAGTTATACCCTGTGCGCCTGCTTCCTTTGCAGTCAACATTTAATGATTTGTAAGTAGCAATAATATATTAGCAAAGGAGAGAAGATGCTTAAATGCAGTGCTAAGCAATTGCGAAGGCAAATTAGTTTTTGGGTCTGTCACAAACAGGGTTTTGGACAGGTTTTGGAACATACTGGACTGGGCTTGACACCGAGGAGCATTCCTTAAACTTTGTGATTGTCAAGCTTCGTAAACTTCTCAAGCTTTAAAAGCAAATCTGCAAGCCCAGGCTAATTTACTGGTCTTCCTGCAAGTTGGTCCAGACTTTTTATATGGCTTTGATGCTGGAACTTGTGTCTCACAGTATCACAGAGTTAGACCAAGACAGGGACCCCTTGGAAAGGGCTGTTAAGCCCTTTAAAAACTAATGGGAACCAAGGAACTTGAAAATCTGTGAATAAGCTCAACCATCCATACATTGCATCACTTGCATAGGATAGTCCAGAAGAGTGGTGGGACAAGCAGGCAGTTTGCCCCAGGTCCCTTGTTTAGTGGGATATAGACAGGGCCACTACACTATCGTATTTCCGAATGTGCAATAGATGGCACGAACTACAACACTCCTTTCCTCCAGGTGCACATGATACAGAGAGCTCCTGTTGTTGTTTTGGGTTCTTTATTTTTAGGTTCAGTAGATTTTATTGGATTATTTTCCTATCCTGTGAACACAGGCACCAGGTAGTCAATAACAATCGCTCCATTAAAAAGGAAAAATAAAATCTTCAGTGTTAGCTGCACACACTAGAAATAAAAAAAAAAAAAAAGGAAGGGGGAAAGATGAAGGGAAAAACAGATGCCAAACATTGTTTTACATGTCACGGAGGCTGCTGTTCTATAGATTCATGTCTTCAAATAAGTGCAAGTAAAATGTTACAGAAAAGGCTCATTGCATTGCATTCTTCTTCTACTCTTTGATATTGTCACCTCTGAAAATCAAAATGCTTATTTGACAGTGGCATTATCTTAAATTAACTTCAGGCTTCCAATATGAGAACGTTTTGGCCCAAAAAAGACTATTCTGAGGTTACAAACAAATCAATAGAAGGGCCAGGAATAGAAGACAAATAGGCCTTCTGCACTCCTTTTAGCTACCAGACCTCCTTCGGCTCAAAATCACGTTGCATCTGAACCTGTAGCCAAGGGAACACTGGGATTTTAGTCCCAGAAAGAATGAGCTCCAGTTCCTGCTCTCCCATTCCCTGGAAGTGCTTGGTTGGCATTCAGCACCTCCTGGGCTGTACCCTCCCTTAATGCTGCTTCTTCCACTGTCTCCACAAAAAGCGAAAAAAAAAAAACCAACAACCCACCCATGTCTTCTGCTCCTAAGCGTTTGGCTTCGAGCACCAGTCACAACTGGTTTGTGTTCCGTGCTTGCTTCTGCCATTGAAGTTTTATTTAGGCTTGATAGTGAGTGAAACAGTCAGGTGTAAGATTTTAAGTCTCCACTCAGACGAATCGTGCAAGGTACATGCCAAGCAGCCCGAGTGTTTACAACAGCCCGTGACAGAACATGTTATGCGTTGCAACTTGAGGCACTGCCATAGAAATATGGCACATTGCACAGAAATTGCTTTTGCAACAAGCTGAAAGTTGTGTTATTAGGTTCTGCTACTGGATTAACCCATGGACTTGCAATCTAACCTGATACCAGCAGCGAGGATTTATTACCAGCTGTGACTTTCAGTCCCATCAGAGCTCATAATGAAATCGCAGGGTGTGGGTATGGGTGTTTTTGTGCATGTGTGTCTGTGTGCATGGTTGCTGTGAGGGACAGAGAGGGTCACCCACCTGTAAGGGAGCTGTGAGCGGGTTCCTGTGGTGTGGCACCACAGCTGGGGCCCCTTGCAGCATGTAATTTTCTGTGCTTGGGGTTAAAATCTTCTCCAGTGGTGCTCATTTGCAAATTATTTGTGTCACTGGAAGGCACTTGGGGATAAAGGAGGGGTGTAATTTGTGTCTTGGTTACACAGATGGAAGCTGTTGAGGTTATGGAATAACTGGGGGTAGTGGTAGGTCCCAAAGTCTTTCCCGTGTAGTTCACCAGCCCTATGAATATTCAGATTACATCCTCTCCACTGATGCTGCCACCCAGAGTGCCAATTTGTTTCAAAGCTGTTAGTGTTTTGGGGGAGATATGAACACCTGTCCAGGGGGATTTGGGCAGAGATACCACCCGTCCAGTTTGTGTATAGCCCGGCAGCCTGCTGACAGATGGCACTGATTTTCAGCCACAGTTCGCCGACTGTCACCAGTTTCTTACCTGCAACTAAAGCACCCAAAAGCTCCGTCCTTCACTGCCAGCTAGGATCAGCTATAATTTACCTCTTTTAGCCATGCAAATAGTTTAGAAAAAAGCAAAATATTTCTACTTTTCCTCTCAGCTGTTTGACAAATGTCCCATCACCCCTTCACTCCAATCCTGTGAAATACAAATAGTCATTTCGTTAAGAAATGGCAATTTTTCTCAATTACCAACCTGTGAGTAACCAGATCACCATTGTACCTGGTAATAATGAGCAAGTTTTAATGTAAAAAAAAAAAAAGCCAACTAATGAGGTAATTAACCAGTTATTATATGATAATGACTATGCACTTGCATGCTTGATGGCTTCAATGTAATTAAAAACGTCTAATATGTGCCTGTTTGTGACCTGTAAAACAATTAAGAGGTTCTGAGGGTTTGGGCATTTCTTTCTGTCTTCAGTTTTTATACATAGAGTTTTTCTGTCTTTGAGCCCTCTGATTTGAAAGCAGTAAAATTACATCTGAGACTGAGAAATAGATTTGACTCTATGCAAATTCTTTGGAGGAGTTAGAGGACTGCAGCCTACACACCAGTGACCATTGCGACCTCAATGACATTGCTTTCCTCAATGGGGAAAAGAGTATCTGTTTTGGATTAAATCACAGTGAGTTAAGAGACACTGTAATTTTAATCTTTGATTTAGGAGAAGATTTAGGCTGCTGCCATACAGTACTCCAATACTTTAATTTAAATCTGAGCATGATTATTTCTGAAATAAGTGGAACTGCTGATGGGTTCAAGTTAAGCATATGCTTAAAATATTGCTGAATCAGCTGGGACCATCTAAAAGGCTGCCCTTTCTTAAACTTTAAATCCACAAAAGGAATAGCCTTCTTCTGAGTAACGTGTACCTTGTTGAGTTTGTATCCTGAATGCCTCTGTCTAACAGCACTGGGGATCAATAACTTCATATTTCTTCTGAATATTTTTTTCCTGTATTTAAGACTGCGCTTGTTGCCACAAGAGTCTTTTTCCTCCTCCTTTAGATATCCCTCCCCAATTGGTAATTTATTATTATTTTAAATCAGTACAAACATAAACATTGCTATTTTAATTAGGGAGAAGCAAACAGAAGTCACAGGCTATAAGGCACTGCGAGTACGCTTGCTACTCTCACATTTTAATTATTTATTGGAGTAAATAAAATTAAATATTTTCATAGCGATCCAGAACAGGATTTGAAGTAATTACTCTGTCAAATTCATCAAAAATTCCCTCATCAAAATAAAAACCTTGATGTCATTGAATAATTTATAGTACAAATACACAGAAATTGTAAAGTATTATAAATAGAAAACTGCAGGGTAAGTGAACATGAATTAGTTAAGGGTTATGTTTCTGAAAGAGCCTGTCATAAGCTGTATAAATTTTTAATAAGTGTTTTTGAGGCCTAATTTTCAGTGTACAGTATATACCAACAACTACAGGAAACAACCCGAAAATGGTGATTTAGAAACACAGCTGTTTATGGTAGAGGCCAGATTGTGACTCCTCTTCCTGGGCCTTTCTCTCACACAATTTGAACTAATGATGTTTGCCACTGAATGCCGATGGCTTAGCATGAATCATCTGCCTAAATAGCAAATACATTAAGTAAACCTAATTTTTATTATTATGTATGAATACCAAATGCTGGGATGATATCTAGCCTATTAAACCCCCAACTGTTTGGTGAGACATCTGTATGCCGATGACTTGACACCAGCCTGCCCGTGCTCAGCCTTTGATAGGGTTTCTGGTGTGACTGAGGATCTCTCTTCCTTGTGCAGAAGCTGGAAAGAGCTATTGGTCTTCCCTGACACCCACAGGGCCTGATCCTGCAAGCTGCCATCTCCCCACCAAGTGTAAAAGGAGCTGGAAGCACTCAGCACCTTGCAGGTTGATAGTAACTTTTGCATTTGCTCTTGTAATGCCAAAGGTGACTCTCCACTTTACTGGTAGCTAAGGATGTCTCAGAGGCAAAAGCTCTGATCTTGAGTCCCCTGACTTTACTGCTTTTCTTTCTAATCCTATTGAGTTCTGGATCAAAATTCTTTGCTAAAGGCCTCCCATAAAACAAATTAGCAACAGATCTGGACCTTACCATGCTAAAGCCATTGTTTTCAGTGGATCTAAGATGGATACAAATATCAACAGCGTTTTTACAAAACTACCATTGTCAATTCATGGTAGATTTGAAAAATAAAACTTCCTCCTTCCCAGTCAAATGAAACCTGAGATTTATGGTGGGATCTGCATCTAAGGCAGCAAAGGAAACCTGCTGCAGCTCCACTGATGCTGGGGGAGTTCTGGATGCAGCAGTGTAAGGCTGAGGTAAGGCCACTGGAGTCACTGGATTTGTTCTGACTTAATCCCATCCTAATGAAGCCTGGAATTCCTTTTTCACTTTCTTGTTATAAAGGTCATTATGCAAATTCTATTTCTATTCCTAAAAGTAGTTCTGGGAATTAAAGAAAATAGATTTGGTGCCATTTTCTGTTTGTTCTATTTTAAGAGGGATCATTTAAGGGAGGTTTTTTTCCTTGGCTTTCTTGTAGCACATCACCATTTTGGTAGACATGTCAGTTCAGATCATATCTGGCTAAAACTTTGTTTTTTGAGAACCAGTAAGAAGCACGCACTTTTTTGATCGATATGCGTTACAGAAATAGACACAGGTAATGATTTTCAGACAGCTAAGCCAAGGAAGCTTTATCAGATGTAGAATATGCTATCTCATTTCATGCATGCATCTACCCCTGGCAAAGTTCTTTCTATTTCTGGGACCTAAAGGGCCTCAGCAAGGTAGTTCTGCTTGTAAATCTCTGCTACATCAGAAAGGTCAATATACAAGATTCAGAGCAGGCACAGAATGACAGGAAGTGGGAGCAGGATTGGAACAAGTTAAAAATTGCAATCCTTCGCTGTTAGAAAATGAAAAGCCATGTACAGAACTCATGGGAACAGTTAGGAAGTACTCAGGAAGCTTTGGAAACCTTTGACTTACACAAACTTAAATGGAGCCTAAATTTTGCATTGTTTCTTTGTACAAGATGAAAAACACCCAGCTTTGATATAGCGCAAGATAAATCTATTGACAGCAGAATAGAGATAGGAATTTATTGCTGTACTGTTTCTCTTCCCAGTCATCACCCAAGATTTTCCTAACTGGCTGCATAAGCAGTGCTACCAAGCATTTTGTGGAGATTTTCAGTGACTCAGGAATTTAGTCCTCAGTGTCACTACCGCCTAATTCTCTGTCTTCCGTTCTGGATGATGTGGGAAACATTTGACTAGTACCCCAAAGATTATGTTGCTTTACATCAGATTGATATCAAACAAGTTTTTTAATGACTATTTAATTAATAAGAAACCATTTGCTTTTTTTTTAAACTTAAATTTTATCTATAATAAAGCTTCCTCTTCTCATAAATCTAGGCTACCGAAGTCTGCATGGAGCACAGAGATGGAGGCTTCCAGGCATTAGTTATTCTCTGGGTCCTTCCTTTCTCTCTGTTTAATAATTGATAGGCACAATCGTTCCTCCTACTTCTTCACTGTAGTCAATAGTGTGTCATCCTCTGCTGTCATCTGAGGTCACCTTCCTGAACTGCTTAGGTTTAGGAGTCAAGTCTGGTATAGACAAGTTAAAACTTTTGATAGTAGAAAGAGATATTCATTTAATATGTTGGTTGCTAATCATTATCAACTCATTTTAAAATGAGAAACTAGCTCGTATAGGGAATCGCTTAATTTCCCTAAGCACATTTGGGTCTCACTTGCTTTAAAGACGTGCTCTTAGCTTGATTTTTCTCTTTGGGTTTGGGGTCTTTAACATTTCCTCTTCTGTTGCTTGTGGTTTCATTGTAACATTATTCTTACCGCTTTTCCTCTTCCATCTGTTTCGCTTTCTACTCCACAAGGATATTGTAGTTTTTTTGGACGTCAAATGGAACGACAAAGGGAAAAAATCCCCGCAATTCTTTTTTCAAACTATGAATAGTTTTCCTTTAAAAAAAAAAGTTCTGGTTCATCTGCAGCCAAGTTTATTGGAAATGACAGCTCAAAAGTTCAGTGAGTGAGTGAAGTTCCTAGAGATCAGAAGCCCTCTGCTGTGTCTACTGTTTCCAGGCCTCAATACAAGGGCACCTTTTGGAAGTTTCAAGGTCAGCTGTAGGTCTATTATTATGTTGAATGGAAAGGAAATAATTTTGCACTTGTATCCAACTTCTTGTCATCTTTCTCCTTACCCTACTTGGGTTCTTTGTAGTACTTGAAGGCCTCAGCTACATCTCTTTTGGCCATTGTAAATGGTTTGATTGGTGTTGGCCATCCTATCCCTTCTTTCCTCTTTATAAAAAGCAAATGATCATGTTGCATTGAAGAAACCATTATTGCCATCAAACAATCTGCCTTAATTTTCACCTTCTCCGAAAGTTTCAACTCCTCATCAACATTTCAGAAGGGAGTAACTGTGTTGGTTTTCAGTGACTCTGAGAAACCCTACCAGTTCTGATCCACACTTTGGATAAGTCATAGCACAGAGACCACTTTGGACAAAGGATGCACTGGTCTTTTCCTTTTATTTTTTCCTCTTTGCTGCTTCTGTTTTTTTTTTTTAAGCATTTGTTCAAGCCCCCTGAAGCTAAGGCAGAGACATGAATCTGTACAAAGTTCCATTAACCAACCATCTCTCCTAACTGGCAACATAGAGCACTCTAGGATAAAAATTGTGTATGTTATGCCCAGAACTGCAGCTTTGTCTTCCTCTGAAGGACTTAGGCTGGTGTGTTGGAATCAAGCATTTGCAGGAAGTCCACCCACAGATATTTTTTCTCAAACATCTCTTGGCAGCTTCTCCTTCGTCTGTGCCCAAGAGAATATTGCTATAGTTGGTACATTAGTCTGGCTCAGCCCTGTCTGACTGTCTGAAACATAACACCAATTCAGCGACATGCTCCTTGCCCTACCTCCCTTTTTCTGATTCACAGCAAAGATAAACGGGACACCAGGACATGTCCCTCTGAGTTACTATTTCTGCCAGTGACTGGTTTTAAACCAGGGCTCAGGATTTAAAAAGTGCTGCTGTGCCCTAAAGCACCTTCTGCGTTTTGCTTGGCACACAGAGTTAGCAGCGGCTTCTTAACCGCTTGGTTTTGTATATGGTCACTGGGGCTGAGTGTGGGGCCACAGAGCACCTTCAGCTCTTAGGTCTGTTGAGTTCCTTGGCTTTTATGGAATTACTCCTAACTGATATCAGTGTCACAGGGATAAGGACTTGAGCCTTCTGTCATCCCCAAACCACGGGAATGATTCGCTCTTCAGAGCTTACATGGTGCTTTTCATGTATTATACCTGAAGTGCAGTATACGTTTGTCTGGAAACTAAAGGCTAAAGGCACACTTCAAGTCTGAGAGGTTTTAATTACAGGTCAAAGGGAGCAACAGAGAAAAGAATAAATATATAGAGAAGGAACTGTGTGAGGGACTTGCCTGGCAATAGCAATCGTCTTAAGTAAAATGATGGGAAGTGCCTTCAGGCAGCTTTGGTTGTACATGCTTATTTATGACTATCTCCCACTTTCACACTGCTAGAAGCAGTGGCAGCACCTGATCTCAGGGACTGCAGTGTCGTGTGACGATTACTATCCAGAAAGATATGAGAAGGCTCTATAATTTTCCTAGGAGAAAAGAAAAAATGGCACAAGCTCAGACTGGTGGGCAAGGTTACTGCTACTCTGACATGCCTAGAGTGGTTTGGCAGGTGTGAGGAAGTCGCATTAGCTCCCAGCTACATATCAAGTGGATTTTCAAAGAGCTTGTGATAACTTATAAAACAGAACATGGTTTGGGGTTTGAGTATTTATCTGAGCAGCTGTCTCCCTCTGTATGGGCCTAAGCACTGTTTGACATCATCTAAAGCTGTTTTATTGGCCATTCCAAAACAAACAAAACGCAAATAGGCTTAACACCTTTGGAAGGCAACTGCTTAGTTATTGTGTGGAATTAATTTTGGGCTGGGGATCCGTAAAGCTGAGTCAATATGTTGATCTGAATCTAAGCTGCAAGCTTACCTTTTAACCTGCACTTGTTCCTTCTTCTAATAGAGCTTTTTTTTTAACCACATATTATTGTGCCTTTATTGTCAACTGCCTTGCATGCATTTACATGAGAAATACTGTGGGCTCTTGCTTTGAGTTCATACTGCCTAGGAAAGAGTTTGAAATAAAACCTGCACTTCTGGTCCCGGTCTTCTTGGTTTACAGAGGGATACTCTTGGGCTGATAACTTGAAGATCTGGAGCTCTTTCACATCCTTAGCATCCACTGCCTTTTCTGGAAGGCCTGACCATTGGGCAGCTACACTGTTTTCCCTTGAGGAATCCGAGAGGGTTATACTGAGCAAGTCCTCCTCGTCTCTTGTGCAGCTGCTGCTGAAGTGCTGCTGGGTGCTTTACTGGTGATACCAGGGGCTGTGATGTCTTCAGCTTATCAATAACCTGCATTAAGCTGCCATTGCTTTTAGAACAGCCTAGGCAATGACTGAGAGGATTGACTCAAAGGATGAAAGTTATCTGGCTGGAAGTCTGCTCAGGTCAGACAGATAATACTTACAGGAAGAGGGCAATGTCTGGTGAGCTAGAAGTAAAGGGCAGCAAGGGGAGCTGAATCCTTCCTTCCTATTTGCTACTTTGATGATATTAAATCTGGTGACATGAAGTATGCCAATTTCCTTTCCTAGGATCTTCCTAGGAAGCATTTTATATCTGGGCTTACAGGCATGGTGCCAAGACATTATTTTCTTATGAAGTATGGTCACTGCTTGTGTTTTGGAATGGCTATGCATCTTGAAGGGTTTAAACTTAGCCTAAAAAATCTATCTCAGACTTTCCAGACCTAAATCTAGAAAGTCAGGTTCATATTTAGAAGGTGCTTGTTTGTTTTGCTATTTTATTTTACTTGATTTTCCTTGTGGTGTGCCCTGAGACACTTCATGTCATCATGCTTTGAGCTGGCAGCTGGGCAGGAGGGGGACATAGTGAGTTCCTCAGTGTCTTCATTGTCCTCTATTTCCCTCTGTTTCCCTGGTAAGAGTCATGAGCACCTTTGTATTTCTTTAGCACTCTAGGAAAATAAGAGCAATGTGCTAGTGTCATTTCTTCAGAAAAGAAGTGAACTGTCTGGGCTCCTTGGGCCAAAATTCAAGGAAGAAAATACAGATTTTGGGTGCTTACTGTGAAAAACCTTTAATAGCTGAAATACTGGGAATTAAATCTGGGCGTGACTCTCAGCAAAAATCAGCCATCTGAAAAACCAGGCTCTGGAAACTGAGTGCTGCATAAAGGGGAAACATGCCCAAACTTTCTGAAAGTCTCTGGCAGTGCCACGTTATGGAAACAGGGACCTGTCAATTTGTGTGTTGGTTAGGTAAGGTCCTTGTGTGACCTCCATTCCTGGGTCATCTCAGTACCTTAAGATCTTTTATAATTTTTGTGTTCATGGGGCCAGATTTACATAACAGAATATATCTGATTAAAATCAACAGGATATAACTGATTCCCTAACTAAAACGGTCTTTACACAGTCTTTGCTTGCATTTCTTCTAAAGTCACTTTTGCTGGAATTTTGCAAAGTGCAACCAGAATCACCCAAAACAGAGCACAAACACATGCACTGGAATAGATATGTGACCCCTTCACCTTGTGTTCCCACATGGCAGCACTTACAGTTGCCACAATGCCACTGCATTGGCTCTTACAAATGATTCTGCCACCCCACACCATGATTAAGTATTGCTGTTATAAACCAGGTACCTCTCATGTTAATAACAACATCTGTTAACTAACAAATTGCTCATTAACCAAGAGTAGCAGTGGATTTCACCAGATTACAGCTCTGCAGGTCTTTTATGAAAGAGCTATCAACAAAATGTTGTGCCTTTCTTATTCTTTAAAGATTCAAAGTAATTTTCTTTTTAGTATTGAGTTTCTTAAAGCAGTGGTTATCCCATACACTTCTGTATTATGTAAAAGCACTGTAAGATGATATTTAAAAAGAACCGGTACTTTCCCTTACCATTTTGCAGAATAAAATGTCTTTTCTATATGCCATCTTTGAATGGATTCCTGAACAATGCACCAAAACTTAGCTATAAACACACTACTGTCATATAACAGACCCTATACTTCATGATATCTACAGGGAATCACTTTTTAAAGTCTATAACATACAGTAGTCTTTTTATATGACTGAATCATATAAAAATAAAAATTGATAAAAAATAGTAATAAATCTGGATTTTATATCATGCACTGAGCAAAGTCTAAATTAAACTACTGTATTAAACCTTCTATGAAGTAGACCTAATTAATTAAAAACACCATGGTGAAGCAATTTAGCCATCAATCTCTTTGCTTAAGTGGGGGATGAGGTACATATGGTAGTTTACTGAGAAAGAAAAATGAAAGACCTGTTCTCTCCAGACTCACATTGACATGATCTAGGGGAGGTTAAATATGAGCTGCTATTCCCAGGGAGACTTCTCCTACAGTTCCTCCAGCAAGATGACTTTCCCAAAGCCCTCGGCAAGTTGGAGTGTGTCACTTATCTCCTGCTTCCAGAACAGCGAGTGGAACAAAGCAGGCTTGCAATGCTTTTCTGAACAAGTCAAATGTTGATTGAAACGGCAGTGGTGCCACGGAAGAGGGATTTCTCTATGAGTGCAGACTAGCTAGTTACATTGCTCATGCAACGGAGTTTGCCAGCACTCCTAGGAAGGAAAAGGAGATGCCAGTGTTTCCTGCCTCTCCAGAGATGTGTCCTGGCCCTAGCAGCATTGCTCTTGCATGCTGGACACTGGGGCTGAGGGTGATACTCAAACTGAGAGGGTAACGGGGCTGGAGGGTGGCCAGCAGTACCCTTTCAGAAAGGCAGCCCAGTGACTTGATGTATCGTTTCAGTTTCCAAATTGTCAGTGCCTTTATAAGAAGGGGGCAGCTCAGGAAACGGCTAGCTGAAAATTTTCCATTCAACCCTCCCTCACCACATTCCCTCCAACTGTCTACTTTGGTTTTGTGAAAAAAAATTGAGATTATTTTTGTTGCAAGCCCTCTGTTTTTCATGGAATGACCAAATGCCCAAGAGATGAAACTTCTAGGATCTAGTTCATTTCTAAATTCAGATTTGATGTGCCTTTTCACATGGCTCCTGCCAAAACAATGGTGATGGAAGAAGCAAAATATGTTGCTGCACATTAATGAATGAAGAACCCCCAACACTGATGAGACCTACTTTTTCAGTCTTTGGCTCTTCACCATCACAGATGCTACAAATAAGAAGAGATTTCCTAGGCCCCTGCTCAACAAGGGCACAGGCATTCAGCTGGGTTGCTTGTGGATGAAGCTGTGGGTAGTGACATGGCTGGGCCTTGGGGGACTAAGTTTAGGAGAAGATCATGGAGTTTCTTTAATTTTCTTGGGTCCCACAGAGAGAATTGTTGTTTGGTGCTCCTGGCCTTTTTAGTAAAATCATCGTGTTCCATGTGTAGATAACAGTACGCTTAGTATAGTATTTTCATAATTTCCCACTCTTTAATTCGATCCCGTTCCGTCAAATCTTGCAGCCTCCCAGGGTGACCATACAGAAAATGAATGTAGCTGTATCACCCCCATCAAGATGCTGCAATTGCCCAAAAGAAAAACTCTTAGCAAAGGCCTTTGCATGGAAGTAGAAATGAAATTCAATAGTATTTGGACTTGGATGTCAAAAAGTGATGCAAATTATAAGCAAGCCATACATTGCTTGATGATTTGCTCAAAACTTCTCAAATATCACATAGTTGGACTTTCTGAATGCTTAAACAGTGGACTGGAAGTTAAGCATCCACTGTGTAACACGTAATCAGTCCCTCGTACCATTCTTTTAATTTACTATTTCTTCATCCACTTGTATCTCTCATGAAATCTTAAATCAATGTGACAATTAATATTGCATGCACATGAAGGCCATCTACCTTTTTCACCTCCCTGCTACTTTTTTTTTTGCCCCAGACAAGCTAAGGGTGAGGTTTCATGTTGCACTGAGAAGCTCTGATGAAGAGCTGTACCCAAAAATCAGATTGACTCTTGCTGTATGCAGAAATCCCCCGTTGGATCAGATGTGTCCTTATGGGATATGTCGATCCAAGTGGCTGATTCAGCAGAAAAATATTAATTTAATTTGTAAGTCAACCAGATGTCTGAGCTGCCCAGTGACCATATAATGAATACATCCATCAAGGAAGGGAGAGGTAGAGGCTTGTGGCTGTAGATGAAGGCTGAAGTGGGATCCTCCTTTTGGCAGGGGCTTTGTATTTGACCAACTTGGCTGTAATGTGAAGATGCACCCATGGAGTATCAAAGATCCCCCACACCAAAGCCAGGAGTTAAGCTTGTTTGCAGGCTTTTGAGACAGCAGCTGTATTTGTGGTTGGAGATGCACTTCAGAGCTCAAGTGGCATTGGGAACACTCTGCATAATGTGCAGCCCACTTGAGCTGAGCTAGTGAATATAGGCAGCCGCTGGGAATCACACGGTGGCTCTTAGAGGAAGTCCCAAACCTTGAAGATCTTGCTCATTATTTCATATTCATCCTGTATTCAAGCAAACTCTTCATTCTGTAGAGGAGATTGAAACTAAGGAAGGACCCTGAGACTTGGCCTCCTATAAAAAAAAAGTTTACGGGCACTTGTCTCTCAGAGATCCTTTAAAAGAAATTATTCAGTGGTATGTGCTCCTACAGACATGGCCTTTTAGCTCAGGATTGTTATGGATCTAGCATACTAAAATCAATACTTCATAAAGGGGATTCTAGGTATATCAGCTAGGTCCCTAAGATAAGATGGGATAAATTCCTCATCTCAATAAAGAGAAATAAGACCCTCTTGAGCTTCATTCAAGCTACTTAAAATCTAATTCTCTCCTGTTGGTGCATCTCTCTCTTCTTTGCCTGCTTGGGAAGCCAAGAGTGACAGTTCCCAACTTCGGGGGACGTTGCACACAATGAAACCTGGCAGATGTATGTGATAAGGACTTGAGTTGCCATTTTTGGAAATATCATAAACTTTTGAAGTGAACTCAGCACACGCAAAATGCATTTATCTGGAAATAGTGCATGTAACTCTCCTTTTAGTGTTACCTAACTTCACTGCTGGCAAATCCTGGTGAATAAAAAATAAAAGTGTTACCAGTGCAGCACTGGTCTTTTACATTTATAAACAAGGAAGCCAGAACAGAGGGATCAACAGAGCAGGCTAAAAATGTATCTTAATGCGCCTGCAGGGACCTTTGCAAAAAGTCACTAAGATAAGGGCATTTTGACATGACACAGTGAGCCATGAAGGAGCTACTTTAAAAAGAAACAATACATTTGAATATTCAGACGAAGCACTGAGCAGTAAGTCAAAAAGAAACTACTACACTCAAATCTTCTGCAGCTTAGAGCTAATTAGACCTGTGCCTCGGAATGGCCCGAGCCTCATGCAATGTGGCAATGGTTATGATAATTATATTTTCATCCTGTGTTGGGCTGTGAGTTATATGTATATTGCCTATAAATGCTAATAGGAGCTATGTATGTAAATCCCCTCCTCAATGAGGTGAGATTATGCTCTGATGTATCTTAAGTAGCATGTAAATGCAGCCATTGGGGTGGTGACTGCTCAAGACTGGAAAATGGAGGGCTTTGCAAACCTTGAAAAGGAAGCAATAGCTGTGTGGTCAGGCTGTTTACTGGTGAAGGTGGGAAGGGGCAACCTGAAAATCTGGAATTAGCAGTGATCACACTGATTTCCTTAGCATGCATTTCCCACCAAATGTAACTAGTGGTAGTGATACAAAACCAATATCAATGTCCTATATGTAGTAAGAACTTTATCTGCATAGGTACATACAATTACAGATTTCTAAGTTAGCTGATGAATTATATATGATCTACTGATGCTAGTTATGTCACCTGGACTGAAGAAAGTTAGCATTTCTGATTGTATGACCATTCCTTCCTCTCAGCAACTTATTTGCTACCTGAAGACTAATTAAAGTGGTCTGTTGGCGCCTAGCTAGCCACCTGTGCCCATAATGATGTTAATAATACATACAAATGAGATAATGATGTGCAAAGAGACATACCTTCCTCTGTCCTGTAGTCTGCTGACTGTAGGACTGCTCACACATTATTTCTGTTATGCCCTGACTTGTACCTTGATGTACAGTGTCTCTAGATCCCTGCTGCACCATTCCTGCATTTTAGCTAGAAACTTTGGGCATGGCTTTGTTCCAGTCACTGCCCGGGGCCTGGAAGCTGTCAGTCTTCTGAGGAACATGCAGAAAACTAGATCCTCCACTTTCCCAGTGTATCACCATCTTTCCTCGGTGTGCCGCGCATCCTTGCTTCTCCAAACAGACACAGATCTGACCTACAGTGGAGCAGGTCCAAACCCATATGGGCCTGAGCAGCTTGGTGCTTTTCAGTAGAAGCCTGTCCCAAAGTGGCTGAAAAAGCCCAGGGGAGGCAGAGGAGAAATGCCCTTTGTTGGAGGAATTTCCCACATCAAGGACCTAAATCAGGCACGTCAATTTGTCACACCACCCTCTGCAGCATTTGAGAGTTCATAAAGTTTCCAAGCTGTTTCCTGGTATCTGGCCTCAAACAGCAGAGCTGGAGTAAAGAAGGGAAGGTTAGGGTCACACTGTCTTTGTGACAGCTGCTGAGGTGATGGCAGGGGTCTTGGTCCTCCTATCCTGGTATCTGTTTTCCATTAGGATGAATCCACTGACCTCAGCAAAGCAACTTTTGATTTGCTCTGCTTGTACGTTTGAGGGGTGCCAGGCTCAGAGCCTGTTTAATAATAAATAACAGCAAACCACATACAGGAGGTTTCATGACCTGGATAAAGACCTTTCCAGAGTGTGCTCTGAGACCCGCAACTCCATGAAGTCTGGACTGAAGCAAGGCAGGAGGGGAGAGGCTGGATTTTCTTTTGGGAAACGTTCCTTCATACAAAGAAATGCGCATCAGCTGAATGGCACAAATGAACTCCAAGGTGAATGGTCCTGAGCAGCACTTGAACAGTAATGTCTCCCATTCTGCCCCTTTCTTTGTATTACTCTGTTCTTATTCTAAGTATTTATTTACTGATTATGAGAAGAAACACACGACCTCACAGGACCCCCAGCAGGTGCTCACAGCCTCCACGGGCTCCTCGAACAACCATGGTATTCTCTCCCTGCCTTATTATGGTCCTTTCTCGAATGTGGGAATGTAGAGTTCAGACCTGCTGGAGTATTTGGGGAGATTGCAAGATATAAATAAGCCAGCTGGGGCTTCAACCCACCAGCTCAGCAACATTATATCGTGCTAGTCTTTGTTTTCACTGTATCACCTATTTTTCGGACCAGCGGTATAACCAAGTTGTAAACTGCACACCTTACAAATCAGTCTATCCTGACATTGCTGGAGCGTTCATTACAAGCTGTAAAAAAACACTAGCAAGGAAGGTTTCAGTTCTGCAGCCCAATTTTCCATTGCAATAACCCAATTAACTGGTGTGTGTTTGTTTTACAAAGCTCTAAGCTACAATAAACCATGCCGATACACAGGCTGCAGAAAGCTTCGTAATTAGGACAAGGTGTACAAATTAAACCACTCTTTTTAAACTTCAAACCAGCTAACTTCTGACATACTGTACTGCTGGGGCTTCTGGGACTAAACCCAATTAACATCTTAGTATTTTATAAGCATCGTTTTAATTGCATTTGTATGCAATCTTCTCTCCAAGAGCCTTTCAAGGTGCTAGCCCTCGTTCAGATTTTATTACTTTAGTGATTTAAATCTCCTCTATCTGTGCTTCCCGTTAATAATGACTAGTGCTACTTCAAATGCCGGCCCAACATAAAACTGAGCTCTCCAAAGAATTATACTTTAAAACAGTTACATTTAACTTTATTATTACATTTTTAATTTTTTTTCTCTCTCTGTTTGAACATTATGCCTTGAACCATTTTATCAAGCTGTCAGTGTAGTAAGTGCTGGAAGAGTGAATGTTTTACTTCTCGGTGCTTTGCTATGGCACAGCCTCTTGGCCTACACATGACTCCGTTTGAGCTGCACGACATTGTCTTGGAAAAAGAGCTTTTCTAGGGGCAGCTTAACCACTTGCATGTCCATGGATTTTCAAGATGCAGGGGGTTGGGGGGGAGGTATAATTCTATGAGAGACAGCAAAGCTGATCCCTCAAGCTGAGTCGCTTTTGTCTTTTTTAGGACAAGACCTGCCCTCCTTCCTTGCTCATCAGAATTGAGCCCTGTGAAGCTTTACTTATGTTAGTAGTTTTACTGACTGTAATGGGGTTGCTCAAGTTTGGATGAACTGGGCCTTGATGGGAGCAGTGGAACATTCCATGGAAAATCTGATGTGCTCTAAGGAATGTCAATTCCCATCACTATAATTTCTCCCTGTATAAAATTCTCTCAAGTGCTCTGTTTTTCTTTATGCATCTGCTTCTTTGGAAAATGACCTGCATTTCAGAGTTAGGGATTTGAAAAGAACTATAGAAGCATTAAGTAGTATAATGGAATGCCCTCAGCCCAATTAATAAAATAATATATAAAATGTGTCCTGAGATCCTTTTTCCAGCACATTATTATCCTGTTTCGCATTCTTCCAAGGAAGGAAAAAAGAAACAGGAATGTGTTGGATCTTATTGAAATGATGAAATGAATAAAATGTTTATTTTAAAATGCTGGCAGCCAAGCTCAAAATATTTTCCTCCTTGCAAAATGCAACTTAGGGTGAATATAGACTAATGTTACTCTCATTTAGGATTTCTGTTATGTGGATACAAATATTGGGTCTTAAAAATGCAGAAGGTTCCTCCTGAAATATTTTGAACCTTTTCACTTGATTGAGTATCTTGTCAAACAAAACTGGCAGCAGATCTCTTGGAACTGCCTGAATCTATGCAGATACGATTTCTATCATGCCCTTATTATGTGTAGTCCATAATAAGGATGAGCATGTATAAATCATTTCTGGCTGGCACTTAGGATGCAATACTCAAAGGAGAAAGACATTTCTGTCTTCAAATGTCTAGCAATTTCTGATATTATACAGTAAGTCTCCCCAGAACCATACAATCCTCAATTCGACGCAGCCCTCTTAGGAAAGAATGAGACTTTCATATCTTCCTTGCAAGAGCCACCAGTGAGATAAGAATTGTGCAGTTCAGATGTGTGCTGTGCTTCAGCCAGGGTGGCTATATTGAACTTTCATTTGCAAAGCCTTCGCTAACAAAATTGCACAGAGATGAAGGTTTTTGCCTCTGTCATTCCTATATACAATTATCTATGAGTAAGCATTACGTTATATATAGTAGATTATATAGTTATATATTATAGGAACACATTTCCCATGGAATGGTCTTCTATGTGCACACCTATAATGTGCACTAAAATAAACACATATATTGTGTGAATGTGTTTGTGTTTTCTCAGCAGTGATAATCTAGCTAAGCTTTGGTATTGTAAAATGTAATAGCATATGAAATGATAGATGATCTGAAAAGTTCTAACAAATCATGCCTTCCCCAGATACAGAAATGCAGAGAGCTGGTCAAAACTAAAGAAGCCATTTTACGAAAATAGTATAAAAAGATATACGTCGTCTATTTTCCAGGACTAGATTTATAGTTATTTTACGCTCCAGCTCTTTAAAAAATATTTTTCTGCAACACATTCCAACACCCCACCCCCCCCCCCCAACCCCCCCGTCCTTCTGAAGAATCCTTTTCAATGTTCTTCTTTTTTTATAGGACTTTCCAGGAGAAAAATATGGGATTTGGAAAACAAATTTTTAAGTAATTTGAAACATCATTCTGATCAAATCTTTAATAACAGTATCAGCAGAAACAGACAGAGGGAATGCCACGGAAAATGGATTATGTTAATTAAGTTAACAATTTTTAATGACAAATTTTGTTTCAAGGAGTAAAGGTGATTTTTTTTTTATTAAAAGCATTTTGTGCAAAATATTTCAACCACTCTATAAAAACATAAAAAACTAGATATTTTCTATGAAACAGTTCTTCACTGTAAGATGATGAGTGATATCTTTAGTATTATAGTTATACATAATAAAATGTTTTTTTGTCAGGCTTTATACATTTTATATCTGATTCATTTATACACAAATATGTATGTTACAGTGGAAAGAAATCTATATTGATATTTTACTTGACAGATTCTGATTGTTTCCTAATATGCAAACAACTAGAATGTCTCAATGAATGGTTTAGTTGTTAGGAATGTGAAAAGCAGAGGGCATTTTAGACCAGGAGTTCAGTGTATGGAACTGTCAGACTTGATATCCCTGAATTTTAGGTGAATCGGGGCACCTTGTTCCTACAGAGGTTGTTCTAAAGGGGACTAATGTCTTTTGGGAGCCAAGCTCTAGGGAGTGAGGGGCAGAGAGCATGAGAATATTTTATGCAAAAGAACCGTCTGTCGAGAATGGAATAGAAAATTACACTTCTTTAATGACAAGCTTTTTGTAAAATATGGGGAGCCATGGGGAAGCACATTATTCTGTTTTCTTTCTTTCTATACAGTGGAAAATAAGAGGTGTCACAGTGAGTTATCAAGTGCAGTGACCACTAATGCTCCTGTTTAGTGTACAATTGCCTGCCACATTACACACAATCACATGTGTCATTATATTAACTGGGTTTATATACTGTTCACCTGACTTCACCTAACAGTGCTTGCATAATTATAGCAAAAGGAAGAAGATCATTTGCTAAGGGAGGTTGCTTATAATTCTGTCTTCTGCCCTTTTAAAATGATGGGACCACAGAAAAAAGAACAACAAACCCTTCCCCCCGAAAGAAACCTTTATGAAAACTAACACTTTCTTAAAAACCTGTCAGAGGGCAGATCCGAGTCTCATTCATGCCAGTCCAGCGGGTGCTGCATTAGGCCCTGACCTCTTTTGCCTTCCCTGCAGGTTCAGCAGATGGAGTACTTCTCGAGCAAAAAAAATAAAGCTGCAAGGTTTCCACAGCAAAGTATGTACAAAATTGGTGTATTGCATAGCTCTGAGTGCAGTTTTGATAGCACAGTGATAAATAAATACAAACTAATTTGCAGTAATTGACAGAACAATTAGCAAAGCTGCAGTTGCAGAGTCTTTATTCCTGGTGGCAACGGAAAGAACTCAAAGTCACTTTCAGATCTCAGGTTTAATTTGGAACTAAAAAGGCAATCCTTTGTGTGCCAGCTAAGACAATTTTCTGGGAAGTCACTAAGATACAGTAAATGTGGAACCCAGTAATACCATTTCTAGAGCTCCTTTTCAGAACAAAATGGCACTTTCACTGCAGTTAGAAATGCTGATAAGGGTATTCTGGGATTTGAGCTACAGTTCAGGCTTTGTGGAACAATGGGAAAAGCAAAAATGAGTCTAGTGATGCAGTACTTGCTGGGAATCAATATCCAGCTACTGGTGTGCACCCTGCGAGTGTGTGCACTGATGGCAGCTCCCTGACCTGGCCACCACTCCCTTGTGCTGCGGTGTGTGGTGCACAAAGCCACACCAGACTGGGAGAGCCAGAGCATCCCCAGCTGCCCCTCACAAACAAATCCTCATTGTATGAAGTTCATATGGCTTTATCATACTTCTAGACACTAGGAACAAAGTATCCTGGAAAATGCTGGGAAGCAGAAATCCAAAGCAATTGATGTTTTTTCACTCCTGTTTCGCCCAGAATTAAATGTAGATAGCAATTTCCACACCACAGAGGAATCTGTCATGGCACATCCAGTTCTATAGCAATGGTGCTTCGACCACAGCATGCCCAAGCTGGAGCTCAGTCATTACTCCTGTCAGCAAGTACTATATGTGAGGACACTCAGATTCCAAAATCATCTCCAGTTACACCCTCTCTGCTCAGCAAATGTCAGATGTAGCTCTACCAGTGGTGTTACTAGAGCATTTTGGGCTTCTCTTGAGAAGGCAGCTGAGGACAGGGACAGGCAAAATGTTGCACAGGCACAAAGACTGTGAAAAGCCTGACTACAGTGACCTGGAAGGTGTCTGGGAGAAGCGGCAATGGCCAGTGCCGCTGATCCGTGGGTTGTATCGCCTAGCAAGAAGCCCTTTTATCTGCATTTGTCCTGAGTCTCCACTGCCCAGTCATCTGGCTCCTGTGGTGGGGCTCTGGCTTAACAACAGCAGTGCAATGCCGCAGCCAAGTGCCCTGGCTTCCCGAGGTGTTGACTGGTTTGTGTTTCCAAGTGTTACTTTAAGAAACCCAGAGAAGTTGAAGTGTGAAAGTTTTATGTTACGTGAGAGAAGAGGTCAGCAGGCATCTGAGTTAGAAAGAAACAGTGAGCGTGTTTTATTTCTGAAGCTGATGGTAAGAGCTTCAGAGCCGCTCTTTCAGCAGAGGACTTTGTCCTGCAGACAGTGGGGCTCTTTAAGAAGTGAAGGGGTGGGGGATGGACGGTGGGGGGTTGGGGAGACCACAATATTTAGTCTGCTACAAAAGCTTTAGTTTCCAAGGGTCAAGATTGACTTTGGAAAGGTCTTTTTATCCAGTACTGTTGACTGTGTGCACACAAGGCTTAGCATGAGCTTCAGCTGTCTTCAGTGAGGTGTGAGAGGTGGCATGCCTCTCTCGGGTGACAAGCAATGACGAAATGTCCTGTTCTGACTCTTCAGGCTGTGAGGAGTACTGCTGGGGTCACCTGGTTTACAGTGGAGTCAGGCAGAGTAGATACTCAGTCGCAAGGTCAGTAATCCATCTTTTTCCACCTTGGTATTGTGTTGACACCCTTGGAAATGGGTGCTGGCCATGTCAGCTTTGCCCCAGACTCCTTCACTTAGGGTGAGAAATGGTGCAAGAAAGCCTGTTGGATTCAGCTCCCTTTGGTGGCTAATACCCAGCTTGAAAACAGCACCCCTGGTAAGTGCTCCTGGAGCAGGGGAGGTCAGGGCTGTTAACTTGCTCTGCTACCACGTGAAGACCTTATAGTCATGAGACAAATGCAGTGGGCAAACGCACACATCTGCCAACGGCGTTTCTGCAGCCCTCTCACTGCAACGCTTCGGTGCCATCTTCGAGGTACCACCTTCCATCTCGGCAGGAGCAGCAGAGAGAAGAGCATGGCACTACCTGCACAATTGTTTCACAGTTGTTTTTTCTTTTAAATGTAGCTCTCATTTCTGAGGCAAGTCTTTACAAAGCAACAATTCAGTATTTAGAATACCTAACAAAGCTTTTGTGGCTCTTCTCCAAGCTTAGCAGGCTCTGCAGCCTGGGGAGGCCTGAGCTTGCTTTCTGTGAAATTCTCCCTCTCTCCCACATTATCCTCTTCATTATTTGTCTGCAAAAGGATTACAAAATACTCAGTTATTTCACGTTGGGCCCGATCCAACACCACCAGCTCAACGAAAAACCACCTTGCTGTCCTCACTGGGGGCTGGCTCGGCTCTTGTTTGAAATGGCTTGAGAGTCACTTCATCGCCTTGTTCAGAGCTCTTCAGAGGGCACAGCTCATACAAGGGATGGTGGCGGTCCAGCAAAACGTTGTGCAAAGGCAAGGGGTGGGTTTTTTTCCCCTTCTGAATGCCTACTCTGACATTTCTTGCCCCCCCTGTCCTGCAGCATGCACTGGGCATTTGTCACCACAAGCTTCTGAACCAGGTGGCGCCTAGAACCGCTGGGGAAGGCAACAACAACAACAAGAAGACAAACAAACACGAAGCCTGTCCCTGCAGCGAAGCCTCTCCACCAGGGCTGCTGGAAAAGGGGCTGTCGGGCGCCGTGTGGCCCTTCGCAGGTGGCCCGGGGCCCAAGCCCAGGGGGGATGTGGGGGGATGCGGGAGGATGCGGGAGGATGCCGGGGGATGCGGGGGGATGCGGGGGGATGCGGGAGGATCGGGGGGATGCGGGGGGATGCGGCTGCAGCGCCGCTCCAGCCGTCCGGGGAGCTCCGCAGGCGGGGTGGCGCAGGAAGGCCAGAAAGCGGCTTTTTGGGTAAGAGGGAGGCTGCCGGGGGGCTGTCGGGCGGCGGCGGGCCCTGCCCGGCTAGGTGGCGCTGGCAGCCCAGGAACGGCCCCGCCGCGGCCGCCCGCAGCCGGCGGGAGCAGCCCCGGAGCCGGGAGCAGCCCCGGAGCCGGCGGGAGCAGCCCCGGAGCCGCGCTCCCCGCAGCAGCGCGCGCGCACACACACACACACACACACACACACAGAGCACCCCCTCCCCCAGATGTGCCCTGAATTATGTATAGGTTTTAATAGATTGTGTCACACATCTGAAGTTATAGGGATTTGATATAAACCCACCATGCAGTAATTATGAGTGTAAAATACATTTGGGGGAAAACATTTTGCAGACTTGCCAAGACTAACAGCTTACAAATAAAGACCCATTCCTGCTCTGGCCTCGAGCTGTGCCCTGGAGAATTTGCACATGCATTTGAAATGAAACAATCCCCATATCTCTGTGTTTACTGGGGGGGGGGGGGGGGAACCCCCAAACGCTTCCTTCCATAGGTCCTTCTATAAATACGTTCCTGGAACTGGGCAGTTTGCAGTCAGACAGACTGCTGGTCTTTAATGTGTAATAATGCAAGGTTTTTAAGCAAAAAGTTGGCTGCTCAAATTAATTGGTGTCTTATTTTCCCGGCTGGAGCTGCTGTTTGCGAGTGAGGGCCACATGAACGGTCCCACCGTCTGTATCGTGCAAATCAGGCCTGTGAACAGCAGCTCCCACTGTGTTACACTGGCAAAGATGGGAGAAGGCAGGGAAGAGACAGACAGGCGACAGAAGGAAGGAAGAGGGGGAGAGAAAGCAAGACAGGACTACCGAAAAGGATTTAAGATGAAAAAAAACTGAATGGGAGGGTGGAAAAGAAAAGGATGGAAACAGGACAGAAGAGAGGTGAGGGGGAGATAAGAGAGGATTAGAAGAGAGAAATGAGCCCAAGGGAGGTGAGGCTGAGCTGGGAGCAGAGGAAGGGCCAGGGTGGACTGTGACCAGGGTCTGGAGTGGGCTGTGACCAGGGTCCATCATTTTGACAGTAGTGTGTGCAGGGCATTGCCCTCACTTCGTAGCCTGTAAAGAGTAGCCATGTCTGATGCAGAGGATGGATGCTCTACTGTGATGTTCAAACCATGGTTCATTAACTCCCACGGTATTCACAGGAGCTTTCAATGGGATTTGCAAAAGGAAATCAAGAAAAACAAGTTTACAGCCAGTCAGCTCACACATGCAGCCATATTTTTAGGAACATGTAATGAGAACAAGGTTGAAAACCACAGGTAGAGAAATGAGGTTTGGGGATGGGACCACTCTTTTGTGCTCAAGTGCTGTGGCAGACCTCTCATTCCCTTACATGTACCATTTTTGCTTTGTGTATAGCAGCATCCCATCTATCACTTTTCTCTCCTCAGGGCTTCCTTCTCCAAGCTTGCCAATATGGTTTCACAGTTACTCAGAGCTCAGGATTTATTTTAGGGATGATCATCCAGTGAACAGAAGTAGCATGAGGCCATGGAACAATCTGAAACCTGCCTGTGCCTTGTTTTTGAGGTTCAGGCAGAACTTCAGTGGCACCCAATTCCCATGAGACATCTCTTGTTCCTAGTGCTGCATGTACTGCTGCTGGGTTGTGGCCATTTTAAGTAGAAATGTGAGCACGTGCATCAACACACTTCTTACAAAATGAACGTATCTTTAAATAGAAAATGACCTGTTCGTTGCGATGTTGTTCAGTGGCCAGTTTCTGGCGTATTAATACCTTGTTTCCCAATATATTAAACTGCCTTCCTTCCCAATAGGAAATGAAGGATTTCTACAAGATTGCCAAATCCTCGCTGCCACAGTTCCATTTCTTCCCACAGTCTTTGCTGTTGGAGGAGGAGGAAAAAAAGAAAAACAGAAAGAAAGAGAAGGAGAGGGGAGCCTGGTGGACTAAGGATAGAGCAGGAGCTGAGATTGTTTTTTCTGGCTGACACACTTAGTGTTGCTGGTGCATTTGCTGCTTCCTTGAAAGGCCAGTGGGGGGAAAAAAGAGATTAAGGTCATCAAGATAATACAAAGAATATTCAAACTGGAAGCAGAGGGGAAATATAGAAGGTCTGTTTTTCCAATAGTAAGTAATCAGAGTACAGGAGGATGTAATTTGCAGATTAGAAAAATGAACAAAGACTATAAAATTAACTTTATGACAGAGAGGAGAACAGTCCATTTGAAGGGGGGGAATAAACCAACCTCCATAAAGCTTTATGACTGATACAATCAGTATGTTGGTTTAAACTAAATAGGAAATACCAGCAAATAATCAACCATGGGGCAGTCTTCAAGCCCTGGTTGTGTTGTAAGCTGGATTGGATGTGACACACAACCCAAGCCTGTGATTTTGTGCCAGTGAAGTCTCCACAAATTTCCAGTCCTGGCCATGTGGGTGTGCTTAGGGGTGGGGAGCAGGAGGGGAGTGCTAATGTGTGCCAAACCTGTTGCTGACAGCTGTCAATCATCTGTCCTCTCTTCCTCTGGTGACTTTTTTCCAAGCAAACAAAGCTCAACCCTGTAAATGTGCTTCCTTCCCAATGAAATCAAATTGTCTCTCGCACTCATGCCAGCCTGGGAGCAGCTCAGTGGCTGGATTGGAAACAAAAGGTTTTAATTAGCAAGGGGACTGCAAGTTAGTTACAGAGCAGGTTGCTATAACAGGGACCCCCGCTATCTCAGTGATAGAAACTGTGCTCAGCTCAGAAGAAACCATAGACATCTTCAAGGAAAATGTCTCATTTTCCTCACAAGAGGAGCTGTCCTCTTGAATTGCTCAGTGATGAGCTCCTGGTCTGGTCCAAATGAATGATGTTGCCAAAGTGGAGCAGAAAGAGATTTTTCTTACATGATCTTCAGATTTCATCCTAACTTTTATTCCCTTCGCTGTCATTCTTGTTTCTCCTTTGACTATTTTTTTTTAAGGTGAAAAGAAGGAAAGGGAGGAGTAACTCACACTTGGTAGATTCTGTTGTTCCTGTTATTCACGCCTGTAAATAACATTTCCAGTAGCCTGTGAGCCTATGACAAGTTTTATAGGACTCAAATGCAAGCCCTCTGAGGAGCTGTAACTCCAGAGCCATGTTCTCTGAAGGACAATTCTCTTATGTCTCTTTGCTATTTCATTTTCTAGCAGAGAGGAAAAAATACAAGGGAAATAAACAAATATATCCAAAAAAGGCAAGTGAGGGGCTGATTGTCCTCTCATGAAATTCAAGGTAAATATTTAGGAGTAGCTCCAAAGGTTTTAATGAAGGTGCCTGGATGTAAAATTGCTGTAAGCTCACGAGTAAATCTCCCAGGCTGCTTAAAAAGGAGGAAAAGCAAGTTTGCTCAGGAAGCAAGTTCGCTCAAGAAGAGAATTCTCCTCACTTGTGTGACAAGATCCCACAACAAGATGCTCAAATTTAAACAGTTTTTTCTTTTCATTTTAAATAAAGTGCCTGATCGTGAATCTTTGTGATACTGCTGTTCCTGAGGTCTATATACTCTCTTCAGGAATAGAGAGCAAAACTCTATCGGCTTGGGAAAGGTCAAGTGGCCTCAATAAAATACAAACAGATTCCAACAGTTGTTCAAACAATACAAGACAAAAGTATAAAAATCCTGAAGAATTAAATAGTCCTTTTGGTAAGAATGAGAAAGTTCTGCTACTAACAACATTTTTTCCAATTTGCTTTACATTTTGTTATCCCTGGAGATTTTCCTCAGGTGTTAAAAACAAAAGGTGTTAGAAACTTTTTGTGAACTTCTATTTTCTTGACATTTTGGGTTTGTCTTTGTAAAGCAGTTGTCTTCAGCTTTTTGAGTTGGGTCAATTGAAATTCAGGAAAAATCCCTAATAACTTTTTCATTTCCTCATTAAAAAAAAAAAAAAAAAAGAAAGAAATAAACATTCAGCCATCTCTGTGAAATCCTTTTCAGTTATCAAGAAAAAAACCAACAAAAAAAATGTGCCTTTGAAAACATGCAACCTGCTTTCTTTGTGCAAAACTTTCAGCATTAGCGGGCTTATATTTAGAATTAAGAATATGATTTTTTCCCATTGAAGTCGGTAAAAAATTCAGAGCCACTTTTATGGTAGAGATTTTGAAGCTTTGCTAGTTGTGTTTCATTAAACGACCGCGCTTGTCACATGGATGTACATCTTACTCCTTTAATGGGTCGTCCTGCCCCTTGTGATTAGCAGACGGAAGCAGTTTGATATATTTGTCAAAAAGACTGTCCTTTGTGAGCCAAAATAAAATGAATTCTCTGATATGCAAGAAGTTAAATACTTTTAGACTGGCTTGGCTTGGGATCTGACATCTTTTAATAATACTTATTTTTAGGTGGAATCAGTAGTCAGAGACCTTAAAGGCAAGGGCAAGGTTTCAAGACAGATTTATGCTCTTGAACACTTTGAAAAGTGTATGTGTGTATACACACATGTATCATTGCATTTATAGTGCCATGCTGTAACTATCTGCAATACTCCAGCTGCAATGCATCTGAATGCCATGCGGTCTTCAGTGCTTTTCACCTTTGTAGTTCCCTTGGGAGTTGAGAAAGTGCTATTTTTCCCATTTTACAGATGGGAAACAGAGGTTCATGGACAAGAAGGAAGACTGACAGTGTGAGGCATTATACACAAATTTTCCATGACAAAAACTGTGGATGTTTTTGTCTAGTGATCCCAAACACTGGGCTTCCTCAGTTTGAGACAGGAAGGGTAGTTTAAGAGGCTAAAGAAGTCCCCGGAAAGCTCAAAGTTTACCTGCAAGAGGCAGACCCCTGAAAATGAATAGCAGTGTCAGGTCCCCCAAAACCCACCACTCCCTTACTATGGATGGTCTTTCCAAGGGATGCAGGGGGCAGTGGGGGTGTGCAGACACAGAGGAGGGAAAGGAAGAGCTCCCCTGGTGTCCCAGAGGTCAGGATCTTACCTTGTTTCATAACTTGGCAGTTCTCCTGCTGACCTCAAGAAGTGCTGATGCTCACGTGGAAGAGCACATTTCCAGAAATGACAATCTTAAAAGAGGAGAGAAAAAAAAAAACCCCAAAAATCAAAAACAAATTCCAGTATGTTTTGCAGGAAAGTGTTTTATAGCTCTCCATCTAGACTACCAGGCACGCACCAGGCACTTCTAGGGGCCATTCCCTTGCCTACATTGTGGACACTTCCCAACTGGAGCAACTATTAATACTGACCACACTGTAGGCCTGGATGTCTCACTGAGAGCAAGTGCTCAAGCTGAGGACAGCAGGGTGTTTGCATAGTGCTGGGCAGAAGGGGGTTGCACCATCTGCAGTGCAGCAGTATGAGGCAAACTGGTGCTCAGTGCCTGGCCATGCAGCAGGGTGAGCACTGGGTCAGTGCACTGTGGGGATGCAGGACAAAAGGGGTGGCTCCCGCGTCAAGAGACTGCAAGCTGAATTCCTTCTTTCTGTCTTTAAGGTACATAGCCATTGCTAATTTTTCAAATTTTTCCCCAACTATTCTTTCCACTTCAAACATAACACGTCTGAATTGTTTGTGTGGAAATGTACACAAACCCAGACTTTCCACCCTGCTGAGATTTTTGCCTCATTTGACAGCACAATGATACTCGCCTATTTTGAATGAACCTTAACAACCCCTCTTTGCTGCTTGATTTAGCCTTTGCTCATACTGTGTTTAGAACTTTGGCTTGACTGAGTTAGACAGTGACTTGCGTGATGAGTTTTCCCACTGAGGAAGCCTCTGAAAGGTATGAAGACGGTGGGTTAGCACCAGTCCTCCCCACTAACGTTGCTGTTGCCCTCCCCAGTGGCTTGATCTTGCATACGGATGTTACACACATGGCGGAGCATTGCCTGTCACAGCTGAGTCAGCACAACTGATTGTCTCCAGTCAATCTTCATTTTCTGTAACTGGAGTGGCATTTCAGCCTTCTGTGGCTGGTGGAGGTGACACTAAGAATATGGTCCTTTTGAGGACCAAGGTGGGACCCTGCCCATCTTGGGCTCCATACTGATGGTAGGTGGGAGCCCAGGGAGGGGAACGCAGTCCCCTTTTCTGTTTCATGGTTCATGCCACCACGGGTCAGGGTGCTTCCTCCATGCAGCCCTGTGTTACCCTTGCTAGGTGTCCTGGCAAGCTGAACTGTGACGGCCTAGCCCCTCTGTTTTGTTTGCATTATATTCACATTATTTCTGAACCTTAAGGTTGGTGAGTTTGCAGAGAAACAGATGCTGCTGGTTCTGCTCTTACTTGCTACTTTCGGAGGATGCAGGCAGTGAGCTGAGGCTGTGAAGGGGGAGAGCTGGGTTGTTACTGCCTGCCTCGAAGCCCAGGCAGGCAGTGCTCACTGCAGCATGCAATACGGCAATTCATAAAACGTGACATTCACGTTGGCGGGACACTGCTGTGAGCCTATTTTACTCTGTGATAAAGACTACATCTGTCAGGGTTCATCTCCTTGTCGCCGGGTCCGTCGGGCAATCACGCAGGGCAAACTTGTTATATGCAGGGGAGAGGATTGGCTCCGCAGCGCGGGTACCCCCAGCCTGTGTTAGTGGATTATCTCTTGGAAGAGCTACTGCTGCAGAGACTCTCTGCATAGCCCAGGTTACATAGAGCCTTATCCTGCTGGGTGCTGGGTGGGATATCATCATCTGAACCTCTTCAGGAACCAGTCAACACCGCAATTCCTCTAGGCTTGAAAGGAAAAACCCATTGCGCATTTCAAAGCCAAGATTTTAGGAACAAAAATGAACCTTTTAATTGCATTTTTCACTTAGGAATGTGAAGGAATCACTGTGAACCTTGAAAGTTTGATATGTACCAGACCAGTAAATAGATTTGGCTTTGTTTTTTTACTGTTTTGCATACTTTGTTTTTCAAACTTTCACCAGCTCTGCTTTGTTTCAGTTAATGAAATTCTTCTGTTGCAGCACTGGGACTTTTAAAGCATTTTCGTAACCTCCTGTCTTGGTCTCCAAGGTATAAACATTATTTTATAATTAGCCTTCACAACTATGTTATACATTTGAAAAGGAGGAAAAAAATGTTTTTTCCCCATTTTTATATAGGGGAATTACAGTTTCTATCTGGGGACTGAAAGAATGTGTGTGTATGCGCGCGCAGGAGAGAGAGAGAGAGAGAGATTCAATCTGTTGAAATTTCATCTCCTGCCAGTTACACATGAAATCATCGTTTCGGAGAGAGAGTGGGAAATTACCGAATGCATTAGAAAAATCCTCACTCTGTCCTTAATGAAACTGCATTAAAATATGATGGGAGAAGGAAGACTTGGGGACATTTCTGTTCTACCAAAAAACCACGGGGAAAGAACAGTGACTTTTCACCCCCTGTTATGTAACTTGGCATCAGGCTCTCACTAGCTGATACTGATGGGAACTAATTTGTCTCTTGGCCTTATTCCTGCCAATCCCCTATGGTGTTTTCTTATGGCGACTTCATATCGGAGTAAAGCTGTCACCAAGGTAACCACATGTGCATATGCACAATCAAGTACATGAACTGTGTAATTAAGTCCAAGTGTAAATAATAGCATTCACCATAGTGTACAGTACTTGAGTGATGCTGCTGAAGGAGCCCTCACAATCTGTCTTCTGTTGAGTGTTAGCGTCACATTTTTATAAGATGGGGAAACTGAGTCACGGAGGAAGAGGGGAGCCTTCCAGGTGCAGGGAGAGGCAGTGCAGCAGTCGGAACTGGGGAACTCAGTTCCCTGCAGTGTGGGGAGAACACCCAGCTTTTTCCATAGGCACCACTTATTTAATGCAGCCACTGATCTTTAAGCTCAGGTCCTTTGAAGTACTTCTGCCAGGTTTACTCTCATCCAGGCAGAATTTTCTGTGCATGCAATTAGCTGTAGACAGAAAAGCTTCTTCATCCAGCCTGGGAAGGATACACATGGACTCATGTAAGGATCCTTGCCTTGATTTCAGTAAGATTTGGATCCAGTCCCAATGATCTCTCCAGCCTTTGCAGCAGGGAACAGCCCCACACGAAGGGAAGCTGCTTTGAATCCTTTTTGAAGTGGTAGCTTTCCTTGCTGTACTAAATTTTCGGGATATTTTCAACAGAGAGAATAAATCCATAGAAGAGGGATGTCTTAATGGACTTAATATGGAGTATGCCAAGTCTTTCCCAGTAGAAATGTCCCCTTGAATCTTTCATTCAGGTATATGGCAGATGCTTGAGTTACTGTACATTTCCAAAGGTTTGTAGTTTGTTGTTTTTTTTTCTGTGGAGAAAGATGCTCAGCCAAAGCTTAACCTAGAGGGAAGCTTTTACAGATAAAAGAGTGATCCAAGGAAGGGGATTATGTGGGAATCAAGTGGTTAATTTATGTTTTCAGCAATCTCAGAGAAAAAAATACATGTGGGCATGGAAAAATATTAGTCTATCTCTTTTGGAAGCCTCCAAAAAGATTTGTCTGAAGCGTGCATTTAAATGGGAAGGATACAGGTGTTTTCAGAGCTCTTCTAGCCTACAAGCAGGCCTGGGGCAAACCTGAGCATACAGTATAATGTAACGAGAAACACTCCTCCATGCTTCAGTGGGAAAATGCAAACAGGCTCATTTCCTCTTTTGAGGAGGACTTTAGATGAGGCGATCCTGGAGCAAAGTAACCTGTTTGCTGTCTTCACTGCCTGGAATATTGCGGTGAGAGAGGAGCGAGTGGCACACACTGAGCCGCACAGTGCAGCAGCAGCACGGCCACTGTGCTGAGGGATGCTACAGCCAATTCCCGCTGCTCTCTGCACCAGTTATCCACAAGATTTGTTGGGTGCCAATTTTGCACAGCTCCCTCTCCCCCTCTCTCTCTTCTCTCTGTCCATGCCTGCACATGCACGCGTTGAGCTGCTGTCGTTTGGGAACTACCAAAACTTGAAAATAAGTTGCCCAGGTGAGAAGTGCAGCAGAGACCTGAGTCCTGCCTGCCATGGAATAAAGCATCCGTGCTTTGCTGGAGTCTGTCTGGCTTCTGCTCCCCCTCCTCCTCCCACCCCATCCCTTTCAAGGAAATGCTCTGAAATATGTTTTGATTTCATTTTGCAAGTAGTCTGCTAAAAACATTTCTTTACAGCCTTTTGTCTAAGTTTGTTGTCTTTGCTAGTTCAGCCTTTAGAAGAAACAACAACTTTCTTTTTTTCTGTACCCATTAAGAATAATATTTTTTCAAAAGTTTAGGCAGAATCCAATAGCATATACTTCATTGCGAGAGCTAAAATGGGAAGGCAGGTCTTCTGAAAAATCTAGCCCCAGCTGTGACTGCTAAGCTATGCAGGTAACCAGCAAATAATTAAGGCTCGCACAGAAATTCAGTATCAGTTGGGTGACAAAATTCCCTTTCCACCAAAGAAAATCCCAGGTGAAAAGAAGATTATTTTAATTACGATGTTTTTTTTTCAGAAGGTTTACGAAGTATTCCCCTTCACCTCTCACTGAATGATGTTAATAATTCTTGGAAAATAGCAATTGCCATCAACTCTTGCCTTTGCTTTTTTTTTTTTTTTTTTTTTTTTTTTTTGGTTATTAGTTTTGTATAAACCATGGCTGTGGATGGCAAAGTAGTTAGTATGTTCCCTAAAGCTCCAGCTCTAGGCATCATGTAAATACCTGCTTTTGTGGCAAAGCAGAAAACATGCTGGCAGGGGGAAGAACTCTAGCTACTCCTTGCGCAGCCTTAAATAAAGGCAGGAAAGGATTCTAAATATTTTTCTTATATTTTTTTAAGCAGAGCTCATCATACTTGAGGACCTGATTCATGGTGTCTGAAGACTTGAGCTTGACAATGCTACATTGATTGTGATATGATTTTTGTGTAATAGAGCAGAAAAAGGACTAGACTCGAATTCAGCTTGCCTAACTAGATGTTGATGTCTTTCATCAAAGAAAAATACTGACTTGCTATTTAGGGTTGCTCAGTTCAGTTTACAGAGCAGCTCTTCTATTTTTAAAAGTTAAAATATCTTTTCGTTTTGCTTTAAAAATAAACCGACCAATAACCAACCAACAAACCAGTAATATATCTAATTTATATAGACATTTCAAAGAACTAAAAGAAAATGGTAAGCTAAGTGTTCCCTTATATAAAATAAGTATTTTCAGTGAAAATTTCCATCTGCTTCTGAAATATAGGAAACTCAAAATTATCACTGGCATTCACACGCCAATTATTGAACTCGATTGCATGATTCTGAACTTCCACTGATTTAATTAAGAGTAACATTTGGCCCTAGCTAGAAGCAATAATAAGTGCCTCTTCATTAGGTGTTTTTGTGGTAATTTCTTAAGGGAAAAGATAGATGCTTCTCAATCTGTCATTTGGTGAACTGTTCTGTGTAATATATTAGAGCCATTGATTAGTGTAATATGGCAAAAAGCAAAGCCTGATTGATCATCCATTGCAGTCAATGGGTGTCTTTGATTAAGTCCAAAAAGAGCAATATAAAATCACGGTAATTCCAGGCAATATAGAGACACACTTCTGGCTTGCATCCCTAATTCCGCTACAGGGTTTGTCAGTACCTAATCTAGACTTCCTGGGAAGTGGCAATCCCATCTCATGGTGGCTTTCAAGGTTGCAACATTTCCCTTTTGTTCTACAGAGGAAGGAAAACCAGACCAGTTAAAGTCACAGGCACACAACCAAGTTTTGTTGAGGCATCTGTTGGCAGCTGCTAAAGGTCAGGGGGGTTTGTTTCATAGGAGCATGGAGGAGAAGAGCCCTCCCAGGTCAGTGAGTCAAATCTTTGCCTATAGTGGGCAACCAAGTCTTGAAGTCTTGGTCTTCAGCGCTCTGAAGGTGACTTTGAGCTCAGAAACCCCCAGAAATGTATCTCCAGGAGACATTTTAGCTTCTGTGACAGTGTTGACATCCGTTACACCTCATTTTGCACTGACAATGTCATGACCAGCTCTTCCTTGAACCCTCCGGAGTGCTGTGGGCTTCAGTGAGGCTGTGTGTGGCCACAGCAGGCATTAGCACATCCTCACGCAGGATGGGATGTGACCTCTGCGAGCTATTGCCTATCCACTCGGAGCAGTGATGAGGCTCATTATTGCTACATAATTAGTTTATTCAACAAAATTTCAAAAATATTTAACCTGGCTGTTTGCTACTTCGTCTCCTGGGTTCAGACTGCTTTGTTTTACATCAGCACTAGTATGAAGGTTATCCCTTTAATCAATGGGTAAGTCATGTTTTTTTCTTATGTGCCATTGCACCTAGTTTTTCATAGAGAACAGAGACACCAATAAGAACTTACAGGCATTTACAAGAGTTAAGTGAATTAGGTGCCTGATTTACTTTGCTGTTCATTTAGGATTAAGCACTTACTTGCCAAGTTGGTTTTGTACATCCTGCTGCATCCCTGACTACCTAAAGACCTTTAAAACTGACTCCATAAGCTTTTGATCTGGCCTCTGTGTTTTTCCCTAAAGTACAAAATGCTCCTTTCTATGGAAGCATTGGTATGTGCTAGCTATCTGTCTGGATGCTGTGTGATGAGGAGGGGAGGGAAATGGCCAGTGACAATGATTTCTCTAGCTGATTGTTTCCCCCCCCCCCCCCCCTAATTTAAATCAAAATATCTAAACCTCAGACCTGAAACCAACTTCACAGTCTTACTTTGTATGTAAAAATATTCCATTTAAATCAGCAGTAAAGCTAACATGAAAGTGCCAATAAATAATATATGCAAAGAGTTTTTTTTATCAATATATAAAGAAATGTGGAGTTGTGAAGCTGCTGAAAACAAGCATTAGGAAATGTAATGAAGCAAGAATTAGAACAGCATAGTTCCTCTGGCCATTATAAATGAGAACGCCAGGTACCTGGAGAACAGGAAAACTGATGAGTACAGTCTGTTCAGGAGAGAAGGAGGAAAATTTCCCCCAGGAACACATTTCAAATTACTTATTTATGAACTGATGAACTGGGAGACCACCTATAGAGAGACAGGAGCAAGCAGTCTGCTGCAGACAGCTACAGAACTCCAGCTAATTGTGCTGCTGTTTTCTGTTATAACTCCTGCTCTCCAGCTGGGCTTCGGAGGCAGGAAATTTAGGCATTGACTAGAAGTTGCACTTTCCCTCCTTCTTGTCGGCATAAATATATACATGTATATTTTAATCTGCTGGAATAATTCAGCAAAGGCCTGGGAAAACAGCTGCTGCTTTTGTCATGACAGTGTTAGGGAGTTTGTGGGGTAGGGCTTCCAAGGGAAAAGTTCCTAAGCATGAGCCCATCGCTTGACAAAGGTCACCCCAAAATTTGGAGATATTCCTGGAATTGGAAATGTGGAATGTGCCCTTTATTTTCTTCTCTGCATGTCACTGTCAGGATATTAACTACACATACACAGAAATAGAAGCATGCATGCATATATAACAGCTAAATACAACATGTATTAACCATGTAAATGCATGGGGGAGGCTGCATACAGATATACTTCATATAAATTTCCTACATAAATCCCTGCCGGCAGATATTCTTTTCTCTGTCCATGCTCATATATACACAAGCATCAAAATATTATTTCATTTACACTGGTGTAAGTATAGAGTGGCTCCAGTTTGCTCCTTAATACAAAAATCAGAGTGTAGCCCAAGTTACAAGAATTTTTAAAGCATATTAGAAAAGAAAAAAAAATAGCTTTAGGTACTTGTTAATGTGATAGAATAAGATAGAGAAGAGATAGTTAGTTTACTGTAAATATTCAGTAGTTGAAAATTAATTTCAGTAGACCTCATACCAGTTGAAGCACAGGAGCTTTTAACAAAGAATTCAGTTTATCAGCTTAGAAAACAGAATTTAGACGTCTGGCTTGTAGGAAGTAAAGAGAGACAGATGAACCATCGTCAGAGGACCGTGAGGCTCTGATATCATTTGTATGGTTCAACAGTCTCAGCCTGTGTTGTGATTTAGCACATGGGCTCTACATGGTGCTATCCGGTGTTTTGACTCGTGACCCACTAAAACTCCCCCAACTGATGGCTCACAAGACATGGCATGTCTGGCCAGCCTTGAGGGCAAATATAGAAGACCAAAGGACTGAGGAACAATGAGCACAAGACCGTATATGCCTTCCCGGAAGAAAGCAAATTTGATTGCCCTCAATGAAAATCAGCCTGAATATCTTGCTGCTTTCTCACTGAGGGTACTGTGCTTCCTCAGGTAGTCAGGGACCAGATGACTGAAGGGTTGGTAATTGTATATTGGGACCTCAGACTGTTCCTGGCATTCATGTGGTGGCCAGCACACGTCACAGAGCACTGGTGCAATGTCCTGCCTGCATGAACTGGCTCCTAAGAAGTTGTCTGCTGGATTCAGCACTGGCTGCAGCTTCTAAATGCAGCTGATTCAGGATGCGCTGCATTTAGCCCTCTGCAACATGGTGAAGGCAGAGAGTGAAGGAGTGAGAGACATGTCTGAAAGAGGAGGATGCAATCATTTGCCATGTACTGGGTAATAAGGTGTGCCTGGTGAATACTGAAACTTGTACCTTATAGAGGTTTAGAAGAAATGTCAAAGATTCAAACCTGCCAAGTACCAAGCATGGTTTCAGTGGGACCTGGGAGTGCTCTGATACAGCACAGAGACTATATTCCTTTCTTCTTTCCTGTAGGTACATTGGTAAGTCAATATAGAGAAAATGTGCAGTGCTGTTGCTGGGGCTGCATATGTTCCATGAATAGAGAATACAGTTTGCCATGCTGTCATTTATTGTAAAATGCTAACAAGAATGGGACTGGAGTGACACAGTGGATCTATCCCTACTCTTCATTAAGTTAGACACCAAGAACATTTAACAGTTTGCTGCAATAGGACTAGAAAAACTATTAACCCCAATAAAACCCCTGTAAGGATGTGAGGAGATAAAAGGGAACTTCGACAATGTGGGAGTTTTTATAGAAATGAGAAGAGAGAGAGAAGGGCATCAAGATTTATTGCAAATGACTCTAGTAGCAAGAGGTTCAAGCATTAGCTAATTTTTATTTGCTTCTTTTATCATAGAAGTAGCTGAATTTTAAATAATCAAAGAATCAGTGATGATATTAACACCGCTTCAATGAGGAAACTTAAATTCTTTCATTTTTGCTTCTGTTCTTAAAAAATTCCTTCTGCTGAAATGAATATGTAACAGCGTCACACCTCAGTGAAACTTTTTTCTTTCAGTATTCAGAACATTTTGTGAGGCTGATCAATTGGGATTTTATTTTTTTTTTTTTAATACTCGACTTGGTTACACTGGCAGGTATTCACAAGTGACAATTATTTCAACATTAATTTGATAGCTCCCGACAGCCTCGGAGATGGGGTAGAATCACCTGGAAGCTGGCATTTTGCATTGTACCACTCTGTCTATATAGTAACTGTCATCTTCCATTCAATATGGTAAATGCTATCTGCATACAGGCTTCTAAAAAGTTATAATTTCTTCTAAGTGATTGAAACTCATAGATCTCTCTTTCTCTCTCCCTTTTCAAGCTACACCTGAGAGGTAGCAATGATGACAGGCTGGTTTAACGCAGCTCTTGCCGAGATTAAGTAGTTGTCAGACAGATATCATTGGAGACTAAGGGATTGCTTTTGGAAGTCATTCTGAATTGCTAACTAACGGGGAGCTTGTTCCTAGACGGGTGTCGATTCTTTTGTTTCCAGGGATTGACACATCTGCAATAACAATGGAGCATGCACTCCTTGCCTGATACCTGATTTGTGCTGGCCACCTTTCTATCTGGAAAGGAGGATCTAATGAATGTCCCTTTCACCACTGATTTGCAAAAGCAGAAAACGCCCCGAGCTGCTATTTTTGGACTGGTGGCTTAAAAAATTTGATTATTTATAGCTAGGTGAATATGTTTGCAGCAATACTGTTCGTCTGTTAGAACAGACTTAAATATTGGATGAACCTATGTGGAGGTTCAACAATAATCTCTCCACTGTCAGCTCTGCCAGTTTTTAAGCAGGCTGTTTGGGAGGAATGTGTGTGTAACTGCCTGTTGTATTCTGCTCACCTCCCGTTTCATATACATCCAGTGACAGACAGCCCCCAATGAACAGGGAGTAGCTGAGGCTGACAGGTCAGCTGTAACACAACAAGTTGTCACTGTCATGGGAACATGGCAAGTGAAAAGTAGATGAAGTTGCCTAGAGGATGTTTTCATCAATTTAGTGTTATATACAAGCTAATAAATCTGCAGACACTCTCACTATACACAACGGGTGTGAGAGAGAAAATGACTGAGCTTTGGCTCTGTTGGCATTTACCGGACTAGCTGCAGTAGCCACTTGAGCTAATAGTGTGAATGATTTAACTCCTTTCACTCCCTGCCTTTCCTAACAAAGTATTTCCCATGGGACTTCAGACTGAAAAGTTTATTTTTAAGCATGGGAGAGAGAGCAACTCTCTAGAGAGCTTCGGGAGTTGCAGGAGGCTGCTTTCTCAGAAGAGGATGAGTTTGGTGGGAGGTAAGGGGATGCCTCCACCACTGGAATCAGAAAAGGTGGCAATTCGTGGGACAGGGAAGAGCTCATTTGCCAGAAACCCTGGAAAACACCCTAGACCCCCAGAACTGCCTGTGTTGGCTGCTTGGACATTCTTATATTGATCAAAATTTCCAGACCCTTGGCATGAGCACTCCCAGATATTAAAAAGGTGAACTCCAGCATAGCAGAAAGTAACACACTGGGGGATACAGATATTATAATAATTACTTAAGGAGCCCTGCTGGATGTTCTGCCATCATTCTGGATTATCTGCAACGTGCATGCTAGTTTATTAAAGTATATTCTTTACAGAACAGTAGAGATTGTTTAAATTGTATAGTGAAGTAGTTTACCTTTATGAACAGCTCGTGGATAATTTGTAGCAAATATTGAAAGTTCAGAGTTGTGCTCTGTTGTGTTAGTTTAATTGTACAGTATAATTTCTTTTTCCTACATGATTGACTACTCATTCAATTGACATAGCGCAAAAATTGAGTGATACAATCAAATAGACAGTTTGCAAGAGGCATTCAGTGACTTTTGAGTATTTATCCTTGTGGATGAACACGGGAAAACATACTGCTCTAGGTTAGATTTCTGTACTGTTGGGTTCAGCCACCACCAACTGATTCGTAGCAGATATACTGAGTAGTATCACTTCTTACGTGTTAGCACTTATCTACCGGAATCCCTGATTATTTCACAGTAATAAAGCATGCTCTCAGCTATAGAAGGGTCTTGACTGAACCCTTGCACTGGTATCATGCAAATAGTTCCATTGATTTAAAATAGAATTTTCTAATATATTCACCGTGGCATTATAACTTTGTTCAAAAGAAGCCTAAAATACCCCATAATTTAAAACTCTTTTATATCTGTAACTCTTGTCCCAATGTCTTCTTGGTACAGAACCTGTGCAAGCCATTAACTCTCAGTTCAAAGTTATGTACATTGAAGAACTTTGTGAATAAGGCTGAGATAGCAGTTAAATATGTAAATTCAACCTCAGTATCCTCAAAATGCTCTAGTAAATCAATGTTAATGATAGTAGTTTCCCATATAACATATTTAATTCTTCCTCTTCAAAGCATTTTACAAAGAAACTCCATTTTACAGTAAATACACAAAGTACAGAGTACAGGAAACAGAGGGAAAAGGAAATTGGTAGTCTGAAAAAATGGAAATAGGTTTAGAAACAAAAATTTTCACATAAGTGAAAAATTGGAATTTTGAGATTTTAAGAAATGTGACTATCTCTTGTTAGAAAAATGAAGGCTATAAAGCAATTTGGAAAATTTTATCAATTTCTACCTTAATTTTTAAACATAATAAAAATGTGAGAGTACAGGTACTTCAGGCAGAACTATGGTTTCAAGAGGGCATCAGCAGTGGCAACTAGCCACTCCCATTGCCTGTAAACTAGCATTTGCTTTCTGCAATATCACAGTTTTAAAAAAAAGAAAGGAAAAAGCACCCCATACCTTAAAAACAACTGAAAATAAAAAACCCCACTCCGCTACTACCACCCTTTTACACTTACTCACACAGTATTTCCTGTACCTCCCCTGCAATAATGAAGCCTCTGCAAGTTTGCAAAATTATGTGTAAATATGAAACTGACACACTGCTCAGAGACTGTTAAATACTGTCGCCTGACAAAGACTGGCTATATACTAAAATATTACTGCTCTGTATGATATTGCACACTATATACTAATCTGCGTATGTCAGTTGACACGAGACAATAAGTATAGTTATTAAAACAAACATGCAAATTACGTAAATAAGTCTTAAATAAACCTACACTACCATTGCATTTTGTGACACCAAAAACTGTTCAATCCATCTACTACCATTGCAAATTGTTTCTTTAGATCTCAGTTCCGAGGCAAGAAACGGCATTACAGGGTAATTTAATCTATCGTGTGATTATGTTCTCCTAACCATGCCTTTAACACACCAGACTGAATTGTCTCTGTGAGTAACTCCAGTGCCACAAAAGCGTTACACCAGTGGAGGCTTTGTCCCCCCAAATGTACCAAATCAAGGGCATGCAAAACCCAGCAGATTTCCATTATAACATGCACAAGGAAATGCATTTAAAGCCAGCTGAGCTTATGTATTTTAGGATTCCCTATCAGACAGTGCATGTCAGAAAAGATCTAAGGCCATGCTAACTTTTGCTTGGGTCGCTTTTTCTCCCCACTGGCCTGCAGGCTGAACAGAAACGGTTATAGCACTGACATAAAGACATTTATTCCGCTTGCCCCTGTTCCTGCATTGAGTAAAAAGCAGCTCATGAACCCTATATTTAAACTTTCTCTTCTGATTTTTTTATTCACTGATCCTTCCAGAAAAATCATGTTATGGCAAATGAAGTTTCCTAGGGATTTTTTTTTTGGCAAGGAGAGGGTCTAAAATAGGTCAGTGACAGATGAAAAATTGCATTCACCTCATATTCATTCGCTGAAGGAGACTGAAATATCTCCTGAGCACTGCTTCAATTTCATTTTCTTATTCTTGCCCCAAGTTTCCTCCATTAGGACTTTTTTACGGCAAGAAATGACTCAAAACTCAATCAGTGTGGGACTTGTATAGTTAAAAAACAGTTTGCCACAACAACAACAAAATGGCTGTTGTTTTGTACCTCACTGATAAATGGATGTCTATTGTTCTTCCACTCTGGAAATTAATAACTGGACCAGTTGCCTTAGAGACAGCCAGGCAGCCATTAGCAATCAGTAAAAATTAATGTACTGCAGGGAATTTAGCAAGGCGATGTGTTTAAGTGTGTAGGGGCACCTTAACCACCCATCCAATACAGGTGAGTGCCGGCAGTCCCCAAGCTGTTCCCGCTGCCGTGCCGTACCGATGCCTTCGGATACAGACAAGATGTGCTCAACAGCAAGGGGGGTCCCTGCTAGAGCCATAGCTCGGTGAGAAGCACTGTGTTTTCTGGGCTTTCCTTGCCTTGAAAGCATGCCTGCTGCTTTGGGCAACGTTGTAATACAGCGTTTTCACGGGGAGAGGTAAATCTGGGGATGCAGAGGGCCCAACACGGCAGCAGCTCTTTGTTCCCCCCCCAGTGCTCCGGCTCTTCCCGTCTGCACGGCTGTGGCTCCTGCCCCATGAAAGGTTCTCTCAGACGGGTTAGCTGTGTTTTAAAAAGTCCCTGAGCGCTTTTAAAACTGTCAGCACCATTATCATTCATGATGCAACTGGTTTCCAAGCCCGGCTTCTGTTTTTCCAGTGGGCAGCTAAAGTCCCCCTAGATAATTACCTTGGTTGTGCAGTAGCTGAGCTGGTGAGACCAAGTCAATTACTGGAGGTGTCTTTGTGCTGTGGATGCAGGGTGCTGTGAGTGCTACCGGTGTGGCCGCTCCGCAGCGGGGGCTGTGCCTGCCACGCTCTGCCTGGCCCCAGGACAATCCTGGGGGATGCCCTGGACACTCCCAGCCCTGCTTTCCAGTACTGGACTGGATTTGCACTGCAAGGAGCCCTCTTCCTGCAAGGGGAGCAGCTAAGGCTCATGCAGGGTTTGCATTTTGCTCTTGCCCCCTCCTGTTTCTCCACCCTCGATATGATACGAATGTGATTGCAAATGGGTGCTTAGAGTCTGGGAGGGTACGGCTGAGTCTGAACATTTGGTTTCCTGATGATAGCTGCCCTGTCCTGTGGTAGGACAAGCTGTTGTTAAATGATTACAAACTGTAATTAAAAGATCTGGTTTACAGGGGTTCAGACAGATCTAGCGAGGGCATAATCACTGCATCTGCACAAGGCTTCCACTGGCTGCCTTCCTCCTCTCTTCCTTATATCTTTGCAAGGGGGGTTGGCCGCCTTCTGCCTCTGCAGTTGCAGGGGAATTTCACCTTGATGTTGACCGCACGTGGTTCAGGAATATAACAAATCGGCTGGCAAGTGCCCTCCCGAGGGAACTCATTGCAGCATGGGAATGACCACTTTTGTACAGACGCTTGGATCAGAGCTAGACTGATCCGTCGGTAACACACGCATAAGTCCTGTTAAAGTCAGTGGGAACAGTGAGTCAGCAAATGAGAACAGAACCTGATACCTTACTGTCCAGAAGCACGGTTGCTTTATAGAAGTAGGTGAGTAAACAAGAGAAGCGGAGCTCTGTGAAATAACGAAGCAAAAAAAAAAAAAAAAAAGAAAGTTTGCAAATGCAAAACACTGATGAGTTGCTGGCCGTCATTGCTTCCTGTAAAATCTGGCAAATGGGCAGGACGGCTGAATTAAATTATCTTCTGATTTTAGGGGGGAGTTAGAAAATTAATACTAGAGTGTCACCCACAGTTCTTCTCCAGCACAGCTAGAGAAAATGGAATCCAGAAATTCCTGGCCTTGAAACTTAGGGTGGTAGGAAAGGATATCTCCAAAACTGCCTGGTTTTTTGTCAGATGCCATCAATAGATCAGTCATTCAGGGACACCGAAAGGAGTTAGACTAACTAAAGGGAACTTTACCACATCCTACTGGCAAATAGACTGGTCTGAGCAGATATTCTCCCAACAACCGCATATTTTTTTTTAGAGTTTCTTGGAAAACTTCTTGTGTCATCGGTGTCAGACAAACCAGATGGGAGTTCTGAGTTGATGATCACATTTTGAGGCTGGAATGCAACATCTGGAGTTGGTCAGCATTCCTAACAAACTGATCAATCATTAGGTGGAACTGATTACTACCATCTCCTCCTTTTACTCTTGAATCACTTAGAACTGTTTTTTTTTTTCTTTTTATGAAAAAAAAGAAGAAGACAGAAAGCATGAAACACAGCTGCTTTATAGGGACTGAGGTTATGTGAGTCACAGTGACTAACCCATTACACATATCTCTTGTTGCAGTATCGAATGGAGCAGGGATGAGATAGATCTGCTCTAGTAAATATAAAATATCATGGGTCATATTACTCAGCAACAGTGATTTTGCAGCAGCAGCAGTTTTGAAGTAAGACCTTTTCAATAAGTCACTATATATAGAAAGATTAGGACTAATGCTACTAGCGTCAGTGTCTGAGATCAGGGTTATTTAGGAGTATGCTAACGTTTGATACAAACACACTCGACACACCATGCTGTGCCAGCCTTGCCACAAGCTAAATCAGAATTGCAAAACACCAAAATAATGTTCCAGCCCCTGAAAAGTCTATCATCTTCCATGCATTTGTCTTCCAGGAAAGAGAAAATGACAAGGCAACGTGCAAACCAGGCCACATGTGTACTTCACTGTCCTCACATGTGTTTCATATATCGGTGCTATTGTCAGACACTGCAACCACTTCCCAAGTGGTGATAAAACCAGCTCCATCACTGCTCTCCAGGAGAACCCCCCATCTTGCCTCTCCCCATGCATCCCAGAGGTGTGCTGGAGGACCACATCTTTTGCATTGCTGGTATGCCACACAGCACAACAGACACACAGTTCAGAGCTGCATGGTCTGTGTTTCCAGCACGTGGCTCTAGAAAGACTGAAAGAACATACACAAACCAAGCCTGATATTTGGGTGGCATGTGCACATCTCTGCTGAGTTTGGACCTGTGTATCCCAGTGGATATTCCTGCACCCAGTATGGTTTGTGGAGGTGCAGATAAACTGCTCAAGAGAAAATGGACTGTGACTGAAACTGGGCAAAATGTCCATTGTGAAAGCTGAACATGACCCCATTTTAGGACTATCTTAATGTAACTCACTTTTGCTGCTTTTTTTTTATCACAAGAAACCCAGGTCGGGTTCATTGCATAGTTCCTGAGCACCGTTGCTATGAAACTTCTTTGCTTACTGTGGCATACATCAGGAATTCCCCACTGAAATCAGGAAAAAGTTTGATTAGGATCTTTCCTTAAGCCAGCTGATGGTTTTTCATAGAAAGTGCGAGCATTTTGTGGATTTTCCTGGATTTAAAACAAAGACCAAAGAAATGTGGTGGTTTCCAATGAGTTTTGCTTTGAGGTTCTCGGTCTGTTCATTATTTCATGCCCAAAATGAAACATGAGAAGTGAAAAAACAGAACTTGTGTCATGAAACTGAACAAAATGTTCCCATGAACTTTAAGTGAAAGAAACCACAGAGTAACCTGCAAGCTTTAGAGAGATGTGACCATGCAACTCACTTCCCACTGCTGAGTCAGGGTTCCCACGCAGTACTGCAGCCCTGGAAATGGACTGTACCCCTGAACCTCTGTGACCCAATCTCTCCCATCTTTCCTTTGTGCTCTTGCCATTAACAATGTGCATTTTGGGAGTTCTGCAAACTCTGAAGCCAGATCTGAGTTCCCGTGTGCTAGTGACTGGATGTGGAGAAAAGTGCTACCCAAACATCAGAGGACTTACAACTTTCCCATCAGTAAGCAGTTACCTGGATGATTTTCCTGATAAAGACACAGGCATTTGTTTTGAAAATAGCTGAATACTGATGGCACAAGAGGTTATTTATCTGGTTCTAAAGAAACAAAACAGAAGGAGACAATAATTAACACAGACATATTCAATGACTCGCCTAAAGTAAGTCAGGGAGCTTTTGGCAAAACCAAAAGCCAAACTTGTTCCTTGGAGTCCCTGCCTTGTCACAGGAACATCTCTCCAGACACTTTAATTCTGAATTTGATACCGTGCGTTTTCAGTTCTAACACTTTTAACAGCTCAACTTTTCAGACTGAGTAGTATTATAGGAAAACAATAACCCTGTAGCAGTGAAGGCAGCTGTAAGCAAGGAAATGCAGCGCTGTTCCTGTGAATTCCTGCAGCCCATTCCATCAGGATCTTCACATGCTAGCTATCCAAGAGAGAGATGAATTAAAACATTTAAACTGAAGTTAGGTTTTTCCCAGGGAAAGGAAAAGGGTTATGCACAGTTTTCTCCCTTTCAAAGTGACTTTGTTTGTTTACTATTTTAAAATTATTGCAAATGCTTTTTAAAAAGGGATAATGAAGTAGCAAGGAAGATGACAAACAGCTGATTATAGATAAAAGCTTCTTAACAGCAGTGTCAGCTAGAGCAAAATGAAGAGAATTGTGTTCAGAGACATTAGCTGGCATTGGCAGCCTGCTTCTCTCCAGAGCTTTGATCCCGTTCATGCGTAAGATGGTGATTTCCCCGAGAGGAGAGCTTGTCCCCACGGTGCCTGACACAAGCATCTGCCTTCTCTTCTAGCATCACCATACACCCACAAATTTCCTGGCTGGGAGTGCACTTGGACAACTCACCCAGGACATCCTAAAGGGCTCTGTGTTTCTGGCAGCTTGGGAATTAGAGGATTTAGGATTGACATGCAGAGCAGTGTCTCCTGTAAGAAAAGTAAGTCCTCCACTGCCCTGTTGTGGGGTGTAACAAAGCACCTCTTAGATATGGAACGAGAAGATTTGCGTGCATTTACTAAAGAAGCAAAAATACACAAGAAATGTAAGCAGTAATGTGCACAAACAAGATACAGCCTAGAGAGCACAACACATGGGATTCAAACATTCTTAGTTCAATGGTTTTACACCCCAAAGCTCCTTCAGCACTTGTTGTATTCATAGTCATACTGTACGTGAAATTCATCTGAATCTTGTTTCCTTGGCCTATGGGGTATTTTCATGTACAAATTAGGCTGGCCAACATTCCCTTTCTGCAAAAATTCCCAGGAGTGCAACTTAAATGTTATTAAAAAGCCTAATAAAAGAAGAGTGCACATTTAATAATGTTAGAATAACACAGCCATTGCAGCGTGGTGTGCCTGCAGTTCCAAGCACAGTGAGAATATGGAGGCACTAATGCGCTTATTCAGAAAAAAACCTGTAATTATCAACAGCTAGGAAGGACCATTGATGCCATGCAGAATGCATAGAGACATTTTCTGGACCTCCAGCTTGGACCTTGGCCATGACCTCCTTGTTTGGCCAGGATCTGGGCACACTCCTGGCTGAACGGGGACTGTCCCGTTCCTGTGTGCAGTCCATGAAAGTCAGTGGCCACCAAGGCCAGTGCACTAGTGCCTCCCCCACAAGCATTAGCCCAGTTTCCCTTATCTGAGCCAGCTGATTACTATCAGTAGATGGTGCAAATTTTGCACCTTCATCAGCTACCATGCTGTGATACTTCTCTGTGCATTTTTCCTTCACCTTCACAGTAACATCTTCTCCTGACATTTATCCTTCCTCTACACCATGCCATGCTTTCCTCCCACTTACACATCCTAGGTTGACTTTTCTCCAGGGCACAAAGTCTTGACGCAAGACCTAGATATCAACTCAGGCCCACTTGTTGGAGGGATTAAATAGAGCACTTTCATGGCATTAATTAGCAACCACTCCTTCAGTAGGAGCAATGAAACCATGTATGAAACCAGAAGGGTGGGTGGTTTTGCTGAAGGGAAGGGAAGAGAAGCTTCAGGGCATGACCTCCTCCAAACCAAGCTTCAGATCTCCATAGCCTCTCCCCAAAGGCTCTATCCACCAGCCCACACCATCTCCCCAGAGCAGAAAGCAGTAAGCAGTATCCTTGGAAAAGTAAAGCCTCATGAACCATAATTTAATCCACTGCAAATAAATACCCTATATAAGAAACAAACCTTTAAAAAACAAAACAAAACCTGGAACAGCAGGCCAGTATCTGAGGTTTGAATAGAAATGGATTTAGTTTGGCTGTGGCACAATGACAGCAGGAGTGTTCAAAGAGCTGCAAGCCGCACGCAGGGACTCTGGTGGGGACGCTTCCTTCGAGGCAGGAATCCTCCCGCACACAATGACATTGTTATGCATTAAGCAATTTTTTTTTTCCCTCTTGGGGTGCGGGGGTGTGATGGGAGAGGGGAAGGCTCACTCGCTTTGCGATGTGGTCACGTCAGCCACACTATGTTTGCTTAGAAATGAGTACTCCCCAGTTCAGCACCATGCTGGTGTTTTGTTTTTGGTTTGGTGTTTTTTTCTTCTTCTTTTTTTCTTCTTTTTTTCCTCTTCTTTTCCCCTAGGTTAAGCAAATAACAGCCCCCTCCCCCCCACCAACTGACTCCTTTGCAGGGGGCAGGCCCTATATGCTGGTATTTCAGACCCTCAGAAAAATCGACAATTTTGAGAAAGCAAAATGAAACACTGGCACTTTACTCCTGCAAAGGAGAGAGAGAAGTGGGACTGGGGTGGCGTAGAAGGAACTTGCATTTTCTTATTGCTTTTCTAGTTCAAAGTGAAGAAAATACAGAGCAGTGTGACAGGGGAAGGTGCTCTTAGCGGATGCTTCTCTCTAACAGTCCCACGTACTTTTCTGTCCTGACATGCAAGTAGTGGGGCTCCACAGTTCTGACTAGAGTGAGCCCCTACAGCCTCTTTGTCTTGTGTAGCTTCATATGACTTTTTTCTGCCTAGAACACTTTCTCCCTGTCCTCCTCCAGACCTGCTAGTTGTCTTTTGCAGAAAGTCGAAGAGAATGTCTGGAAAAAAAAAAAAAGGAAGTTGATCAAGCTGGGTTTGAGTTACAGACCATTAAAGTTCACTGTAAGATGAAATTTTTACTGTATAAATACTGTTAAAGCCTAGACTACCAGCCAAATGTATCCATGAACCATGGGAAGCTCAGGAGCAGTGGAGGCAGGTAAACCTCAGCAGATCTATGCTAGATGCTTGTGCAATGCTTTCCTTGCTTGTTAAAGGAAAAGAGCAGTTGAAGACACTTTAACGTTAAAATTTAATACTATTGGGCTTGGTTACTTTAGGTAGACAAGATGACACTTCTTCCTGTAGGCTTTTTGTGCCTAGTAAAATCCAGCCACTGAGGGAATTTTTCTGCTTTTACATTTCAGCTCTAACATTAACAAATGCAAAGGTAATGAGATTTTCTGTCTTTTTTAAAACTAATTTTGCAAGTAAACTCCCCTGAATTCTTTGAACGTGTCGCTCAAAATTTTATGGTCATATCCTCTGGGATTATTTAAAACACTTTAGGTTTGAAGAATATGTTTTCTTTTCAAGTGTTATTTGTAGCGAGTATGGGAGAGAAAGGGTTAAATTTTTTTCTGGGGCTTATATGTAAGTGAAATGACATTTTAACAATCTCTTTAGTATAGCCTTGCTGTGCTGGGACCTCTGTTGCCTGCTGTCTTACTTCTTGGCCTCTAAATAGAGAGTTATTTTCAATTTCTCCAGTTCCTAATGTTTTAAATGGAACTACTGTTCCCCTTAGAGCACCCAGTGGCTGGCTGGAGACCTTTATTGATATATATAAATTACTCCATTCCCCAGGGCTAGCTACAGATCCAATCATATTGAGCTAATGCGCATATAAATAAAAACCTGAAAGTATGGTTTATGGCAATAAGTAGTGCAGTAGAAGTTTATACCATCCTGCAAAGACACCTTGATACATTGCTGATAATCTCTATAATGTATTTAAAGTGGCAGTCTGTAGATTCAAGGCTGAAAATTTCACTCATCAAAGCCATAAATCTCGGTGAGCTTCTGCTGATTGGCCTGGAAAAAAAGGCATTTCCCCAGTCCATACAAGAGCCAAAATTAAAGGATGTTGGTTGGCCTTTTGGTGGAAGGCACCAAGCAGGGTGATGCCAGTGTGTAAGTCAAGTGCACCTGGCCCAGCAGCTGGGCAAGGTTAAAGAGGTTGCCTGATTACTTTGATGTTTGTCCAGTTGCCAGCTTTTACAGTTCACAGATGATTCTCACTTTTGCATAGAATGATTTGCTGCCCTCTAAACAAAATGACAATAATCTGATGTCCAGCTGATAAAGCTGCCAGCAACTGACTTATTCAGGCAAGCAGTCGTTTCTCTAGGCAGGTGAAAACAAATTTCAAGGGTTAGGTTGAACCTTCAGGCTAAACGCTGAATGGAGGTGCAGCAAGTAACCGTTTTCCACTCAGGGCATCTCTGGGACGGGTACGGGACCCAGGCAGTCACACCACTGGCCTCTTGCTGCATTGGGAAGGTCACTCGCTGCAGCCTCGGAAAGGCGCGGCTACATCTCAGCATCTCCCAGACCTTTCCTGAATCTGGATCTTGCTGGGTTTAAACACCTCAGCTGTTAAATTTCATTATCACTCAAACACACCAACGGTGGGACAATGACACCCTGGGAAGAGCTAGTCCTTATGACTCACCGGTGTCTCTTCTCTTCAGCAGTGGGCACTGGGGAAGGGACTGTCTTTTTTTTTCCCCTGCAGCGTCCAGGAGAATGACCATGGTGCCTCATCACTGTGGCTCTGCACAGAAAGCAAGGAGCAAACCTCAAACTGCTGATGACACTAATCTAGTAATTCCTGTTAGTAACCAGGAGTGCCTTGAGCAGAAAAGGTAATAGATGGACCCATTATCAGTGCTTGGGATGGTCTTAAGAAGGCCTGGGGGTGACTGAAAGTGATCGGAAGGGAGCAGGCTGGGTACCAGTGTGGCAGCCCGGGCCGTCATGCCACACTTGCTCTGTTTGCTGCTTTGAAGTTGCCAGAAGCAGAGCAGTAGCTTTATTAATAAACCACTGTACCATGGCATGGCAATAGGGTCTTGAGGCAACTTTGGCAGGTGTAAGACAGGGCATTATAAATATAACTGGTGCTCGATGAGCACTGTAAGATACTGCCAACTTTACACAACTTTATTTCTTCATTTTCAGATCCTTCAGGCACCAATTTTACTGCTTCAGAAAAATGATTGTAACTTAAAGGAAAACTCCAGTATGAGTTGTCAAAGCAGCCTTTAGAAATACTTGTCACTCTTTCAGTAGCATAGTCTGTGGAGCTGTCATTGCTGTCTCTGGGTGCTGCCATTTTAATGTCACCTCTGCTTTCCCTCTCAGAAAGTCATGGAGGAACCAAGAAAAAAAAAAGGTTTCTAAGTTCTTGTTAAGTCTCCTGGAGTGTTGAACCCAGCAGAGTCCAATGAATGTGAGAGCTGCAGAGATTTACTCTAGAAAACCATTTATCAGTAGTCAGCTGAATACTTAAAAATTGTACAGAACAATAAAGAAAGGAAATATATCAGGTTGCGGAAGTGATTCTGAGTCTCAGTGGACAAGGTTCAGTGTGTCCAGTGTGTTTAGCCAGGTGCCATGTCACCATCCTATATTTAATGATCTTGCTGTATTTAAGGGTTTTTCCACATTTACATGTAAGGTGGTTTGACTGAAACTGGGTTTAAAACTTGGTTTAGTTAAACTTGTGCATAGTACGGCATGGCTACTTGCAGAACAATTTAAAGTTAGTGCAGTTTAATTTAGTAAGGAATCATGAAGCCAATTCAATTTAAAACCATTAAAACAATTTTAGAGTGTCTGCCCAAGGGTTTTGCATGTTTTCACTAAATGAGTTTTAAAAATACATTTAGTTAAACTGATGGAACTTTAAGTATCAATAAAGGCTTTATCTTACAAACACTAATGCTTGTCTTCAACGAATTCTTTGCATCTGCTTAGATGTCTGTCTCCAGGATTAGGTCATTATCAGTTATCATATTTAAGAAAAAGATTTATTTTTGATCTCTGCCAAATGAACCTCTTCAAGGAAATGTCTTTATCTTTCTCTCCTGTTTTTGGGGTGAGGCGATCTGATCTTTGCTTCCCTGGGCTGAAGTTTATGTGCTGAAACCTCAGTCTTGCTTCTAAATCACATGAACCTGTCTGGCAGCAGTGGGCATGGTACCCAGCAACTTTTTCTCTCAGTCACACAGATCACAGTGAAGGTAAATAGCTCAGGCCAGAGCCTCTTCAAACCAAAGCAGTACCTACTCATCCAAAAGATGGTAAGATCCATACATCTATTTCTCCTCAACAAAACTTTCACCTTTAGAGTTTTATTAAGGCCATTTAATCTCATGGTTGGTTGGAAAAGGTTTGCTACAGTCCCTGCATCTCATTTTTTCTTTTTCTCATCTGGTCCAGGCAACTGACTTTGTGCAACTTATTTTCTAGGACATAATTTTTAAGCCTGGGTCTAGGTTAGGTATGGTGAGAGTGGCTCTTGTAGTCTTAATCTCTGAAATTTTTTCTCCCCTCTGCTGCAATGCTGTGAGCTCCGTTGATCAGACTGCATGTACTTAAGGACAATATCAAGCAGATGAAGTGAGATGTATTTATGAAAAATAATACTGCAACTCACTCTTTTATGGTCCCAGTTTTTTCTCCGCGTCTGAGAAAAAAAAAAATGAAACTGAGACAAGTAAATACAAGTTAGAAATTCAGAAGGAGTTTTCATGTCCCATGATCCTTGGGCTCCCACAGAAACCTTCTGCAAGATCTCCAAGGGATTTGTGTATGATAAATGTTGAGGACAAGGGAACCAGCAGCTTTTCTTTCAATTAGCAGCACAGCAGCAAAAGACTGGAGGGCACCTCCCGAGTCACTGAGTCCAGTGCTTTCTGGTTGCAAACAAACAATGGCACATAATCCCTTTAATAAAACTATCACGTTCTGCTTTGAAAGCCACTAGGTTTCGGGGGCAGGACTGATCCCTACTGCTAACCCTGTGAAGCCCAGAACAAATATCTGAGCTCAAGATAATGCTACTTACAACAGGATTAAATCCCTGCTGGGTGCCCTATAGTTGCAACCACAGGGGAACTCTGCCAGTAGCAGCACAGCTTTGGCACTCCATGTCCATGTAAGGGTAAAATTTGCTCTATTCTTCCTCATAATTAGGTGCAGTGACTAGACCAGGCTTTACATTGCATCATACTTGCTTCTATGCAGGGGCAGATGCAGCATGAAATGAAGAGCTGAGGAGCCACGTGACATGGGGACATGTGTGGTACAGACAGCACCGGAGGGATGCTCCAATCCCTTTGGTGCCCTCCAATTCCCGGTGCTCACACTGGGTAACGACCATCAGTTGGGATTTTGTGCATCGCCCTCCTATGAGCGAGGCTAGTTCACGGTCCCAGGAGAGAGCTGTGTGGTGAATGGGATGCAGGCAAAGGTAAATGCCTGCTTTCTGCTAAAGGTATTGCTTCGTCTCCTCCTTCTCTTGAAGGACCTGATCCACATGGCACTGAAATCTGCAGAACTCAGCTCACTTGAGGCAGATTTGGATCAGCGCCTGGGGCTCTTCCGCTGTGGGAATTCCTGCCATGCCTTCTCAGACAAAGAGGGCAACCACATCCTTACATCATGCGAGTTGTTTAGTTTGGACTGAGGGAACCAAACTGTCGAACAGGCAAACAAGTGGGCATGAGCCAAAGGGCTGGCAGGAGAGGTGGGATGACCCAGTGGTTAGGCTATAATGGCCCCTATAAGACTATAAGGAAACCCCATGTTCTTTTATGCTATGTGGTCAGTAGCAGTCATGTACTCTCTCCAGTTCAGTGTAGGGAGGGGCGGAGAAAGGTCTTCCGAGCCGTGCCTCCACCATGGACCCAGAGCAGGAACATTGCATATGTGGGATGCTAATGGGATGCTGCAGCCCCTATAACTCTGCTAAATGCCCTCCTGCCCTCTCTCCTGGGTGGTGCACAAATGCATGAGGGGGTGCCACCCCACAACAGGAGTGGAGAGAGCTGTAAGGAGGAGAGCACAGGCTGGGTGCTCCTGCATATGGCCCAGCATCAGAGCTGAATGCTGGCCTCGCTCGTGTGGCTGTGCTTAAGCCCACTCTGTAGGAGTTTAAAGGTGCAGAGTGCAGCAAAGGCAGCTGCAGGGCCATAATGTCACCTCACGTGGGAGCCCATGTGGTTTCCTTGGCTGCCAGCTCTCTTTTTGATGCCCTAACCTGCTGACCTGAGCCCTGCCCCGATCTCCTCATGTGCCTTGCGGAGTTGCCACCTGCTTAGTTGCTTTGTTTTCAAAAGAAAAGGTTTTTGGACAAACAGAAGTGCCGTTACTTCTCTTCTACCCTAAAAACCTCAGTCTTGTGGAACCTGCGGGGACCTGCAGCGGTGGGAAGCGTGCACGGGAGTTGCAGCAGTGGGACCTGCAGACCTGGCCCTGCTGCTGACGGGGCAGTTGGTGAGGGGGGGGCAGCCCTTTGCAGCACGGGGGGAGACGCGTGGGGTGGGAGCGGTGCAGGCACTGGTGGGCTTGCTGAGTTTAAAGAAAAGGTATAAAAATGGGACAGAGCAATGGGTAGGAGATGTTGCCGTGACCACTTGTGTTGAAGATGAGCCATTTAATGCAAGCTTGGTCCAAAAAAAGAGAAACACAAAACCTCACTGACTTCAGCGGGGGACAGTCTCGCCCTGTCTAGGTTTTCATAGGACCCCATCCCACTCACAGTAGAAGGCCTCCTTCAGTTGCTTACATCCTCCACAAGCATTAAATTCATGCAAAAGGGGGTAAGGGGGAAAGGAAATGAATATTGTATACCGTCTGGATTTCAGAGATCCACACTATTTGTATCCTTCAAGCCATCACAAGCAATCTATGAGCAGTCTCCACAAGCACATGCAGACCCAACCATTAACATAATTCTCTCTTTTATTCCTCATCACTGTGGTACCGTATGCTACAGTCTTAAACATTATTTGTTTTATCCACTTTTCAGCATTTTAAGCTCATACTATGCTGGCTAAAAAAAAAATAAATCCCATTTTTATCTCATCTGATTTGATATTCATCTGTCCCTCACTGATTTTTTTCTCCCCCTTTACCATAATTTTGGTTGGTATTTTTTTTACCTCAGAGAACATTGAGAACTCTGTCTCAAGGCTTCCAGATTAGACAGAAGACTGATAGGATAATGATGATAGTATGTTAAATGCTATCTATGTAAATCAGCTCTCTCCATCAATGGATACAAGATGCAGCTACATTAGATCCCTTTTTGACATACATTTTCATTTTTTAAGGAAGAGAATATTGGATTGTTATTAAGCTACTTTAGAAAAATCTTTGCATTACCAGCCACATTACTATTGTGCATAAAGTCATATTAAATTTTGGGATGATGTACAACATCATTTTCTTTTAAAGGCTGCTTTTAACCTCGAAGTATCTTCTTTTTAGCTTCTGCTGAGGGATTTGTTTATGATAACCAATGACTGGGGGAGGGGGAAAAGGGTGTTTTTTATTAAGCTTCTTGTAGTAGATAAATCTGAATTTGCACCTCTGATAGGAAACTGGCCCTGGCTAAGGGAAAAAACTGCTGTTACAACTCATCTGTTTCAAATGCCTGGGAAAATAGCTCAGCAGATAGCCTAAAAGTCAGACTCAGTCTGCCTTGGACTCAGTTGGAAGCCACTTGCAAAATCAAGACCCATTCACTGGAAAAACCTTGCCAACTAACCCCTCCCACTTCGACTTTTTTTTTCGAAAAAGGCTATTTTTGTTTTCCTCTTTGAACTCATCAATGCAGGAATGAATATGTTCCCAACAATAATAAGGAGTAAAGTGGTGAAAATCAGCTTTGCTTTATTCACGCCTGTAGACGCATGCTGATTTTCAGTGGCAGAGGAACTGGCCAGCTAAAAATATATCATTAAAATCCATTTTCAGCCTGTCAGTAATTTCGGGAATTTCATCTCAAATGTAGAGTGGGCTTTGTTTACTAATTTATACGAGAATGTGCAGGCAACTCTTAATTTTTTAGTTATCTTTGGCTGCGGTGGCCCAGAGCAAACTAAATCCAGATTATCCAATTTTTTCCATAGCAGCAGGACTGATGAGCTCGGATTCCAGCATTTCTTTTCTGCATTGACTCTCTAGCATCTAATAAAGGGTGAGTGTATTGGTATTTTCTCTGTGGAAGGCATTAATAAGAGCAGTTTCCTCTATCCAGGAATCTATTTTCATAAAACCTGCGTGAACTTCATATCTCTGAGACCTCAGTTGCTCTGTCAAATTTTCTTTGAAATTAACCACTGCATCTTAAAGTTATTAAATGGGGACCTACAGCCATAAACACACGCAGTTACACACAGCGTGATAGATCTCATTTCTCCATTAGAAGAACAATGAGAGTACAGCAGAAAAAAGCTGGTGGTACTGGCGATCAGAGGCACAACTGCCAGGCTAGCGGTGATCTGAGCGGAGATCCAGCCTAATGCAAACACCGTGTATAGCTGTGCTGTTTCCCAGGCTGGCTCACAGAAACCAGCTGAAGTCTCCCTGTACTTGTGACACTGGTATCCGTAAGTAAGTGTTAGGGCTTGGGGTGGGGGTTGGAGTGTGATAATCCAGGCTAGCGGTTTCACCTGAAAGGATGGGAGGCTTTGATAGGGCTGGGGTTCAAAATGCAGAACAAGAGTAAAGCAGAGCTAGGAGGGGAGCCCGGCAGAACTGGAGAAAGAGGCTCAGGAGTGTGGTCAGGCTGCAGGGAAATGACTTACACATTCACCTTTCCAAATCCACTTACTCTTCTGGAGGTCTTGTCTGCTGAGTGTCCCCGTAAGTCACTTCCTCAGGGGTAAGGTAAGGGTTTGAGTTAGTGCTTTTTTGGGGAGCAGAGCTGTGGCTCAAAATAACGTGGATGGCCCATCAATGAAGATGTAACTATAATTATAAGACAGTTTAGTAGTTGTGCAAAGCATATCTGTGTTCGCACGTTTGTGTGTATCCTTTGGCATATAGCTATGTTTCCGCTGTGTTTTAAGTTATAGGTTAACCTTTTATGCATGCAAAATCTTCAATATATCTCAGGAACACTGAACTGAAGGCTGAGCTTATCATAGCAGGAGATATTAATTTGTAGCTTTGTGGAGGATGGTGGAGATGGGGTTTTTTTTGACTGAGCACCCCAGTCTCTAGATCTGAACACAACCCTGCAGTCCTGTCCATTACAGCTGTGCATCCAGCTGTGTGCCTGGGTCACTACTGTGGGCAGGCATGTGTGCACTTAAACCGTGGCCCACTGGTGCCATTATGTCAGAAGGGATCAGAGCTGGAGTCACTCTGAAGGCATAAGTATTTTTCTTAACACGTCCTAAATGGCAAAATTCACATTGAATAATTTTGGTAATAAATGGCAACCTAAATATGTCAGGAATGATTTAGTACCTGTGAACCATGTAGCTGAAAATGTAGATGAGGCTAATTAGCTGATTCCTTATCCCAGCTCTCCCTTTCCTCTCCCTCTCTCTCCACCAAAAAAGTTGTGGGGTTTTTTTCCCCCTGCTGTTTTCAGAACATACAGGGTTGGGTTACAGCTTTGGCATTGCTCTGGTTATTTTGTCTGTGTGTCCTATGCTTAACACAAATAAGTAGAGACAAGAAGCTTGAGAGCAAGGTATGCCGCCAAATTCAGAGTGAGTAACGCAGGCGCTGAGGCAAAAAGGAGGTCAAGAAGAGCATTTGCAGGCAATGCTATGCAAAAAGGATGCTTCACCGCTACCTCTGTGCGAAGCTCCTACCATTAGCCGCACGACGCTCTTGCGCTTTGCCCAGTTATTATACACAGAGGTGAAGCAGGATCAAAAATCAATTGCTGACTTGGAGAGATTTCTAACGCACCTCTGCCTGGGCCCAAGCTGCATGGTGCAGTTTGTGCTTTAGAGATGTGTGAATAATTAATTTTTCAGCTTGTTCACCATTTTAAGAGAGCACAAAGCAAGTTTTCTTCTGAAATAGCTCTCACCACTGTCATCTCTTCTGAAAACTATCACTTTGAATTATGCAAAACATGTTGTTTTGTTCTGTTTGGAAAAAAAATATACCTCTATATATAAAAAGTCTGAGTTTGAGCAAATTTGGTCTCAAAACCTTCCTGTTGAAATATGGAGCTGTAACATTTCATTTTCAAAATGTCAAACAAAATGATTGGACTTTTTCCTAAAAAATATTGGATAATTTTTTTTTTTTTTTATCTGGAGCTGTGTAACCCTTAGCTGCATTTTCTGGATGAGTAAACTAATTACCTAGGAACTTGTCACTACCTCTGCACACAGACCCAGAGCTCTCACCTGGTTTAGCTGGACATGTGGAGAGCCTCAGAAAGGTGCACAGGTGGGGTTGCAGGCTCATGACCTCTGCATTTCCAATATGCACATCATACAAAAATACTTTCCCAGAGTAATTTGTGATGCCAAGGTGAAGGAGGCTTGAGCTAGTGCCTCTCACCCAAAGCACACAGGGCTTGGAGGCATCTATGTATCTGCACCCCTATCATCCCCTCTCCTAGGGAAGGGAGGTTAGTCAGCACCCTAAAAAATACTGGGGTGAAAAAACAGAGACAAGGAAGAAAACCTCTTTGTCTGGTGTGAGGGATTTTTCCTTCCTTGACGGCTTCCCTTTCAGGTCTGACTCTTGCTCACCTGTGTATGACCAGTGGCATAGATAGAGCCTGATACATCTGTCGTGCAGATGTGCAATGGTCCCTGATGACAGCCAGCAGCCACTGGATTTTTGCTGCAGTGATGCTGCAGCAAGCTGAAAAGAGCATTTTGCATGAACTGGGACCTCCTCCTTCTGAACTAAAGGTGCACTCTGAGCCAGAGTAGCATGTTCTGCTGCTCTTCTCCAGTTTTGAGCTTCTCTCAGGCCTGTTCTTCAGCTCTCTGGAAGAAGGGAGGGGGATGAAATAGCCATCACATGGTGCTAACACTAGTTTCTCCCAGGCACAAGAAGTGGCCTGGCTGAGGCATTACAATGAATAAAAGCAGGAAGCAACTCTTGCCAAACAGCTGGCTGGCATAAGGAGGAGCTCTTGCTGGTAGGAGAATTTGGGAACAAATATTTGTCTTGTGCCAGCTCTGCTGAGCTACGCAGCTGATCACGTGTCAGCCCCAGTGCTTCCAATTCAACAGACTGGAGCAGTGCTGCTGACTCAAAACCGAATCCTGTGTGGGTCACCTCAAAGCATGGAGGTGGAACACACCAGAAGTTTCACCTACCATCTAGATAGGGGAGTGACAATAACCCTGTTGGTATCTGCTCACTGTGACTGTGTGTAATGGATGTGTAAAGCAGCCTGTGGTTTGCCCTGGATGCTGTCCTAGTCCCTGTCACCAGTAACTGCAGGCAGGACCCACTGCTGGGATGCTGCAGCTGGTACTCCCTGGTGCTCAAGGGGACACGCTTTCCTCTGCAACAGGAAGGACTGTGGCACTTTGTGATGCTTCCAGCTTTACCCTCTGCCTGTGCAATGCTGCAGGAAGGTGACCAGAGCCCCTCTCTGAGAGGGCTGGGGCTGCTTGCTGCAAGGGCTGGTGGCACTTGCGAACTCCACCACGCCTGGGGTGTCAGAAGTAACTTGTATCCATGTCGGCCCCTGGTAGTTCTTTAACAGACACTGGTTGAAGACAGCCACCAGGATCCGTGCTGCCCCAAGGCGGGGTCTCTGTGATGGCTTTAGCTCCCAAATCCCAAGCGCTGGGGTGAGTGTCTGTTCTGAGCTGTGGGACAGAGCAAGCCTTGGCAGAGTGAAGGGTCTGACTATGAGAGTTCAGCAACGTGCTGCTGCTTCTGTCTCCTGTGATCTGTGCTTCTAGGACCTGAGAGCCTTGACTGTAAACACACAACTGTATCATCTCATCCTTCTCAGAGCATTGTTTGTTTGGGGTCAACTTATCTCCTCCTCAAGAGCAGGATGTTTAGGAAAAAATGAAATAAAATATAAAGCCTATCTGTAATAGTCTTAATTGTAAACCAGCCTCTATACTTTCAGACTGGAACCTAATTAATCATTGGCTGTACAGGGAATTGATTAATTGCTTTGGTGCTCTTTACTCATATAAATCTTTGATTTAGTGATTACTGCATTTTGATTTATTGCTTACTACACAAGTAATCAATATTTATGATGAATGGAAAAATTCAAGTACCACCCGTTTTGCAATGTTATATATATAATGTGATATATAAACCACATATTGTTTTTAATGTTTCTTTCTAATTGTTCAGACTGGAAATATGTATCTTTTTACCCACGGTGATGTCTGTTTTCTGACAGTATCTTACAATGTTGTAAAGTAGGAGTAACCTTGTTATGACTGAAGTAGTGATAAAGAATCATCTGGGTTTGGGATAGAGAAAACATTCAAAGGGGAAAAGAACTTGTGCAAATAAAAAGTTTGCTGAAGAAAAGGCCTCACGCTTTTGCTAAAAACCCTTATAGGGACAGACCTTTTAGTAGTGTAAACTGGTATAGATCCTGGCCTAATTCTCATTGTGTATCTTTCTTCAAAGTCCTTCAATTCAATGTGAATCTGATCTCAGGGATTATTACACAGGAGTCTGACTGTCTGCAGTCCTTCAGAATTACAAACTAATTGTGGGATAAGAGCTATATATAATTTACTAGCTATGGATTTGTTTTCCTGCTTTCAGAAGTCAGTTTACCCTGCCTCCCCCTAGTAGCTGAACATGGTTTGGGTGAGAATGGGACCCAACTCATCAAAAGCCCAGTGAATATGGTCACTCCAGACTCTGGGAGGGGGTAGGGGGTTGGTAGTTAGTGGGGAAGAGCCCCGTTCTGGGGTCTGACAGGGTTGCAACTCATCAAAAGCCCAGTGAATATGGTCACTCCAGACTCTGGGAGGGGGTAGGGGGTTGGTAGTTAGTGGGGAAGAGCCCCGTTCTGGGGTCTGACAGGGTTAAAACCCCCTGGCAATAAGACACAGTTGATAATGCTTTTGCTCTATCCCACAAGCGTGAGTGGCTATTATGGTAAAGACAATCTGCCTGGCCCATTGCCTCTTGAAGGAAATAGAGGGGTCTCATCAGCGTGGACCCCAGCCTGCTCTGAGAGCAGCATCTTCCTGTCCTTGCTGCGGAGAAAGGTACCTCACCAGTGAGTCATTCAGCTGTGAGCCTGGGCTGGGTCCAAGGCCAGCTGAAGTTGATGGAAGGACTCTTGCTATCTTCAAAGGATCTGCGATCAGGTTTTTGTGCTTGCAAATGCTCTCAGGAAGGGATGATCCCCACTGGTCCTTTCATTGCCGCATGGCTGCTCATGCAATGGAAGGCCCAGCGGAAAGCTAAAGCAGGTATGTGCCCTTTTTTAAGGTCTATGTTAAGGCTTTGATCCATTTGAGGACACTCACTTATACAGTCAAAGGTCAGATTGGTTCATCCTGAAGCTTTTGGTAGAGCTGGGAAACCAGTAGACATCCATCTCTTTCATTGCTGCATACCAGTTTTATTCCTGTCACACCGGCCGTTGTCCCCTCTTGCAGTAGGGGAGCCACCCCAGCTCTTGTGGCTGCCAGCATTTCTCAAGAGGTCTCAGGTCGCAGCAAGTGTTTTGAGGTGTGATATATAGAAAAGTGATGTTCTTCTTCAGGGTTCTCATGATAAAACCAGGAGGTTTACTGTAATCCTTGCCCACAGGTGGTGGCGGAGTGTTTCTGAAAGGTGGCAAGGATGAAATGGGTATTGAAAAACCTGAGGGCAACTTGTAGACAACAGTCAGGGCACTGCTCTGCCTGTCACAGGGAGTATCTCCTCCATTCTGTTTCTGGCTTGTCTGTCTAGACCAGAAGGTCTTCATGGGAGCCTTTTAGTAGCTCTGTGAGGTACTGATTTTACCTGGTAATTATGAGTGGTGGCATAAAGCACACAGTGAGAAATGCAGCCTCTCAGTTTTCCCATAGTGCTCCCTATTTGTCTTAAACTATTTTACCAAACAAATCTGCTCCCTAATAGAAGGAACTTTGGCATTTTATATAGGCCTATTTATCACCTGGAATACCTCAGTATAGTTCCTGTGATGTTCACATCACTATGGAAAATTAACTTGATACTCATTTAGAAAGGTATGTTGTTCTTCTGGGGAGTTGTGTTAAAGAAGGAGTGAGTCAGTTGGTTTTAAGGTTTCTTGGTTGTTTTTTTTTTTTTCCCCCACCTCCTATAGATGTTCAGGTAAAAGTAGATGCTTACTGCAAGCAGAAGGGAGAGAGAAGCTCCTTGTCTGCAGCGTGTTTAGGCTCAACTCTCCTGCTCCAAGCAGCCGGTGAGCCCAGCACTTCTCATTATTTATTTTGTTCTGGGGCACTGTCCAAGAGTTATGACCAATGTTCTTGAGATACGGATATATATTACATGTGCTTAGAGGAAACCTATTCATCTGTTCCCTGTCTCTCTCCCCCAGAGCCCGGATTTCCTTGATTGTAAAGGAAGATAAAGCTGCTATCTTGACTTTAAAGACTCTGGGAAGAAATGTGTTCATGATCGCCCTCTCTCCAATGTACTATGCATCCTCTCTGTGATGGACACTATTTTTTTTTTCTCCCTCCAGCTTCCTCCATGCTTGCCTAAATGGCTGAGAGTTTTCTAACTGAAGTGTTAAGAACCTTTTTCCTCCAGAGACTAATATATTCCCACCCCTTTGCTTTTGGATGAAGAAGGTAGAAGGTCAATGTCCCACTGTGTTTGTCCCATCTCTCCTGAAGCGATGTTGATGCCCCACTGAGGAGTATTCGTCTGGCACGTGCAACGGTTGGGTTATGGCTCTGGCAAAACAGTTGGTATATCCAGGTTTCAGGTGTATTTATGGTATCCTACAGGCTAGAAGAAGGCAAAAGGGCCCTGTTTTCCACTGTGTTATTGCACAAGGCATGGCAGCTGCTGCTGTTGTAGCTAGGATGGAGAGCCACAGAAGTCTACATAGGTGGAATTAAAGGAGGGAAGTAAAAAAAAAAAAAAAAAAAAGGAAACAGAGCTAGGGAAGCTTTTGCAACTGGAAAAAAGATAATAAATCCATGAGCTATGCACAGCCCTAGGGCTTTATGACCATGAGCAGGCATGAGGGAATGACTTGAACTTAACCAAAGCCGTTAATTACCTGGCTGAGATCAAAAGCATAAGTAAGGGAGTATATTTACGATGCACCTTACAGGATATGTTTCAACTTTCTAGATTTTTTTTATTAATTGGTTTGATTAAATAGATTTAAAGAGCCTGGGCAGAGGCTCCTAAATCATACTCCATATTGATCTAATGAAATACTCAATAAATTTGCTAATATGGCTCCTTTGCTTTGTGCAGTCTGAAAGGAAATGCCACTCTAAATGGCGATAACTCAATGTGGAGCCTCAGTAGTGACTCATGGCGAGCAGGGAGGATGCCGGGAAAAGGCTCTCCTGTGATTTGCAGGAGAGCTCAGAGTTTAACAGCAGTTCCAGGCTCCTGTCCACTCTGCCCCACACCCGGCTTTCCTACCAATTTTCCATCGTACTGACCAGCTTTTTCTGTGACTTCTAGATTTCACTGACATTCACCAGCTTGCTAAAGCATGTGCGTGTTCAATATATGGCTCAGTTGAGACCTCCCCAAGCAGAACTGTATTTCAGAGGACTCTGCTTTATAAATACACCACACAATGTGTGGTCTAAATAAAATAAATCCTGTGCAGCTCAGGGTAGGTCTAATGTAGGAAATGTATGATGTTTATTCCCTCCTGATGCAATAAATTGAGAATGACTGGATGGAAAGTTTATGGTTTTTCAGCATTCTGTTATATTGATGAAAATCAAGAGTTTGGGCAAGGACAAGCCCTTCCTGCCCCAGGGCAGGAGGTTGTTATCATGTGGTCTCTTTTGGCTGTAGTTTTGCTGGCTGAGGACATCGCCATCTCCTGCTGCTGCCCCCTTCCATAGCTGGCTACTTCCTTAAGCACTGCTCAGCTATTCGTGTGTGGGGATCCTTAGACCTGTTTCTGCCTAAATGAGCTAACTCAGTGAAGGCTACTTAAACGGCTTTACCAAGCTGCAGCCATGTGGGTGCTCCGGCTGGCAGGCATATCGGTAAGGGGGCAAAGAAGGAGCCTGGAGGTGGTGGCAAGGCACTAAAAGCAGTGCCTCCTGGTTCAGCCTCCAGCCCCAGCCACATACAGCACCTCAGCTGGGTGACCTGGATTGTTTGACCATTTAAACTTTCTTGAGCTAAATAAGTTAGTGTCCATTTAGCGTGTGGCTGGGAAATGCTAATGCAAACTAATCTGCTAGAAGTGAAGTTTAAACACGTGCCAGTCTGTCTGTACAGAGCTCTGGTAATTTGGAGTTGAATTTCACCAAATAATTACAGGACTTCCCAGTGGTTTGTGTGAGCAACCATTGCTTCTGGCAAATCAACAATTTCATTCATATGTAACTTTTGTGTCATGCTGAAATATAGTTTTAATAGTCTAACGGGGTCCTTAATTTTTTTTAATCTTCTCTATAGCTCGATTAATAAATTGAGAACAATATGTTTTTGAGCATTGTGACTCAAAGCCAGTGTATGGCATCAGGGCTCTCCCCATAAATTGGGCAGACTGTTCAGTCTCATCCAAACATTCATGTGATTTCTCTCTTTCTTACTTATTCTTTTTATTATCTTTTTTCTTTGGCACTTTTCTCCCTTCATCCTCTTTTCTAGGATGAAATTGATTTTTAACTATAAACATAAATCCTAGAGAAGAGATCCCACTGGTGATGTATTTACTAATGGCTGTGAAAATCAGAACCAGAGAGAGGCAGGAAAGGAGGAAGATGGCAAAGACAAATATATTTGGAAACAGCCAACCGAGGAACAAATTAAAAATGCCCTTTGAGTAAAAACAAAACAAATAAACAAAAGAGGCTCCCCTCTGAAGAACGTAACCTCAAATCTTTTGTCTGCCTTTATTAAATCTGCATCCCCGGATCTTGGGAACTGCTTATAACTTTTGTCTGCTAGAAAATAACTGCTGACATTAAGCAAAAAAGTCAGAGATTTCTTGGTCTCTCAAACCCTACAGTCCTCTCCTGTAGAGAGGTGCGGGTTTGTGATAGGTTGTGATGCATCTCAGATTCTGAGAATGAAAATGAGAAAGGAAAAGGATGAAACAGGTCTTACTTGCAAGACGACTTAAGGCCACAGCTTTGTGGGGGCCAGTGCTGGTGTAAATGCCCATCTAAAGCCTACTTCTGCTTGCACAGCTCTGCAGTCAGTTAACTTTTGCCCAAGGGATAACATAAAGTGTAACTCATAGCCCCAGTGTAGTTCCACTAATATCTGCTTGTTCCAGAGAGTTATGTCATGGTTCCCAAGGTAAGGGATGGCCGTAGGGACTTTGGTGTCCCTTAGCGTGGGAAACTTCTACCTCGTGCATCCATATGCCGATGGTTTTTTTTTATTTTTTATTTTTTCTCCATCCTCCCAAGCAGGCAAGACCTGACTGGATCTGCAGTGAAAAGCCATAGCAGTGGCCCAAGTCCTCTTTGACAATCCCACGGGAGTAGCTTACTCCTGGAGTAAGTGCTGCAGATCTCCTGGTTGAGGTCTTGCCAGTATTTGCCCAGACAGGACTAGGATGTCAAAAGGTATGAATGTTCCCAGGCATTGAGGGTTGGTCAGTAGGCATAAGCAAGTAGGCCCAGGAGAGAATCAAAGGCTCTTGCATGACTTGGTCTGACCCCTGATCTTTTCCTGTTTCGCTGCCTCCTGTTAATTGCATACCTCACGGTGTGTAGCACGGGGGGCTGATGCACCTCCCACATTCATACACAGCTATTTCTCCAATGACTCTTTACAGCAGATGTTTCCATGTGTTTAGTTTTCTTCCTTGCAATTTTTTCACCTCCATGAACAGTAAACTACCATGCTTATTCCTTTTTAGATAGTTATATGATACCCATGCTACTGATGCTCCTTGTTTCCCATCTTTGCTTCTGGCTTACAGAAACACTTATTGCCCTTCTACATTTTCATTCAGTAAGGAAACTGTGGCTCTTTGGAAAATGTGCTAAGGTCAAAAGGAGAATATGATTTTGCTACATTGATGCATTCAGCAACGTCCACTGGTGGTAGGGATTGGGAGCAGGATCAGAGCGGTGCTCCTTCCTCCTTTGGTAAACATGCCTTCATCTCTCTGATGTGCAGCCATTCGATTCCTTTTAACACCACTGGCTCATTCTGACGGATACTCACAAGAGCAGAAGGGACTTCTTTGTTTCCAAGAAAAAAAGTTAAGAGGACTCCATACATACCCATACCTAGGTATTTGCTACAGAGGCATCTTAAGTTTCTGTCAGGAAAAAATACCCACAGAATACACCTGAAAATAATTTCTGAGTTTACAAGGCAACACGCGGCTTCTCAACACATGATCAAGTGTTGCTGTTTCTGAAGGTAAACACAATAAAATGCGTCTAGGAAAGACTTGGTGAAGTTATCAGATTTCTGCATGAAAAAAAACAAAACAAAACACCCCCACCCCCGAACCAGTAAGATGCTCTAGCCATGATCTCAGGGTGTGTGGCTGTTGTGTGGGCCACCAGGGGATATAACACCTATGTGGAATGTGGTCCCAAGGAATTCACCACTTGCCTGTGAAAGGAACCAAAAGCTGTAATCAACTTACCCACTGTATTTGCTCCTGCTGTTCACTAATGAGTGAAGACAAAGCAAACAGCACACTTTCAACTCGATCAGACTGAGATATTTACCTGTAGCCAGTGAGTCCCTAATCAAAATTAAAGCAAAACAGGCAAAATTAGCATGTTAGCATTTTTCTTTGTTAGCATTGGAGAAATGTCACTTTTTGCCTGGGGCAGTTTTGGTAGCTTTACCACGAAGGGAAAAGCAATTGTACCAGCTATGTCCCTAAACATTTAGTCCTGGGCATTCAAACGTAGTAAGAGTGATGATATGACACTTTTCTATTAATTTATGCAGAAAAGGAAGGAGGCTGGGGACGGGGCAGAGCAGTTCCTTGGCTCAAAGCATAACGTAACTGGCAACTAACAAGCACTTCTTAGTTGTCTTTGATGTATGGATTTCTAACTTTTTTCTAACAGAGAGATGACCCTTTGTAGAATAATTTTAAGCCCATTGGAAATAGATTTGCTTCTCTTAGTTATAATTTCTGTGTCCTTTGGGAATAATCTTCACAGGCTAAAGATCTGATTCTCTTTCTTGTTTATTGTGACAATCAGCATGCAAGTTTGGGCTATTTTGCTTCTTTCTCCAAGCCCCCTCTACAGCCAAAAGCAGAAGGTCTGTATTAGTCCTTGGGAAGAGGTCTTGTCTTGGGGGAGGGTGCTCGGTTGCTCAGAGCCCCAAAACTTGTAAGACTTGTATTTAGTTTCCACCTCTGCCATAGATTCCCAGTATCACTTCAGGCAGGTCTCTTCTCTGCTTGGTACTTCAGCTCCCTGCCTGTAATACCAAGACAGCACCAGATCCCAAAGCTTGATAATCAGTAGGTGGGCAAGTGGGACATGATCCAGTAGTGGAGGCTGGTGTTAAATATATATGCTGATGACATTTTTAGTGAGTAGGCTGAAATTGCTCCTAAGGCTACAAGAGCTTTTGAGTTTGCTGGCCAGTCCATGCAGAAACAGAGGCATAAGTCAGCCTGACGGAGGAGAAGCTACAGAAAACAATGTGGACTTGGGAAAGCCGGGAATCTGTGTTAAAACAACAGGAAACAGTCCCTGTGCACAACAGTGCTGGCATTCAGAGTGAAGGCAGAGAGTCCCTGCCAGTCTTTAACTCACCAGAAAGAGCTTCAGCACTGCACAGTCATCTACTACCAGAATAGTGAAAATAAATTCTTTAGACAGCAGCTAACTGAATTGTTAATAACTAGATAAGGGGTTTCTAAAAAAGTGCCAAGCCCCAGTGCCTCCATTCACAGTGCCAATGCCACAAGCACAGTAACTTGGTGTGTATAACTTGGATCACCTCTGCAATTTGCAAACGTGCAAAGAATAACCATATCTCTGTAAGCAAATACTGCAGAAGTGGTAGTGGCCACTGCTATAGCTGTAACTGAACTAGTGCTACTAGTGCACTTCCAATACCAGCAAAAACATCCTGGAAATTGGAGAATGTGTATCTAAGGCAACTCTTTAAAGCATTATTGCCTGTGCCTAGCTAAGTCTCAACAGCTGGTCTTTCATTATGCAGGGTAATACGGGGTAGGGGACAGTGGAAAACTCAGATGAGGGCTCTGTTTTTGTGAGGCAGGGCTCCTAGGGCAGAATAAGACAGAAACCATTTCTACTGGTGAGTGAAAGGGTGCTGCTGAGTTCATAAATCACTGCGTCTGAGCCAATATCAACCATGCTGAGAGCCCAAACCAGCCCGGACAGGGCAGCTGGGGTGCTTGCTCCCCCTGCCAGGCTGATCCAGCCCAGAAGAGCCCCTGTGGACAGCAGAGAATTGATTCTCCTGTCTTTTGGTGGTGAGCTGCTCACAGAGGCACAAGGTCTACGCCAAATTGCCTTCTTCCAAAACGAAGCCCTGTCTTTATTATTTGTCTAAAATACAGCCCTGGAATCAGCACATCCCTAAACGTTCCTTGTTTTAATATATTTTAAATAACACTGCTGATATAAGGCACTTTTGGAATAACATTAACATCTGGGCTGACCCCGCCTCCCTACCAAGTTTCAGCCTGATGTTAATTAAAACAGGCAAGTTATAAACCCCAGGAAATGGCAGCTGACCCTTGACTATGAATGTAATGCTGTAATAATATGCAGTAAAAAAGAAGCATAGTCAAATTGCTGCCCAGTTCATTCCTAGAATGATGCTCTTGCTCTTTCTTTCTCACCACTGTGCTCCCTCGCTCCCAGAAGTGAGACCATTACCTCACCGGCACCTTTGATGGGCTGCTCTCCATTTTCAGGGTGGTAGGTGGCAAGGAGGCAGCCTGCAAGCTCTGAGTCACCCGCAAGGAAATTATCCCAGTGTGACAGAGAAGCTGCCTCTCAGAAATCTGAAAACTGTTTCCTGACAACCTGTGGTTGCTGAGGGTCCTGTGATGCTCTTTGTCAGGACAGAGTTAGCCAGAGCATCCCTAATGTCTGGAAAAATATGGAGGATTATTTTTTTCTTTCTGCTCCGTATTCCCAGCTGGACATGAATGGGGAGGGTGGAGGAGGATGGCCCTGGGAAAGGTGGATATAAACCCCACAGCTGAGGGCAGAGTGGAGGTTTGCTGTGTGCCACCTCCACAGATGCCATCCTGGCTTTGCGCCGGAGCAGCAAGAGGCTGCACTTTTTACTTGCAGGTGTCCATCACTGTAACTGGCCTTTCTTTGGTGGTCCATAAGTGGTGTAGGTGGCTACAATGGTGAGCCAGCTAACAGCTGAGGGCCAGGGTGGTGAGACAGGGTTGGGGTAGAACTGCAGAAACTCCTCAGATGCATTGCCACATCTCTCTCTGACTCAATATTAGATGTGATTTGGAAGTCATTAAAGGAACGTTTTTGTTGTTGTTGGAAAATGCAGTACTGTTGAAATTGGAGTGTTTCCTCTCAAGATGTTGCTTTTTGTCAAGCTATGAATGAAAAAAAAAAAAAAACCCAACCCAAAAAACCCCTCCCAAAACAAAACAACCAAATCCAAAAGGCTCCTTGCCCTGCAAACCCCTCTGAATAGACCCTACAGGTTTCAGTTCCTGCGGCACATCGGAATCCAGCCCAGCAGCATTCGCAGGGTCCCAGAGAATACGTCCCATTGTTTGTAAACAAATTAAACTTGCTTTGAGCAGATACATTTTATCTTCTCTGTGAGCTGAAGGAACCAGGATATGAGCCTACGAAAGACTGGGTTGTAATGGATACACCCCTGCCCCTTCTCTCTTTGAGGCATGGGAAAGGTCAACTTTTGTCCTCTAAAATGTGTCACTGCTATAAATATGACTGTATAATTTATTGCAAATTGTTTAGCAAATTTATTGCAAACTATTAATAAACCTCCCTGAAACAGCACAATGAGAGTGTGCAATAAACAAGGAAAATATTTGCTTGATTCAAACCACATTGGATGATGTTAAATTAATGTTGAATAGATACATTTTGAAGGCCTAGAGGGATGAGTGCAGCCAGCAAGCGGATGCTGCATCGCTCGCCCAGAGCACACATGTCAGAAAATGTCGGGGAAGTGACCAAACCTTTTTGTCAATGGCTTAAAGCTGAGATAAGCCCCGAGTGTTTAAATTGGCAATTCTAATAGCTACCTGAATCCAATCCAATTCACAGCAGCTTGGCTTGTAAGGCAATCGGTGATACAGTGTTAATGCCAACTAATCTGATAAAAATTGACACAATGACAACGTTGGGCCATTAGTTACCAGCAGTTTTTATGTCTGTGTAAATCCATCGTGTTTTACAAGGTGCAGGGGATTCTGGGAGTCGGGGAATCTTTTTCTTTTTTTTTTTTTTTCTTTCTAACTGTGGAAATAAAGTGGTTTTGCCAGTGAAGCAAACTCATCCTCTTGCTGTGTGTGCTGCCTCTGAGCACGAGAGTGTTAAATGGCAAAATTCATCACAACTAATTTCTATTTGCCGTCTATTAGGCTACATTGTTTTGTCCTCAACGTCAGGTTAAATAATGAACCTCTCGGAATAGAGTAAATTAACCTCCACTTTATGTTCATGTCATTGTCAAATGGAAACATCACTTGTACAAATGAAAAAGATTCATTAGTAAAGCTAATGCATAGGCTCCACTCCAGTAAAAGATAAGAGCGATTGAGGCCTTGTCATAATGCAGTGTCGAACTGCTGGCTTGTTATTTATGATGCCTGCCATAATCTTTGGAGATTATTTTCAGCAATGGTAATTAGCACACAATGCATCAGGAACAATTATGGAACAATGTCTTAGCTTGACAGGTATGCCACCCTGCTGCAGGCGAGCTATGATCCATGAGAAATTCAATCAAATCTGCATGCTGCAGGGAGTTTATTAATATTTCTCCTTCCGAGGCAGTTTGAAAGGCAGCCATGCTTGACCAGCCACCCAAAAATACTTAACGGTGTGATATGAGTGTACTCCTTGTTAATACACTCCTATCTGCACAGAGCCTTCCTATGCACTTACAGCTGATTGAAATAATATCTGTGAGTTTGCTGTTTGCCGTGGTGAAGAGAAAATTGCTACCTCTTCTAGCTGGCCACAGGGCCTCATTCAGGGTAGGCTGTTGCTAAAGGAGCTCTGTAACGAAGTGGCAAATTCCTGAACTGACACAAATCGTGTAAGTCTGCTAGAAGCAGTGGGACTATGCTGATTTACAGCTCCTTACATCCCAGTTTAGGAATCAAAGTGTCCCTGATGAAGGCAATTTTCCACTGAATAGCACAGATGCAACAGCGTGGCAGTTTCTTGTTTCAGGCATCCCAACAACCCTTGTGAAGCCTCTCCAGAGAGACCTGGCGCATCAACAGTGCACAAAGGAGAGATGTGGTTGAGGAGCACTGCACATGTATGGCAAGCGTGGGGCAGTTTAAAGGCTGGACTCTAAAGTAAATGATCTTCCTTGGAGCGATGGTGGTTATTTGGCTTTACAGGCAGGATCAGGGTGGAGCAAGAAGTCTTATTTTGCTGCTCTGTTTGAGTTGGAAAGTGGTCTCTTCCCAAAAAAACCCCAAAACTCCCAATTGCCAGGTGGCTGAATGCACTTCCCACCACAGGATGCAGGAGCCCAGGACCCCAGGGTGGGGCTGTGGGAGTTACCAGCTCCTGTAGAGTTATAGGAGAGGAGTGGGAACAAGGATGTGTCCTTGGCAGAGCTGGCTTTGCAAAGCTCAAGGTTTGGGTCAGTCTTCCTTCCCACCAGCTATTCACATGATTCATAGCAACACCTCATTTCACCGGGCAGCGGAAGGGTCATCTCTTTTCCCAGACTATCTGGGCTAGCTTAGAGCTCCATAAAAGCCAGGCAGTAGCAGGAGGCGGAGGTCACTGAATGCAGGTAGAGCCTGATTTTTTCTGGGGCTGTAGGGGGTAGAACCCCAAATGCATTTAGGAGTGTTGGCGTGAGTACCAGGAACAACAGATGACATAGAAAGTTTTGAACAAGAGACTCAAAGATTGCTCTCCCAACACTTTTTCTCCTGCATTTAGCTGTTTGTTCAAGCTTTTCTCCATGAAGGGAAATTCAAAGAAGGCTGCACCTCTGTGCCTGGCAAGATCATGGAGCAGTTCCTCCTGGAAACTGCTAAGGCACATGGAAAATAAGGCAATTAGTGACAGCTAACATGACTTCACTAAGGGCAAATTGTGCCTGACAGATTTGGTGGACTCCTACAATGGGGTTACAGCACTGGCAGATGAGGGAGGAGCAGCTGATATCATCTATGTGGAGTTGTGCAAAGCATTTGACACTGTCCCACATGACTTCCTTGTCTCTAAACTGTAAAGACATGGATTTAATAGATGGACCACTCGGTGGATAAGGAATTGGCTGGATGGTCACACTCAAAGAGTTGTGGTCAACAGCTTGATGTCCCAGTGGAGACTGGCGATGAGTGGCGGTCCTCGGGGGTCCATGCTGGGACTAGCATTATTCAGCATCTTTGTCAGCAACATGGACAGCGGGATCGAGGGCACCCTCAGCCAGTTTGCCAATGACACCAAGCTGTGTTGTGTGGTTTACACGCTGGAGGGAAGGGATGCCATCTGGAGGGACCGTGACAGGCTTGAGAGGTGGGTCAAGTGCAAGGTCCTGCATGTGGATCGGGACAATCCTGTATCGCAAATACAGGCTGAGCAGGGAATGGTTTGAGGCAAGCCCTGAGAAGATAGACTTGGGGATTTTGGTGGATGAGAAGCTCAATGTGCACGTGCAGCCCAGAAAGCCAACGGAATCCTGGGCTGCATCATGAGCAGCATGACCAGCAGGGCGAGGGAGGGGATTCTCCCCTCTGCTCTGCTCTGGTGAGACCCCCCCTGCAGTGCTGTGTGCAGCTCTGGGGCCCCCAACATAAGGAGGACACGGACCCGTTGCAGCGAGGCCAGAGGAGGCCATGAAGGTGACCAGAGGGCTGCAGCACCTCTCCCGTGAAGACAGGCTGAGAGAGAGTTGGAATTGTTCAGCCTGGAGAAGAGAAGGCTCCGGGGACAATATACAACCTTCCAATATCCAACGGGAGCCTACAGGAAAGCTGGAGGGGGACCTTTTACAAGGGCACGTAGTGACAGGGCAAGGGTGAATGTCTTTAAACTGAAACAGGGTAGATTTAGATTAATATTAGGAAGAAATTATTTACTGTGAGGGTGGTGAGACACTGGAACAGGTTGCCCAGAGGAGCTGTGGATGCCCCATCCCTGGCAGTGTTCAAGGCCAGGCTGGACGGGGCTCTGAGCAACCTGGGCCAGTGGAAGCTGTTCCAGTGCATGGCAGGATGATCTTGAAGGTCCCTTCCAACCCAGACCATTCTATGATTCCGTATCTTTGCCCTGCTTGTGGTGTGAGACAGAACCTGGGGTCACAAGTGCCTTGCCAGGGGATCGCTGAGGCACTGCCTATCTGCTCAGCTGTGCCTGGTCCAGCCTTCTTTGTGCCCAGCTGCTGTCCTGTTCAGTAAAAACAGGTGCTTTGCTTTACAGAGGGTGGCAGAGGATTTCTCAGCCTTGTAAATAAAGACATCCCACTTGGATGGTCAAATCCTGACCTCAAGGAAATCAGGAATAATCCACTGGCTTCAGGAGAGCAATTCACACCCACATCCCTCCAGCCTGACCCAGTCCAGAAGGTGTAATGGGAACATTAGTGTTGGTCTTCCCAGTTTGCTTTCTCTGGGCTCAGGGGGAAGAACTGGCCCTCAGCTGGGCAGTTCCCCAGAGACAAAAGCAGCTTCCAATAAACACAGAGCTTCCCATTTTCAATGCTGCCTTGAGTCTGTCTGACAAGTAGAATGGGCTCTGGTTTGCCTTCGAGAGTAAATAGTGCCTGAAGAGATGACTACAGATGCTCTGAAAGAGGGAAAATACTTCCCCCTTTCTGGTCCTCTGCCCAGACATCATTCACAGGGGGAAGCCTCATCACTGGGGTACACAAGCACTTCCCAGTGTGACACATGCAGAGATCGTTTCTAGCCTGTAGGTGCTGTCCAAAAGTGTGGAGATACCTGGGTGGCGGGCATAGTCAATACTAGCATCACTTCACAAGGATTACTTGCTAAAAAGTCCTGCTTAAGCAGGACAGGGCTCAGGTCTGCATTTACAGCTTGCAAACTCCTGAGAGCCAGGACCAGCCACCTGCAGTAGCTGTCAGCCTCTGTAGCTCCAGGTGACTCCAGCTGATCTGCCGTGAACAGTTTTTTCCCATAGAATTGCAGAGAATTGCTGCCATGTGGCTGCTCGTCCTGGCACTTACCAGAGCCAGCACAGAGCTAATGTGAATATGTGGCACACGTGGTGGTTGTAGCCACCCCTTGCAGTGTAGATGTAGCCTCTGTGGCTACAACTGATTTTAGTACCTGCTGAATAATCCTTCTGGTATTTTAGAGACAATTTCGCAGGCACCGTTGGCTTTCGTCAGTAGTGACACGAGGATCTTCCAGCCAACTTCTAGACCTGCCCAGGAGTGCATGGCAGAACTGTACAAGCCAAGCTGAGGTGAGGTGATACACAAATCACATACCAGTCTTTGGAAATACAGTTGTTTTCAAACTTTATTAAAAAAATAACACTACAAAGCCAGAGCACGATTTGGCCAGGTATTGTAGAACTTTGACTTCATGTTTTCTAAGTGTGCAGATTGAGATAACTTCCTGATAGATACGGTTTAACATCTTCTTTGGTTACTAATAGACTGGGGAATACTTCATCATCCTCATTTAATAAAAACGCATGTCTGCTTCTTTCTACATGCAGAAGTGGAAGTGCTAACTGCACATTTCTGCGCATTCTGCATCATTACTAATGATTTATCATTGTCATCGTTTAATGGGCTTATATCATTATTAGGATTTCTTTTGTTCTTAATAATGCTTAAAGATCATTAAGAAAGAGAATTCATGTGCACGTGTCAGCGGGTGAAGAGACACCCTTAAAATAGGGGGAGAGTTGTGGGTGGATGGCAGGAGTGTGGGCTGGTTGCATTTAGCAGCACCGACCATATTATAAAATCATCAGTCAGAAAGGAATTGTTGCTTTTTGTTTATTTTAACATTATTTTCCATGGGGACTGCTGCTAGGGCCTGAAAGGCATGTCTAAGTTGGTTTTTTTATAATGCAAACATTGTTTGGTATTTCTGTTGCACACAAGCTCTTTCCTTCCTCTTGTTTGGTATTTAAATGTATGGATGGCTTGTGATTAGGAGCAGGTGGAGGGGGAGAACAGGACAAAGTGATTTTAAGTCACTCCTCTTTTGTGCCACCATCTGTTCCTAGGCTGGAGTGAAACTGAATGCACAAAAAACTGATCGCCACCATAACTTTTCCAAAGAAAATGAGGATGATCAGGAGAATCCCAAGGGACATAGGCCTGATGGGAGAGGTCACACCCTCCTCCTCTATACCCTGACAGATTGCTGTGCTGCTTTTCTGCTTAGAACAGACAAGCCGCCATTTATTAATTATGGGTTGTTCTGCTGCTGAACTTAAAAATCGGGACCCCCCTGTGCTCAGTGCTGTATTAACACAGAGCTCAGTGGCAGTCATTGGCCCCAAAGACCTTACAGTTTGCATGTAAGAATAAAGAAAACAGATGGATACAACAAACCGACTGCGGGAGCATGAAGTAACCATGAGACAATTATGATCCGTTAAACTATTCAGGTCAGGAAATGCACTGCAATACTATCCTCAATTGAAACACTAGAAGGATGCTAAATGGGCAGAGGGCAGAGTGTAATGATTAGATTTGGGACAATGGATCGAACGTTCTATTGCAGAGACTGCCACAGGATTTTTAATGACCAGTTGTGATCATGGCTTGCGTTTTACATACTACCCAAGGAAATTGTGTCTCCAGTTGCTTTATGCCTTCTTGATGTGCACCTTGCGAAGGCCTGGAGGGCTGGTATTTAACACATTAACTTTGATGAGATAGTCTGCAATAACAAAGCAGCAATCAGCACTAACTGATCACTGCAGCTTACGCATCCCCGAAGTTGAGTACTTCCCCTCAGAAAACAGCTTTTCCTTGCCGTGGTCCTCCCTGCAAAAATACCTGCCGCTCCACATACCTAAGAGCACTGAAAATCGTTTGGGAACCGGCTCAGGATGTTCCAAGGGCGTTTGCTTAGTGTGCCTGTGTGTCAGCTCAAGGTGAGGGACCTTTAAAGGGCACTGAGAAATACCTGGCTGTGTGTCTGGCTTCTGCAGTGATGGTGCGGTGGATGTGGCACTTGGCAGAAGGAAGCCTGTGCTTATTCCCACCCCAGATTTAGCACAGTGACTGTGCTTGACTTGGATAGAGCCTAAAAGGAGCGCAGCTAGCCCAGAAGCTGGAGGTACGTGAGGTGCATGCAGCTGTCTGCAGGTCTCCTGTGCTGTCCCTGTGCTCAGGGACACCCTAAGCTCTGCATGCTCCTCGCTTGCCTTCTGTCCGGCACCTGCTTGCTTAGTGCAGAGCAACACCAGGCATGGCTGCTGTTTTGCCCAGCAGAAAAGATCCCTATGGACATTCTTGAGGGACTGAAGACAGTACTAACCTACCAGGCTCATGAGTGCTTTCCACCTCGAGGGGGACTGAGGTCCTTCAGCAGCTGAATATTAGTTCCTAGGTGGACTTCTCTGAAGGTGATGCTGGCCTGAGATTTTCAGTGATGCCCGATGCAAACCTCCAGTGAATAAGGGCAGGCTTTGAATAATTCATTGGTCAGAGCAAAGCGCCTGCCTGATGCTGAAGGAGCCTGTCCAGACTGCAGGGTTCACTGTGCTTGTACTCACCTTCTGTGAATGTTTGGCTTGGCTCCAGCCTATTGTAGCTCTCCAGTTTTACATCTTTCAATCAGTTATTCAGTGCTCTTTAGACTCCATGTTGGTCCAAACGGCCAAACCCTGACAAAAACTGTTTAATGCTTTATACAAGTATTTTCTTTTTAACGATTCCGGCCAGAGATGCTGAGTTGAAGAACCAAACTAATTTCATGTGCTTCTCCAACACCCCATTATGACATTTATGACATATTTTTCTGTTTAGAGGGATGATTTTTTCCAGATGCCAGCACATCTAAAACTACCTAATGAGATTTCCACAGATGTAGAGCTTAAAACCATCTACGGTATTTTTATTTTTCTCTCTAAGTGATGCTGCTTTCCAACTGAAACATTTCCCGTATAAAGCACTAGAAACAGTTGAATGTGCATCAGATTCATAGACAGAAGAGCTTGTTCATTGGAAGGCAGGTATTATGATCGAGTCTTGGCTTTTCTGACACTTGATTTAAAATGAGTTTTATTTTCTTTGGTGTTGGTCAAGATATAAAGTCTAAATTTCAGATCTAGAGTTCAAGGTGGACAGGGAGTACTTCAAAGGCCCTGTAGCTCTTCCGTGCAGTAACACCACCTCCCTACATACAGTGCCTTGCCTTGCACATTGCCAAGGAGGTATTACTGGCCATGTTTTACTGTGGGAAAAGACAGGAACAGAAAGATGAAGTGGCCAAAGGGGGAATCTTCTTCTTTTCCGCATGGGTGGGAGAAGCCTCTGATTCCTTGAGGGCAGTTAATGCTTTCCTTGTCTTGTATTTTCATCCTTTGCGGGAGGGTGATGATAAGTGGCTTGTGCAGGGTGGACTCTACCCCTCTGCTCCATGCTCTTCTTCCCTTCCCTAATCTGCCCATTTAGGAGGGAGGAAACCAGGCCCACGAGTGTGACCTCACCAGACAAGGTACGGTGCAAGGTCATTTAGGGTCCCCAGAAGAAAACTGAGAATATGTAATGTGGTTATCTGACCTGAGCCTGAGCAAGGCAAGATGTTTATATTGCTCCTGGATGGTCATTTTCACCACTTTTGTTCTTCACACTTTTCTTTCCTAATGCGGTTGATGAGACCCATAGTTTGTTCAGGATCAGGAAAAGCATCTGACTCCATGAGAGCCATTCCCCCAGCAAATATGGAATAACACAGGGAAAAGATCCCGTGTTATTCTGTGGCTGTCACTGGGATTACTGGCTTGGGCGTGATACCCAGGATGTGGAGACATGAGGAAGCTGTTTAACTGTGTATTGGGTGGGTGTGAGTCTTGCTATCTACTGCTTCCCCACATTTCTTCTGCTTTCACACAGAACAATTATTATATTCTTTCAGTGAAGAATGACCCCTATTACACTTAAAATAAATTGCAGCATTGTCTGGAAATATTTAAGCTGAATCTCACTCTGTCTTGTAAGAGCAGAACACCCACAACCAAGGAAGGGAGGCTGGGCCGTTCCAGCGCTGAACTCAGCCTTGCAGATGTCTGTCACCTGTTTCTAAGGAAATGTGCAAGTGTTTGGGAAAGAGCTGGGCTTCGTTGTTATTGTGGGAATCTGAAACCACTCTGAACTTTGCCCTTCTATCCCCTTTCCAAATTTCTTCTGTTTTTTTACAGAAGAGAAATTGCTAGGCTCATACTTCACTAACTGGTTTGCATTAAGGGCTCTATTCTGCGAAGCGCCAAGTGCTCTTAACTCCTGCCCAAGCCAAAGTTGCTCATGACCTTGCCAGGGCTGAACCATGAGATTCCGATTTGGGCCATAAGCTAGAAAGTCAATCTCCAAGTCGTGTTAACCGATCTGTTCAGACAACTCCCCCAGTCCTGGCTGGGGAAGGGTGTCATTCGGCATGACACATGGTATTAATACATAAGAACAGGCTGTACCTGCAGCAGCTTTTCCACTCGTGGGGCCCACACCTTTTTCCCTACTAGGCAGTGTGCTGGGCAGGACAGCAATGAGTAGCATGCCTCCTACCTGCTGATGGGGGCTGCTGAACAAAAAGCTATTGGGCCCTCATGGGAAAAGGCAGAAGCTGGATGCCTGCAGAACAGGAGGGAAAATCTGGTCTGGATCCGGCCCCTGTTTTCTTTCTGAACAGCCCACAGCTAGGTCACTCCCTTTCCACCTTTCACCTGCTGCATGTGACTCTACTGTACTCCATCACTAAAATCCCATTCTTTCAACCCACTGGCTTGGCAGGTCACTGTGCTTCTCAGGAATGTGAATCAGAGAAAGCCTTAGCAAGTGAAAAGCATGGTATGATGCTCATCGAGAGGAATCTTCCCAAAATCATGCATGCTATTGTTATGCAGGAGTCTGTCCTCAGCCACAGAATGTCCTGGAGAAGCTGCTTTCCAGGCTCCAGATTGTTGGGCAGAGCTCAACCGACTCCACTTCTCCATGGGAAAGAAACACACTGCAGAGCTGGACGTTGTTTTACAGGAGAGGTGCCCCACATCTGGTACAACCTCATGGACACCAATTTTAATAAATTAAGAGCAGGATCAAGACCATCATCCAAATGCTGCATTGGGTGGGACTGCCAGCTGAGATCATTTTGGATTCAGAAGCAGGTTCATGTCCCAGCTAACAAAAGAGGTATGGGTTTACTTGGACTTAAAGCCAACTTGAGTATCTGCCTACCACTCACTCATTGGAATGTTTTGAAACCATCTTGAAGAGGGTGTGAATATTGTGCACCTTTGCATTTCATGTAATAAAATGGTTCCTGGTCAGCTACCCTGTCAGTTAAGAATTATGCATCCACCGCTTTGCACGATTAATCAGATGTCAGGATGTATGTGCTCTCCCAGCATATCATCCCATGGCAGGCAGCAGCATGTTTACAAATGTAGAAAGAAAAAAAAGAAAAAAGAAAAAGCAATAATAGGAAAAAGAATTATTTTTATGTGTACTTGTCTTAAGACATATTTTTCCATTCAGTAATTTGAAAAAAATAACCATCTGGAAAAAATCATATTATGGACAAGGCGTGTCATGACATTTACAGCAAATATTTTTGCTGCTAGTATCAAAACCAGCTCTTTACTCTGTCAAGGGCTGAATATTCGTATACACATAAATGTTCAGTAAATAAAAGGGCCTCTGCAGAAACTCAGCGCTGGGCGATCTTGTGCTTCCAACATTCACATTCTCATTTATTTATACTTTTTTCAAAACCATATTTTTTGCATCTCAGATGTAAGTGCCTGTAGTTCCTTTTTTTTTGCCCTTTTGGTCTCAGGAGAATGACAATAAATGGCACTACCGTGGAAGAAGTCCTGATGTAAGTAAAGGTATCAGGAGGTTACAAGGTCATGAGCATAAATGAGGCAAAGTTTCCAAGGAAATCACCAAGACAATTTATAATCATGGGCAGCCTAGTTCAGCCAGAAGAAGAAATGAAACGTGTGCACCGTGCACCAGCTTTTGAAGGGAGCAGAGAAAGAAACCAAACAGCTTCTGTCATCTTCTAGATTGGTTGGAGCCTCCTAATGATGGTGCTGGTCCCTGCAAGCCACCCTCTGGCAGCAGTGCTTGGGGTCGAATGACAACTCCCCCCTCTCTGGCACTCCTCCGACTGAGGTGAAAGAGCCTTTATTAAAGCTCAGTGCTCTTTTGAAGTCTGGAGGCTAGTGCATGGTTTACATGGGGTGTAAGCCTTGCACAAGGTCCCGTCACATGGGCAGGTTGTATGTACAGCACCAACTTTAGGTTCTCCGCAGCCTGTGCATCCCACAGGCAGCACCTGGAGCCCTTTCCCAGGGTGCTGCAATGTCCAGTATCCCTACAAGTGTCCTCTGCAGCCCTGTCCAAAGCAGCAGCTCTGAGGGTACCATTTCAGTAAGGAACATGCCTTGAAAACGTGAATGTAAGTGAGATATCAGCGTCTACATTGGGGTGGTGAAAAGAAGGAAATGATGGCTTTGCTTTACAGAATAGGGACAGGGGCAATGGTGACACTGACAGCCGGGTGTTCCCAGGGTGTGGGTGTTCGGATGCACAGGTTTCCCAGAGTCTAACCTCTGTCTGTCCATGGGTTATGGGCTGTAATACCCACTACAGCTTGTAATGTCCAATTACATATGTGCTATAAACTCATATACATCATAGGCTTTAAATGTCGCTCTTAAAATACAGTTTAAAATATTAAATAAAACTATAGAAATTGTCAGGTAGTACTGATATATTTATCATATGTATTACCATGCTTTTAAAATCTAAAATGTTCCAGAAATTCTTCCTTTGGTTAGCATGGGTTTTGAACATAACGTACTATTTTACACAAAACAGGAACTTTGCAAATATTATGGTTGATTTTAAGTCTTTTAATTTAATATTGCCTTTTAACATCTCATGACCACTGTCTCCTAAGATGCGTCCACAAAACACAGAGGTAGCAGGCAAGCTGTTCTGTTTAGCCCATGCTTACAAACCCTGAGTGTACCAAAATCTCCTTGAAATGGTAACGTGGTAATTCTTAATCGCAACATGTTACTACTTTGACATAAAGGAAGGGTGATTCTTTGTCTGGGAGGAGGGTCAGTGGAAATGAATCTCCTTAACAAAAATCAATACCCCAAAATTTGAAATCAGTTGATGCAACTATCTGCAATTCAACTTGCTTATTAGCAGACCTGACCAATGAGTTCCATGTTCTCCTTGTTGCTAAGTTGCCTCCATAAACAAATTGATTAATTGATTTATTTTTTTTTCCCCCAAGGCCTTTTAGTGTATAAGCAGGTCAGGCAGCTATGATTTCATTTTGCTTGTCTATTCAGTGCTGGCTTTGTAAATCAGTTTAGAATCCCAGTTCTTCACCTCAAAGATCAGTGGTGTCGTCTGCAAGCTCAGATGGAGAGGTGGATCCATGGAGAAACTTCAGTTCTCTGGGAAGATGGGGAGAGAGTGGGACTGGGTTTCAATGGGAGTGGAAACTATCCACCCTGTCCCTGAATTTGGAGCACTTGGGTCAGAACCTGTCCTGATGGCTTCAAGCCTAGGTTGAAATGGAAAAAAAAAACCACCCCAGCTACGGAATAGAAGTTTTTAATTTGGCTTTTACTTCCAGTTGTTTCTGAGCGAGATCTTGACTGAAAGTCTGTCTCAACAGGCTAATATTAGTCTACTTCGATAATGTGAGTCCAGATTCTAGTAAGAACAGTGTCTGAGATTTTAGAGATGTCACATGTGCCCTAGGCCTCAGTTTGCTGTTAGATTTGTGATATACCTCACCTGCACAGAAAGGAACCTCTGCAGGTCATCCTGGTAGCCCTATTGCTGGGCGCACTTAGGAGCTGGGTCTGTTTTGCTCAGTATGTTACTGCTTGAGAATTCACTGCTGTGTTTTTGAATCTGTGTTCCTGATCAGGCAGAAAGGCAACCAGAGCAAGTCTGTTGCAGTTTCAAAGTCAGAAAACAGGGATATGCCTATGTTACACTAAACAAAAATAATAATAATAAAAAAGACCATGGGCAGAAGAGGAAACCTAGAGTCTTCACTGGGTCAGCAGTAAGAAAGGAGAAACAAAGGGCCAGGGTCTGGAGCTAGCATAATCACAAGGAAAGGAAGAACCACAGCTGCCTGTTATTGCTAATGATGCAGAATGATGCAAGCTGGTTGCAGGCAACCCCTTTTACAACTTCCTTAAGCCCCATTTCTCTTCTTGTCATTCGACCCTACACGATGGGCTGTCTTGAGAAGTAATAAAAGCGTCTTGCTGAATGGCTTTGGAGGCTTGTTGTCACTAGCAGAATATTTAACTCCTTAGCAAATGTTTTCCGCACTGCTATTTTTTTATTAATTTACTTCATTAGTCATAGTTGTATTGAACGAATCCCTAGTCTTAAAGCTGACTGGGAAGCAGCCGTGTTCCAGGACTAGGTACTGCAGGATCAATGCAAATGATAATTGCTACCATGGAGGTATGTGAAAGGTACGGCTGGTGTGCGGCTTGGCAGGTTGTTGTTAATGAGGGAACAGGTTAGCAGAAATGGATAGTATTTTAGGAGACTGGCAAAACGGGCTTGTGTCTACTGGATGTCCTAGAAAAGAGATCAACCCCAAAATGTTTTAGCCAAAATTTGTAATTCTTTTAACCATGAAAGCATACCTTCCCTGCATCTGGCAACACACAACAAATTGGGTATCCTGTGAGTATTTTGGGAAACCAGCAATTTCAAACTATTAAGTTTGTGTGTTGGCACTTCAGATTACTACTTTACTTTCTGTTCCCCTACACCCCACGTAGATGAAGAAGCCCAAGAAGGCAAGAACATCCATATCTTTCTGGAATGGGTCCTCCTATACCTCCCTCATTTTTACTTCACCCTGAAAGTTAAAATTGTGGGGTTTGTGTGTTTTTTCTCTTCAGGGAAAAAAAAACCACCAAAAAACCCCAAAACAAACAAACAAAAAAAGCAGAAAGAAAACTGGAAAAAAAGGCCAGTAAAAATGGAAGAAAAACACTAGGGAAATATCAATGATTCCATCACACTCAGTGGCAAAACCTAGTGAAAAAGAAAAAATAAGAAAAAAAAAAAGGCTTAAATAAATGACCCCAAATATTTCAAAGTTAAAAGTTTTGGAAGGAAAAACCATGGTATTTTTTAACAGTTTTTCTTTTTCTATTTGTTTAAATTGGTTCCAGTGCTATCAAATTAGCTTAGAAACATAAGTGTTGGAGTCAAAGAGATTCAAAATGTCGTCTTCTAAACAGCAAATTGAATTTCCAGAAGTATTTCATGGTCTTTGCTAAAGAAAGATGGATGCTTTGGGGGAGTCAAGTTTTGGACTAGGCTTCTGGTTTAAGGCTGAAATCTTGCAAACTTGGTTTCTGCAGACTTTGGCAGTGCAGCCGCAAACATCTTGCTCCATTATCTCAATTTGCAAAAGCATCACAAAAGTAGTTGCTCTAATAAGCTGTTGGTCCTTTTCCCATTTTAGGTTAGATGTGAAACCAAAATACTGGTGGCTAATTCAGACCTTGGGATTTGAGCCTGAACTTATCCCAGAATGTAGAAACATTAATCTTCAAGATTTTGGCTTTTACCTATCTCCAGTGAAAATATGTTTTGCATGACTTCATCACTTAGTTAAGTAAATTGAAGGCAGTTAATTCTTTGTTTCTTTCTTTATTCTCAAAATAATTAAAAGTTAATTCTCTCCATAGCTGAAACAATATTCTGAACCAGAAAAAATTAAGTTTTTATTACTAGCAAGGGTTTTGTTATCGATCCTAACAATATAATTATGCCTGTCTTCAAGGTGATTCAAGGTAATAATGCCTTTTCTCCGTAAATTTGAGGTCTCACCAAACATTAATTGAATACCCGTGCTGGTTTTGGCTGGGGCAGAGTTAATTTTCTTCGTAGTAGCTAGAATGGGGCTATATTTTGGATTTGTGCTGGAAACAGTGATGGTAATACAGGGATATTTTGTTACAGCTGAGCAGTGCTTACACAGAGTCAAGGCCTTTTCTGCTTCTCACATCACTCCACCAGCGAGTAGGCTGGGTGTGCACAAAAAGTTGGGAGGAGATACAGCCAGAACAGCTGACCAAAGGTCATATTCCATATCGCCCCATATGACTCCATTCCATATGACGTGTGCATACCAGCATGTGAAGCTGGGGGAAGGAGGAGGGGGGGACATTCAGAGTGATGGCGTTTGTCTTCCCAAGTCACCACTAGGCGTGATGGAGCCCTGCTTTCCTGGAGACGGCTGAACATGCCTGCCCATGGGAAGGAGTGAATGAATTCCTTCTTTTGCTTCGCTTGTGCGCATGGCTTTGGCTTTACCCATTAAACTGTCTTTATCTCAACCCCTGAGTTTTCTCTCTTTCACTCTCCCAATTCTCTCCCCCATCCCACGGCGGGGGAGTGAGTGGCTGTGTGGGGCTTAGTTGCCAGCTGGGGTTAAATCACAACAATACCTCACCTATGAAACAAGACGGGCTAAAGCTTGTGTGCTATGGTGGATATTAGTATTACATCAGCTTTAAATGTAGGCAAACTGTGGCATAACCTTGCCAAGGAACACCTACAAGCATTGCTCTCCGCATCCTTACAGCCAGCCAAAGAAAGGCATGCAACAGTCCCTGGGCTGGTGCTGCTCTTGCCCTCAGTAGGACCATGCTGGTGGCCTCAGAGGTGGTCTGGATCCCACCAGCTGGGACAGCCATGGGCTGTGCCCCGTTTCATAGAGCAGATAGGATCCCAGAGCTGAATACAACTGAAGAATGACAGGCCCATGTATATTTAGGAGTAGCAAAAGAAGATATTCCAGTCTCCATCCATCCTTTCTCAGGCTGTCAGCAAGAAGATCAGTTCATCAACAGGACATGGCATACCCCTCCTACCTTGTGAGGCAGCCATGGCCTTTCCCTGGTACTTGCTAATTTTTTTTTTTTCTGTCCTCTTGTCACTTTGACCCTTATATACATTTCTTCAGTGTACTAGAAATTTCTTTTATATATCAAAGAAAAGAGCCTTAAAAGATCCCTTCAAATGCCAGAACCTCAGAAACAGTGGAGAAATGTAGCATGACATTCAAGTTTAGGCATGTTTTTCCTTTGAGTGCCTCTTTTAACCTCTAGAGGAAAGAGGGACTTTTTAATATGGGTCTTGTTGGGTATTCATTTTCTTTTCAGAGGTAGGGCACTAACTCTGCCATCCCCAGGAGTGTATGACCTCTATTCCTCAATAAATATGACAGACAAAACCACCCATCATCATTAATCTTAAACTTTATCTCTGATTAGAGCATCAACAAAACAACCTTTTCTTATGCCACCGTTTGATATGCTGGACATATGTCAGAAAGACATGGGCCATCCATATCTTATCTTACATTAAGAAGAGTTATCCAGAAATGTACCTTCATTACTGCGACAGTCATGTCAAAAAGAATCGATTTATTGTCAACGCATCTAACCTAACAATGTTAATGGACTCTTCAGACATCTTCTCCTTCTCATTTGTTTCCTACATGCCTATCAAAGAGACAAAGCAAGATAGTTACCAAGCTCTGGGGAGTGGGGTGTGTGTGTTAAGAGAGTCCGTGACTGCTCCTTGGGCTGCCTGTAATGAAGCGACATGGGGGTGCAGGAGAAGGAATCAGGAGGAGGTTTCTCCAACGCTGGGGCAGACCTAGACTAGAACTTCAGCTTTCTCTGCCACTGTATTTTCTCCAAGTTTAACAGTTCTTTGGGGATTAGTTAACAATGAGGTTGGTTACTCCACTAGTTAGTGATATCTGGAAAGGATTTACCTGTGTTTCACGACTGCTTATTTACTTGTGGCTCTGATGCAGACAAAAGCTTGAGCTGATGGTACTCAGCACCACTGTGAAGGATATATGTCCTCTGGAGCTGTCAAAAGGTGAATGTTTGATATTGGGCAGAAGTGTTTTCTATGTTGTGTCTTTGCCAAGTCAGTCACTGGGAAACCTATTCTGAGAAAGACTCTGCATTCCTGTTATGAATGAACTCGCCTTTTGCCAAAGTATGACTGGCTGTCTGGTGCTAATCAGTGGTAACAGGATGACCTTTGCAAGTGAATAGAGCAAAAGGCAATTTGTCTTATAGAACTTGTACAACTGTTTTGTTTAATGAAACAACATGATTATAATCTTCCCACAAAGGCACATAAACAATTACAGTAAATCTCCCTCACATGTTGCTAGGTGTTTACATAACTCATCCTTCTCTCTTATCAAATGATGTGTACAATGCACTCCTGACTCTGGCAGAATTTGGATCGCGCAAGCTTAATCAAACCTGATAAACAAATGTGTTTCCTATAATGCTGGAACGGTATCAGCACAAGTCAGCACACATTTATTTATGCACCCAGGTTTTGTTTTAAAAAAGACTTCCAGTCACCAGTGTGCAGTATTTAAACAGCTAGAGGGAGTGCAGAAATGTATGCTATTACTAAGGGCATAGATACTACTCTCTTGGTGCCTGTTACGTTCTTCACTTACTCAGAACTGCCAGTTTTGGATTTGAGTTTGTTATTCAAAAGATGATCGAGAGGGCCAGGTCATCGGTACTTGTGTTTTTTATTTCAGGTTAAAGCTATCATGAAATTATTTGTTTACAAGCATTTACTAAGTGTACGCTGAAGAAGGCATGTGCAGATGTCTGCTGCCTACTTTGACACTGTCCTGCTGCGTCTGGTCTTGGTTCATTCAAATGTCATTTCACAGGGACTGAACTGATCAAACTGCTCACATAGCCCTAAGGTATGAGTCTTAAAAGTTTTCTTTTTCTCTTTCTTTTCTTTTTCTTTTTTTTGTTCCCACCACTTTATGTGAGAAAACTACAGAACCTACTTTCAGTGCACAGGAAAAAGTGTGTTAATGTGCCAACATCAAGTGAATTCCACGAGTCTTCTATTCATTAAACTCCCCGTTCCTCTGCATATAATTTATGTCAGTTCAGTTATGCTCCTCCAGGGTGTGCTACTAAAAGAAAAAAGAAACAGGTATTTAGCCAAAAAGAGGTGTTTTTGGCTCCAGAAATCAACTTGCACCTACTGACAAAGGAAAAACAGACATGTTTTGCCAAAAAAAACAAATAACCAGGCATATTATTTAAAGCCTGCAGTCAGAAGGTATAACATTTACATTGTTCTTTAGTGATTCCCTTTTCCTAACACATACACAAAACAAACAAACCCCCTCCTATTTCTCTCCGTGATCGGACTTGTACAAACACGACCCGGCTCATAATATCTAGCGGTGAATTCATGCTTGTGGAGGACTGGTGACAACTCTGACCCAGACCCTGGGCCCAAATGCAGCGCGGCAGCTGGGAATGATTAACTGTGCCCAGGTTTGGGCTTGGGCTTCTGGATAGTGAAGCTGGGGGGATCGGATAGTGTGAGACAGACCGAGTCCAGAGCTCTTAGCCAAATACAGTAATGCTAAAACAAAGGGCTAAATTACTTCTGCTCACGGAAAAGTACTTTCATGATGAGCAAAACTTTGAGATTCCTGGTCCCCCTCTCCCCTTGTTCTGGCCCCCTCCCCAAAACCAGTCGGGTCCTCCTGGGTTTCCTTGAAGCCCAGGATCTGGGGGCTGGGGAGACCCTGTGAGGCTGATTTGCTGGGAGGTATCAGGTTGCACAGTGCCCTTTGTTAGACTCTCTAAATTAATTATGCTAATTGGAGCCCTGAGATTCCTCAAACCTGCTATGTTAAACTTGTCTGCTTCCTCTTTGGCAGAGCCGGGACTGGCGCTGTACAAGACCCTCTGCAGCCCTAGGGATGCAGGAGCAGATGGACACTTAGGGAGAGGGACTGGCTGCTGGGCTGCCTTGTGGTGGGGGCTGAGGAGGAGACGTGCTGTGAGAGTATCTGAACCTGGTTTCTGAGGTCCTGGCTGAATCCATGTTACTTCCCTCTATAAATTCTGGCAGACTCTGAAGCCTCATCTATTAAAGAAAGTGAGAGACAGAGAAACTCTGAAGACAGGCTCTGAGTGGGTGGGAGACTTGATTAATTGCAATGTCAGACAAAAAGAGAAGGACATATTTTAAAGTAACAGCAAGACCTTTCCACTGAAATAAAGTAATTCTTAAATCTGCTCTGCTACATGGGCATTAATCTCCAGGCCCTCCTAGAAAGCCAATGGAGGCGATGAGGGCTGGCAGGGGGAAAGTGAGAACAGGAGCGAGAGTGTAAGCACAGGGAGAAACAGGGCGAAGGGGAGGAACACTTTCCCTTTCTCTGGGGCATTTAATTGACTGGCATTTGGATAAACCCCTCCTGTTGGAGCAACATGCCCTACTCCATCCTCTACTGACCCGTTATGTCTTTAAAGCAAATAATGCCTTAAATCTGTAAGTTGGGAAACTCCTGAGCTTTATATTTATTGTCTTAGTATTTGGAAGAATCATGTAAAACATAATAACAGGGAGTGCAAATTGTTCAAAATTGTCTCCTTAATGAATTTCTTCCAAGTGAACTCTCTGATATAGCATGTAAGGGAAACCACGTAGTAAATAATTCAACTATTGGGGTCAGAGTGCCCCTCCCTTCCCATATGCCCATTCAATAAAGCAGGAGGGAGAAAAGAAACCTTCCTTATTTTTACTAGTTGTGTCCACAGAAGTCCCATCTCTCTAATCTCTCATGGGAGGAACTAAGGAGTAGCTCTTTGTAATGTTTAGAGATTTATAGAGCTGGAGACAGGGAAAGCATTTACTGTTAATGGGTAGCATCATTTGCAACAATTGCCTGTACTTGAGAAGTTACATGGGTAAATCTCACTGAATGCCAAACCCCAAGAAAAACACACTATGGGAGGAAGAAATGTGCTTAGTTTCCAGAAACCTTACCCAAACATGCACAGTTAAAAGGTTAGAGTCCTTTACAGTTTAAATGCCATTTACCTTGCTAAGGTGCCCCGGTTTTGATTTAATTGCCTTTTGATGCTTTTAAGATAAAGCTGGAAATAAAAGAGCATGGTTTGGAGATCATTGGTGTCAACAGGAGTTGCTTAATTCACTTCAGTAGCCTTTGGTGTCAAACTTAAATGAAGAGATCTGAACCGGGATGCAACCTATAGCTCATTGAGGCCAGTGATAAAACAGACACTAATTTTAACGAATTTTGAACCAGACCGAAACGGACTGCTTGGGTGGGTGAAGTTAAATGCATATGCTGAATCTCAAGGATCAAAGCTTAAAAGCATACCCAGAATGCAAACCTGTATTTAGTGAAAGGCCAGTCATCATCAGACAGATAACTCCTTAGATTTCAGTTCAACTAATCCCAAATGGGTGGAGAGTCAGTTTGGCCAAATATCTGAACATCAGTCACTCCTTCAATAACTATTACAATGCGATCTCTGGACTGACTTGCCGGTTATTAAGATACAGGTTCAGGATGGGCTTCCCCCTGTTCATGCTGATGATATGATATGGTATGTACTGTACTTGCTGAAGGAAGTGCAGAAAAGTGCTCTCCTTTAGCTGTTAATCAGCTTACCAGTTCTTGCACAGAAAATGCTGTATCCCGGACTGTGATCCTGGCAAATAACCAAAGGGGAAGTGGATTTTCAGATGCTTATTTTATTAATCTTTAAATATCACCTCGCTAGGGCTCCAGGTGCTGAGTGGTTTATAACACTCTAAATTGTAATCATGGATAATTTTTAATCCTGTGCATACATTCCCTACTGTAGCTGAATGGGGATCTCACATACTGTAAAATGGAGAAGAGCTGCTTACCAGATCTGTTCCTCGTCTCTGGCACAGCAGTACAAAGGAAATTTCCTGCTAAACCATCAAGTACTTGAATGATTTGTAAAATACCATAAGAGTCTGAGAGCATTTAAAAGGAGGAGAAAGATACAGAATCACACGTTCCTGCCCCCGGCACATCAGCCAAGTGGGACCTAATCCAACCACCCCCTGTAGTTAAATGAAGAACTTGACTAATTTTTGGATCAAACCCAGGTAGCGCACTGCCTCACATTAAGAGCAGTTCCACTTATCTTTGGGTTGTATTTTCCTTACTTTGTTTCTGTACAGATGGTTATTTTCTTGAGGGCTGGAGGATTTGCAGACCAACAATACTTGGTATTTTCACCACTATCTTCATGTTTCAGGCACGTTTTTACAAGGAATGTAGGGGCCCTGCATTATGACATTAAGTTTATTAAGTTGGCACAAGAGATATTTACGGAGGACTTCGGCTCACCCTCTTTTCAACATTTATTAACTCAAGGGTACAAGGCACAGACCTGATCACCTATTGACTGTGGCTTCCTTCCAGCAGAGGGAAGCTGGTATAAGTGATGATTTTTTTGAATTGCGGAAAGGAATGGACATAGGTCTGTTTGACTGAGGAATAAGTGTTAGCGGTAAAGGAATGGGGCTGGCAGCTGGCAGGGTTTGGGGAGATGGGGGAAAATTTCATTGCGAATTGAATTATAAGAGGATCTATGTGATAAAAGGAAGCCTTCTAATGGAGGTTAGTGCTCGCTCCCTGTGAAAAGCCATCAAGGTTTGGATGGCTGGCATTTCTAATTCTGTTAAGTGTCAAAATCGATGCTTGATGGGTCTGCAGGAGCCAGGCGGTGGGCATGCCTGTGCTGACATACCGATTTGGTACAAGAAAGGGATGAGGAAGGGACTTCCCAGAATAAGAGTGAGACATCTCTTGAAATTTAATTTGCTTAATAAGGTTTTAAAAGCATTAAAAAAAAATTAATTAAATAACAAGACCATTTCTACCCTCCTTCTAAAATAAACCTTGAGCTTCGTTTGCAGTTTTCCACTTGTAAGCGACACATGTAAGCGAAGGGCCTGTTGTTTCAACCCTGGAATGCTCCCAAGCAAATGATGCTTCTTTATTGAAAGCAAATGAAGAAAAAAGAGAATCTGTCAAGGGGAGAGAACAGTTTAATTGGATTAAAACCTATAAGCGTGTACAGTAGGGGAGGAGAGAGCTCCTCTATCCCTGATTCCTGTGGAGAAGGCAAGGAGATTACCGGGGGTGAAGCGAGAGCTATGCAACACGGCACAAGCAGGCATCCAAAGCCTGGAGTTAGCCAGTGCAGGGGCCCCGGAGGAATTGCCGGTTTCTTTTGGGTGGCTGGGGAGTTCTCCCTAGAAAAGGGTGGCTGGCAGTGCTCATTAGAGAGAGTGCAGGTCTCCTCTGGCACGGAATGCAAATTAAGGAGCAATGTTTGTGTTTCATAAGCAGTCAAGTGGTTTGTCCAAAATACATTTTGCATTTTCTCTAAAGGGACAGCTTGTAGATTCAAGCCTGAGATTTCTTCTGCATTTCAAATGACTTACTCCAGCCTTGGTCTTTCATCCCCACACTGTTATTTAAAAGAACACAGAGTTCTGGATTCTTTTTCATCGGCTCTCGGAAAAGCAGAGACTTTTCACGGGAAGGTACAGTTATGCTGTACAGCTAAAGTGGGAGGGTATAGAAAGTCACTTGGTTCGATGTGCTTGGATTAAAATATGGATGAAGAGGATCTTTGCAAATTCAAAGTCTTACTGCAAAGCCATGGCTCATGATGGTCCAGGGTCAAACTGTTCCACCAAACTGTTTCTGAGCTTTCAGGCTGATATCTCAGTTCTGGACCCTGTAGGCAAAATTTCTGAAGGGCTTAGCATTTTAAGAGCTTTTCTCAGTGATGGGTCTGGATCCTTGGCAATGTGGGTCCTGAGCCACTTCTGGAATACCACCTGAGACACGTGGTGGACCATGCCAGTGTTACGCTTCTGAAGTGTGGTTCTTGAAGTAAGCTGAAATTTTGAGGCCTGGGATGCGGTGCTGAGTTGATCCTAAAATGCTGCTACCCCTCACCCTCCCCCTGCCCCCCCTCCCACTGCCACCAGAAGGGACAGAAAGTAAAACTTGGATGGGCAGTTGCACAGCGAGACAGGGACAGGGAAAGGAGGAAGTTTTGTAGGTTGGGTTGGGGGAAGGGGCTTTGATTTGAATACGAAGAAGCATTTGGAGCCAAACCAGCAGCAGATTGTGGTACCTTCTTAATTCTGTGAGCCACACATGAATGACCTTTTTGTCTGCCTCCGCCTGCCTGCAGTGGGGGGTTCTCCCCCCTGCCTTTCCCCACCACACACACTCATTGATAATATACATGTGCTAAATAGGATTAACTCTCCCTCATCTGCATGAGTTGTTTCTCTCCCTTGCGCCACTCAACTTGGCTTCCCCCTCTCCCCTCCCGCACCCTCCAGCCCCCCAGCTCCTTCTGGAGCTCCATGTGGGCCTTGTGTGGAGTTTAGCTCCCTCATTGTAGGGCAGCTGGTAATGGGAGCGGGGCTGAAAAGCCGGCTGTCAGGCTCAGTGCTCAGGAAGAATAGGCGGACGTCTGCTCCGCAGCTTTCCCTTTGATAGACGAGGATAATCCCTGCTATGAGAAGGCTGAGTCAAATGGAAAGGGAGAGTGAGCCCAGCGCCCTCCCACAGCCCCAAAGCAGCACAAATTGCAAATCCTGGGATTTGAGGGGAGAGGGCTCATCCCTCTAAGCACCTTGTGATGAATCCATTTCTTCCCGGAGATGTCTTTTTCTGGGAGGGAAGGGAGGCCATGAAGCCAGCTCTCTGGTGAGAGGTGCCCTGTGGCAGCCCGAGCACAGAGCTGGGAATAGCCCTTGGCAGGAGCTGAGGGCAGGGTGCAGGGGGGGGCTGTGCCCCCTCCCCTCCGTCCATGCTTCGCTGGGGAGCACTCCTGGCTGCCACATGCAATTAGGCAGCGAGGGGAGTCTGGGAAACAAAGTCCCTCAAGACAGCCAGGAGCAAGACCTCCCAGATTTCCTCTCCAGCAGGAGCCATTCCATGCTGGAATTCATTCCGTGAATCGGGAAACCAGTGAGGGGACATGGCTCCAGGTGGGGATCTGGGGTGGCAGCCAAGAGGGGAGCAAGTCCCGAGGAAGATGCACTGGTGTTTGAGGGCCTCCTGCACAGCCAGAGCGTGATGCTCACGCAGCTGGATCAGGAATAGGGTGAAGGAGAGACCCAGTGGGGGAAATATTGCAGAGGTGGGAGCTGGTTGTTTGAATCTCAGTCCCAGTGTGTGAGATGTGATAGTTTATTGGCATCCCGTCAGTTAGGGACTCACCCTAGGAGGCAAACCCCCTTTTTCAAAGTTCCTCTCCAACTCAAGCGGTCTGGAAACTTGGATTCCCATCACTCAAGTGGGTGCCTTGTCCTCTGTCAGGCACTGGTTGGGTGTCTCTGACTATATCTCACTTGCTGCAAAACAGTTTTGAAAAGTCTTGATGTTGAGATGTTCATCTGGCAGGAAATGGTGATTTAAAGTTAACCCAGAAAGGAGCCTTTTTCTTTTTTGCATCTAAGTGGTATGGGGCTGGCATTCCCTAGCGTGTATCCAGAGGTTTAAGACAATGTTCAGGCAGGATGTTAAATAATTTTATTCACTGATGTTTACAAAAACCCATGGTTTAGGACTTGGGCCAAGTATTACCATGTTGCTTGGTAACACCCATGGCCCACTGAGAGAAGATGATGAGGCAGAGCCAGAACAAGAAACAAGAAAATATAAACCAGCGAGAAACAAGCAGGGCTTTTTAGCTGATCTTTGAATTTCTTTTGGGTATTATATTGAATCTACTCTGTTATTCACTAATGGTGCAGCCAGTCCTTGAGATGCATAATGTTTATCTCCAGATTAAACACCTTGTTCCCTCACATCTTCCAATGGTGAATATTCACCTCTGTTCAATGAACTTTTCCGATGAAAAAACTTTAGCTTAATGTTTCCGCAAAACAGGTTTCTTGCAAGCTCTCTCTCCTTCCAGCCAGCCTGGGAGGGCACTGGTAAAAAAGCTGCTATCCCAGTGTTTTAGAGTCTGCTCTCCCATATGGGATCCAAAAATGGAGCAGTGTAATAAGAAATGGGTGGCACTAACTGAGCATTTGAGAACCTGGAAGGAACTTTTATTTCCAATTCAGCTTTCAAAAGAGGCAAAAGGCCAAGGGCTTTCACATTATTTATTCCAAGCCATTTTCCCATCCTTACTTGAGGCTCAAACAAAAGTGGCCCGTGCCGAGTCTTGCAGATGGATTAGCAATCAAGCATACAGCTGCACATACCTGGCACTCAAGCGTTCATGCTAGCCAGCCTCCTAAGAGCCGATCTCATTTTTACTTTTTGGGTGCTGGAATGTTGGAGTGGGTGGAAGGTCCAGGATGTGAGAAGCCTCCACAGATGTTTTACAAGAAGGAAGTGAACCTATAGTTTAGACAATCTGATTTACTTGAATCTCCAGATTGTTTTCTTGGAGGATTATTTGAGTTTTACTGGAATATCTGATGGCAGTTTAGGCCATAGCTTATTTTATTGAAATTGATTTTCCTATGTACTTTTATATAGTCTTCCTCTCCTCCTCTGGAGACTATCCTGATCATCTGGAAGTGAGAATCTGACCTTACTGCATAAGCAATCACAGATATGGCAGCTTGCCTCCAACATAAAAGTCTTCATCATGTCACGAACAGCTTTATCATTATCATCCTAGATATACCTCGGAAGCCTTTCCCTAATTAATTTCAAAATGTCGAGGTTCCTTATTCAGAAAGACCTACCCACTGAATACCAGCTGAAGGCAGCTCAGTGTGTCACCCTGCTGTGTTAATCCAAGGGAGCAGTCTGCTGGACAGCAAGTTCCCCACCAAAGCAGCAGAGTGCTCAAAATACTGACAGCGGTTCAGGTAAAATTCATAGGCTTGTTACAACTGTGAGTGTAACTCTGTTGACAGGCTTGCATGTTGAAACCTGGCTGATAGCAGGCTGGAAACCACACGCACCTCGTATGGTGCCACCTAGACAAGGAGTATTGCAGAGGCTGCCAGAGTCGAGTGAGATTTCAACTGAGATTTTGGCTTTGTTCAAATCCAGAAACTTCAAAACGCAAATTCAGGGAACAAGAAACAGAGTAAGCTGGAAACGAAAAGTGTGGGGATGGATTTGCTCAGAGGAATGTGATGCTGAGAGGGGCAATGGGGCTTCATTGCAAGGGGCTTTCTGCTGGCTTTAGAAATGCCCAGCCCAACAGAAACGCTTTGCCACAGTCTGTACTGGGCAAAGACCCTCCTCCACTGGAAATCCAAGGATTGTATCAAGGTGTACAAGGTGCCCTCTGTGTGGCCAGATCCCTGTCTTTGTCCATGTGCTTTGAGCAGAGGTCAACAAAATGTTGCAGCAAAGATGCTGCATGCCTGTATGCACACACCAGGTTGTAAAAATCTGTGAAACTCTTTCACAGAAAACTAATGGGCAGGCCTCCCTGTAATGCAAAGCAGCCTGTGTTCTGTTTGCACTTGGAAAGCTTGGAAATAGGAGTGAGGTCTGTGTTGGCGCAGGGAAAATCTTGAATCCTCACAGCCAGCAGTGCTGGCAGCCGGAGATGATCATTGTCAATAATACGCAGGAAGATTGTGCTCCATTGTTGCGGTTCATTATTAAATTACATAATTTTCATTTTTTCCATCCTTAAGCTTTACCACTTAAAATGGTTTGTCCTCTGCAATCAAATGTGATCCTTGAGCCTCAGCTTAAAACCCCAATAACAATGAGCATTCTCTGGAATGAAAAAATAGAAAGAAAATAAAGGGGCTATATACTAATTCACTTAAATATATGTGCAGAATCTAACTGAGAGCCTGATACAAAAATACCGAGTGAACTGCATCCAGACCACTGCTTTGAAGACACAGATATAACATCTTGGTGCTGGGGTCAGACTGATTTCATAGCCCAGGGACAAATACCTCTGGCATGGGGGTGGGCATCAGGCAAGATAATTTTCTTGGTGACTTTACTAGCTCCCTGATGAGAAATTTGATAATAGTTTAAGCTCCCCAGTATAGTGTTTGCAATGGACTTCAAGTTTTGATATGGTGGTCCCTGTGCCTCAGCTGGAGAGAGGTAACTTTTAAAGTTAAGTAAGAGTCTAAACCCAGTTATCATACTCCAAGAATTAGTTGCTAATGGCTCCATGCAAGTACCCAGATACATTTTGGTCCCATCCCCCCACCCCATACCAGCAGTTCTCTGTAATACAGGTTCAAGTGTGCTGTGAAATGTTGCTGCAATTCATTGCCCTGAGATTTCAGCTAACCACCAAACGCTTGCTGTACTCCATGCCTCTTGATGTTCTCCTTTTTGAATCCAGTTTCTGCTGGTTTTGTGGGAATTTATATCCAACATCACACCCTTCTCCCCCACTACTAATGACAGGTCTTATGGTATCTGAGTTTGGATTTCCAGCCAAGGTCCATTTCTAGTTATGGAAAATCGTACGTTGCCAGTTGGGGAGATACTGGAAAAATAGACTCCGAGTGCTTATCTTCAGCCCCTTAGTGGTTATCCTTACTTGGTGTGTTCCTTCTTTTGTCCAACTGGGATGGAAGGTGTTTAGATGAGTTCTTGTTGACAGGTTAAATACACATCCCCACAGTCTGTGTAGGGAGAGCACAGAGCAGACATCCCACCGTGGTGGCTGGCTGCTTGTGTCCATCTGGAAGAAGTGCCTTTTGTTTTCATGGCCCTGTTGTTCTGGTGTGCCAAGGCCTGAGCTGCAACCTTTTTCTAGTACTTTCACTTGCCAGATCCTGGTCTGTGCTAGCCGTTGGGAATTGCATAGATTGCCTCCTTCCAGGCCAAGTCAGAACTGATGAAAATTAGCAATACCGCATTAAAAACAAAACTGAAACAAAGCAATCTTGTTCTGAGGTGCTCTGGACCAATCCTTTTTTGTCAGGTAGAGATGACAGGAAATTTCTGAGTTCTCCCAAAAGCCGCATCAGTGATTTTATGATTCTGGAGGTTTTGCTTTTTTCTTTTCTGTGGAGGGCGACTGACCTGAACCCAAATACCCTAAGCGGAGAGAGGAAGCAATGGAGTGAGCCTACACACACAAAGGGGCAAGCAGGAGCGAGATTTCAGCAGACCAAGCTGCCGTGTCGCAAGGATCTACTTAAGAGCTAGTGATTCACACTGGAAAAGTTGTTCCACTTTTTCTGTCTTTCTTCCCCCTCCTGCCTCTTTGTTTGGTTTTGTTGCATTGCTCCTGGGACGTTCAGAGTGACAATAAGGCAATTGTTCCTTCATGAACAGGGCTCAATGAAACAGTGCAAAAAAAGCGACATGGCAAGAAAATATGACAAATATTCTGTACTTCTATGCAGAATACTGCCATTTCCCCAGTATGTAATCCTGAGAAAAATATCCATCAAGATATTTATTTTAAACAGGGAGTTGCCATTGTGTTTTTCCTCTTTCTGAAAATATAAAGCTCAGATCTCTCCCTTGCCTGCCCTGTAAGGAGAAAACGCACCTAATATCAATTACGTTTTTAATCTCTAAGACCCAGTCTCCAAATGTGTTTGTGTCTGTATATACACACAAACTGTTTTCCCTTTGTCTTCCTATCCAAAATGCAAAAGCATCTCAGATGTTGTGATTCCTCCAGGTTTTTCCCCCGTGGGAGGATGGAAACATGTAACATTATCTTCTAGCTGCCTACTGCCTGTCTCTGAAATTAGCATTTCAGTGACTGAAAGGTAGTTAGTTTCCACACACACCAAAAAAAAAAAAAAAAGAAAAAAAAAAAGAAAGAAAGAAAGAAATGGAGGGTTAGTACAAGGCTGACACTAATAGTAATAGGAGATGAGGGAGAGGGTACGGGACATGTTGGATTACTAAATGAAAACTGTGATTTTATCAGACGTGCTAACAGAACAATGAAAGGGGTTTTTACAGAATAAATTAACTCTTTGAGTTTCTGTAATTAGCTACCTCATGAAGGAAAAGCTTCACAGGGCACGTTAACACAGAGTTAATGGAAGGCTCTTTTGCTATCTAAATCCAGGGTTTTTTTTAAGTGTTCTAGTTTTTATTTCTGGAATATTCTCCAGATGAGCAAGGGCAGAGTAGGTGCTGTTGGATGTAAAACTGAGGAACAACACAGACGCTCCAATCTCATGTTAATTAATGGAGTCTGTTTATGGCTGTCATGCCAACAAATCACTCTTTGTGCAGAAATTAATCACACCTCCTGTGTGGGGCTGGGGGGCCGAGTGGCTGGGCTTCACCAGCAAAGGCTCAAGCTGAAGTTCTCGCTTTCTGAGAGGGGTAGCGAGGGCTGGGGCTGCGGTTTGGCAGCTGGCTTTGCTAGGCTCAGCTCAGAGAGGCAGGAGTTGGAGGGGCACTAAGGAAAAAGAGTCTAAAGAAAACTTGTCCTTTCTCTTTCTCCTTCTTTCCCAAGAGACTCCATGTTTTTCGTGTGGCTGAAGATGCTCCTGTCCCAAATCAGTAACATGAGGCTTCCAGCCTTCTCCTGTTGCTATTAGCAAGTTCGCCTCTCTTGCTGCTGGGTAGTAGAGAGGGAATATGGTGGAAATCTTGGTCTTGGCTTTTTCTTCCCAGCTGAACTCTTCAGAGCCTGTAGCCAGGGGAAAAGATTTGCTCTGTGCTGCTCTTCTGAGCAGAAATCCTCAGGGATCTGCTGGCTGCCTATGGAGATCAGAGGGACATCCCCAGTGTATGCCAATGTCCCTCAAGAAACTTCACAGATTGGCATTGCTGGGCATCAGTGGTGTCACATCAGACGCAGAGCGGTTATTGAGTGTGAACATCCAAGTAAGGCCTCAAGGATGGACTTAAGTACTCATACCTGGAAAGGACTTGGTCACTGCCATAAGGCAGATGTAGAGGTGCGAAGTACCTGTGGTATTTTTTTGATGTGTTTCCATCTTTTTATTTAAAAAAGCCCGAAAAAAATCTAACACACCCACACCTGAGCCAAACCCATAGGGAAAAGAGAGTTGGGGGGGGAGAGATTATATCTTTGAAATCTCACAAAAAGATGTTAAGTTGAAGGAGTGAAAAAAATCCAAACTCTTTTCCTCAACACACTTTTCATTAGGTGCCTTTAAGATCAGGCCTTGTACAATCCACCCTGCTCCAGCAGATTTCAGACACCCCAAAAAATAAAATCTCCTGGTAGGGATAGACGAGCAGAGGAATGTTTCTACTCTTGGGTGTTCCAGTTCCAGCTGGGTTCAGATATGGGTGGCAATACTGGGGAATGCTGGCTGCTGCCACACTCTGCGGATGGCCGGTTCATCAGCCTGTGAGCTTGTTCTGCAGTAGGCAGAGTACAAGCTTCTATGTATTTTAGGAAATGAATTAGAAGAATAATAAGCTCTCCTGAAGTTTGAAATATTCAGAAGCTAGGTCTGTATGCAAATTTCCTAAATAGACTTACTGCTTTACTCAGCAAGCTCCTGCCCAGTGGAGGCTGATCCTTGGGTTGCTGGAGTTTCCCCAGTGCTGTCCATGACCCAGGAGGTGGGCTGGGGGGCACAGGCACAGTCTGTATCCCCCCAAAAATATCCCTCCTTGGGAGCTGAGGGGAAGCATGGAAGATGGGATGGGGTGGAGTGGGTGGGATGTCTCCTGTTCTTCGTAGGAATCTAATAGTTTCTGACCTGTTATGGGGAAACAATGACTTTGGCAATCCCTGTTCGGAGTGGAATGCTTTCGTTTGGTTTCACCACTCGCTACCCCTCTCGGAAAGCGAGAACTTCAGCTTGAGCCTTTGCTGGTGAAGCCCAGCCACTCGGCCCCCCAGCCCCACACAGGAGGTGTGATTAATTTCTGCACAAAGAGTGATTTGTTGGCATGACAGTCATAAGATCATGGCTTACTGCAGAGCCTAAAATAGGTAGATGTTGGTCCCTAGCCTGATGTTACCCAGCGTGGGACTGCACAACGCAGTATATTTTATCCCTGCTGGGATGGTGGCTTCCTAGATGGCCAACAGGGACAAGTTGGGGATCGCTTCAGACTGTCTGAGCTCCAGTTGCAGAGGGGCTGACGTCTGGTAGTGCTGGAGAGTGGGTGAACCAAATTCCTTGCTGTTCCCTTAGCCTTGGATGCTGCGTGGTAGCTGTCTGAACCTGTTGCAGGCACCCTCAACTGTGCTCTGAATTAGGAGTGCTAATCTCCTGGTTTAGGAGGTTTTTGGATGAGCTATCCAAACTCATGGTTCCCTTTCAATAATCTATTTCTCTTTTTTATTATTGTTTTGAGGAGGTCCTCCTGCTTTTTCCTGGGGGGAGGGAGCTTTGCAGGTGGGAAAAATAGGAATAATATTTATATTTGATGTTTTTTCCTAGCTGATATTTAAACTTGATAACTGGAGCATTCACAAGGAAAAATTAACAGCCTCTGCTCATGAGCTTGCCTATTTAAATCAGCAAGGGGCTCTGCTGGCTGTGGATATTTGGTCTCCATTGGCAGCTGGAGGCTCAGGCGGGTGCAGGATGAGTTCATCATACCCTGCACAAGGCAGACCTTGTCTCCAGAGGTGGGATAGGCCAAGGGAGAGAGCGAGGGCAGAGCCCCTGGGGATGGTTGGTGTGCTTTCCTGCAGACAGTGTCCTCCAGGGTAGGAAATGGGGCTGCTGGCTTCCTAGCACAGATAGTAGCATCCGCTGTGCTGGACTCCTACAGCCAGTGTAAAGGGAAACAGTATTAAGTGCCTTTAGCAACTTGGGAAGAAAATTTTGGGAAAAATAGCTTTTGGAAGACTTAAAATAATAGTTCACTTGTCCCCCAAAGGATTTAAAAGTAAATTCTTTTTTAGTGCTTGAATACTCTAAGTAATGGATGGTGTATTTACATGTACATCTCGTGTAGGTGGATGGTGCTGTTTGCTCTGCCTGTAGCCCAGGTGGCATGGCAAGGAGCCAGGCTGCTCAAAAGCAACGGGAGCATCGTGTGGGGTTTGAGCTCCTCTCAGAGCTCTCAGATAAGCAGTGCTTTGCTTACAGAGATTCCTTCGTCTCAGCAGGACCATGATTCTGATGCCTGATTTTAGGCACCGGCTTTGGTAGTGGGAGGATCAGCTGCAAGATTTGCAGCTTCCACCAGTGTCCCAGACTCCATATGAAACTGAAACTCTAGAGGATGGTTTGTAGCCTTTCGTGCCACAATTAAGAATGTTGTGTTTAATACTAAATGTGCATTCATTTTTAATCCAGAAGCCTGGCTTTCTGTTCTCAAATAACCCATTTGTAATGGATTCTTCATCCAAGCAGGGGAAAGAAATACTTGGTCCTGGAAGCTAGCTCCATAAAGAAACACAAAGAGTATCTTTCTGAATAGCACACAAGTGTGAAAGGAAACATGCAATTGCTGGAGAAATGGAATCATTTGTACTCAGTGAAGGGAAAAAGAAAAAGAAAAAGAAAAAAAAAAAAAGCAAAAGCTTTTCAAAAGGAGATCTGTGACTGAAGCTCTCCAGAACTGTTTAACCTGTTGGGGATATTTAGCAGATGAATTCTGACCCACGTTCTCCACTTTGCTATACCCTGTGACAGAGCGACGCAGCATCTGCCGCTTGTGTTCCTCTCCAGACACACTCACAATGCCGGAGGAAACGGGGGAGAAAATTATGCAAATTGCTCTGAGCAGATTACTTTGACCAGCTGCTCTTCTTCCTCCTCAATCAAAGGTCTGCCTGGGAAAGCCAATCTAGATTATATATGTCAGTCGCATACTCTGAGGCTGAGCCACTGCCTCTTGGTTTCTTTCTCCCCAAACAGGGACATTTCTTACAGTGAGGTAAAATGCAAAGCGCTGGGGATATCAATTGCTCAAAAGAGGGCACAAGGGGATGGGAATTCCTTTTGCTTTTTGTGTGGTAGCACCTTGCCAGGTCGCTTGCTGGTTTTTCAGGGCTATTCCCAGAGAAAGTTGTTCATCTCGACACTAGCAATTATTGAATTTTATTATTAAGCATGATGAAATGTGGCAAAGAGAAAAAAAATGAGCGAAAAGCCTCCCTAGACAGCATGTTCACGGCATGGCCTTAGGTGGTGTTATTAAGCACATGGGCTGAAAGCTGAGTAGCTTTACCCTATGCAGCCAGGGGTGTTGCTTTATTATTTTTTTTTGTTGTTGCTTTTGCAAAGTGAAATTTATTCATGAACACAAACTAGAGGCCAACCCGCTGACGTGTGTTTCGCAAACCAGCCAGACATGGCTGTGACGTTGCTCTCAGACTGAGAGCTCCAGCCGTGTCCGGCTGCTCCAGGCTGAAGATCCTCTCCCTCCCTGCCCTCTCCTGCCACACGCTGCCTACCCTGCGCCTTTAACAATGTTCAGAGTCCAGACAAGACTCCACAGCTTCATAAATGATTAATATATTCTTAAGTTAAAAAAAAAAAAAAAAAAAAAGGAATGCTGCTGAACCAGAGAGCACCTAACCCTGGCAGAAAAAAATACAGTCCTGTCACAGTCTTGTGGCAAGCCAGATTTCACTGCATTAAATCACCATTAAGGTGTTCCGTGAGTTTGATGGAAACTTCTTTTTTTTTATCCCATATACAAATCAAAGAAAGTCCCATGTTAGCATGTGATAAAACACACACACATAAATATGTGAGCTGAACCTCGCTGCAGATCCATTGGGACGCATCCTCCAGAGGGTGCAGTTCCAGTAAGAGAGCCCTTACTGTGGTTTAGAGAGATTAATAATTCTTTTGCCCTGGTTTATTTTTTTATTGGTTCTATCCCATAGATTTTTCCCAGTAGATGCCGGAATTGCTGAAGATTTTAGCATTTCAATATACATCCCCTCCCCTGAATTTCTAATCCGTTTCAGCACGGCACTTCAGCAGGTGCTGAAGAGCAGGCATGCACCAAGGCTTGGAGCTGCTTTGCTGAGCTGGGGTCTTGGATCAAGGGGTTTAGCAGTTTGGCTCACTTTTTGCTGTTTTTACTTATTTTGTGTTCACCCGGTCAGTAGGGGAGTGGGTGTGATTAGTGTAAAAAAAAGTCAGTTAAGCAAGCAAATTTAAATGAGAGGGCCAAAGATTTCTGACAAAAACCGTGTCTGTGGAGATGCTCAAGGCAGTCAGCACAAAAGTGCAGACCTTGCCTTGCTTTCCACGTCACACGCTAATGGTGAAGACATTTTAAAAATCTGAATCAGCACAAATTATTTTAGTTTTTAATCGTGTGTTGTGAAAACTAGCTGAAATAAGTTAATGCAACCGAATATAGAATCCTTTTTTCTTCTCCTGGTTTTAAGATTGCTTTTTTAAAGGTGTATCCTGATATTTTTCCAGAGTTTAAAACCATGATTTGATGCTCTGGCATCATCCAGTAAAATTATTATTAGCTGTGTATTTCTGTGTACCACACTTTTAACATTCTGTGCAGAAAATGTTTATAAAAAGGAGACAGTGACAAATAAAACCCACCGTAGGTCTGCCCTATTATTTCTGGCTTGCCCGTAGCGCTTGCCTCGGTGGCACAGGATACGCGCTGACAACAGAAGAGTCTATGGGACTTGCTGCTTCGTCTAATTTCTGTTTGCTGCCGGATAAGTCTGAGCAGCCCCTGTTCAGGGAAAAGTTGCAATTATAGCTGTGATCCTGACACCAGAGTTCACCTGCTTTTCGGGAGAAGTTTACAGAGGTTTGGAAGCTAATGAGCTGCAGCCAAAGCAGGGGGAGCTCTGCAGCTACTTCTTTAGGGGGGTTTAAGTTCCTCGACACTGTGTGTTATTTAGCTTTTCTGGCTTGCTCTGGGCCCACAGAGTGCATGTTCTCCCTTTATTTTTCCAAGCCTTGGCTCTATTCTGCTTTATCAGGACTGTCTTGTACGAAGAATTGCTGCAGTGTATTGACGGAATGAAAGTTACCAGTAAAAAAACCCCAGCCCTTGAGATATGATGAATTAGCTGCAATTTCAGTGGTAAAAGCGGTCTCTCATAGCTGGCTATTAACTACACTCTTGTGAATACATTTTCATGCAAGAGATGGTTTGCTATTTCAAAGGAGTCTCATTGAGACTTGATCAAGTTATTTTCAAAAGTTTGAAGTATTATTAGATGGTAAATCCTACTGCTCAATTTTACAGTCGTATTTTTTATTTGCTGTTGCTTCTCTGTGTACGTTGAATGAAGATGCCTGGGTGGGTACCAAAGGAAAAGTGAAGCTAACTACCCTGAAGAAACGGGGAAAAAATAGAAATACTTTGCTGTTAATCTAGCTTAAAGGAGGTATGACCTTGTATTTCATGGTACTGTGGAGATGGCTGGAAATCACTCCCTCACCAGCAGGCTTGCATTTCAAAGCTGTGGCCAGGATTCTCCTTATTTTTTACAGAGCACAGGCACTGATGTGCCATTACGGGTCATTTGTTAAAAAAATCTGCTTGCTATTTTTGACACACAGTCAAGATTTTTTTGTTTTGTTTTGTTTTATTTTGGTTTTAGGTTAATAATGAAAGGAAAAAGCTAGCCAGCAGGATAGCTCAGAAAGTTAAGTAAAATGATTGCCTTTCAGATCAACATCTCTAAAAGAGGAAAGAGCGACAGAGGCTGCTGCCTGAGAACCCATCCGTGGCAAGTGGGAACATGAGCAAGCTTGGGAGATGGACGTTACTCAAGAGCCACCGATCAAAACAATTATAATTGGCTATTTGGCAGAGTGGCTAATGTGTTATGTATGAAACAGCTATCCTCTCACCTGAAGAAAGAAGTTTCTTTCCAGATCTAGACTGGACTCGACTGTTTCTGCAAATGATCTGAAGGCATCTCAGATGCACTAATGCCATCGGAAATTTGAAATCTGTAAGGTATTGGATCATCCTGTATTTACTGTGTCTCTGCAGGGAACCTTAATTACAGAGAGGAAATTACTTGCCAGCATTTGCACTTTCCTGCTTTGCCATTGAATTCATCATGGTCAGTGTTTTCCTTGTCTACTTCCAGTTTACTGAGGCTGTAACTTCAGTGGATTCTTCACTCAGTCCCAGTTAGCCCAGACCAGTGCATGGTTAGGAGATGTCCAAAGGAAAGCTCAAGAGTCGAAGTGATTTCTGTTGAACCAAGGGTATTTCAGGGGCATGTTCTTATTGGCTCCATGGTGTATGCATGGTGTAATTCTTATGCACATTCAGTGAGTAAATGAGGGGTGTTAACTTCTAAGCCCTACCTAAATTCTAACTCCTGCCCTCCCTGAAACCTGCAATTTCAGGTGGATAAAATGTACTTCAGTGATCTATGGCTATTTTTTCCTCATGACAGTTCTTTTTTGTCTTGCATCCCAGAATTTACTGCATTTCACCATGAAATAATTGCTGAACAAATCCATAAACGTATAGACAACTGGGTGATCCCATGAGCTCATTATTTCCTGGTTCACACAAGTCTTAAAAAGTTGTATCTTGTTTCCATATCTGGTCTTGGGAAAGGCACTGACAATAGAACACTGCCCAGTTAAGAAGCAGTTTCTGAGCTGACCAGTGCCACTGTCAGGGGCTGTGGGACACGGGGCTGGGCAGGATACGGAAATGGAGATCTGCTCTGTTGCAGCCCTGCTGCCCCGTCTCCTTTTCTCCTTCTTCTGAGGCATCCTTTGGATCTAAAAGCAATTCTGTCACAGTGGCACATGGTTCTTTCTCTCAGGATGCCTTGTGAGTTGGACCTACATAGTCTGTGTCAAGTTGCTGTCTGTGGCATGGTCAGAAGAACAGAGCAAACAGTGGGAGGGAAGAACATGCTGTTTTGCTCAGCCTGTCACACTGAGGTGCACTATGGTTTGCTTGCTAAGTTCCTCCTGGGTTTACTCTAGCACTGGAGAGCAATTAATGGGGATTTATCCCATTTCATTTTCAGATGCACTAGCTGGACTTAAAGCTGGAATCAGTGGATGCAGCTGTTCCCGGCCTTCAGAGAGAGCCTGCTCAACGGGAGCATCAGCAAGGGAGAGTAAGGACAGAGAGACGCTCTGATATCATGATCACTCCTAAACCCACCTCCTTGATGCTTCTGAGTGGGATCACAACAGAAGCAAGGAAGCAAGGAAGCAACGGTTTCTCCGTCAACTTGGTCCTGCAATCCCCTCCCCCCCCCCCCCCCCCCCTTCTTTCTCTGCCCCCTTCCCAAAATCCCCAGGAAGGCAGTGAAATCTGATAGGCAGTGAAATCAAAGCTCTGTCCTGTTACCAGGTTACCCACCACTAAATCTGTGAGAGACTTGGGACATTCTCTATGACTGAACAAGTGAATGCTGTGTCCTGGGGGTATAAATCTAATGCAAGCTTGTCAGCATAAGCCTTGTATATTTATGGGAAGCTTTCAGATGAACTGCACAGGATCAGAGTTTCTGTTCAGCTCCAAGACACAGCATCCCCTGGCATGCCTGTGAATGCAGAGGCATGTCCCAGGCACAAGCCACTGCCTCACTGCCTCGCCCTGAAGAGCAGTGATGCATTTGTACTGATTTGTCACTTCTGGAACTGGTGTAAGAGACCCAGAGTGGGAGCATGAAGGATGGAAGTGACACCAGGGTAAGGGCAAGGAACATTCACACTATATTTAGTGCAGAAGCAGATAGTGGTAACAATCGCAGGGATCATATATAATGCAGTAAAACTGTCTACCTGAAATATAAACAAAAGCCCTTTCCTGAGGCAGTGTGGGGTCATCAGTTATGTTGACAGTCTCCTCAGCTAAGCAGCCAGGACATCTCATTCAGAAAGCGCGGACAAAGTGTAGGGCACTGCTTATTCCTTTAACAGCATCCTGGAAACAGGGTCTTTGCTCTGCTGCAGCCTAATGACTCCTCTTCAGACATTTCATGTGGGCCTCATGAGTGCATGCTAGCACCTTTGGTGTTTGCTACACCCTGAACAGCATGAGGGTGGTATACATGCCAGGACGCAGCAGAAGACTGGAGAATTTGACTTAGAGTATGCTCTAAATCTGAGCCACTTGTTCAAGGATATATGCTGATCAACTGTATTGTATCCCAGATCAAAACATTAATTTCACTCCTGGATGCATTCATTCTGCTTCTAGTGCGCTTCCTTTAGCAAACAAAACAGCACAAAACCCAGCAGAATTCAGTCCTGCACAAATATGCCTCAGACCTGAGGAATGGACTCTGCTTTGATCTGCCCTTTCACATATTTTTTTTCAGCCCACATAGATCAAACATACTAAAAAATTTCAGTATGCTTTCTATATTGTTTTTTTACCCTTTCCCAAGACATCCATTTTTGGCCACTGTCAGTGAGAAGGTGCTGGCTGGGTCTCAGCCAGTACATCTTTACCTATGTTGCTCTAAGAAGGAAGACTGCCCTCATTCTTTGAGGAGTGGAAAGTAGGCAGATGCCATCCATTGCTTCTCAGGGTAATTCCCACGTTCAGGAGAGCATCATCTTTTCCAGGCAGCACCCACAGTGCCGACAATAGTGACAGAAAGCTCTGTGAGCTGCAGGCTGCTCGGTGTGCTCCCTGTTTCATGCTAATTCTTTACACGGTCTACTTTTAAAAGTCTCAGAAGAATGAAATTCCACTCTGAGATATCCAGATACAATTCAAGAACAAGCCCTTCAAAGTGGTAGATGGAAAGTAAGAGATACAGGGGGAACCTGAGCCCCAGCCTCCGCACACAGGAGGAAGGCATTTGATTGCAGTTTTATTGTTCTGCATGTCAAAACTGACAGACTGTTAGGAACAAGGGGCTGTCTCTGGGGAAAAGCGGCCCATGGCTGGGTTAGCAGCGGTTTCTCTGGGTCCAAGAGTGAGTGGCGGCGAGAGGCTGGGGCTGGGACTGGTGGCAGCCAGTCCCTGAACTGCCAAGCGTTACTGGGGCTTGAACTAGCAAAGTACCCCCTTCCTATCTGTTCCCTGTCTTGGCTACCAGCCCTTCATTTACACTCATAAGAAATTAACTTATTAATTGGAAGAAGTAAATATGATGAGCTTTTGATGCAGTTCAAAGGAGCAATAGCCAGTTTCTTGATTCCCAGGCTGGCAACTGTCCTTCCTGCATGCCCTAGAATCAAAGTGCAGCTCTTGCTCCAGCAACTGTCAGGGTTTTTCATCTTTTGATCAAAAGCCTGGCTGCAGAAAGAAAAAAAAAAACAAAAAACCAACCACCACCCAACTGTTTGGATCTTTTTTCCCTACAATTATTATCACATCCATTACTCAGCAGAAGCCTGGGATGCCCTTTCATTCTTACACAAATACTTTCTTTTGGGATTCATTTAAAGTTTCCTTGTGCATGAAGTGGTCACTTGTCAGCTATCCACCTGAAGGGGTGAGGCAGAGAAAGCACAGTCAGCTAAAAAGGAACCCTGACTTCAAGCATTTAAAATGAATATTGACAAAAAAGAGGGGGGTGGAGTGGGAATGAAAAGCTTGAAAAATGCTGATTAGGTGAAACCTGACTGCCTCCTGCCTGTGGTAGGAAATGGCATCATTAGGAGGGATGCAACAGGGCTGGCATTATGCAATGCCTGGTCAGGAGCAGCGAATGGCACAGCAGTAACTCCCGCCCAGACCAGAAAAGTAGGGGATTGCCCTTTTGTCTGGCCTGTGAAATTTCAGCCCTGGAAAAACCCCAGGCTCTGGTGGTCCCCAAACTGCATCACACTTGTGGTCCGTGCAACTCGGGCTCAGGTGCTCGCTGCCAGAGGTGCTGCACAGATCAACAGCAGGAGCCCTGGAGCAGGCATGGCTGGGATAGTTTGTCTCCTTATTGCAGATTACATCAAACCCTGTGTTAGCTAAACCGTGGAGTCTGGTGTTTCTATTCCTTCTTGTATTTTACCTCTTACCTAAGGTGGCGAGTGGTGGCATCACCAGTAGACCAGGTGACTCCCCGGATGGAGCAGCACCTCTGGCTGCTGGAGACCTCGGAAGAGACAGGGGTTGGGTACACAGAGGGCTGAGCATCCTGCACGGGGCCTTCCCTCTGCAGGGATGTGATGGGAAGTCGTGATGATCAGCCATTATTGGTTATTAAAGGCCTCTCAGCTAGTGAATGGTGCTCTCAGGCTGGCTGTGTCCACAGTATAAAGGAAAAGCATCAGGACTGGCATCTCCTAGCATTGCAGTGCTCAGAGAGATGGAGTTAACTTTATTTTGGTTTTTTATTTAAATGATCTCCAAGCATTTACCATAAGTCAGGGCCGAGACACTGGAAGGGAAAGCTGCAGCACTGCTTCCCATGTACTCACTTCTGTGCTGAGCAGACCCAGGCCCCTGGGATATGGATTTCAAGAGCAATAAATTCAATCTAAAAATTTAAAGAGGATGACGCAGAAAACTTCAAAAAACCAAACCAACCAGCTCCACACAATAAAAGCCATTTCTCTCCTGACGTCTCTCTCTAGTTACGACATGACACATCAAGGTCAGATACCCTGTCCCACAGGAACACGGCTTTGTACAGGGTGAAAATCGTCCCCTGATGGTGTGTGATGTCTGGTGTTTCGTAACGATAAACTGTGCTTATATAAAACCCAGGATTCTCATAGTGGGATATCATTTATAGCCGGCCTTCCCCCTCACAGGGCAGGGAAGCTCTGAGCTGAAGTGCCTTCAGGAGGTAGGAAGTGTCAAAGAGATATTTAACCTGCAATTGCTGATCCCAGGCCCTGTTGTCTATCTCCTATATCATACTGCCTTCCTCATGTAAAGGAGAGCTCACATCTGTAGCTCAATAAATTAGCCATTCATACCAGGAGGTTTCTCTATGGCAGAAGCTGAACTCAACAGCAAGAATAATAATCCATATGTTTGTTATTGTGATCAGCTCCTCTGGAAGATAAAACTTAGAAAGCTCTGCTGGAGCATCATGAACGCTGCAGTGCTCAAGGCCCCCAGTGCTTTCTGTCAAGGAAGGGGATGGGAAAAAGGAGCCCCTGCCTGCCTACAGCATTTCCACCCCACCAGTCTCCTCCGTGGCTTGTTCAGCTTCTCTGCCATACTGATTTTTAGAAAATCTCAGGTTTTTTTGCTTTTAATGCAGTGGGTTTTCTCGTGCATAGTCTCCTAAATGAATGCACAGGCTGTTTCTGGCATGCTTTAAAGCTTCATGCATTTTTAATGATTTACAAGGAAAAGAATTTTTTCTCTCTTTCTCTCTCTCTCTCTCTCTCTTCCCCCCTTTTCCTCCTCCTTGTTTCTCTTTCTTTTTCTTAAAAAAAAAAAAAAAAAAAAAAAGAAGAAGTAATGACTTAATACATATCAAGTGGAATTGTTGGTTTGTGGTGACGGTTTTATAATTCCAGGTTCAAGTTTTTTCTATTTAATTATGCACTATAATTCTCATGAACTATAATGCAATAACAAAAGCATGCACCAGAGTTGGCATAAGTCTGTTCTTTATTAGTATGGGTATGGGTACCGTGCTTTATGTGTGAAATAAAATATTTGGAACTAATGCTGAGTCTGTTTCTTTAGAATTACACGGAACATGTCTTCCTTTAAAACACTGAAACTGGGTTCTCTGTTCCCTATTTGGCCTGCTTCCCCACTGATAAATTCAATTCTACTTCATTTCATGATGCCTTACTTGTTTGCAACTGCCTTTGTAATACCTTAATTGAATAGAGGGTTCATACATTAACCTGAAGTCCTCTATAGTATCTTAGTTTATGAAGGTTAAAAGTGATTAACTGATGAAAGGCTGCTTGCTGTAAATATTGACATTTCCCCAACCTACCAGGGTTTTGATTAGCTCCTGAAGTTGCCCTAACATTTTTGTTTATCAGGTTATCTGCAGTTCCAAAAGCTTATAAGCATCAGGACTTTTCTCATGCCAATAATTGCTGATGTTTCAGACATTGAAGGCAAATGCACAGAAATATATGGCTAGGTACATTCATCACCTTTGAGCAGGAGGGTGTGTGTAATAGTAAGCTTGACTGTAAATATTTGCGCAAATGGGACTAATTTTGCAAAAATTAATTTCTCTTTCTTGCAGGCACTTCATTTCCTTTTCAATCAGTTTTGATGATAATATTTGTAAGTCATTTTGGTTTCTGGAAAGTAGAATAGTTTCTGGAGCAAGCAAGATTGCTTTTTACAGCTGCAAATGGTTTATGTGCAAGATCCTGCCTTGCCCAAAAGCAGCTCAGATTTGACAGCAAGTGCTGATGAACTTTGTAACATTTGTAGCTGGTATTTTAGAGAATTCCTCTGAAATCTGCCTTTGGTCCCTGCTCTGACTTCTTCAGCATTTCCTTAAGTGTTCCTGGCAATGAATATTTAACCCTTCTGTTTACCAGAATGCTCGTAGAGATTAAAAACTCCTCAATCTGTAAAAAGTCAGATTTGGTGAGAAGGCTACCTTTGAAATGCCTTGTAGGCAGCAAAACAATAGCAGGTAACTTCAGTAACCCATCACACAGCTTGTAAAGTCAATACTATATATATCACATACTTTTAGCACTTTTTACTGCAAACTGCTCACAGGTGACCTAGGGGCTTCACAAACAGGAGGGGAAACCCTCCCACCCCCGGGAATAATGGGGCAAATTTAGTCAGGGCTGTGATGCGGGGTGGCTCCCTGGGGTGGGAGCTGCGGAGGGGTGCAGGGATGCTGCCACCGGTGCTGGGCTTGCAGCTGCCCTGAGCTGAGGGTCTCCCTCTCCTCTGAATGGCACAGGGGCACAGCAGCGAAGACCCTCCCGGCTCTTTGCCAAGTGGCTTTCAAATGCTGTCAGCTGCTTTGTTTTAAATTAAGCATTGCTATTGCGGGTTCAGGATCCATCCTTTGTATGCTTGTTCCTACCTAGGTATGTTGGGGAGGGGATTGCCTTGCTTTTTATTAGCTTGTGATGTCCATGATTTGCTGAGATGTAAAATCCCCTTGGGTGTGACCCAGCCTGACTTTCCTCAGGTGTTCGGACCGTTTCTAGCCCTCTTGCATAAGCCCTGTCCTTGTTGCCTATGCCAGGCTGTTTCTCAACAAACAGCAGCTGTACAAAGAGTGGATGCTAAGAAGTGTTAAACTCTGGTTTCTCTTTTGATTTAAAAAAAAAAAAAATCATAGGCACCTGTGACTTTATTTTTATGGCTTCTTTTCTCATGCAGAGGGGACATTTCTTAGCTATGATTGGTAAGATGTTCTTTATAACATTAAATATCTGTTTTCATAGTTGTGTTTTACTTTACAAACTGTGACTTGGCTGTGATGTGACCTGCCTAAAGGTGTTTTGTTAAGATTTTCAGAATCCTCAAAAACTATATAATGTAGCTGTGATTTCATCCCTGGCCATGGGAAAGAAATACAGAAGCACATGAATGATGCTTCTGACTTTTCTTGCAAGAGTAACAATTTGTAATCTAAAAATATTTAAAGTAATTGGGTTCTTCTGTGTAAGCAGAATTTCAAGGTTTGGGGCTTCTCTCTCCACACACCCCCACCCCCCCCCCCCCAAGTTACTATGCCTGTGTTCATTTCTGTCATCCTGCTCTGAACTTCACAAGGGCTTACCTTGCACTAGAAGAATGAATGCTGAAAGTATTAGTTATGGCATTCATAAACTTCACCCTTAAGAGCTGCAACACATAGCAGACTTACTTGTAAGTGGACAGGGTATTTCTCAGTGAGTCCCAGAGTTGTGACACCATCAAGGAGCACTTGCAAAGAAAGCTGTGTGCTGAAGCTTGGAATGAAGCATAACATCAAAGAAGAATTCCTTGGGTTTTTTGTTAGGTGACAAATCTAACAATTGTTTAGCTTACCAGTCTTTCATTGATTCAGGGCAATGCTCAGTAGACAGGGAGATGTGATGATTTTGACTGAGTTCTGCTGTCCTTCTCCATCCTTGACTGCATTTACTTTCCCACAACTCCTTAGCTTAACTAAGCCTTGCTTGTACCCTGCACGTTGTTTCCATGCAACCACAGGGGATAAACATCTGGACACAGACACACTTCAGTTTCATCAGCCAGAAGCATGATGCAAAGGTCTCCAATCCATGCATTGTCCTGTGTCCCTGGAAAAAAGGCAGGTAAATAAAGCATCTTCTTTTTATGTATAAATGCTATTTATACTGAAACAGTGCTGCATGTTAATAAACACACTATATGGTGTGTTGCTTTAATCTTAAGAGGAAAATAGCTTTAGTTTTTTGCCACTTGATATGTTCCTAAGGGTATGCTGCACATTCAGTTGCTGGTTTACTTCTGATGGGGAAACTTTACATTTTAAGCTCTCCTCGACACCTGTTTCTACTCTCATGCTCAGGCTTTAAAGTGAACCCATGGGCTGAGTGCTGCAAGGATGGAATGGCTTCCTAAATGCTGTCCTTGAGCCTCATATATGTGGAAAAGATGTGTCGCTGCCTGCTCTAAGGGGTGGGCACTGTACTTGAGTGAATAAAGCAAAGGCATTGCCAACATCTGTCTGGCATTAAAGGCAGGAAGATTTCAAAGGCATCAAAGCAGTCAAGTTCCTCTGGAAGTGAATGGGTGTATACCATCTCCTTGAACTCCTTGCAGAACCCAAGCCCTGTTTGCTGGGAAAAGGAAGCGTAACCTTTCGCATCAGCTCCTCCTCCCTCACCTCTTTATGATGCACTGAAAAGTAATTCTGTGCCTCCCTGAAAGATCAGATCTCCCTGAACACCCATCCTGCAAGGGTGAGCCACTTGCATGAGTCATGGTTGTAGAGGCTTCTCATCCTTTTGATTGAAAGGTGTTTAATGACTATCATCTTAAATGTATCTTGAATTAGTAACAGCCAGGCAGATGTAGATATTCTGGTGTTGGGTGTCAAAAAAAGAAGGGGGGGGGTGAGTGGGAAAAGAAAGGCACTTTATGCATCTGAGCCTCTGGAAGGATGAAGGCACAGAGCTGCTGCTCTGCCACGTTGGATCCCATTACAGCTGCAGCAGCCCCATCCAGTCCTGTTACCTCCCCCTGGCTTGCAGCAGGGTGACACCCCGTGCAGCTCAGTTTGCTGCGGCATGGCACAGCCTTCCCTGATGGGATGTATTATTGATGCTGAGGAAATGCAAGTGTTACAAGGGCTTTGTTCAGAGCCACTGAGCCAACTAACAGTGCAGAAGTAGCTAAAAGCAGGGAGTGCCCATAAATTCACAAATGCACTTGTTTAGCCATTGATTTAGATGTCTGACTCTTTATTCCAGTTGCCCAAACCTCCAGTTGTATTTTTCTTGTATCTGCAATGAGGACTGTAAGTGTTACAGGGAGTCCTGTGGAGAAAGCAGGACCTCAAAGGCAGCTGCAGAGGAGTATTGCCTGTAAAGCTGGCCTCAGAGGTGAAAGGGGGGCAGGGGGGAAAAAAGGACATAAAGATTTGTGTGCCTCCACAAGCCTGGTTCTAGTCACCAGGGAGAATCAGGAGCAAAACCTATAGATGAAGAAATCTGTACGATTTTCATGTCTTGTATAAGATGGTGACTGTTCATGGTGTAAGTTGGCATTAAAGTTTGGAGAGAGTCCCTGAAGGATGGCACAAGTGCCTTGCCATGCTGCCCAGCCATGCTGCCCCTGTCTCTCTGCGTACCTGTCACGGGTGCAGAGCTGGTCTCTGCCGCGTGGCAACGCTGCTTGCTGGAAAGATTATGAAAGTCATAAAAATGTCAGCTTCTGTATTTCAGTTCTGTAAACTACACGTGCACAACACTCCCCTCGCATCCTGTACAATCAGCACGGGTTGCCTTTGGCTTTCTGCTTGAATAACAACGGGGACATCTCCCACCATCCTGATGAGGGTCTGTGGTGCAGACATCTCCCTGCCATTGCTGCCCTCAGACTGTTCTGGATGCAGCTCAAAGGGGTTTTGGGGCAGGAAGGTGTCGCCAGCTGCCACTAATTTAAAATAGGATGTGATGGAAAAAAGTTAGCTGGAGTTTTTAATGCTGCTGGTGCAGCTGCATGAAACGTGTATTGCTACTGATTGTTACTGGTGCCGAATGGGCTGGGTATTTCAGGAAGTTACCGCAGTTGCTGGTTTGCTTTGAACAGTATTAGAGCTGTTGTTTCAAAAGATGGCCCTCTAAAATGCATTATTAAAGTAATGTATAGCCGGTGGTAGTAAACCCCGCATTTTAGGGGGTGAATCTTGGCAGCTGCCCATGAAAAGCGAAGCCCTACTTTCGTTTTGAAGGGGGGGAAGAGGCAGACGAATACTGTGGAGCACGGAGCTGTGAGCGACTGTAGGCACCAGGTCTATCAAACCTCTCAGCGCACACTTAGGTTTAACATCCATCCTTACTTGGCAAAACCAGAAGTGTTTAGGCAGATACTTACTGGTTTTCTGGGCTGGATGCAGGACACAGCTGTGGGTCACACAGGGACTGTGCGGCTGCTCTACCTGTCACGTATCCCTGCATCAGGTAGGGCTTACAGCAAACCACAGCCCCTTTATCCCCCAAAGCAGGGCTTCAAGGGGAGTTGAAGGAGTCAGGAGCATGCGTTAACTGCTGTGCAAAAGGTCAGGTCTTTGGAGCCTGAGCCGCGTTCTGTTAGACTCCATATGAGCCTCTCCATTGATTTCAGGGCTTTGTATTGGTCCCTTATCTGTGATTAAAACTTTTTTTCAAATGGAACTTGGCATGAAAGCCAGGTGTGAGTGTTATGTTCCTGGCACAGAGCCAGCGCAGCCCGTGGTCTCCAAAGGTTGGTGGCCTTGGGTTTTGCACTACGTTGCCTATTGTTAGAGCAATGTCCTCCTGTTACGGAATGGTGGTGGCTTTTTTTTTTTTTTTTTTTTTGCTATTTGCAAAAGCGACTGGCTTTGCACACATGGAAGTTTTAATAATTATTCCCAAGCAGCTCTGAGACTTTTTTAACATGGAAACAAGTTCTACATTTCTCGTTAAATTGGTCAAATTTCAATAAAGTCAGGAAAACATCTTGAAAACAGCATGAATATAATTTACAAAGAAAACAATCCAAGCGTTACTGCCAAAGAGTTTTCCAACAGGAAGGAAGAAAAAAATTTCTCTTTCCCCCCACACAGAATGACTGTACTGTACGTTAAATTAGTGGGTTTTGGAGTGAAGGAAGCCACCACAGGATCCACAATGTTAATAAGAGTGAAGCTGGTACCCGATGTGAAGATAGGTCTTACTTCTTTGTTATCTTCCTGGGATGGTTGTATGAATCCTGGTTGCCAATATTCATATTCCTGTAAGTAGCTCTATATCGGCCTCTTTATCTTAGGTAAGCTCATTTGCTGTGTTTTTAAATCTAGCAATCAAAATTTGCAGACACGCTGAAGTTTGGCAGAGGGGGCCTGGGTTCTTGGCAAACATTGAAGTGAATGTGATACCCTCTTCCCCTAACATCACGTTGTCCTTTAATCTGCTGAAATTGTGTGAACCAAGTGCAGAACCGTGGGCTGATGTGCCTGCTGCAAACCTCTCTGGAGTCCTCTGGGCCACTGGTCTTTGTTGGAGGGTCTCATTGCAGGTGAAACCCGTGTCGATTTTCCTACTCAGAGTTCAAAGTAAAAAGATGGGAATATACCAGAGCATTAATAGCAAATTTCACGCTTATTTCTTAACGAAGTAGTTTCAAACATATACATGCCATGCTGCATATACACAGCCATGTGCAGGGGTTGTCACAAACAGGTATTGACTGGAGGCATTATTGTTGTAATTACTTGTACTATCAACTCCACTACCTGAAAGGGAAATGTAAAGCAGACCTAAACTTGTCCGATCATAGAACTAGATGTAAAACTACAACTGTGTCTGGTGACCACATTTTGCAATTTTGAGATGTTTTTGTGCTGACATGAAAAGTAATCTTTCCAAGTTTTTTGCAATATAAAACTCAGACTTCAAGATCAGGGTCTGGACTGATTGCACATTCTCCCCTTCTTTCATTGAAAGGGACAAGTTAGTCCACCCTGAACTTCACAAAATTTTCCGTTGAAATCTTGGGAAAAATCAAGATTATTTTTGCAAAATATTTAAGCTTTGGTAACAGGGTGTTTTGTTGCTTTGTTTTGTGGGTTTTTTTTTTGGTTCCTTTTTTTTTTTTTTTTTCCTTAAAAAAAACCCCAAACCAACAAACCTTTCAGTAGAAACAGTTCCAACACATTTTCTCTGTCAATTTGTATATAGTCTTCCCTTGAGGTTCCTTTGCAACTGATACGAACACAGAGAGGCGGGGGGAGAGAGGCTGTGCAAAACCCACAAACACATTTTTGGAAGTGCTGCGTTTTGCAACGAGGCTGCTGCACTGTTTAGTTTGACACTTTCTGAAATGTTGTGAGGTTTAATTAACTAAAGCACTTCATCATCATTAGAGAAATGGAGTTCTACAAGGTTATTAGTAGACTTTTTAAGGGTGACATCTGTATAGGAAAAATTAAAATCTCAAACTATGTTTCTCACCAATAGCATTGTAGGGAGAAACATGGAAAGGGCACAGCTACTAATTAAATTATTGTGTGCTACCCCCCCCCCCCCCCTTCACTGTTAGTTTAACAGCTGTACTCCATCTCAGAGGCATATTTGTCTTTATCTTTGGCCACTTTGTCAGAGTTGGCAGAAGGAATCTTAGGTGGGGTTGTTCTCTTAGCAAATTAAACAATGACCAAAACTTTGCTCATTTCTTCCATGATTATTTCAGATTTCCATGTCTTCATTTTGACTTAGCAATATAGAGGCAGTATCTCTCTGTTCTTGAATATGGAGCAAGGGGTGGGGGCAGCTCAAGGGCTGTAGAGCCTACAAGGGTTTGCCTTTTTCATAAGGGTGTTCAGGGTCTGCTCTATGCACTGTACCATCCACCTACACATAAAAACAATATAGTAAAATGTTTTTACAGCATTTTAAGTGCATAAAAAAGCCCATGTCTACAGCTTGAGCTCAGGCAGACTAATGCGTTGCTGAGATGGATTTTGTCTCATCTAGGTGACTATTAGGGGTAGTAAACATTATTTCATATAAGTTATTTGAGGTCCAAACAGTTCCAGTATTTTCTATTTCTTCATTTTAATGCATAACAACCATCAGATGATTTAATTTGTCAATAAACTAAACAAATACCCAAGCCACCTCCATCTGCTGCTGTGACAGAATACAATTAACAGGAAAACCCCAGGCACTTGCCTTTGTTAATCTTTCAAGTCTCCTGGCCAGTTTGGCAAACTTGTGTAAAAAATCTGACTTTGAAGCTTAGGCTTGCATTCAGCCTTGTTTGGTTGGTTGTACCATTCTCAGCCGAGAATGCAGGTGAGGGGGGAAGGAGCAGGACAGGTAAAACCAGCACGAAGAAACACCAGGAGATGAATCTGAGTAGAATTCAAGGAAGCAAAAGCAGCTAGTGGGAGGAGAAGGGGGCGAGGGCCAGAACACGGGACCCTGGATGCTCTGTGTCTTTTGTACAGAAAGTCCCATGTCTGTAATATCCCCGGGACCTAGGTGATGGCAGGGTTGCTTATTGCTGCAACAGATTTCAGGCATGTCCCAGGAAGACCTTTCCATCTGATGTTCAATCAAGAAAAAATGAAGGCCGGGTTCTGACGTTTAAATAGATGCTGGTTCATGTCCCCTGGTATCAGCAGGCCCGTTTGCAGCTGGTCAGTTTGGCTGAAGAGTATGTGCTTGTTTTGTGCATTGGTTTGTGGCTGATGAGGTCTTGGGCTGAGAAGCTTGATCGCAGGGTGTCAGCCACAGCCTGGGCTTCCCTTCCTTTCCCTTCCCCTTGCAAAACTTCAAAATCAAATAAGCAAAAACCTCCTGGGCCAGACAGGCTAAACCACCTGCAAACTGCTCCAAAAAGAAGAAGAAAAAAATACTTGAAATCTGAAGATATCTGTGGGTGTGCTGGGCAAGGTTTTCTGGGCTTAATGATGCTGACCAGCAGGTATGTTGTGGTGTAGTGCTGGAGATACCTCAGAGGACTGGAGCAGGACACACTCTGACGCAGCCTTCCTCTGACTGAAATCGATGTAAATCTGCAGGGAAAAGGCACTATCTCACTCAGCTGCTGACAGCCGCATCCCTGTGAGCTATTCCCAGTTGTACACCCAGAGCTGAATGTTGGCGTGTCTGGGAGGATGGCAACTGCTCTGGTGCCATGAGAGCTGCCCATCTCTACTAGAAAATACAGTCCATGCCTGCACATGACAAAACCATCCTGAAGTAACCTACTCACCCAGTAATGCTCGCTGGTGTCCCCTGTCACCCTTACCAGTGGCGTGCTGAAATGCTGGGTGAATGTTATGATGATATTTTGGCAACCCCCAATGGAAGAAATAGAACACCAATTTAAAACACAAAGAAAAGGCTCAAAGAATCTATCATTATTAATCCTGCTGTCAGTTTTAATTTTGGGGACATTACCTCACTCAACACTCGTTGGAGAGAGCTGCCAAAACTGGTGATGTCATCATCACCAGGCACATCTGACCCTGGCTGCTGATTGCCAGTGTTGAGTGCAAGTTAATAAATCCCCTGGTACCTAGATACACATTGGAGTTTTATTACAATGCAGGCATTCCGCGATACCCTGGTAATTAAATGGTCTGGGGCGGAAAGAAACCAAGCCACTATTTTCTCCTGTTTCAAGAAAATGTAAAATAGAATTGTCTTTCAGATCAGCTTCCTTCAACTGTCATGTAAACCTGTGTTTTGGTTGTACTGAAAGGCTAGGAGGGAAACTTGGATGTAGGCAGAAATGTGAGATGAAATATAGGTGTGAGATCAGATCTGCTTCCCCAGGACTGGTACTTGCAGACCAAGGTGGCTCCTGTTTGTGCATCCAGGCAGAAGCCTGAGGTCCCAAAGCAGCGAGGTGGTGGCTGCTGGACCAGCTCGGGGCAGGGGGTGTCTCTGACAGCTCCGTGCGTGTCTGTTAGTGCTGGTGGCCACCCATCCACCTCCATCGGTCTGTCACCTTGGCTGCTGCTGTCCTGAAACCCCATGGCAGGAAGAGGGAAGAATAATTATTTTGTGATCTGGCTGGTGGAGGCTCATAGGATGAGAGTCAACCCATGCCAGCCTGAAGCCCCCCTCGCACCATGGTACCTACATGGTGTGGTGCAGGCAGTGCTGTGTTGGTCCCCTGGCCTCCACAGCCACCCAGCCTGCCTTCTCTAAATGCTGGTGTCTCAGGCTCTGAATCTCCTCCCTCAGTGGGTTGCAGGATCTGGCCCAAGGTGCTGGACTGGTCCCCCGATGCCTGGTCTGCCCAGACCATAGCAGCAAGAGCTGGACTTGCCTTCAGGTGCTGAGCTTGCCAGATCTTCCTTCCCCTGGGAGCTTGGGGGAGGATGCTCCCAAATGTGGTCTAGGATGTCCTCATTGTGCAGCCCTGGGGACTTGCAGCGCAGATAGTGAAGGTGAGCTTTGAACCAAGCCTGACAATCAGGTCACTCCACCTCCAAGAGCCAGAAATATTTTGATTTCTAAGGAAAACTGCAATTCTGGCATCTCCCTGTGAACTCAGGAGCGAGGATCCCACCACAGCCATGCCTCTACCTCCCTGCCACCCCTGTAAGCTACTTGCCATGGGGATTCTGGGTGCTGTTCTCTAGCAGAACTGCAGGGTACAGGGTATCCAGGTCTAAGCCCTGCCTGAAGTCCTGAATAGGAGCAATATATATTGCTTATGAGTAATGGATCTGCATTTTTACTCTTAGCCCATCTCCAGACGTAGCCGCAAGATGAGACAAAGTATTCATAGAGTTGCCACATTCCCATGGCAGTAGCAGCATAACTACTCCCAAATTTATAGAGCCCATTGAATAAAAGAGCAATTGAAGAAGTCATGTTGACGAAGAAAAGCCTTTGAAAGTGGGAGCAGAGCTGGGGACTTTCACACTAAAGAAAGCTTTCAAGTCACGCTTGTTTGGAGCCGACATCTGTTTACCTTTAAAGGTCTATAAATAATATTACCTTTCCTCTTTACTGACTACTGGAGATGATGGTTTGCTTCTGTTTACGGACCCTCTCCTCCTCTGTCTTGATATTGGAGTTATCTGGCTGAGTGATTTGACATCATCATCATCATCACAGACGTTTCCCCTATCTCTATAGTAACAAATGATGATGCCACAAACAGAGGATTGTGCAATCTGTGTAGGCTCAGATGGAAGGAGAGGCAGGGCTGGGAGCTCTGATTTAAACACAAATGTCTCTAATAACAGTAAGGGGAATACAGAAACTTGTTGGCAAAGGAAATGTTTTTTTGTATAAACATTCTCATTTTCCAAGTCTTGCTCCAATGGGAAAGTCACTCCTTAAAGTCCTCATACGTGTATATATGTATGTATTATAAATACACATTCACACACAGATATGCATATTTCTGTGTAAATTAATATATGCAAATGCAGTTTTGTTCCCAGCATTGTGCAGGGAGATATTGGCAGCTCCCTATGCACAAACTCCTCTAACGGATCCAGGATCTACTGTGCTTCACTCACCCTGAGCGCAAAGGTACGGTGGGTCTGCATAGACCTCACACTCCCTCGTCAGCAGAGTGTCCTCTGGATGTCCTCTTTCCCACCTGGGCTTGTTTGTGCCTTGGCCAGACGGGATCAGCAGCCTCCTTGTTCACACCCACCCTGTCTTGTCTCTACCAGGTTTGTCCTGTGGTTAAAGCAGAGGAGGAGAAGCATAAAGGCAGTTTTAAGTCTCTGTCCTCTCAAATTTTTTTTAACAGAGCCTAAGAAAATGCCTTTGAAGCACTCTGTGCCTCAGTTGCTCCGAGAAGATGAATCTCATTCATAAGGAGGCGGTGAGGATAACTTCTCTCTTGTTTCTGAGTGCTCTGACTCTTTGGTGAAGGGCTCCATGGAGACTCTGGAAAACATGCTTGTGGGCATTTCTTCTATGTTTATCTTATTTTTATTGAACATACGAATGCGTCCTATCTAGCACATGTTGTCAGAATCAATAACTGTGCCTTGTTAGCAGTTTTTCCATTTATGGCATATTGTCCTGACATAGCTGTAAAACCTCAATGAATATGGTTTTAATAACCCAATGGTATTTAACGTACAATCGCTGTCTTATTAAGTCTAAATTAAATCCTTACTTGAGACACTTAATTTAAAGTGTGACTGATCTTTTCCTGGCCTGGAAGGAGATACTTAAGTGACACTTCTTCCAATTTGGCCACATGGCTGAGGGGGTGGGATTTAAATAATGTATTTTGATGATACTACTCATCTGGTTAAAGCTGAATTGCATCATTTTATGAACACTCAGAGACAGGATCAAATTAAACCAAACTTCCCACCAAGTTAACTCAGCTGAGCTTCGGAGCTTAGCACTGTATTCAAAACACACACTTATTGTGACTATCCACTCATCAGCATCTGCTTGGCTTTTCCAAAGGAAAAAATGAAGTGCACCATATTTTTCTACTCAGAGCCTCTTGTGGGGTGCCTTTTGAGTTGACAAAGACAAGACTTACATTCTGCTGTGGGCACACTAATAAAATAAACCTAATAAAATAAACATTACATGCAATAACGATGCTACTAAATCTAAGTTCAATGTGTAGCTAAAGTGTTACCCACAGATCTATTTAGAGTGATGTGCTTGGACTTCTTTCCATCCTTTTCCAACCAAGAGTCACATAAACATTTGCTAAATTGAAAGCATCATCAGGACCAATGGGAGCTCCGCAAGCAACTTTGGCATATGCAAAGCTGAGGAGGATGCAGAGCTCACAGATAAATGATGTGCTGTCACTTCTGCATGCCAAGGCCACCACTGAAGAATGGCCAGGCCTAAGGGTTTGGAATAAAAATTCTGAACAAAAGTGCCGGGCAAGGCACTGGGAACTATCTCGTACATTGCTTCTTTGCTTTGTGTTTGGGCAAGAAAATAATCATTTTGTGGGATTAATGAGAGTTGTGTAGTTGAAGGCGTGTGGGAAAGGAAAGCATCCTTTAGTACAGGCAGATATGGGGCCTTCAGGTTTATGTCTGTAAAGAGAGTGCAGCCAGGGGACTAGGGCACTGTACTGGGAGCCAGAAGAAGTAGGAACGCTGGGCACTGGGGAGACTTCAGGCAGGACTTCAGTTCCCCCATCTGTTCAGCCTCTAGTCCTTTGACAGCATTGATGGACACTTGGGCGGTTCTATCATTATTATAGTTTGCAGCACACATTCTAGCTGCATCCTAAACTAGTGTCTCTGTATTATTTATTGAAAATAAACTCTGGAATATTTGAGTTCATTTTTCAGTATAAAGTGGAAGCTTGTTCCAAAAAAGAAATAGGAATGAGAATTCCTAGAATTGCAGAAATCTTTTTATCTGTGCTAAAACTCTGCTAAAAAGGCCTCTTTAGATTTGCCTGCTGTTGTGCTGAATGATGTGGCTCAGCCCCTGTGCTGGCTACCGCACAGTGGCTCTTTAGGCAGTCACTGGAAGGATATGGTGGAACGGCCAGAGAATACATCCTCTAGAGGTGGTCTGGACAGGCTGTTTCATGGCTGTCTCCATATCGACCAAATTTGGTGAGTTGTGCTTGCTTGCTAGTGAGCTTGGTGGTGTTGCCCAATTTTAGAATGAATTTGTGCTTTGCAGTACTTCAAGATCTTCCTTTATCAAAGCCCAAGATGCTGGATTTATGGGATGATGCAAGAGCACCTGTTGTCATTCAGGACACCAATGGAAAACTCAGGTCCAAGTGATTTCAGGGGAAGGATTCAAAGTGTGACCAAACGCAGAGGTTAAGCATGAGGATAATGTAAGGATATTCCTCCTTTAAAGACCTCAAAGTTATCTGTGAAGCATTGTCATGACTGCTTTAGAGACTTGATTCCATGATGTCAAGTGCTTAGAACTGGCAATACTGCTGCTGTATGCAAATAAAGGGGCAGGACAAGGTCAGTTAGTTGCAAGGGTCTCTCTGAGGTGGCTCACCATGGAGGTGCTTGGAGGTCTGCTGGCCAGGCAGCTGCTGGAGAGTAATCAGTGCTGTCTCTCACAATTAAAAACTTTGGGGTTTTGCAATGCCTATTACTGGGTGTGACCTCACAAGGGGCTTGGGATAAAGAAAATGTTATTGCTGTGTAATCCTCTGGAAAAAATTTGAAAGCACAGTCTGTCCACAGAAAGCAAGGAGAATGTGCATTTTTTTAACACCACCACCAGTAGAGTCTACACGGAGGGCAGTATAAGACTTCAAGTGAAAATACTTGTTTTTCTATTATGTCTTCCATCCAAGAATTTAACTGCTGTTTGGTTCAGTTCAGTCTTGATGATTGATTTTTCTTGGATGCTGGGGTGAGAATTGTTTTAACAGTTTACAGATGGACAAATGAAACAGGGAGGTGTTCAATGTATTGTCCAGCACTGTAAACTAAGCCAGTGGCAGAATGATTGCATCCCTGTTTGATCCCAGCCAGGTTTGATCCCCTTTTTTCCTTTTGTAAAAATTTGACTTCCTCCCTAGCATGTGTACATTTTAATAGCTGAATCACAGCAGTAGAAAATGATGAGGCTGAAGACACTGATGAAGACCTTTCACAGCGATAATTATTCTTCTTGTTCTAAATCTGGAACAATCCCTATTGCAATAATTCCAGTTCTGTGAGACGTATTAGCTGTGCACTCTTGTTGTTGCTGCTACTATGCCTATGTATTAAACACTTTTCCAAATAATTTACTGAAGCTCACAAGTTTTAAGAGCTTTTCCAGGATGAAAGAGAAGGGAAAGGAATGTGCTCACCCAGAGTGTTTTCTCTATACCTCTTTTGTCTATTATTAATTAGGAAGGGTTTCAAGTGATAAAACCAGCTTGTTATAAGTCATCCACATGCTAAATTAAAGTGGGCAAACTGACATGGCAGTTAAACCCTCAAAGCCTGAAGTCAATCAATAAAATCTATGGAAAATTACTCTGAGCAAATTAACATCCTTTAATACATAAATGCAGATTTTTTTTTCATGTCTCTGCATAATAACTACGCACAATTCTCCTGTCCATCCCAATCTCATCTCAAGCCAGGCACCACACATTCTCTTCTTTCCACCAGTACATCTTCACAGGACTCCATAAGTCTCCGGAGCGGAGTGCCAGCTGGGGTAAAGCAGCACGTAGGCTGGAAGCCAGGCTGGCAGGGGACACTGTGCCCCAGCAACACATCATTCAATGGTCTCAGAGTGATCCACTTTAGGAAAACCTACGCAGGAAAGTGTTGAGGTTAATTCAGCTCTTTTTGACAGAGCCAAGCTACAGAGCAGCTATAGGGGACAGGAATGTCAGTGGGTTGGGAGGGGGCAGGAAAGGATGATGAGTACCTGGAGGCAGGAAAAATTCCTCATGTATGTTTGCTGTGCTGTTAGCTGCAGAGTTAGTGCCTGATGCCTCTTGGTACTTGCCTGAATCCATGGCTGAGAGCAGCAGAGAGGAGCTGGAAGAGCAGGCTGGGGACAGCCAGCCACGGTGCCCACCAGCAGCGACCCCCTGCCCTGAACCAGGTCTGTGGTGTGTCCTCTGTTTCTAGTAGATTTTCTCCAAACCATCTTTTTAACTGTTTCCTTAAATTTACCAATCCCAACACCACTGAATATGCATGCCTGGATGCAAACAACTTTGGAGCGCAGAGCTAGCAGATCAGATGGGTTTGCAGGGCAATGGAACTGAATGGTTTCTGGGCGCTAAGGACACATGCCATCCATCTCTCTATGTACCTTTGCAAGCACTCGGCATTAATATCTGAGGGCCTTTTATTGCCACTGAAGAATTTATTCTCAACCGCCACTGGGAGAAAGAGGATTTCATAGCTCTGATTTCAGTTTAAGTGGGAATTTGAGAAACTGAGCCATAAAGTTATTGCTTTCCACTTAGTTCCTGTCTGTGGATATCATCAAAAGATTACAAAGCTAGACAGGTGAACTAGAGAGTATCCCATGAATTTTATTCCCTTCCTAAGCATCAGTGTTTCTAGACATCTAAGGACTCAGTGTATGTAATTGTTTCAGATGATTTGGGCTAAGTCACCAGAGATAGAAAGTGCCAACAAACTAAAGGATTTGAGGTATTTTTAATTGTACGGTCAAAAGCTGACTGTTTGCTGAAGGAGAAAAGAGTCCGAAGTTATGAAATGCAGGAGTTCATTTCCTTGCCAATAAAGCTCTGGAATGGGTTTTCTAGATGTTTCCTATCAAGAAATTGTTCTAATAAAAATTTGTCTTTACGCAAATTGAAATTTTCTGCAGGAAAATTCTGACTTTGCTGAGTTGCCCCCTCGCCTTGGGAAAATTTAAACAGGGCTTCCTGGCTTCCTGCTGGGAAGATTTTTGCCAATTTTATTTTCTGCCTGAAGGGAAAAAAACAAATTGATGCATGTTTTCCGACAGCCAGCAGAGCTGGGAGGAGGAAGGAAAGGCCAAGTGCCCTGGCTCTCTGCCTGCCACACAGCGCAGTCACCTCTGCCCGTTGGGCTGGGCAGGAGAAAAGGGAGGCAAGGGTCCTGGAGGACTGGGCTCTGGAAGCCTACCCAAAATTTTATTGTCGGTTTGAATTTTAACCTATTAAAAAAGCCGTTTTCAAACGTCCTCTAACCCATATTTTTTCATGGAGCGAAAGATGCAGATTTGTTCAATTTTTTTTTTGTTTCTTTTTCCTTTGGAATGGATTTGCATTTTCTGGGCTGCTCCCCTCGCATGACAGCTACAAGAAAGCTGAAAGGACAATTGCTTTTGAGCAGAAGTCTACAATACCTTGGCAGCTGGAATTCCATCAGATAAGCAATATTTGATTAATATTGGACAGTAGGAGGAGACAAAAAAGGATAGTATGGACATATTGGAAAAACACTCACAAGAGCTACTCATGGATTTGCAATATTCCAGTACAGATTGCCAATGTTGCATTAAAATATTGCCTCAGAAGCAATTCCCTAGACCCAGTGCAGGATAAGCTGATGAACAACCCCCTCCTCCGTTCCACACATCTCCTTCAATGATATTGCCACCCATTCCCTCTGTCTATTGCCAGTGGCTTGAGTAAGGTTGGTTCAAATGAATTTAAAGCAGGGATAAATATTGTCAATTCAAATCACGGCTTTGCAGCCTGTCCCCAGGATTGTCCCCAGGGCAGGCGTCCCTTGCTGAAACAGGTCATATCCCCTCTTTAAATGAGGGGAACGAGGTGAGGGGTGGTAAGGAAAAGGCAGGAAAGAGAGAAAAGCAGCAAGCAAGCAAACGATTTACAGAGCAAGGACAGTCAAGCTTTTGCATTTCTTTTCTCATTGTAGTTTATTCCAAATCCTGGCGCAGCCTTCCTGGAGGAGGGGGAAGGGTATCGGCTGATTTGCATCTTATGTTACTGCTGACAGTAGGAGGTCTTAATTGGGGCACCAAAGAGCAGGTGTATGCTAACGTTAATCTTCCCTTTCACCTGTCACTCATGCAATGAATATGATCTCTCCCTCTCATTAGCAGCCCTCTGTCACATGCCAGGGAGCTTTGGAAGGGTCCCTCTGAAACTTGTTGGGATTGATTTTGCTGCCTGCACTAGGTTATTACCGCCAAACCCTGGACAACCGCTCCCTAGGAACGTAGCCGTGCAGTGGAGGTATGGATGAGCACCGCCTAATAGCCTCAAATCATATGTGCCTTGTGGAAAAATGAACGGTAATTCGTAAATCAGCCTTGCGATAAACAGATAAAGACTGGCAGATTTTGAAAATAACACATCAAGTGCTTGAGTGTTACAGAGATGACCTTAGGAGGAAAGTTAATTTAGCAAAGATATTCAATTTGGTATTATCTTCAAATGTTGATTCCTGGAATCATTACTCACTCCATAGTCAGGCAAAACTTCCTTGGATTTCAAGGACTCCAGCTGGAGCCAAGAGGAAATTGGCTTGGGAGAGGATGAAATAGTAACTCTAGAATTTGAACCTCCATCTCTTGCATTTCACCTATCACAGCAACAAAAGCCTAATCCTTTGCTTGAGCGAGGCAGAATATTAGGAAACAATTATGTGCGGCCAAGAGCAACTAAACCTGCTTTGTTTTGCTCTTTGTGCACTGTGAACTCCGCGTCTCGTGAGGAACCTGCAGAAAGGACAATGATCTCTGTCTCCCAGCCACGCATTCCTCGCAAAGAGGAGGGAAAGAAGGAAAATAATATTGCAAAGCGTTTATCTAAGCTTTTTACATTCTGCTAGTGCTGCTCTGGAACAAGTTCCACTTTGGTTCATTCAGAGGTGAAATAAATAATTACTGTTGGGGGAAAAAATTCACATGGTTAAAAAGTATTATATTCAGAGAGCGAGTTAGTTGGCTGTGAGTGTGATCCAGGGGGATGAGCATCAGCTGCAGCCTGTGTTCTGAGTCAGAGCAGAGTCCCGTGGGAATCACAGCTGCTTCAGGGCCCTGGTGCTGCTGGATTTTCTTTAGGATGATGATGGTTGGCCTCTTCTTTTACTTTTATCGTTCTCATCAGTTGTAGGGAGGTGGCTTGCTTTATCATCAGATTCCTTCCAAAAGCAGTAATACTGTGATTCAATATAATGTAAACCAAGAAACAAATGGGAATGACACATTAATAATGTAATTCTAACTGATAATTTGTTTTTTTCCTCGCTGAGATTGGGTCATAGTATGAGACTTTTCTCTTTCCTGAGATTAGGGAAAGAAAGCCCAGTAGTAGTAGCTAATTGCTTAGCCCTTTTCAGGATAAAATACCTCTGGAAAAGCACAGGGAGAAGCCCTACCTTTCCCTCCAAGAGAGCACATTTGGGAGCAACCTGCCTTGTTCAGACAGTCCATTAGCAATGCAGAACGCTCCTGCCTGCTAATATTGCTCCTGGACACCCTCCTGCAAGGGCCAGGCTGCTGGCAAACACCCTGTTAAAAGCTAGGGTGGTTTTGAAATCTTCCAATATTATTTCTGGTATGAGGCAGAGGCGCCATGTCCCAGCCACCCAGATCAGATGCCACAAATTGCTGTTGCTTCTGCCTGTGGGTCTTTTCCCCAACCCATGCTGCAAGGGGAGACTGAACAGCCCTGTAGACAGGACAGGGGCTGGTGGTCAGGATCAGGACCCACATTTGCAGACCCCACATTTACCATCATCTACTACTGCTTAACTAGAAAAGATTCTCCAACAGCCACAGCCTAAATTTAATTACACTCCTGATTTGCAAGAGTGTTATTTGAATCAAACTTTCCAGGGTTAATCATGTGTAAAACTGAGGCTAATTATATCCCATAATGGTCCAATCTGCAATAGTGAGATGAAGTTAAGGGGAGGAAAGTGAGCTTTCTTTAGCTGTGCAATTGTCTTTCCCAGGAGCTTGCGGCAGCTGGCAGATGTCCTCTGTGTCTGCATCTTTCATATCAGCTTGGGAAATACCAGAGAGATGAATAGGCATTCTCCTGCTTTCCTGTTGGGTTTATCTATGGTCTTTATGTCTGTGTATGGTCTTTACTGCTACAAACTTACCTGCACTGGTGGAAGGATGCAGGAACTTTATGGCCTTTTTCACATCTAATTTCTGTAGTCCAGTGATGACGTGAGAGCTGCTGACCGGACAAAGGGCTGCAAAAGCACTTTGAGATCAGTAGGGGAGGGTCAAAAACTGATGGTGTCACATGCTTCCTAAAAGCCCGTGTGAAGGAAGTAAATATTTCCTATGAAAAGTTTTGAAAGAAAGCTTTCGTTTTGAAGATTTTTCAATGTGCTTTTCTCCAATGACAAATGGAAACTTCAAAATCAATTCTGAGTTGATGCATTTATATTTTTGAACTCTTTTATTCTAAAGTTTTGCATTCAGCTGTCCAGCGGAGGGAAAAAAGGACCTTTACAAGAAGAACCCATGTTCAGCTGAAGGCAGGGGGAGAAAACCTGTGAAGGCAACCCTACTCTGATTGTAATTTCTCCATTGGGCAATGGAAGACATTTTATTTTAAATCCACAACCTCCTTATTGTCTTTCAGTGAATTTTGATAAACATGTTCTTCAATTTCTGTGTTTGTCTAGCGTCCTATAATCAAGTAATTACCAAAATTATAAGGGATAATGATAGAATCATAATGCCTAAGTGCACGAGGAATAACGTGACTGATTTTAAGCATATGAATATTACAGATTTCGTATGCCTGGTGAAGTGGGGCGAGGCAGCACCAGAGTCAGTGAAATACCTCATGTGCTTAATAGTAAGCCTGTGCTTAACCGTGTTCCTGGATGGGGAGCCTAAAATCTGTTATTCCAGTCTGTGAATGTGTTGTCTTGAAATGTACAAGCTGCAATTAAGAGCTATTGGATAATAACTATGCCATGAAAATGTCCTAAACTATTAAAGAGCTGAAGATGATAGTGTGCTTTTAATGTTTCACATAAACCATTTGGGATTTGAGAAACTTTCAGTGCTCATGAGGAAGGCAGAATGTATGCTTGCTTGGGTTAAAGGGAAGGAAGAGAAAAAGCCCTGAATTAAATTTTTGAGCTCGACAACCTCCATTTTTCTACATGTTGCTCAATTCTAAACAGGGAAAATAAAATCAGCTTTGTTCGTGAGCATATGCTTTTGACATTTTTTCTTCTTGGAGCCTGTGAATTATTAATAAACTAATTTCTCTTTATAGTTCAATCTTTGGAGACTTTAAGTGCTCACTCAAATGCACTGAACAAGAGGAATGCTTCAGCTCCAATCATCTCCTGTCTTCTTTGGAAATGCTGGCCTTGAGGTATCTTTGAGTCTTTGAAAGCAATCTTTTATTCAACCGGGAATTTCTGATGGCTTGGAGGTTTAGTCTGTTAATTCTGCCTAATGCCCTGTTTAAGTTCAGGGGGTTTCAATCAGCCGATTTTCTGCAGTTACTTCGCTGAGGGACTAAGAGCATCCCTCTCCCCCTTTGCCACACCCCTTGTTCCTTTGTCACCAAGCGGAAACAAAAACGTTTGTTGGGCTCAACAAGTAAGTGGGGGGTGGGATGATCTAGAAAATACCCAGAGTGGCACCTAGGCGAGATCTCACTGAGTTTTTCAAAGCCAATTTAATACAGGTTGATCTCCAGGATCAGGAGTGCAGATATTGAAGGGATGCCTGCACTCTCTCTTACAGCCTTTTATTGCTACTGCCTCAGCTAAGGGTTTCTCATGCTGCTGGCATCAGTAGCACTCCCACAATGAAGCCAGAGGAGCCAGGGGAATCAGGGAAAGAAGGGCGTCAGGGCAGGGCCCCGAAGTCCTGTGCACACCAACCGTTCAGGATTCGGAATAGGCTGCAGTAACTGAGCTGTCCAGTTTTGTTTGCTGCCCTCTGAATAATTTGGACAAAATGTGAACCATAGGGTAAGCCTGCGACATCTACCGCAGAGTGCTAACGGGAACCAGAAATTGCAAGGTTAGGAGCCTTCGCCAATAAATTGTGATCTCCTCTTCACCAGAGCCTGGGCTGAGAGCTGAACAAACTCATTTCACTTGTGATCCTGTGTGCATGTGAAACAAAAGCTCTCGGTGATAAAGCAACATTGTTTGGTCCTTCCATTCTCATGCTTCTAAAAAAAACAAGCAAATGACTGAAGAAGGTCTATATGAAATATAAAAATAGACGGAGGGACTGGGTTACAAGTCACTGAGCTCCATGTGGTCAAATAAAACCAACAACAACAACAACAAAAATGACAGTGCTAAATTAAACTGTACAACAGAATTTCGTTTACCAGAAATGTTTAACTGAAGAAAAACACATTACGCAGTGACCTCATTAACAAAAATGTCCTGTGCAGAGGTGGCTTCCCAGTTAACACTGGGGAGACGAAGATCTGACTCCTGAAAGAAACTGAAAAAAATGGTTAAAGAAAAAACATCTGGGTTTCTTTCACATGTCTGATGTATTTTTCTTCCTTAGTCCTCATTACTGAGGTGATTTGCATGAAAACTGTGGGCCAGACGCTTGCTTTCCTTTACGCTGGGGTAAATCTGGAGCAGCTCCGCTGGGTGATGCGGAGCTCGGTGCCAGCTCGGAGCTCTGGTGGTGCAGAGCCATAGCATTGAGCAGTGACGGGGGTAGCACAGAGGGGCACAGCAGTGTTTGCTGTGCATGATTTATTTTCCAGCTCTCTCTGAGGCCTCGGCAGATTTGCAAGGCTAGGAAAACATGTCCGAACTTGGCAGAGGGAAATATTTGACTTTGCTGGTGTGCAGGGGGATTCCCAGCGAGGGATAAAAGCGATTTGGTTCCAGCCTCCCATTCAAGTTGATGGGATTTGAGCACCTCAGCCCATGAAGGTCTTTGGGAAATTCCAGCCATGAAGGTTAATTGTAAGCCTTTAATTAATCAGACATTCACTGTGGGCTGAAGTGGTCTGGCTGTCTGAGCACCAGCCTGGGAGCCGGGAGGTCCGTAATTAACAGTGCCACTCTCGGCAGCAGGGGAGCGGGGTGACTTTGAGGCAGCTGCAGGTCTCCTGTGAAGGGTGGGTTGTAGGGGACCAGTGCTGGAGATGCTGCAGGGCCAGGGCTGAGCGTTGGGTTGGTGGCAGCGGTTTGTGCCATGGGTACCAAGTGTGTGAGTGGGCTCCATCGGGCTCCCCAGAAGTGATCAGGAGATAGCATTTATCTGTAGAACAAGTTGTAGAACAAGGGGGAAAATTTGAGGGTTTTATTATACCTTATGCACTGAAAAATTAGAATACATTGGCAGCTGGAATTAAAAATCCAAACTGGCTAGCTCACTTTGCAAAACCTTTTGAAAGAGGCTTTTTTTTAAATTTAAAAATGCCTAAAAATTAAGGTAGCAATAAATGACATCTCTGCACTTTTTTTTTATACGTGTGAAGAATAATTACAGAACTAACACAAGACTATATCCTCTGTTGGTCTTCCCTGGCTGGTTAAAGAAACTAACATGTGGCTGGTGCTCCGGTGGTACCTGCAGCAGGGAGGGACTTGGCTCTTTCTTTGCAGAATACGGGCTGAGAGAGAACTTCTGGCCTCCCTCAAACCCATGGCGAGGTAGCATTGACTTCAGGGGGTCTGGGATTTCTCTCAAGTAATGTTATTAGCAATGTTTCAATACCCTTTAACTTAATAAAAACAAAATGGCAGCACTAACTAGAGAGAGATGCTGACAAGGGAGGAAAAAAGCCATTTCTCTTCTCCCAAAATCACAGGAATACTATATTTTTTTTTCTTCAAACATATGCTGCATTTCTTAGTAAGAGAAAAAAATATGATGTGGGAGAAAATAACTTTCAGTTGATGCACCGAAACATTTTTAACTATCAAAATGATGGAAGCCGCATCCATGAGAAAATCATCGAGGACTCCTAAAACAATATGAGGCCAACAGAAAAAAGGAAATAAATATCCCCATTCCTGGAGGTTGCCTGTTTCTTTAAGCAGCTGTTTCTTGTCTCTGAGGTAACAAAGTTGTCATGTGATGCATCTGTTACCATGGCAATAATCTGTAATTGTGCAGAAAATCCACCAAAGTAGCGTGCAACTCCTTAGTGAATTGGAGGGAGAGAAAAATCACCCCTGTGCAAACCTTGAATTGATGATGTTGTGAAACTGCATTGGCCAAATCGGCCCAGTTTCACCTCCAATGAATTTCCTGTAGTTATTCGCTCTGGTTCTGGTGTCTAGCGTTTGCTCAGTCTTTAAATGTGCTCCTTGCTCGTGCACTCATGGCTGGTAAATGGTGTGCATCTTCACGTGCGCTTCCACCTTCCCCTGTCGCATTCAGGGCATTTTTTATAAAGGGTCTGGGCGCTCCTGCTGTTTTGGCCAAGGGTGCAAGAACTGTAATTGTTGAGCCATTCTTGTCAAGCACAGGTGATAAAATGGCATTAAATATCATGCCCTGCTAGACTTGCAATGGGAAGGGGTTTCCTATAATTATTTTATTTTACTCTCCCAAAGGGGCAGCCCCAACATCTGCGTTGTCTCTGTCTCTTCATCAGAATGAGTTGTTCCACCAGTACCTTGGGAACAACTCCCACACACTCTCATGTGCATGCAACGTTTTTATTTATATATAATATATAAATTTAAATAAATCTGCTGGCAGGCCAAGTTCAGTATCCTTTAAAAACCAACTGAAAATAGAAACACAGAAGGGTGAGAAGATGAAATCTGTAAAACTTTCTTCCCGCTTTAGTCATAAAATAAACTGCTGGAATTTACAAAGAAAATCCTTGAACATTTTTAGTCATCTGCTCATGATATCATTGGGCTAAAAGTGCTTGCTACTATCCAAATCAAAACGCCAAAGAAATCTCATGAGAATATGCCTCGTGGGCAAATCCCAAAGGGAGAACATCTGGATTTAAAATGCCATTGCCCTATACTTAACCTTAAGCCACTGAGAAAAATGACTATCCTCCTGCTCTCACTCTTGATATGTTATTAGTAAATATTTATACTATACAAGCACCCAAAGGCCTCAGATGAGAGTAGACTTCCATCTTGAGGCTTGTGCAGGCCTAACAGAGAGGAGAGACCCCCCTCTGCTTCTAGGAGCTTGCTCGTTATTTATTTTTCCTTTCGGCTACGGTGTGATAAGCTGGCCCACGGCCAGCAGCTGTCTGTGGTTTCATGTTCCTGGCCATTAGATGAGACCTCAGTTCTTCCATATGAAAATAAAAGGTATTGTGTTCAGTGGTGTTAGTCCAACTGAGGCACCTTAGAATCAGTAAAAACTCTCTTAAATTGTTCCCACGCCAACAGTGTTACCTTTGGCTTTGTCTACCCAGCCTCTAATGTAACTCATTTAGCCTGAGTTAATAACATAAAACTGCTTTGTCTTCCCTTGTAGTGTAGAAGGTGTTAATTAGACTGGTGTGGATGATTTAACACCACGTCACACTGAAATTCAAGCATGAACCAGACCTTCCCACAGCCCAGCATTTGCGGTGCGTAGGTTGGAGTTTCCCCCACCCATGTGAGTCCCTGCCTGGATTTTAAGGGCAATGCGAGTGTCTCATCTGCAGAAGTGTACCTGAGGGTGGAAAGACCTTACAGAAAGTATTTTGCTCTCTAGGATGTGTCCCAGCAGTTGAACCCAACCCCACTGAGTGGGCAACCTGAGATCTGCCTTTTTCCAGCCAATTTTGAAAGAAGGAATTGGACATCTGAGTTGTGGGAGCCTCACCAAGTCGTAACCAGAGCCTCCTGCAACCATTTCGGAAGAGGAGAGGTATGACCTCAGTGTAAAACAGAAGGAGCTTCCAAACAGCCATAGGGCCTTTGTTTCATATGGAGAGTTTGCTTCCAGACTCCTTCACCTGGTGGTTTCTGATGAGATGGAAACAAGCCAGTAACACCGTGGATGAACCTTCCCATTGCTGATGATGTCCCACATCTGTGCACACCTCAACACACCTGACAAAGGGAAAACACAATTAACATAATTAATTGAAGCAGGGTGGGGGCTGGCCTTCCTCAATTTTTTTAACGAGGAGCAGATCAAGCTGATGTTGTGCACCTGAGCAGCCTGAGCTTACAAAGGTTTTGGGCCAAACGGAAGGGAGCTGGTGGTTGAGATGTGCTGCTTGGAGGTGGCTTCCTTTGCTGTGAAGCTTTGCTTCTGCCTAGGCACAACATGAGTGTTGAGAGGTGCCTGAGAAACTACGTTCCTCTTTCCCTGGGGAAGCTGCAGAAGAGGTAAAGGGGTGGTGTGTGGATGTGCTGAATTTGGGAGGTCTCTAAGGGAAGGAATTGGCTTGGAGCAACACAGGGCTGGGTCTTTCAGGGCTTCTGAGCCTGGCCCCCTAACAGTTGGCTCTACCACAAGGGTCTGCTGCTCCTCTCCTATCTCTTAGCAACTTTTCTGCTGGACATGCTGAAACATTTCACCTCTGGAAAGAGCCTCCTTGAGATGACTCACCGTGCTCCCCCTGTCCTGTGAGATAGGAAAGCTGGTGGCCACTGTGGGAAGCCAGGAAGCGGCAGCCAAGGCAGAGCTGCTCTGAAATAAGTGCTTAGGAATGCTCTGACCTCTTGCCTCACTGAAGCACCGTTTGTTTTTTTTTCTTCTTAGTCTTCTTTTTTTCCAGAGAGCACATTAAAAGAGCTATTTGTACATAGCTTTAATCTGTGTGCACACATACATGGATTCAGCCTGGGTGGGGGGAGAGGAAAAGGGATCACAGCTCTGCCAGTTGTAGGCGTTTGGGGCTCTAGACAGCTGTGACAAACTGCAGCCTTTTTACTACCTTAAAAAACATAATGGGCCACTTTTGTAATTTTAGCTGTAAATGCACTTCTGCTGTATCACAGGACAGTGCTTGAGTATGAGAAAAGAGAGAGAAATACAAGAAGTGCAGAAATAATGTGGTGACAGGCCAAAGAACAGAGCTTATAACACACCCACGGAGTGTTTCCTGTGAAAACAATATTCTCCTGGTTCTGTTGGAGATGGTCCTTCTTGCCTGCTTTAAGGAGTAATTTCTTAAAGCTGTGTTTTAGATGTTTGGCTCTTGTAAACTCTTCACAGTTTAATACATTGCTGCTTTTCTGCTTGCTGAGTTTGAGTCACTGGATTAAAATTGTACCCACCGCCACAGTCATCAATATTACTGTCAAAGTCCTGTCTCCTCTTGTCCCAGGCTCTACCTAATGATGGCAACCTGTGTTCCCAGTTTGTGCTGCATAAATGACTAAAGCAGCTTGTGGATCTCAGCCTTTCCATGATTTGGAAGAAACAGATAAATAAGGTGAGTGGTATGTGTGTAAAAGTGAATTCAGGTGAAGCTCATGAAGTAGCAGGAATCCTTGTGGCATGTGGTCATAGCTTGAAGAGAAAGATGAAAGCTGTGATGGTGTCCTCCTGAGTATGGGCCTGAGGGAGGGATGGTGCTCGGGAAGGGTGTCTGTTAGTGTGCTGCTGCTGCTACAGCAGAAGCTTTGAGGGTCTGCACAGACTGCAGTGATTGCTGGATCTCTCGCTGGGTTGGCATTTTTTCCTGGATGAAGTTACCAGACTTGACGTCATTAGGGATGTAGCATGCAGTATGGTTCACAGGGTGGGACCTCCTAAGGAGTTCTTACCCGCTGAGTCCCTGCCCTGATGGGGCTTAAGGTGCTGCTGTGCTCCATGTTGTGGTCACAACCCATCGGTGGTGGACATTGCACTGCTGGTGGCACGCCGTGGTGGGAGTGCAGGCCCTGTGGGGGGCAAAAGCTTGAGCGAGGGATGCAACAGCTCCTTCTAGTCTCAAAGTCTGTGAAATGAAAATCAAAGGAAAAAAATGATTCACACAAGCAGCTGAGTTGTGGCTGTATTGGGTTTTACATTGTTGCTTGATGGTCAGTAGAGACTGGCTGGCAGCAAGGCAGGCGGTGTGGTGGAAAAAGGCTCAGGAAGGGCTTCATTAGCACCAACGCAGCATGAGGCCCTGCTTGTAGCTAAATGCTCTGGAAATTTGTGTAGCAAGGAAGGTGGTGGTGTTAGCGGGAGCCTGAAAGGCCAAACCTGAGCTTTGGGAGGCCTCGGTATTTGAATAAAGCCAACTGGGGATGCACCAAATGGAGGTGGGGATGTGGGATCAGAGGAGGAGACTTTAAGGTTGTTTAAATCTTTTAACAGAAATCTCAAGGAGCAACAGCTATAAATGGAAACATTTCATTGTAAGTCAATAAAACTGATCCAGTTTTTGTTAAAAACAAAACAAAAACACACCCCTTCAAGCTATTAAAACTAACAGTTCAAATTCCTTAAGGCAGCCTGCTACACAGGCTTGTCTTTCCATAGGGGCTTACTGGCAGATTGCACCCGCTGCCTCCCATGCCTTGTTGGAAGGGATGCTGGCTCTTCAGGCATGTATTTCTGGTACAAGTCCTCCTCAAAAAGTGTTTGGATCTGTGTGCCATCTGAATGGTGGTGGCTAAAGCAGCCCATATGGCTCCACATCAGGAGAATGTGGGGCTGGACGTCCTGGGAGGTCATCTCGTCCCCCATGCTGGGACACCAGTTCTCCTCCAAAGGCTGAGTCACTTGCTCGGTTAGGGCTGTGACTGAGTGTTACAGCTGTCCCTGCTGGGCTCGCCTGCACTGCTGGCTGGGGCAGCAGGGAAGAACAGAGCTGCAGAGGGTGGAGGAGAGGAAACATATTTCTTCTTTCCCAAATGTAGATGTGGATACCTACAGACATCTCTACCCTTCCTCCCCTTGCCTTTCTTCCTGAGCTGTGAGGTTTGGGCATAATGTTTTTATATTGCCTCTGAAATCAATCTGTTCGGTAACCTGACTGAGAATAAGTAATGCAGCTAGGTACTTCTGAATAGTTATATGCACACGATCTGTTTGTACGATATGCTCCAGTCTTCCTAACATCTGTTTCTAGCCAGTCGCTATCAGCCCCTTGGTTTTATAAGCACTAAATTCACTCAGGTTTTAATGCGGGGAGGGGGGAAATACAGCCCAAAGAGCATAACATTTACAAGCATTTCTTGTGGGAGTGGAGACGGGAGGCCAAGTTCTGCTCTCAGACAGAGTCCAGCCTTTGCATTTTTGGGCGGGCCTCTAAAACCATATTTTTTCCTTAAGATGCCTCCTTTTCAGCCAAACTAAACTGATTCCTGTCAACTGTTATCACTGCAGTATGAATGGGTTTGGCATAAAGACTCAAGGGAGGGTCGGCAAGATGGCTTTTTGGGATGCGCTTCAAATACTAACTGAACTGTTGTACAGCAGTGTGCCTGCATGCCCTGACTTCTGGGGGGGAGGGGGGACGGGCAGGGGGACACAAGGACAGGGTGGCTTCATGTTTCTGGTGGCCTAGCCTTTGTGCCTCCTCACCTGGTGTCCACAGAGTGCCGTGGAGCTACGGGGAGATAACTTGTGACTGCCCCAGCAGCTGCAGCATCCCAGGGCCCCTCTCCAGGGTGGGTTCAGTGCAGCCCTGAACATGTAAGAGAAGACCTTTATTTTCCAAAGCCACCTGCTCAGAATCAGCAGAGACAACTAAGGGCAAATTCTTATTAAGCACATATGAGAGTGGATGGTCCAAAAACACAGGGCAGCCTGACAGGCTCATTGAAATCCCTCAGTAAGAAACCCAAGCATCTACAAAACCACTGCCACCGAGCCAGCTGCTGACACAAGCAGCAAACCCATCAATGATGAGATACATAAAAACCACTCAAACCCTTGGATAACCCAAACTCATGTTATCTACACGCAGTTTACAAGAGGGCTGGCCAGCTGCTGGTGTGCTTTTGTAGCCAAATCACCTTTCTACTATTGTGTTATCCTTTGTCTTTTCATCTGTTTGGCATTTACCCTCTTCTCCTGTGCTAAGACTCTAAGGGATGAGAACTGCCCTTAAATAATTTGAATGATAACTGTCCTGAATAATTTGAATCAGATTAAGGCCACTAAAAACTTTAACAAAGTTAATTCTAATACAAATGCCACATACCTGTGGTCCTGTTTACTGTGCAAGGGGAACAGAAGTGCATTTGGGGGAGAAAGGGAGACAGCAAACCCAGAAATTTCTCATACTTTAAGTCACTGAAGGGTTGTGATTCACATATGGATGAAGTTTGGCTCTGGAATAACAAAATGCAGTTATAAGTGGAATAAATCTGGCCCACTAATTCTTTTTCTGCCTGTTTTGTTTTTAAAAGACAAACTATCTTCACTTTACATATGCACATAAAACGTGGGTAGTTGAAACAGGTAACTGTAAGCCTCTGAGAGGGACTTGCTGGGTTTTTTTGGCCAAGCCTTACTTTCTGGAAAGGATCAGAGTGAACAGACACATGTTCTTGTAGAGGTCCTGCCTGTCTGCTCCTGAACTCTGGCTGTTAATCGTGTGGCACTAATTCAGATTCTGCAGAATTGCATATAGGTTTCCACAGTTATATTTCTGTTGTTACCAAATACTTGAAGTAAGGCTATTCTGTGCTCGTATAGACAGGAAAAATGACATCATTCTTAAAACCACTAATCCAAAAGCTTTGGAATCTGAAAGACAAACTATATTCTAATTAAGAACAAAAAACAATGACATTTGAAATGGAGAAATTTCTTGGATTGTTATTATTTTTAAATCCTTCCCAGCTTCCTTCCCAGTCAAAGCTGTGACAAGTGCATTGGAGCTGATAATAAACATATACCTCTGAGGTCACAGCTAGGATTTTTAATTTAAATAAATAAATAAGGATGAATTTTCTGGTCTCCAGGGATCCAGCACTCGGGAATGTGCAACAGAGTCTGTTCTGCAGGGTCAGTGTGGAAGATAGGGGTTTTCTGCTGTTTAGCATAGCTGTTTTTTTCCATTATTTGAAAATACAAAACAGCCTCATTCTATACTTCTCCTCCCTCCAAGGTTGATAGGTAGCAACAACAGGCTCTGGGATGGTGATGTTTTGTAGGGATTATTCACTGTGTGGGAAAAACCAGAATTACTCACAGCAGCCACACTGAGGAGGTCAGCAGATGTGATCAACTCATCCTGCTAGGGATGAGGAGAGCTGGTTGAGGAAGTGTTGGAGAACCTGTATTCCACCTGCAGTTGGGTCCTGCATGTCTCTGCTGCTGCACCTTCTGGAAATGAGTCAACTTTGTTTATGGGGGAAAACAGGGTGGAGGAATTCAGATAGTGTTAAAATTAATTTTTTGACACACAAAAAAGAAAAAGCTATTTCTTAATCTGAAACAGATTTTCTTTTAAATTTCTTAGCATTTTGTGGAAATCAAAACAGAAATGAAATATTTAATTCATCCAGAAAAGCTACTTTATTTTTTTCCTTAGAAACTTCTTTTGCAGAAAACTGAATTTTGGGTGAAGAGGAGGGTGTAGTTATTTAGAAGATAGCAACACTTTGAACTCCTGATTATAAATTCCTTGAGAAATGCACCTTCCACCCTTAAGCCAGGTCACATCATTTCCTGCCTGAGGCAAAATCATTACCCAAATGCAACAAAGCCTGCCATCACCTTCCCCCCTCCCCACAATGAGGTCCCCATAATACCCAAAGATGCATTGCAGAAGCTGGTGTCTACAGAGACACTTGAACCAATGCTGTATGTCATCCCCACTCAGGAAATTCAATTTGAGTGGTCCTTTGATTTTGCGTGACCAGTTACACTGCATGTTAGGCAAATGGGCTTTCCATCTCTGTCCTCTGCCCCTGCTCGCTTTACCGCTATCCCCATCTGGAGAATAATATAATGAGAATAGTTATAGAGGTTGTTGCAAGGAGTCGCATACTATCATGCACCTGCCAACAGGGTGGATTAACTGTCTGGTTCTTTTAGGAACAGAATAAATCCTGACACGTTTTGGAAATGCATCCTCACTTGCTTCTGAATTTGTGTTCTGCTTGGTTTCATCTCAGTCATAGCTGGTTTTCTAAAAGTGCCACTATTCATATTGAATTTGCACCTTGCAGGCACCTGCAGGCTTATTGTTTGGCGTGGACTGGTTTTTATTGATTTGCTTTTTTTTCCTGTTGTGTTCTGTTTTGTTTTATAACATTTCATGGTGTAGACAGCAACTTTACGGGGACTGGGCTAGCCTGCTAATTGGTTTCACATCCCTCTTTGAGTGTGAATTTAGCAGGGTCTTTGCAGATTCTTGCTTATTTCTTTTTCCTGCAGAAATGAAAGCAAGAAGTAGCTTGGTAATGTTATAGTGCTATCCTTCCTATGTACACTGAGTACACTACCTCCTGTAGCTGCCTCTGTGCAGAACAGCACAATTGTTTAGCTGCTGAGAGAGGGCAGATGGCATGAGGTCCTCTAGATGAAGTATTCCATGTGGCAGAGAAGGTCTCTTCCAGTGTCAGTGGGGAGGGAGAAGGAGCAAGGCTGGTCCCAGCCCTGGATGTTGGCACACAGACACCTCTGAAAGCCAGCGCAGGGGCCTCGGCTGTGCCACGGTGACCACGCAGATCCTTAGTGCCAGGAGGAGCTTGTGGGACTCTTTCACAGCGGGTGTTACTTGGGATCAAAGCGCTCAACTTATTGTTCTGTCCTTTCACAGTATGGGAGGTGCATTTTTGGAGGCCCTTCGCTGTGGTGTGCAAGGGGCTGTATAAGAGCATCACCCCGACTCAGGGCAGCCTCGTGCCTGTTAGAAGCAGCCCCTCAGCCCTGAGCTGGGGTCAGTCTCGTTCCTGCCAGATAAACAAGCTGTCACTCCCCAGTGATCGCTGCTCAGGTTCTGACATCAGTCTTAACTGCTTTTTTCTAACCTTGTCTAAAGCAGACTTTTTAAAAAGTGAAAAACAGATTTCTGCATTTATAAATTACAATTAAGTGATGAAATTATTTATACCTGTGTATTCATTTACTACAGTTACTGTTTTGGAAACTAAATGTGTCCTGACACTATTATGTCTCCGGCTTTGACTTATGTGGCAAGTAGGCTTTTCTAGAGACTATTTAAGAAAATGAATGCTAGGACTATATCACTAGTTTACTTTTGCCAACTAATAATGACAATGGTGCTTGGTTATGGGGAACAAAAGTCAGATGAAATAAGACATCCTTGTAATAGCATATACTGTTCTTCATGGTACTTAAGACACACACGAACAACAATAAAACAACTTTAGGTGAAGGGCCAGTGAATGAGAACACTGGGCTTCATTCTTTTTCCTTCAGAATAAATTCCCTTCTGTCTGCAAGCATCTCATTTGCTGTTTGTACAGAAAGTCCTTTGTTAGTCATTTCTCATTACAGCTATTGATAAGGCTTGTCCAAAAACACGCCAAAGTGCTTTTGTAAGTTAGGTATTTTACATCAGGTACCAACAGCTAGTAATCATATAGTGGGTCTCTCTTAAAAACTTTTTCACTGTTGCTTTTTTATTTAGATAATGTTGCCCTGATACTTACAGCAGGGGGATAGCCTGAATACTTCAGTATGGTATTTGGTCAGAAAAGTGACTGAGAATGCCTTAACTGTTAGGAAGGAAACTAATTAACTTGATTTCAAATATTACTACTTGTACAATATGAATGTCTTGTATTATAAGGACATTTGTTTCAATGAAAACAATATTGAAGACAGGACCACCTTTCTTCTGTGTTCCTAAGATACTATCACAGCAAAAAATTTAAGTGAATAGTATTTTCTCACATTTATACAGCTTTAATAAATATGTATGAAAATAGTAAAAGTCCATTTATTTATTTATCGTATATATGCAAAGTCATTTCCCTTCCCCTCTAAGTCTGATCTTTCTTGCAAACCTTTGCACATTTGTTTGCAATTTGCAACTTCAGTACTTTCCAGTATTGTCTATCCATTGCCAGTCTAAAATAAGCAATGATACGGAAAATGATTGTTGGGAATGGTTATTAGCTATTTCTCATAACATGAAACAGTACCACATGAAATGATTGCGTAACAGGCTGTAAACAAACAAAATCTACTTTTTCACACAATGCGTAATTAAATTGTGGAACTGATTGCCACAGGATATCGTAGATATCTAAAGTTCAAGAAGCAACTATGCAAGTGAATGGAAGCAAAGGTCTCTAAAGGGCTATTAAATGACATGACGCAGATGTAGGCTACAGTTCAGGAAGCCCTTAAACCACAAATTGCTTGAAATGTCGAAGATACAGAGAATTTCATACTTGCATCACTTTGTATACACTTTCTCCTAAATGTTCATTACTAGTCATTTCCAAAGACAGGGTATTGTGTCAGATGGGCATTTGGCATGGCCTGGTCCAAGGTTTCTTATGTGTGCCTGTGTCCCCTGGGGAACACCAGTAGGCTCATCCCTGAGCACAGGAAGAGGAGCAGGGGTTTTCATTCAGGTTAGCCACAAAGATAATTTTTTCAGGTGTGTATAATCTAAAAAAAATCTAAATCTCCTTTTAGGCGTATTAGAAATCTGTGAGTCTCCAGCTACCAAGAACCTTGGGCTCTGCTAGTTCCTTTAAGCTCAAGTCTTTGGGGAGAGAAACTGAGATGATGTTATATATCAGGCTGGAAAATGTCTACCTTCTTGGGAAAAGCCTTCAGCAGTGTGTGTGAACCACAAGTGGAAAAATGTGGTGGGCTGGGCTGTGCTGAGAACAAGAGGAGATGGTGACAGCCTGGCTAAATTACTCATTATCTCTGCTTTGGTGGCCATGCTGTGGCATGGAGTCCTTCAGGTTCCAACTAAAGTCAAGTCCCAGGCACTTCAATAGCCCATCTGTCTCCCAAGGGTTTCCTTACTCAGAAAAACTAACCATGGGCTGAAGAAAGAGATGAGGAAATATATGATCCTTTGCTTCAGAAATTTCAGAGGCCCAGAGAAATGAAATGACTTTAAGGAGTATTGGATTTTTCTTAGTTTTTCTTCGTTTTTAGGGAACGTGAGACATTTTCTTTGGCAGTAGTTGTGACGGAGAGTAATGAAGATGGTATTTGCTTTTATTTTAAAGTAAGACCACATATCTCACTTGAAGAACCAAGATAGGTGTACCAGTCTCCATTCAGTCCATTTTATATTGACTTTAAGGAGACCAATTATGGGAAGCAAGAGACTTTCTCTTCTGAAAATAAACGTTAAGCTTCCCTCATTGGACACAAAGCAAAACAGCTACATTTTCAGGCTCCAGCTGCCAAGGACACCTATGAGCATTTTCCTACCACAGACATTTTGCAGGCAATGTGGAAAACATGTCAAATGCCAAAGGCATTAAAAGAAGGAGCCAATCATGAATAATTCATTTGGAATTCACTATAATGACATTAGTCATAATGAAACCTAAGCTGGTATTAACATGTGGGTAATAGGTACAGCACTTCCTGAGGAATCACTCTTTATTAGGAGGGAGTATTAAGGAGAGCTTGGAAAAGGGGTACTGTTTCTACCGTCATGATGCCCTGATCTAGGGATAGTGGTGCCTGATTGTCTCCAGGAAAATATACAAACTACGTTGGCTGTGATCACAGTTATGAGGTCTTCAGCCTTCTAGTTTAAAAAGAAACTGCTTACAAAATGACTATATGGCAGCTGCATAAAGCAGCAGTAGATGCGCCAGTAGGAGTTTTGGTTCAAAAGAATAAGTGATCTGATCGTATTTCTGTGCCTTTCTTGTTCTTCTTCCAACAAGCTTCTGTGCAAATGAGGTGGTTTTGTGTTTGCTTCACAGCTGCTGGGGGAACAGAAGAGCCTGTTGTTGCGTGGGGAGAGGAGGGTCGGTGTGTTAGGCTGGCCTTTGTCCTGGCTGGTCCGCCGGAGGGTAGAGCTTGGTCCCAAAAGGGAGGTGACATGCTGCTCTGGCACGCTGGGTGCTGGCATGCAGTCATTCACAGCGTAATTCACCAGGGAACAAAAAGCCTGTACTGTACAACTTTGGTAATGAGGTGATCCAGAATCAGTCAAGCCTTTAAGGATGTGCTTATGCTCTGTTGAAAGCCTGTGATGATCAGGTTTGGGTTTTTTCCCTAGACTTTGAAATAACTGAGCAGTAGGTGTGTGTTTGGAGTTGAGTGCTCTTGAACTGGGACTGCGTAAGGAGTAATGAAAGTCAAAGTAAATGGTTCACAGGCCACTCTAGTTGAAATGCGCTTGCATAAAGTTGTTATCAGAGTAAATCTGCAGAACAAGATGTGAATGATTCAGAAACAGGTGTAAGGGCTAAACCATTCATTCTAAATAATTTGTTTTGCTTTAGCCAAGACTATTCTAAATCTCAGCTTTGTCCAGTTACGTTAGACCGGCGTTCGCTGAGAGGGCAGGCTTACAGTTCAATTTTCATCATCCCTTCTGTTGCCATAATCCATATACAGTGACCACAGAGCCCTTCTAGAGATGCCCTGGACTGAGAAGGCAATCCGTTCAGGTAATGAACATCCTGCAAAGTTTAATTATGAGACCTTTGCCTCACGAGGTAGAACTAATTAACCAAAAGACTAAAATCATAGTAGAAGTTAGGAATAGTTACCTAATGCAAGCAAGCCCCACAAGGTGTGTGGTTACAATATCACACGTGTAACCGTCAGGTGTAGCAAAGCACACGGCTCAGCAGGCAAGACCAGGAGGATGCCACAATGGTATGTTGGAGCCCTCCCTGCTGCATATTATTGTTTGTGCTTACTGTGCGCCGAGCAATACAGCTCCATTTCTTCAGTGTAAGAACTTGCAAAATAAAGGATGGAGGGAAGAAGAGTATTGTTCGTCTTTCCTTTATTTTCTGACACCAGAACTACAGGTCTGAAAAAAACAAAGGGCTTGACATTTACCATTCATAAATTCTGCAGAACAGAGATCCAGGCTCTGAAGCTGCAGGAGTGAAAGAATACAAAGTTCATCACCTGCTGACACTTGTCTTGAAAGGAGACAGTCAGAGACAAATCCTGCCAGTTAGGACTGAGTGCCCAAGATAAGTGTCAGGTTCCAGATCTTTTGCAGCATGAATAGGATAGGTCTTCTATTGTGAGCCTGCAGAGATGCCAGGACCTGCACATGTCTGGACACAAAAGGGAAAAAGCCTTTTTCTTCCTCCTTGAAGATTATGACTCAGCTGGGCTTGGTAGGGACCCTGCAGACATCACAAGGCTGCCCCTCATCCCACCCTGTTCCACACATACCCAAAGGGCCATCAGCATGAAAATTAAGCTGGTCTGGGTTTGTTTTGTTATTCTAATGTTTTTCTGAAGAGGGTCCCAGGATACAGTACCTGTCAGCACACTGCTTCCCCTGTAAATGCTGAAGGAAGAGCTCTCTGAGAAGAAATTCCGAGTACCTCAGTGAGAACCCTGCTCGAAGTTGCCCACAGATGAGTTTATCCCTATTTGTTAATCATAGTGGCAACCTAGACATTCAAGTGTTTTTGGGGTAAGCCATATGTTTTAGTTCTCTAATGACTTCTTGTGACTTGGCTTTCTGTTCACATCAGGAAACTGAACTTGCTTGGAGGTAACAGACAGATTCTGGGTGGATTTCCCACCACTGGTGAGACTGTGTGTGCAAGGGACACCCTGACTTCATGCTTGAGGGCTCTCTGAATCAACAGTGCTGATGCTCAGGGTGGCCAGTGACTGCTTCCTTCTATCCATCTGCAGGAATGCAGGATTTTCCAAGAAGAACAGAGGGAAATACGTGTCTCTCTTATCCCAAGCGTTGGCCTATGAGTTATGTCAGGCAAACACACGTGCTTCAGGGAATTCTAGCTCAGGTTATTATGAAGTACTGAATAATTGCCTCTGTTTTACCTTCCTCACCTTCTCTGTTAATGATACAACTTATCCTCTGGGGATCTAAACCTATCAGTGTCAGTAAATCCAGGTAATTCCAATAATAATTTTAAACTTTTGTCTTTCTTTACATTGTCAGAGTTATGGTATAATCTTTCCCTAGATGGCTGTATGATACAGGCAGGGTGTGCTTTGGAAGATGTAGAAACTGGGTGGGGTTTGTTATGGAGTAAGAGCAAACGAGGATTTGGATTTCCTTTCTTCTGAATGCGAAATCTTCTTTCCATTCCCATGGGAATCTGCTAGAACCTTCCCTCTACTACATTCACTTTTCTTAGCTCAGATTGGACTAAATGCTTGAGATCATTACTTGTCCATGTAATTGAGACCTACTGCTGATTACAAAAATCATACATAGCTGTAAACATCTTTAATTCTAATAACTTTAAACAAAATAATTAGTGGTTTAACTAAGTGAGCTTCACAACAACTTTTTAAAATAGGAATGACTTTCCCTATTTTACTAATGTTAATTTGTGGTGAACAGATTATGTGATTTACTGATGGTGACACAGTGAATGTGTAGTAAAGCCAGAAAATGGTTCCAAGACTCCGACGAGGACACGAGCAAGCTGTCTCAACAGAGAAATATTTGCACCAAAAGTAGAGCTCAGCCAAACATGATTTTGGTTGTGGGTAGGAGATTGTGTTTTATTACATTTGCCATTTTATGGGAAAATTGTAAGAAAAAGCAACCCAGAACATTATTTTAAAGTCGAATTCTCATTTTGAATTTTGAGAATGCTTATGTTAATATTTTCCCATTTATTCCAGTGATTTTCACCAGTGATTGTGTTAGAATGAATTTTAGTTTGAAAGTTGGAATCCTGTTTTCTTTTTCATGCACATGATTTCCAGAGAATGTTTTTTGTATTTGTTTCTTTTACTAAATTGCTGCATTCTTTCCTCTGCATGCTTCGAGAGCTACTGTATGTCTCCTTATGATGGATGTTAAGAAAAAGTGATTTTTTTTTAATGTTTGATGAAAAGTTCTTTCAATGGAATACAATGTCTGAAGATAGTGTGATATACATTTAAGACTAGATGTCGTGAAAATGGCAGTACAGGCTAGTGTTCTGTGTGGAATATTTCCTTCACATTGGTAGTACTTGGGCTGCCTCCTGCTCCCTTCCTATGCTATGCTAGGCTTCTGGCCTTTTTGGTTCTGGAGATCTGAATTTGGTGATGAGGCAATAATCATGGGTTGACTGATGGATTTACTAGGCACTTCAAAGATGGACTTATGCAGGATGTCCTGAGGAACTGCATTAGATGACCCAAATTTTTATTTTCATTCCCAGTTTTCAAGACACTGTCCCTCTGTGTTGTTCAATACATCAGGCAGGTAAAAATTCTGAACTTTCATTCAAATGCATGCAATGTGTCCCTTTTTAAGAAATAAAGAATGTGGCAAATCCATGAGGCAATGGCTCGAACAGCTTGGGAAGAAAAATTCAGGAGACTCACTCCACTAAAATGGAGGTATTTCTATTTGTGAAGTGTTACTGTTCCTGTTATTTTTAGCATGCTTCTTAAAAGGTGGGGGTTTTTTTATATTAAGTTGTATATATTGCTGTTGATGCCCTGTAGATTTTTTTTTTTTTTGGTACAATGGCATGTGCTAAGGAGCTGTGCCTTGTAATGCAGCGTGGAGTACAGGAATGTATGTATCACTTTATGCAAGTACTTCGGATATCCTCATTTTATTTATACATATCCTTAGAAAAGTGCCACTTTTGGTGCTGCCAGCTAAGAACTGTTGGATTCCCATACTAAGATTTGAAGTATTAAGTAGACACTGTGCTGAGTTCTAGTAGAACTATAGCGCAAATTCACACAATTTGCATGAGCATCATTAATTTTTCAGTTAATGATGCTGTTTGTTATGCTTACAGATTCCACATGTGCTTTGTATACAGTGCACAAGCAAACAAAATATAGGTATCTGGGAGTGCTGCAAAAACATACATATATGCGCTATGTTTAAGGCTTTTGAATGGAATTCCTGGGAAATTTGTTTTAATGGTAACACAATGGCTCTAAGCTAACGTAGTCCCAGGTAACTGGCCAACTGCAAGCCAGAACAGTAAAATTACAAACTTCAGAAGCCATCTTAGGAACAGATAACCACATGGCGAAGCTGCACTCATTTGGAATATTACCAGAAACAGAGAAAAGTGTGTAGGCATAATGAAGTATTTCCTGTGCTGTGTATTGTATGTTTAATGGACCACACAAGATTTTACCAGAAAATCCTATTTCACAAATGTTTTAAATCCACAAATGCCTGGTGATGACATAGCCGTAAAATACAGCTTTTAAAAATCCTCCATCAAGGGGATAGGTTCTCTGATGCTTTATATCAGCAACATTGATTTAAACAATGAAGAATTGATTATAAAATTGGATTCCAAATTGAACTCTGTGAGTAAATCCAGATCTGTGCTCAAACCTCAGTTTCAGCTGGAAGATCTGGACTGTGTTTGGTTTGGGAAACAGAACCTCTGGGTCTTCGGTGAGGTCCTGCTGCCACTGTTAGAGACGCTGTTTACATAAAATTAAATGGAAACAAATCCAGGCATGGTTTAAAGAGAAATCAAGTTTGACTGCATAGCATGTACAGGATATAGGTACCCTGCCAATGCTTAACCATCTTTTGTAACATAAGTAAGTGTTTGTAACACCTTGATGTGTGTTTAACTGTTAAATTTAGGAAACTACATTTCTGTATCAGTGTAGAATGACAGCTCTGAAAACTTTACATCTCCACTGTTGTGGATACCTGCCTTCTCAGCCCTGACAGACCACAGAAAGGGGGGACGTGAAAAGGTCAGAGATGAAAAGACAAAGCTACGATGTGCCAGGAGCACGTTGCCTCCCAGAGCCATGGGCTGTCTTGCAGGCGGTGAAATTCCACCAAAACCACTGGAGCTTCCTGGCTTCTGCTCCTTAAGACCACGACATGTGTGTTATTGCACAAGTAGTAGCCTGATTTTAGCTCTGGTTCTTGCACTGCTCCTGATGAAGCTCCTCTCAGAGGTAAAGTCATTGATGTGATTCTCAGGTTCCTCCCGAGCCATGAGCTCCTCATAACCTGTCATCTTTAGATGCAGAGTGCTTTGCCTGTGACAGCTGGCTGCATCAAAACCGCTTGGTGTGACATTTTGTTGCATGAATCAAGTCTCTTAACACTTGGCAGGTGGTGCTTGGTTGCAGTTATGTTTGTTGCATGACTTTTAGTTCACTACATTTAAAATGCCTTCCCTCTTTTCTTTGGGCAGTGTATTCCCAGCTCCTGTTCAAAGAGAAAAGGTAGAAAGTCCTTTAGCTAACATGGTTTGTAGGCACGAGTGTGATCCCACTCTGTGGCTGGAAACCGCTGTTCTGTAGCACCAATAAGGCACAAGTCGCCTTTCTTGATATCTCAGGGAAGTCCAGAGGTTGCAGAAATCAGCTTGCCCCATTAGAAAGGGTGACCCTACTGCGGGGAGCTGTAGGAGGGAGTCTGACTCTGCCAGCCCCTCGCTTCGGTGCATCCTCAACAGTTACCAGCGACCTTGGCAACGCAGATGAAAATCTGCTAACCGAAAAGTTTTTATTTTCCTCCGCTGGACTCCGGATCAGTTGTATGAAACACCCCAGAGACCTGCTACGGTGTGGTATAACCAGTGCTGTGGAAGCCTGGGGAGATCTACCCTTCTCCCTGGGAAGCAGACAAAGCTGATGGACTTTTTGGACTTCTGTGCGTCGCCAGGTGTGTGTTGCCACCACGTCACGATGCATAGTGCTTTGGTAGCATTACAAGACTGCCAGCGGAGAGGCAGGAATTCATTCCTGACCCCATGAGTCACCCTCCTATGTCATGGAGTGTGCGGTTTCATCACCCTTGCCATTATTTTACCTTTCAGCTGAGTAGTTACAGGTACCATTAATCTGTAAAATAGATGTAGGCAGACAGGAGGACGTCATGTAAGGTCTGCAGAGACACAGAACCAACAGACACACACACACACAAAAAAAAAAAAAGGAAAAAAGAAAAGCCAGCTTGAAAACATGACCCCAACTTTTTACTGTCGTGCGTTCCACAGGAATGATTTATTGTTGGCATGTACCCATGTCACACTGATACTCAGGACAAAGTAAAAGTCATGGTAGTCACTCAGGCCCTTGCTTCTGTCATTGTATTTTCAGATATTTCAAGGAATGAGGTAATGACTTTAAGATCAAGGTCATTTTCAGCTGCATCAATTATTTCACTTTCTCCTGGCAAAAGCATCTGCATACCTCTGCACAATGCTAACTACCAGGCAAACATTTCACTGGAAAACCTGACTGTTCTCAGCCATACGGAGTGCCTGGTTCATACATTAAATTGGTTTAATCATTTAAACTTTTACCATGTAACTTAGAAACTGGTATGCAGCAACACTGCATGTAACCAATTTAACGCATTTAAAACAAATTTAAGCGGGTTCCAATGTACTTAGTCATTGCTATACAAAGGAGAGACCCCATATTTCAAATAACAAGGCTGCAGCAGAGAGATGACGTTAGTGGTGGGTAATAAGCTGAACTATCTATCAAGATATCAAGTATGAAACAGATGGTGAGGAAAAAAAGGTCCAGATACATTTACAAGCCTTTTAACATGCTCGCCCATTTAATTCACCACAAGGTCACAATTTGATGTCTTAGACATGCAATCTCCTCTTCATCTAGAAACTAAAGCAGAGTTTAAGAAAAAAAAAAGGGTCTGTTACAGAAGACTTTGTGGGGTGTAGCCAGTGTTTCTGGGAAGGGGAAATGACCCATTGTCAAACCTTACAGATCTTTGCTTGCCAGCACTGAATCTTGAATATATGATTTGTAGACCTGTATGCATTGATTCCTCCAGTGGCTCAGTACATTAGGAGTGATTTGCTGTAATGATTCAGCTCTGAAAAATTCATACCCTTCCTTTAGGACAATAATTTTGGGGGTTGGGAATGTTCTTGGTTGTACCTCTTGTGGTTTTGTGTTCATAAAGATTTGTGGTTGATCAGTCAGGTGTTCCCCTCTCCTAATCTCTTAAACCACCCGCTCGCGTATCTGAGCGCTCATCAACAGGTCGTGAAGGCCACCTCTCTTTGGCTTGTGGGGTTCTCTCTCTCACACCCCATCCTCGAATTCTGATGCTGTACAACCTGACTATGTACGCACTTTCTCATAGCATAGATTAAAATGTTAAAGAACCTCTAGTAAAAGTTATACTTTTAGTTAAAGCCTTCATTCTAGTAGCTGGGGAATTGATGTCAGATGGAAAATGATTTCCCAATGGTTTGGTTTTGTAGCAAAAGTCTTCAACTTTTATGTAGATAGTCTTTGAAGTTAGAAATTGTTGTTAGACTATCAAATATTGTTTGAGGTGTCACTCATTTTTTTTTCCTCTTTCTATTATGGGAATGGGATCTTAGCAAGGAATTATTGTGGTAGAAAATGAATGTATGACTGACACTGGAAAGGAAGGTGTTTATGGGGCATATACAAGGGGAATTGTTGTGGAACCTAGACCTGTCAATATAATCTCGGTTAATTCTCCAAGTGTCTGGTTTCTCACTCAAAGAAGGCAGGGTTAAATCTCCAAAGGCATAATACTTGAATATGTCATCCATGGTGGGGAATATTTTCTAAAATATCTTTCTGCTGGTGTAATTTCATGTTGCTGGTGTATCTGAGTCACACCCGTACATTGAAACGGGGGGTGTGACTGCCTTTTGGGCTGCAGTTGGCTCGACCTGCCTAGAGAAATACATGTCCTTTCCCTGTTTTCTGGACAGCTTTGCCGTATGCGATCCCTGGCCTCCCACCTCCTGCTTTCTGGCCCTGCACAACTCTTCCACCGCTGCTTTTGTCTGAAGAAGAACTGAGCATGGTTTGGACCGATAGGTGGCACACAGGGAGCTCTGAAGTAGGCTGAAAAAAATTATACAAAGAGAAAATGAAAATAATAATACTTTAAATACCACAGAAAAGATTCCAGTTCTGGGTTAGTTGGGTTTTTTTTTTTTTCCCATCCTCTGGCTTTTTATTTTGCCTTTGCTTTTGAAATTCCAACCAGGTCTGGCTATCCAAATGAGTCATTAACACTATACTGCCTGTCCAAAAGTGAATGTGATCCTTCTGTGCAAATATCTACATGACACAGCTAGTGCCTTAAGTACTTCTATCACGTGTGTTGCTTTAGCATCTCGGGCCAGGCACCAACATCCCGCTCCGCTAACAAAATCCTCTTGTCCTAAAGAGCTCGCCAGCAAAGTATGAAATAAATCAGATGGTACAGGCAAGCAGAAGAGTACAAGGGAAAACTGAGACAGCAGTCATCAGCACGATGGGTCTTAACAGTATTTTGGTTTAAACAACAAATTTGCAAGCTCCAGGGAACGTCCAGTTGCCCTGAAGTCCTACAAAGAACAGTGGTTTGGATTTTTCCCAGTGTTTTGAAATATCTTCAGCATCTTCGGACTTCCCAAATAGAGCTAGAGCTTAAAGCAGTACCTCCAGGAACAGAGGGTTCAGTGACCTTTCCTTTGACTCCTGTTGGACTCAGATGACCAGTAAAAAAAATGCACAAGCCACTCATCCACGTAAAGGAGATGAGAGCCTAAATTCAGACAAGCAAAGTAATGATTGGTGGGATGGGTAAAGGCTAGATGAAATATGAAAGAAAATCTGGGTCCAGGTAACACAATCCCCATAGAGCCTGAATCACAAGTCTTCAAGAGCACTGCTGGAGTTTTCATGCCATCCCTGGTGAGCCTCCTTGGGAAAGAGTGCAGTCGGGCTTTGTGCATTTTCACACCTCTAAAAGCACAGGAGACAGTCTATAAAAAAGGGATGGCTGTCTTGAGATTACCCCCCCCTCCTCTATGTTCTGAAGGCGACAGAACGGAGTGGATAGCGAGCAACCTGCTTGCCTTGGGTGCAGATGGCTTTAATTGTCATTCCCAGATGTTCTGCCTCTTGAAGGTCAAATTCACCTTGTATAAATCGGGCTGGAACCATCCAGAGAAAGCACAGACATTTTATTTGAAAAAATGTAATAAAAGAATGTCCTTCTTTCTTGTTATTTCCTTCCTTGTAAATTTAAAGGGAACAGATTGAGAGGGAGGCCTGGCTGGCACAGGTCATGGTAACGGTATATAGAAGCTTTTGTCTGGAAGATGTGTGTTCCAATCCAGCTCTATATCACTGTGGTTAAAATATTATATTTTGGCTGGTGTAGCTCAGCTGTAGGTTTCTCGCTGCCGCATCTGACAGCGTCACTTTTTATAAATGGCAATACAAAAGCTAGACTCAAAAAGAGAGTTGCTAGATGAAGCATTCATTGTATCAGGAAAGGACGTGTGTCATTAAGGCCAGACATGCCAGGAAACCGATGATGCTTTTGCCTAGTCTCTACTTGCTTCGTAGGGGTGTAGGTCGCTTCGGTCTCCAAACTGGCATGTTGTGCATCTTTCTCACAAATGCACCGGTCTCCATCCTAAAACTACTTTGGCTGTTTCTCCTTCTTCTTCTTCTACTCCTGTAGGAAGTCTGGTTCATCAACTCACTCCACTGGGGTTGGAAACGTTTTTCTTCTGTCCAATGTAATTTATTAGCAGACATACATATATCCACTTGTTTTTGTGTCAGTAATGCACAGTGTACTTTTTAAGTGTACTGTAATTAGGTGGAAACATACTGTTATGTCAGGCATCACCAGATGGGGCTTTTACACATAGTCTGTAAAGCTTTTTTTTTTTTTTTTTTGAAAGCGCATGTGCAAGCTTTGACTCTGGGGAGGACGTACTGCAGAGTTGTTTAAAGTTATTTAGGTGTCTGTAGAGGCAGCTTTAAGAGCATTAAGATGTTACTTTTCTTGAGCTTGGATTAGAACCAGTTACTGAGACAGGAACCAAACTTCAGATTTAGATGTCCTCAGATGTCTCAAACAGCACCAAGAAGGGAAAGGCAGCCAGAATTACTAGATATCTTTTAAAATCTCAGGCAAAACCTATATTTTTCCAAGATGACTGTATATTCCATATTGTCTTACTGCAGATACAAAAGAAATGAATTTTCAGAATTGCAGCCTTGTTTGTTGATGGTTTCTTTGGGCAATTTTTGAAGAAAGGAATGAAAATTATACATGTGATAAATGTGGATTTTAATGGAGAAACAGCTAGAAATTCTAAAGGTGATTAATTAAAGGAAAATTAAGATGCCATTAAGCAACTGTTCAGGGCAATTTCACACTGGAAAATTTACAGATTCAAACACAGCACTTTGTAAATATAAGCCATGAGATGAATAGAGAATTTTTATGTGTGACATTTATTCTCTTACTTTTCTTGTGGACTGAGATATTTTGCCTCCGTGGTCTCAGAAGTTCTGAAATCCCAACTATCTTTGATTCATATTCCCATACTTTATGCTGCAGGCAGAGAACACTGGAATGAGACATTTGGTGGATAATTCAAGATACTGAGAAAATATATCAAAGAACTATTATGCACGCCAGGTCCTGTACTATAAGTTGTGTTCAGTGCCAGAACAGTCAGTTTGCTGCACACACAGACCCCAAAGTGCTGCCTGACCCCGTGACTGGGAGAACAGCATGAAAAGCAGCGCAAGTAAAGGTTGAAAATCTGGAGGAGACATCAATCTGCAGAGAAAAGGGAGTTTATGCAATTTAATGAGCATGGCGGTATCTGTATGGGAGTGTAACTGAGGCCAAGGTGAGAGTTGAGATGTCCAGTGACTAGAAGAGCTGGGGTTTGTTCAGGTACTTGCTGTTTATTCATGTTCCACCCTTGGTCTATTGGTTGTACTGGTGAATGCATATTTGTGCCGGCTATTTGCTGGGAGGGGATGGTTTAGCTGCTATTGAAGGTCGAAGTCATGGGTCTGTGTGGCACGGTGGATGCTTGTGAGTGGGGTCAGTGTAGATGAGCTTTGGATTAGAGGTCTGAGAAGAAAAAACGAAGAGAAACCCAGCTGCTGTCTTACTGCTCTTTTATGCGTTCATGAAGTGAAGTCTTATGCCTGGGGTGGAAGTTCTTGTTCATGCCAGTTTGCCCTCTGACCAGTGAGTTCATCATGGAACCCAGGTTCCTTTTCTTCCTGATCCTTAAATTGTATTGGGCAGCATGCAGTCCCCCAGCCTTTATCTGGAGACATGTCATGAGTAGAAATGTCAGCGCATATAGTAATACAGGAGGGCTGGGGACTGCCCAAATGGGAGTGGAGCGGTCAGCAAGCGGCCACTGTGTGCGCCGCTCACTGCAGGTCCTGCAGTCACTAATGCTCTACAGAATTGTGCAGGGCACAGGTTTGCTCTTAATGCTGCTTGGCTATGCTAATGTCTTTGCTGAGCTCTCATTACTTTTCTGTGTGTTTCAGAACTGCACTGGGAATGAACTTGTAACTGAAAATTTTTGTACCACAACCAGACTAGCACAGTAGTGACAGATCGGAGCTCACCTTGTTTGCACTGTTCCAGCACTGGGTTAACACTAGTCCCTAAAGTTCCCCAAGATCTTGGTGCAATAATGGTGAAGCCACCATGTGGATACTTTAAACAAATAAGGAGGAAAAGCCAGGATAGAAGGAACTAATAAGTACACAACAAAACTGTTCTGCTCTGCAGCGTGTTTGAGAGGGAGGAAAAAAAAATATAAAAAATAAAAAACCCAGAAGTAACAGATGTATCTGCCAGAAGTTAAATACACATCTGTTAAGGATGCTCTTCTCATATTTGGGGTCAGAAAAATATGTACAAATGTAGCACCTTGCTGATTGACAGAAAATCCTCAGTTCTGGCACTGAGAATCTTGTTTTCTTGACAGCACTTTGTTTTAAGGCTAGAGGCAGAAAAATGTCTTATGCTTGTCCTTAAACTGGAAGGCCCTTTGTTCAGGATACTTATACCATTTGCAGATAATGATGTGCATTGCAGTTTCAGCTGTCTGCATATGCATTTTTATGTTTTTTTATGACAGCTCTGCGTACTGAACTAAAAGGCCATTTAGAGCTGTCAGGAAGTGACAAGCATTACCCTTTACATTTACAATTCTGTTAGCATGCGTTGTCAGGTGGGCTCACCATTCCACCGACATACGATTTTCTTTGAAACCTATGTATGACTTTAATTTAATACAGCAGTCTCCAAAAAAATAGGAAAAGAGAAAAGAACCTTATTAATATTTCCTTTTCCATTTATCTACTTTTTTTCTTTCAAGTAGTTCTTTTTTCCACTCTTCCCTTCTTTTTACTGTTTTCTTAAGCAAGAAACAGGGAGAGAGACAACAGTAGTTGTGTAGCCTGGAATACTGCAGCAAGCTCCTCCATTCCAGCCTGTGATGTTACATAGAAAAGAGTTCATTTTTAGTCCGTTGACTTAGGAAAAAAATAATGCTACCAGCATATGCTAAATATTGAACCAACTTCTGAAAGCAGGAAGATCAGAACACCTGTAACTTACAGTCTTGACGTGAACTACAATAAATGTATATGACTTTTTTTTCTTCGCCAGCAATATAACAATCCAGCCGAGACCAGTTTCCATCCCTACGGGTCAATTTTGAATGCCCTCAGTGAGCTGTGCCCTGGTCTGTTTTCTGTTGGTTCACGTTGCTGTCTAGTGGTTGCACTGTAGCTGGCCTTCAAAGGTCCTCTTTAGCTTCCAAAAAGTCACTGTCCCCCAACCGTGTTTTGAGCAGGAACTGGCTTATTAATGGATTAACAAGGTTCCACCTGAGAAAGGCCCATTCTTGGAAGCACCAACCATCAGAGCCAGTCTCCCCTGAGGGTACAGTCCAAGTAGATGCATACAAGTGAGGGAGGGAAATGAAGGCACAGAGCTGTGAAGAAGGTTCAGCTTTATTCTCAGCTGGAGAGAAAGTGGTTAGGAGCATCCAAGTGACAATTAAAGCAACAATCTCCGTGTGAGCAGATTTTTGGCTGTATTTTTTATATGGTGATGATACGGATATATTATTTAACTGCTGACAGTATGTTCAGTCTCCCACAAGCCCCAGCAGAAGATGCATCCCCAAAAAGCTTGTAGTCCAGGCAGGCGCAACTGTCTAAATTGCAATCCCTGGATTGCACAGATTGGTGTGGTGGTTATTGAGAGTTGTTTGACTCGTACCAGTTCAGATCGAGTCGTCAGTATTGTATGGCTGGAAGGACTGGGTAATATTAAAAATAACGCAAGTATATTTACCCTAGGGTTTCAGTTTGCTTGTTGGATTTGTTCTGAAGGTTTTTTGGTTTTGGGGGGTTTTTTTTGGTTTTTTGTTTTGTGTGTTTTTGTTTGGTGTTTTTTTTTTTTTTATATTATATGCAGGTCAGCCCAAATGGCAGGGTCATTAGCTCAGCAAATCCATTTGTTATTGGTAGGTAGTGTGGAGAGATCTGTATGGATGGATTTGTAGTTCAAGAAGGCATCATAAGTATTAAGGATCAGAGCATAGTGTGCTTTGGAGTAAAATAACACATGTGGCTAAATGCTCAGGCAACTTTGACACTGAATTCCTTTCCTGTCATTGCGTAAAGGCAAACCCTAAACATTATTTTTAAGCAGCTGTTTTTATGCATACTAGCTGACACATCTGAATCCATGTTTCTATACTTCCTAAGCTCTTCATCTGTCTTGAATATATGCTACTGATGTGTTGCATACCCAGGCAGACGCAGACTCAGTGAGGTCATCTCTGAATGTAAGCCATCCTCCACTTCTTCTGAGGATCTTTACTTACAATGCCCTAAGGTATTTTTTCCTGTTGTAGTTTGTGAGTGTGCACGTTTATTTGGGAAGTTTAGGTGGGCAACTTGATTCTGATTCACCTGAAGTCAGTGGCAATATCCATACTTCAGTGGAAGAAAGCCAGATTTTTCAGGCTTGAAGAAGGAAAATGGCAATAAATATCCGACAGGCTAATTGAGATAGAGATTGGTGAAATAATATACTGAAATAAATGATCCAAAGGGGCTGGCATAGACAGTGAGAACTGTTATTCTGCAGTGCATACTCAAAGATACAGGGTCACAATCTGAAGTGCTTCAACACCCCTGGAGCTGCTGTGCAATTCCCACTGACCTGCAACGAGACCCTGCATGGTCTCCTTTGAATGCAGGAGGAAAATAAGTAGTCCTTTAAAATTTCTGACTCTTAGTTTGGTCCCTGCTTGCAAGAGGAGGCAAGAACTGCTTGCACCAGCCTCCTCTGCTCTTGGCTGGACTGAGACTTGCTGTTCTTAATAAAAAGTGGAAAATTTCCTATGTATTCATTCCTCCTTCTCCTTTGTCACTATCTAACATTTTGCCCTAACCTGTAATACTCTGCAGAGACCAATTACATTATTCCAACATAGACATTTTCCATTAACTGCCTTTACAAGGTTTTCTTATTCTCTTCATCGACATTCTGACTTTATATCAAATTTCAGCTCCTTGCAAGTAAAGAAAGAGTCTGTATGTGCTCATAATCCTGTATCTGCATATAAATGTGTATATTGTAGGCAAATATTTGTCTTTACAAGGTATCCTTGAATATGGACCAGATTCCTTCTTTGCAGGTGTCCATTCCTCAAGGCCATGAAGCGCTTAATGTTTTTCTTCCTCCTACATTTTTCCTGTGCATTTTCCTACAGCTAATTCTTATACTTTATTTATTGCTTTTCAAGAGGTACTTAGCCTGGTCCTTACCAAAGTCCTGAAGTCATTAAATCTTGATTGTATTCACTAGTTTTTACTTCAGAGACTGGAAATTCTCTATCGGACCTTCCTCTACACACAATTCTCCAAAACTAGCTCAGAAGTGTGACCTCAAGACGTATTTTCAGAAGTCCTCCAGCACCATTCTTTCCTTTTAGTAGCAGCTCCAGGCTTCAGAATAACTTTTTTAATTGTCTCAAGCTTGTATTTGTCAGAAGCAGTTTGGAGGAAGATTCCCCCAATACTTTGGTGGATATTTTAATAAGATTTTGCAGATGTGAGCAACTATCATACAACAGGTCACAGAGGAGCAGAGCACGAAAGGCACTGAGCAGCTCCCCCTCCCTCTCTGCATGAATATGTATGTGAGGTAGGAAAGGGAAGAGGGGGCTGTGAGAGTAACTCTGTCATGAGAAGACGCGTAAAACCCTTACCAGGTGAAGCAGATTACAAACTCCAAATGGTTCAGCTCCTTAGAAGTTCTGAAGTGCTTATATTTTCTTTTCTGGAAGGCACTTGTGCAGTTGAGAGCTGAGAACGCTCTAGGAGACCCATGATATCTAGACTATAGCAGACTCCCCTCACAGAAATGAGGGGAACAAAAATCCGGTTCACTGTTGGTCAACCTCACTGCAGCATCTCTGAAGGTATAACAAGCCCAGGGTGACGTCTATGGATATTTGAACAGTTTCTGATTAGTTGTGTGGGTTGCAACAGAAAACCCTTGAGGATAAGGCAGTATTCATCCTGCTTTTGTGTGAATTGCAGAAGCAGGAGGACCATGTCCTCAGAGGTTTCACAGGCTAATGGAGGATGGGGAGAGTGGAAACCCAGGCACAGAGAGCAGATGTGACTTGTCCATAGTTATGTGAGCAATCAGTGATAGTGTTAGAAGCAAAGCCTGGGTCTTGAAACTTAGGTACTAAGCCATTGCTCCTTCTTGTCACTGACATATCTATACGCCCTTGGAAGGCAGACCAGTGCGGTGTATTCATATATTTGTCCACAAGAAAGGTGCAATCATCTAGCAGAGGTCCCAGAGCTGGTTGCACAAGTGCTGTCCTGGGGCTGGAAGCAGAGTAACTCCATTCAAGGTGTACCTTAGCCAAGGAGGAGAGCTTGCTCCTTAGGTACAGCCCCGCATGAGCCTGGTTGTGCCACTTGTGCAGCTGTGGGCTACGTCAGAAGGTGCTCTGGGATATCTAACACCTATGGGGCTCCAGCAGCACAGGGGTCTCCATTGCCCAGTGTGGACAGACCACAGTCACCTGAGAGCCAGCTATTTCTTAGATAAGGCTCAGGAGTGAGAAATGCTGCTAGAAGGCTCCACTCGGGCCAAACTGAAGTCCCAGAGAGAAAGACCCAAACTGAAGAGAATCCCCCAGTGCTTCCCCTCTTGATTCTTCCTGCTGACTCTGCAGCCTGGTGTGGTCCTAAGTGTGTGTTTTGCAAGGATTAGGACATCTTCGAAGCAGGAACAAGACTGAAATAATGTTTCATGCAAATTTGCTAAAAGCTGGGGTTCTCTCTTCTTGCTGACCCACCAAAGAGCCTGGCTAAGGCTTTCTGTGACATCTAAACCTATTAAAGACAAGTTAAATTTTAATTACATTTCATTTTAACAGTCTGTGCAGGGAGGCACCCATAAACTGTCAAGAGACACGTGTAAATAGTGATGATGACACAGTTATCAAGAGGTTATATGATCTTTTTCTTGGACACACCAGTTAACTTGCATGAAGTGTGGGGGATTCTTTGCAGCAAATCTGAATTATTCATAGCATTTCTATGGGATCATAGGAATTGCCATGGTGGATCAGATTGCTTGTCCGTCTAGTTCAGTACCCTGTCTCTCACAGTGAAGAGTACAAAACAAGACATTTCAGAGAAGGATCCAAGAAATCTCAGGGACAGCAGTCATGGAATGACCTGCCTATGGGGAAAATTTCTTCCTCCCTGCCTTCCCCTCAGGCAGCTGGTGGGTTGGATATGCCCTGCGGCAAGCTGGCTTATATCACGTATTCAGATTTAATCCCATTATTTTTATTTGTTATTTGGATTGCAGTGGTTTCTAGAGGAAGTCAGCTGGGTCAGGTCCCCTGATTGTAGGCACTGTACAAACACAAGGAAAATGACAGTCCTTGCATAATGCCATTGTAGTTGCTTTCATTACCCATGTTGTCATCTCTACATATTCATCATTTAAGCTTCCTCTGGAGTTGCTTCAGCAGTTCGGAGGAATTCATCATGCTGTTTCTCTAGGACTCCTTACGTCCTGAAGTAGCTTGTTAGTTAACCACTCCGATTACAGATTTCTTTACAGAAATCTGAATAGAAGCAGCAGGGCACCAGTGGTGGAAGTGCATCAGTGTTTCTGAAAGTTTATTAGTCTGAATTAAAGAAGAAGGAAAACACCCAACCCCAAAACCTGTGATGACATTGACTCTGTCCGGGAGCCTCTTCTCTTCTCTGTAGTGTGTGCTGAATTCTAAAGCTGAAGTGATATTTGCTATAACACATACCCACACCCCAAGCTCGCCTCCCTCATGCGGCCAGTGTGCATTAAGGCATTCAGCTTTGCACTCAACCTTGTTGTTTTGTTCTGCAACTCTTTTTGCACAAAACTTGTAACTTTGTTGTAAAACTACTATTTGACATTTTAACACCGCTGTCTAAGAAAAGATATTTTGGCTTCATTTTAGCCACGGATATTGCCCCAGTATTCTGCAAAAGAATCTTAATGGGGGCTCTGAAAACCGTTTAGTAAATTGTCTACAGGTAAAGCTTTCTGAGAGGACAACAGCTGTCCTGTGCTGCCACTTTCTTGGAAGAAAATCACAGTACGGCACCTTTCCTAAGGGCTATATGCATCTACTTCCAGAATAGGAATAGAAGTGGAGTTTGATTGGATTAATTTTTCTGGTCAGGTTTTGGGGGATTTTTTTGTTTTTCTGTTTCACAGATTAGCCAAATATTTAATTTTAATGTAAGACCAAACCACAGAAGTTGAAATAAAACTGGCTGAACATAACCCAAAGGACTTTCCCCACCCGGGTTTTTAGCTTTTCAATTAGATGAAATGCATATATATTTTTTTTTTAAAGGAGGAAACAAACCTTTTGTGTTTGAGAAATATTTTTTCAAAACCACTAAAAGTTTTGTGGTTTTTTTTTTTTTTTTTTTTTTTAGCAACTTTCAACCACTTCTAGTGTCTACAGGTATTTTGCTGGGATTTCTTTTGCAGGGGACTTCTTTCTCAGGTGTTTCATCCAACAGCTTTCAGCATTACAGATTTCTGTAGGCCTCCTGTTGTGTCCATTCAAGGTTATGCAGTTATAAGAGGATGGGGTTTTTAAGCTCTATTACTTAAATAATATTAGTGCAGAGAGCTGATGAAGCAATCTCCTGCCTCCTCGCTGTCATTACATGTCTTGTAAATGGTGAGCATTTGTAACCCTTTATTCCATACGTGAATTTCAGCTATCAAAAGAAAGAAATTAAACTAAAAACTTCAAATATAACAATTACAAACAAGATGCAAAATGTTTTAGATACAATTTGTACAGGTGGGGAGGGGGATAGAAAATAGCGATGGTCACTTGAAGTCTTGAGAGATATGAACTCCTACAGTAGCTGTAAAATTCCTTTTCAGAGAAAAAGGGAGAAATGAAAAAATCATTCCTTCAAGCCCAGTGGAGCTTTTTCCTACATGAAATTTCAGCAGATTCTGAGCATCAAGTGCACAGACAGCAAATGATTATTTTATAGGTTTACTCATTAAATGACGTGTATTTCCACAGCTTGTCAGAGCAATTAGAGTAACAGATAAGATGGCTGAAGACCCCTTGATGTTAAAACAAAAGGTTGGCATGATGCTCAGAGAGCAACTTCGGAGTGTGTCCTGAGGGACTCTCTTCAGGAGTGTACATGGATGCTCAGGATTGCAGTGGTGGGGCAGGGCTTCCTGGGGATAATGGGGTCACGGGAACATGCACTTCTTAGTTACGACTTTAGGTCAGCCTGAACTTAGGCACAATAATGGCTCAACATTACTGCGCAAAGTGATGGTGTCCAGCCTCTCATACGTGTCATGGGAGCTGGGGCAGCAGGGTAGAGAAAGAATCATAGAATCATTTAGGTTGGAAAGACATTTAAGATCATCAAGTCCAACTGTTAACCCTGGACTGCCAAGTCCATCACTAAACCAGGTCCCTAAGCACCGCATCTACCTGTTCTTTAAGCACCTCCAGGAATGGTGGTTCCACCACCTCCCTGGACAGCCTGTTTCAATGCTTCACCACCCTTTCAGGGAAGAAATTTTTCCTAATATCCAATCTAAACCTCCCCTGGCATAACTTGAGACTATTCCCTCTTGTTCTGTTGCTTGTTACTTAGGAGAAGAGACCAATCCCCACATGCCTACAGCCTCCTCTCAGACAGCTGTAGAGAGCAATAAGGTCCCCCCTGACTTTTCCTCTCCAGACTGAAGAACCCCAGTTCCCTCAGCCTCTGCTGATAAGATTTGTTCTCCAGACCCTTCCCCAGCTCCACTGCCCTTCTCTGGACATGCTCCAGCACCTCTATGTCCCTTTTGAAACAAAGAGCCCAAACCCCAACACAGTGTTCGAGGTGCAGCCTCACCAGTGCAGAGCACAGGGGGATGGTCACTGCCCTGGCCCTGCTGGCCACAGTTTCTGACACAAGCCAGGGTGCTGTTTGCCTTCTTGGGCAAATTTGCATTGCCTGATGGGTCTGGCACACCCTGTTTGAGGACAAATACAGTAAAATCTTTATTTGCTTTAGAAGACTTGCTCTCTGCATTTGTATTTCATTTCTGCCTGCTCATTTTCAGGCACTGTTCTATTTATATCCACATCTTTTGGGAAGCAGAAAATTGCTTTACTTGGACCTTTCAATCATGATCTTTTCCATATGGGTTGATCTTTGCAATTTTCCAAGTGCAGGTAACTCCTCCCGCAACAGCCAGAGCTGTCTGATGGCGTTGGGTTGTAAGGAGAAATCTGGTGGTCTGCTGCAAACAGTGGCCAAGCTCAGGCTTCAGTAGTCTCTCTTCTTGTCCTCTGGAAAAACAGATTGGCACACTGAATTTATTATATGGGCTGTTCATAATGAATCCCATGCTCACAGATTGCCGGGCTAGCGCAGAACAGAAATTTCTAAACCGTGATCTAAGAATTAGCACTATTTATTTGTATGCTGTAGCAGCCTCAGCCCGGGGCTAAATTCAAGGTCCCGCTGTGATAAGGGCCAGGCAAACACTCTGTCAGCCTGATTTGCCCCAAAGATCTGCAGCTGAAGGGGAGAAGATGGAGCCAGGGCTGGAGGAAGGCTTGCTGGTGGTCTTGAGAGCACTTGCTGGAGTTCCTCAAAGCTGATTGATCACTCGGTGCTGGCAGGCCTCCTCCTTTCCAGCTGGTAAATGTCATTAAAAGACAGCTATAAATACATTAAATACTTTCCTAATATTACTTTTCCATGTGATCCGCTGCTGCTGTTGCCACAGGGAAGCTGATCAAGAATGTGAGAGGAGGTGATCTCGGTGGCTGCGGGGGTGGGGTGGGGGCTGCGCAGCCCAGCCTCTCCGTTAGGACGTGATCCGCACAGCGCAATAACCTGCGAAGGCAGAGGAGAATCAGCGAAGGAACATTTGTCTGTTGGTTACTACTCATTGATTACTTAAGACAAAAAAGCTTGGCTCTGGGTCTTTGCTCAGCAAATTATGTCATTCTTGTCCACAAAAGGGAGAGCTTACAGTACGGTTTCTAAATTAAAGCTGGTGTTTCAAAATTAAAAGCAGACAGGGCAGATGTGCCTAGGAGAAATTTATATCCATATCTTTTGGGAATCGGTTAATCGCTCTGCCAGGACTTCAAATCAGCCTTTCCTGTGTAGGACTCGATTGCACCACACCTATACAAGCCACATTGAATAATGTGGAATTAAAATGTTACCAGATATTTCCTTAACTTTGCCATGTGAAAAATGAGGGCAAATGTTGATGAAACCCAGAAATTCCAGGGCTCCAACAACATGATTTAATATTACTCAAGATGATTTTACAAAGAGAGAAGGAGTTCAGAGTCCAAGTGATCATCTCTAGCTTAATAGGCAGACATGTAAGATACTAAAAGATTGATTAGAAACATCTGAAACTGGAACATATAGTATTACTGATAATTCCTGCACAGATATTGCAAGACAGACACATTTATTTTGGATCTCAGGTACATTATAGTGATGCTATATTGTTTTAGAGTAAAACTTGGCCAGAGCAGGTCAAAGAAAAGTCATTCTTCTTCTCTCTTACTCCAAAACAGACATTTTATGGAAGATGTTAAAAATGAGAATCTGCTATCAATTTGCAGAGTTCAGAATGGACTCATTTGCTGTTTCAGTTATATTTTTCCCATATTTTCCCCTTTAAGAATACCCTAATGAAATTCAGGGTTCATTAGTGAATTGGGATATAAGCATGATAAAAATATTAATAAAAAAATCTGAAGCATTTTCTAAAATAGGATTTTTTTTAATAAGGTCAAATATATTTGGAAAATGTTTCACTTACTATAAATGATGTTATATTCTAAGAAAAAGCTAATTTTCTCAAAATTTTACTAAGACCATTGCCTGGAAATGTGTTATATATTGATATATAAGTATATAAATGAGCATACAGTAAACAATATGTACATATGCATTTGTTGACTTCTGATGTTAAACTCCTTGTCCGTTGACCCTGATCACTTGGTCACTGGGGCCAGCTGCCAGTGTTCAAGGGGGGAGCGCGGTTTTATACCAGCCGCTGGAGTGCATTGGCAGAGGGGAAAGTGATTTATCTGTGATAAATGCCCCCTCTATCACAGATCTGTGCCTTCAGGCCCTTCAACTCCTCCTTGCTGTAGGTGACTGCTGGCTGGAAACGGTGCGGGGTCTGGAGTACCTCTTTAGTAGCCTTCATTACAGACCCCAGCACGTCTGATTTGCAACCCTCAGCAAAGGTTGAGGCTTTGCCCCTCTTTTTGAGCATGTCCTGCATATACATTTTACGTGAGATGGAAACACATCCTTCAGAAACGTTTCAATTTTAGGAAGTATTTTAAATAATTTTTTAAAAAATATATTTTTACAATTGACTGTTTTTGAAATCCCTCCTTAAAAGTTGTGGGGTCTTAGCTTTCTGTCAGAGTACAAATGACAAAGAAAAACGCTAATGCATTTTAAACACACCTGAAAGACAGCATAAAGTAGCTTCTTTATACAGCAAAGATATCACAGCTTTGAGGGCAGTCAGCCTGGATCCTTTCTGGGAATCTCTTTTTTTCAATAATATAAAGTTTGATGAAGTTTCTAGCCCTGCTGTTTCATGAGAATTTGAATTGTAAATCTGTCCCTGCTTCAGGAGTCAGACTAAATAATCCAGCCGTGGGCCCCTGGCCAGTGTGAATGCTGGGAGGGGAAATGTTGCTGTTAGAGGATGAAAAAAAGGAACGATTTCTCCTGTGGGTTTTTTTTTGTTGGTATTATTTTTATTTTATTTTTAAATAGCAGCTGTGTGAATCTGCTGATGGGTTTGGAAAGTTGGAAGTGGCCCTTGGGGAACAGGTTTTGAGGGCAGCCTGCAGGTGGAGGGGGGTGGGGGGGCTGCGGAGCCATGTGCGTTCCCTGCACCCAAAATCACAGCCTGCCGTGTGGGTGCCATGCTGCTACATGTGCTGTGCCTCTGTCACTGCCATCCCTATATATGCACTGAGACCTTCAGCACACACCCCTGTGTGCCACATAGCAAGCGGCTGGCATTGAGCTGCCTGTGCGTGGATACAGCTTCTGGCAGTGCGTGGTGCCCCAGATGTGGCTTTTCTTGGCAGGGAGTGGTCTGGCCCTGCTCCTTTTTTTTTCTGGGGTGTACAGCTCCCCATAAGCAGCCCAAGCTGTACAGGAGCCCCTGCCATCTTCTCCAGGGCTTTGAAAGCACAGGGTCCTGGACCGTGCTGGTGGTGGTGTGTGTTTGGGGCAGAGGCACCAGCCCAGCACAGTTTGTGCTCTTTGAGATGTTGCCCACCAGCAGGTCCGGTGTAAGAAGTGTCCCTTGCTATAGGTGTCAGGGTGCTGCAGGTAGTGTCACTGGGCAGGACAGGGGACAAGCGGGCTCTCTGCTCACTGTGGCTCCAGTGGAGACAGCGTGCGAATGGGCTTATGGTATGGATCACAAGCAGCCTGATCCTGCTGGCGTATGGATCTGCATTTCCCTGGTAGCATAGGGAGGTCCATAGTGGTGAAGATGCCCCAAAATCCAGGAGCTAAGAAGCCCTTCAATCCCAGGATGCAACACATCCTCCGTAGGATCAATCTGCTGATGTTGCTGAGGTATGTCCATAGAGCTGCAGCTGTTTTTGTTTGGTTTTGGTTTGCTTTTAAGGGCTTTTCATCACCAGGAGAACTGTCAGTAGGGCTGCTGTGAACACAGGAGAAGTGCAGTCACCCAGCTCTACAGCGTGAGCACTGAGTGCTCGTGCTGGCAGCAAGACAGGCTTCAGAAGCCACAGCATGCAAACCCTGGGGCACTGCGCCTCCTGTTTCATCCTTCAGTCTAGGAGAGTAGAAACGTCCAACTGAAGTCTGACGGGAAGAATGCACATGCCCTTTGAGCGGGCAACGAAACCCTGCCAAGCCTTGCAGACTTGAGAGGATGCGGGTACAATACAGACAGCAGAGGGGAAAAAAAAAACCCAACCTTCCCAAGGCTCAGTGTGTCTGGAGCACGCGAAGCTGAGGACAAAATGAAACTATCGGGCAGTTTATGTGCTGGTGAGCGTGATGTCGCAAGTTACCCTGTGGCCCCTCTGCTCCTCCAGCAGCACAGGGTGCTGTGTGGGCCAGGCTGGTTGAGGGTACCCAGGGCAGAGCCAATGTCCTGCCTGAGGATGCTGTGCCAGCCTGCTCTCAACCTCCACCCTCCAGGAAGGCCAGGTGCCACAAAGTGGTGGGTCACAGCCCGCTCTCTCATTACCTGGGAGACCTGAGGCAGGACATAAATCAAAGCAGCCCTGAGGGAGCCCTAACTTAAACTAGGGCTGTGCCTTGTAAGGGCCAAGATGTAGGGAGTTTATAGGCAGTCCAGAGTTTTGTGATCATGCCCTCCATCTCCCAGGGGTTGTCTCCTGAAAGTAGAATTTGGACAGCACAAGGATGATTTCAGACAAGAAAGATTTCGCCAAACTCATAGGGACCCTACTGTTTTCCTAGTCATGTTAGCTGTTTTCTGATAACAATATTATTTGCTGTTGGTCTTATGGGAGTGCCACCGACATCATTAATCAAAACCCCATGCTGCTTACCAGTACCGAAGTATCCGTACTACATCATCAATCATAAATGCAGCGAAGGGTGCACTCTGGGTATCTAAAGAGAGCAGGCGGTAGCATGGTGGGGTGAGGGGAGGGAAAAGGAAAGAGCCTTAATTATCCAGTGGTCTTTGGTCCATCGCTTACATTGGAAGCATCTCTACAGCTCTATTTTGGTTGTATCTCCCTTTTAAATCCTTGTAAACAGCAGTTAAGGTAGAAAGCTTCATTCCGCCGCACAGGGTACCCCACTGCTTCTCGAGCTATTATTTTAATAAGGCCTATTTTACAATTAAGGCACCATGGGCTTTAAATTACATATAAAATAAAATGTGGAAATTGAAGCATTAAGCGCGTGGCTGCCGTTGGAGGCTCGGCAGCCTCGCATTAAGCAGCTGCCTGTTCTTAAACAGAGTAACAGAAGGTAGAGGGTTTGTGCTACGGAAGGAGACGAACAATAACAGCCCCTTGCCTCTGGGGCAGGCGCTGCCATGGGATCTGCTCAGGGCTGTGCTGCCCCCCGGGCTGGGTGGGGTGACCGCAGCAGTGGGCACTGGCTGGGGACCCCGAGGAGGTGGCTCTTCCCTTCACCCTCCTCCTCCAGCTCTAGGCGAGGTGCCTGGCACAGCCTCGTAAAGCCCGGCAGTTTCAGTTACGCTTGTTGCCATTGCTGCGGTCCGCTGTGATATGAGGAGCAACTCTCGCTCCAGATGGTTGTAAAGGTTAACGAGGAATTTATGCAGAGCTATATACAAATCAGACTGAATCTTCTGGCTGGGAACAACGAGCCGCCGACATAAATTCAGTTTTCTGAACATATGTAGCTTGGTCACTAAGGGAAACTGGAGAATGGCAAGCTACTCTGCAGAACGTCACCTCTCGCTGCTGCAGCAGCAGGGAGGGGACAGCACTGCCCACGGCACAGGAGGGGTCCTGGGGTTTTGGGGCTGCTGCTAAACAGTCACTTCACCTGGAGCCCCAGAACTCAGCCTCAGGTGTGAGATGCTCAGGTGCCAGGGGACATGGGGCTTGTGTTCCCAGAACCAAAGGAGAGGTTGGTGTTTCATGCATATCCCTCCACGTGGCACTGCTCTTGTATCAAAGCAGTCCAAAGGAGCCGCTTTCCTCAGGGCAGGATGCGGCCCTTGCATGAAGGGGGAAGGAACCGGGTCTTTGGTTCAAAGCATGAGCTACAGCCTTTCACCCCCTCACTGGTAAAAGGCTCTGGCATCTCCTCTGAGGGAAAGGGAATGATGGAGCCACTTTCTCTTCCTGTGCATGCACGTAGGCATTAGAAAGGTAACAGCTGGTTGCGCAAAGATAAAATTGTAGAACTTAAAGAATTTACATTTCCAGTGAGCACCTGGGAAGTGCTGTATTAATGTTCAGATTCGTTGCAAGTGGGCACAACCCTTCATAGTGATATTCCCTGCCAGTCCCTACAAACTGTGCCTGCCTCTCTGTATCCATGGTGCACAGATGTCCCTGTGCCACCTTGGTAAGGTGGTCCAGGTCCCACACTTCTCCTCTGGCTGTTTTCACCTTCTCTTCACTTAAGTGCATGAGCTTGGGGCATTTGTCTTCTACCCTGCTCTGCCAAAAGCTCTCTTGCTCCTTTCAGAAACAATGGTCACGATGGCATGGGACTTATGTTTTCAGTTATTTGTCTATTTTTTTACGTTATAAACAGATCAAAGCCGAATGCAGCAGAGGCAGCTAAAGGGATTCCCTGTTGGCTTGTTGCATTCAGGAGCTGATGAGTTCCTCTGACGAGCTGGTTGTGCTGGGGACAGGGAAGCCAGCTGGAATTTAACCTCAGGATTGCATCTCCTCTGCAAGAGCAGGGGAAGGAGAGAGGAGGCTCCTGCTTTGTCTCCTTAGGATTAACCCGGGTCACAAGGATGTTGGCAAACAGTCTCCCCACTGAAAAAGAAATGTATATGTTGATATGATATGCAATAGGAGATAAAGAGTAATGTTTTTTTTGGTGAATGTTTCTCAAATCTAGTAGAGTATAATTTTTAATTTTTCTGGGCATCTTAACTCTGGGTCTCAAGTGCTTTATTGAATTAATCTCTTTGCTTACTTAGGCTTAAGGATCTTCTATTTGCAGTTCTCCCCCTTGCCTTGCATGCAGCAGAATGGGGCTGTCAGGACTTTCTTGTGTGTGTCTTTCGGGGGGCACAGGGTGTTATTGACTTGCTGCTGGCTGGGCCTGCAGGAGAGACTGAAATGCGAATAGTTGCTGCTCTGTGCCAGTGAGATGATGGCTGGTGGCTTTACTTATAACACAGAAGCAATGAAAATGTTCAGCGCAAGATTGCCTTCCCGATCTGTATAACCTCGTGCAATAATGTGTACAAGCAGAAATACTCTGAGCCTGTTTTCAAGCCCGTGTTCCCAATACCCTGCCCTGCTTCACTCATCTGTGGGTGGGCTTTATCAAGCCCTCTGCAGTTCCCTGCCAGTCTCCCTGTGTGGCTTTTCCTCCTGCCGTACAGTCCTACCTGCAGACACCTTGGCATCGGGCATCCCTGAAGTCTGTGGGCATAGATGGCACTGACACGATTATAGATCCAGCGCTGACCATGAGCACAGGAAATAATTTCAATCCCTGTGTCTAACAGTGGGAAAAGCCTCCCACGACCACACAAGCTGCTTCTTATTGTACAATGCTCTGGGCCACAAACCAGATTCATAAAGAGCCCAGCTCCACCCTGTCTGGGCTCACAAGGCTTTTTTGGCAGCATCTCTGTCATTTGAAGATGGGCTAGGGGCATCCTGGAGAAGACTCCCCGCTCTCAAAGAGGCACCTCCAGTGGGAGTCTCTTCCCGAGGAGTTGATGGCTGACCAGAGGTAGCTCTGCTCCAGCTTTCTCTGCCGCTTTTCCTCTTTTGCATCTGAAGGAAACAGCAGATTCCAGAAAATACCCGACAGCCCTGGCTCCTTCCCCCTGCAGCAGTAAGCCCAGGCAGATTTTCACTGGCTAGCATTTCCAACCATACTCCAGTTTACCAGGCTTGAGGCTTGTCAACCCAAACAAGACTGAGGCTTTCCTTCTGCAATATTAAAAAAGCAAAAAAATAGTCATAAATCCTCCTGGCCCTGCTGGCTCACACCACTAAGCTATTCCATGCCAGTCCTATTGTTAAACTGTAAGCATCAGTTTCAATACTGTAATAAAATACTGCATTTGAAATTTTACAGTTCCCCATTAACCTCCTTTCTCCCTCTCTCCCCCACCTATTACATCATCCCTCTCTCTTATCCAGCCTGACATTGCTCTGACATAAAACTTGAAACTTCCCCACCTTTCACTTTTCCATTCTTCCCCTCTTTTTCAGAGCCTTTAGCTGTCACTTGTGCAATAGAACAGCTGAGCCAAAGCAATAAAGTGCTGCATACCGTCCCCGAACAGCCTGAGCAATTTTTGAAGACATCCATGCCAAATACCACTGCTTCCCACACTCGTGCGCACACCCCATCTCGTCCTCAGCCTTGCTTCTACCCAGTACATTTACTTGAAAACTGGATTTTTCTCTCTGTGCATGCACCAGCAGCCTGAAAACAACCCTGCTTTTACAACTTCTCCTGCCAGGGCAGTGCTTTGTTCTTCTTTCTGTTTAGTTGTTCCTTTCTGCATGAACTGCCAGGCTTTTACTTAACAATAGGCACCAGGCTTTTTATTCCCAGGAACACCCTGTTTGAGGATGCCTTGTGGTCCCCCAGGACCTGGGCAAATGGCAGCTTCATCATGTACCATCCAAGTCCATCACCATGTGGTGCGCCAGTTCTCTCCATCCTGCAGTCTTCTTCCTCCACACAAAGGTAACCTCCCTGAAACCAGTGAAGCCCCCATAGCAGAGGAGCTAGGCCAGTATCTGATGGCTGTGATCTTCGTGAATTACCTTGTTTCACATGTTCTCTCCTCCTCGCTCCTCTAATTTGTCTAATATGAGCCTGATGTAAGGGTGGGCAGGGGGTAGCACTGCCGCACTGAGCCAGGAGAAGACGTTTCCAGTCCCAGCATGATCCAGTTGGTCAAATTGAGTGGAAATGTTGTCGTTGACTTTGCTGGTCTTTGTGCGATGAGTCTCCTTTGCGGTTACGTCAGCTGAGAAATCTGGGGGCAGTAATAGAAGTGGTCTGTGAAGAACAGAAAGTGATTCTGGTTGAATGATGGTCGAGTGTGTTTTTATGTCCAAAGAACCGTGGGGATGTTCACTGCTGGGAGCTAACGACGCTGCGGGGTGGCCCACCCGCGTGGACCAGTGCCATCCTTTTTTTGACAGACACGAGACCTGGGGCAGGATGGGGAGCAGTTTGCCTTGGGTGCAGGGGTGTGTGATGGGGTGAGAGTGCCCGTGCCGAGGGTGCTGCGCCACTGCGAGCTGCCGCCAGCCTCTGGCCCTTCTCAGACAGCCTGGCTGCCAGTGCTCTGTATAGAAAAAGCTCAAAGCCCAAACCTAACCTTAGAGGATGCTCTGACACTGACAACAATGAAGAGTTTGTGAAAATGCTGAAATGAGTCTTCTTCTATTTTGGGGGGTAGTTGTGGGTTTTTTGGGTTTTTTTTTTGGGGGGGGGGTGGTGGTGGTTTGGTTGTGGGTTTCTTTTTTTTCTTTTTAACTTTACCTCCTCTGGTTGGTTTTCTTATACATTTGGTGTCAAATAAGAAGAAATTTTTAAACGGCTGCTATTTCAGTTTTGTTTGTCCTGCATAATAATGTGATTTTCTGATGGTTTTTCCTGGTGTATGAGCTGGGAATATCGAAGACTGGCTGTATTGTGAGCTCTCCCTGTTCCTGCTTTTTATACACACACACTCTCTCTCTCTCTCTCACTGATCCGCCAGTGATCTTGAGCCTACCTAGACGGACCGCTCTCTCTAGGGATGTGTCTGCTGCATCCGCCTCAGGCTTTTCCTGAAGAGAGACAACTAATTGGGAAAAATTATGTTGCGTTATGTGTGGCGGCTCTGTGATGTGGACTCTGGTCTGAGGCCTCCCAAACTCGCTGCAAGCTTACAACTTGGGAATGCTGTGAGGGCTTGCAAAGTGTGGAGCATCGGGCAGATGTTTGTGCTTTGTGACCTGAGGTGGAGGATTTTCTGCTTCACAATTAATTAATGAATGAGCCCCGTACGTGGACTGAACTGTTAACATTAGGTCTGACAGCGGACATCCAGGCTTTTCAAATGCTCTAATTGATAAGTTTACTTTTAGAGGCTCAAGGGTCTTATTTACCTTTCAGAGTTTCAGTCTACACGCTGTTTTTATTTTGGGTGGAAAAAAGTGCTTTGACATATAGGTTGAACTCGGCTACCTGCATGCCTGTGTTTAGCTTGCTTTCCTTCCAACCTCCCCAAGGGTGCAGAAGAGAGAGGGGGAGAAGATGAAGGAGGCAGTGACTATCAAATTAATTACAGATGCTGGGTTAACTGCAAAAAATAGCAGAGAAGGAGGAAGCAGGGGAATAAAGTCTGACCTCATCTACGCTTTTCTCTAAAAGAAATAAGCAGGTAGACTGTCACAGAGAGGCTGCGAGCGAGACCCCAGCACCGCTCTGCTGGTTGCAGCGGAGAATGCCAAATCACACGATCTGAGATTTAGCCTACAAAGGTTTCATAGGCTATAAATATAATTTAAGACAATGGGGGAAGAACCGTATGTTTGGGAAAGGGCAGAGCTTCCCCCAAACAAACAAATACTGAGATTAATCTAAAAATAGCAAAATAAGTTAGGTGACTCCCCAGTTGCTTTGAATTATGTGGCAGGGTGATATTTGTCCTCACATGGAGCTTGTCCCACGTCTCTGACCGGTTGTGACTGAGCAAGGGGACATTGCTGTATTTGTTTTCTTTCTGTTGATTTCAACCAGATTGCCCCCGCTCTGCTTAATGTAGTGCCTGCTGTAGAAGTGGGACGAATATTCAGTCACATTAAAAATAAATCCAGAAATAGCAGCTTATAAATTTGGATTTTTCTCCTATTATTATTTATGGGTGAATCCTGTCAGATGCATAAATGCAATATCTTTGTAGGACGATGCTGGGATTTATATCAAAGGGGTTCTAACATATACTTCATGTACTCAGCTGCAACTATTATAAGCTATTTCATGTACAGCTAGAGACAAATGATCTCTCCCATGTTTGTCTTAACTTAAAATGCAGTTGGGTTGCCTGAATTCACTTCCATAGCTCCTGCGTGGGGGAGGGGGGCAGGAGATTTATGCCCCTTTAATATAACCAATTCTAAGCATATCTTTAGTCAAATTATTTAGAAATCTATGCATCGAGAAACACCTCTATTAATTTTCAGATACACCGTTTTATGCATTTTTTATGTGCATTAAAAAAAGGATTAAATTTTTAAAAGTAAAAACCCTTACTCTGTTAAGAAAGCAAATTCTAACAAGAACATTTTGAAATAAAATCCCAGAAGGCAACAATCCCTCCAACAATTAAACTGGGAGAAGGTCCCCTGAGGGCAGACCAACAAAATTTAGTAAAAATAATTGCCGTGCTGGGTCCTTGCTCTATTTTAGCTGAGTATAAGCAGACACACAAAAAATAACCTACTGAGAGCAAGAACATTCCTACATGAAACAGGCTAACAACAGAGCCATGTAACTACCTGGCCACACCACTCGGCTTTTGCTGGCACGGAACACAGATTTTTATACTTCAGCCAATATAAAATAACAATCAGGCTATTTACAAGGCTCTGCCAAATATTAACCTTATATCCAATTCTCTTCAAACCTTTCAAAGTCTCTAATGTGAACCATGCAAGTTCCTCATTACTTGATAATATTCTGTAACTACAATGTTATGGGCTAGTTATATTTTTTAAAAGATGGTGTGTTTATGCAAAGATAATGATGCGGTGCGTTTTATGCTGAAAAACTCAACAATTAATTAATTTATAATCCCCCTTACTCTTCACCCCCCTTCCTCAAAAAAGAGTAAAATAAAAGATTAATTTGCTGAAGAAAACAGGTTCATGTTTGCCCTTAAGACAGGGGACAAAATTACTTTAGCATGTGTACTGTGGTTAAAACAAGTTAGATGCATGCACGTTCACAACCAGGTGAGAGCTGTTGTAAAAGGGAGTTGAGAATGAAGAAAGCACAGAGCCGGCTATTAAAAACTGAAGGTTACCTCCAAAAAGCAACATCGGGTGTGCAAGGAGCTGTCAGGGTTACTAATTGTGAGAGAAAGGCTTTGCGTCTGGTGGTGGGTAGCACTGTGTGGGAAAGGGGGCACTAGCAGAAGGGTGGTGGGAGGGAGGAGGAGGCACGGAGGGACCCTTTAGACCCCTCTTCCGTGTCAGATGCACACCTTTGGATTTAAAAAAAAATATTTGCTGCCTTGCCAAATTTTCTATTGTGGTCCCTTGGAGCTCTTTAATTATTTAAAGTGACTGTCTGCGGGTAGAGAAGGGTGAGCAGGGCAATGGGAGGCACTTGCCCATAGCCGGCCAGCCAGCCACATGCTGCCCCAGCAGCTGAGACGCCGGTGCTGGAGCCACGCAGGTGCCCAGGCAGCCACCCTGGGCCACCGCGGCTGCCCACGGGCTGGCATTGTGCCCTCCCGGCACTGTCTGAAATGGGGACCTGTCACCTGCGGAGGAAGCGCTTCTTCCCACAGCTCGGTGAGATCTTCCTAATCGGGCTCCTCTTTTCTCTCTAAACATCTGTGAATATCATTTTGGAAATAGGTTGTATCGAATATTGGGTTTCTTATTTTAAAGGGAGCCTTTAAGTCTATTTTTTTAGACACATTTTTACCAGCAGTACTTTTAACAATAGGTTACCAGATCCATCACACAATCTGACTAAAAGCCCATATTTATTTCCCTAATTTTATAAACATTTAATAGGTCCTTATTAAACACATCAGCCAGCATGATTTAATAACACAATCAGTCTAGAAGTTCAAGAAAATTGAAAACAGGATTTGAATGTAATACAGCCACAATTACCGGAGATTATAGGCAATCATTTCCATATGTCTGCAATGGGGAGCTGCTAATCTCTGTTTGCGTGGAGGTGATTTCCTCTGGAACACTTCCCAGCCTTCAACAGCGCTAGTGCTGAACAAATTAGATTTGAAAGTCCCCAATTTTATGACTAAGGTAATATACTCTGTGTATTTAGAGAAACACTGATTTCCTATTTTAACTGGCTTCCAAATGCTGGACAGAGACCTCAGCTTCATTTAGTTTGGCTCTGCTAGGTATATGGTAAAATATATATATTTTTTTAAAAAAGGGTCAGCACGTGTATTTTTGGGTGTCTCGGAGATACACCACAAGTTCCCTCCATCCATAGGAGGGAAAGAGTTAGCATCACGATCCAGTGACATCACGGCTGAGGAATGCGCAGCAATTAGCCCTGCAGTACTGCAGGCAGCCTACGGCCAGGGGACCAGCAGCTCCCTCCTGCTAAACTTTAGGAGTCCTAACACCTTATTCCCTGACCTACCGCTTATGAGATCCTGAATAGCGTCACTTGTGTTTTGTGGGAATTCATCTGGTAAACTAGGCTTTTTGTGCGTGGCCTTGGCTCAGCTTTGGCAGTTACTGTTGAGAATAGGACTGCTGTTGGGAAAGATTTCCTGTGCGGAGCGGCCAGGAGCTGGGCTGGTTTCAGTGGGAGCCAGTGACTGGTGGAGATGGGAGAGCTGCGGGGAGCTTCACAGCTGCCAACGTGCCAGCCCTTTTGGGCGATGTCAGGGGGCCGCCTGGCCTGATGGCATGAGAGGCATTTTTAGAATTTATTTTGTCACATGATTCACATTTATGAAATGTTTATGGCAGCTGCATGGTAAAGAACCCAAATAAGAAAGTCAGAAAGGAAATCTGTGCCAGCCAGTAATGGGAGAAAAGCGAAGGGACGAGTAGATTCCCTGTGTGCACGCACACGTTTGCAAATGGCATCACTCATTGCACCTCCCTGTTGCTGCTCCACGGTGTTGTGAGCACTTTGAACAAGCCTCAAAAGGGAGAGATCAGCTCTGCTGGGGAGGGAAGGAAGGGTGCGCAGACAGCTGAATGTCTAGAGCCCGTATCTATTGAGTGTTTGTATTTGCAAAGCTCGTAGCATCCTTGTATCATTACAAAAAGCTTTTCTTCACGGGATTTGGCCCTGCAGACTGAGGTTGTCCCTCTGCTATTTCATTAAATCAGAAAGCTGATACTTGTGTGCCAGACTAGGAAATGATAAAGCAGATGCCTCCACTGGAAAAGCTTGTTTGTGGCTAGATGATCTCCTTCCTCAGCTGAAGGAGGGAAAAGTGGCCCTTAACAGTCCTAAGTCAGGACTTCAGCCCATACTTAACTCTTATCACTGTTCTGGAAAGGACTTAAGCACATACCTGATTTAAAACTTGTGCTTAAATCACATTGGCTTCAATTCATTCAAGGTGCAGAACAACACACGATGTCTGGACACTGACTTTGCTAAATATGACACATGGTTTTTCAGTTGAGGGCATGATTAAGGACTTCCCTGAATCAGAGCCCTAATCTGAAATTTAGGTTTCTATTTTGCTGACTTGGGCCTTAGCAAAAGTTAGTACACGTGGACTGAAAATCTGAAAAAGTTAAAGGAAGAAGGTCTCTCACACTATTCTTGCTAAAAATACCAATAAACTGAAAAAACCCTGAAAAAAAATCCATGCAGAATAAAGCAATACATAGTATGGAAATACATTATGACTAGGAGTTGGCTTGTGGCAATTGCAAGCAAACTTTTACAGTGACCAGAGCTAGCACTTTCCACCTGCAGTGACACTAGAGAAGCCACGAAAGCGGATTTTGCTACCTGTTGTCCCGATATAACTGCAATGGAAGTTATGAATGCTGAGGTGTCAGGGTGATACATGGCACAAAACCTGCCATAGACCAATCTTGGCCGTAACAACTGACCCAGACTGAAATTCTACATAATGAATTAAACAGGGACAGGATTAAGTAGATAAAGATAGCAGGTCTGTCCTTTTCATTTCCAGCTAGCACAGAACGGATCTGAACATATAACACAGTATTCATTTGCAAAGCTTGCTGCTATGATCCGTCCTCAGCTTGGTTAGACCAAAAGGAAAGGAACACATTGGTTCTTGTAATAAAATAAATGTACAATCCCTGCACATTACTGCCTTTGTAGTTGCTTTTACCCTAAAAAAGCCCAGCTCTAGTGCACAGTATATTTTTCATCATAAACTTGCTCGTGTATGCATTCCAGATGGCGTGAAGAAGGGATTCAGGAATTCTAGTGGCAACCGCTAGTATTACGAAAATAAAGGTAGGGCCCGGTTTTATGATGAACCTTGATCTTAAGGAGTTTATAACTAGACTGGCTCCAAGTTATACTTGGAATACATGGATACATTTATTACATCAGTGGATTCCTTCACCCACTTAAAAAAAAACAACCCCAAAAAAACCTGCCTTGGTTTTTTTTGAGTGAAGAGGTTGCTTGCAGTTTTAAGATGTTTCATGGCCTTCATTCCATATATAAAAAAAAGTTGACTAAAAGGAAGTTGGCAAGACAACAACCCCCGGAATATTGTAATCATTCTCAATTTGGAAACAAAACATTCTCCCACATTCCAACTATCTAGGCTGATTAACTTTGCAAAGCATTACGGTGTACAACTATGCTAACTCATTTTGCTATGTATTTTTGATATGAAATACAATCTTTGCCTTAAAAAGGCCCATTAGTAAATATTTGCATCAATACTCAAAAAGATGGCAATTAAGGATGCTAGAGTGGTCTGTTAAGTTCAACTTTTATGGGAAAGGTTTTTTCCTTCTTCTTGTTTTTAAGTCCTTGCCAACAAGAAACATAAGCTCAACCGAAATAGTTTTTAGGAAGAGGGAGGCAATAGGCCCCCATTCAGGAAAGGCTTTCAGCACATGCTTATGTTCCAGTGCTTTCACTGGGGTTTAAGCACATTCTTAATTTATTTGTGAACAGAGTTGGGGTTTTTTATGAGGAAATCTTTACAGTGGACACTTTTTTTATGATAACGTGTTTGAGGCTACAGCCTCGTAAACTGGAATAAGGGTGGCATGGTGTGAGGCAGGAACCAAACCTGGGAGACAGAACCAGGGACACGGGGCTGGGCTGCTGGAAAACAATGTGGGGACAGAGCATCCATCTGGAGGGAAATCAGGGATACGGCTAGGAGCAAAGCCCACTGCGGGTGCAGGTCTGCTGTGTTACAGGGCCACTAAAGGTCGTAGTAATTTCTTGTAGTTTTGCCAAAGAAAGTCTGCTGCAGTTGTCTAGACTATGTATAACCCGGAGGGAACTCACCCCACCTGAAGGTCATCACATCACCTTTCTGAGATGCACTTTGGTTACAGCAGGCTGCTTCAGGAGATGCTGTTCTGTTTTTCGTGATGAAGGGGGAGCCCAGGTGATGGCTCCAGCTGGATGAATCCCATCCCAGCTCTCTGACTTCATAGGTCTTCTTTTCTGTTTTCATGAAAAAAGGAATCCATCAAAAATGTTTGTTTACCCCTCCAGCAGTAACTGGAGCAAGGAAAGGAATGGCCTTATTTAGTAAATTATTTTTTTTGTTGAATAATTAAGTGCATTACCTTGAAACAAGCTCCTAACGTACCCATGCTACTGAGCACAAAGGAACTGGAAGTCAGTCTGTCTGTCTGCAATGCTTCCTTGGTTCTGATTTGTCTTCTGGGCTGTGGCTTCAAGATTCAAGCACATCTTGGGGTAAGACATAAGCGAGTGAGCTAAACATGAGGCAGAAGCCTTTGCAGTAAATATCCTGGCTTGGGTTATTTTTTTGCTCTTTGAACTCTAAAAGCAGCTATTTGTCATTTATTTGATATCCCTTGACAATAAACATGATGTCTGTGGAAAAATAGCTACTGATAAGCTATCCAATAAGGTCAAAACATGCAAACAAATGACAGCAACAATAATATAAATGTTAACCACTGCATCCCTCTTTTTTACATAACTGTTTAGGTTGTACACTACTGTATTTTTGTTGGAAGCATGTGGTACTGTTGCTTCTGCAATAATTTGTCTTCATGCACAGCAAACAGAAAGGATTTCAAGCGTTTTATTTCCTTGTCAGCTTCAATAAATGCAAAACACCAAACAATTTACCTAAAAGAGCAAAATATCAGGACCAAATTTTTCAAAGCTTTCCTTTTTGTTTTGTCATTCAGAAAGCAAACTGTAACTGTATAAGCAGACAAAAAAAAAGTTGTTTGTTGTTTTTTTTTTCTGCATAACTTATAAGCTCATTTCCTTTGATTCCTGCAAGTGATGTCATGGAGCCCAGCTGTTGTGTTGCTGCGATGATTTCCCTTACTCATGTTTCACCCAGTCATTTCAGGCCCTAATGGAATTACTTTGAGTGAAACCTGTTTTTTTCATGGTTCACCTCCCACATCAGCTGATACCAGGAACTCCTCTCTGGGATGCATGGAGAGTAGGCACAGGCAATTAAGTAGATTTGAAAGAATGTTATTCTGGTTTGTTTATAATCAACCCCTCACCCCGATGCAGATCAGCACGCCGTGGGCATAGGGCCAGTAAGGGACGCAGACATAAAATTTAATGTTGTCTAGTTTTCCTGTGCTTGGTTTCTCTGTGGAGTCCAGCAGCCTGGACATGCGTGTGGGCTCCCCAGCTGCTGCTGATGCTGGGGGGAGTTAGAACCCTCCTGTAGATTTTTGGTGTGATGGAGGGAATTTTGATTACTAGTTTTGACCACGTTTATTGGCTATGCTTTGCTAATGAAAACCACTATGCACAAGACTGATTATTCATTCCTACCACTCAGGCACCTCCCCGGACTTCAGTATAGCACCTTTGCCTACCCGTGCAGGGACTTCATCTGGCAAATATTTTCTCTTTAAAAAAATTGGGTGATATGGCTACTATCCTTCCATACCACCACCTAAATGTAACAACACTCCCTGGGTTAGAGGGAATAACAGTTCAGTGCCCTTTGAGTGGTTCAAATCCACATGTATCCTCTCCCAGGAGACTGTCCAATGCACTCAGGTGTGGAGTTATCTGACCCAAGGTGTAGCAGGTAGGTAGTAAATAACACAATTAGGGACCTGCAGAGCTGTTTTAGACTCAGGATTTTTGGTGCTTGAGGCATCATTCATGGAAAAATTAGGTTTCTCTGAAATATATAAACTATGTGTGCTTTCTCATGGAGTAATTGCATGAGCAATGCCTAGATTAAATGCTTGCGTACTTTATGTCCTTCACGTCCACCTTTGGCTGACCTGGATTATCAGTTGTGTGGACTTCTAAGAGCTTGAATTTGTGAGACCTTTAGTGTCTTCGTGGAGCCATTTTAGATGGAATATTCAATGAGTGTGTGTTTATATATAAATATATGTGGAAAACTATCTTGTTTTCTTTGCACTTGGGTTTTTTTAGGCTTTTTACTATTGCTGTTATTCTCTACTTGCTGCTGAGATGTTTTTATTTTGCCATTATTTGTATTCCAATGTTGACTGGAGGCATCAGTGAAGACTGAGCTGACATGCCAAATTGAAGAGACAAAGCGCAGGAAGGGGACCACCGGCATGGGGAGATGCAGTGATAAGCCAGCAAGTACAGAAAATCACTCATCCCACCTTTAGCTGAGGCACCTGTATTAAGGACACGTGGTTCCTGCAAAGTCAGGGGGGAGACTGGTGATTCCAGAGTGACTTAGCCCCTTCAGAGACCCGAAGGGGAGATGCCTCCCCTTCACCATTAGCAGCTACAGTGATTGAGTCTAACCCGTGGAGCTCAACCTGCTCTAACGTGCTTTTCCGCCAACCCTTACTCAGTATGGACCCTTCCAGCCTGTCCCCTTCCCATTTACTGTGGGGCCTCTGCTCTGCTTTGCCAAAAAAAAAAACCAAAAACCCACAAAAAAACCCCAAAAAAACTATTAGAAAAAGATGGAGCATGAAGAATTCCAGCCTGAGAGGGGAATGTGAGTTAATCTCTCCTGGTGAGGAGGAAATTAGTTTTGTTACTAGCAAAGGTTGTTTTTTCATTGGCATTTTCCCCCCAAACCTTTCAGACTTCCCTCAAAAACCCAACAGCTTAATTTCTGTAGATACAGTGTTTCACTTTTTAGTTGCCAAATAACCTCACATATTTAATTTTCCAGATTTTTTAGATGCTTTCAGGAAGTTGTCACAAAAGACCCTCCCTGGATAAATTTCCTTTTCCAAGAAATCCACTTTAAAAAAAAATAAATAAATAACCTAAACAGAACAAAGATGATTCAAGCAGTTTTGTCCTACCCAGAAACAATGCTGCAGCTAAGCTTTGACTGCCTTTTATTAAACTCGGTCAGAATCTTTCTGGCCCTTTTTGTGTGCCAAGGGTGGGGGCTAATGATCCACTCTGCTTTTGCTACAGCTTGGCAGCCTGGCCTGGCTCAAGCAGGGACCCAAACTAGATGCTTTTCAGCTGTGCCTGTCCTCTTCTCCCCCTTTCCTTTTTGTTAAATGGAAGTTGACGTAACAGAAGAGAAGAGCCTGCCAGGAGGGTGTCAGAGTCAGCAACGATCACAATCAGACATTGCAATCAGATTGCTCTACCAACTCCTTAGGAAGAAATAACCATCTGTTTCAATGGTTATGGGGGCGGGCGGTAGAATAAAAAGAATAATATAAAAAAATAAAGAAAAAAGACTGAGCAATAACCAGGATTTTGCATGGCAAACAGTGCCTTATTGCCTGTCAGAAAGCATTGAAATAGGGTTTGATAGTGGTGCAAGTTCAGGGCCTTTTGCACCAGAGGCAAACATCCAGCGCTCAGCTAATGTGCAGTAAAATCGGGTATGGTGCATATGACAGTTTAAGTATTTCCATGTTCCTTCTGGGACCTGAGTTGGACAGTAGCCTGGGACATCTATGGAGCGGGCTTAGCCCATCTGGCCAATGGATTTCCAGCCCTTGTACACTGAGAAAAGCCTCTTGCCGTGATTGGGAGCGGCTTGGTCTGCTGGGGTAGGTGGGGGTCTGCAGTCCCCCCCCTCGCCTGTACCCCATCCTGCACAGGTGGCTGCCTGGCAGTGGCTGCACATTGCCCTCACTGCATGATGTCCTCCAAGCCCAGTAAATATTCCAGGCCACAGAGCACTACCGTGCATGCAACAAAGGCAAAATTCATTTATTCACTCAGGCAGGTGATGGATAGTCTGTCAATGTTTATACAGTAGACACAAGCCTAATTTTCAGGTATTAGTTGATTAACACTTGAGTCATAGTGTGTGTCCTGTGTCCAGTAATGTGGAACATCGAATGTGTGAAAAAGATTAATAGTGTGCACAGATGTTACTCAGAGGATCAATTTGTCTGGGGTTTGAAGAGGTGGTACCCTGCAGATCAATAGGAAAGGAGAAAATGAGAGTAATATGTTGAAAGAAATCACAGCCGAGTCTATGCATGGCTGGGTTATCTGCTCCAAATACTCAGCTTCTCGTAAAGACTTTCAAAGACTGCAACAAAATGTTAGGCACATTCTCCTGTAATTTTTTTTGTTGTTGTTTCTTACAGACCTACAGCTTCCCCAAATGGCAAGCCCTTAGCAAGGGACACAAAGCAGCCCTTGTGCGATGGGCTGAGCAGCCCAGGAAAACTTTTCCCTGGCATTTTGTATGAAAAACACTTCCCTATATTATAAATAGCAACAGGCAGGAGGGCAATAGAAATAAATGTTGCTCTGTAAATAAGAGAACCAAAGTTGGACTGCAGAAGGGCTCTTTCTGAACAAGCTCAAGTTTTCCTAAGTTTTAAAGGAGAAATGTTATGATATCTCTTTTCCCTGCTGTCTCCAAGTGCTGCCTGACAGGAGCTGCATGGCAGCAGAGTACCAGGGAGGCTGGAGCAGGTTCAGGCACTTGCACCCCCGTAGGGGTTACTGGGCTGCAACACTCCTGGGCTGCCCACCCCCTGACCTGCCTGTGCAGAAAGGATATAAGCATCAAACATTCTCAGACCAACCTATAGGGAACCTTTTTCTGCAATGGCAGAACCGTGTCTCGGGAATTTAATGCTCATTTTCCATAGCCGAGTGCTCCCACCCCTTCACTCTGTGCAGCAGAGGGTTACGAGCTGCCCAAGGGTGTTACAGCCCCGTTGCCCATCGCTGGGTTACGCAGCCTCTTGCAGGAGAGCGCTTTGAGATCTAGGAGTCTGTGGAAAGTTCCCCCGCAGGAGAAGGACAGGTTTCTGTTATCTTAAATAACCAAGAGTGGCTGGGCAAAGCTCTGGAGAGGACACTCCACCAAACTGCCCCGCATCTGTGGGCACAGCGGGCCCCTCTTTGACCTTTTTCTTCCTCACGATGGTTGCAAGCGATGCAAAGCTGTAAAGGTCTGAAAGGAGGGAGAAATTGCCTGGGGTCTGTTGTCCCGTGGGCAATGCCAACCCCATCCCCTGCCCAGCCGGGGCGAGGTGCGGAGGCTGCACCTCCCTCCCGTGATAGCTGCGGAGTGCAGGGCAGCCTGCTCACGGCTGGCACACACCCTGCCAAGTAACAGCACAGGGGTTCTGCATATCTGTTTATCTCTGTTATTCAGAAACGGTTCCTTGCCACTGAGACAGAAAGCAGCTTTGGACAGAAATTTCAGCATATGATGGGAATGTCAGCACTGTTATGCTCTTTCATATTTTTTTTAAAAGCCTGGCTTTCTGCAAACTGACATATTTACATGCTTGCTTTATAACATTGGCATGGGATTTATGAAATCTCCTTAAAATTAATGTCTATTTCTAACAAATTTAAATTAAAAATGACCGTACCCACATGAGGAATAGGATAGGAAATTTAATTTAAGGGAAAGCTGGGAGTGTGCATATTTCTGTTGCATATATTTCAGACTATTTCTGTTGCAACCTAATAGCATGTGTGAATGAGTGCCTGATCCTTCAAACATAACCTATGGAGGGTTGTACTTGTACAAGAAGGTGCTTTGTGAAATTAGCAGGAAAGCTCAGAAAGTAAGAACTACATTTTGTAGCAGATTTTTGCAGGTGTGTGAGTTCATCTTCCTGGGGAGCCACTCACCCAAAACAGGAGTAAGGAGGGTAAAGAGAGGGGCCGAGGTAGGGGGCAGGTGCTGGGCTACAAACAGCAGGAGGAAGAGGCAGGGTTAACAACAGGCTGGTCAGAAATGCCTTTTCCCTTCCCTGCACAGGTCCAGGCCAGCCACTCAGTGTCATTAGGAGCCCTTTATACGTACCCCTGCTTCGAGAAACAGCCATAGCTTCCTTGCTGAGGATTGGCGTAAACTGCTCTGAACCATCATAAAAACAGTATATACTCATTTTCTCAGCACAGGCAGTAGCAGCTGAGCTTACATGCCCCAGACCAAAGTCCAGAAGCCAGGCTTGGCGATATGTTTCCTGCACAATATATTTATATAGACAGCTAACCCGTCGCTAGTCTGCTGGCAGTTTTGCATTTTCCTTGTAAACTGTTCTTATGTGCTACAACACATCTGGGCATTCTTAATTCTGCCTCTCACTTCATTACCTTTCATAGGAGACTCTGGGTTTACAGCAAAAGAATCAATAGTTTGAAAGTTTTAAAAAGTGCAATATTAAAAATTTAAAAGAAACCAGGAAATCATAGTTTCCATTCAGAGGAGGGAAAAAAAACCCAACACAAAACCTTTTTCTTTAGGTAAGGATCAGGGCTCACAATTAATTATCTTTATACATAGCAGTCTGGGATTTCTTCAGATATTTTACTAAATCTATGTGTGAGCGCGCTTGTCTTCCGGAATCCACATTAAATATATTAAAAGAGTTTAGACACGACACGGTTTGGTGGCAGCATTCATGCAAAGTGGACTCCAGCAAACAATCTGTTGCTATTTACAGGACTGGAAAGAAGGGTCCCGGAGCAGGGGGAAGCGGGGGGTCTGTGGAGCACGTCCCGCTGCCCAGCCGCTGCCGGCGCGGCCAGGAGCCCCAGCCCGATGAGGCTGACTTCAGTGGAGGATCAATTCCCCGCTGCAGTATTTCTTTCCCTTGAGCAGATCTAATTGAAATCAGATCTTTGTGCTGTGTTAGGATTCCTCTGGCAAAGCCGGTCTTGGCATTGTTTGCTTTACCATTTTTCCTATTATTGTTAGTACCAATCACCAGAACAAGGCAGCAAGGAACAGAAGAGAAAAGCAACATGCTGTGAAATTGTTGAAATAATTCAAAGGTTTCCACAGGAAACATCATCTCCAAATGCTTGAACACAGCCTCCCAGATATAAATATAGTGCAGGGAAAGGGGGGTGGGGGGTGAAAAGGGAAGGGAGAAAGAGGTTTAGTGATATTAAGAGGCTAAAGCAATCAGAGTAATTTGTAAATTATATGGGCAGTCGTGTTCCCCGTGCAACATGCTTCGTGTAGCGCTGTGGAAAGCAGCAGATGTCCCGACAGTGCTTAACAGCCTGGTTTAACCTGGGTCTGTGCTCTGCGGCACCCTCCTTGCTTTGTTTTAAGGAGTATCAGTAGACTCTTTCCATTTTTTTTCTTGGAAAGTGAAAGTTTGAAAAATGAAAGTTGATTACCACACAATAACGTGCTCCGTTCAAAGGGGATCCTTCAGCACGTGCTGAGAGCAGCATCGATATTATCCATGTATTTATTGATCATCAGCATCTTTCAATCATTCAAGGAAACATTTTGGTTTTAGCAGATGGCATTCTTTCAGTATAATCCATTCAAGCTGATAGTAGCTGTATCATTTTACTATCTATAACGCTAAAATGTGCTGTATTTTAAAACGAAAAGTCAATTCACTTATTTTAAGAAACAAAGCAAGCTTATTTTCTAAGCCTGAATAGGCAGGTTAGATTTCCAAATTAGTAATTTGGTTCCTAGATGTAATATATTTGATTTGTAGAAGTGTACATTTTGGGAATGGTTAAATAATTCTATATTAAATCTGGTTTTTAATGGAAAAAATAACTATTCACTTAATCAGAATTTCCCAGAAGCAACAGTTATTCTTTCTGGAGGAAATTCTGTTTTGTATAGAAAAAATGGAACTGCGTTCTGTTTTTGAAACCATCGTTTTGGAGGGTTTGTAGTTTGATTGAGCAAGAAAGATAAATTCTACACAGGAACATTTTAATGAAAATAATTTTTATTCAATTTTGGCTGCAATTTTGTAGTGAGAGGGAGGGGACCTTTCTGCAGCTAGTGCTTCTGAGTAGCCAAAAATCCCCATGCCATCCGTGGGAGTAGCTTACACTTTGGAAATTATTATTTAGATCTTGGATGGTAAACAGCCACGTTTGAAGCACTTGCCTTAGGAAGTTGCCTGACAAGAGCAGGAAATCCATCTCTCCTATTGTCTTCAGGAGCTCAGCAAATTCTGGGAGCCCCCAGCACCCCCCGCACAGGCTCTCTTTGTCTGTAAACAAACTTCAGCGTGACTCCCCCACCTCCAGCTTTCTAATCCTTCGCATGAAATCATTTCCAGCTACTTGCAATGAACATGCCATTCTTCAGCTCACAATTGTTGTTGTCAGCTTCACATAACAGTTCATCCCTTTTCTGCTTAATCAGAGGCATTAGATTTCAGGTATTCGTGGAAATGGAGAGGAGGTTTGAGGTTTCCAAATACTTCGTTTAATGAATCTTGTGATATTTTTAACAAAGAGGTCAGAGATACATATTTTCTTCTTTTCTAAATGTTAACAAAATACAGAAAAAGAAAGAAAGAAGGGGTGGGGGAAGCAAGTTTCCAATGATTTTAGTCTGGTGACTGGATGTCCTTTGTGCATCTGTTCAAGTATTTTGTGGTTTGCATTTACGTCTGTATTTGCCCAATTTACAGCTTAAAAAAAATCAATAGTAATGTTATATTTTCATGAAACCAGCATTTTTTAACTGAGATCTCATGAGTAAATTAAATTTCATCCAAGCTGGATTGCATCCAAGTTGGATTACAGTTGCAGGCCCCGATCCTGCAAATGCTTATGCACAGGAATATTCCCGCTTAGTTTATACCTTGGGCTGGGACTTGAGAGACCTGGAACCTCGTTCTAGGTTTGCTAAAGACACCCTCTTCCCCAAGACCCCTATTTGCTCTGAAACAGTTTCTACTATGTACTAAAAAAAAAAAAGCAACAAAGAGAAAAAATGTGCTAATATTGGCAGTTGACTTAATGTTGGTGTTGCATATAGTTTTCATATATATTTATGAGATATTACTTGCTATGATCATATATGAGCTGTGAAATCAGAAAATATATCAAATACTATGGTAAAACAATCTTTATTAGCTATGTTCATCCCAGACTGTCCTGAAAACTAAAGTTAGTCTGTGACAGAAAAGCTCCTGTTGAGGATTCACTGCTTCTGCTCTTGTTCTTTGATATCCTGTTGTTTCTCCATCCTCCTGCTCTTGGCATAGGCAAGCAAATTAAACAAGAGCACGGCTAAGTTCTGCCATGCAGGGCCCCTCTTTTTAGTCTGTATACTACTTTGGGCTGGCAAAATGAAGCTGTCATATTACAAATAAATACTAATATTAGGAATAAATTCCAATACAGAGCTTCAAAGAAGCAAATGTTGCGTCAAAAAAGAGAACCGCTGCAGCAGGTGGACACAAATGCTACAATGCAACGTACAGAACAAAATTGCCCATGTGGTTGAGAGATGATCTTTGCTGTAGGCAGTTCTCTAGGCTACAACATAAGGTAGTACATGAATTAAGAGAGGATCTTGAGCCTTAGAGACATTAAATGTGACTTAATATATTTATTGCATGTCAGCTGAGCTACTGTCACTGCTTGTGTATCAACTCTGCCTCAGTGCCTTTCATGCCAGGCTCAGGGAAGCCATACCACCCCGTACCTGCTGTAAGGGCTAAGAGCTCAATACATTGACTGTTGCCATAGCTCAGCTGAGGTATCGTAATTTGTTCTGCCACAGTGATCTGGGCTTGTTCCTGAAACCCTTGTGATCTGTGAAGGTCTCAGAAGTAGCTTGAGGGGAAATGGGGAGAAGGAGTTTTACCTATTTGTTTGTTTGCAGCAAGATAAAATAGCAGGCTGCCAAGCCATCCTTAAAATAGATGTTGGTGAAGAGATTGCCTTCTGAAAGATGTAAATGTCCTAAGAATGATGGTTTTTACTATTCACCATAGTACAGGTGATAGCACTTATAGTGCAGGTGAGGAGAGGTCCCACTGCAATAGACCCTGTGCAAGCAAGGTAGTAAAAATCCAGATCCCTGAAGAGTTCACAGTCAGTGATGACTAACCAGCCCAAGGGCCTGGAAAGTAGGAATGAAACATGCTGCTTAACCCTTCACTGGTCTGGGAAGCATTGTAGTGTGTGGCATGCGCCAAATTTCTTTTGAATGTTCATTAAGGTTAGCACGTTCCTTTGCAGTTTGCAGTTTTTATTGTGGGTGTTCTGTGATGCAGAAAACCCTGATCACTTTGCCCCGAAGTGGAATTGAAGTTCATTTGATCAAGCCCAAGTGCCAGAAAGTGAATATAGCAAATACATAAACAAATACATGCAAAACAGAGACGATGAAATTAATTTCTCTAGTCTCCCCAGATGTCTTATAATATTGCTGTCTTTATGAAATTCAGCTCTGTGAGGTAACACAGCTGATCAGATATTGAACATTAGGTATACCAAATTATATGCATATATTCCTTACTAAAACACCAGACATGTATCTATGCATATAAAATAACTTCTCTATATAAAGCCTATACATCCGATGCATCTTTTTGAGTGCATTACATTGCTTTTCCTCCTCACTAAACATCAATGACTGCAGGACACAGACCTCCCTTCCAATCAATGTATGCACATCCCCTCCTTGAAAGAAGACCATTATCCTACGGTATTTAGGTGAAGAAGTACACGATAGGATCTTAGAGTGGCTGTGGCAAAAAAGATCCACTGTGATTTATGCAAGGTGCATTGGGAGCTGTCTGATGTGAAGTCAGCAGCTGAAGGGCAATGAATAATTCAGCACTAGGATCCGTCACATCATCTCTCTTCCCATGTTATTGCTGTTTTTACGTAATTGCAAAATGAAAAATAAATTGATGTCATAAAGAAAGCTGCATCATTTGTCTGGAAATACACATAAGAGTTATAGGTACCTTTCTGCTGCTTTGTGAGCCCTGTATGATCTTACTGTGTGCAAAATTAAAAATGTGTCTTTATTAACACCTTCTGTAGGGTTAGATGGGTGATCCATGCAGCATGACATCTTTTACATTGGTGTTAGTAGCCTGCATTGATAGAGAATGATGTCTCTGAATTGCTTCCTGCAAGCACTCCAGTGCCATTGCCCTTGCTCTGTGCCTGCCTAGCCAAGCTTTAATGCAGACCTGGAACCAAGGCGCCTGCCTGTGTCGTATGGGAAATTTTGTTTGTCGAACTGCAGACAGAAATAAAGCTGGGTAGAAGGGTTCACCTGCCTCGGGGGGAATTTGGAAAGAGGAGTTGTGTGCAACGTTGCATTTTTTTTTTTACTTTGTGCATCCAAAATAAAGAACCCAACAAAAAGGTAGAATTTGGTCAGTGGGCTTGCTGATTCTGTACAATGTAAAAAGCTCAGCAGGGTGGCTAGGTACATACACACAGAGATATACATAAACACATATATCTCGTGCTTTCATAGAGTCCTTAGTGTTCATAGGAATTGGGGAGCGGAAGAGCCAGGTCAAGGGATGCTTTCCTTGCCTGTAAAATGGGCTGGTATTTTGTAGTGACTCTCAAGGTTTAGGTTGTATGAGAACCTCGAATGCCCCGCAATTCTTGCACTTGGGGCTGGAAGTTTAGGTTTTGCCCCTTCAGAGGTACATCTGAAAAGCAGAGTTCAGACCAGGACCAAAGAGACTGGCATATGGACTGGGTAAAGATCTGACTGATTTGTTCTCATTTTATGGTGAAGAGTGCATTATCCATCATTGTGTTTAAGTGTGACTTGTGCTCAATGCCTTTCTTGCTGTTATTATTTTGTGACTGGAAGAAAAAAAACAGCTTTGGTGTATTTCTGCCTTTTAATCTGAATTGTTCCAAAAGATGTCATAACCATCTCCAACCCCTGACTCTCCTGTCTCCCTTACAAAGCACAGTCCCTTCTCTGTTCTTGACTTTGCCCTTGCCTCACTAATGCGAGGCTGGTGTGAGCAAATGCTATTTCTTAGGAAAGTTCTGACTCAACAATGTAAGCTTTTCAAAGGAGAATGAATGCAATCTGTGAACTGAATTGGCAATGCAGGCAGATTAGAGGAAATGCTATGCAATACCCAGATCATGCCATTTTAATATCTAAAGATGATTGCTTTTAGGAAGGAGACAATAGGTTTAGCATAAAGGTGACAAAACATATTCTTTTTGCCTTTGCTCTTGGTAAACAAACTTCTTTCAGAGATGAAATGAAGCTGTATTATGCAACGGTGATGGAAAGGGGAAGACGTGGTACAGGGGCTGTCCTCCAGCTGGTAAGATAATAGGTATTTACCAACGGGAGCCAGTGGGCTGCAGAGACCTGCTGATACCTTTTGTCCTGCAGGGCTTCACATTCTTTAAGTTAGGTTGTCAAAACTGTGTGATTTTTGTTCATTGATATTAGTTGCTTTTCTCAAAGGCCAGGTCAGCTGGAGAAGCCATCAGTTTTAGGGTCAATCATCCCTCAGAAGCAGGATTTAAAGGAGGGCTGGTGAGCGGGAAGAGCAGCAGAGGGATGCTGAAATAAGGGAAGAGACCTAGAGTTAAAGCAGTGTGAGGGGTAATACAGGTTGGAAGAAAATTATTTAACAAACAAGATCTGCAATTCTTAGTAGTTAGGTAAAACACCTCTGCAAAAGAATCATTTGGAGTTCTCAGCATTTCCAGCTGATCATACAAGATCAGATTTTTATCCAAAGCTTCCTTAATTTGTCTCTGTTCTCTTCCAGCCCTGCCTTGGGTAGTGGAGGTTGATATTGGCTTTCTTACCTTTCATACTGATGTTATTCTATCAGTAGAGAAAGGAATGACTCTATTGTATGCTCTGCTTTCCACCAGCTGAAGTAATGGAGGGCTGGGATAGGCTGATTGTAGGAAAATGAGGATAATATAGTTATTATTCCTTCTGGATGCTAGAGAAAAAGTCTTGACAGAAGAATTAAAAAAGGGAAGTGTATAGATCACCAGCTGGATGGTGTAGTAGAGTTTTCTTCTTTATCAAATCCTGAACATCATATGTGACTACCCTGTGATGATCTATAGTATCACCAACCTACATACACTGGTTGTTAACCCAGTGTAAAAAACGTGATACTTGATTAATGCTCAGTGGTTTATAATTTCTAAAAACATTGTAATTCTTTGGTTTTGCCTATGGGCTCCAGGCCTTCAGTACATGTGTTTTTAAATGTCTCTCAAGCACAGTGACACAGTGAAATATCATGCACCTCCTTTTTAAAGAAAAAAAATAATAAAGAAAGAAAAAGAAGAAGAAAAAAGAAATAAAAAAGAAAGAAACCTAAATAATTATAAAGCTACTGAAGTCAAAGAACTGGAGGTGTTCTAGGAAATTAAAGTTTGCCAGTATCTCAGTAACATGGTAAGTTTGGCAACACTGCAGGAATTTTGAACTGAGTAGTTTCTTACCAGAATTAAAATAAGACAGAAAAAGTAGAATTTTAAAAGGTCTTTTTTCTCTTATTACTGCTACAGCTGTTTTTTGGCGGTTTTTTCCCTTGGTTTTCTTCCCCCCCACTTCCCCCCTACCTCAGCCTGTTAGTTTAATGCTACAGGTTGGCCCTCCCTGCCAGGTGATCCTCTCTCTTGCTGGTCCTTAGCCCAGGTTCTCCTGCTTTATTCAGTGCTCTCAGGTCTCTGTTGCATTTTCATTCTCTCTGCAGTCCTTCTGGCAGTGTTAGCAAGTGAGCCTCTTCTAGGTCTTGCACCAACATCCTTCTCTTCTGCTTGCAAAGGCAGCTCTGCCCCATCTTCCCTTGTCATCTCCTGTTTCTAGCCAGTACTTCTCCCACTGAAGGACAGAATGTAAGTGACCGCCTTTATTTGCACTGGCTTAAGTGACCCTGCACCAAAGCAGTTTTGCTCCTTAACTGCCCCTATGACACAACAAATCGCAGGTCCGAGGCACAGGTTACTCCAATGGTAAGTAACAGGGATTACTTCCCTAGCTCAAGCAAAATATTTTTGCTCAGGATTCCTGGAAACTTACTGGTAATTGAAGCAAAGATTTGCGCATATGAGGAACTCTAATCTTTTTCCATGGAAATAAAGAAGTGACAAAGCTATGAAACAAGAAAAGTTTGTAGCTGGCTTCCAAATACCAAAAAAGTGGCAAAGATAGCCACCTACCATAAAGTGTCCTTTATAATCTCTTTTTAGAAAAAGTGCTTTGCCTTCTTGAAAATAAAATCTCAAGCAAATAACAACCTCCTCCTGCTCACTCCCATACCAGCAATCTTGAATATTTCAGGGATTGTAAATAATGACGACTCAGTTATCTTCATGGAGATGATGTTGTTCTTGAAAACACTTAACTGGGGCCTTGGTTTTAAGGAGAAATATTCCTCAGTGCATTATTGCTGTGAATTGTAAGTGCCGAGTTTCCAAGTATTTCCAAGCACATGCTTCACATTAAAATGTAGGGGTTTCGTCTAATTTCTCATCCATTAATGGATAAACTCTACTGGGGTTTTGAATGCAAAGGCATCAGAAAAACACATGGATAATTTATTTTAGTTTATAAGCAAAGTTTTCCTAAAGTCACTTGCGTGTATTGTCTTGTAGCTGGTCAGACAAAAAGTAAACCAGAGCTGTCACCTGAATTCTATTTTATTACATGTACCTTTAACACTAAGGAACTGTATAATCCAATATAGGATGTAGGTGAGAAGAGTCTAATCCAAACCAGTGGCTGATATTGTATTCCTTTTTCTGATGCTTAATTTCTAGCAGTTCCATGAAAAGTTTTGTAGACGCTTTCCTGATGTGGATAAAAAGGTCATTTCAAGTGCATGTTACCTGGACTGCGCTCCCTTGGATCTGTCTGGGGTGGAGAACAAAGTTTACTTCTATCTGATGCTGTAATTGTTTTGCACAAAATATATAGGGGAGGGGAACGCCCAACAATTCAGCTGTTGTGTTCTTGCAAGTTTAATTTGGAAAGCAATCATATGTTTCCTATAAAGCCTGTTATAGCTATTTGGGGAGGGAACTGGGGAAGGGGTCTTGTTTGTTTTTATGCCCGAATTAGTTTCCAAGGAATGCTTTCCTTTCCGTTTGTCAGATAACTGCAGCACAGTATCGCTGAAAGCAGAACACTGGTGAGTTGACCTAGTCTACTGGTTCCAGTTTGGTGTGAATCCCAGGGATAAGTAAATGCAATTGCTGAAGTTCAGTAAGCTCAGAAAAATCTGCCAGGACCAACCATCACTGAGTGAGGGATGTAGGAATGTAGCCTTTCTGCTTCGACAGAATCTGACTGAAGCAGGAACAACAGGAGGCTGGAGCAGAGGCTTTAAGCTGTGACTTTATTGCTTCTGTTGTTAAAATAGAGTATTACCACAAATTGTGCAGCCCGGGTCACTAGCTTTGAGGCTCCAGTCTCAGTCACCACATACAGCGTTTTCATTGATCCTTATCTAGACAAGCAACTTGTTTTGCTGCTAGGATTATAATCTTCTTTAAGACAGAGCATCCCGTGTTCTTTCCTCCAGCGCAAAAATATACTCTAATTAAAAATGTTTCTCAGCAGCTGGCACTGGTGTGCAACACTAAAAGAAGTTCAGCACTTCTGTGGAGGGGAAAGGGAATCCCAGGAACAGAAGAGTTTATTGTCAATCACTTAAGGTCAACAAGAATGCTTCGAGGTTTGGGTCTTTTTGTTCGTGTTGCTAATAAGAGTCATTTAGAATATGACTCTTTCAAGCAAATTCTCTTCCCAGAAAACACAAACCAAATGAAACTGGAACATTTAGTTCAAGCCTGTAAAGTGGCATACTAATTAATCTGTAAAAATTAATTAGTATAAGGAAGAGTAACATACGGTGGACCAAATTCTTTGGTGACGTCAATGGGAGAAGTGCCCGTATACCTGAGGGTGGTGTTTAGATTGCCCTTTGATCTTAACTTCTGGAGCTCAAGTGCCAAACTTTATTAAAGATTAATTCTTAGAGCCCATTTTTAAAGTACAGACAGCCATTCCCAGAAGCAGATGCATCCAGCCTGTGGCTGGGGGAAAGGTGACACTACAGATCTTGCAGAAAGCAGCTTCATAAGGCTGGGGACCTTGGCAGTGCTAAAGTGCAGCTTCAGACCCTGTAATCCCACTTCTTCCAGCAATTAGGCACCTGATTTCTGTTCTCATGAGATGACTAAATGGTGCTGCCCCTTTGTGCACTGAGGAAAAAAGGCAAGTTGCCCTGTCTTATTTCAGTCATTTGTGGACATTTATAGTTAAAGAAACTAGAACAGCATCATCCCACCACATACAGGCATCTTGGATATGGCTCTTCAATGGGGGTTTGTTAATTGTTTTTTTTTTTCTCCCTGTAATTGTTTTACTTTTTTTCTATTGTTCTAAGATACTAGATTTTTCTCTCCTTCAGCTCTTATATGTCACACCCATCTCTGCCCTGGGGGGCTGCTGACACCCAAGTGTGACAAATGCAGAATCGGCAGTTTACGTGGCAGTGCCCTCACAGAGGCAGGAAGCTGTGGTATGGCAGAGTGATGATAATAATTTTTAAACCAGGTTTCCTTTCAGACTAATTCTCAGTTGAGTTTGCAGTTTTGAAATATCTGAAATAAAGCAACTGCCTCCCCTCCCTCAGATGCCACAATAGGCTATTATTTTTTGCAGAATATCTGAAAGAATTATAAATTTGGATATTTATGTAGTGATAAAGATTTCGTTCTATCATTGGCATAGAATTAAATATAACTTGGCAATATTTGATGTACATGCTGCCACCACTCTTCTGGGTAGTGTTGTTATTCCTGGTTTTCAGATGACAGGCTAGGGAAACCCACAAAGCTCTGACAGAAATCAGGAGTCGAGTGCTGAAGTGTTTTTCTGGGCCCATCTATATCACTTGTCCACAGTGAGGTGGGAAAAGGAGGACTGGTTCCACGCTGAGAAAGTTTCTCAGTACCTGTCCTGGTGTCCACTCCCTTGAGTTGGGAGCTCCATCCCAGGGAAAGTTCTACCTTGTGATCTCAGGGATTTCTGGTCAAGCAGCTTGGCTACAGGTAGACAACAGAGTTCCTCCTACAGCATTTAGAAAATGGTCCTTTACTGGTTTGTGTGCCTGGCATGGAGAGGTCAGATGGCTGAGGCATTTGTGAAATAAGTATCTTTGGAAATCAGAATGGAATTTCCCAAGGATTGCATCTGACTTGAGTAATGACAGTGTTGCCTGGATGAACATGTCGCTAATGTAAAAGAGTTCCCTTTCTGGCCATACAATTTTCTGGTATATGTATTTTTTTTAATTTAATAAAGGGAGCTTTTATTTGCTCACTTTTGGGATAACGTAACTTGAGCTCATGACTCTTCCCCCTCCAAACAGTGTCAGGTCAGGGTGGTTTGGGTGATGCTCCCAGTGTCCCAGCAGAGTCACGGCTCAAGGGCTTCTCTTTTCTTTTTTGGCAGTTGGGGTGTGGGATGCTGATCTAACATCCTAGGAGAATGATCCTTTTCTTCCTTCACATATCTCCTCAGCTGCTGAGCAGCTGAAGAGCTGACAGAATTAAATTACATTGCTGCTGCTGCTATTAACAAAGAGTAAAGAGAAACTGTTACATCTGGCTCCACTTCTTTGCCAGAGTCTTCATTTAATTGTTTTCTAATTTGAAGAAAACCACAAATGACAAGATGAAACTGCTAGAAATGTAAATACAAGAGTCAAATTGCTCTTGTCAGATTTCTAGTTCGCAAACCACGGTAATGTGATTCTGCATATCTGACCAATAAATAAGGGTTGCAGCCGAGTGGTTGCTGTAGATTTCTATCTCCAAATTCTCAGTCCCCTCACTCACAGTCACGAAAATTCTTTCATTTGAAAGAACACTGAACATGCTGAATTTGAGGATCCAGGCTGACAGCTGCAAACTTCTTCAGTGCACGCTCCAGGACAGTGTTCCTCCTTGGCAGTAAATGGGGAATCCAGATTGAGCTGGCTGGAAAAGCTTTCATTATTTATTCTCCGCCACTTATACAATGATTCCCCCTCCCCCCTCCCCCCCCCCCCATTTCAGTCAGGTAATGATGGATTATATTTGAAGAATACAGAAAGCTTAATAGGCTGTGGTGTGAAGGGTCATCAGATTTCTAAATGCATGATCAAAAGCCAGTAGTTATGCTCTTTCCTGAAAAAAACCCAAACAAAATAGTACCACTTAGTCAAAGATTTTTCTCTAATAAATTTGCAAAAAGTTTGATCCTCAGATAAGAAATTTAAAGCAAAGTATTCCTGAACAGATTGTGGGTGAAGAATAAGGTTTATGCTTTGTAAAGTCCTTTGGAACACGTTAGTTTACAAATGGTTTGTTAGTCAAAAATAAGAAGTTGACAGGTAAAATACAGGAATGCAGAAAAAATCTGCAAGCTAATGTTTCTCTTCAAATTAATGTCTGACACTTACAAACTTAGTCATGGTCCTGAGCTCGGCTGGGCACGTTTACGCAGTCAAATAAGGAGATCAATCACCGCTAAGGGATTCCCTGGCTGAAAGAAATTCCCAGGGAACTTGAGGACCCTTTATTCCTTTACAAATGGGTTGCAGCCTATGGCGATGGCAGTGCCTGGCAGATAGCTGACCCTTTGTGAGATGTCCTCATTGCAGCTTTGAATGACACCCTTGCCCAAGTTGCTGAAACTCATATATTTTCTTGGAAGCTGCCCCATTGCGGAGGCTAACAACCTTACTGGCTTGATCCCTATCTGCTGCACAGGTCAGCTAGCAGGTCGGTTTGAAGGACAGCTTGTAGGGTCTGCAATGTCATGTGTGGAGGGTTATCAAAATGCTGTTTTTCCAATCTGTTTGGTTTGTTTGCCGTGGAGTTCTTGCAGCAAAGCTAAACATTGCTCGTGACGTGACTTAAACACAGAGCTGCAAGAGGGGAGCAGAGCCCTGGGGGTGCAGAGAGGAGTACAGCCAACAAGCACCAGTAGAAAGTGCAGCTGTCACAGAAAAGAGAGAAGTTAAAGAGGAAAGGGGGGGAAAAAAAGCCTTGACTGTCCCTCAGGGGCAGGGGCTGCTGTCGTTCCAAATGCCGACAGCTTTCCAAACCTAAACCAAAGCTATAAAATATGAAATATAATGAACAAAACTTGGCACCCACCCATGTGTAGCTGTCAACCTAATAAAAACAAAACTATCTGGCAGCTGGCACTTAGGTGCTGGGAGATGCCAGCTCTGGACTCCTGCAGAACAGGTCTTGCCTTTGCTTTCTGCTTCTGGATGTTTGCTAGATTTTAAAATGTGCACCAGAGAGTGAGGAAAGAGGAACCTCCATGTCTAGGCAGACCTTGGTCATCAAAATGAGCCTCTCCAAACTATGTGTCCCTTCACACTTTCCTGCTTAGAGAGGGCAAACAGAAAGGGAGCGGTGGAGACTGAAGTTACCAACATTTTGGTTCCACGTTCCCTGTCATTTATTTGTTAAGCACTGATCTAAGCTGTCGAGCTGGCCACAGTGAGTGGAACTGACTTGCTTTTGATGTGGACAATTGGCAGATTTGGTGGCTCAAAGCTGGCGAAGGGCAAAACCCCAAATCACGACACTTACCAATTTTCTAAAGGAAATATATATATTAAAAAAAAAAAATAAAAAAAAATTACTAGACCGTCTAAGATTCAACCAGAATTGGGATTCATGGGGGAAAAGGAGTCACCAGTCTTTCCTTTCACCAGTGCTGGGGCAAGTGTACAGTCTTTCTATATTAATAATTAATTCCAGACAGTTAGAGAGATGAGTAGGTCAAAGCAGCTGATGATGGCACCCCTACATCTCCACTCTGTGAGAGTCAGGGGTTTTACTCTGGATTAGACTTGGACCTGATTAGGTGTCCTCATGTGACACGTGATTTGAAGAGGTCTGAATGATCAGGTACCCATCTGGACTTCATGTTCCACAAGAAGCTGGGCCACATCTGGCATTCACCTGGACTGGAGCATCTCATGTAGTTTCCTCCAAAAGAAATCCCATGCCTAAGTGGAGAAACCGCCCTGTGACTGAAAGCGATGCATGGTAGGTGGGGCTGGGCAACGGAGTCACTTCAGAGCTGCACCGCTGCACCAGGCTGGCACGCTAGCACAGACAGAATCGGGGTGCTGCACCATGCTATAAGCAAAGAATACGTTTAAGAGCAGAATGTGTTATTTGGGAAGCAATCAGGTTGCAATGCTCTGGTGTTTTAGCCTGTGCTCACCGGGGAGCCTGGTTCCCCAGCCCTGGCTGAGAGGCAGGCTGCTTTCTGAGCCGACGCTAGCACAGTAAGGTACCATGTGTGGGAGGAATCGTGGCAAACCCAGGCCTTTAATTCCAATGTAATCCTAAGATATTATACCTGCTTTGTGCCCCCACACTCCAGGAATAAATAGCTACCTGCAACTGCATTGCAGGCATGTTTTTTTACATTTTCTCTGAAAACTGCTTCTCAGTACAGAAGAATCTACCTTGAGTGTGTCTCACTCCACATAGACAAATTGCTCGGTGGCATCTCCTGTGAATCTCCCCCTCTGTAGGTTAGAAAGTATTTGTTCATTTTTATGAAGGGCAGCCTCTTGATATTTAGTGCAAACAGACCATCCCTCAGGCACCTGACACTCATGGCAAACAGACAAGTCTTTCGGTAAATGACAGTGCCCCTGCAGAGTGGGGAGAGCAGTTGGTTACAGATGTTCAAGGGCAGAGAGTGAAGCTTTCCATTGCAGGGACAACACACTCATGGCTGGGTGCAGCCTCCTTTGCTCGTCTGCCAGCAGAACTGACCATGCTTTAAGGGTCTGGGACTTGTTCCTGTTTTTAATACAATAGGTTCTTTCTTAGCTGCCATGAATTTGTCAGCCATCCCCTCCCAGCTTTTGCTGGCGCTGAACCAATCTGCACAGCTCATCCCACTGGCTCATGGGCTCTGATGGTGACAGAGACAACACGCTTCCTATCGGAAAGGTTGGCTTCATACTATGCACTTCAGCTGTATAGATTATCACGGAAAAAACAGATTCTACGGAGAGAATCTGAGAGGATCTCCTGTTGTCATTGTGTACTATGATGTCTGCACTGAGGGCTTTGTAGTTAAGGGAATTCTGCAAACAGGCACTAACAAATGTAGCGCTTCCCTCAGGCCTAAGTAAATACGACACCCAAGGTCCTCTCTCCTCTGAAATGTGTCCACCATGTGCACATACATACAGCATATGCATGCATGTAATCCTGTATAGCTGTTTAGAAGCATTTGCATGGCCTCAGAGGTTTTCAGGGCTGAAAGGAAATTTTCATTAGAAATAACCCATGTGAAGATGTGATCTGTCATCGCCAACCTACAAATGGTTAGTTGCAGTGTACGTAAATAGGTGTGCTATGTACTGTTTATCTGGCTCTTATGTGCAATTAAGGTTGCTGTAGAAAGATTTGCTTCCAGTTCGCTCTGCCTGTGGGTCTGTCTAATGTCGGCTGAGATCCCTGCTTTATGTCACTCTTTGCAGTTGGGAGGCTCTTACATATCAATATGCTCTTGTGTCAAGATAATGAAGGAGCAGCAATGGATGTGTTTGTATAGCAAACATGAAGATCCAGGTGAAGCTATAAGGGCAGCCAATCTGGATTTAAACCATGGATCCTTTTCACTTACTGGAGTTTTAAATGGTAACCATGTAATTTCTTTTTTTCTGGCACCAGAGATTACATTAATTTTTCACACAAGGTATGCTGAAAACCCCAGGAAAGGGAATTTTGGCATGGATATCAGATATGAAATATTGTCAGTGAGGGTGACCCACTGCTGGAACCTGCTTCCATCACTGTGGGAGACTCTGGTCTCATTTTAGCTTTTAGCTTTTAAAAATGTGTTCATATTAAGCTAGTTCCCCGTATCCCATAAAGGTTAGCAGTGAGAAAGGCACCTTCAGGCTCAATCCAGCCAGCCGGTCCTGGGATATGTGGAAAATCCTTCCAGAGTCTGTGTCTCTCCACAGACTGCTGAAGGAGATTTAAGGAGTAATTTAGAGAGTTAACTGCTAGAGAGCTGAATTTGGATTATGGCAGGTCAGTCCTGCCCATAGAGACTTTGCAAGACAAGCTCTCACTGAACCCCTGGTGTCCTGGTTTAGATGTCTGCATCACTGACTGGAAACCATGGGATGTGCGATACAGGACATCAGGCTGGATAACAGCTTGGATAACCAAAATGGCCCGTTCTTCCCTTAAAAGTCTCAGATCTGGTGGTCTGGCCAGTACTGCGGTGTGCAGCTTGCATATTCCGTTGAAAAAGTCAGGACGGAGGGAAAAGCAGCATGATCCACAGAGGTGCTCTCTGAAGCTGCAGATGCTTTTCCAGATAGGAGATCTGCATATGGGGAGAGCTCAAACAATGGACCATTCAGGATGGTCTCTCTGGGACAGCACGCGGGTTGTTTTGGCTGCAGAGAGACTCTCCTTTGGAGAAGATATTCTTTCCTCGCTCTTGAGAGAGTGAGACAGAGTAATGTCACTGAAACAATGCCTCAGAAAGACCTTCTAGGGAGGTTTCTCTTTAGTCTCATTTGAAATGCTAGAAGCCCAAATTTTTTTGTGTGTTTTTGTTTTAATGATACATTCTTGCAAGGATTCAATCTGTCATCAGAGGGTGTATGAAATTCCCTCTGACAATTATGGGGGTTCCACCCATAGATCAAAAAAAAAAAAAGAAAGAAAAGAGGAAGAAAGAATAGCTCCCTGTCTGTCAGCAGCCCAAGCCCCACGTTTGCACTGTGCCAAAGGCTGCACAGCATGTAAGTTGTTGTGATCATTCCCATCAGAAAACAAAATTGTTAGCTAGGAACAACTCAAAAGATTTCGCATGAGTAGCGCTTGCACGCACCCAAATTAGTAGCAGGTGTTCCAGCCTATTGTATGTTAGTTTTGCGGTGGAAAGAACATACTGCCAGGTCAGCGATAAAAGGGGTTCATGCCTCTTCCTCACCCCCCTCCATTCTTCAGCTTCCAATCCACGCGGATCCCTGGCTTGGCCATCCTGCATGCTTTCTTGTCATCAGCACCATCAGTAATGGTTTCCTCGCTTCGGGTATGAGTCGGGTTGTGCTCCGTGCCAGAATGCTTTGGAAGGAAATCATTCCGAGTCAGCCTAATGCCATAACAAGCTCTGCAACAGCTGCAGCAGTGATATGCTGGCAAGCTGTGTTGACCTTTTAAAATGAATAAAGAATGACTATTTCCACAGTACATATAACTCTTGTCCCAAACCCTATCTGTGTGCCCAGACAGCACAGGCATGCCACTGAATTTGCAAGGAAGCGTTTTTTATTTTTCCTTTTTTTTAATGTCACATTTTATCAAAGCCTGTAAAATTATTTTACAAAGGTTAATCCTCTGAAGTTTAAAGTCAAAATATCCCATTCTAGAGGATGGCAAACAGGCTCTGAGAGGTTGAGGAACTTTCTAACGATCATACAGTGCACTTGTAACAGGCATGAGAATAAAACCTGGAACTTTCAGGTCTCAGTTCCCTCTTAATCCAGGCTCCATCCTTTAAAGAAATGTGTAATTGAAGAAACAGGGTGTGTATACACAGTGATCTTTTCCAGCAGCCTGCAGTCTAGAGATTTCCCAAGCCAGAGAATCTGAAACCCAGATCTTGTTTACTAGACTCTTAGCAAGCTCCTCCACAGGTTTCCCTTTCATCCAACATCTGTTGTTGTCCTATAAGCCAGGGTGGTGGTCAGATGTGTGGAGACCTTCACTCCACAGCTGGTAATCCGGCACCATCCCTTGGAGAAGAGAGACTACTGAAAAACTCCAATTAAAAAAGGTTGTATCCCAATTCAGGGGAGACTTACTGGTTTCACCAAGTTCCTGGTTACCTGTCAGCTCACCCAGAGAGATTTTCAAGGTCCTCAGCCCTATAGTACCCCACCAGGGAGACAGCCCTAGGGTTGCATCCATGGGGTACACAGGTTTATTGCCCTGCAGCAGTCCTTCAGGCTGGCATGCTCCACATCCTGCCACATTTTCAATGTTGAAATTTTGGGAGCTTCATTCCAAATTTAAGAAAAAGCCAAACACCAAGCTAGCTTTTTCATCAGTGACCTCTCATTGATGAAAGCAACCTGAGAGCCCTCTGTTCTGTACCACTGGCACTGGTTCAGAAATCTGGAAACCCAGCCATTATTTTTTGCTCAGTCAAGAAGCTTGCTGTATGACCTGAAGAAAACCACGTATTTGTGTGTCTTGATTACCCTTGACAGAAAAAGGAGACAATAGCACTTAAGCTCACCAAATCATGGCAATGAAGACAGTGGGGCACTCAAGTTCTGGAGCTGCTTAGAGTTCTAAAATTGGGCTAAGTATGTATGGAATTTTAGCCATTTCAGTGATGCAATAGGAAAAATCCATCTATTGACCCAATGCATAAGAGACACCAAGCTAATGGGAAATAAATATATTTCCATTAGTGTGTCTTCATATTACATCTACATTCAAAAAATGTTGATGAAATTGTTACAACTGCATTGTCAGGAATGTGGATTCATTGAAACTGCTATTTTCTTGCTGGAAGGAGGGCTAATTTAACAAAGTTTTCATCACTAGATATTTTTTTTTAACGTTCCAAATTATCAAAATGCTTGCTTTCAGTATTTTCCAAATTAATTTTTTTTCCTGATTTTTTGGAACAAAAATTCACTCAATGCCTACAAAAATAGTAATAATTAAATGAAACATTTTAAAACTGTTTGAGACAAAATGTTTCACTTGGGCTGAACTGTGTCTCCCACTCGCAGCAATCGTCATATTAGACTTTCATCTCAATTCAGGATACAACTTCTTTTCTAAAACTGTGACTATCTTCATGGATGAAAAAAAAAAAAATCCCATGCAATGTTAGTGTCCACATAAGAACACAAAAGCTATTTTTTTATGGAGATGCACTAAAATCAAGGCTGTTGTCAATGGATCATGAAAGTGGGCTTTCTTGTTGAGGTTTCCATAATTCTCTAGGAAAACTCTTATTTTCTACCTCAATCTGTACAGGCAAACAATGTCTGCTGGAGACATTGTGGTCCATATGGAGAGGAATGTTGAACCCAAGCCAGATGTTTGTAAACGTTAACTTTGAAATGTGGCACAATACCACAAGCTGTCAAGTTGTGTAAAAGCTTAAGCAAAGACAAAAACAGAACGTAATATTTACCAGATGAGATTTCTCTGTAATCTTGTTGGAATTTTGGGAGTATCCAACTTTCATGGATTTTGAAATGAGCCCTGTATCATTTTTTTTTTTCTTTTTTTCCTCTCTTATGAAGAGGGATAAGGAAAAAAAAAACCATGCTAATAAAAAGGAAACATCTTACATGGGCAAACAATGGACTTAGAATGTCCTTGGGCAATTTCAGATGGGTATATATTTCCTTGAAGACTGAATCCCATGGAAGATGCACATTTTTGGCATCATGTTTAAAGACTTCTCCTGAAAAAAAAATAATAAATATCTATTTCTGGAACAAATTACTAAATTGGTAGTAAGTAGGACAATACTATAGTATTAACAACATTTTTCATAATGCCTGAATTATTGCTGTAACATACGTTAAAACAGTGCAAAGCTATCCAACATATTTTACATCTTTTGCCAAAAATATTTTAATTCATCCATATAAAAAGATGAGTAAAATATTTCACTACTTGAATTAAAGACATATGACTCAATCCAGAAATCAAATACTAACTCAAGGAGTTCGTATGTTTTGCTCTCTGCTGAGGAGCTTCTTATCGTTGTCAGTTTCCTGGTTTTAATTTTTGTGTGAGCCCCCAATATTTCCAAGGTGCTGTTCTCTACAGCACTTGGCTGGTATCCTAATAGACCTCTTCCACTGCTAATTAAAAACTAAAGGCCTGTCTGTAGATGTGATCCCAAGGCTTTTTACACTGCTCACCTAGCCCAAGAGAAGCTGGACTCTGGTTAACGAGAAAGTGCTGAGACCTCACCTGGGAGCAGGGAATGGGTATCTGAGGACAGCATTCCCACCCTGCAGAGACGTTATTGCCTCTGAGCCTCAAATTAATAGTGCCTGGGTGGGGGGAGCAACCAGTTTCTGCCATGTCTCAGCTGGCAGAAGACCAATAAAGGATTCTGTCCAGCTGGCATAATTTATTGCAGCCACTGGGCTGCTCAATATCACCCTGGATGGGATTGGCAGGGATTGTGCTGTAGAATCTGGGATTTCTCCAGTGCTTTGACACACCTCCCCGGTACTTAGGTTTGCTGTAAAAGAGATACATAGCATATCTGTTGTGGTGGTGAAGAAAACATTTGTTGAAGGAGTCCCTGAATTGGTGCCAGCAGTTCTGTCTTTTTCAAAATATCCTCGAGATCCAAAAATAGCAAATGCACAAATCTGTGAAGAATGATGGGCTATTTTGAGGGTTTTGTTGGATCTGATTCCCAGCATCAAGGAAACGAGAGCAGTGCATTCTGTTGAATCTCTGCTAAAACATAACTGAGAACAGCGATTTGTATCACTTTATACTCACCAGAATCATAGAGATTGTTGTTTGTGTTGCTTTGTTTTGCTGGTTGTGCCAACAGCAATTGAATTTAAGGACTTCATTTTCCAGGAAGTCTCCATCCAGCTACTGAATCGGTGTGCGCATCATTTGCATGCTCAAACAATAGAATGCGAATATACAAATAGTATTTGTGTGCACAAATCAAGTCATTAGCATGTTAGTTAATTTGCATTGCAAATTGAGTGCCAGACTTGCAATATTTGGCTCTCATTTGAGGCTATGAGATAGAGGAAAAGAAAGAAATACAGAAATCTTGAGGCTTTCTTTTCTGAGTTTTCCGAACACTGTAAAACATGATTATTGACATTTCTCCAAGTGTATTTAGTTGCATGGAAAATACAGCCCATGTGTATATACTCAAACTAATCTACTTCAGGCAGGTGGAGACCCAAGTTAGATGGCAAATATAGGAACATGAGGCAAACTCATGAAGCAAATATAGGAATAAACGCATCTCCAGGTTGTTTACTCAAAGTACATAAATCAGATCTCTGAAATAGCCAGAAATGTAGGATATGATGACTTTGCTTACCGCTGTGTTGAAGCAACACTGAATCACAAAAAGCTTGCCACCTCCCTCCCCCTGCCCCCATCTTCTAGAGCATCAGGATGCTGTAAGATCAACTAACAGCTAAGTAGGTTTTTCAGTACGTGACTGTGGGCACAAAGATCTCCCTCATTCTGAGCAAACAGTAGCTTCCATTTTCCCCAGCAGTTGCTGGATTGAGATTGTAATGCGAGTTCCCACACAGCAACCCCCCAAGTTCCTGGGTAAGATTTCAGCTGGAATAGTTTCCTTCTAATGGAGCACAGTCCTTTATTTAAATATTATTCACTTGATTCCTTTCCTAAAGACTTTGCCCAGTGGGACTTCCACAAGCAAAATTCTTGTAGGACCGCAGCTTGTGTTTTCCCTGGAAAAATAAGTATTTGTTAAATGATCAGTAAGTCATGTGAGATCAACAGGCAGCTCACTTCACTTATTTCCAGTAAAAATAACTCCTGGAAACTCTAATTCTAGGAATGGATTAGGATCATATTTTCTGGTTGTGCTTGACGAAAAGATAGGACTTACAGATTGGATCAAGGTCACGTATCACCCACTTCAATACCCAGCATCCCAGATGTTTTCTCAGGGAAGTGAGGAATCTCTGATGCGTACAGATGCTGTCCATTTTCCACCAAGAAAACCTGGGGACGTCTAAGTCCCCAGTAAGTAGAAATGGGCATAAAACCCAAACCAAGAAGTTCAGCATCCTTCCTGGAAGCTGTGTGTTTTTAAAGTACTTCGTTAGCACTCATTACCCATTGTTGCTGATGGATGGATGGAAGTGTCTTATTAATGAGGAGCCAGAGATAAAGGTCCAAAATTTCTGTTTTAAAAGTGGGCAAGATGGTTTATATCACTGCTATAGATATGAAGGTGGAAGAGAAATGTTCGAGATCAGTGAAGATTTGGGTGTGATTTGCCTTTGAATAAAGGGTTTCATTCATCTCAAGGTGAGCTAATACAGCTTGTGCTAAAAGGGATATACAGAAGGACACTGCAGATGGCGAGTGAGGTGGAAGGAGTGCTGTACTAATGCCTTTAAAATCACTTTCTACAAAGTAGATTGTTAATTTAGAGTTGTTGTCGTAGCTGCTATTTTTTAATAGAAGATGAGCCAGAAGACGCATGAGATGTAATAATTACCCATCAAGACTTGACTTTAAAAAAAAAAAAAAAGGAAAAACAACAACCTGAAAACAGAAATAGGAGTTGTGAGGAAAGTGGGGAAAATAGGAAATATAATTCATTTATTCAATGCTGGTATTAAGGGAAAACCAAGGTTAAAAAGAAAGGGAAAAAAAAAAAAGTATGTCTTTGCAAAACTCTAATAGATATGCCAGATCCTCTCTCTTGCTTTCAGCAATTGTGGTGCATATTGTTGGCAGTGGTTCAAAGAAATGAAGTGTTCGTTCCCTGGGAATTGTCTTTCACACAAAAAAAGTAATTAGAGGAATAAAAGAATATGATGTATTAGAAAATGGGAGCCATAACAAACTACCAAGTAAGCTGCCATGGCTAATACTTCTTAACATTCTTTTAACTGCTCTCAAACTTGTAACCACATCCTAAACATTTCACATTTTCTATATCTTGTCGAAAAATTCTGTATGGCCCATCTGATGAGGGCAGAGATGTCAAACATCTAAGTGCGTATTGTGTGTCCTAGTGACAAATATGTTCCCTTGGTGTAGGAAGAGGGCCAGAAGGTACAAAGGGAGAGAGAGTAATCTATTTATAACTTTTACAATGCCTTGTAAGAGGAGATCTTGGGAACTCTTCTCCTGGGGTGGCTGATTGTGCTTTCTCTGATGTGGACTCTGCTAAGTACGGGTAGGAATCCTATTACTGACCACTACAAAGGACTGTGTGGTTTAGTTCAGAATATAAAATTCATATTATGAATGCTGTATGGGGGCGGAGGGGGAGAGGGAAGTAATATTAGCCTTCTGAAGAAGAGGAGACTGTCATGAATCATGCAACAGTGGCTCTCCGGGAGCCACACAAATGGATCAGATTTAAGATTCCTTTCCCAGTGATAAGGTCATCCATAGGGATGCTTTACATTTCTGCAGCACTTCCCAGGTACGGGTCTCAAAGCACTGTGAAGCTCATAAAGGACTGCGATTTCACAGAACCTGAGAGGCAGGCAAGTGTGAGTACACCCCGGGTCCAAATGTGGGGAAAGGGCAGGAACACACAGAAGCAGAGCAGATCCCTGAGTTGGCACCGGCAGAGCCAGCACCACCCAGCTCTGCCCCCCGCTTTGGGATGTGTTCGGTCAGGGGTCGTTGAACCCGTGTCTCAGTGCCAGCACAGTATCTATGAGGGTCGGATGGAAGTCCGTGTCAGTGACTGTCCCAGGATAGGGGTTTTGAAAAACTCCAGGGAAATCTGGTGTCTCACATCAGCCACTGGGTCCTCAGGGCTGTCAGTGTCGTTGCCGGTGGTTTTGCATGGGGCTGTACAGAGGAGAGAGAAGCTGCATCCTGATGGCAGCATCCCAGCCATTTTCAGCATGGACCTGACAGCCTATGGAGCCCCTTCCCACCGCCTGCTTTGGACCTACACAGCCAAAGGCCTCCTGGGACAGCTGGGATGTGTCAGCCGAGGCATGTGGGCACCTTCAGCACAGCCCTGGCTGTGGCCGCGGGACAGTGGCCAGGGGGCCACCGCTCGTGAGGGATGAGCGCGCCTGGCCAGCTTTGGGCACAACTCCTAGTGATGTTACCCCGTCCGTTCAGGATGGATAAAGCAGAAATATCAGACAGAGCCTGCGGGCTGCTTCACTGCCGTGTGACTTCCACTGCTACCAGCTACCTTAGGAGTCAATATTGGATACAGAAACAATGACTCCCTGGGAAAAACCTGTAACCCATGGCTCAGAGTCCCATCAGCTGAGTGCCAGCACTGTGGCAGTTGCATGCTGATACAATATTTCTGTGTGTTTTGGGTAGAGACTAAACATTTTTTGTTGCTTTTTTTTTTTTAAACCTGAACTAACGGCAGCAATAATGAAGTGGGAACACGTCTTTACATTAAAGAATATCCTTGATAGTCTGTGCTAACACCATCTGCAACAGTTCATAACTTAATGTGGACAAATAGAAGGATATCATCTTCAGGGAAGGTTATAACTTGCTCTCTCCTGTGGAGCTGAGTCTATAAGAAGTAAGACCATTTTACTAAGAATAAGCATTGACCCAGGAGAGATTTGTAAGTAAACACCGATAATACAATGTGCTTTAGAAAAAACAGCATTTTTCTGCCCCTTGATCTCACTCGGTCTTAAGCCAATTTTGGCAGGTACTGCTGTATTAAGTGGTCAGTACCCCATAGTGGTCACACACTGTTTTACTGGAGGTCTGACAACAGCTATAGGAGAGATAAAATTAACCCTTTGGCTCCAATGGATCTTATTGCCCACAACAGGGAACACATCAAGAATTTCTAGCTCTTGGCCTCATGGGGTTAATGGCAATCTGTTGCTGATTTCCCTGGACAATCAGAGTAGCAAACACTGGGCTTTTTAATGAGCCCCAGAGGACAATGCTGGCACACAAGGCTGTGAAGATCTGGTCAAACCAAGGAAAAGTAAAATGAAAACAAACATGGACGTTTATTTTCTTAACTCGCCAGTTGCAAACAAAATTTCATTTAATAAACCATGAAATGATTCACAGAGTTTCTGTATATTATTGTAAGAGCAGCTGGGTAATGTAAAAGTTACTTTCCCTCCTCTTTGTTATGCCGTCCCATATCCAGTTCTCATCCAAACAAAGCTGTATTTATTTATATGTTAATATATTTATCATCTTACTCCTTACCATGCTTTTCTGAAATGAGTTTAGTTGTGACTGAAGTCATCATCACACGTAGGGTCTCCAACACGGAGAAGTACCAGCGAATTGCTGGGGTTGGAAGGGACATCGGGAGGTCTCCAGTCCAGCCCCCCTCTCCCCCTGCTCAAAGCAAAGCCAACCTGGAAATTGCATTAGGCTGCTCATAATAGAGCATGAAGGAAAAGCTTTTCCTGGTCATGGAATGGGGCAGATTTCGTGGTGAACTGGTGAGAAAACAGTTAGCCGAGTTCCAGTCTGCTTTTTTCCCCCCTATTTGAAACAAATTGGAATTTACATAAATGTTTTTCAATTATCCTAAGGGAGAAAAATCAGCATGTATTTCCTATATCAGGAAATTATCCGTACTCAGAGGAACACATAAAAAAGTGCTGAATTTTAGCATGTACTTGAGTCCCACTGTGGTAAACGAGCACATGCTTTGAGTTAATCTCCTACTGAAGTACTTTCCTGATTCAGGATGACATACTGCTTGTGAACAATTTTTCTTGTACACATCCTTGATGCATACATAATGCTTGGTACCTGATTTTTTACTGATACCCCCTGTTTTGTTTTTGTTCCTTGATTGGATGAATGTAAACTAGTGGAAAGGGCAATAAATCAAGAGACATTTCAAGACAGCAGAGAAAACTCTGTCACTGTAAATCTGTGAATTAACACAAGATATCTGCAAGACTTTTCTGTCGTTTAGCGAACCAAAAATTCTGTCATAATAATTCAGGGGGTTCACTTGTTCATATGTTTAGAGAAGTCATAGCATTTGGTTAAAGCTAGTTTGTAGCAAGCTGCTGTCCAGAACGAGTGAATGTCGGCTTTGTCTCACAAGTTTTATAAGGTTGCACTGAATTATGGTAGAACAATTAGTTGCATTCCAACATGATGAGGTTCTTATTTCTTTCAAAACTTCCCTCACTGCCAAATATGCAAGCACATCCACTTAAAACAATACAATTACTATTAGATTAAAAGAAAAAATAATAAAATTCTAGACTCTTCTAGTGAGCATCTCCAAAACTTCCCTGTAGGAGAAGATCAATGGGTGCATTTGTAACAGCTCTGTGTGCTTGAGAATATGATACTGATCTAATTGCGTGGTGTTACTGAAACCCATTTCCACACATCTGGGCATATGAGATAGAACATGAGATAGTCCTGTCCTGCCCTTTTAAACACACAGTGATCCCACTGGACTGAGGAATGAAGCAGAAGGGAATTGGTGCTATGTGGCAAATTCAGATAAGCATCGTGAAGGCAATAACACCTGCGATTTCATGCACAATGGCAAATGAACGACCAATTAGCAAGAGGGACAGTGTAATGTGGCACTATAATTACGTTCATTAATGGCACTGCAGGATTATATCTTCACTCTGTGGTTTCTGTCTTTTAGAAGGGAGTAAAGCATGGCTGAAGTGCGGCAATTGAAGGAGATTTTACTAGGGATAAAGGTAAAAGCAAACTGGGTACTGGTTTTCAGCTTGTAGCCAGTGAACTGATGGAGCTTCATGGACTAAAGATCGGTGAGAAGCAGCTGTTGTCAGTATGATGCGCCTGTGGTCTGCCACTCAGAAAAGGTTAGGAGACTCCTGGCTACTCCATGGCTATGGCCAAAAGCAGCAGGAAAACTCCTGTTTGCCAAGCGCTGGATGTGGCGATGGCAGAGCGGGCTCAGCATGGGTCCAGCCCCAGCTTTGGCAGCAGAAATAGGTTTCTTTTTAACCAGGCAGTTAACAGTCACTTTTGCTACCTCCCTCTGAAACACCTGAGCAAACTCAACAGGCAGGCAAGACAAGATGGATGGGTAGTTTAATCCAGTTTTATACACCTGCAGGAGCTGACTCACAGAAGGCTTGTACCTAATCTTTCTATTTGGCATCACAACTCCCATCCCTGTTTCGGTGGGAAATTGTGCTGTTCGGCGATGAGAGACCGAACCAGCCCGATGGACTGGGACCAAGTGGTGGGCAGGACACTCTGGAGACTCCCAGGCTCTGTGAAGGAGCACGGTAACCTTCACAATTCCCAGCCCAAATGACATCAAGAAAACTTTTCTGGGTCTCCTCGTTCACCTTTAATTTAATTTTTAAACATTTAGTAAACACAATTGTCAGGCTTCTCATTAACTTTGGAATCTTATAGTCATAATTTTTGATACACAACATTACTTACCAATTAGCTTGTCTTGTTCGTTTAAATTTCTTCGCTCATATTTTAATGGGAGCTAATGATGCCTTTGTTGACTTATTTAATGTTATGTAAATGTGGCTATAAACTGTGAAGGGTTTAAAGAGCAGCTCTTTTTTTGCTTACTCGTCAGTTTTCAGAAAATGTTGGGGATTCTCACAGTCTGCACACATCACCCTGATGAATAGCAGGAACTAAGAAGGCAAATAATAATAATTCTGTAAGATAAGCAGCAAGAAGTATTGTGTAAAATTTGATTTCTTCTCTTTACTGATGCTTACTCTTTCTTTTTTTTTTTTTTTTTTTTTTCAGTGGAGCCTAAGGGGACTTTGTGGCAGCTAATCTAGTTTATCAGGATATTAAGAAACTGTTAAACATAGGTGGATGTTTAGATTCTGCCACACTCAGGTTGCCAGTTCATGAGGACAGCTTGCTTAATTTTGCTTCACAAAACAGAACCTCTCATGTGTGGTAGTACAGGGACTTTTAATTCAATGTACACTTCCTCTTAAACTGAGATACACACAAGTACATATGGGTGTATATGGAAAATACTCACACACAAACATACATGTGTATATGACACACACACACTTTTCTGCAATAGGTAAATGTAGTTACCGCTACAAAAAATACATCTTTACTAAAGAAAGCATTGCCTCTTGCACATATCTCTGACATTTAGCCCTCTGGAGAAAGCAATGCAGCTTATTCAATATCCCCTTTCTTCTCTACAACTCAGGACTGCTTCCCTTTGTCCCCTTCCCACCGAGCTTTACTGGCTACCAAAGGTCAGCCAAAGGGGATTCCTAGAAACTCAGAGCGAAGCAGGCAGTGCAGCCTGTATTTGGTTACAATTACACTATTGCGTGTAAGAGCTATCCTGATTGCTAACAAACATGTAGAAGGTGGGGAGCAGGGAGGCTTGTGAAACTCTTCAGCAAGGAGTTTGTAACCAATTGAGTACTGATTTCTCAAATCTCATGGTAATGCTTTGAAAATGCACTTCAAACATATCGTGAAAATTTAAATGTTTAAATAGTCATTTATTCTAATTTTCCTTTTGATAGGTACCAGCCAGTAGGCATACATTTCAGCAGCTATGGAGATCTACAGCACACTGTCTATCAATGTGGATTTTAGCACAATTCACTGTAGATTAGGGAACGATTTTCAGGTCCTTATCAATGTTTCAGGAGCTCCTTTAGTTCGATATTTAACAATTGAGGGCTGAGAAGGAACACTTCAAACCATGAATGAATACGTTTTACTTCCTGTTACTATGTAAGATCTGTTCTAAAGGTTGGGGAGCATGTGGCTGTTTTTCTTTAGAACAGATGCTATTTTTACCGCTGTGGATTTACGGAGACAACAGGTCTAAAAGTAGATTTGCAATAAACTCTTTAAAAATTCTTCAGGGATTTGACTTAAAAAAATAAAAGTCAAGCAGATGTGACATTCAAATGATCTGTACATTTTACATGATACATATAAAATCAAAATGCCATATTTTGTCATTGAGGTGTGTCCCGCACTATGTTGTCAAGACTTAAATGTTCCCTACCCTAGCAGTCATCTAATAATGAAAGTAATATTAGCATATTAAATCTGTCATGCCATAACTGCTAGAGAAACAAGTTTAGTGCAGGAGATGTCAGTGATATTATAATAATGCTATCTTTGATTACCAGTATATTGTTTCTTGGATTTTTGCTTTCTTATGACGATTGTCAACTCTTTTATATGCATTTTCAAACTTCCACACTGTTTTTTGTTAAGGATGTTCTGTTGAGCACTGAAAACATACTTCACTTTTTTACCTAGTATGGTGAACAACAAATATATCTGCATATTTTACTAGCTGAAATGTGGAAATATGTATGTATTCTCTTTGATTAACTGTCTGCTATTAGATGAGTTCAAAAGCTCATGTCAAATGCACAGTGGTGCTATTAGTTTCACTGGTATGAAGTTTTAACAGCATCCATTTGCAGGAGACGCAGTACTCATCACTGGTGGGCTTTGAAACTCGTTTCAAACGAGCGATACTGAATCCTTTATACCATAGCCCAGTGCTATCCGTACCAAACGTAGCAAATTCTTAAATCGTCTCTGGCATAACAAAACTTTCTAAGACATGTTGTTCTATTTAAGTTTCCCATGAATGCGATAGGAGCTATGCTGATATGAAGTTCGGTTCTGCAATTACTGGGAACTATTATCTTGTACTGTTTGTTGTCGTTTATTTGTGTAATACAGTCACAGTGCCAATTGGTGCATGTCATGTGTCTTTAGCATAATCCCACTTTCACTTCTTTGCAAGCCCATTGCTTTCTGGGGTCTTTCACTGCTGAAAGGTGGCTTTTTGTGAGTACATCATCAGTGTAAAGTTCTTCAAGGCGTGCAAAAATATCTGAGCAGACTAATGCAGACTGCAAAACATGAGTGCCTTCTAAAAGGAATACTGTTACAATGAACAACCCATAATTGACATTTCAAACATACTTCTCTCCCTCCTCTTATTTTATAATCCAGTTGTTATGTGAAAAGAGGGTGGATTATTTTTTTTTTCATAAAACATCTTTCATAACAAGCAGATAATAAATTCTGTGGAGGTTACTGTTACGATTTTTTGGTAGGAAATCTCATTAATAAAGGTGATAGAAGGATGCTTAGATATTAGTTCTTGAGGGATATTTATTAATTTTTGTGTTTACTGGAAGCAGATGTTAGAAGTACTGTTCCTTGCTCTCAGATTAAATTCATTCTGCCAGTCTCAGCTGCCCAGCAGTCTCTGGCAGAACGTTATGTAGTTTTGGGAAAAAAAATGGAGTCCCAGTCCATGGTGAGTGGAAGTCAAGCTTATATAGCCCACAGTTAAATGGAAAATTATCGGGGCTGTGACTGAACATGCAGATTTCACAAGGTCCCAGGAGTTCACATAAATTCAGATCAGTCCCCAGGCTTTTGCTTCTTCTTCAAGTTTGATCTAAAGTGTCTTAATCTCAGGGGTTTTGAAAGTAGAGCAGGAAAACCTGATGAAAACAGGATTCTGTTAGCAGACTACTTCTAACTGCTCCTGCTGAGGCTGAAAGTTAGGAAATAACAAATTCATCTGGAAGCTTGGTTGAGAGACTAGGATTGCTGTATCACACTTCTCTTCAAAGCGAGAGGGGTGAAAGAGCGTGCAGGCAAGGAGCCTGATGACCGAGAAAGTGCACCACAGATCATAACAAATACGGGCATTGCAGCCTATTTAGGTTACTCGCTGGGAGTAACCATGCCTTTTGTGCTGAGATCACCTTGTATGTGCTGTGTATGTACACGAGCAGACGGGGAGAGGAAGGGAGAAGGCTGTATTTTCTTGCAGGCAGGTAGAGGTGAGGGTGTTTTGTAATCACACACTCAAAGGACAGAGACAGATAAAAAGACTAAAAAAACCACCACAATTTCTGCTGTCTGTACTGAAAGAAGCCGTCTTACCATAGCTGCCTCCTTTACTTTTTCTGTCCTTTGTTTATACTTCATCACAGAATTCACTTGTGTAACACTTTGCATTAATTAAATCGTGCAAAGGCTAGGCACTTGTGCCTTACCAGAGCTAGAAGCACCCTGTGATTTTAAAATGAGTTGTGTGCAGAACGTACGAAACCCCTGCTATTCAATCTTACTTCTAATACAGCAAAATGCAGCTTAGATCTGCAACAGGCCAGTGCGCTTCAGACCCAGCCCTGCTTAGCCCACTCCATCTGCAGTTGCTGGCAAGTGAAACCAGAGGCCATTAAGAAAGCTAATGCTTAGCCATTTTTGTTGATGGATTCAGCACTAGAACAATATTTTGCAGGGAAGCTGGACAAAAATGCTGTTAGTTCTCATTAGAGATGGAAGAACTTTGTGAAGCTAGAGGTTTTTGCAAATCAATCATATTGCTTTTTAGGTACGCAAACTGAGCCTGACTTCACAAACCATTTTTTTTCCCTGTCATTGAATTCTCAGGGGGTTTCCCCCTCCCTATACCACCGATGATTAATAAAAAGGAAAAAAAAAAAATATCCAAATGTTTTTCTAGCTCAGAGGAAACCTGTTCCTTGTGTTAGCAACAGTAATGCCCACCCTTTACAAAAGTAGACCTTGCAGAAAATAGGATAGGCTTTCTCGCTGGTATTTTTACTTCTGTTTTTATCATTTATGCTTTTAATTCTCTCTTTTTTTCCTTTGTGATCACTCTCTGTTCCCAGCTGTATGCTAGCCCAGCTCCTCTCCTTTTGCACCCATGCTTTCCTCACTCATAAATAAATTTCCCATTGAGGTTTCTATTTGAGTCCAATTTCCAGTTCCATTTTTTTCATACAAAATGAGTTTGTGTGTTTACTAAATCTTATGGGTCGTTAAGTGCCATTGTAATAAGGCCTCTGTGGTTAATGTACATATTTTCTAGAAGCCCGTCACGCTGTTGCTATAGCTGAGTACCCAAGCCTCCCATAAGGGGAAACTCAAGATGCAGGGGAGGGAAGGGGTAAACACCAGACAGATTTACTGGGGGGCTAATGGGCCTTTGGAGCCCATAATACTCCTCATCTTTGCAGTGCTGGCAGCCCCTTCCTCCCAGCAGCTTCCCTCTGGCTGCTCGGTCCCATCAGCTAAATGCAGCTGACTGGCCCGTGACCAATACATCTGGCACAGGAGTTGTTGGAGCAGAGAAAGTGCAGCAAATGCCTCTTTTTCTCCTCTCTCTCAACCCTCCTCTCCAACTTGGCTGAGCTTTTCTCCCAGGAGGGGAGCATGCCTGCCCCTAGGCATACCGTGGGCTGGCTCCATGCCATCTTCTTGGCATGAGCTTTGCATACCTGACCCAAAAGGTGAGCATGTGGGCAGGCTGGGGAGGTGGAGAGGGGTGGACATGCTCTGCCGTGATATGGCAGGACCGTGGCCATGCAGACGAACAGCCCTGTGTCTGCTTCTGTCAGGGAATAACTCTGCCCACCTCATTGCACAGATCCCGTATATTCTGTAGTAACCCTTACGCATGGTCGCTCCTGGCATACGGGTGCAATACACATACTGCACCGCAGTGGCACCAAACACAAATCATTGGAGGGGGGTGGGGGTAGAACATGCTTCAGCTTTGCAAAATACGCTGTTAAATATTTATTCTAAGTGTATCTGTACCATTGTGTGATTAAACCTTCTCCATTATTCACAGCAATAGATCCGCTTATCATAATGACATGCCGTCTTTTGAGCATTAAATACCATCTCCAAGTTGCTGTTTGAGTTTTTTTTCTCCCCCTTTTAAAAAATACTGAGCTATAACAGTCTGTTTCTTACTGAATGAGTTGCTGCTCATAAGTGAGCAATCAGCATTATCTAAATAAATGAAATATTCTTCGGGGCTCAACAAAACGCTTGTTAGGTTGAAACTAATCTGTAGGAAATGAATGGCGTTTGTTAGTCTTTGAGAACACAGAAGAGATTCAGTTCGCGTTAGTATTTCCAATAGTGCCAACATAAATGTGCGAGTCTCTCAGATACAGAGCTTGTTATTGTTATCAGGTGAGGGGTGGAAAGGAATGTGGCGTTATGTAATTCAGAATTATTATTTAACACGGAAATAGGCTGCAGAACCCATTCAGAAAAACTAGTTAAAATGTCCAGCGGATGCTCTTTAGGGGCAGCAGAAACAGCCCTCTATGCTGGGGGCTCCCAGGATGCTGCAAATCCAGAGTCTGTGGAAGCCACTTGGACTCAGCACCCTGGAAAAATCAGTCCAAAATGTGATTTACTGAGTGGTTGTGCTGTTTCATGTTGTGTGTTTTTCATTATTGTTTTTGCAAGCAAAGGCAGGCTGATAGGAGCTGCTCTCTTGAGGAGCATAATGAGTGTGTGATAGCGAAGCTGGCCTGCACTGCCACGGCCCCCGGACTCTGAGAAAGCTGCACCACTTTCAAACCTCACAAATTCCCAGAGACCACCGTGCAGCTTTATCATAAAACTTCTGATTGAAAACACGCAGCATCTCACACTGCTCCACAGCCCGTATTTGGCCCTTTGAACATAGCTTGGACCACCACTCACCCACAAAATGCTGTTCAGAAACAAGCCGTGGACCTGCTGGTTTCACTCTCATCTACATTCCACTAGCATGGTGCTTTCTACATTGCTTTGTATTTCATGTTCTGTGTTTCTTTTTATGTCCAAAATAGCTTCTTAAGAGTAACAAGTGTCTTTGTATTTTTGGTCCTTCGTAGACCACATTCCCTGGTAGACTTTTCAAGCCATAGTGAGAGGAGAGATGATCCAGTGCTATGAGTCAGGGGACAGTCTTGCTTGACAAGAGCCTTCTGTGGGACCTTGGCAAGTCATTTAGGCTGAAATAAAGGTACTGGGGAACGTAAGCCAGGTGAGCTGCCCTTTGGAGCTGCTGCTTGCAAAGTGGCTAGCAAGGAAGCTGCCTCTATCGGATGTTTAAATTTAGACTTCTGGAGATGAACCTCACCTTCAGTAATTAAGAGATGGCAGTTGGAGACCTGGACTGGTTTTTGACTGTCTGCTGGGGTGAAAGGATCCATTTTCGGTCATCAGATCCTGTGCAGTTCTGAGCTAAGATATTTTCAGTCACAAACTTTTAGGTACAAAAGCAATTTGCAACTTAGAGGGGAAAAGACCTGACATTTTAAAGGCAAACTATCAACTAAAATAAAGTGAAAGGATTATTATGTGCATATGAAGGATGGGGAATAAATGAGATATTTGTAAGTGACATATACAGATTGTTCATGGAAAAATGATTGCTATGAGTAACATGAAAATTAGCACGGTACTGCACTTTGGCATGCTCATGATTTTGCTTCTATCTTTAGAGCTTGCTTTTATACTATGGCCATCTCAGTAGTGCCTGAAGTTTCTCTTCCTCTCTGTTTTTGAAGATATTTCTTTTGGACTTGTGAAGGCATTAGATTATGCTAGGTAGCACAATTCCTGATATTGAAGTCTCAGCACTGACCTGAAACCTTAAAAAGTTTTCTGTCATTCTGAAAAGCCTGAAAATTCAGTTGGAAGAATTTCCTGAAGACCAAGCAGGTGGTGGACCAAGGTGCCCTTCTTTGGCCCTAGATCTATAACACTAAAATGAACACCCATGTCCAACCCTGTGCCTTCAAAGTTCTGCAGGATGTGCTCAACGTTTAGCAAGGTCTTATCTACCATCAAAGCCAAACTGAAGCACGTCCCTGCACACTTTGTTGAGCAAAGAGCCTTCAGAGGTGTCACTACAGCCCCAGGCTAACAGCCTTCTCTTTCCCAGATGTACTAATTTCCACCATTAGTCCGTCCCTCAAAATAAACATGTAGCATGTTTCTTAAACAGGAGGACCAAGCTGGAAAGAGGATGAAAGACCTTAGAGGAGGCAGTGTGAAAAAGTATGGTTATTAGGAGGTCAAAGTCAAAGAAAAATAGAGCTGCCTCGTCTCTGAACAGTGTGTTTGTGCTAAGAACTTCTAGCACTGTTTAGTTTTGTTTTTCTATCTGCCATTGACTGTCACATTTTACAAGTTAAGAAACATGTTATTTCTTTGTTTATTTTGTCAGTCTTAGATAGTCTCTGGAGGGAAATTATATCACTGTTTCAGTGGAATAGATTTAATTTGTTTGTGTCTTGTTGTCTATAGCATCTATCTAACTACTTATCTCTGAAGTTACCTCTCAGTCAAAGGTTTTCTGTTTTGTTCACATTTTAACAGGAGGGAATTTGCACTTGATTGCTTTGAACATTTTCTAAGTTTGGTCAGCTATCTATGTATTTATTTTTCTGTTCTAGTGAGAGAAAATGGGAATTTAAAATGTATGGAGCCAGCAGAGGTTTAGCTGCGATTTGTTTCTAATGTAGAGGAAAATTGCCCAAGTAATCTTATCCCATTCATACAACTAATATGGCTATGAGGCTCTGATGTGTTGAACAGTAAACACCATGCAACATACCCTTAAGAACTGTGGCTTAAAAGATTTCTTATTTTCCATCACACGGTTCTAGCTTTCGATGAATAAATATCAGGTCCTGCTTGCATTAACGTCCATGGGAGTTTTCATGGGTTTAAACAGGAGTAATAGAAGTTCCTAGTTTATAAGCATATTTTATAAAAATGATAGTTATAATGTGTTATGGAGTTAAATGATACCACTGGGTAGCTATGTGAGGAGAAATATTTCTGATGCAAGCAGGCTACAACAGCCAATTCAGATTGAGAGTATATAAACCCACTATGAACATTTGGGCCAGGGACATCATGCATTCTCCAAGAGATGAGGGCTTGAAATCTGGAATAAATTTTTACTGTACTCTCCAAAAACCAAAAATTGAGATATCCATGCAAGGAAATGCTCTGACCCGTGTGATACACAAGACATTTTAGATGACTACGGCAATTTGTTTGGGCTTAGTATCTGTGGGTCAGCTCACTCACACCTTCATCAGGCAACATGATCTTTGAGCAAACTTTTATATGTGCATCAAAATCCCAGGGCTAGGATTGGAGAAGATGTAGGAAAGCATGGAGGAAAGAAAGCATTACATGTATCACCTTCCATACCAAACCATAGGAACTCAGACCTTGTCCCACTATCATCATTAATGCAGTTTTCAACTGGCACATGCTGAAATATTTAATTCTCTTTACGAAAGTCAAAGTGAAGCACATAGGCTACGTTTGAATCCCGTCTTTGCAGAATTTTAGGGACTCTCTCCTAATCAAATCTTATTAATCAAAATATCTTGTGACATTTGGCTCTGGCATTTCACACCCGATGCCAAGCATGTTGTAAAGTGGCAATTTAACACATTGTCTTGCAGGACTTTTAATGGATCAGACCTCATACAGTGGCTCGTTCTTCCAAAACGGTGGGAGAAACTGGCAGTTGGCTAACCTGGGGCTTTGCAGAAGGGGTGGTTTTAGGCACTAACCCCACCATATTTTATATTTATCTTTTGTAAAATTCTTCCCTGAAATTACAAAATATTAAATGTTGCTCATTCATCTGATGAAACCTACACATTTGACTACAATTCTATTTCCTATATGGCACCTACCTCCTTTGCCATGTCCCCACTGTTCCTTTGAATCTTTTCCAGATCCAGTGGTCATTGAATTTACATTCTTCTCTGGGCTGTTAATGAGTATATTGATTAATACTGGCTCTGGTATCAATCCCTGTGGGAGACCAATTGATACTTCTCTCTCTTTTGACATAAAACCATTGATGATAACTCACTGGCTCCTAGCTGTTGGATAGATTTTTGCCTACCTTATTGTATTATTATGCAGGCTATGCAGCTCCATCCTTCCTATTGAGTTCATGTGTAGCTCTAAACTAACAATTTACTAAAAATCCAACTATGTTACGTCTGCCTTAATTAATTAAATTCTCGGTATAATTGGGCCTGAGCATCTTTTCACAGACCTGTACAAGCTATTACATGGTTCTACATAATCTTTACCATTTATTTTAGGTTTTATATCCATAGAATTATGGGATAAATTATGTTGGAAGGGGCTACGGAGGTCACCTAGTCCAAGCCCCTACTCAGAGCAGGTTTTATTACATCAGGTTGGTCAGGACTGTGTCCAGTCAAGTCTTGAGCACCTCCAGTGGCGGGGGTTACACAAGCTCTCTGGTCAACCTGGTCCCATATTTGATCACTTTCATGCTTAAAAAAACCACCCCACCCTTCCTTGTATTTGATATTCCTTCTGTTGTTCCACCTTGTGTCCATTACCTCCTGTCTTACTGCTGTGCACCTCCAAGAGGTATCTGACTCCATCTTTTCTGTATCAGGCAGTTGCAGGCAGCAATAGACTCTCCCCTTTATCTTCTTTTTTCCAGGATGAGCAAGTCCAGCTCACTCAGTTTCTCAGCTCCAGCACTCAATCAAACTTGTGGCTTCTCTGGGATTTGCTCCAGTATGTCCATGCCCCTGTGGTAACTGGGAACCCCAAACTGGACACAGCGCTACAGATGTGGTCTCACAACTGCCAGACAGAGGGGACCACATTCCTAAGACCTGCTGGCTGCTCTTTTGCTAATACAGCCCAGGATGGAGTTGACTTTCTCTGCTGCTTCCTAGAGAGCCAGCCTGCAGTCTGTACTGCTGCATAAGGCTATTTTATCCCACGTGTCGAGAATTTTTGGTTTTGCTGAACCTCATGAGGCTTCTGCCAGCACATTTCTCCAGCCTGTCCAGGTCTGTCTGAAGGGTAGCCCTGCCTTCTGGCATATTGACCACTCTCCCGGCTCTTTGGTGTCATCTACAAACTTGCTGAGAGTGCACTGCATCCCATCATGAGGTCATTAATGAAGACATTAAGCAGTAGTGGTCCCAGTACTGATCCCTGAGGGATGCCATGACTTACTGGCTGTTTTCTCTAGAAGCGTGATAGCTGATTTACCTCTCATGGTGGCAAGAACTAACGGTAAGAGCCAGGGACAGTGGAAGGAGCTCACTGGCATCAGCATGTGAATGAGAAATTGTGACACTTCTTAGCTGAAAGCACTCAGGATCTGCTCAGAGAGCTGGGGTTAGGCTGCTAGCTGGCAGCTGAGTCTCAGAACAGCTAGGTGTTTGGGGGGAGACAAAACTAGTGCTGCCTTGAGGGGCAGATTCAATACCCAGACAACTCAGTGAATCTGTGGTTCTGTAGATTGGGCATTTCATGGTGTTATCACACACCAGTTCCAGCTCCCAAACTGATGGGCAACAGATGCAACAGAGGCTGTTGCCGTCTGTCAAAGGCAGTGTGGACACAGCCCTGGGCTGTCTGTGCTATGGGCAAAGTTCATATTTCAAGTTTTACGTGGACCCATACACATTGGGACAGTGGAATGGACCCACCAGATCGAAGGACTTCCCAAGACATCCCTGCTGTCCTCTGCAAGCGCAGGCTTGCCTCCTGGACCTGTTGCCATACCAAGCACACTCAGCACAGCTTGCATAAATATTTGCTTACTTTGGAGGCTGCGATGTTGCTCCTTATCCCACTATCTTTCTAAGTGATTATGATGTGGGAAAAGAGCCTTTTCTTAATACCTTTGACACAATAAACATTCAGCTCCAGTAACTGAGGCCCTGATTCAGTAGGAACCCTTACTGGGGAGGAGTGCTTAAGCAAATTATATCTCCACGGAATCAATAGGACCGTGGCATATGCTGAATGTTTAAGCATGTGCTGAAGTGTTTACTATTCAGCCCCTCATTTAGTTCCCATTTAATTAAACAGAATCAGATTCTCAACATAAGTAAATCACTGGAGTTTGTCCCAAAGGAGTTTTCCCAGTTTGCAATAACTGAAGAGTTGATCTAATGTCCCAACTCTACTTTTTTTCAAACATCTAGGTACCTATCTGTCTGTCTGTCTGCCTGCCTCATCTGTGCTATTTTTACCTCCTAAGTGATAAACTATTCAAAGGAGAGGCACTGTCAGAAGCAGCCCAGAGGGACACAGGTCTCATTAGTTACAAACGAAGTTCTGAGCCTCTGGTAAATGAAACGAAACTTTTCTATTACTGTTCCTCAAGTCCAAGCTGATACAAGCATCTCTGCTTCTCCTAATACAGGCAAGGATTTCTTTGGAAGTTTCGTGCTTCCACTCCAGATAAAAGCAAGTCATTTGCTTCTTTCATCATGTCACTACTAATTTCCAAACAGTCAAAGCTGCTGCTAATTTATTTACTGAACACTGAAGCCCTGTTAGCAGGGGCTGCTACTGAAACTGCTTTCTGGCCTTCGGCTTTTGTTTGTTGACAGCCTGATTTCCCAGTAGGCCGTTTCCACCTGTGTTTCTGTTGTTTTTAGTGCATGTCTTTCTTTCTTCTTCCCAGTGACTGTCTCCCAAATGGCTCCTGAAGGCTTTTCTCATCTTCCCTGGCTCTCTCATCCCCTTCTCCCTCCCAGCTGCAAGGACTCTCAGCTCTGCTTTCAGTCATTCTGCAGTTAGTGGTTGTCTACGCTGCCAAGCTCCCATGGGGCATTAATTTTTGTTTCAAGGACAAGATTCAAAAGAGTTTGCTACACACAGGTTGCAGGGTGCACCTTCAGATGTGCCTTCAAATAGACTTTGGAGATTTGAATATATGAGCTTCTGAAAATCAGTTTTTAAATTGCAAGGGAGGCCTATTAAGTGCTGTAAAAAAATTTTTTTTTTGCTTTTCTATTTTAAAAGCTGCATTAAAAAAATGATTTTTTTTCCCCTTTCCTCTCTCCCATGACATTGGGTGGAAATAGAAATTAGGAGACTGGCATTTCCCTTTAACTTCATGCATATCAAAGGGAGAGAGATGACAGGATAAAATGATTCAGAGAATGGGCAGCGCACTCTGTATCTGGAGGAGCTAGTGAAGAAGCTATTGAGATGTTGCAACAGTTTCTTTGCAACAAGTCAGTGTGCCAGGAGTTTTAAGTGTGCAAGAAAGGTTCTAAGATGATTTCCATGAATTGAAAAATTTGGAGACTGCACAGCATTGAGGTTTTATATACTATGATTTTCTTTTAATTTTGCTACTTAAAATTCTCTGGCCTCCTGTGTGTGTGTGTGTTGGGGGGGGGGGGGGGGTCATATGCACTTCATTTTGTACGTAACTTCTGGTTTACACTTACTTCACTGTGAATCCAGCAACGTATGTAAATCTTCCTGAGGTCCATTATGAAAGGGCTCACAACTAATGTCTGTTATACTGGGCTTCAAAAAATCTCCTTTGCTTGCATGTTAAATTCAAGTGGGATTTTATGGCTTCAGTTTTGCTTGAAGACTTGGTTTCTAATGAGTCCATAAAACTCAGCACACAACTGCTTATCTTCTGGCTTAAACTAGAAACTGCGGCTTGAGCGGGGGGGTGTTCGGGTTAAAACTGCTGAGCCTTTGATTTCTCAAACTCGATGCTCGCATCCAGTGAGTACTTCAGATATTTTTTATTTTTTTTTCACTTTGCCTCAGTTTCCCATTTGTAAAACAGAGGTGGTAAGACTGTCTGACACCAAATAGGCAGTGTGACATTGTTCAGAAATAAATATTGATGGGAAAATTTCCAAAACAGTCCTCAAAGCAAAGCTGGAGGAGTGCGCAGTGAGCCTCGAATGCCCAAAGACACGTGCTGTGCCAGGAAAGCATGCCTGCCCGCAGAACTGCAGGCTGGACATCCGAGCTATAATCCACTGACCTTGAGTGAGTCTCTTAACTCCTGTGTCTCTCCAGTTCCCCAAAATATTACGATAAGACTAATATTTACTTACCTCACCGTCACATAGTCAGAATGAATTAATGTTTATAAAGTACTTGGAAGTCCTCAGGTGAACGGTTTCATAGAAGCGCGGAGCAGAGCACGCATTGTCATTTCCTTGTAGATAAATACATATCATTTACATGGGTGTACGGAGCTGTTCACACAAGCATATGCAGTGTCTCATCTCAGTGCACTCAGGTTAGCGCAGGATATAAGAACAAACCCAACAGTCCTTGACAATTCATGTCATTTTGCTTTGAAATGAGTATATTTTCTCTGAGAACAGAGCTTATCATGTAATCTCCAATGAAAGTTATGTTCTGCCTTTTTACAGTTGCCATGATGCAAATGTCATTTGTACTCTCCTTCTTTATGAAAGTTAACGGTTATTTAAGAGATCAAAGTTAATTATCACTAAGGAGATCATTTTTACCTATCAACCCACTTTTGTAACCCCACTATCACAAGTAGAAGCTTTATGCTAATCAGTTTTCTAATTTCCATAAATTACTGATAGAGTTACTTTTTTTTTTTTTTTTTTTAGCATGAAAGTAGATCTGTTGGTGAAAGCTCTTGAGAGGTAAAGAGACAGAGACAAAACGAGGTAAGGTGCATTTTCAGGAGTTCACCAGCTAAATGTGGTACCAAGAAAATAAAACCCAAATCGTTAGTTTCATCACATCACAAAACTTGTAGATGCTACAGTTCCCCTGCACTGCAGAAATCTGATGCACACACATTGTTTCAATTTAACATGGTGATAGGAATGGAATCGAACGTGAGGATCACTGTGTGACCCTATTACATGTGAAGTGTCTCTATTAGAGCTGCAAAGACAGCATGCCAGAGGAGCTGAAATCTGTTGATAGAAACAAACAGATATACCTTTTTAAAAGCAGCAGTCGGAAACTGCAGTGTGATCTAAGCGTGTTCTGCTGGAGAGGGCAAGATAGTCTGTCCTAGGGGAAGATGATATTAAGAAAGAAACCCCTTCCACTCCATCACAACACTTTCTGTACAGTGAGATTGCCAAATGGAAGCTGCTGCTGTGGAAGTTGTTACTGCCATGACTGACAGCTGCTGTAAAATAACCTCAGCTATAGCACGGAAGGAACAATAAGAAATCAAAATGAAACAGATGCGGGTATTTTGGGTAGCACCTTGGTCTAAAAGTTGAGTAAAATAATTGCTTAGTAATTAACAAGCTTGTTGCTATGCTGCCTCAGCCTTTTAGACCGATGCTGTTGAATTCCAGCATAAATTAAACCATCTCCAACTCAGAATCTACAACCTAGAGCTGAAATTGTGTCCATGTGTCAATTGAACCACACCGTGCTTTTGGAGCTTTGTTTTGGGTTGGTAACAGAGCAGTTTGTCTTCTGGTGGGCATCAGTAGATTTCTGTTTGACCACTGCTCTCTAGAGTAGGGAGGGACCTGCGCTGTCGTTTTGGTCATGTTGAAGTCCCAGTGTCTTCTGTCATTGCCCTGTGTCTGTGGCATTTTCTACAGCATCCCTCTTAAGCCAGATGAAGAGCTCAGCTGTTGGTCTAAGTGCCTGAAGCACTTTCCTTTTCCCCAGCTCCAGGAAACGGTAGGGCAAAGCCCAGAGGGACCACGATCAGTGCCGCATCCCCCCTCTCTGTCACAGGCATCCTGTATCCCTCAGAGCATCGCCTGAGCGGCCCTGCCACCCCAATGGGTCTCCAGAGCAGAATGTAAGGGGTACCTGAACACACCCCAGAAAGAGGCAGTCACAGAGGAAACTGGAAGGACCTTAGCTTGCCCCTGGCTGTGAGTTTTTGTGTCACTGCTTAGTGAAAAGACACACAAAATCATATTCTCTCTCCATTTTTTATTCGTTGACCTTCACCTCTCCTGCATGCACGCACCTATTTCTCTTCAAACGCATGAGCCATCCCACTGAAGCCAGCGGGACCCTTCCAGTGCTTCAAGTGAAGCATGCATATGCCTGGATCTAGTCGATATTTACAGAAGGCTCCTTTTGAATTGCCTTTTGATTATACACCTGTGTCAGAGGGTTGTCCCTTATTGCATCTGTGGACAGTGAGGATCAGTGTGACTTGTCTCCGTGTGAGAAAGATGGCAAAAGATTGCAAATATAACTTTTAACATTACAGGCCTTTTTTAACTGTCATGTACTGCACTGAACTGTATATTTGTGGTTGAAAGGGAACATAAACTATGATGCAGAGCACTAAAGGATTTGGAAAATGTAACCTTTGAGCGTATGGTTTGGGTTTTATTATCCCATTTATTTATTCTGCTGGATATCTGTAGGATAATATGATCAATGAGTTGGAATCCTTCTTGTTTCTACCAACAACAAATCAAACCATTAATAGGCCAATAAAACCCCAGGATTTGGAGAGAGGGGAGGAGGGGAAGTAATTGCATTGTTCTGATGCTAACGAGGCACATCTATCTTGAAATAACTGATTAAAGCTGGTCTCGACACGAGGCCTTTGCACAAAAAAGCGTGTTGCTAACGTACAAGGTGTGTAGTGCTGGGGCTGCGGGAACACGAAGTCGGGGTGGCAGCTCTGTGTTTACTGCACGCACTGTGCAAGTGGGATGTGGGAAGCATCTCTGCTTAGGGGGATTTCATCCTGGTTAACCCTTTCTCTACAGCATAGCGACAGGCTCACAGCCCGGCGGGTCAGGAGCAGGCAGGGTTCATGGGGCACGTTGTGCGGCTGATAAATAGTTCCAGAGATGCGTGATTGCATAATAATAGCCACATTCATTCACCTGCCTATCAAAAGCGATGCATTAAAGTTTGAGTTCTCTTCCCCTGGGTCCACGAAGAGACATTTGAGTGTTAGCTTATAGTCTTTAACATTCCTCCTAGCAGTGGGCTAAGTGCAGTGGGGTTAAACAGAGTCCCTTTTGCTTAGTAATCCATTAGCTAATGGGTGTGTAAGCCCATCAATTTTCTGTTTATTCCCTAACCCCATTAGGGTACACCTGCTGTGCATAAAAAATACACCTGACAAATCAGAGTGATAGTTGAGATAAAATAAATATCAAGTGTTGTTATAGCTGATCCATAGTGTTTAAAGCAGAAAGGGCATAACAGTGATTTGTGACGGCGGAACAAAATCGTGCGTGCCGGCTCACAGTAGCTTGAGCAGGTTGATGTAAACCCTCCTGTGATCTTGCTCGTTCACCTGTAGACTCCAGCACGAGACTGCCTCTTTCACCAGCCCCACGGGCCCCTCTGGAGGGCTGGAGTTCACCTTCAAACACCATCTCCAAGCGCCTTCTGGAGATCCACAGCACTGCTAAGTGATAAATTAATTATTTGGGGGAGGGAGGGTGAGAGCTTGCAGGCTGCTCTCCCACGAAGGCAGCCAGAAGCTTCAAATCTGTCTCCAATACCAGGCCATTTGTTTTGTCACTTCATAGGCTTTATTTATTTATTTATCTTACAGCTCGCCTTGTGATTAAAACTGTTGAAACAGCTGTTAGCTGGTAGCAACTTTCGCTGTGCCGTTTCCTGACGTCAATCAGGCGATGGTGGGGCCGCAGCAGTGATGGGAGCTGCCCCGCGATGCTCTGCTGGGGCTGGGCGAGGGGCAGCAGCATCCCCAGCTGCCCCCGGCACCCCCGGGGCTGCTCCCATCAGGCAGGGACGGTTGCAGCAGCCGCACACCCCATGGCACAAGGGGTAAATAAGGGGATAACAGCAATGAACCTGCAGAAGTCGTTGCCAAAAGCCGTTACTGAAATTTAGAGGTTATCTGAAATTTAGGTAGAATTGGGGGTTTATGTTTAAAAAAAGAAAAAGCACACCATCGCCTCCAGCTGGGGGGCTGATGATAATAAGATGAGTAGGGTTCTTGGTTCAAGGTGGTTGGTCCAGTGTGGAAAATTCCCTGGGGTAAATGAATGGGCTTTGAATGAGCCAGTCTTAGGCTTTATGGACGGGAGCTGGATGCCCTCTGCCATCAGGGTACTGAACAGCTGGGCCAGGGAGAGCAAATGGAGAACAACATGGTCAGAGAGTCACTGCCGTCTGGGCTAGCAGAGGGTGGAGAAGCCTTGCAGTCGTGGTTGGGGAAATGTGCACAGAACGTCTCTCAGGCTGGGGAAAGCTTAGGAGCAGGATTCTTGTACCAGGGGCACAGTGTAACCTCAGGTGTGAAGGCAGCCGTGACCACAAACGCTGCTACTCCTTCTGCTGTTGGAGAAAGCAAACATTGTGCAGGCTTCCTGCAATCACATCAGGCACCTCAGGGCTGGGCGTGCTGGCTGTGACAGGCCTGCTGACAGCTGCTCAATCCACAGTTGAGCAAGCTGAAGAGCTCAGCTTGCATTTCAAAAAAAACACCCAACCACCAACTGAAAGGGAGTGAGAGAGACCAGGTCAACCCAGTCCTGCACTGGAGCCAGCAACTTGCCCAAACGCTCCGTTTGGGTAAGGCGGTGGAGGGAGGGTTTGGGAATCTGGCCTGGGTTGCCCAGACTGTGCAGATTGCCAGTGCTGCTGATGGGCTAAGGAGCAGTGATAAAGTGAACAAAGCAGGTCATTGCTGTTGGGTTGTATTATCCACAGGCTTTGGCATTTTCCAGCCGAGTGCTTTCCTCTTCCTTCCCGGCCCACTGCTGCTATTACTTTTACATCATGACTGTTGAGGAGTGTATCATTCATAACATACCTATCACAGAGAGACTCCTTTTTAAATGCTTAGGGAGATAGAGGGCTACAAACCCTGGGAAATCAGCTATGCCTAATATATTATGTAGAAGTTCTGTAATCATTATTGAACTAAAGTGCATTGAGTAAGTGGATAAAATCAGTCCCACTGTAGCATAAGTCTCCAGAGAGCACAGATAAAAATGCCTCGCACTTAAGTAGAAAAAGGTAACAAAATATTTCCAGTCCCGGCAACTGCATTTTCCCCTCTATATAAATAGGGAACCCTCAGGAGAAGGCAATGATGCAGCAGAGGTTGAAGGCAAAGTTAATGGTGGCAAGGTGGGGGAGCGAGGCAATGCCTGGGGCAGGCTGACGGTGAGCAATGCGAGCAATGTGAGCAATGCTCTGTGGAGATGCGGCTGAAGGCAGAGCCCTTCCTGGCAGAGGCAGCCAGCAGGGAGGCAGCAGGGCACTGGGCAGGACCTCTGCAAAGCTGGGGGGACAGTGTGGGTCGGGGAGGGAGCAGAGGTGAAAGGTGCAAGACAAGAACCTTCCAGATGAGCCTCTGTGCAATGTTTGTGCTCCCCTTTCCTCTAAACACTGCAGAAAAGTGAACTTTTATGACAGGGTTCATCTTGGGGCTTGCTTCCCAGAGCTTTCCCAGGTTCTCATACAGTGTCCCACCTCAACACACACACACATCTCGGCATTTTTGCACCTCCTGGGCTGAGCTGTCGCCTTCTTGCAGGGAGGCAGCCTTTCTGGCAAATTTTTCTTGAGGTCATCCTCAACCAGACAACCTGTGCCCCTTCAGAGCACACTTGTACGTAGCTACAGACATAATCAGTCCCTGCCTTTCTCGTACGCTTGGTCAAGAGCTGCCAGGCTGCAGTGAATCACCACGACATGGTGAGTTTCTCATACACCAGCTGTAAACCCACTGAAACCCTTGTAAGGGCTTCCAGTGTAAGATACACTTTGACATGAATAAATGTGGGAAAATCAGCGGTTCAGATACTTTAACAAAAAAGGAAGTGAACAATTTCATCCCCCTTATACAAAACAGTTTGACTGGATTGGCATGTGTAGGACAGAGTTTCTGTGTGTTTCAGGAAAGGGTTAGGTGATCATCTAAATAATGATTTTGATGGAGATCTTCGAATGTGCATCCACATTAGTGATGAAGTTTGGGTCATCCATTGAAAATAAGGAGAAAAATATGTGTCAGAGCATTGTAATTGCTATTCTTGTTGTAGGCCTACACAAAAAAAGCCACATGGAATTGCAGTCCCTGCTGTTAGGCTGTGACCTGGGTAGTTATCGGCATTCGCATCCTGGAATGACTGTATTAAAGTTTTCTAAGATGTGTGCTATTTCACATGACCTGCCAATCATGTTGGAGCAGTGCCATAAGCTCTGCTCTGGCTGTATCCTCAAGGGCACCAAAGAGAGGAAGAGAGAAGGGGGTTGCGGAGCTGGAACTATTACTTATTTATCTAAAGTATTGACCTGACCTTCCCTACTGAAATATCAGCATTAGATGCTGGGGAAAAGGGATACCAGAGCTAGCTCCTTCTGGGAAACAGAGGTGTCAAATGAGGCCCAAATGAGGCAGCATCCCCTTGAGATAATGGCGCGGGCAGGGAGGGCAGGCAGGAGGTGGCAACGACATGAAGGAATACAGCTGGTGGGTGGGCAAAGATGCAGCAACCCAACTGACCAGGTATCTTGCTGAAGCTCTGTGTCGGGCTGCTTCACAGCATCTCTGAGATGTGGTCTTATTGTATGGAGTGGGCTTTGGATGTTCACTGGTAAGTTTTGAACTTTTTATCAGTACAATGGTAATGAGGTGTGTTTGTGAAGGGAGAAGGAAAGAAGCGAGTAGAAAGTGGTATCTCTGTAATTTTGCTGTGGATGGATGGAGCTAAGCAAGTAAAGGGTCACAGCTCTAAGATGGTGGGATGGACAGTCCTCGTGGACTCCCCATCACCCGGTCCGAGATATGCACCCAGGCCTGAGCAAGAAAAGTACAGAGTGAAATGGAATTGGGAAAAAAAGCCACTGGGATTCTCCATGAAAAGGAGGGCAACTCTCAGTATGATACTAGAAGAGCTTGGCTTGCTTAGCACAGCAAAGCAAAGACTGTAGCAGCATTTGCTGTATATTTCAGAGGAGAGCTAACACAGGTGAGAAGATATTCAAAAGCACAGTGCTGGTGCAGGACGAAACTGTGTAATGTTTTCTGTGCACTAGAGGAACGGGCTTCAGGGACAACCTCCCTAAAAGAGTAATGAGGGCAAGTAAACTAAGATGCATTTTTGAAAAGCCTCGGGTGATGTGGCGTTTGCTAAAGCTTTCCCAAAACCTTCTGTCCCCTGAAACTGGAGGAGTCTGGAGCTGAGTTGGGGACCATGGACTCTGTGGGAGGCCTCCAACCCATCTTTAGTACAGCAGCACAATGTGTATATTTACAAGAGGACTGGGGAACAAGGGGTAGCTGCTAACAGGAAGGAGCTGAGGAAATCAAGTGTGTAACATGAAATGTGTCTTTAGCTAACCCATGAAATGGCAGAAGATACACGGGCTGTGATGCTAAGCAGGGTTATGTAAATGATTACATGAAGCAGCTGTGGCAAGAGCCTGTAGAGACAGACTCCAAAGGGAATAAGCAGACACACAGACAAGGCCAGGAAGCTAACAGAGAAGGTAGCTCATTTTGCTGAGGTGTCTTTAAGCTAAATAAAAAATTCAGATGCATGCCCATACAAAAATACAACCAATCCCACTGCCAGATGCAAACTGTTAAGTCAAAATTACTACTACAGTTGCTGAAAAATTAAAGAAGCCACCAGTCTGGAGGGAGCAATAAGCCTGGCTGTGACACACCTTACCCTAAGCCCCCACGCCTACATATTCTCTGTGCCGTAACAGAAGACACTCCACTCCCTTTTAGCATATGACCCATCAGGGGATCTGTGTCTCACTGCAGCCATACCTGAATGTGCACCCTGCCACTGGTCCTCACATGGTTTGGGCTTTGGGGGCTTTCTTCTGGCATCAAAAAAGCAATGCATCACCTATAACAGTACTGTCACCCCAGGCGAGCTCAGTTTGGGTTGTCAGATGAATTGGTGGGGCTGACCAGCAGGCTTCAGCATCCGTCTGAACGAGAAGCCTGATGGTTCATGCCATCTTACCTCCCCTAGCACCCGCCACCTCCCCTTCTTTTTCAATGTGGCTGAAATTTCAGACAAAAACGTTCTCACTGGATCCAAAGGGCTGGAGCAGTGCTCTGGTTCTGCTGCTCCTAGGACAGGTTGCCTAATATTACATCCTGAATTCCATCTTTAAGACAGTTTTTCAGCCACATGTGACCCAACATCTTCCTAGCAAGCTGAGCACTCCTAGAGCCCTCGGCTGCAGTGAGAGCTGCCAATATTCACACCATTTGAAAGAGAACCAGGAGAATTATCTCGGGCAGAAGAAACAGATCTCTTGTGCTGAAAGAGTAAACACAGTTGGGGTCTGACTTTGCCAACAGCTCTCTTTAATAACTACTGGAGTGGATCTGCTGCCATTTAAGAGCTATCCAACGCTTCACATTGCAAGAAGCCAGTCCTAGCTGCCTACGTTTTTAGCAAATTTATTTTTTTGAAGTAAAATTTAATTTAATTTAAACTGCAACCCCAACATCCCTATTCCTACCTTGGAAATGCTTGGAGCCTTGCCTTAGGTGTGGTGTTTAGAGAGTTTTGATTGTCCCCATACAGGTCTTCTGTATGACAGCCACGCTTCAGGCCCGGTTAAGTGCCATTATGTCAACCTTCCACATGCCAAAGGTAAAGCTCCTTATGGTCCTCTCCTGCCAGAGGAGTACAGAATGAAATTAAATGCCTGGAGTCAATTTAGCAGCTGATGGATTTGTCATTTTGGAAGGGGTAGCAGAATGGAAATGCTTTAGAAGAGCCTCCTTCATGGTCAAGCCAAGGAGCTAGTTACAGCTCAACATACTTTGATACAGTTCTTGGGGCTGGCCTTAAACAGGTCGCTTAAGACCTGATCCTGGAGGTGCTGCTTAAATAATACCAAGATGCAAACCTAAATCTCCCTGGGACTCTGGCACTGGATCTAATATGCCTTTGTCTTGAACCTCATGGTCACTGAGTTCAGAGAAACACAACTGGGTACCTAAAGCTCGATAGGCTCCTGAAATGCGCTAGAAAAATACATTGGCCCTTCAGGCAATCATTAGACTAAAGCAATGAAAATAATAACAATAACCATAACAGGACAAGTGTTCAGCGTTATAAGTGAGGATCCTTTGAAATCCAGTAGCAACGGAGGAAGGAGAGTTTCCGTGCACTAGCGTTCGCCATGTTTCACTGTGCAATTCCATGAATTTCTGCTTCTCCTTAATTTCAGAAAGACAATTCAGTAGCCTCTGGCTTCTGTATTTTATTTTTTCTCATCTACTAGCTAGCAGAAGCAGAAAAATAAACACACAACTAGGAGCTGTATTCACAGACAGGAAGTAACTTTAATTAAATATTGTGAAAGTTGAAAAGTTTTTACAGCTTGAATTTCTGCAAAAAAATTATAACAATCTCTACAGTAGTTAGTTTCTCTAACAATAGAACTGTACAGTGTGTGTGTCTATTCAAAAAGATTTAGATAAGAAGGTGAAAGGTTAGTAGTTTCAGAGATGACTTCATTTTAGCTGCATCCTAGTACAACTGTGAGGAAATAGGCATACTTTATGCAATCCAGTCATTGTGAAGCTTCACCTTGTTAAAACTGAAATCTGAATGTTTCCACTTAAAGCCATATTCTGTAAACAGCTGTATCTTTTACTTTGTAAAAGATAAGGGTGGCACAGGGGAGATTTTTATAAATTCCCATTCATCAGATCACTATAAATAGCTGCAACAAAACAAAACTATGCACATTGTCAAAGGATCTTTGGACACTGGCGTAGAAGACTACAAACATCGATGGCTAAAACTGGTGTCAAAATTACTATGATTTTGAGTGGAGCTCTACAGGGGTAATTGATGGTGTCACTGGACAAAATATGGCTTTAAATTTGATTACAGTGTCGTGCTGTTGCTTACTATGTGAATTAGAATAATCGCTTGGAATACAGAGAAGCAATTAACTGACGTCTCTCACATTTTCCAGTTTTCTCTCCTTTTATTTTCTCACCATGAAAAAAAAAAAATCCTGTTTTCTTCCCTTCCCCCCAGAGATCACATTGTGACATTCTAGTGAAAACCATTGCAAAATTCATACAGGAAGCATGCACAGTTGCAGCATCGTTGTAAATGATTTCTTGCTCGACTAGAAAAAAGTTATATTGTTTTAAGGTAACAAAACAGTTCTTTTGTGCTTTTCAATTCCTTTTTTTTTTTTTTTCTTAGAATGTTAGTGATGATTGACAGTTCTGGTGCACAGTACAATGTACAAGTGAAATGAATATGATTTGCATTGTTAAGGCATCCAATCTGCTGGTTTATATTTATGTGAAAGACAGAGAAATATACAAGCAGACTTAAGAAAGAAAGTATTTTCATTGAGTTCTATGAAGTTTCTCCCCATATTTAATGCACAAAAATGCGTCACTCCAAAGAGGAGAAATCCCATGCATATTAATAGAGTAAAACAGCATTAGTTTTTGTTAAGCCTCAAAAGCAAAGGATACATTTTTTTTTTAAAATCTACATAACTAAATGCTACAAGAATAATATGCTACTTTTTGCCATATATTGGAAAAAACTTCTTAACTTACAAATAATACAAAAATAGACAATGGCTTTTGGGTGGAAATTAAAAAAAATGGAAGCATGGTTTTAAACAATACTAAAAAAAACCCAAACAAACTATAAATGAAATGTTTTAAAATCACATTTAAACAGCTAATACAACGGTGAATGACCAAACAAATCAGCACTTTTCACATAGCAAACATACACAATAAAATAAACTTGTAGGGGACAAAAAGCAATGTACAAATTCCAAAGATAAATACATTATTTATATGGATATTTTACAAAATCCCCTTTAAAACAAACAAACAAAAAACAGAAACAAAAAGCTTTTTTTTCTTTAATTAATTTTGCAAGTATGTGCAAGCTAAAGGTAGTGAGCTCTTTTTGCAAAATATGCAGTAAAATTCTTTTTTTGTGATATTGAAAAACTGTCTTAAGACATTAAAATGTATAAATAGAACAACAACTTTGGCAAAAAATCACAAAAAATCTACAGTATTTATAACTACATACAAAACACAACAGCAAAGAAAAAATATCAGGTAATGCATCTTCAGAGCTTTGCTGCCTTTTTGACTAATAGTTTTTAAGAACACTTCCCAGATAATGATAGCAAAATTTTTGTAAAACAGAAGCTATGGTTTTGATTTGAAACCTTCCTAACAGCGCCCGCCCCCCCCCCCCCCCCCCCCCCCCCCCCCCAACTCAGGTTTCCATTTACTATTCAAAGCAGTTACCTGTTGCTTAATATATTATGATACAAACTGAGGGGGTCGACTGATACAGGAGCAATCCTAGTGGGAGGCTGACAAAAACATGTGCTTTTAGCTTGTGAGGGTGCAGAACCGTGGACCAGCCTGTTCTCAGTCTGCCCTGTTAAGACTGAGTAGGTCGAGGGGAGAGGGGCTGCGCTGAAAACACCCCACAGTGGTGGCCGCAGCCCGTGTCGTTTGGTGGCTGTGCAAAACCCAAGTGGCATTTTATGCACAGCTCAGGTGACACTGAGCTTCAAGAAGGCCACTCATTTGGAAAGATGCTGATATACAAGCTAGAAAGCCACGCTCGTCCAGTTCTGCAGTTGTAGCAGTGTACCTAGAGGCACTGGATTTTCAGTTCAAGAGGAAACGTGTTTGTTACTCGCATCCTTACCTTCCCTTTCACCAACTTTTCTTGTTGCGTTATTTACAGAATTACTTAGCCTGATATTAAAGACAGAGGCTACTAATCCCACCCCTCTTTCCACCCTCGTCATCCAAAAATACCAGCTTTCTAGGGAGTTATATCTATTTAATTAGTACATTAAAAATGCATCATATTAGCAAGTCACCACTGGATAAGCAACCTATATGAGCCGACCCTTAATTAAATGGCCATAATTCTTCTACGAAAAACTAACTGGCACTTCTATTCTGTCCCATACAGACTTGTATGTAAATGACACCACTTCATTTTTCTTTACATAGCTTTTAAAAAAAAATACCATAAATTAAAAATGTGGAGTTTCATTTCTAGTGTCCCTTGTGTAATTGTATGATTTATAAAAGACAAATGGTGTTGAGTTAAATCAAGCCTTAAAAAAACATAAAAAACAGAAGGAAATAAAAGCAAGCCCCCGCTCCCCCACAAAAAAAAAAAAAAAGGTGGATTTTTTTAATCAACATACAATAAATATATCTCCCAGGTATTTGGGATGGACAACTTGAATCAACACCTTGCAATTGTAGATTGTTAATTTCAGTATTTGCAAGGATGGTGATTTTTGTTTTGTTTAAAAATCCGCAGTTATTGTAAGATCCTTCTTTATTTCTTTTTTATTTTTAAAAAGGCCTGAGTAAAAAGTTCCACTCTGGGACTTGTATCAGATTCTCTCTGAAGCAGAATTCAACCTCTTCATTAATAAAATTCTTCAAGGCAATTCTTTCACATGGGGGGAACAATCATGCCAGATATAGCTGTCAGAAGGAAAGGGGAGGAGGGGGGAGAAAGAGAGAGAGAGAGGAAATAAGTTACTTTTGTGCATTATCAAGCAACTTTTTAAATCCTCAGAGCTTTTAAACATCTACTAGCAATGTACTCATCTGAACTATGGATTAAATTAATATATAAGTTATCAACCAGTAGAGACAACTATGTGCACAGTAATCACGGGAAGCTTTATTCTGATCAGAAAGTGGTTTAAATCGCAAGTGACTGCTGAAATTAGTGATTTTCTTGCAGAAAAAGTGCTCTTCCCCTGATGTCAGAATCGGATCCCAACTTAATTTTCTGATTTTAGCTTCAAGATCTCAAAATGCACAGGGGGCTTAAACCTGACCCAGCCATTGCCACACATTCTACTACTCTTTAAAGCAAAGCAGATACTTGTTCCACATGAGAGAATGGCTGAGGTCCCACAGGGCACCAGTATTACCGACCTGGCAGGGTGCTTGTTGCGTGAGGCACACCAGCAGTGGGTCATTCTCCTATGCCAGCTTTCTCTTACAAGTTCAATGTTCCAGCCAGGGACATACGTATGTATTTCCAGGTACTCAGAAAAGGACTTAAACTCTCAAATCCAATTTTCAAACTGCAATATGTCATTAACTGGTGATTTGGCAGACTGGCGTCTCATGGGTTTCATGACACTTGTAGCAGACATCACCAACTACATTGAGTGAGGCTTATGATAGTGTTCATTTAGAATGTCTTCTCTTTTGTTGGCCAAGTTGAATCATCAGTATTTCTTTGTTATTATTATTATTCTATGTTGCTTCCCAACCTAATTTTCTATGAAATTACCATTCCTCACACTCCTTAAAACTCAACAGGTACAGTCTTCCTTACAGTTTGACCTCCAGCTTGGTCTCCCTCTATTTACCAGGGACTCTATGCAGATCAGACATACCAAGTGTCCAAGTGGCATACTGTGAGCAAGCACATCATTACAGGAGGTAGACGTGCAAGTTTATGATGAAAACTGTAACAACAATGGATCTTAAAAATGCCAGTTGTACGGTTGTCTGCCAAAAGGTAGAAAACAGTCACCTTCATGGGCACATTATTTAAATGCTAGAAGTGCCTGCCATCTCAGACATCTGGACATGTAATTTCTTAAGGAAGAACTCAACCCTGTGACTGGTGCTGATTCATTGTGCTTTAATTACAGCTGCAATTATTTGATAAGAACAGAGCCAAAGTAAAAGACTCACAGATTTGGGGTTGGAGGGGGAGAGGAGGGAAATGTTTTCTGCACAAACACCACCATATGTGCAAGAATTACAAGTCTAATCAGCAAGGGGAGAACAGCTCGAGTAAACTGCACTGATTAAATGAAATAAAATGAGAGGAGAAAGCGAGAATGCAAAACACATCCACATGTTTGCAACAGGCCATCCTCAGAGGTGACATGTTGCAACTATACAGCAGCATTTCGATTCTTGGAATTTATCATTCAGCAATGGTTTTACGTGGAATCACTCGACTGAGTGTTTCTGCTCCAGTAAGGGCTCTTCAAGGAGCTGAGAATGAGGATAAAAGGGATAGAGAGGTGAGTTAAGTTGCTTTAAGCCCTATAGGAAGACACTTAAGTGAGTAGCATCGAGGACGTGTCTGAGACTTTCCTTGTTGAGGTATTTCTTGTCATGGGCTTTTTTTGGCTCCACCATGGAGATAATCTGAGGATGCATTTTCACATTATCTCCACAGCTATGCTGTCTCCTTCATCTCAATCGCAGGATGAATTTGATATTGCCTTTTTTAGAATCCTTGCTGATTTAATCAACACTGGGTGAAAAAACCCAGCAGCTTTGTTTAAAAGAATTCTCAAAAGCTTTTATCTCACCAGTGTCTCAGACAATAAGTTCCGAATCCTCACAATTGTGCTGTCCCCGTGGTACATGTGACTGAAAATGAAGCCAACCCAAGCCAAGCAATGCTCTCCCTGCTCTGCTTTTGGGATTCTTACACGTGGAGCAGGGTATGGACCCTGAACCACAGACCTCTATGGCATCAATAAAATAGGTGTCCAGCAATGGACACAGTCAACCAGACTGTAGTTCTGCTGTGGCAGCCCTTCAAGGCAGCAACCTGCAGTTAAGGGTGAGAGTGGAATTTTCCCTTCCTGAATATATGAAAGACTCATGTAGGCAGGGACCTGAGACACAGGTTTTGTCCCAGTTCTCCTTCTCGCTCATTGTATTAGATCAAGCAATTTGATTTGTTTCTGTTTCTTACCTGAGGATAACAATTTTTATCCCCATTAGTTATGCACTTGCAGACTTCTGGATGGCAGTTGTTTAGCAGAATACAGGGGTGGGACTGCAGTGCTTGGATGTCGGTGCTGTACGTTACAGCGCAGAGAAAAGCAAACCTGACAACAGTGCTCCCTCCTTTGCTGCTCAAATAGGCAAGAAATTAAGCGATAGGAACGGGTAGTCTTCCTAGATGTGATGAGTGCAACTGAGCAGAGTCAAATGGATAATTACTCCTCTGTGCATAATACTTAAAACGTTTTTGTCCTTTTCAGCCCTTGCTAAATTCTAAATTTAGCAAAACTGTAAAACAAGATGTTGTTTTGCTTTAGAAAAACTATCTACGCTTCAGAAAATGTCAAAATATTATTCCAACAAAAAAATATTGCAAGCTAAATGATTAATCAGAACCAAATCAATTTCACCAAAAAGTGGTCAAGAGTTGGCTCTCTCGGGACAGCACAGCTGTCTACCCTGGGTCAGAGCCCGAATAAAGGTGACATAATCGCAGCTCCTCCCTTTATGACTCAGACATTTCCCTGTAGTTACATACCAGCCATGCACCTTTTGCCATTGGAAACAAATAGTACAGCTGCAGATCTTAGCTCATTTTTTTTCAAAGCATTATTGTTTTTGAAGAGCTCTGAAATTCTGAATTAAATTACAAGGCAAATGGATATGATATCTTTTCTGCCTAAAAGCTTTGATATTTCCATTCTTTCCAAGCCTTCATTTATTTCACTCTATAAGTGTATCACATAAGTGCTGCATCTAGTCATGCAAATTCTCTCAGCTGTAGCATGTTATTGATCCTGAAAACAGAGATATCAGTGGGAAACAGTGTAGGTATGAGATCACACCACCTCCAAAAAGGGAGGGCAGAGAGTAGAAAAACTCCCACCAACAGCCATTACTTCTTGCATCATATACTAATTTGTATTTGCTGCTAGCAGATTACAGAAATAATGTATTTTGAGTTTTCCAAAATTGCATGGCAAAGAGAACAACGGGTAAGCCTAGCTGTTGTTTTAGTGAGTTCTGCTGATATCTAAGCTACATAAGGAAAGCTTGATTGCTTTCTGATGTATCCGGAAGCCCAAGAGAGATAAGACAGCCTCCTTATACATGGTTGTTTATTTAAGCAATAAGGCACAACAGGCAGTGCATTTCTGAGTGATTATTACAAGCCTCAGGTGGTGTCAGAAGGCATGGGACTAAAGGCTGTGTGTCTTTAACTCACCAAGAAGTTCAGTGATGACCTAGAAATGAACCATTTCTTGGTGTCTCATTCCTAGTATAAAAACAGAGTTGCTAAATAAAAATTAGGGGGAACACTCAGATCTGTGTGGTTTCTGGGCATTACAGGTGTGGATGTGACATAATGAGGAGGCAATCAGCAAGACCCAGTTGTGTTCAGTGCTCTCAGCTTGTTCCATAATTGTTTTTCGTAACCGAGTATGCGGAATCCAAGAATTCTGTGTCTTGTGAAAGGAAAACAGTGCCTGAAAAAGCTTTCTGCTGTTATTTGCTTTTTCTCTCCACCCGCAACAGCAAGCTGGGACAAGGTAAAGAGAAGAAAAAAACATTAACATGTTCAAAAGCTTCTAGCAGTCAACTCTTAGCTCCTTTTTTTATTATTTTTTTTTTAATTTGGAGGTGAAATGTTTTTAGCTCTTGCCTTTAAAATTTGTAGTATGTCGGCAGTGCCAAATTTTTTAAATGCACAAAACTTAACCTCCTAAATGCTACAGCTCATCTGAAAATTTTGTTGTGTTTTATTCCTGACACAGTCTGTGTTTATAACAAAGTCCTGACCAAAGGTATGTAAATTCTGCTTACACATTCCTAGTATTTTCACAATTTCTGTGTGCATGTGTGTACATCTGCAAGGATTCCTCCCTCCAGTTCACCAATGTAAAACATACTGAGGACAACGCTTTCCTTCAGTCACAATAGCTCCCAGCTTTTATGAATTAATTCCTTCCACTCTACTTGTATATAGGCTTTTTTGGCTGTTAACGGTGCTATCAACATCATGCCCACGAGCCCAGTGCTTCTCTTTCCAAAGGCCGTAGAGTGACATGTGGAGCCTGTGGAACCATCCTGCCCCTGCTCTGCACAGCTCCTTATAAACATGGTTTTAAAAATGATGGGTTTTATTCCCGGTTTGATGTTCTTTGGATAATTTGCACAGGGACATGGAAAAAAAACCCAGAGCTCAGGTCTGGGGGAAGCACAATGCGTACCGCACCATCTTTCCCACCTCTGGCACAGTTGGAGGCTGCTGGCTGCATCTGCTTTAGGGAAACTCCTCCGTCTAAGCGAGCATGAAAATATCTCTCCCAGCACACTAAGGCACAGTGAGGTAATTACACAGGAAGGTTGAGGCACAGTGTTGTAAAACAGGCTGAACCAAACAATGAAATGGGCAGTGCTGGTCTTTGCAGCATCCTCGGTTTGACAAGCTTTTGTCTGTCACTGCCTCGGCTTGCATCAACGCTTGAAAACGCATTTAGGTGCTAATGTTGGAATACTTTGTAATGAGAGGGGAAGGGATGCAGAAAGGAGCAGCCCCTTGATACCAACAGTTGAATAGGCTTTCAAAAAGGCCCTGCGCCATTTATGGAATTAATTGGCATAGAAGTACATTAATCAGTGGAAACTAATGTTTGCCCTGGTATGAGTTAAACTGGAAAATGCTGCTGTTAGTTTGTAATGTGTCTTCTATTTATGAAAGGCAAAGGTTTCTGCCAAGCTCTGTAACGGTCTATTTGCTCTCAGTAGGATTTCTGCACAAGTGTACTATGACAAAGGAAAAAAAGGAAGGGAAGATTGAGTGACGTACTTCAGGAGAAGGCCAGCCCCTGGAGAGACCCTGCAGTGGAGTACTTGCTAGAGTCCACAAAAGACTGGTCTGATAAAGGACGACAACAGGGAATAAGAGAGGAAAGAAAGAAAAAGGATGGTATTAGTAAGCTGAAATATTACTCGTTTTTATCATAACAGTAGGTCTGTGCTTTAAAAGACACAGCCTCTCAATTCAGCAGTATTAGTCGAGTTAGAGATAGGGTGGTTGCCAAATACCTGCATGGTACTAGGTGGGCTGGTGGTGGAGTCCAGTTACTCTTTACAGGAGGAAATTTTAGGACAGAGACCACCAGCAATCCCCCATTGTCTTCTATCCCCTTTGACAACTCAGTGTCGCTTAGAGCCTCGCAAGGCACCAGGAACTCGTGGTTTTGAGAGCAGCCATCTACGCTCCAGACTTGGTTTCACCTACCTTGCAGGCTATTGCCATTGGTGCTGGTGCAGGTGGGAGGAGGAGAAGTTTGCGGTCTCACAACAGGCGCAAAAGCACTCTTCTGTTTCACGGCTGAGACCATGTTGGCTGGTGAGAAGGAGAAAATCCCAGAGGAACTGCTACAGTTTGAGGGGAGGCTAGTGGACGAGGCCATTGTTGGACTTGATGGCACAACTAGAGGAAAAAAAGACACCCCGAGAGGCATTCCTTAGCATTAGATAATCAGTAGGCTGCAGAAACAAAAGAACTCTGCTTCTTGGATGCACTGGGTCTGATTTCAAATGGCCAAGGCCTTTACTGCAGTTAGATTTCTGGTTGTTCACAAAGTACGATCGATCACTACAGGAAACCTGCTTGTTTTGTTTTGTTTTGTTTTGCAGGTCTTCAGAAGCCATAATTCTAGGAGCTTTTAAACACTCACTTAATTCTCTGTCACTACAACTTTTCATTCTTACAACAACCCTGCCCTGCCATCCCATTTCAAACTTTTCTAATGAGTGGTATTAGCCAGTGCCTTGGTCTGAAACGGTAACGTCTTTGTGTAGTGGATAAGAGGGAATCCAGACTGTGTAGGTAACTCAGGGATTACAAAGCTGATGGGAAAGAACAGTGATTGAAGTATGAATCTGAATCTGGAATTTTTAACTTGGAAAGGTTTGAGTTTTTAACTGGCCTCCAAACCCACCGTTTTAAGCCATGCTTTCCTTGTAGCAAGATGGTTCCAGAAAGACCTACAGGGTTTCAAGCAAACTTGCAGAAGGTAGAAAGTTCTTAGTGGTGACCCAGTCAATGTGCTTGCCAAAAGTCAGCAAAAATGGTTGGATTTCTTTCCTCTCTCAAACCCTGAAAAACTAGGGTTCAGAGGAGTTATTCTGAAAGCTGTGAATATATATACACAAACATATATATACATGGAGGCTGTCCAGCATGAAGCAACCAGTGAGATGGCTGCTCTGACAGTTTTATACTCCTTTGGTCTCCTGGCTCTAGTGTGTTCAGTTTCTGTTGCACAAAAGAATGTGTGGATAACTGACAGAAGTCATGTGTTTTTTTTTTTTATTTCTCTAAAAGGGAGAAACCACTAGAACCTTTCTCACAATGGCCACAGATGTTTTCCATGTTATAACTACTAGCACTAAAATCAGTCTCCACCTTCTCTGTGTCCATCAGCTTTGGGAAAGTTTCTGCTGTGGGGACTTCCTAGGAATTCTCAGAGACATGAAAACCAGTCATATTTCTCACATGGCCATTTTATTTATGCACAGGAATGGAGCTGAATTCACCTGAAACAGAGAATTTTGAAAATGAAAGTCTGTTTTATAATGGTCAAGACAATTCTCCCAGAGGATCTATGATCAGCATCTGAATGAATACAGTCAATACAACATTCTCATTCAGAGCCATTGACTGGAATCTCAGCTGGAATAGGTAAGCAATTCTGGTATGCATCAGATGAAGATCTGGCTTTAACTACAAGATTGACTATAATAAGAGTCTTTCCTAAGTAAATGTAGATCCTTTTTTTTTTTGGTTTTTGTTTTGGTTTTTTTTTCAAAACTGAATTGATTGTCCAAAATGCAAAGCTGTTATATAGGAGATTCAGTTTGTAAACACATATTTACCATTGAGGTTTTAAGTGAATTTGTTTTTATGAAAATAAAGCCAATTACTTTTATAGGCAGACAATACTGCCAGTTTCCCCTCTTATCCAACGAAAAATAAAAAGGAAAGGACCAATAGTAAGATCCCATACTTTCATTGTTCATCCTGTTTAGAAACTGCTTATATGCACAAGGAGACTATGAATAATTACATATTATAGAGTAAAATTCCTATAATCTGGATTTTGCATTATTATTTTACTTGCATTTTACGTAGATAAAAATCACCCTATTTAAGTTCTTATTTGAGAATCTGATATCATATTTGTTAACACTGAGGAAATCAATTAATGGAAATTAAATGTTCAAAGTTTCACAGTCTGACAGATACAATCTTAGTCTGAAGTCACTCTATGTCTGGAAGTACTTGCTAAGGGAGAGCAATCAAAGCACCTAAATTGAATTGCTACTATACAGCAATTAGTTTATTGATTTAATTAAGAATGCCACCTTTTAATTTTCAGGTCATGATTGAAGTATTTTCTGATTCAATGGATTAGGCATTAGCAGAATGACAGATCAACCAAGAAAACCTCCCAAAATATAACTAGAATAGAGGAGCAGGGCTGGGAAGTGAAGTGCTATTCTAAAGAGGACTTTGTTCATAAATATGAAATAATACACTGCTAGAGTATTTTAAATGCATTACTGGCATCTGCTTCCAAAAGAGATGTCTCATCAATCATGTTATATTATGAATTCAGAGTGCACAGATTCTATGACAGTAAATTCAACTTAATAAGTAAGGTACTTTGTAACATTACATGTTACATTATTATTAGAGTACAAAAATAATAACTGGTTAGCAATTCCCACTTACAAGTACTAGTTATGTGGGTAAATATTTTCTTCTAAATTTGCAGCAGCTAAGAAGCCTTGGAAGTAACTTTTTAAATCAGGGTTACTATTCCCTTTTTAATTCTGAACTCTAGCAATGCAATTCACAATAATTCATTACTGCTGTTACACCATTAAACTTAAGATTTGCTGCGTAAACCTTGGTATGTTCAGCAGTCTGTTTGTCCTGTCCACACTAGGGTCTCAGCCTGTAAACCTATTTATATGATAAGACCTTCTGGCCTGATTCTGCTAGCAGCTTTCTACAGATGTCAGTGGAATCCTTTATCCCACGTGAGTAAAGTCGGAGGAATTGGACAGGTCCTTTTCATTTAATTTTCTCATGTGAATAGGGACTACTGATCTGTGTGAGAGGCAGCAGAAGACGTTCATAGGCTTTTACCAATAGAAATGTATTTATATTTAAACAGGTTACTAAACCTTTAATATCAAAATGCAGAAAGTTAGCCCTACACATAAATATTTCCATAACTGGGACTGCAGACCATAAGCTCTTTACACCACGGAATATATGATTTGTATGACTTACATCTTTGTGGCATTCGCTGTACAGACACTAAAACACAGGCTCTAAGAGCCATTGTCACATTTTACTGACTAATACTAAGCTCTTAGTGAAGTCAGTGTAATACCTACTTACAAAGCAAATGGAGTATAAGCAATCAAGATTAGGCCCAATAGTAATTCGTAATTTCTATAAAGGTTATGAACATATTATTTGCTCAGAGGTCTCAGAAACATCATCATGCAGCTTATGGAAATGTCAGTCTTATTACAGTAAACTTTTCTGCCCTTCACATCTTACAGCTGGAAAAAAATATTATTCCTGCAGCAAATATCCTTAGCTTCCTTTCATACCTACTTCAGCAAGTTGTGTGCTGACAACTGACCATTAAGCCACTCCAACAGACCTTAAGTCACTTATGCCTTCCCTGATTTCTAGCAATGTTGAGGACAAGGTTTCTTATTTACAGAGTATATGTTAAGTTATGAAACTATCAACCCAAATCATGAGAGACATTATCCTTTTTAAGCTCTTATGAGACTCCCTAATGATGATGATGATGATAATAATAATGGTGATAATAATAATAATAATAAATAGTCATAACAACAGCAATAATAATAATAATAAAAACCAGATAAAAGCATTGCTGGCAACACTAATGTCTTCAAACCGCTTCAAAGGTCAGTGCCTTGGAGAGGAGAGAAAGGACCAAGCTCTGTTTCAGTGCTCAAAATAGAAACTAAATATTGAGTATCACAGAAAAGTCACCATCTCCTTCTAATGAAAATATGCAAAATACAGAAAAGCCATATGATACTCACTGGCATAGGGAGAATTGGCAGCAGATCCATTCAGGAAGGTTGGAGAACCGCCTAAATTCGACATTCCAGCATTCCCATAGCCATTCATGCTTGTTGTGACAGAATTATAATTTGTCTGCTGAGGGGTGGTGCTTGGCACATAGCCATGAGGCGACACGCTGCTTGAGTTGCGAGTAAAACCTTTTGTGGGGAGGGAACATATTTAGAAATTGGTATTAGCCCGATGACAGTTTCTTACACAAACAGCTACAAGCAAGTAACTCTGGGCTACCAAGCCAGCAGCCTAGTCCAGCCGTGGTGTGCGTGGGGAGTGCCAGGGCTGACCACCACTACCACTGAGTAACTCAATTTTATAGAATCAGACTCATGCAATGGTTTGGGTTGGAACATCATCTAGTTCCAAACTCCCTGCCATGGGCAGGGACACCTTCCACTAGACTAGGCTGCTCCAAGCCTGGAGCATCTCCAGGGATGGGGCATCCACAGCTGCTCTGGGAAACCTGTGCCAGTGTCTCGCCACCCTCACAGTAAAGAATTTCTTCCTCATCTAATCTAAATCTACCTCTCTTTTAGTTTAAAAACATTACCCTTTGTCTTGTTGCTACAGACTCTACTAAAAAGTCTGTTCCCATCTTTCTTAGAATGGTGAACCTTCGCTGCTGGGAGCTCAAAGGGGGAGGAGGGAGCCTACAGCCTTCAAAGCTCCTCAGGCAACCCCCACCCTCAAGCAAAGGCTTGGGTATTACAGGAACACTCCCTCTAGTAGAGGTGTTTGTAGGAAATAGAGTTAAACATGACCTACATTTTCAAAGTGAGGAGTACATACCAACTTCGGATACGTTAACCCTCTTCTGATGTCGCTCTCATTTAATGCATCTCAAATGAGATGCTCACTGCACACTTTAGAAAATGTAGGGTGTATTTCTCAAAGTAGTGGGATATCCTCAGTCTTTTTGCCCTGGTCTGGTCATCATGTTGGTAGAAAATGACTATCAAATTTGGCACCAAGTTAAAATTTTAATCTCTGCCTAATTGTGGAAAATACTTTGGGGAAAATTAACATGCAAACATGAAAAAAGGAAGATTTGTTTCTAGAAGCACAGAAATACAAAATGCATCTTCACTCCTAGAAGAAAAAAATGCCAACTTTTCTTCCTACCACACAGCAGATCCATAAAATATTTTAATCTACAAATCACTTCTATTTTTTTAATGTAATGCAAAATAATTTTGTCTGCCTTTCTAGAAAGCAGCCTTATTCTAATACTTTCACATTAAAGTGAATTTTTAAGTTGGCTAATAAATAGACCAGAGCAAAGGAGAGGGGAAAATGCAAAGGGTTCTTACAAAAATGTTCTTCACATTTTTTAGAATTATTCTTAACTGTAGGAATTAAAACAATATTGCTTTTACATAAAGTGAAACCCACTTTATTCTAAAAATTAAATAAGCTCTGAAAATGTCTTTGTAAATATTTCTATTTTTTGCTAGTTTCAAAATCTAGAAAAATCTCAAACTCGGGGGAAAAAAAAATCAGTGCCTATATTATGTCTCTTGCAAAACCAAACCAAGCAGAGAAACATTCAAGGGATACTTTTGTGTTATAAAGAAAAGCTACATCAGCCCAGACTCAGAGATCATCCATGCTCAGGAAAATATATAAGCAAGTACTTAACTCTAAGTACACACTAAAGTCGATAGAAATCCTTTTAAAATTAGTGGGATTTAAACACAGATACAAGTGTTACTCTGAGCAGAAGGAAAAGCTATTTAGATGTACGCAGAAGTGCTTTTCCTGATTTGGGGCAAAAGTCACTAAAGAAAGGCCCATCTCAGCATTGTGTCACTCAAAAGCTGTGCCTGCACACGGGATGGTGCCTGCCTGGGTGTGCTCCTAGCCTTCAGTTCTGAACCATCCCTCCTCCACTACTCTGCACATGTCCCTGACTCTTATCAGAAAAGGTTCATAGAGAGAGGAAGATGAGTCTTCTCCTGACCCTGGTTGGTGGCTTGTGAGGCTTCGGAAACATTGACAGCTAGTTGACCACTAAAAGAATTCACTCCCATCATTCCTGCATGGACTGACGTGTTAGCAAGGGCGGGGAGCTGGTTGTGATTGCGGGGGACACTGTAGAGTGCTTCTGCGATGTCTGCTGCTCTTTTCAGGATTATTTCCTGGAGGATAAGAAGGGAAAAAAAGAGTAAAAGTTACCAATGTGACTCTGACAAACCTTTCCTTACACACTAAAATGAAATGTTTCCCTGTCCAAAGGCAAACGCTAGATGCTTTTCTTTCCCAACCAGTTGGCTGACTGATAGCTAATTCCCATAAGATCTGCTGCCTTCGTGATAAATCCTGGCATCGGTGGTAAGAGAGTTGTTGGAAGTTTCAGTCCCAGCAGCCAGGCTTCTGTGTAACAAGACCAACTGGCAGAAAGGGGCTAGAGCCTAGACTTACTCCACCGTAAAGCTGTCTTTAGGGTAAGATTGAAAAATCCCAGGTGGCAAGACATAACGCATATCATTGCCCGTATTATATAGTATCTGGTCAAAGTGGGCAAATGCCTCCAGGGTTAATAACACACTGCTTTTGCAAGCACTAAATTCACACCCTTTAAAAAAGAAAACAAGCAAACTAAACTCCACTCCAGATATGACATTGCCCTCTATATTTATTCTTGTCTCACATTGTAGTATCACATACCTTTAGCCTCTGATCTATCTATACATCTAAGAAATAGCCATGTTTAAGAATTGCTGAAGTAGAATGCATTTACCTGGTTATTATGTGGCATACCATAGAGTGCTTCTACTAAATCAGCAGCCCTCTTAAGTATTACTTCCTGTCAATATAAAAACAGATGCATTCCTCTGAGTTCAGTACACTCCTTGTGGGGGAAAACAAATATTAGAATCTTTCATACTCTTCTATGAGTTGCACTGTGTTTTGTGGATTTTTTTCTTTCCCTCCCACCAGGTACTCCTTAATTGTAACAACTCTCAGCAACCACTGAATGGTGTTAAATCACTAGTTCATCCTATTCACACACACGCTTAATCAAGTCAAAAGGTGAGAATCATTGGTGCTGCAAAATAAAATACATCACTCAATTGTCTCTACCATCTGCACTATAAAACACTCATCAGTTTATTGCAGAATACAATCCTGAGGTCATTTACTAGATTACTGCAATCAATGTCATTCAGAGCATGTTATGAATCCCTTCAATGTGTTTATTTTATTCTTAATTGCATACTGCAGGAATTGTGACCTTACCCAGCAGGCCACATTCAAAAGATATCCAATCAGTCCTATGCTACTGGTAACACAACCTTTCAACTTCTTCAATTTGTATCCTGATACGATGGGTCAGGGTAGGATCCATGTACATAAAATGATGCACAAGAGGAAAACACATGTGGTATGAGAGAATGGCCCAGTACGGTGCCGTGATTCCTGGAAAAATTCCCTGCAAGGACAGCATAATTTAAAACAGTCTGGGATTTAGTTCTCTACTTTGGGCATTTTTATTTTTCTCCATTTTTCTAGTTGTTCCTTTTCACTTAATATTTCTTGGAGCATTTTAAACTGGCATTCAAGTAATAACAGACTTTCCTGTGTTCTTACATTTTACAGTCTGGAAAAAATCCCTATGAGCAGTCCTGATAGAAAATGTAAAAATGCATTACAGAATTAACCCAGAAGAATTTTTTATTATTATTATTATTTCAAAACATCTAGGAGATTCCCAATTGCCTGAACAAAACCAGTCGAGACTGTCCTTTGAGAAAAACAATGTATTTTTGTAATTCCCAATCCCTAAGTATTGCTCTAATATACTAACACGATCCTATTCACCATGGCATATTTCTGCAGGTAGCTTACAAAAATAGTACCAATTCTAAGGATTTTACAGTTTTCTACAAAGTTAAACTTTTTAACTTAAAATATTTTACACAATAGCCATATTTTATACCAAAAAGAAACAGTAATGCTCAATTTTCATATACTGTAGACTTTGATCAGAAAATAGAGATATAATTGCATTCATTTTGCTGTCACCATAACCTCTTCAAAAATCCTTGAACAACTCTTCAAATGACAAGCTTTTAGATGCATATTAGCATTTTTTTCAATTTTAAATTCTCTATAATATAAGATAAAATAGTTGTCATACTGCAGTAACTACTTATGACATATATAATGTCCTAAATTCAAAAATGAGATGGAGGATTTTTGTACTCCCAGTAAACATTTAGGCTTACCTTCAGCTGCACACACCCCTCTCTCAGAACACACGCTGAAATTATTTTCCACATAAGAAGTGAGATGTAATATATAATTGATGGATTTTTAAGTCACTGCATTTGAAACAGATCCTGAGGAGTTAAGTTGCTACAGCCTTTTTCTGGTGTGTTTGTTTTTTGTTTTGTTTTCTTTTCTTTTCTTTTTCTTTTTCTTTCTGTTGTGGTTGTTGTTTTGGGATCTTTTTGTGTACCTTGACCACAACAGTTACCAGTACAATCATGGACAGACAGAGTACAAACAAATTCCAGGTACAATCAATCCTTGTTGCTTTACCAGAATCATCCAAACACTAAGTTGCCCTTTTTTGCCTCATACTGAAGGGACAAACTAGAGAAGAATAGAGATGTTACTGAAAAATGTTACCTTTTTCAATCCATGATTTTAGGTGGAAAATTACTGCACAGGTGTTTGACTTTGCAAACTAGGATTTATTTCACTTCAGTAGAAAGTGTTTGCACTATATATTTCACTAACGGAAAATTAGAATGTGATAGAGAGCCCACAAACTGCTTTGGAATATTGTTAACCTAAGCTGTCATTATGCCAAATTACTAAAAAAAAAAAAAAAAAAAAAAAGAAAGTTTAAATAGTCACTTCTGCTCTACCTGACTAATCATAGTTATTTATGTAATGCTGAGCTAAAAACCTTAGAATGCATCTAAAAAGAGATTGAAGACCATGCTAAAAAATAAGGTAATTACATGGAATCTTACAGCCGCTCTACCTAATATCAAATATATTGCATTTCTTAAACACTGGAAGTTCTTTGATGCCATATCATATTGCATGTAAATAAAACTAATTGCCATGGTGGTTTATTGAAATATGCTTGACAAGTAGCATTCAATTTTCCCAGCCAGTCAATGGTTATATTTTTTTCAACATTTTCAGAGTCTGTAAATTTGAGTTTCATACTTTCTCTAACAATATTTTCACACAATAAAAGTATTTCTTTTTTATGACATTTTCAGATCACACAAAGTAGATGTTGCACAAAAACTCCTGTGTCAAATAGTAGTATCTTCTATTCCAGAGCTGACGGTAGTTCTTATAGACACAAACTAGGTTTAAAAATACAAATAAAATGCTACTAGAGACATTCTCAAGATATTAACTTCTTATTTTCTGAATCCATCTTAAACCCTTCACAGCTCTACTTAAATTACCATAGAAGCTACTGTTAGAACTCGACATACAAAGGAGCCCCAAAAGTCCTCTATAAGTTAGAGCAACAGACCTTGCAAGGTGCTTGGATTGCAGTGACCAGAAAATTGTTCTCACCTCCATGTCATTACGCTCACAGTGAAGCAGCCCCCGAGCATGTTTGTGTTCGGGATCTAATATATTGCCTTTCAATCAGAGCTGAGAGCCACTGAACACATAGACAGAACATGACGAGCAGGTCAGGAAAGCAATAAAGATTTTACAGAGCTGTCCAAGGTGCTAAATTTACTCAATAATGGGTTTGGCACCATAGTGTTAACCTCTCATTTACTACCAGTTTGAGGGACTAAATTGAAGTAGCTGACTTCATTTACCTTGAAATGTATATTTTATGACATTATGTAAGTAGATTGAAAGGGCACTGCAGTTTTAACAATTTAAAGGCTAGAGCATGTTTAAGATGAAGCCCGAATATTTATTGTATATTGCACTTAAACTATATTGTATATTAAAATGCATTGATTAAATTTGTAAAAGGTATTATAAAAAAGGACAGCTAATATAAAAGATCTATATCTTTTAAAATGCAATTGATACTGCATGTTACCACTGCAATGGTGATAGATAAACAGATAGATAGGTGGACAGAGCAGCAGACAGACATATCAAAAAGTGAGTGAAACTCACATTCTATAAAAAGAAATCCCTGCATAAGCTCACGGTCTGTTATTCCAGATATTCTTTTGTTCACAGAAATTTTTTTGGCTTCATCTCAGAAGCCTAGATTTTCATAGCAGTAAGTGGGCATCATGTAAGGTCCTTCCAATTGAATATGCAAGTGGAAATATTTCCTGAGAGAGACAGAGTTTGACTAAAGCTAATATCTAATTTATGGGGGCATTTGTCAAGAAAGATCCACTCTTCTATTAAGGCTAAAAGTCTGACAGCTTTTGGTTTAGAATAAAGGACTTTGCAGCATGTAGTTAGAGCTAAAGGGAGGGTCTTCTTGTCTTGCATTTTATTTCAAATGAGCATCATTTTAGTTCTACAAAAATAACAATTGAGCAAATATTGAAAAGAGGAAAGATTAGTGATTAAATACCATGCATCAGAAATCTGCCCTCCATGCAGCTACACACCACAGATCCAGAGTCCATTTTTTGCCCAAAAAGAAGCTGATCTTATACCGAGTGATTTTTACTTTTTACATTTTTGAAACAGGAATGCAGTTAAGTATTTTAATCAAATTTTCTTCCTGAAAATACTAAGGGGTGTTTACATAAGCAAAAGAGGAGGTTGGGTAGTGATGTCTGCTGCAGCTTTGCACATTCCAAGATTATTGTAGGAAAGATTATATAAATCATAGCTGAATGACTGTGGTTTTGAAGCACAAAGACTGAAATTCAGACTGAATCCACTTCTGACAGAACGTACCTTGAACCGACATTACAGCAACTTTGCACGTTTTGTTTGTGGCATGCACTTCCTTCAGAAGGCACTCATTAAAATAATGAAACTTGCATTTCAAGTTTTATCATGACAAAATCGTTTTGTTCCAGCTTTAAAAAAGATGGGATATTTTTTCTGTTGACAACTCCTTACTTTTCATTCACCAACTAGTGAAAAAATATCCACTCTCTCTCCCAAAAGAGTCTAGTCAGCTAAAGGGTATCTAGAGTAACTCTTATTCGGCTTAAGTAATTAAATTAGATAATGTTCAAGGTATTTCTTAAATCTAAATGAATTTTGTCAAGAAGAAGCTGACCACAATACATAATACTCATCAGCCACATATTGTATTATTGAGACCACCAAAGGATTTATGTACTTATGGAGGGTGTGGGGGATAAGCTGTTCTAGCATACTCTGAGGCATTTATCTTATGTGTTGTCTAGATATCATATCACCTTCTAATGCTCTTTAGCATTGTAATACAAGAGAGAGCTCATTCATCTTCTGAGAGGGTACTTAGGGATGATGATGTCATTCATACTTCCTTGACTCTTATGTCTGACCTCCTGGCTCTGCCTTCTAACTTCCTACTCTCATGGCTACTTGCAAGAACACTTCTCTGCAGAGTCAAAACGCTGAACATCAGACTCCAGTTCCCTTCTTCACCATGCAAAGGTCACATTCTGAAATTTCAAGTCAAAATTACAATAATTTGTGCTCAAACTTTTCTTCTGATTTTCAATGGGTGAAACTATATATGTGCTAGTTAAAGATATGTGTTAGAACTAAGTTTTAAACATACACATGAAATTTGTCTATGCATTATATTTTAATAGATAAAGATAAAATTGTGAACACCTCTTTCAAGTGCAATGGGAAAACCAGCATGTTGGTAGAGAGCCATTTAGAAGGATGCCACAGATCTAAAATGCCAGTCATCTAGCTTGATATACAAGAGTTTCAGCCTGTCCAGAACCTCCCTTCTCTCCACATCTACACTGAGCACTGCATTATTGTATCATTTTCAGCAATTATAGTTTTATAAAGACTCATAAAAGCCATTCAAAATGTAAAGATCCTCCATTTACTGTAAAACTGAGGGAACTATGCCAGCCTAATGGGAAGTATAAAATAACAGGGCCATTTCACTAAAAAGGTATTTGTACTCACACAAAGATGAAAACTTCTCTAGCAAACAAACAACTGAATTGTTTCCATATATTATAATTGAATCGTACTGAAGAAGTAAACACCATATAGACATTAGAAAGACAGGAAGGCAAAATGAGAGAGAAAGAGAACATACTTCACTTGAGGGGTAAAAAAACCCCTTCTGCTTACCGCTGCCTATAAGATGGAAGTGCACTGAATTCCTGCCACTGAATTTCAGTGGCAACTTCCAGAAAATAAGTCTACAGTGGGAGCTGGAACCTTAGCTTTTCCAAGCCATTGTAGTCTCATCAGCCTCCACCCAAACTGAAAATCACAGCCTAAATCTACAGCACTAAAAACAGTCATGCATGACCTTACCACCTGCTCCACAATGAGCCAACCTTATAAATAAAATATAGAAAGCCTATATGAGGCAGCAGAAAGAACAAACACTGAAGTGCAAATGCGAGCAGGCATCTAGCCATAAACATTGAGAATCGATGATTAAAACACCTCTTAACCACAAAGGTGATAAATGCGTCGCAATAGGGAAAACACAGCCTATTCAAACAGTCTCTGTTGCAAACTCTGCTGACAAAAGAAGGAACAAAATTATGATGATCATCTGTAAGTCTGTCCTTGCAAGTCTCCCATCTTACCCCTATTATCCTTCTGCTAACGGGGTATTCTTAGATACTAAAAAAAGGTATCAGCCTCCTTTTTTAATCCACACAACTCATTCTGCTGGTCTTCATTTCCATAAATGATGGGCATATAACAATGGCAACAGAATTAGTAGCTAGCACAGATGTGTACTTCATCTAGATACACAGTAGCCTGGAATAAACTGGCATTAATATAGTTGCATTGGAATAACTTTGAATAAACTGACATTTTAAGAGTCTGGATGCTCCCACCATATTATCATCAACTGAAGCATCTGGCAAGTAATTTGGAGAGTTTTGTTGCTAAAAGCTCTGGGGTTCTCTGCTAACGTTAGGTCTCTAAGTCAAAGGGAGAAGAGTGGGGTGTGTGAGAGGAGATACGCAGAACTAAAATCACTCTGCCAGTGCTTAAATCACCTCTTTTGTGGACTTTATCCAACCATGAACGCATGACTCACATCTACGTCCCTCTGATAGCTGTAGAACTTTGATCCTCCCAAGTGCATTTACGGTATGCCTTGCCCTAGACCTCTAAGTTTACCAGAAAAAGGCACTTACAGATACCTGCAAGAACCTTCAAAACTGTCAAATTTTTACTCATGAGGCCGATCTACCTTCTGTGAATGCAGCGCAGGGCTGGTAGATATTACTATATAGTACTTTTATATCTATCCACATCCTACAACACATTACCTGGTAGCTGGTAGATGTCAGTCATATTTGGGACTTACTAACACCGTCATTAAGAAATCAACACTATGGTAATTCTCTGGCATCTCCTACAGCATTTCCCACAGGTTCTCCTGCAAGATCCCCCTGAGGATCTAAGGACAGATCCCCTCACTTTGAAACATAGCGAGGTCACAAAAGGAAACACATTTTCCATGCTGTACCAAAGGCTGCAGTATTTATCGTAGCATGTAAAGGCAGTTCCTCTGCCCCACTTTCCAATGATTCACACTATTCCTGTCTATCTAGACAACAAAAAGATTATTCCTGATTTATCCATGAACATATGAACAAACATTCTATTCTTCGATCTGACCTCAAAGGTTTGACACAATGACCTAAAAGCACATTTTGCACTATAAAGTTTCCTCATGTGCCACAGATACCTTCAGTCCCCGGGCAAAATACTCAGACACGTGTAGAAAGCAATCACAGATAGGAACCTCAGATATTTCTTTTTGAAAATTTACCCCAAACTATTTGTACCAGGATCTACAATACTGTGAAGCAGATGTTCATTATTGAGATTAATGAGCTTTTTAGGTTTGGGGTTTTTGGTGGTTTTTTGTTTTGTTTTGTTTTGCACATGTAAGATTTTCTGATAATTCTTCCTCTGCTCTTCATAGTATTAACATTCCTATTTTTGAAAACAGCTGCAGATGAGAGTTGCAAGAGAAAAGAAGAAAATAAAAGAGTTATTACTCAAAGTCTTGTCATGACCATTTTATACCCATATATTTTTGGAAAATTGTCAAAGTCCCCTTATGGAAGGAGAAGAATGTTTTGAATTATTTGAAGGGTCTGGACTTAAGTAAACTTAAAAAGAATTTGGAAAAATGAGCAGAGACACTAAATTCTGAGACTGTCATTCAAAGATACTGCACAGGCTGGTTTAGAAGCTCTATTTTATAGATCATATTATTGTGCCCATTAGAAAAAAACCCTGGAATGCTGGGGATTAAAAAAAGACTAAATGTGGCTTGTGATTTCGTGTGTGGCACAATGTATCTGTATGAGTGAAAAACATTTTACTTGGCAAATAGACAGGCTGATACCTATTTTTTATAATTTATATACACAAAGACTTTCTAAACACAGGTCAATTTGTATCACTTTTAAATTGTTTTCCCATTAGGTCAAATCTAGAAGTTATTGGGTGGCATAATTCACTTGGCTTCATTTAAATCTATAGAGATATATAACTATGTTTGGTATTACAAAGCAAGAATGTTTGCTGAGTTAAATCAGCAGAGCCATCTAGCAATTAAAATGTAAATTGTACATACGTGGTTTGTCCATTTAATTTTCAGAGTTGGTTTTTATTAATGCATTTATCGATATAAATATCTAAATACGCCAACCTAGCTATGTTCTGTAAAAACCAAGTGTTCACCTATATGCAATTAAAGACCCATCCACATTTTCTTCTAATGAAGGGGAAAAAACCTCAACAAACCAAAACAAACAAAAAAACCTCCAGCATATCAGTAAGATTTGTGAAACTCACACTTTTCTGGATTGTACGCTTAAGGTAGGAAACGTTAGTAGTTAGAAATTGAGAGTTCATGTTACTTTTAATAGCAGGAGGAAAACTGAAAAATAAGACACATTAAAATTCTGACCTACACTGATATTCCACTCCGTGCTGCGGAGAGTGAGTGCATAAAAACGTTGAAATAGAGACTGGAATAACGTTGGTAGGTTTTAGTATTACAGTTAAAACACTGCTCAGTCATAACCCCTACAAATGACTACTTTCACTTACATTTTATCATCGGTATAATTAAAAGAAGTCTCTTGAAAGGGGCATTCTCATTACAACGAAGGACCACTTCAGACCCAATTGAAATGAAAAGACAGACCATAGATTAGATGTAGATACCAAGTGGTAATTTCTAGGGAAGCATAAAATGCCAAATGTGTAACAACTGTATTTTATAACTATGTGTTCAAAGGACTTACAGTATTTTATTGTACAAAGAGGCTTTGGCTCAGAAAGACTACTCCAATGAAATGCCTCCTAGAATATATTCTAAAATATTTTCAACTTTATCAGAAACACAAGATATTTTATTCCTGATATTATTATTTTTAATTTACAGCCTTAAAAATTCAGCTGAAGTTATCCAAAGCAGGTGTAGATGTTGAATAACCATGTAATTAATAAACTAAATTTATCCAACATTTCACCGAGATAACACTACCCTTCTGTGTACACCTTCACAGTGTAAAAGCAGGGGCACCACTTTACACAATCCAGGGCTCCTCTTCCAGTGGTGAGTGAAGAGATCACCACTGTCACTCGCCAACAGATTTTATGGAAGTGCTTCAAAACTCGCCACTGATTTTTCAAAATGTATCAATATTTCAGTAACTTTTTTGATTATCAAAAAACTCTTAGCTCTCACTAGTTTAAAGCTGAAAAAAAAAGGCAATTCATATTATTAAAATATTAGTATTATTTCCTATTGATTAAAAAATACTTTTACACACATTTCACTTGTCAGAAGATCATCTCTGGAAAAATTAACCACCTCTATTCTGTAAAATGTTAGGAGTTCCAGACAAGATGCTATGTCCAGATGAAATTATAAATATAGCATTATTACTAAAGACGCTTAGGTCATTCTAAAGAACAAAATTTAACAGAGTCAAATTCCAAAATTTCTGTCTCTTAGATCTCCCATAATATATGAACAAAATATGTGTTACACATATGTGGCACTGCTTTAAAAAAATGCTTCTGTGTTTTGTTTTCATTCTCCACTCAGCAAGCATATCATTTGTCATCTATAGCCACAAATATATTCCAAGAGATTCTTTAAAATAAATCCAAAATGCATATCCGTGTTTATACAAGTAGCATAAGATTGCATGCTATTGTACTTAGAGGACATTTAAGTCCAGTTGAGTTATATCAACATAAGTTACATGATTGACTTTTACAACAGAAAGAAAAGGTTGTACTCAAACAACTGTTATTGCCTCAATGGAAAAAAAAAATCAATGAAAGTAAAATGAACAAGAGATTTTGTCAGAGTTGCAGTTAATACTACTGAAGAGCTATGGATATTAAAAGGTCAACAAATAAATTAGTCCAAGTGTTATGAAATGAATGATTTGGCTTATAATTGTATTGAGTGCAAATTGTTCACTGCCTATTAGACCAGGTAATTTTTAACCATGGTGCCTCAATTACTGTTCCATAAGCAATAATACAGTTGTAAGAGCCACTGGTTCGATCGAGTGACCTATGAGACGCGCCAGGACAGCTGACTTTGCTATGATGGATCACTGAGCCTGATCTCCAAATGGTGCCAAACCTTCCTTTCCTGTGAGGAGATCTCATAAAAGAAACATTACTGCTTGATTCATTTTACCAAAATGTTTGAGTTTTCTAGTGTCAGCAGTTGAGTATAGATTGTGAAGCTCTGTATTTCTTAGAAGAATTACGACAACAGGCATCCTATTGCTTCCAGCACTCTCTGCTAAATGGCATCATGATGGTTAGGAGGATGCTTTTTCTGCTACTCAATTGGACTGTGTTGTGCGAAATACACAGCAATCATATTTTACATCACCACGTAAACCCCTGCATAACACCTAAAACTGGGCTAGAAATGGAAACCGTAGGTGAGATTATAGACATTACTTCACACTTTTGCAATGCCCTGCATTCAAAGATCTCAAAGCACCACTTTAATGGGAACAAATTAAACTTCACAACATACTTTCTAGGAAAATATTCTCTCTCCCCCATCTTCATCAGAGACAGGCCTTAAAGTGTAGCTGTTTGGCTTAAGTCACAATGGTCTACGGTTACAACCAAGGCAAGTTTTGTAGGGTGAGGTAATATCTTTTATTGGACCCACTGATAACAGGCAAGAAAAGGTGCAGTCAGCATGCAGGAGGCAAGGCTCGGGTGTCCAAAAGCTTCTCTGCTTTTTTCCAGTTATATCAGTTAGTCTAATAGAAGACCTTACCACTCCCTACAAATCCTGATAGCCTTGAACAGGGAAAAGAAATTGATCTGATACTGCTTTCACGATATGAAGTAACATACATGGCGCTTCACGAGAAGGAAAAGCAGCAGCTGCGTTTCCCCATTGCTCCTAAGGGAATGGTGTTCCCTGCAAGCCAGGGCTCAAAATACGGCCAGAAAGGTCTCACCACACTTCCCACAGGACTGGGCCTTCAAGGGCTGTAGCTCCGCAGTAACTACGCCTATCTGCTCTCTGCCCATACATAAACCAAACTGAAGATGCAAATGCAAATCCTGAAATATCAAATAATCGGTGCAGAAGAAACCACAATAATAAAAGCCTAATTAGAATAGATTGTACCACATACAACCAAATGCTGTTTATACTGTCAGTCTGCTATATTTTTGATAAATCACTACATTCAAACAGTCTGTTGGGAGGGTGATTTTCCATTTCATCTCTCCATTGAGCAAAAAAGTGCCATGTGACTGGAGTCTGGATTTCAATTTCACCAGCATACAGTTGAACTGAATATTATTTGGCACAATACAGTGTACAACTGAGCCACTAAATGGCTGATTTACTAAATTATTATTAGATGAGCTCTTGCTGTTCCAAGTGAAAGTGCAGTCACTGTCTCTCTTCATGGTGTGTTCAAATTGTTCTGTGTTTAAATATTCAGCATGAGGCTAATGTGAACTGATGAACTGAGACTACAAACACTCACTTTCAATACAGACAGAGAGACAGAGATGCAACGTATCATGTGGCCTGCAGAGGTGAAAATGATTTATATTTAAGGATGCTGCTGCCTACTTCCATTACGATAAGATATTCTTAATTAGCTTTGTGTTTGATTCAGGAGTTTGGAAATGTAGCTAAAACCTAGCCTCAAAACCAAACTAGCTGTGTAGCTACGGAGGGTTCTGAATCCTGGGGAAGTGGGACTTGAGCCTGGATCTCTGTCAATAAAGTGCATGAGCTGCCACCATAGTTTCACACATTACTACCTTTAGCATTTGAGTTGCAACTTAAAAGCATCACCTGCATTTCCACCCTCAGCATCAGAACTCCCAGAAAATGTAGAGGACTGACCATGTTGTGTAAAGCTATGACTTTTGGAGGCGAGGGAAGATAGGGAAAAAGGAAAATAATAATTTTTTTTTTAAAAAAAATAAAGATAAAAAAAAAAGAAACAATTTCTTTACTGCCACCTGCTGGAGCTGACAATAACCCTTTGTCCCACCGAAAGAACAAGCATCTTCACTGAGGACAGTTACGGCAAGCATTTAAAATACTGTGATCCCAGACACTTACAGTAGATTAGAATTTTTTATTGGTGCCGTGTTGCCATAACAACATAAAGACAGCAGATGACTTAAGCTAAGCTTGCAAAGCAAAAGGCTGCTCATCTGGCAGTTAAAATGAATACAGTTCACTTCACAAGTTCCCCATATGGACCCTTAGTGTATGGTAATGAGGATACCATATGGTGGGAGAAAATGCACAGAGAACAATTGTGCTCTGCTGGATGAGTGAAGTGAGCAGGAAGTTATGAGGAAACGCAGGAGAGAAATTTGTGCGTGTGTTCTCTAACTCAAGGGTTTCTTTCAGAGGGGGGTTCTCTCTCTCCTTAATCTTCTTCTTAATATATACATGCACAGAAATGACAGAGAAACATCTTGTACGTTTTGCAACATCATTCATCATAAACTGTCAGCTATGTTTGTAAATCAGCTTGGTAAGATCTTAGAAATTTGTAATTCTTAAAAGGTAAAAGTGCTAAGTTTTTAGATGAAGTGCAGGAAAATTTAAGCACTTCTGACAAGTAGAAACATTAGTGGTAATCATTTTAAAAATGCTTGCATCTTTCTGCCTGCATGTTTAGCTGTAAATAATGCCGCAATGAATAAAAGCTTTAAAAAGGGGAGGGGATGATGAAATGGAATAAATATTTTTTATTTTATTTCCAAAAGGATAAAAAGTAATAGGTGATCAGAACCATATGCATGCAAGATTCTGCTGTAAATGTACATATGCTATACAGTAAGCTGTACTAACCAGATCCTAAACCTGGTAAGACAGCTTGCTAAAGGCTGCAAAGTCAATTTTGTACTACACATGCTTCATAAAAGATGAATATAAATGCATTAGTTAGACACGGTGAGCTAAATTAGAAGGTCAGGCAGGGCTGGAAGGGCTGAAATATCACACAACCAATGACTGTAATTACTCTTTTTTTAAGTCTATTAAGTGGTGTTGTTCTATCAAGGCTCAGGGGTATAGGACATGAAGTACAAGATAAAGTAATGTGTATTTATTACTCCCACGGGATCAATTTACTAGATATTTTCAGCTCCGTGGAGCAAAATACACAAATGCAGCCTTTGTTACTTTCTTCAAACTGTGGCTTTTTCCTTCAGAAGCTCTGCTCCTCCAAAGGACCATGTTTACCTGCTTGGTACCTTCCTGGAACCCTCAGTTAATTGTTGTATTTAAAAACAATAACAATAAGGATACAGGAAGAGAGAAACGTGGGGATCCCTCTTACAGGATGTTCAAACAAGTGGTTCAAGTTGCTCAGACGGAATGTGCAGACTAGAAAATCCAATCCCAGGCATGATTTTTACCCCAAGGCAAAGCAGAAATCAGGAACAAAGAATGGCACAGAGCTCCTTGTCATCATGTTAGCCCTGATCTATTGAAAGTTTTGTCATAGATTCTAAATTACACCATCTGCTCTAATCATTTGCTGAGTAAATGCTGACCCACTTATAAAGAAAATTCACTGAAATGTGTATGCACGCCGTTGACCTTCAGAAAGGAAAGGGCTCCTTGCCAGCCATTTGTATGTGGCTCTGCCCTTCAGCGAGCAGCGTGGCTCGGTCTCTCAGCTCGCTCTCATTTCAGAATCTTTGCATATTCCCAGACATACCTCTGACCTGCACCACACCATAAAGGTGATACTTTCATAGCCGCTTCAGGCATCTTGGTCATCTTCCTTTCAATAGTTTTGAATCTCTCTCCCTGAACGTTTTCAGTAGGATAAATTCAAAACCAAACTGCCAAAAAACCTAAACAAGTCCCTCAACCAACTAAATGCCCAAATTGGTAGGAAATGAAAAAAACCCAACTGTTAAGGGTTCAATACCAACCTGAACTCTGGTCTCACATTCTTATGAATTTTACAGTACAGTGTAAAAACCACCAAGCATATCTCATGCCCTCCTTGCTATACAGATGAAGTCCAGCAGCTCCTCTCCACATGCTCTCCCTTCCTGCTCATAGTCTTAGTATAGAATATACTAGGTATAGAAGTCTTCTATAGTCTTAGTATAGAATATACTTAGTACAGAAGTCTTCTAACAGCCCTCTTGTTGCACTGGGTGGGAAAAAAAACCCCAAAATATGTGTTTTCATAGCTGAAAGTTACTAACTTCAGTTAAAATGCAGTATCTTGAGTTAGCAGATGGAGATCCATTCTGGAATTTCCATCGGCTGTGTCTGAAGCAGCAAACCTGAGTTGCCCTGACTTCATTGCTCTTCAAAACTCTGCTAGCAAGCCTGGGCCAACCCACCCACATTTAGTGACAACCTTCATTTGCAATATAAACAATATCCCTGTCATGATGGATAAAGGGCAGATCTGTGGGATTTCACTATGGAAAAAGACAACTGTTTTTGCCAGCCACTGGTTCCCAATAACCACCTGTCCTCTATGAGTGTCTTAAACGCGAAGGTGGGGATATGTCTGGCGTGTTGTGTGTGTTGTGTATCTAACGAGTGACCAGAGAAAGGAGCTAAAGGGAAGGTGGAACCTGGTTATGTGTGCTGTCTGCTCAGCAGGGAGGCATGTGAGAGACAGAGACATGCTCCACCTTCATCTGCGTGAAGAGAAACCAAAAGTAAAGGTCCCTTTCAGGATAAGGGGTGTCCTAGACAGAGCATTTAAGCAACAGACTGGGAGGAAGAGGACATCAGATCATGGAGGGGGCTGATGCAATGACTTGCTTCTCAACAGAGTGAACAATCTTGCGCTTAATTTAAATACAAGTGATGAGTTGTAAGAGTGGTGGAAATGGCAAACAAATTCTAGGAAATTGCATATAAAGAGGAATCGTTGTTATTAAATCATTTAGGATGGATGTGTTTCAAATCTAGCTCACAGTTGAAACTGTTTTACAGCTATAGCTGTGGAGTTTTAACAAAATTGCAGAATCACAATGTATCTGCCAGGGATTTATTTTAAGGATTGTAGGGCAGTTACATGAATGAACCTCAGTAGACTCAACATGTTGTTGTGATCTGAACTCTTTAGTGATTTCCACTGCAGTTATGTATGCAAAAACCAGCAACACATGTATATTTGTGTGCACATATACAAACACATGAGACGGGGAAATTGCACACACATGTGCAGGCTTATTCCCCAGCTCCACAGGCAGGCTTTCTACAGACTGCTTCTACAGGACAACAGTATGATTTCTTAACATTAGCATCATGGTATTTCTTTTCACTTCTCCCCAGAGATCTCTTGTTTCCTCTGATCTGCCTCCTGTCTGTATTAGAAAGGAAAGACTATACTGCCCAGCACACTCCTGGTACTTGATCTCACTCCAAGCTTTGGGTGCTAATCCCACCACCTCTGTACTGCCTGTCTCTCATCGTGGTGCATGTGTTTCTGCGTGTGTGTGTATGTACAGACATGCACATCTGCTAGTCACAGCCCGACACTGGCTGCTTTCCCTGACCTGCTCTGTACAAGAAGGGAACACAACTCTGGCCCATAGCTAGCTCCATAGCCCAGCTGCCAACATCAGCTCCCACTCTTTTTTCTCCAGAAACTATATATTGCATTTTTACTTTAAACACATCAACTGTTGGTCTAGCAGTCCAAAGACCCTAGTTCCCAGGTGCTCCTGTTCTCCCCACTGTGGGAGAACATTCTCTGCTGGAATTTGGCTACTGAAGCACTGGGAGACAGAAAAAAAATAATCAAAATCTCACTTTTTTTCTTTGCCTACTTCCAGCAGATAGCTGGAACATTTCAAAAAAATTCATCCCAAGCGTGAGCAATGAACACTTCTGAAACCAGTCATTCTAAACTAGTGGAGATTAAACTTCTCAAATAGCCTCAATGGTTTTAGAAATGCCTGTTGACACAGATATGGCTGTTACCTTCTCAGCTCATGGGCGTAAAGCATGTGCTAACTCACCTGATGGTCTCAGCAATTCACCTTGACTACAGGGATAAGTCACACAGCAGAATGTTCTTGGTCCATGGGAAGGACTGCATGCCCTTATGAACACAAAATTTATAACCATTGCTGCTTCTTGAAAGATCTCTAATTCGTCAGTAGGTTTCAATGGAATAACGGCCACAAACCCTAGCAGCATTCACAGAAATGTGTTTTGTTTTATTTATTTAATGCATAATACAAGCTTTTTAATGAACAGAAAGTTACGATGAACTGGCAGGACAATGGGGGAAATGGAGGCAAGGATACTGAAAGCTTTAACCACTGCCCTTCTCTCTGCTGTCTCTCTGTCTCTGCTACATTTGCCCTCTCTGCCCGTGGTTCCACTGTGGAAGCCATATGGTTTCCAACTCTCTTCTAAGTAGCCACTGAGAATTGTCTATAGTGGAATACTGCCAAAGCCCTTCCTGGTTTAATGACATGGGGAAGAGCGCTGCTCACCCAGCACAGAGACTCACTGCGTCCTTGATTATGATCCTGGAGCCAGCAAGCGATGCTGGGAATTGAACCATCAGTGCCTCAAATACAGAAGTCGACATGTGCCAACCCCTGCTGCATTCAGCCTCTGTGCGTGGCATATTAATGAGTCCTGAACTTGAGGTCCAACCTTCAAGCTTGCACAGAAGGAATTACCCAAAGACAAAAAGTTAAAAAAAAAAAAAAAGATCCTCTTCATCCTGTTTCCCTCTAACCTTGCACAGTGATACCAGCTTCTTCCCTGAGTTTGTTCTTTCCTTAAACTGTAACTTTTTTTTTTTTAGGCCATCAAATCATACCTCTGCATATATAACCACAATTTCCCTTGATTTAAAGATTTAAAAAAACAACTTGAAAAGATACTCAGAATAAACACATTAAGCAAAGAGGGTATATGAGGGGACAGATGACTTGGTACTAACCCTCACTGTCATACTCTATCCATAAATACCTGCTAAATGTTGGAATCAGGACATGGAGCTAGATGGAGCCTTCTGCTGTTTTTGTGTCCCGTGACACTAGATAGCAGGAGTGTGTGGTTATCAGTGTGGTAACAGCCTCAGTCTAAATGGGAAAGAGGAAGGTGCTCAGCCTGATGGCTGCATTCCCATATCAGCACAAAAGAGCATCGCTGGGGTCCCCCTCAGTGCCACAGGTGTCAGAACGGCACCCCAATACCTCCAGAAGCTGGTGATGTACTATAGCCCCCAGCTGCGCAACCCAATTTGGAATTGCTCAGTCTTACTTTACTTCAATCTCTTGATTTGGAGGCAAGCACAGCCATCTACTAATCAGCTGAAACTTTGGGTTCAGGGAAGTTTTGCAGTGTTTCTTTTGGGCTTTGCGAATGCCTAATGCATAGTGAAGGCTGGCCTCTATTTTCTGAGAAACAGGTTTTATCCCCCCAAAAAATATCTGCACATTTGGTAGCAGAGGCACGATGCAGATGAAAGAGCCCCTACATAAGGATGCTCTCTTTCTTTGGAAAGGGTTGCATCTCTGGAGGGAAATTTGACAACCTATGAAAGCTGTGTCCTGCTGCAAATCTATCCAAAAGTCAAAGAAAGGGACAGCTTGTAGATAGTGAACAGAGCCAATGTAAAATGTAACTCTCCAGGACAGCATGTTTCACTGGTGGTAAGAGGGAAGGACAACACATCATTGACCCTAAAACCACAGTCTACAGCCTTCCTAGGCAAAGATAAAAGGCTTAACAAGCCTGTAAAAATATCACATACTGAATTTTATTTGTCAAGATATAAAACAAAGGAAGTTACGGTGTTCATGAAATCTTCTCACCTTTAAGACACTAGAAATTTAACTAATCAAAGCCCACAACAATCCCTGATGAAAGTCTATTGATGGCCAAGGAAGCTACAGAAGAAAGGTCACAAGATTTACCCCACCACAAAGGCTATACTGGATGTGCATCATTCGAGGGATCTGGCCTAAGGCATCAAACCCAATTTGTTCTGCGTCTCAGGTCTGAAAATTCCTATCTTCCTTTCCATCAGTCAAAGGCAGTGGTCTTCAAATAACACACACTTGGCCTATTTGATTCTCCAGCTCACTTAGTAACAGCCATGATGCTATAGTAGATAAAACACATGGTGGAAGTTGGTCACATAGAATAATTTATGTTGGAAAAGACCTTTGAGATCATCAAGTCCAACCGATAACCCTGGACTATCAAGTCCATCACTAAACCATGTCCCTAAGCACCACATCTATGTGGTTTTTAAGCACCTCCAGGAATGGTGGTTCCACCACCTCCCTGGGCAGCCTGTTCCAATGTTTCACCACCCTTTCAGTGATTTTTTTTTTTTTTTTCCCCCAATATCCAATCTAAACCTCCCCTGGCATAACTTGAGGCCATTTCCTCCTGTCCTGTTGCTTGTTAATTAGAAGAGACTGATCCCCACCTACCTACAGCCTCCTTCCCAGCAGCTGTAGAGAGCAATAAAATCCCCCCAGGTCTCCTCCTCTCCAGACTAAATGACCTTAACGTTCCTCATAAGACTTGTTCTCTAGACCCTTCACCAGCTTCGCTGCCCTAAAAACAAAGGCAAGGTGTACGTGCCCTAAATGCACAGACAGCGACTCCAGCTCATGCATGCTATTGCTCAGGGTTCCTGTGGAAATCACAACACTTTTTCAAATGCCCCACCTCTTTCTCCAGTATATCACAAAATTCACCACAAATTCTCACCAGAGAAAGTACAGTATGGCAAGGTAGCAAGAACAGATGTGAGTGCAGACCCAGACAGCATTTTCACAGTACAAGACAGCAGTACTAGAAGCCTATGTGAACTATTCTGTTTCTTCATCATCTTTTACTTGACAGAAATCAACAAAAAACTCTCACTAATTTTTCTGGGAACAAACACCAAATCACTTCATTATGCATTGCTCTAATTATTTCAGCAATCCTGAAATAAAGCCATATATAATAATTAATATCCTAAACCAATACATGGTGCAACAGCAGCAGACACACGTTCCCTGAAGATCCAAATAACTTGATTTTATCAATGGTGAAGTTCTCAAAATTATACTGGCAAGTACTACTGTGATACCAAAACCAAGAAGAGTCATTCTTCTATGAATAAGCTGTTCAGGTTCCAAAATACCAACCGAAAATGTGTTCTTCGTTAAGTATTTCAGAACACAGAGTACGATTTGCTTTTAAGAAAGGCAACAGCTCTTTGAGTTAGCTGGGACTCAGAAAGTCACAGAAGTCTCATAAGCCTACAGTGACAGCGGCTGATTGGGCTTTATTGGTCATGCCTCTGTCTCAGCTCATCCGCATTGGGTACCAAACCGGGACCGTTACATTTACAGACTCTTCCACTTTCAAACAAAAACATGCAGCAATCAGCTTTACCACATTTAAGAAAACAACAAACTTTGTACTGACCTTTGGCAAGCGTTCAGGGTCACCAGGGTGCCGGGGGATAACCTTCTGTAACCTTTGGAAACCATAGTCAATGGTGGGTTCGTTCAGAGCTGAAACAACGACAAACAACGTGATGTGACATACGCAGAGCAAGCAGGCGCCGCTGCACTGTAACAATTGGCAACACATTGCAAGACCAAGGAAGGATCCCAGCAAAATCCCCTTTTACTGAAATTGGCACTGACTACCAAGTCTTGGTTCAAACACTGTTTGAGGTTGGTTCAAACAGCAACGCAAACCTTCCCACTTGAGTTCCTAAGTCAAGGTAACTGGAAAAACCGGGGAGGCTGCATACATCTTCTAAAGAGGAAGCAATTATTACCTCTGAAAGCCATGGTGAAATTAATTTTATAAATACTTTGCACCTTATGTTTTCTGCTGGATTTTTCCTGCTTTCGTATTACGAGGAAGGTCCTTTGTGATTGGAAGACAAAAGAAGTAACTATTAGGGAGTCTCTCTTGTTCCAGATTCTATTATGCATTTAATACGTTCCATGTGCAATGATCACATATAATTTTGTTGTGAGCTACAGGCATTTGTCTTGGCAGAGGCTTTATTTTTTACTCATTGTCACCAACTTCAGCAGCCCAGCTCGGGCTCTGATCAGCACTAAACTGATCCAAAAGATTTAATGAATTTAAGAAAGAAAAAAAAAAGTATGTTTTTAGTTCATCTTTCCCCAGTCCTTGTTCAATAAAATGGAGGAGAGAAATGGTGGAAGTGGAACACTTTAATCTTCATGAAAATGCTGGTCTGTCTCCATTAATCGAAGCTCTGATTGTGCCAAGCCTTTAAGCACATGCTTATCTGTAAGCACATACTTAAACCCATTGCTTTCAGCAAAGCAAATTTGAGCATATTATGTTTTTTATATGATTGCCTATAATTACAGAGGACTGCACCGAATGACCTCCTAGCTATATTTCTCGTCATACGATCACTTTAAAACTCAGATGTTAGTGAGACTCCAACATGTGCTTAAAATTTCCTAAGTGCTTTGGTGAACTGGAACAACAGTCAAGCATTCTCAAGCATCTCTAAACAACAGCGCATCTTGACTCTCCCATGCCAATAGAGATGATGAAATTTTCCACAGTAATTTGTTTGCAATTTTTTTGATTTAAATGAAAAAATATTTATTTCCAATATGGATTTTTATATTTTCAGCTTTTTTTTTCAGTGGGAAGGAAATATATTTTTTTATTATTATTATTACTGGGTCACTTTAAAGTTTTTCTTGTTTTGTCTTAGCTTATTAATAGCAAAAATTATTTCTTGCACAAGGTCTGCCTACAAAATTATTATGAATATATCTTGCACCTTTATGATGGTTTTATTATGAACTCTATTACGTGGCTAGAATGATGCCATCTGATTCTTGCAAAGAGATTTAGCATTGAACTGTACCTCCCAGTCTCACTTGTGTCAGCACTCTCATGTGGCTCAATGATGCTTATCCCACAGCAAGTTGCACAACTCCATCAGTCTGATCAACGTGGCAATTTGTCCACACTTCCACCGTTTAAGTGAAGAGAATGTTTTTTCATACTCCTAATGTTCAAGGTCTTTAGCCAGACCACGTCATTATCATGAAAATAGTATCTAATCCCTGGTTTGTTTTTAATTAATTGGTGTTCTACAAACAATCCCACAAAACAGTCCAGTTTTTAAAGAAACTGTTCAATTTAAATTGTTATTTTCAAACAACATTTCCACAGCAGATGGTTCTATTGGCATCCAGTGTGTCAGATTTTTATATCCACCTGGACTTTCAGTACATCCCAACTCCGTAAGCAGGCCCGGCAATGCTACTGGAAATTGAGGCAGAAGGAAGGTGGTGTAGAAGAATCCAAGCCTACCCAAGAGCAGTGAAACAGCAGTGTGCGGCTGATGGCCACTGGCAGGAGAGGCACACAGCCCAGCAGAATCTCAACATCTAATATCAGAAAGGAATCTTCTGAGTATGTCCTGAAATTACCATTACAGTATTATGGTAACATCAGACTAGAAATCTTTCAGGATTTTACTTTCTGGGCGATTGTCAGAAATTTTCTATTGCCCCAGAGTTCATGGCATTCCTCTAGTCTCCTCTGGTTTTTTCATGCATTTCCTTTTATCAAGAATATCTGAATTCGGTATTTTATTTATGTTCATGTCATTGTATGGAAGGGGTGGGAATAAGGCTTTTGCCCTGCTTGTGCCCTTTTTGTTTTTTGGATGGTTGGGCCTTTTCTCCACATGTTTCCTTTCACACCTTGGCCACACGATGTCCACTCTGTTGTGTGGTTTTGCAGAAAATATCACAGTACCTGGCTTTCTAAATTCCTGGTTTCATTACCTTTGAGTTTCCCTACATAGCCTCTTATCATGGACCCATTTAGTGTAGACTTTCTTCAATTTTTGCAATAAATTAATTTACTGCTATTTATATTTATTATCAAAAATAGCTGTTATTTGAGAAGATAAAAAAAAAAACCCCTACAGTTCTAATTTACATTTCTTTTGCAAATATGCTAGAAGATTTTAGTGTGGTTCTGTCAAATGTGTTTCTTCTCTAATTCAGACTAGTTTATGGCCATTTTCCCTTTACATCCTTTGGGAAAGTAGTTACTAAATTCTGCAATATTATAAATGGAGGCCAGTTCTGAAATCCCCCCAGAGATCGCTGTCATTTTCTCATATCTTCCCACACATTCAACACATTTGAAATCCACAGAGTATTTCCTGTGAGTATTTTCTGAACTAAATGACCAAAAAAAATGTTAATTTTATGGTCCAATCTCACAAGGCATCAAGCATCCTCGGAGAGATACTGCAAACTTTCTGCTTCAAATAGCTTCAGCTTTACTTTAGTGGTGGGGAGAGGCTGCACACAGCAATTTGCAGGATCAGGTCCTAAACTGTAGTTGTCAAATATCACTCATTAGTCTATAACCGTTCAACACCACCAATCTTAAATAAAATGAAAAAAAGAAATCTTTAGCTGCCTGAACGTCTAACCACAGACTGGACAACATCAGCCCTCCATTCCCGAGTTCATTTATAATCCAAGTCAAATGTAATTAGTCATATCTCAAAGATAAGAGCCCTGTTTAAATATTTCACCCCACCTGCAGCATTAGGGCCACACTGGTTTGGGTGTCAGTAGCTGGCAAAACTCCCAAGAAAAGGTGATATCCTGATCTCCCAGCACTGCAGAAGAGCCAGTGCTCAGGTCCTCGTTAGTGGCACCTAAGGTACGTGGCCAGACCCCAGCTCCAGGGAAGGTTTTGCCTCTGTCCCCAGCACAAGTGAGCCTGTCCCTGCCTTGGAAGTCCAGTCATAGTAACGCTTTTCCCAGTTGTCTAGTTCAAAGAAGGTTTTTTTTTTTTTCCATGATTGGAAAAAAAAAAAAAAAAAAAGAATCAATAAGAAATACAAACTCTATTTGTGTTCTTGACATCCATACATTAAAAACAAGCTAACACATACTGTACTTAAAATGCATTCCCATTACCCTAAATTTTAAAAGTACTATTGAAAGTACTACTAACTTTAAAAAACTGTACTAAATTCAAATAGGTCCCAAGGCTAATGGAAGCAATTTGTATACCAACCCAAACTGACTGGCCCACTTTTCAAAATACAGGTATGATAATCTTGTGATTTTAAAAGGACATTTAAATTGAAAGACTGTGAATTTAGTACATAATTATACCAATAGAACCCTTTAACTTGTCAACTTGTAAATCTAAAAGGCTATCAATCATTTCTAAAGAGGAAATAAACCTTAAAATTCTTTGATTGACAGTGCTTACTTTTTATGTGGAGAAAAAAAAAAAAAAAAAAAAAAAGAGTAAAGTGGCCAGAAATCCATTTACAAAAGTACATTGTTTTACATAGGTGAGTAAAAAGCCAATAATTACACCTCCAAAAGACATATAAATCAAAGTAAGTACTTTTCCCTCACTTACATATTTTAAGTTGCAGTAAACTTCAGGTAACTTTTTATTAAAATACTTTTCCAAATGCAAAGCTTATTGAAGCCATTAATAGAGTAGCATTTTCATTTAAGCTAATATAATCATTTTTGCAAATACAAGATTTAAGCCATTTTTCTCCTTCCAAACAATAAACTTTCAGCCTGTCTCTTGTGTGAATTAACTAAAATTACACCCAGGTGTACAAAATCTGTCTATCTATCCTAGTGTATGAGTTAAGGCACAATATTTATTATTCTTACCATTTTATGAATTACTTCTTAAACCCTTGAGGAAGAACTTTCTTTCAAATTAGACTCTAACAGAATAAGCCATGAAGCTCTTTATGCAGCAAGTCTAAAGCCATAGCTCATAAAATCTAAGGCTTTTAATCAAGAAAATGCACAATGTCTATGGAAATAAGGATGTGTACATTATATTCATCTTTTCAAAGTCCAACTTATTTTTCAACAGAAATGCTGCTTATGCCTCTGAGAAAAATGTTTCCACCATAACTATAATTTCAAATCCTGCACAAATAATTTTAATAACTACATGTAGATAATCCACCATTTTTAAAAGTCTCTCTCTCTTTTTTTTTTTTAACTAGTCAGCGGAGGGCTTTTTTTTAATATTTCACATAATGAATTCCTACTGTGTCAATAAAGCTTTGGTCGTTAATTGAATGACTGTCTGATGTATCTGAGAGAGGAATTTGTTTCTCTGGCCACGCTGCCAACTTACAGCAGAATGATCGACACTTAATATCAGCAATTAAAAGGACCTGTTCAAATATCATATGGAATTCGTAGCTTGGGGTAGCATAGGAGAACTCTTCACCAAGGAAAACTCATTCAGTGAATGCAGAGAGTAATTGAATTAGACACATTTTAACATTATTATTCAAAGAAAAATAAACACACACTACATAGAAGCATTATGGAAATATTTCAGAACGTAAAACATATCCAGTTAATTTGTTTCCCATGCACTCATGGTTTCATTTATTCCTTTTATTTTTCAGCCCTTGTTTCTTTTTCATTCTGTTTGACCCAAAACCAATGAGAAAGAATCACTTAGACCTATGAACTTCCCATATGCTTTTCCAGTGGAAAAAGCTGCAAGGAAAGGGAAGGGACACTAAGGGCTCAAATAACAAAAATGAAAAAAGGCTGAAGGCTACAAACAAATTGGCCTCAGGTCCACAGGTCTGACCATCCCTCTGCCAGATGAAAAATCTGGTCTTGATTGTTTTACATGAAAAGCACATGGGAATTAACTGTCCCATGGTGCTTGCTCCTGTGGTGCTGGTTTTCTTAGAAGGTAGAGGAATTGTTGGGAGAGTTTGAGGAAGGTAAGAATGACCTGCAGAAGCGTCGAGCTTTAAAGGCTTCAGATTATGTCCAGGAGGTAGAGGCTACAACAGGGGAATGGCAGAAGATGCTTTAGACTCTGCCTTGGTCTGTTCACACATACATTTTTTTTTTTAATTTGGTTCTACCACACAATTAGACACCTAGGACACCTAGTGACAAGTCCTGAACTACAATGTCAAAGAGATGGGGCTTTGGAGTCTACAATGCAGATGTTTTGAGTGTTTTCCTCTCTGATGAGAGAAACTTCATGCCAACGTAAATAGAAGCTGACTCTGTGGCCAAGATACACAGTGTTACCGATCTCAACGCCTCACAGCCATAAAAGAGTATTAATTAATCCATGCAAAAATGCTGCAGCACTGTCACAGCAATGAAGGCCAGGCCAGGAACACATTTAACGTGTCTCTCTGTGCCCAGATTAAACCAGGTCAGAACATCTGAAGGCACAGGGAATGAATATTTTAAATAATACGAAAGGCAGTGAGGAGAGTAGACTCTTCAACAGAAGCCTTGCAATCTTAGCATCTTCAGAGGCATTTTATAGCTAAGGACCTCTTTTCTCATGGACATTTGGCCTCTTCCTCCATCAACTCAGAAACCCACCTCTATAATCAGTTCTCTTCCTTTTTAATCTGTACTTCTCTCTGTATTTCCACACTGCTGAGAAACAGCAGTACGGAGTGCAAGTGGCAACAACTGAGAGTAGTCATGCCAAAGGCTGTGGTTTCCCACCCCCCACCCTTACCAAGCACGGACTCTATGAGAAGATGGAAAGCAGGAGCTCCTGCCTCCTGTAGAGGCGAGATGCTGCAGCAGAGCCGATCCAGGGTATTTGCCTTCGCTAACAGCCTGTGGCTCCTGTCTCCAAACCCTGGGTGATTTCTGCTAGAAGCCTCTGTGACTCTAGCAAAACAAAACCTCACGCTGGGAGATAGGGGTAGAGCAGGGCAGACCATATTAATATCAAAGTCCACGTGCCAAAACACCTTGCTAAGGCCCTGCTGTGCACAATACTGACAATGGGTGATGTTACAAAGCAACATCTTGACATGGCGTGTTGTAAGCAAACCCGACCCAACAACTCTTATGCACAGTGGCTTCTTTATGCCTGCTCTACAAAGACAGAAAAAAAAAATCCACTTCAAAACCCCATCATCAAATGAAAAAAAGTCTGTTTTGCAAATCTCCCTGCAAAGACTATTCCTTTGCTAATTAAAGACCGTTAAATGAAAACATGCAAGCATTTGAGCTAGTTGTTGTTGTTGTTGTGAATTTGGCTTGCTTTTTATAAAGTTTCCTTTCCACTGACTTTCCCTGGGGTGTTTATTCCCACAAGCAATGGAAAATGGAAGCGGGTGGGACAGCGAGAGCCTGCACAGAAAGGTCTGAGCTCGAAAGGCCCTTGCAGAGCTAACTCAGAATTGCCTTGCAATTCTGGTCTCAGTACTCCCGCACTAAAACATAGTCTCGTGCATTGAATTTCCATTTTTAAAATCAAACTGTGATATGATGTCATTTTTTGAAAATTAGATCTAGAAAGAGATAGAGATACCGGAACTGTAATTCCTATATTTTATTGCCATGTCATGCCCTGACACCACGTGCATGCACCAAGCAGTAAGAAAAATGCAGAGCTGAGTCAAAGGACAAATCTAACACCTAGATCTCTTGAGTTTCCCTAGTGACTGCTCTTTACTTGAACTAAAAACGCAATAGGCCAGCATTAGAGGCAGCTCCACTGTGTTCATCAGTGTTATTACAAACATGATAGCGTGATATTTTCTCCCTGATAACAATTTTTCTCCAGCAACTAAGAACCAGAGGAGTTACTCCCTTCCCACCTAGCCTAGTCTCTGCAGCCAGTGGGGCTGCCGAAGATCCAAAGAATGCACGTCTTGAGCCCAATTCTTATATGAAAGTTACAGAATGAGATTACTAGATCTGTCTAGCAAGAACCATGTGTTGGTTTCTCAAAATACATGAACCCTGAATGTTCACTCTGAGCAACCTGCAATCTGGCTTAAAAAAAAAGTCAAAAATTTGTGAGCTTTGCAGTTTCTTCTTCCTCTGACTGCACTGACCTCTCGTCTAATGGGGAAGATTTGGCCTTAAGGGAGTCTGAAACGGAGTCCAGTTTCAGGCACTGGAATTTAAAAATACCAATTTCAGAACAGGCTGGTAGAATTCACTGGGGATATGTATACAGAGGGTCAGAAGGAAATCAATGCATGTTGGTTACTTCGTCTAGTCATCTAGGTTAATTGATGCATCTTTGGCAGTCATTATAAAAAGGGAAAGAACAGCATTTACATGTGAATATCTTCCTGTTTCTCAGACACATTCTGGTAATGCACATGAGCATGTAGCAAAAAATTTACTGAAAATGGCTAGCTCTCAATGGATTATTCTTTCATTTAAATAAATAAATACATGTGTACACATACACACAAGCATGAAAATGCACACAAGTCAGGATTGAAAATAATGGGCGCCTAAGGTTAGCTATAAGATCTATATTTAGGTCTACTTAAAAACATTTAAAAAATAAAGACGTTGCATTTATTTTTAAACTGTTGGCTCAGAAACTGCTGCAGAGATGTACCATACAGAGTGTAGGAAATGCTAAAATGTCACCTCATGTAACCTTTTCTTTCATTTTTTACTAAGCATATTTTCAACATCTTTCCTTTGCATGGAATCCTCAAATTCTATAATGTAGGTGTAGCCACCTTTAAAATTTTCATACAGATGATTTTGTATAACGTACAGGATGTTTTTTTTTCTTTTTGTCACCCTTCACAAACTCCTTGGGGTAGACAGCACTGAAAACCATTGTTGGAACATGTTAGTATGTAGAAATCTTTCCTTTTGAATAAACCATATCCCTCTATCACTTTTAACCCTGTTATTTCTCATCTTCTTTTCAGATTATTTAAAAAAAAATAATTATTATCAGGGGATGCATAAATGAAAAACTCAAGTGTCCTATCTGAAATGCCAAAACCATTCCTATCAGAAAGCATCTTAGCCTAAATCTGGCTGTCTCTCAAAATTGTAGACTTGTGATGTGCAAGTGCACTATGGTCAGAGCAAAAAGACTCTTCAAGAGAGAAAATGGGAAAAACACCAGCTATCACATCCCAAATCTCTGCAAATGAGATTCACGGAGAAATACAAGTAGAGCTGAATCATAAAAATGAGATGAATTGTGCCTAGCTGTAATGAACATTATAGGTGTGATGTTCTTGGAAGGGACTGACCTCCTGTGAGGTTTAATTTAGGTCTTTAATCCCTCTCCATAACTAAGCTTAAATCCCTTGAGAAAACAATAGTTTTCAAAAATCTTTATTTCTAAAGATTAGCTTTGATTTGTCTACACAAAATTGCGATAAGGCTACTGACTCGAAAGCAAAAGGACCATTTTGGCTATATCCTTGATGATATAGCAAATTGTTTAAAATTAAAACAGTTGGGTTTGTTGTTTGCTTAGTTTGTAACATCTAAATAGAAATGTATAATTTGGGAGCTCTCTCAATTTTAGCTGATTTTAGCAGCAGTTATATCACCTGATTCTATAATTGTTCAGGGTTTGTTTGGTTTTTTTTTTTTGCAAAAATTTTAACAAAAACTCTTATCAAGGGAAAAAAAAAAAAAGAAAATCATACCAGCCTGTCTGATAAACATGTTTCCCTGCCCTCACACCCCAGTGAGCACTGTGACACTACACTTTTATCATCTAGTGTGTGCTCAGAATGAGCTTAGAACAGCAATTGCCAGGAATAGGCAGGCGATAAACTGCATTGATTTAACACATCTTGTTTTCAATCATGCTCGGATTTTCTGAGCACGCATTTTTCCTGTACTCCAGCTTGTAGCTTTTATCTGACGAGCTGATCCCTTTTCACTGGAAAATGAAAAGGTCGCACAATAAGACACGGTTTACTGGAACTTGAGCACGCACCAGGGAAAGTATTTTAGATAAATACTGTCAGACATAGTGGAGCTGAATTTCAACAACACAATTGCTAAACAACAATACTTATTACTCTCTAGAACAAGCCTACAAGCAACTTATGGCTCACAGCGGGGGAGATCTCAGAGTTAGGCTCAATAGTTAAAGAAACGTTATTCAAGCCTGTTTGAAGATGCAGTATTGCTTTTGCCTTGCACGCACCGACTAGCCATACCTCAGGACCACACTAAATGCCTCCTCAGTTGCTTTCCTAGGTAATTTATAAATGACAGAAAAGCATATCAATGACTTTATTCTTTTTTCTCTTTTTGGCGGAAGGTGATTGACTACGTGCTTGATTGAATTTAATCAAATGGGGTACTGGGTGGTGGTAAAAAGAAAATTATCTGTATGCAAAAGTAATTTACCTGAAACTAATTAATTAACCAAGGTGAGTTGCTGAGGAGGTCAGTAAACAAGCAAGGAATAATATGGCATGACCCATCTACCAACGGCCAAGGTACAGTAGGCTTATAACAATAACTCTAATTTATTTTTTGCCTCCCTCTGAAGTGACTGCAATGATCCTGACCAATACAGTACTGGAAGCAAAATATCTTCACTTATTCCTATCAGAAGGAGCAAAGAAATCTTCCAAATTATTCTTTACTGCATTGAATATACCCAAGAAAAGATCTCACCAAGTAAACAGGGAACCTGAATTAATTTTTTGCCCTCGGCCTGAGTGGACTAACACCCTTTTTCCTGCAAAGACTCAGCTGCCAACCCACCACCAGGGAGGGGGGATTGATTTATCCAGCTCAGCCCCCTCCCAGCACCTCCTTCCCACACCTCGTGTGTATGCATGCACAGAAGGAGTTGCTCTCCCAGCAGCCTTTCTCAGGAGAGGGACCCTGGTTTTCACGAGCCCCAAACAGTCCCCAGACCTCCCCACGCATTTACAGGTATTTCTGCGCCGCTGGCCCAAAGCCAGCCCAGCCCCTCATGAATAACTTGGACTGTGGGTGAGAAGGGCACGTTCAGCAGAGGGATTCCTTCGACAGGCTGTTTGCTCTGGCAGCAGCGGGTTCAGCCCCACCGCATCACTCTGAGCGTGTGTCATGCCCTGCAAGCTCACTCAGGTAAGCACTCATACGTGGCAAAAATATTGCAAATGGGTGATGTCTGCAGGTTAAAGCAGCCACCCTGCCCTTTCTTTTCTCTCTGAGAAAATTCATCACTTTTGCTTACAATTATGTAGAGTCTCTCAATCTCTGCAAAGAGAAAATGGGGGTAAGAAACTCCAACCCCTGCTCCAATCTACCCTTTTGGAGAAAGTGGCCACGCTTCTCCAGGTGGCTGGTCACTAAGAGACGGTCAGCTGCTGGCTCAGCTTAGTTACAGCAGCTAAGGAGACACAGGGATACCACATATCCCTTTAGGAAGCTGCAATACAAAGGGAAGTCCCCCAAAACAAACTATTATCCCCACAAACATCCTTCCAAGTTGTCAGCAGTGTCTGTGCGAAACTGGTGTGAAATATTTATGTATTCCTTGCTTCTTCTGAATGTGCTTATTAGTCATTCAGGTCCAGCATAAACACGTTTATTAAATTCACCTTTTGCAACATCCTTTAACCAGTAAAGCAGAAATATTCTGGCAAATTTTCTGAAACTATACTGATACTGGCTGGAAACTCTAAAGGCTGGAGCTTAGTTTATATTTTGCATATATATATATCGGCCAAGTCTTCACCTCTAGAGATACACCCATCTTTCTCTGATGTTCTGTTCACATTGTAAGTCTTACAGAAAGAATATGGTAAATATTATTTAAATGACATTTTAAATTATAGGTTTAGATAGAAAAGTCACAAGCAAAGTGATAGGCCTGAAGAAAACTACAAAGTAAAATCCAACTTTGCATGCAATGACACTTTACATTCAGCCCTGTGAGCCTCTCTGCAAGAGAACTCCTACAAGTATTGATTTCTCCCTCTCACCTGGAAACTTTTTTTTTTGCTAGACGAGTAAGTTGAAAACCCGTGCTGCATTTTAGGGTTATCTCATGCAACACAGGCAGAATTCTGATATGCCTTCTTCATTAAGTGCTCATAATCCCAGAAATGAAAGTAACTCATTTCTTCCCAGGGTGCCTGTTAACTGAGAAACTCATCTTAATTGAATGCACAGATCAGTTAACCATCCTCAGATTCACAAACCATTAGTGCCCCATTTGCACAGCAGCTTTGCTGGCAGGTCTCCTCCCACCACTGCGCTTCGGGGGGATCTGAGGTTCAGCAGAGGGGAGGTGCTGCAGCAACGAGCAAGCACCATCAAGGGCTTGCTCATGACAAAATGAGTCCTCGGGGCGAACAGGCCTTTGCTAAATTGTCAGCGCTAGATCACCTTGCAAGTCAGTTACAGAGAACAAATACTGCAGCTCTGCCCCCAAATAAGAGGTAAGGAATCTCCAAACACACCTACAGAGAGATCACCAATCTGGAATCTGGAGCCTCACAGGCCTAAGAGGAGGAAGTAAAAATAACTGTTATCACACTCTTCCCATCTTGCCTTTCCCCCACCATCACAAATTACCATCTAGAATACACCTGGTAAACCAGTGAAGATGAGTACGGAAATAAAAATATCCCAGGTACAACCATTCGCTTATAAAGCTGATGCTTCAAAAAGAAACTGTAAAAGGTGAGGCAGTGAGGAACCAGACTGAAACTCCCCATCCTGTTATGAAACATTTCCGACAATTTCATATCCAGCTGGAGTGAACCAACCTTTGGTTCTTTGGTAGTCACTGCTGAGTTTAGGATAGGCAGCAAAACATCTCTGCTGGTCAGTAGCACCCCACTCATCCCCCAGCTAACGCTGTTCTGAGGGAATTGAAACTTCTCCACTCAAATTTTCTCCAATCAAATTATTTTGGTTTGATTTTAAAAAAATATTTCAAGTGTTACTTGATTAATTTTTCCTAAGCCAGAAATATAATAATTTCCCTAATTCAAGGCAGAGGTAGAATAAACAGATTAAAGACTACAAGATGAGCAGAAAATAGAGTAGAAGATATAAAGCTACCACCGATAACCAGAAATGATCAAACAGGTTCATAACCGTGCATTTGTGCTTGTTCCAAATTTTCTAGGCATCATTGGCAGCCTGTAGGAAAATTCAGATCCCAGCTCTGAAGCTATCAATAAAATACCTTCAGAGTAGCATGGTATTGCCCATTTTCTCTTGTGTAAAACAAATACCTTCCTTCCATGCAACCCAAAACAAAAACCAAACCCCACTGTAACAGATTACATTATTCTGTACAAATCTGTTTCTAGTAGATTTAATGAGAACTGTTGTCATCGTAAAAAATTGCCACCAAAATATATGTGTATCATATTAGTATGTCTCAAAGTTCAATACTGACACAAACAGTATCATCAGGTGATAAAAACAAAGATGCTGCAAGCGTGACATGAAAAAAGGGTATTCAAATGTTAAAATCTAATTTAGCAATTTGCAAATTGCCGGTCTAAAAGGAGGAATTTAACATTAATCTTGCTGGAAGTGGCATATTTATCAGCAACTGATTTGTAGCTTTCCAGGCAGTAAGCAATATATATAAATACACTTCTGGGTCCATCAGCAGTATGCAAGAATGCGCTTAAACAGACAGACTCACTAAGGCCCTGAGTGTGCAAAGTATTAAGCACCTGGCTGCCAGAGTTAATTAGTCTGCGCAGAGCCATGCACTGATGCTGCTGCTCCTGCTCCAAACCAGCTCCATCACAAGCGGCCTGGGGCATCTCTGCTTTCTGTTCTCCTGTCCTGTGTATACGCAATGCAAGAGCGAAGCTTTTTCTTCCTCCCCCACAACCCCGTGCATGCCAAGCCCACCATCTTGGTATCTAACCACTTGCTGTAAGAACATCTCAGCTCACCAAGGAGGACACAGGAACAGAGGTGGGAAGGACTGGCCTCCTGCACCACCCCTCAGGCACTGCACACTTAAAAGAGGAGCTACTCGTCCTTTGGCCAATAACACATTTAGCTGCTGTGCGAAGCAGGCACAAAGGTTACCAGAAACTGGCTCCGTGCAGGGGAGAACTTGCAAAGATGTTCAGCAGCTTGGGCTTCGGGGCAAATTGCTTTGGTTTTGCACTGAGAAGACTGAAGATGCCTGGCAGCCCTCGTGTGTTGCTGGGCTAGTGCCTATACTTGCAGAGTCTGGGGACAGCCAGGGGGGCATGGACCACCCCTTGGATGTCTCTCAAGAAAGGAGATTCCCACCAGTGGAGTTTACTTTGTTGGCATTGAGTTTTACATTCTGTGTGGTCTCTTCCCTAACTGAGCGGATGACACACGTTCAGTGGCAAAGGTAATTGTTCAAAATAAATCTAAATTGCAGCTGATTGAGTAAAAAATGGACACTGACAAGATACCATGTCATATTAAACACTAACATGCTTGCATAATTGATTGTATCAAAAAATGTGCTATTTTTACATCTTTAGGTAACAAAGATCTAAGAATCTTCTCTTAAATGAAGCCATATAAAAACATTATCTATATGTATGTGTGTGTGTTGTGTGGCTGAAAATGTGTTATCTGCATCTCCTAGCAGCTAATTTTGCATATGCTGTATATCTGTGCATACAGAGGCTCAGAAAGGGGACAATCCTTCCTCCAGCCTGTAGCAAGTGGCAGATTATTGCTGGAGCAGATGCAGCTGAGCTCATCATAGCCAAAGCTGGGAAAGCCACAGCATTAATATTTAAGACTAGGACTGGCAAACCAGTAGATGCTTTCTCCAAATAGCAAAGGGAAATATAATGTCACTTCTTTCTTCCAAACTTTGCTTGTTGCACAAAACAAAAGTGAATGAGCAAAAGAAAAGAGGCAAAAAAATTCCCACAGGATTCTCCTGCTCTACTCAAGACAACTCAGACCTGTCATTCCCCTTTGTTCCTTTTCCTTCTGCAATTTGCCCACACCAGCAGCATGACAGACCAAGTCCCCTTCAAAACCTACTGTTTCAGTAGTTTATCACAACTATAAACTAAACCATGTACTGAAACGCATATAAAAGGAAACTAAATACAGCACCTCCTGCACACCTAGAACAAAACTAGGAAAAAATACTTTTTTCCTCAACATTCAAATATACAGAAATTAAGTTATTGGAAAGGGAGAGATGGGACTAATCCAGCTCTGTTTTAAAGCTTGTTATACTGTGAAATACCATATTATTCTACAGGCAGTATTCATCTTACTTCAGCTAATCGTGTATGATGGACACTGACCCACCAAAGTTTGGTGTAAGTATCAGATGGCAGAATTCAGTTTCAAGTATTCTTGAAAAAGTGCTCAGGGTTGATTTTTATTACGTTTAACTGCTAAGCATGCAAATCACTATTTATTATTGGTTAGGCTCTTCAATCCCACTGGATTAAAGAACACATTACATGATTTGGGAAGATGTTTTTTCTTTCAGCATTAAAAGCTCGGTATTTCAATCAGGTTATGGCTGTGGGGCCCTTAAGTTTCAGGGTATTTCACCAGCAATGAAGATGTATTTTCAATAGCAAGAGTAAAGTAACCTTCTTTGTCAGGTACCTGTGCAGTGGTTTCTTGACTTAGCATAAGAGCTCTTTACACATTACTTGGCATCTGGGCAACAAACAGCCACGAAGCTATAAAATTTAGGTACCTATGCCTATTTAAAAATCCCAGCAGGCACCTAAATGAACTTTCAGGACTCTAAATATAATTAAAATTCTGCCTGTTAAGTAACAGAGTCAAAATCAAACAAGAAGCCTGAGACTATAAAAAAAGTTTTCTGCAATTGGATGACAAGCTACTTCCCACCAGTACTGTGGCTCTGCAGTTTGCAGTGTCTGGTAAGTGGTCACTAGCAGCATCAGGTGGTATCAAGAACCTGCTATCAATCAAGTTTTAGCTGGCTAAATATGTGAACAATCACAAGGGACAAGATTTAAAATTCGTTACTCTGTGCTGTGATGGGCAAGGATAAAAGAGTTACCTGTTGGGCACAACTTTTCAGTAGCCAACTGCATAGGAAAGGAGCTTTGAGTCAATGATTATCTCCCATTCCAAAGCAAAAAAAGTTTTCTAACTTCTCCTTAAGACACTAATGAGTAAAAATGAGTACTATTGCCTTCAAGTAAAACTTATTCTATTGTATTTTTTATTGTATTTTTACTTTTAATTTATTCCCAGCCCTTACGAAATCTTTTGGAAACATGTAACATCCCAGAGAAAAAGACATTTAGTGACTGTCACTAATTTCCCATTAAAATAACAGGATCTACAAAGGAAAGATCAGTATTTTTCAACTTGCAAAGTACAAACCTCCAGGACCTCAGAAGTCCCACAACCTTTTCTTGGTGGTCCATGAAAGGGAACTGAGAAAGATGCAAGTCTATTGTCAGCAGGCTTAAAGTCATTGCACAATTCATTGTTCAAAGGTCTGCATTTGTACTGGAAAATATTTAGGTGTCCACAACCCTGGAAAATGTTGAAAAGACACGGCGATAGATGGTTTTTTGGCACAAGCTCTCCTCCCGCTGGAAGATTTGCTACATACATTGAGGCACCAGTTTGGAAGACTGTGGATATTTTCTGCTGAATGGGGCCCTTGGAGAGGAAATATTTGATTTACTGCAGAGTTCTCATTTCCCTGAATTGCAAATAAAGTGTAATTTGATTAAATGTAAATGAATCCTACAATACTTTTGGTGGCTTGTCTGAAACAATTGATTGTAATGGGCATCCATCATTTGGCTTGATTTTAATTCAGAGGCAAAAAAGGCAAAATGAGAAAACTAAAGCAGGTGCTACTAACATTCTAGAGCTGCAGCAGTCGAGATTCCTGGTGCTGGACTGTCATTTCCATTGTTCTTGGATAGCAAGCAATGCAGTATAGGGGAAACGCAACAGCAAAAGAAAAAGAATAATGTGAAACGCATACACAGAAATAGATCTAGAAGAAAATCCAGATTTTTCGCAACGAATTCCATTAAATCAGCTTAAAGAGCATAATTTGTTAGATTTATTTTAACACTGATATTCTAAACCAAATGATTAAGGAAGATAAATACTGTTCTGTGTTTCTCTGTTAGAAGAAAAGCTTTGTTTTTATAGATCACCCAATTCTTTTTTCACCAAGACAGTTTCCAAGTGTGCAATACTGGTTTCAGCAGTTCTTGTGGTCTGAAATAATAAAAGAGAAGTGAAATTTTTGATAGTGACACAAGCTTGATGAACTTTTGGTGTCATTTTCTTTAAATGTGGAACTACTCCAACCACAGAGATAATTACGGATGACCAGATTGTAACTGCTTTATTGCTTCTTTTTTCTCATAAATTTTAATTTTGGAAAGTTAAGTGAAAAATGTGGTTTCAATTTCCTACAAATTGCACACAATTTGGTTTCAACAAGAAAACAGAAAGAGGTGGTACGTTCTTTGGAGTGAATTACGGAGAGAAGTTGTTTCTTTGTCTTTCAGCATCATCAGAATAACAAAATGCAAAATGTAAAAAAGATGACTGAAAAAAAAAAAAAAAAAAGCAACTGTACAATGTACTAAGAAAAGCACCAAGCAATTCTTTACCTGAATAAGCTCTGAGCAATTTGATAAGGTAATAAAATTGCTCTAGCCTTTCTCCCCTCTGTTTTACCAGAATAGTGCTTAAAAGAAATTAAGCTGCACACACGTTACAGCAAATCTTCTAATAAGAAAATGCTGCGTCCATAACCATCTTGCTCTCTCAGAAGGTACCAGCAACTGCCCAATTGCCATGCAAAGCAGCCCTATTCAGACCATATTAAAAAGGCTTGGATAATTACTTACTAACAAAGTGCGTGCAGAAATGAAAGCCAACAGATGACAGTCAGTATTTATTTTGCCCAAGAAGTATGTGGGACTCAAATCAGTGTGTGCCTTTACCTACTGTACCCATACCTATAATGACAATACATATATTAGGATCTTAAATCATATGAAAGGCTACCCAGCTTTCCATCAGCAACAATGGTCCAACTGATGTTTTAAAGGAGGTAGAAGATTCCCTAGAGTAGGTAAGAGCAGCAAAAAAACCCCAAAAAACCCCACAATTGGTCAGCATGGCTATGAAATGGGATGCTGGAGATCAAAATACAAGATGCTTTTAGTCAGGCAGTGAAGACTTACTGTAAGGACTGCAGGTATCACAATTCTTAGAATAATCCCACAAAATTTTGCAAAGGTTGACAATTACATTCCTAATTTAATGGAGGACTTAAGTATCCTAAAGAGTTTCCTTGACTTTCACCAGGTTGTTTAGCTGCTTCTAAATAAGGATGCTCTTGACACTTAAAGGATACCAATTGATTTGAGTTGCTTTTAATGAAAATAATAGCGAAAATTAACTAGTATGAAAATATGGAGCCTTTATCCGTTTTCATTCAAATATTTAAAAGTGTGCAGAGCTTCTGGAAAGAAGTACTAAATAAACAAAAGGGATGCTTTTTTAACAAATTTTAGTGCAAAAGAAATTTTTATTACGAGAGCATATGTGTGAAAATCAATTTCCCTGAAAAAAATTCTGGCACTGTACTTTGGGAAAAATAGAAAAATCTTCCCTAAAATATAAAATTACAAAATTTGTGAAATCTAAAGGAATAAAAGTTATTAGGAAATTTGAGAAAATATCTATGATGACTTTCATGCAGCTTCAGACTTTATTACACAAATCCCTAGGAAATTTTTTTGTAAGAAAACTTTTATAGGCCAACAACAATGTCTCAAACTGTTTTCTAAAAAAAACACACGTGTGAGAAACTGCTTAACTGCTCTGCTGACACCCCATGCTATAACTGTTTCCTGGGTTAGCCATAACACACATTTCTTGTCTGTCCTATCACTGTAATCACCAAAGGCAGAAAAAACCCACAAACATTGCCAGTGCCTTAAAAAGATGCTACACCACAAACACCTTGACCCACAAGAAAATAATTCTCTCAGCGAGCAGAAAGGCACAGTCCTACCTCTTTTCCAGAGGCAAGAGTTGTTTTGTCAGAATTTTTGTCAGATTGCAGTTGTCCCTTCCTGACTGTAGATGCAAAGAGTGCAGGAGAAGAGGGTTTTCTTCACCCCACGCGTCCCCGCAGAGTCGGAACACACACCTCAGTCATTTATCATCATGCCACCTCAACCTGCCAGCTTGACAATGATTTTGCCCCTGGGGTTTCTAAACTAGAAATGTTATTTAGGTTACGAAAACAATTGCACGTTTTCTGCTTCCTGAGCCCGCACAGACCTGCAAGCATGCAACCAAAAGGGATCTTAAACCTGCCAGGGCTGTGCCCAGCACACAGTTCTCAGCCCCCCTTGCCCAGGGAAACACGCGCCGATGGAGGGAGAACCTGTGCCTGGGAAAGCAGCACACGGGGAGATGCTGTGGCCATCGCAGCCTGCGCTCGCTTCAGCATCAACAGTTCAAGAGCCTTACTGAAGGGCCTGGCAGTTTAAAGAAAGCAATTTTCTTTGGCCTCCTCATTGGCCATAGATTATTTTCCTCCTTTCATTTTTCCTCCCTTCGCCCCGTTCCTTGATCAGAAGTGTCTTTCACTCTCCCCCGCCTCCCCTGTATGGATTAAAGGGGAAAAAAGGGCCAAACTCGCAAGCCCAACAATGCTGAGGATCCAGTGCAAATCCTGCAGATCAATGTTAGCCAAAATTTGCAGGCGGCCTGATCTGTTCAGAACTTGCTCATCTGGTCTGGCTCATATTTCTAGGTAATGTCATGGGGGACGCAGGAAGTTTGCAGGCAAGTGCAAAGCAGCTTCCTCACAGAGCAGGATGCATGTTTGTCTTCACAAGTGCTAAAACATTGCCCTGTTACAGGAGTTCACTACTTTTTACCTGGCACAATTTCTTACTACTTAATTTTTTTTTAACATAGGTAAATCTTATCTCTCCTCATTATAAAATTTTTGCTGCTAAATTATTTATGCCAAACAATCAAGTGTGATACCTTTGCAGATGTCAGCAGATAAACAGAAATGCAATGTTGCATGATGGAGTTTAATGCTGTGGAAATGTCGGGGCACTTATTTTAAAATTCCACTGACCTTTGCTGTCCTTTTTTCAATGTTTGCTTATTGCCACAGTAAGGAAACACTGCAATAAGAGTAGGAATTTTTATATGTGGATCCTGAAAGTCAATATTTAAGGGAAGCATGTTTCCTCAATTACACCATTTCTGATTACGTGCTATCAAGAGAGACAGTACAGAGGTACCATTTACACGGAACACAGGCAATACATGTCATAGGGTGAAAAGCGTAAGATCAAAAACACTTGAGCAAAGCCAAGCTACAGGACTGTCATAAGAGGAGCATGGGAGCACAATGTCTGCATGTTGTTACAGTGGGATACTGTGGCATTAAGATATTACAGGTTTGTGGCTATTTTGGGGGTTCCTCTCTTTCCCTGCTGGCAGCCCAGGCTCTGTGGGACCTGTGTAACAAGGCAGTAGTGTCTGTGAAATAATGAGCAGGGGAATGCGGTGCTGTTCTTCCATTGCAATGTTAGGTGCGATGTTGCACGCTAAAGCATCGGATCAATACTTCCAGCAGCAAGCCGTTCAATACACCTGAATTATTGCTTCATTTTTCTTCTTATTATAGATGAGTTGTGTTATTATTTTCCCCAAATCGATATTTTACAACCTTTTTTATCCGTTTCTCCATAAATTTTGTGATTACTTTAAACTGGGAATTCCGGTACACTAAATAAGATGCAGTATCTGAGAGGCAGTGAATGTACCAACATGATTTTTTACTGAAGACACTGCTTAAAGGCAGATCCTAATCAATAACTAAGTAGGAAAATTTTTATGTAAGAAAGTTGGACGCAGCGCTACTCTTACAAAATCAAAATTCACATTCCTAGAAAATATTAGCTACAAGAGAAGACTATTTTAGAAGTACAGGGAAAAAGAGGTCTGATGGGCACTTTGCGTGGGAAATTTAATTCCAAACAAATACGCTTTTTACTTCCCCTCAGCTAAAGGGTGACCATAATTCACTGAAATTGTTTCTTACAAAGCAGATAATCCTGTGCACCTTAGAGTGATTTAATTAGCTTCCATAGCTGTCTCCTGCTAAGTGTTTAAAGCATCTGCAAATCAAATCATGTTAACTCATCTGCTGCACACTTTCTTTGTTCTATGCATAGGACCTTCCTAATAGCATTAATAGGAGCATGAGTTTCCCTGGAGAGGGGAGTAGCAAAGTGAGTTAATTACATAGTTATTGTAAAATTGTGTACATTATTCCACAGAACATGCTGGGTAAGTATTAAGGTGCTACACAGAAAATAATGACAATTTTGGGTGATCCCAAGGACCTCAGTGTTGTAATTTGAAAGGATAATGCAGATTCCCACTGAAGTTGGAGGAATTCTACCAAATTCCAGGACATAGTCTGCCTGGCCCAGCTGCTCACGGACTGCAGTGCATGGCTATTCCCTACACACTGGCCACAATTTCTATCCTCACGTTTACTGCAGAATTACAAGATTGAACAGTAGGAGGTACAGTAATCTCCATTCAATGTTTTATAACACTTTAAAAATTTTTAAAGGAAAAAAACCAACCCTGCCCTGGGATTTTCTGCTATAAATTCTATAGATTTCTGCTCATATCCATTTGGTCTAATTAGGCAGACCCCTCAAAAAGCAAGTCCAGCAACTTCTTTGGATCTGGGCATCAGCACTACAGTGCAGCAAATAATTCAGAACAAACATCTCCCCCTCACTAACTGTCCAGAGATATCTTTTACTCCAATTAACTTGTTAGCTGAAAGTACTTGTCAAATAGTTTTTCTGATTAACCTTATCCTTACAGATAGATCATGAAAGAGTGGGCTGTTACAAATTTTTGGGTTAAATTCTCCATTTATAGCCTATGTTCAGAGAGGGCACCACCCCACCTATGTGTTTGCTGGTTGCAAGTCAAGCTTTCTCAACACCCAACAGTGAGTTTTACATCCTTTTGTTCAGGCAGAGACACATACACTATGGAAAGTTTACTTCCCATAGTACGCTCTTGAGTTTTTCTTAAAACGGACTGTCTCAGCTCACTCACTTGATCAAACATTCACAGGGAGCAAAACACTACAGGGAAACTGAAGGAAATTCATTGCCAAAAACAAATGAATATTCATGGTCCACAGAAATACCCTTATTTCCCAGCTCTAATCAGCATGAACATCTGTGGAAAAAGGTCTAATGGGGGAAATTGGAGAGGGGAGGGGGTCATTTCCATCCTTTCCCTTAGGCTCCAATTTAAAGAAGGTTCATTTGTCTTTTTAACAGAACTTGCAAGCGATGCAAGGATGAACAGTTTTGGTGAAGAAACAATGTGCAGACCGGCCTTGTCTTTGGGAAATTTGAACTAAATTCTTCATTCCAGGCCAAAAGATACCTAGTGCAGATTCTTGTTCCTGTCCCTGACCTGTCAGACCCATGCACTGCCCTGAGAGCCCCTCCATCAATAACAGAGCCTGAGCTGCCAAAAACACCCAGGGAGAATACAGTCTAAGGCAAACAGGCATGGTTCACTCTCTTCTTTTCAAATAAATGACATGCACATTTCAATGCAAGATTTAAGGGAACAAAAAGTACCTCAAAATTAAAAAGCTGTAGAGAAAATATTGTTTTTCAGTATGATGGCCACTTGAAGATCTATTTTTAGGAACAACAATGTAACAACTATTTCTAGTAGCTGTGCACAATGTGCATGTCAACTCTGGGGAGAGTTCTTTTTGGAATGGTGAAACAAGTCAGAGAACTCCATTTGGAAAAAAATTTCCCTTGCAGAAGTGACCTTTCAACATGAATTCATGGTGACTTCTGGCAGTAAAATCTTGCCTTTCATTTTTACAAATACAAGCTTGCTGCTAGAACTGCCTGAGCACACAAACTACGTATTTTTATATGATGAGTTGTAGTCTTCTAAGGAAAGTACCCCACCAAAACCTAAAGATAGGATATAAGTTAGGAGAAAAAAAAAACCACCACAAAACAACAAACCCACAAAAAGGGGATAATAAGCACATGTATTTCAGAAACTCATGGGATTGTAATACTTGGGGCTATAGTTACTTTCCTACACAGCACCTAGCATGCAGAGTCACTGAGATTGTAATGCTTCTCACCCAGCTTCAGTCACCCAAGTGCATATTTGAACACTCATTTAGAGCCCATCTGCAGACAGAGGACAGAGTTTCCTGATGGTGATACACCCACTTCAAAGATGATGTCTGAGACGGTCAAGGAGGTCCAAAGGGAGCTCGCTAGAGTGCACTGGATTTCTGTCCCTTATGCAGACAAGGTAAAAAGAGAACTTATCACGCTGAAAAAGAATAAAATCCACCCTGGAAGATGCTGCAGTACTAAAAAGTGACAGCAAGTTTCACAATTATTCATAGACATCATAGGGTTTGCTCTGTAATTTTCAGACTTAAAATGGAGAGTTTGGTGCAACTCTCTGTTTTAACAAATGCATTTTTGCTAGATGAATGTTACAACAGCTTAATTTCCACATGCATTTTCTATCCCATGGGGACTTAAAAAAATACCATTCTTAATCGATTTAATTTTATCGATTTAATGGGTTTTCTCTTGGTTTTGTCTTTTTTTTTTAATTAACCCTCTGTCTGCTGGCAGCGGGGTTTCCTCTTGTTAACCGCCAATGCTGACACCTGGTGCTATGCAAGAGCAGTTCAAGTCCACAAGTCTTCATGCAGAGAGGTTAACCACAATTTATGCCAACAGGAAAAAGATTAAAAAGTCACATTTGGAAGGGAAGGGATAAGAAGGAAACTAAAGAAGAGACTGAAAGACAAAATAACAGCAGGCATGGTCATGCAAATACGTTAGGGCAAACGATGCAAGACTGTAGGGCTTCAAGGGTAACTGCCCCAAATCAGGCTCTTTATTGTGATACTGGATGGATGGTGCACACATCTCCCCACAGTGTAAACTGCCATGAACTACCTGGTGCTTGGCAGTCTAAGCACAGCATGTGAATGAAAGAAGTTCACGCAGAATAGTTGACTTGCTGCAAATCCACAGTCTAATTTACATCACGCTAACATGTTTGTGTACTAATATATTAAATAATTTCTGTCCTACCTTGAGGAATAAAAGAGCTGCATACACTTGGCTTGGCAGCATTAAGTAAGAATATACAGTTTTATACTTCTGTAATTAACTGCAGAGCTCACAACAGACCAATGGCAAGATCCAATAGCAAAACACCTTTCAGTGAACGTAATATAATTATATACAGACCTCAAACAATTGTGCTTGAGATATTTCTGTTGGGCTCGAGATATTTTTTTTGGGGGGGAGGGGGAAGTTGGAGAATTTTGTTTTAAAAAAATGCAGTAGCATTAACAACACAATGTTCTTTCCTTAGCGACATCAGCAATGTGTGATGATCAAGACCTGCCAGAAGGTTCTTGGGAAGTTTGTTGAGATTGTTGAAACTTTTGTGCAGATTGAATCTTAAAGGAAATTCTACTTTGACACGTTAGTCAGCCATTATCATTAAATAAATGTGCACTACTGCCAAATGTCTCAGATAATTTAAAACATCGTGGTTACAATTCCCTTCCTTTCTGAGTTGCTTCTTTCTCTCTGTTGGCTCTTGTGGTGCTAGCAATACAGCGTTCTGCAGCCTGCAAGACCATGTCTGCACTGCAGACTGCAATATGTTACATACAGAAACACTCAAACTGACTTTAAATAAAATAACAATGAACACTGCAACCTGCACCAGGAGATAACATTTTGGGCAAGCCCAAGAAGCTACCAGGATTGAGCCTAGTCATACCGGGAAAACTGTTTCCAGCATCTCTATCTAGACACCATGGCAGACCACATCAGTTATGCACTTGATATCTTCATAACTAAGTGAAAGAGACTGTGTGAGTTCTTGCAAGGTAGCAGAAAAGTACAAAGAGCTTCACACTCTATGCAATAAATTGCTCTTGCATCCACTGAGATGAAAGGCTGCAAGTACAAGATTTTCCTTTTATCTATATATTAACAAAAAAAAGTCTGAATCTGTAGACATGAGCTATATTGGGGCACATCTACTCTGTAGTCATTGCTGTCGGCGAGCTTTAACCAGGCTAGATAAGCATTACTGGCTGTTAGGGATGCTAGTACAAGCGCAAAGCAAGTGAGGCTGCCCAAGTCCTACCTCCGGGGAATGATGGCTGCACACCACACTCCAGTTTGAGCCAGCTGTACAGCATTCACTTGTGTAACAAAATGCCTCAGCAAAATGAACCCTCACTAACAAGCACCTCAAAGGATTAAGCACATCTTAAGGAGGCTATTTTGCAGGTAGTGCTGTGCACGAGCGTGCCTCAGGCAGCCATGCACTAAATTCCCATTCCGGCTTCCTCGCTGGAGTCAGCGCGCTATGTGCATGGGCACTTCTGAAGTCTAGCCCACAGCTTGGCCATTTTTCAACAACACACAGTAAATCCAGCACACAGTTCCAGGCAGAAATCAAAACCTGCTGTACCCCATGAGAAGCACAGGGAGGATGAGTTAGGTACGTACGTACCCGCAAGGCAGCCAGAATTCCCAGCTACCATCTATGAAATATTTCAGTGGCAACAAGTAGCCGAGGAGTCGGCTTCCTGGACCAGCAAAAAGATAGTGCCTTGTCCCTCTTCCCAGGGCACAGGATCAAAATGCATTAAGGTAAGCAGTACAGCCACTGTTGCTACTATAAACTGTCCATTTCTGTGGCATTTGTCTAATCTGAATACCCATACATTAAGAAACAAGACAGTGAATCCCCCTGTAGAAACAGCACAATTCTGGCTTTTTAGAAATTCATCTCAGCTCTCTGTTTTATTGGCCATTTTTTTAAAAGAGGGAATAATACCTTATCAACTGACATGAGCTAAAAGGAGAATAAAAAAAAGATTAACAATTTCAGTCTGGAATAAGAGACTTTTGAAGCAAAGGCATGAAAATTTAAAGGTTTTGGGGTGGGGATAAAGAAAAGAATTTACAAGGCTTATTTTGTGAACCCAGAGGGTTAATTTATCATGGAGTGAGTCTGGAACTTGAAAAGCAAAAAATGGTTTATTGGCTTTGAAGGTCAGATAACTATGTTATATCATATTCAATAGGGTAAGGTTCCAAGGGTCTACAGGGTTTCATGACAATTGCAGGAATCCTTATAAAGTCTAGTTTATACCTTTATCGTTAATAGCTTTCTAATCCTTTACCACAAATTTATAGTTTAGAAATGGCAACACATCTTAAAGATTAAAGGTATGTGACAAACAGTTCATGTCCTTTAATAATCAAATCACATAGCTTAGATTGGGGGCTTATCAGGCTTTTTCCTACTCTATGGTTTCATAGGTAGAGAATACTTTATATCCCTATTACATGAATGATGAATGGGACCATTGGTTATGGGCTGTTATTTGCTTGGCTGTAGTCAATATGTTTTCTTTGGACAGGGACTTCAGTGATTTATTTCTCTTTTGGCCTTATCACTTATTAACTCAGGGCAGACAGAAACAGCCAAGGTTGTGAATAAGGACTAGTGCCCATTTAGACTTCTAATATCAGAGAAAATATTCTTTTTAATGATCCAGCTACCCTTTGCTGCGTAGACTCTGATTGCACTTCCCTCTAACTAGAAAATAAAGGTCATATTTCTTGGAAAGTGTATACATAAAATATGCAAAATAATATGTTTCCTTCACAGCCAGCTTTATTCTGACGGTTGCTGTAATTGCTTTCATTTTGCAGCTGTCCTACAGGTACGCTGCATACTTTCAGTGATTGTTTTTTGCAGTGTGTTATGGTGCTGCCAGTGTTTAAGAAATACCAAAGATATGAGAGTTCTGTGCTCCTATTAGCATACAAAAGGGATTTTCCAGTCTACCTCCACCGCCTCCTCACTGTCTGAAGCACCTTTTCCCTGCAATCGATTAGGATTCCTCCCAGCTTCCTTTCCTGAATTTCTGCAAACCAAACCAACAATTCTAATATTCCTAATATCCCCATCAGCCAACTCTGATAACTCTCTGTACTTCATTCCACTGGGCACGTCCTACCAAACTTCAGAACAAACACTTTTGTAACAACATTAACCCTCAAGCCCACCACAAATAATAAAGACTGAAGTTATTTCATCTAGGAGAGCTTGTTTTAAAACAATTGCAACCATTTTTTTTTCCTCTCTAAAAATTGCTAGACAGGCCAGGCAGACCAGGTATCAATGCTGACTCGGCAGAGCAACTAAGTTAATGGACTGGAACTCAGAAAGGGCCAGGTTCAGGCTTCAAATAGAGATTTCCTGAGGGCAACTTTCCTTTTGAAGGGCAGGTAAGACCCAAGATCACATCACTGATGTGGGCACCTGGAAGGAGAGAATTCACCAATCCCTCCCTTGTCTTCCCACCTGTACTTTACCTGCAAGCGTCCTGGACTCAGCAATGGTGCCATGAGGACCTAGTTCTTCAGTGCCTATGGCAAACTCCTACAATAGCAGAAAGCCCAACGCACCAGACCCAAGACAGGTCCATCCCTGAGCTCTGCACACCACCTGATGCCGCTGGTGTCCCCACAGCAAGGTCCAGGTGGGAACAAGCACTCGGTATGACAAGACGAAGGGGGAACCTAGTGAACTCTGCATTAGGACATTTTTCAGAGAGCTGTTATGAGAGGTTTTTTGCTTCTTTCCAGAAGCATTACTAAATCCACCAGTACAAGCCTACATTTACAAAGGATTTAATTTCATTCTTCCTTACTTGATTGCACTTATAGTTAGGATTTACCATCTCTCTCCTGTCCTTTGTAGAGTCTGTCTGAGATCAGGATCAGACTTTACCTTGAGCATCCAAAGCACAGGATAACCTGCAGTGGAGGGCTCTCCTGCTTTTAAGAACAGACACCAGCTCTTATTTTAAACCTTATACATTTCTTTGTATTGAGGGATTTTGTTCTGTTCTTCTGTAGCACTCTGTGACTATTTAACTTCAAGACATCTGATACTTTTTATTCTACCACTGCTATTAATATTTACTAGTGAAAGGCAGATAAAAACTGCTGTTAAAAACAAATGGTATTCATTTGCTAGCTACCAGATCTCATAGCTGGTCACTCTTCTGGAGAAGTGATGTACTCTATATTTCATTTCAGATTAATGATCATCATATCTTTGTGGGTGAAGAATTTTATAAACACATCAGGATAAAACCCAAGACAGCATCAGAGATGCTGGGGGTTTTATTTTATTTTTATTGTTCTATTGATGATGGCCTTCTCTCCTTATTTATACTAATCAGCTATTTAAGTGCTCATGATTTAATAATAAACACACATGAATGAGGCATTGTAAAACTAATGAGGTTGTGTATTACTGATGTTGAGAACAACTGCCACTAGGTTTTAACATTTCTCAGGAACTAACAGATACCCAGCTATGGCCAAGGTTAGCTGGTGGAAGGGTCAAACTTTAGCCTACAGGGATCAAGAAAGGCTCCAGTGGGGCTACAGGAACCTCTTGACAGCCAGCCTGTCTCTCATCACTGCTTCTTTTTTCTTCTTCTTTTTTTTTTTCCCCTTTCTTTTTTTTTCTTTTTTTTTTTTTTTTACATCTACAAACTCCAGAACTCTCCATTCTGAAAACTGATTGCTTCATTGATTGTGTACCTATTGAACTTTGCATAGTTACTGGTGCTTTCTTGAAAAAAGAAAACTTCCCTAACACAGGAATCACTGAAATTTACCAGGCTGGAAACTTTAGGGACTGGAGACCACCTTGCAAGTGGTTTCAATTCTGATCAACTCTGTGTATGTGTACGTAAGTTAAACCTCTGCTTCTTGGGCCATGGACTGAGATTTTAAATGGTGATGGGTAGTTTTTGGTCTCTTACTCTTAGAGGTATTTGACTTAGGAAATGAAAAGAGAACAATTCTCAGAAGACAACTACCCCTATGCTGCTGTAAATTAAACCATTTCAAGATAAAAACCTAAAAATGAAGCCACCAAAAACTGAGGCTTTTGAAAATGTTACCCAAATCATCTGTGATCTGCAAGGCTCTTCCTGTTTGTACACAGACTCAAATGTTTTTGGAAGTAAGTAAAGGGTGAAATGAGGATGGAGCAGGGATTTTTCCACATGAGGCTATTTCTTCTTTGTAGCAACTAGGGGAGTGAAAAGTTCTCTGAGAAGCCCTATGACATTTCAGAGGAAGAGGCAGTTTCCCAGAAATTCTGCGAATATCTTGACCTTCACAGTGCTAGCATTTCTACATCACTCTACACACAATGGCCCACAAGCGTAATGCAAACACTGGTCGGTCTCAGCAGTGCTCCTCTCTGACCTACTCAGCCTTCGTCATAATTATCCTGGAGGATCGGTGCTCAGCATCTGCGTTATTCACACTGCATAGCAAGCCCTGTGTGTCTATGTTGACCTTACATCCACCCGTTCCTGCTAGTCGCACTTCTAGAGACATACCATATCCTATAGCTTATAACAAACCCCAAACGAACTTGGGGGGGGGGGGGGGGGGGGGGACTCGCCGGTTTCTCTAGGGATCCTATCAGCACACAAACGGTTTAGCCCACAGCCTCCCTGCAAAACTAAACCAAATGAAAATGGTCCCTAAATTCCAACCCGTATTCAACCCCATAACCAATTTTCAAAAAAAAGGAACGTTTGGGGTATTGCTCAGCCAAGAATCTGAATTAACCCCATATTGTATACATAACCCCAGTGGCAAAGCTATATACTTCTAGCCCCTATATAGTCCTTTGCTCTAGCTTGGGAACAAAAGCACAAAACCTTAAACTGAGCAGGTGGTAGAAGACACAGCATAACACATGTTTATGGACCTTCCATATGTCCTGTCCAATATGCAGTGAGAAAAATTCTCCCTTCACTTACATTCATAAAGTCCCACTCAAATCTCATGGTTTAGTACCATAGCAAAAGTCATCTGTAAAAATCATGCTGTCCATGATGCATTCATTTTTTAAAACTAAAACAAACAAAACAAATCTCAAAGGCCTGTCTAGGTATCACAAGTTTGCACCAGATCTTATCCCTTATTTTAACTCAACATATGTCCTGACTCACCTTGGCAAACTACCTACGGATTTGTATCCCTGGTGGCTTCTCCCTGTATCTCAGTTTCTCCAGTCCTAAAATAATGATAGTGATACATACCTGACTCCTAAGTTGTGACATGAAGCTTAATTCATTCAGTGCTCGTCATTACTAGAAGGCACTTACAAATGAAGGGTGCCATAGGGAAGTACTGACCACCACATCTGGGTATCTGGTACCTGTGTGCAATATGGACTTCTAATTTTATTCCAAAATGAACACACATGCAAGATGTGTTCAGACTTCTGTATTTCTTATAACATTCTCTCAGGAATGTCAAAGCTTAAAATCTAAGAATTACTCTGTAAGTGCATGCTAATGGCTTGCTTTGTAGATGGAAAATAAAAAACTTATGTTTTCTTGTAAGCACAGGGTTGACACTGGTTTATTTCTTTCAAAAATACTTATAAAAGCCAGGATTTCTCTGTATATATGTGACCTTGATTCCTAGATGGCACATGGGCTACTTAGAGATCATGTTACTAAGTTATTTGCAGTTAAAGGGGAAAAAAAGGCTAAAATTAATGGGTCACTGGGTATTTTCTTCTGAGAACTTAAGTACTTAACAGTAAGAAAAAAACAGTTTACAGCCAGGTGGCTTGAGGGGATATTTTGTTGAACACTGATTAAAAATAATTTCTTCTAAATGAGACCTGACCACAAAATGGGACCATTAACGAGCAGGGACATTCTCACCAGAAAGGAAACTACGCTTGATCAACTCCTGCACCGCCCACAAACCCCAGGTCTTTTTCTCTCTCACACACTCTTTTTTTTTCTTCCCTTTTTCTCCTCTCCCCTTCTCTTGTTCTTAATAGCAGGGTAAATAAGCAGCAAGTGATGCTGAAATGTTTTCGGCCAAAAACAGAGGCCAAACTCCTCTGAGAAAACATTTGGCCTCTGTGGTTTTGTAATATGTTCCAGAACACTGAGTTCACTGAAGAACATTGTGAAAAACTCCCATCGGCTGGAGTGATGCTGGGGAATGTTACTGTATCCCAACTTCCAATTGGTCCATTTCCTGCAGGCCTTGTTAAAAAAAAAAAAAAAAAAAAAAAAAAAAAGAAAAAAAATAGTGCTATGTGGGAGTTAAAACAAGTTCTCATGGGAAAAATGAATGGCAAGAAATTCTATCTTTAAAAGAAACAGCTAATCTGCTAGTTTGATTGTTCTTCAAAACTTACAATGAACCAATAATCCTAATTAAAAACACTTGGCCTAGTTCTCTAAAGCATCATAGCTTTTTCTATGCTTCGTTTGTACACACCATAGACTATTAGGTTTTTTTCTAGTGCTCACTAACAAAGTGCTGACTTTGTTGGGATGGCTGAGCTAATTTCGTGAACTCAGTGTGAAACCTTAGCTAAACAAAATTGTGGTAATTTTCCTTAATTTGTAAAAGTGATTGGAGTGCAAACAAAATTTTCCTCTTGGGTCAATCCTATAATTTTCAATTAACTAAAACTAATCGGCAGGCGTGTACTGAACCTGCATTTTGTTTAAAGGGCTGGAAGGCACTTCTGAAGGTCAGGATGCATTAATTGTTTTTATTTTAGTTTCATTTAGTCCTTTTTAAAAAGCCACATTTAAGTTCAGGCTGCCTTTAAAAGGAAAATGCAAATCGTGTGAGGTACGATTTCAGTCACAATAGCTTTTCTGTATCTACCGTAACTCCATAAAACCTGCATAAGTAGGAGAATTGTCCATGGATTGGATCCCCCTTGATTTTATCATTCTTTTGTATTTCATAACTTTCATTTGCTGAATGAAAAATAATGTGATTTAAACAGTAACCTGAAAATGCATATATGGAAACAGTCTCCCTACTGGGACACCTTATTTCCACATTTAGCCATCTGCTTCTGGGTAGACGGGCTAAACTGCTGCCCTCCTTTTTACTGGAAAAGCTAATTAATGATGATCTGAAAAGCTAAACCAAAACGGGTCCAAGCCACTTTTACATTTGAATTGCAAAACAAAGTCCCCCAAAATGTCTTCTCAAAGTCGAGAAGGGCATGTTTCCTCCCTTTCTTCTTCCTCTACATGCATACTTGCCATTTCACCAGTCCGTGAGGCAGCCACCCGAGTGGCTTGACAACAAGCAGGACAGCACAACTTATTGTGAGTGAGAAAGTGAGAAGGGAAAGGATTTGTGGTCAAACTGGCCAGAGCTCTGGCTGACACTTTCATGTGGTATACACTGGCAGTTTGCACCAGCTGGCAATTTGACCCTTTGGTTTTTCTTTTTCTTTTGTTCCAATACATTCAAACCCTAAATAACCTTTTTGGTATGGTGTGTTGTTGTCCAATATATGAATTTCCCACACATTGTTGAAATCATAATGATCGCAAATACACACAGCCTCCACAAATGCCTGCAGCTCAGCCAGCAAGGCGATACATGAACACTTTAAGACCCAGTTTAAAGAAACCCAGTGCATAATCCCAACTAGGGGAGAGGGCATTTGAAAAAGACAACAAAGCTTTATAAGGCACCTTTGTTCAACTCGCTCAGTGTTAAGAAAAATCAAATGAGAGCTTTTGCTACCCAGCTGGAGCACAGAAGTCTCTCCTCTGCCTCGAGTCCCTGTGTGTACGTTCCGAGTTGGAGCAATATACATGCCCAGTGTAATTCAGAATGCCTCATAGCCACAACTTTTTGTGATATATATGTTATTCTTAAAGTTTCGGGGCCAACCAAGAATGAGGAAAGGAATTACACTGGATTGTGATGAACCACAGTTCAGGCAGTTACAGAAGTAGTCCTGTCTGCATGTGTCAAACAACAAGCACATAAAAGGACAAGCATATCAAAACCCAGAGCAAGGCACTAATTCTTGTAGCATGCGTACCTTCCACGGAATCAGTGACACCAAGTCTTTTTGAAACGTTATGCTGCTACCTGATTTATTTCCCAGGCCATTCTTATCACTACTGAGAGTGGTTTAACATTGACAGCACCTACAATGTCCTAGTGTGGTTTTTTTGTTAATAATTCTTCAGGCCAAACCACTCAGCTTAGTGGCCTCGGTGTGGGCTGCACTGCACCCCAAAATACACGGCAAGTCACAATGTCTGCAGCATCGGCTGTGCTGAAGGCTACTGAGCCTCCCTGGAAGCCAAAGACAAGTATGTTACAGTGAGATGGGCAGGCAAACAGGCAGCTGCTTCGAACGCTTGCAACACTTGGCTGACAACATGAGATGGAGATATTTAGGAGGATGCTCCTTGGAAGGCAAGTTTGTGATTGCACTAGTATGCCTAGCTCTTTATGCTTGCAGTCTTCCTCTGTTTAAATACCTAAATATCTGTTTTTCTCCTTCCTCCCTGCTCCTGGGTAAAGAGATGTCTTACTGCGAGGACAAACAAGCAAACAAAAATCCCACACTGGTATGTTTTCAGGTTCACCTCTACAGTCATCCATTTCTGAAATCCAACCTAAAGTGGTACATTCAATGATGTGCTCAGCCAAAATAATAAAATACAGTACAGTTTTTAATGATGAAAGCAGAAGCCTTAGCAAGTGTGATATATTGCCTGCCCTATTTCTTTACATTATATCTAGTACTAAAGCATCCTTACCTGTGTAAATGAATCTTCCAGGCGTTCCCTTGCAAAATTGCTTAGACTTGTAGGACAATGTGACTTCTACAACCCCTGGGATATGTCGGGGAGGCGTCTGTACACGGATAGCATGAGGAGTAATCAGCTAGAGGAAAACATTGAGAAGGGAGAAGAGAGGGGGAAAAAAGCACTGTTAGATACTGAACACTTCTTTAATAACACTTTCCTCTCAGATCACAGTAAACAAGCTCTGAAACATGTAATTAACCTGTCAATGTTTGAATACAATCTTGATGTAACCCACACAAAAGCCAGTGACTATAATATTTACAAGCATTCTCCTTCTCAGCCATAACAACATTATTTCTGTTTTCATACATGGCAGGCACGTGCTTCCTAGTACAAGCATTAGCTCAGATTTAATGCAATAACTTCAGCTTACAGCAGCAAGATGCCTGTGTTGGCTCAGGTGAACACTGGGGTCATGACAGTGTCCAACAAATCTGATTGATAAATGATACACAGTTATATGTGTGAACATGGCAGAGCACAAGCCCAGAAAGGCTTTTACATGTACTAGCCCCCAGCTGACATCTGTACACTGCAAAAGCACCATGTGCTGCTGTGTCAATTTTGTATTCATTTTGTGTTCGTATAAATGATTACTGCAGAAATGTAAAGTTTGGCTTTTGAAGGATGCTAGATCTTTCCTTGGAAAAGATGGGAGCACTCAAAAGAGATATACCAAATATAACCATCTAACCATCACTTCCAGTCTGCCTTTACTGCAATGACTGACACACATCTGAGACAGCTCCCGCAGATGTGGATTTACACAGTAGTAAGTAGAAAAACTTAATTTTCTTGCTGTTGGGGCTGGAGATCCTGATCTTCTTAAGACAAAAGGTTAGGGTGGGTCAGTGCTGCAATTTCCAGGCTCTAGACCATTTTTGCTCTTTCAAGATTCTGGAATGGATTTAAAACATAGTCCCTGAAATTAGCACTAGAGCCATCTAGGAGATCACTGATTTACAGCAGGTTAACTCAAATCTCTGCTTCACTCAGAAACTACAACATTGTCCTCCCCATCACTGAAATGTCCTCTTTTCACTCATCATTCTCCCTCAGACAAGAATAGTAAAAAGAGATACATAGAAAATGTGACATGATTGTGTCCAGCATCCAAGATACAGCTCTGGCACATGGATAATCCTTCTCTAACTGACTGCAGCACATTAACATACTTCTAGAGAGGCAAACAAGACCAAGACCATAACTAGCCTCGACAGTCAGCAAAGCCACGGGCACCTATGCAGACAATCAACTACTCTGTGTTAATGGTTGAATTGTGTCCTGGATTAGGGAGTACATTTCAATAGAGAAAAAGATAAATAAAAAGCTAATTTTGTTCTTATTTTTACTAGGAACCAAATATTTCAAAATTGTAGTAAGGTCCTACCAAAAAAATGGACCTTTAACCAGTTCTTTGTTTAGGGCACAGGACTAAAAAAGCACAGAAGGAGAGTAATATCTGTCAGAGCCATCTGCGTTACTGAGGGAAATGGCATACACAGTAGGAAGTTCTCCACATTTAAAGTAAGAAAATTAATATTAAATCAAGTTGAAGATTAAAACCATAACTACCAGCATCAAATGCTCCAAAAGTTTTCCAGACACACGGAAGTCATAAGTCATATGTCATTTTAGAAATGATCATGTAGGAATTGATGCCTTCTTGTTTGTGAGCTCCAAAGAACATGTTTTCAGGCTCTGCTTTGAAATCAAGTGATTTAGAAACTTACTTATTTTTAAAAGAAACCTGCTTTTTTTTTTTTTTTTTTCCTAAATTACTCACTCTATCAACTGGGTGAAAAAAAAAACCACCACCCAAAACCAAATCCCAAACTTCCAAGGATTGTTTTTTCTTAAATTGAGTTGGCTTACAGTTGGGCTGACCAAAGCCTAAAAATCTAGGGCAATTCTCTACACACCCTCAACAGCCAGCAGAGGCAGAAAGCACCACCAAAAAGCCATTTATTTCCACTGCTTTAGGCACCTCGCACATTGGGATGAACACCTCTCACGTTGGGATGAACTGCTCTCTGTGGAAGCATCTACCTTTCTCCAATGAACCAAGATGACAAGTTTAGACTAGATACTTAACTGTAGGCAGCCAAACATAGCTGAGATAAATTTCATCCTCAAGTGGTTCTAGTTAACTGGGTGAACTGGCAAGATGAGAAAAGTTTCATGACATTTTTAGGGGGAAAATATTTGTAAAAACAGCCAAGGATTTTAATAGTAAAGGTTAACATGCTAGTCTTACTACATCAGCATGTGCCTTGCACCCCTCTCCCCCATTCTGGCATGAGCTATACAGGCAGCTTCTGGTTGTATCTTTGAATTTCCCAGCATTTACTGGTCTGTCACCACTTTAATGTTCTTTAAACATAATTTGTGGCATTTTCCAATACTCATCTTCCTTGGTTCCCAAGAAATGTCTGACCTATTTATGGTCCATTGTTACAGAGAGCTGGGGAGAGTTAAGCAAGTTTCCTGGTTTGTTCTCCACAAACAGTTTGGTTTTCCTTTGTGCTCTGAAGTAAATAAGTTTAACTGTGTTTAAAACCACAAATATACAATAATGTCGCCCACACATTCCCAAAGGGTGAACATTATGTCTGAAGTCCTATGGTTTATGATGCTCAGGATGTATTTTACTCATCTCTTCTCTAGAACTAAAGCTTGGGAGGTATACCAGGAGAGTACCCGTGCCTTCTCCTTTTGCTTTTTCTCCTCAGCATCTGTCATTGACCCTTGTCAGTGACATAGTGCTGAGCTAGAAGGATCTTTGTTCCACATCAGCCTTCAGTTCTCATACACACAGAAAGGAACTGGCTAGCTTGGTCACATCCCAGCAGTCCCCTATATTGCTGTCATACCAAGAAATGGTCTTTAAGGAACAAACAGTGTCCCCTTGCACATCAACACCGGCCCTCTGGAACCCACCTTTTGTCTCAAACTCTGATTCCCCTGCACTATAGTCCAGGACCAGCTCCCCGAATTGAGCTGGCTCTGTTTTGCAATCTCAGTGACCCAATGGGTGCTGCACCAGTCTGGGTACTCCGGGGCCACCCACGGCAACAGCAAACCTTCCCTTGACTTCAACAGCTCGAAGATTAGTGGATGGCTCCTGTCAACACTGTCAACCTGTGACCTGACCTTGGGAACCCACTCCACCTTTTCCTAGCATGTTTTCTCCCCTCACACTGACATAGCCTGTATCTTCTTCAAGACACAACCCATCTCATATCTGCACGTAAAGCATCTGGAAGAGGGGAACTATTAGCTCAAGGGATATTAAAAGTAAAGAGACCACTTCTGGAAGCCTCTGAGCCCCAGACAGGTGGAGACTGGTAGAGTGTTCTGGGGAAGCATCACAACATGGTCACCCTGGTTTTTTTATAGACATCTGTCAGTGCCTACTGCCGAACACAAGACACTGAGCTAGGTGAACCTCCATGTCTGACCCAGTAAGGCCAATTTTATGCCCTAACCTCAGGTAGGAATTCTTAGCGCATTAACAGACATCAAAACAACCGTAGCAATGACATGCCGAGAACTAAGAATTTGTAAAGATGAGTTACATACATTTCTGAACACATTTTTTAATTGTAAATCTTGAGCAAGGCATTAATGTGTGATTTGGACATGAACCCACTGGCCAAAATCCCAGATCCAGCTTCCTCTTCCATTCCAGCACTTGGCAAATTGAGATCTGGAGCTGAACATAAAACTAGTAACTGGACCATTTCTCCCAAGGCATTGTCAAGTGAATTGGTCTGATACTTGGCAACTGCATTAGCTGTTTGATATAAACTTTTACATGTCAATTGGGACATGCTGTGGATTGCATTAAAACCTGAGTTAGAGATCTTCAGAATGGAGGAAGGTGCATGTCCTTCAATGTCCAAAACACATTTGGTTTGAGTCTGTACAACAAGCCTCTTTCTGTGGTTTGCTAATATATTCTAGACATTCTTGTGTGATGCAGCATCATTTCACACTCTTCAGAGTGCCAGGTTACTTTCTTTTTTTAAAAGTGACATTTTATAAGGAGATGTCATTAATCTGAGTCACTAGTTTATTTTTGCATGCTTGAGCTCTGGTTTGTGGTTAGGGAAATGGTGACAATCAGTCATAACTTTAACTTGGACTCTGTGTGAAGAGGACCTTAGGACAGGAATGAAGAAAAATCCTACCAGCTGAAGGTAATGACAGCTTTCAGTGAGAACAGGACCCTTAAGGAACCTATATTTTTAAAAATGACCAATGACTTTGCATGCCTCAATTCTGGGCATCCATATGCTGCTTAATAAGCTTGGGTTTTCAAAAAGAGGGTGCCTTCTCATTTTTTAAAAATGAGTCAGACCTCCAAAATAAGCACTCAAAAACAGAGACTTCCAAAATCAATAATAAACATAAAAAGCAAAATAAAAAACTGTGTCACAGAATTTGATTCGGCAGCATTAAAAAAAACCCCCACAACCAACACAAAAAAACCCAACCACAAACCAAAAAAACATCTTCTGTTTTTGTGCTGTACAAAGGTAAAAAAATGATGTTTCAGTGCTTCATCTTTTCTTAATACAAAAGAAAAAGAAGTTGTTTCCATCTGACTCTGTACAGCTGGAAGAATGTTCTTGGCAGGAAAATGTTTGAAGAAATCGTTCATTTTAAGCAAATATTGCGGAATATTTATAAGAAACTAATTTTGTCTTCACAATCGTGTATTTGCCCTGAAACTCGACTCTTGGAGTTTCAGCCCCCTAGTAAGAGAGAGAAGCAACAGAGGATTTTTATCAGCAGCTCAGATCTGGAATATTTGCAACAACGCACAGACTGAGAACGTAAAAACCTGCAAATAACAACTCCGTCTGGCTGGGGAGTGGACAAACAGACAGGCAGCGGCTCTGGCAAGCAGACGATTGCAGGGAGTTGTCTGTCCAGATCCAGCATGTGCACAGAATCTACCAATGTCGTTTGTTGATTATGAAAGCGCCTTGGAAAAAAAAGGCATTAGATAGCCCATTTTGCTGTACTCTAAAAATATCAAGGACTTTTAAAGTCATTTTTATAAAGTAATATGGGAGTTAAGGATTAATTGAACCTACTGGCTTAGGGTATCTGTATTTCTGCACAAAATTAATGTGACAAATTAAGTTTTTATTTAGTTCTCCCTGGCTGAGAAAGGTTGTAATTATGTTAGAGTGTTTACAGCTCAAATATATGTTTAAATAATAAATATGTGTTTCAGAAACCATTTCAAACCTCCTTTTTTAACACAGTCAACTCCATTTCAAGCATATAAATATTTCAATTACAAAACTTGAATACATGTAAAATAAATTAAAAATATATTATTTACATTTCAAATTATTTATAACATATGCTGCTTGACAGCAACAAATTCAACCTTAAAATGAATATTTTTTTTTTTTTTACTTGTAACTTTGCTTCTGAACTGTGATAGGATTTATATTTTAAATATCCATGCATCTCAGGTACTTACATGGATTTTGCTATAATAAAATCTGAGTAATATAGGACCTTTAAGACAATTATCTTCACAGCACCTCTCCAAAGAAGGTGACTAATCTTATTACTATGTTACAGAAAGAGAATTGAACTTTAAGCAGATTATGTGATTTGCCCAAGGTTCCATGCAAAGTCTGTGGCAAAATGATGCTTAATTTAAATATTAGACTTCACCCCCAAAACCACCTGCAATTATAACCGAAAATAAAGCTAGAAAAATCCATGCAAAAATGCTCTGCAAGACTCACTCTTTTTCTTTAGTTTCCACTTATCTTGTCTTGTTTTGGATTTTTTGCAGCTCAGTTAAAATCATCTTTTCTTTGGGTCCATGAAACAACTTGAAAATTCTACTTGAATTCACTGACTAAATAACCCGGCCAGGTTTGCTGAAAACTGAGCCTGACTGGCAGCTCAGGGGGAACCTGCTCTGGGTTTGAAATAGTACTGAAATTTAGAAGACTGACAGTTCAATTCTATACTCTGTTAAAGTAAAACAAAAATATTTTTCCTGGATACTGAAAATGCACTAGACATTTTTAGAAACAGGAAGGCAAACGAAAGAACTTATTTTGTACTTCATAGGTGGCTAGTAAGTGTAATTTGAAATATTTATAGATGACTATTATTTAGGGATCATTGAGACAGCTCACGTATTTCTGCACTTGTTTAGCATGTTTGTCTGCTTCTCTTAGAAATAATTTCTTTTCCCCTATAGGGTTTTCCATTGCTCTCACAGGTGATGAAACTGAGAAGCAATTCAGTAAGGGAGAGACAGTGGAACAGTTTTCACTCAAAGCGAACTTGCAGCCCGTTATAGCAACAAACTGACTTTGGTCTGGACCCTCTCTAACATTATTAATTTTATGACAAGACCTTGCAACCATCAGCAACAATGTTTTGACCAGAACTAGCTCTCCTGAGATTAGAAACGGCCAATTAATGGCTTCCACTAATAAATAGAATCAAGATTTATAATGAAAGATCCAATCCTGCAGTACCAAAATCAGAGCACTTTCCTCCCAGCCTCTTCACCTTTCCCTGTTAAACGTCTGTAGCCATAATGGCTTCAATCCTAACACACAAAATGCTTACACTGGACCCAGGGGGCACTTTCATGATCACATAAGGGCTTCAGAATAGGGCTTATTTAATATATCTCCTTTTCTGGAATGCCCTTTCACTCACACTGGTCCTCAAGTGGAAGGATGAGAGAGAGAGAGTGAGAACAGTGAAGCCCTGGAAGGACATTAGAGAATACCCTTCATATGGAAAAAATGCTGCCATATGTGCAATGGCATCAGTAGGGAGAATGTGCTGGATATGAATTAAGCTGTAACGTTGATTTAATATTTATAGGATATAAGGTAAAACATCAGAAGATCCTTACATCACTGGGTAAGCATTGCATAGCTGTTTTGGAGATGCTGATTTGTCTGTTGGTGTGTGTATTTCAGTATTAAAATAATGAAAATAACAATTTCTTATAAAACCTCAATAATGCTTTTGGAAAGCCATAAATGCAAAACATAAACCTTTCCTCAGAGCTGTGTTCCCGTGCCAGTGAAGCCTGTGGAAACTCTGCCCCAACTTCTACAGCCCTGCACACTGGAAGTGGCCATTTGGGTGATGCTGCCTGGGTTTTAACATTCCACAGGCTTTCGCAGGATATCAGACTCCACATTTAATTATGTGCCAGAAGAAGAGAGGATTTAGGAAACTGGGAGGAACAGCAACAGCAAAAATGGATAAGAAACAAAAAAAGGGTTACTGTGAAACTACGGAGGCCCCTGCTAGGTATGAAGAATCTGTACTTTCCACTGTGGATACAATACTGTGTATTTGGTTGCTATTATGAAAATGACACACCAAGCTTCTACACTTTAAGGATATGTTATTCAGAGGTGCTGAATTTCTGCAATCTCCACCTCAGTGAGCTGCAGCTACAAGCAGCCGGTTTCCCTGGAAAGCAGGATCACCTAAATGTTTGTTTCCTGTGGGCCCTTAGCTATTGTAGTGCTAAATGCAGAATTATTCACACAAGCATTTATCCTTCCCTTTTCTTGGAATAAAAGACACTGTGCTAAATTCTGGGCCAGTGAGAGGAGGTGCAAATCCCCTGGCTATAAATGATCTCTGCCACAGGTAAATTTGACTAATTATTTTCATAAAGCTGAACGAGGAAAGGATGCACATCTCAACATTTGTTGCTGATTTAGCATGTGGCATAGAAAAAGGACAGGCTAGCTATAAGCTAGACAAAGCTATTAGACATTACCGTTCAGACAACACCTACCTCACTCCAAACCAGCATGGTGCCGAATATGACCTGTAACCCATCAAAGAAATTGTCTCCTATGATGATGACAGTGGCACCTCCTGTAGTCCATCCTTCACTTGGACTGATGGCTTTGATACATGGTGTAGCTGCTTTTCAACACACATGAAAAAGAGAAGTATTCTGCTGTTAGAACCAGATTTTAATGATAGAAGACTTGAGAAAAATAAAATAAAAGGAGCTTTCATTTTCCCCCCCTTACTAACACAAAGATTTCAGCAATCATGTTCTTTCTAGTACATGCACATGACCTCAAACTGTATCTTTGGAAGCATTTTTTTTTTCTCAATTAATTTGTTTGGGTTTGTTATCTGCATTGGAAAAAATAACTTGTTTTAAACCTACATTAACAAAAAAAATAAAAATAAAAAATCACAGCATGATGGGCAGAGACCAGTTGGAAATCAGGACAAATCCCTATCTTTATTCTATATTAAATGCACAGTTAACCTGAGTTAATAAAACAATCTCCAGTGAGCTTTATTATCCATTATAACCTGAATTTATCAAGGAAACTCCTATAAATATTAAGGCAAATACTGTCTAAATAAAAAAAGGGTGTAACCCTCAGCATTTCTTTAACTGTTCTGTAATCAGATCCAGGTTGTTGTAGTAATAACCACCCTGCCCTGCTTAATGGTATGGCTACTACTACTACAAAAAAACCAACCCAAACCCAAACCAAAATCCATAACCCTGCCATATAGTCATTCCAGTACTCTGCATCTACTGGATAATTAAGTGTGTGCAATGCATTCTGCCGTATTCACAGGGTCCATCCCCACTTTCACTAGCCACTTTCTTGGCACCATCTGTACTAAGCGTCTCCTGAGAGGATATTGAAAACTCAAGCACTGCTCAAAGTGGTAAACTCAAATCTTGGTGTAAGATCTTCTGGTTAAAGACTATCTAAGCAGAAACACACTCAACTTTATATATTGTGGGATAGGGCAATATAAATGTCCACATACTGAATCTCCTCCTCTGCAGCACTGGAGTACATCAGAATTTAACTGTGCTGAAGCAACAGGAATAACATTACCATTAAAAAAAACCCCAAACAACTGAATAAGACAAAAAGCCCAGGATAAGTCTCAGCTGTGGAGTCTCAGGGTGGTCAGATGGGTTGATGAAAAGAAGCAACTCCATCCTGAATGTGACCAACTTCTCCTTGCTAACACAGCACGAAGTGAAAATATGACACCATACCATTAGATAACATTTTAAGTAAAGTAGGTACCTCAACAAATTCATTAGCCATGAAAAACGGATTCCTTAAGGAGCAGCAAAACTCCACCAGTCAACCTCAATACTGGAAGGAAAGATTTTTTTCTTTTAGATAGGAACCCAGTCCTCAGCAGAGAGAAGAGGGTGGCTCCTCCGAAAACACATAAAGGACTGCCATTGCCCACGCTGATTTTGCAATGTCAATCAGGTGTCAAACAGCAGGACAGACTTTGTTAGCTGCATATATATATATATTTCTCTCTGCATCTATACCTTTTCTTTTAGGATTGTTGGCATTTGGCTGTGAATTGCTACTTTGTTGAAAGGTTGCCTCAGCTGCTAATTTGGTTTGTTACTCTGAGTATTTGATGACACTCAAGAGAGAGCACTCAGGCACTTCATCAGGTAAGGATTTACTTGGAAGATAGGGTGTGAAATCCACCCACTTGTTAGCACCTTCCAGGACAACACCCTTGCACCCATGAATTACTTAACGTGGCTATGTAGTGCCACAGCCCCTGCCCTACACTCTTCTAATTGTACAGACAGTAAATTAATTCAATCACAGAAACCTAGTTTTAAATGCTCCAGAGACCCTGTGCATCTTTATGATTATTTCGTGAAGTTCTGCTAATGGTTTAGTGAAGTGCTAATTGCATGTGTTGGTAAGGCTGCTGAGAAGCTCCTTGCTCCCAGCCCCTGGGCAGGGCGGGCAGGCGTGGAGCTGGGAAGCCAGAGGGACCTGGAAAAGGAGCCGTTGAGTCACCCTTAGCAGTGAGTTTCTGTGGGCACTGCTGCAGACTAGCACCACCGGTGATGGAACGCATGCATGGGGAGCAAACAGACCCCATCCCTACCTACAAAAGGTTGTAAGTGTCAGGCAAAACTTTTCCACTACTTAAGCTGGTGGAGATGCCAGCTCTAGTGAAAAACACAAACACACAGAGGCAGAAAAAAATCATTACCCTACTCCAAACTTGGCAGAGCATAGCCATTAACTTTTACATGAGCTAACAAAAGAAACATCCTAACATTACCGTCATGAAAATGTAGTGCACACACAGAAGTAACTTCAATATGTTTAATTTGGATTCAAGTTACTTGCATAAAACTGTGCATAAAAAACATTGCAAAGTCCAAAACCAAATGCTTTCATTTCAGCCGAGCTCACAGCAATGGATTTACAGCGAAAGCAGCTTTTCAAAATGCCATCTAGCCCTTTCACAGAATCAAACTTTTTCATAAATAAAAATTAAAATCACTTCCAAATTACACACTTTCCAGCATTTCCAGTTGTTTGTGGATGCACACCCCCCATAATAAAACCTGAAGATAATCAGTTTCCCACGTGTCAGAGACTGAGCTACTTTTCTTAAAGACTACAAGCAACATTTTTTTTCCAGAATACCAGTGAATAAAAACTGTTTGAGACCATAAGCCATTAACAGAAAACATATGCAGCCTTCAAAATTATAGAGTCAATTCATCTTTCAAATGAATGCAAGACACTGTTCTGCAGTTACAGGTCCCCACTAAAGGTCTTACTGTTTATCTTGTGATGTTCTTTGCGGTCCCTACATTGCACTCAGAGGTGCGAGGTGCTGCACTGTCTGTGCTGCCTCATGTATTTGATTCTGATACTTTATACATACATGTGCTTAATATCAAATACATGCCAAGTCCCATGGCAGCCAGGGGGACTTTGAGCACACACTCAGGTCCTTGTGCTGAACTGGGGCTGTGGGTTGTTCACTGGGACACTCTCGTCTGCAAAGTCAATGTGACCACTCGCATGTGTAATTTTATTTAAATATGTAGCAATTATGCTGAATCAGTGCCTCACCCAAACTGCTGGCAATAGCCCAGGACATCTCCTCTGAGGACAAAAAGTCAGGACTTGGTGGTTTAATAAGCAGGGCAGGTTGGTGCCCTTTGCAAGCACTGCCTGAGAAGCAGTGAGAGATGCTTCCCAAAAGACTCCAGGGCATTATTTTCCCTTGGGAACTGTCACAGAAACCAATGGAACTTCCCCACTTTCACCACACAGTTTCTCTTATCTCAAAACGTAAGTGTCTGTAAAGACTGGAAGGGCTGCATGAAGGTGCAAGGGAAGCTGCACTGGAGGGCTGCATCCCGAGGCAGCCTGTGGAGACATGCTGAAGGGGGCATCCAGACCGCCACCTGTTTTTGAAGGCACAAAGCATGTTTATACAATGACATATTGGCAATAGCCAGTGTCATTTGGAGCACTGGCCTTACTAAATCTTTGCCCTTCCCAGGTCTTTTCCTTGGGCCACCAGGAGGGAGGATGGAAGAATTAGGTCCCATTTGCCAGCATCACCACAGGTAACGTTGAGAGGGGAGGGGGGCAAGGCAATGACCTCAGCTCTATTTATGCCCCTGGTACAACTGTCTGGCCAGCTCGGGCCTTTAGCTCTTCATACTTCTTCTGTTAATCATTTGGCAACTTTCAAAGCGCTGTCTGGAAGGTGTTTACTTCTGTGCAATCCTAGAAAAACAGAGCTAGGCACAATAATCTTTTCACTGGGGACCTTGATTTTTCTACATTTTGTTTCGGTCACAAGAGAAAACAAAATTCAGAACATTTTTTTTGCAGAATGCAAAGTTCAAGAATCTCTATCTGGAATTAACTATTACACTTTTTAATATTTCCAAGAAAACCAAAATATTTTGTTTCAAAACATTATCACTTAACATGCCCTTCTGTAACACCAAAGCATCATTTCTAAAATGGTATTTTTAAAACAAATAGAAAAGAGTTACATAAAATTTAGGGGGCTTCTGTAGAAAAAGTGATTTTAGTCAAGGTCTGAAACTTCCCTTCTACAAAAAATGCAGGACCAGTTCTAATAAAGCCAATGAAGTGTGTGTGATTGATAACATGAACAGATTTTATGTCCAGAGAAGAATTATAATTTTTTTTAAAAAAGGATAATTCTATATTCTCACACATAGAAACTTCTTTTTAAAATGAACAGTTGGGAGCCAACTACAACCAGAATGAAAAGTTTGGTAGCCTAACTATCAGATAAGATTTTAAGGGTCTTTGGTGTGAGTATATTGCATTCACTGCATGTTTTCAGAAGTCGTTGGACTGAGGAAAGACTAAATATTACTCCTCCAACTGCAGGTGTGGACCTTGCAGCTCCTTGCTGAAGGTGATGAGGCCACATCCTCCACCTGCTGAAATGGCCTAACGGTTATGAGCCTTAACGAGCTGCTCTCCTTCTTTGCATAATATCAAGGCAAATCAGTGTTAACATCTGACATGTTCCACCGTGCTGCTCCTGCAGTTTGAGTTAACAGAGAGAGGAGGTAGAAGGAGGCACTGCAATCCCAGACTTATTGAAGCCAATGGGAATTTTGCCACTGACTTCAAAGCTAAGGTCTCTGTCAAAGTGTTGGGCTAAAGGCTGGACTTGATAATCTTAAAGGTCTTTTCCAACCTAAACAATTCTACAATTCTATGATTTTAAGGATTTATGAGCAAAAACCTTAATGACTTTCAAGGGAAACAATGTTCTTTGGAAATCTTCATCTTTTCTCAGAATACAGCGTTGAAATCTTATCACCTTCCATACAAAGGGTGGTAGGTACCAACTTCAGCACACAGGTAGCAAAAAAGAAAAGTTTTTTGTTGCGTGCTGTGTGTGTCAAGTGTGTTCCTCTACTCCCCTAGCTACTGATATACAGGGGATTTTTCTTCCTTCAAACTGTGACAATAAAATGATTACCCCGCCACAGTTTAGCATAATGGTTCAGAAATGCTTGTGGCATATTGCAGAGTTAAAGTGGAAATTATTAGGTAGCTCTTCTTTGTTATAATAATGATCACTCCACAAATAAAAGCTCTTCTCCCAAAGGTACTGCAAGGCACAAAATGCTAATTCTGAAGATTATGTGTGCGCTTTTATTAAATATTACTATGCCCTGTCTGTTTGAGGGCTTCACTGCTCTGATTGTTTTATGAGTGCCATGTTAATGTCAGCCCCATCTTGCTAGCAGCAGGCACACATTTTAGCTTTTGTATGAGAGTTGATCAAAGGCCACGTGCTGAGGGAATTGCTGAGAAAACACGGACAAGCGATAAAAATCTAACAGATTAATTGGTTTAAATTTCATTTCAGGGCGTTGAACTTTGGCTCAGGACACTAGTACTACACTACCAGGCAGGGCCTAATTACCACATTTCCAATTTGCCTCTGAACAATGCTTGGAAGGCAGAATAATAACAGAACTAATAATACTAATAACAATAACAATAATAATAATAATAATAATAATAACAGCAGCAACAACAAAATAACAGCAATACCATCTCCTCGTATCTTCTTGTACATGTTTAACAACTTACTTTGTGTGCAGGGAATTGCACTAGGAAACCCCTCTCCCCCACATCACCATCCCTCTGCCTCCTGAGCATTTCCACCTGCCTCAAATAGCAACTGAAGACAGAAGAAATAGCAGACGCCCTCAGGAGCATCAAACATCTGAATTTACAGAATCAGTGAGGTCCCAATTCAAGCCCCTCACAAACACACACTGGACATCTCATATTCTTAATTAGGGACCTGCATTTATAAACAGAGAGAGCATTTTATTCCGCAACAGAAATTATCTATTCCATTGATAGAAAACAGAGGCTGGAGGAAAAAAACCCCACACGTATTTACTACAAAGTTTATGGGTGGCCTTGGAATAAGGGTTAATTGAGCTTAGAGGTAAATGTTCACTGAGGTGAATTAGTGGGATGCACATCTATCAGCAGGGCTCTGGGACTGCTCTTATTTAGCTTCTGAAATGTATCTGCTCTATGATTAATATCCAGTTTGTACTAGTGACTGTAAGAATGACCTCGCCTGCAGTTTTTATCATGAAGTGTGGTTTCATCCTCCATTATTCTATGGATGAGGCTCTGACAACAGTTGCTACATCACAACAGGAGTTTAAATGATGGGGTGCATGACTTTATTTTTCTTCTCTTTAAGAGTATTGTGACACACAAGGAGAGTTGCATAAAGGCAGTTAAAATTGGGAATTCAGAGGAAAAGGGAATTTATACCCCATCTTAGAGGAAGTACTGAAAATATCTGGAGTTAAATTTTCCTTTTTTTCCTTGGGTAAAACCTAATTCCAGGTTAAGTATATAAATGACCCACAGATTAACCCATGGTTTATGGGTCTGATCCTGCACCCTGTTAAATGCTTTTGCCAAACTACTGATTTTCAGAATATCAAGACAAATCAGTCATAAGCACTCAAAACCATGACTTCTTATTAAGTTGTGCTTCAACAAACCACTTAAGTGAGTGCTTAAAAACCCAGCTGAAGAAGTTGCAAAACAGGAGCTAGATTTTGTTAAGGTAGTTGGGAAGTCCTCTGGGCAAAGCTGTCAAGAGCTATGTAATGGATACAGAACTAGGGTTTCCATTTCAAAAACCATTCAGGTTACATGTAGACCATCCTGCGCAGTGCAGGGCTCATCCAGCCTGACACTAGCAGCAGCAGAGCCAACATACTCATGCCAATGTGCTGATTTCAGGAACTAAGCTGCTATGTCTACTCAGAGTTGCAAACTGTCAAATGTAGCAGTGACTCAGTGCTAACTCTGGGATTTCTAGAGCAGTTTTATATCATCTGGTGGAGATCTTCCCTCAGGTACCTCATAGCTATTGAAATCACGTAGGGTTTGTGACACTCAGCAAGGCAGTGCCCAGGAATGGTCTGAGCCCAAATTCCTTTCCCACAGCACGCTGGAACTGAAGGCACACAGCACTTGTTGGGATGCCCAAGGCCTTTTTGATCTACACTTTTAGTTTGGCAAGGTATGTTTCTCTTTAACAGGGGAGAAAACCACTATTTCTTCCCTTCTTGAGTTATAAATTTACAGAGATGTTATACAGGGAGGGAAGGGTTACTCCATTCATCATTGTTTATTGTGGATTTTCCACATTAAGCACTTCAACAGATTGACTTTAACTTGGAGGGAGTGGGTTTTTTTCAGAACTGAAAATTATTGTTTTTCCACAATTTGTCAGTTTGAGAGAATGAACCAAATATTCTGTGTGCATGTGTGTGAGAGAGTTGGGCTGGGTTGCTTTGGGTGGGTTGGTTGGTTTGTTTTTTCAAAAATAAGATTCTTATTCCTGAGAAGCAGGAGTTGCCATTGTCTGCCCACCGACTTTGAGCATCCTGAAAGAGTGAACGCTAAAAATCTTGTGTGCTCATGCAATGGTACCGTTCCAGTCTAGTGTGTAGAAGCGTTGCCGGAGCTGTATGCAGCACAAGCAACTGAAGTTTACAGAACCAGCCTGGATTGGAAAAGTCTACAGGACCAGTTAGTCATAGACACTTCAGGGAAAGGGAATGCGGCAGAGTTTTTACATATTGTACTGGCGCATTAAATCTTCACTCTTAAGCTAAACAATGCATTTGCTGTTTATCTTAGTAAAGTGATGATCTTCCTGCTTTCCTTTTTCATATCGCAGCCTGCTCCCTTTCCTATTCTCTCCTGACAATAAGCAGCTGCTGTGCAGGAAACAGGGTAACAGAGGTTTCCCTCTTGAGGAGATAACTCACGCAGCTTTATGCAACACAGGCACGAGGATGTGATGCCCTACTCCCCCTTCCCAGCTCCCTCCTTTACAGCATCTTGATATTTGGGACTTACCATTTGCAAGCTTTAAAGATTAGAACACCCTGCCAAAAATGGCAACCTCCTCCTGGTTCTTCGTGACATCTGCACTGGGTGAAATCACTGAACCAAAAATATACACACCATGCAATCCCTCCAGGTTGGGGGAAGGGAGGGAAGGTTGCCTTTGTTTCTGTTTTCAAGTAGTGAAATTAAAGGTATTGGCTGTGATTTTCTGCCTAACATTTCGGATGCTTAGTTCCCATTAATGGGAATTGAAAATGTAAATTACCTGGGATAATATTCTACCTACAATCAATACTTAAGCCAGTGTTTCTCTTTTATCCCTGCTGATGCCTCAGCTAGCAAAGTTACATTTCATGGAGTCCTCTGTGTTTCTCTTTCCCTAATGATTTCCAAAGCTCTCAGTTGTTGATCACTGCCTGAAAAATGACTGCATGGAAAAAGGAGGCAATCTGGAATAATGAGAGACGTGTTACAAAGAAATTTGCTCTGTACTTTACTTACAACATTTCCATAAAAATAATAATTGTTATCTCTATATGACTGCAATAAATGTATTTTCATTCATTCTTCTAAACCCTTTCACACCACAGAGGAAGTTCTGAAGTTCTGATTTATTTGGGGCTTTTTTGCTTGTGTTTTGTTGGTTTTTTTTTTTTTAATTTTAGGAAGAAACTCCTGGTTTCAAAAAATTAATAAAACAGTAAGAGCCCTTAGCATCTCACTGCAAGTTGGTAAAACTTGACTTCAAAAAGAGAGCTCTGTCATGTTTGTTTGGCAAATAATAAATTCCCCAAGAAAAATGCAATTTCACAAAACACTTAATTTTATTAAATTCAATATATAGGTAAAGCCAAAGGTATAGCTAAAACATGAAGATATATATAGAAAATAATACGTATGTTATTATTCTTGAAAAATTTTATATGCACCCTCTCTATATAAATACATAGATAGATAGATATTTCAAGAAGCCTAACAATTTTATTGCGAGATTTTTTGACGCACTGTTCCGATTTTTTATTTCAAGGAAATTTCAGGCAGATTTTAAGCTGTAATTTTTGCATTCATTATTTTTGCCCCAAAGTTGGAAGATCATCATTTTGAGTCAGCCATGAAGAAAATGTAGTGGATAGCCTAAACCAATGCAGCTACTCAGCTCCGGCACTGACATAAGTCTCTGTCATCTTGAGCAGCTTGGTTGCACAGGGGATACACACACAGTAGACCAGAAGAAACATCCAAGCACATCCAAGAATATTGCAGAGGGTCTACCAAATATTGGCAGCACTTCCAGCTGCACGACTGGGGATAAGTTTGCTCAGACCCAAGCACCAAACCAGTGACTGCTGCAGTGCACTGTCCTTCCTCAGGGAGAACATCTCAGGGATGCACAGGCACATTCTGACCCCAAGCAAGATAAATGCTTTACTATGAGTCCCCAGATTATTGCACCTTAATTTCTTCACTCCTTCCTCCATCCCACAGGGTCACTTGAAAAGGTAGAGGAACAGTGTTCCTAAAAGATGGGAAGCCAAAGGCAATAGCATGCAGGGGACTAAGGTGTGATATACGCATGGGATTGCACCATTTTATCTCAGTGCGGACTTTAAAAGCTTTGTTAGTACAACAGTGAAAAAATCCTATATGCCTCTCCTGTTTCAGTTTCAATGGCTTCCTACTGATTCAACTACTGATTTAACACTGATGAAGTTACAGAGCCCATCTAAGCCAGTATGACTATTTTAAAAACAATAAGCATGTCCAGAAAGGAGACTGCAGCTGTTTAAGTACACTGAAGTTTAAAAATAGCTGCACAGATGCAATTTCTGAGTGAGGATGAAGGCAACCCTGCGAATGGATGCCCAAAATCTGTAATATAAACCAACCCTAAAAGTTTGTCAAAATAAACATTGCTGCATACCTTGCATACTCTAAAACCTACTTAATTTAACTGACCGGTTCCTTCAGTGCTGCTAAGGTCCTGAACCAGCAAAGCATTTTATAGGATGGAACCAGTCATTTGCTTAATGTTAACCCTGTGGTTTACTGTTTTGCTGAATCCTAACCTCATGGACAGGCAGGTGGGTGCTACTTCTGAATTCATGTTTTGTTCACCATCACCCTGGTTTCATTTTCTCTCTTTTATTTTCTATCAGTACCTTAACAAAACTGTAAATGTCTCACAGCAAATCTCTCTAGAGTCAGAACATAGGACTAGATAAAAGCTCCTGAGCCACAGCACCCCATCCCTGCAGGGTGTAAAAAGTTCAGCATCTGGAGCACAACAGCAGCAAGTCTTGATGTTCAGATGGACACAGGCACGTTATGGCCACACTGGCAAGGTTTAGTCAATAATACACAGAAACTATTCTAGATGAAATGTAGAGTTCAATCTAAATCTAAATTCTCACTCCCCTGGACTAAATATTAGTATCAATTAAACTTTTATGGAATCTTTCACTATCACAAAGAAAAAAACAGAACCCCACCCCCCCAAAATCAGTTAAACCCCCCACTGTATTATATAGCGCAACCATTAGAAAGTTCACCTGAGATGGATTCTACAGCAAAGAATTTATTTCATCCTGATAAAAACAAGAGCCCCCACTAAAATTAATTTTTAGTTGAAGTCTCTTTGTTCAGTAGAATTGAGAAAGTCTGCCCACAGCTCACAGTAATCGTCTTTCACAAACAGAACAACCCGCGTAGAAACACAAAGCAGTTATGGCAGGGACAGGGAGTGCCTGTAATCCAGTTTCTTCAAGGGAAATTCAAGTACCCTAAGAGTTCTTATTCCTCATCTGATTTCTCTCACAAATCACAGGCTGCTCTCTAATGCAATTTTCTGGAGTCTGAGAATCATAAAGTCAAATATGAACAAGTCTAGTGGAAAATCTGTGACGCTAATCTTGGCCTACGTTGTATTTTTAACAGGCACTGAATGTGTGCGCCGGATTATCCAGATGGCCATACAGGAATCATCCTGATAGGATTAAACCTTTGTGCTGAACTCTGCTCCATCTGTTCTCGGAGGTTTGCCTATCGCTATCAGAATACGAATGTTCAGCCCACGTCTAGCACCGCGACTGCAAGCGCCTGTTTACCACACACACGCACACACATATGTAGATGTGCACATACATATTCTTGAGTACTTGATTAGTAATGTGAGATGAAGTTAGTCTGAAATTTACCACTAAAGAAACATATTGGTTTTATTATTTGTTCGAAGAACAAAGTATGCAATATCTAAATTCAAACAAAAGAGCGTTTTTGTTGTTGTTCTGGGACTTGTTCAATTCATTAAACCATAGTACTGCCATAAATTTATAGATGAAGGCATGACTAAACATAAAGCAGCAAGGCTCTTCATCTTTGAAATCTATTAGCGTATGAGAATGTATGACACAATTGCACTTTGAAGATATCATGGTTAAATATTTCAGATTAAAAACCAGCCAACAACAAAACACATGTGTGCACACAGCGTTGGTAGCTGTTATTTGTGGCTCAATCTAGTCACAGGCCAAGAACAAAAAAAGTAATAATCAGTCCCAGTAAAAGAAAAGCTTATTCCCATTAATGTTGCTTTCTGCTTTTATTATCTATTAATGACAGTCTTCTGCATTCATTGTTGCAGCCTGGCAGATGCAGCAAAGATCCATATTCATCACGTGCAAAAAATTGTGCTCAGGCTGTCTCCGTGACAGGTTACGCAGAGCTGCCAACGAAGAGACCAAGGTCCGATGGACAGCCTCAGGTTTCCAGGCCCTGGGCCAAGGGAAAAGGTAGGGAATCTGGCTCTTCCGTAAGAAAAGCATCCCAGTGATCTTAAGGTTTAACTAAATTGCTGTCCTGGCCAAAAATACACTACAAACTAATGACTACCTGGGATGGGAACAGTGGCTAAGGAAAATAAACAAAATAATGCAATTGTTGTTATTATTGTTGTTGTTGTTATTAGGGAGGTTTGATTCAGAAATGCAATATAATACTCAGCCCGTGTTTGTGATGGCAGCGGGACAGCAGCGGAGGCAATGTAACCTGAATTGCATTGCAAGCAGAAGCTCTGTGTTGCAAAGACTGAGATCCCCTTGTCTCCCCTGTGCAGTGTCTTTCAGACTGTTTCATCCCGTTGTTTGTGCTGCTCTGAATGCAGGGTCAAGCACACCTTCACAGCCATTTAGGCTTTACTTGCAAAAACACAAGCATAAAAAAATATTTATAGTTCATAGTATTTGTCCAGCAATGACACCACATAAAACCAGCACACTGAAAATCTGAGGAGTGAATACTTTGGACTCAAGCCTACAAATGCTGAGAGAAGTTGTTCTTTCAATGTGTCTGATAAAGTCATGCTATGTTTTTATTTATTTATTTATTTAGGGCTGTATTCAGACCACCTACCTAAGGCATTACAGCATGTAAAAAGTCAGACTCCAGCTCTGGCTGGGCGAGTCAGTCTGCCTAAACTGGGATCTTCTTTGCGCTATACAATGAGCAGAGATGGGCAGACACCTTTGGAAGCTTGGAGACCCAGGAGTTCCACACTGGCTCCCAAAAGTACCAAGGGACCTCGGCAAGATGATATGTAGGTAGGAAGCAGCCAGATGCAACCCCATAAAAAATATTTGGCGGCTGATATTGAACAGGCACCTGACTCTGGGCTTTCCAGCAGGCATCTCTGCTTGGACTCAGTGCTGAATGAGGAGGCAGCACTCACTGTCGCCTTCAAGGTCACAATCCCAGGAAGGGGATAATTTTCCCCAAAGGGCCTCTGATCAGAGTTCCTTTATCTTTCAGTGCCTCAGAAAGCCAAACCTGGTCATAAATAGTTGAGTGACGTTCTCACCTGAATGTACCGCGGCAAAGCGCTGTGACCTCAAACCCCAACCCACTAAATAAAGCTGCAGCTGGAAAGATGAGCAGCGTTGTGGTCAGGCTTGCGATTTACCTCCGAGTGCTGGCCTTCTCTCTCAGCATGGATCAGGTAGCACCAAACCTATGAATTCCATCTGCAAGCCCAAGTTTTCCGTGAACAGTAGCACGAGCTTTCTGTTCCGTCTCCAGCAGCAGGGGAGAGCTAGCACATCTGCTGCCATTTCACAACCCAAAAGGGACCTCTGTGGGAAACACACTTTGCTTTTTCATGGGATAGATACAGAACCTCTGAGAGAGTTGCTGCAAAACCATAATGATATGGTATTAACCAAACATAATTAATTTTTAATTTCCTTATACATCCATTGCTAACAGACACTTCCAACGGTAGCACAGTAAAAAGCACACAGGTTCCTGCAGCATTTGGGACCAAATTTTTGGAAGCATCCATCTATCCAGTGGTTCCAGTAAGCATCTGATGGAATTTTCAAAGCACCTGGCAGACAGGCATAGAAATTCTGTAGCCAGAGTTTTAAAATTCCCACTAAATATCTATCCACAGCTTTAGGCACCTTGGTGCTTTGAGAGTTAGGATTTAGGTCCAAGAATTTCCAAAAAGATTGCTTTGGGGTACCTACTCTTTTGGGTAACCACCTGACTCTCAAAAATTGATCAGAAAGTCCTAAACATCCACCTCATGAAGGACAGTATCTTGTTAAGCAGCTCACACTGGCTCTTCCACCTTAATTTGCATATCTAAATGTTTGCATTGCTTTTGAGAAATAGTTTTAAACTGCTAAATTTCAGACAAGTTTTTCATAAAACTTTATTCTTGATCTTTTTAATAAACTTCCTAACCCTATTCGCTTCCCTCAATGAGGTCATAAACCAGTGCTGCTTATATTACAGTCACTTCCATGCTAAAGATTTGTCACAAAGAGAACTATAAATTCATGGAATGAAGGTGGAAAGCAGAAAGGACTAATTGTGAGACACAAAGCTTTCTGGTTATGCTCAGCAAACAGTTTGGGTTAGGAGTCTAAAAAACACTTTATGAAGTTGTACTACTGGCTTTAATGAAAGCACGCTTTTTGCAATGCCATGCACTCCTGAAAAATCATGTATTCTGGATCTGGGCCAAACACAAAGCCTGTCTCCATTCCAGTATTAATTATTAGTAGTTTATTTTTATTCTTTACTACTAACATTAATAATTTTCAGATGGCAACCTAGATTAGAATAACCGCTCCAAACATCCCACCCTGGTGGGTTCCATTTTCTGCATCAGTTTCTTGGCTTATGCTGTTAACTCATTTCCTTGGATCTGGGGGAGCTTCGTCAAATACTGGTTTTGCTGGGGAAACACTTGGCAGGCACCCTGCAATGGACAGTAAGGGACAGACTTGAACGCTCACACCAGCCTTCTCTCAGTTCAATGAGACTATGTACAGCCTGAGACGCAAAAAATACTGAGCTCATTATTTGTGAAGCTTTCTAATCAGAATATTCTACATGACAATTTGGTGGAAAATTTTCATCTAAATAAAACTTTGACCTTGAGATTGTTAGCACTCAGCTGATTCACACATGGACACATGTTCCATGGGAACAGAGACCTTTCATAGTCACCAGTTGCTTTGGGGTATTTAAATACTGGGATGCCTAACATGAAACATTTGGAAGTGTCCAGATACCTGCAAACTGCTGTGAATAGCATTCCTTGATAATCACGACCTTTCAGGACATCCACATGAATCCTCAAAAAATCACTAGTTCTTGGCTTTCATTTACAAACCACAATTCACAAAACCCTTTTCCTTTGTACTCTGCCCAAATCAGCAGGGGACTGGAGAGAAAAAAGCATCTTTTCCCTACATAACAACAATAAAGGTATCCTATAATAAAAAGCTAAGTTAAAGGAAATTGTTGAGAAATAATATTAATCATAGTACAATAATACAATGTTTCATCATTTGCTAGTGTGCACATTTTGGAAGGCTGGAAAAACAACGTCTGGCAAAACTTCCCTGCCATACGGTGCAGTATCTCTCAAACATTTCTCTAATCCTAATGTCATTCTTCTCCCCTACGATGCCATTGTTTTAGTGACATGGTGGCCAGCATAGCAAATTGAAATGTAATGAATGCTCATTACCTATGAATATTCATTGCCTATTTGAGTGCTACTGAGTGTTCTCCTGTAGTGGTAGCTGTGAAGCTTCTGCCAAACAGAGTAGCTAAGGTTTTTCTACTTGCATGACTGTACTCTGATTCCTCTGAGGTCTGGAGAGAAACCTCAAACCTTCAGAAAGTGGTTGGTCTAACTCTCCAAATAAGAGCCAACTCTCATGGTGGTTGGAGAACTTCCATCTGAAATTTTCTCCCTTATCTGTCTGCTGTTACAAAATAGGGTTATTTCACCTGCATCTAAATCTGCATCAAATTTTAATGACAGTTTTCCCCCTGTTTTCTTCTTTTTGCAAATTTAGGAACACAGTTCTGAAAGCTCCTATGGGAAATTCACACAGTGTGCTCTTTCTTCATCCAGGTACTATTTTTCCATGAATTCATGACATCCTCGTAACAACAGAGGGTAACAACATATCACAGCTTGACATTGTTCAGGTATTCTGGGGGAAGGGCTGTTTTATTTTTCATTTACTTGAAAAACATAAAGGGCAGCTGCTCACAGCTAGGAACTGCCACACCTTATCTTTTTAAAATCCAGGTGTACCCTGCTTCTGTTGTAGCATTTTTTCCTTTTTCAATTAGACATGACACTAGATCCTTGATATGGGACTGTCAAGCAGGAATCCTTTCTAACTGTGGCAACTGAACTACCCAAACTTGACTTTTCAGGAGGCATTTCCATGGGCATTATATACCAGCAATCCTTTTTATTAGAGACTAGAATACTTCAAATGGAATCTCTTAAGTCTCCTGCAACATGGTGGCAGCAGTTAGTACGTATATGTTATGACATAATGTTTATGTAGTGAAAAAAAAAATAATCAGAAACTCACACCTCCGACTTCAAGAAATACCTACAGCATAACAGCAGAACTGAAATTCTGGAATCTCCTTATCCAAATCAACCATTAAAAATCCACTTGCCAAAAAATTGTTTAAATCTTGTTTACATTTAGCCTCAGACTAAAAATAAATTTTGAAAGATCAAAATTGCTGCAGCCAGATATTCTAAGCTTTTGAGTACCTCTCCTTAATGGCTGATTTATGACCTAGACAAATAGAAACAGATGATTTTTTGCTTTCTGTTTTATGAGACTGGCTGTGAGAAGGGGCAGCTCCACCTACCCACCCACCCAGTTCTTGTGAAATTCTCAGTAATACTCAACGAGAAAGCAGGAGGCTGGGCCTGCAGATCGCTACTCTGCCCTGGTGAAGATTAAAAAAAAAAAGACATCAGCATAATTCAGTGGGGCATAATTTCGTTAACATAGTTTTGACTACCTAAATTGGAGCTGTACAGATCTGAGCTCTGCTGTGGTTTGCCAACATGATGGATCCCATGATTTGCTCCTGAAGGGACCATCTCGATCCCACAGCCTGACATCCTGCGCAGCACCCACCGAAGAGCCTCACCCAGGAATTCCTGGATGAGGAATTACTCAGATCTTTAACACCTCTCCCTGAGCTGCCATACACTTTTTAGGAAGATACCATGTCCTAACTTAACATTTGCAACCTGCAGGAAACCTGCCACAGTTTTGGCAATTTACTTCAGCGGTCCCCAGAGTTAAAATCTTGTTGAGATCATATTGAAGTCTTTATCTTCAAATTCTCTCAAGTGAAGCACCTTAACTTTCTGGCCATGTTTTGTCTCTTCAGAAGGACAAATTCTCTAGCTTCATCTGAGTGCACATACTGGACTAATCCAGCCCTGGTGTGCTCGCTTAGAAACATACAGTAAGCCCAAAGGACAGCGAAGAGGTTAATATTATATGCTCGGTAAGGTCAAGCTCCAAGAACACATAACAAGTCATTATGTAAAAAATTGCCTGAATTTATGACTCACTGCATTTATGAAGGAACCGATATGAAAAAGACAACTTGGCAAAAGTGAAGAAAATGATTTCCAGCTTGAAGTTTTGCAATCCTTCAGTATATCAAGGCTCACTTATTGTTATTACTATCCATGTTGTGCAATGTTCTGAAAGTCACATTTTTTCCCTTGTGTATGCATAGAGATGTCCAACAACCCTAGGTATTCTTCCCTCATACAAAATAAATTAGAAAGCAGACGTAACTCAGAAAAACATACAAGATCCCCTCAAGTAGAGTGGTAGAGTCCTAATATTTTTTTTTCAATATTTCCCTTCTAAATAATAAATCAACCCCACTGCATTTCTCTATGCAGAATGATATGGTGCAGCAAAGCTTGTGTGTTTATATTTTTCACATAATCATGAAAACATTAAGTGAAACACTAAGATATAACAAGTGCTTCCACCCATAGATTAAACAAGTCAAACATTAAAGTCTCTTTGTTTAAACCTGGCCAGTTTGTGAATGCAGTAGTCCCTTACTTTGATTAAGAACCTGAACCTATACCATCTAAGGGTAAAATGTATCAAGTTTTGAACATTAACCTTTCTCAGCTTGCTAGTATTTTTTGCTTCAGTCAATATTCTGTCTTGTATTAACAATTTCATCAACTACCATGGGCACATGCAACACACCAAGGGATTCAGGGTTAAAATGGAACTGATAGGGGCATCCTCTTCATGACTCAACGTTGTGGCAAAGCCATTTATAGCACAAAAAACAGGTCACAACATCAGATTTCTGAGCATCTTTCAGGAATCACCAACTGGTGGGCCCAGCACATGCAGCTAAATTCAAGGTATACAATAACCATTCTCAACAATTTTGTTCCAGTCAGACTAGGTAACAATGATACTTAAAGGCACTCAGTCTCAAGGCTTTATTTTAAAGATTATTGTCTCAAAATAGTTCACAAGGGGGAGGGAAACTTTCCTTTTTTATTAACCTAAATAGAAAGCCTCTAGTCAAATAAGACACAGCCTAGTGATCATTTTTGCTTTCAAATCTGAAGATTTAGTGGAAAATCTGTAGAACATACCTACTGTGGTGACTATGGGCTCTCAGATTGCCCAGGACAGGCAGGATTGGCAAGAAAAGCTCTTTACATTTTCCACTGTTAACAAGAGGGTCTACCTGATGTACCCAGCTGAGGCACAGCAACTACTACTCTTAATTTGCTGCAGGAGGTTTTGCACCTGCAGACAGCAAACTGTCTGAATCACTCATTACTATCGTGTACTAAAACAACATTGTAAAAGCTTAACTGTCTCAGGTACCACAATAGAGTGATCAAATAATCCAGCCATGCACTATCATTTCCAGTATAAGTATAATAATAATGGTTTTGTTATATATTGACCTATTTTAGATACATATACACACACACACAGAGATTTATGTATATTTCATAGTAAAGTAATGGCAGGACTTTGCTTTAAAAATCATGGTTGTCTCTGCTTCCATCTTGAAATTCTGACATAGTCTTACAATTTGTCCCTATTTCTACCCTGCATCTTTCCTTCTTTTGCTGCTGTTGAGCTGACTCAGAACTGAATCGCCAACAAACCTTACCAACCACCTAATTCTTCAGCGCTTTCCTATGGAGGAAGAGGAGGAAAGAAAAGGAAAAGAAATAAAACTGTCCCTTTAAAAACCCAAGCATTTAAGCTGCTTGTCAGTTGTCTTCCTGACAAGGCCACTTGAATGTATTCAGGAATATTTGCATAAATGCTCACAGTGAGTTCACCGTGGCAGCTAGCGCTAATGGTACATAAAGTAATTTAGTCACTTCTCTTAGGCATCCTGTCAGGGTGATAAGCACCCCCTCTTTGCCTTGTTGCATATTAGATCATTAGATAATAAAGTGTTAGAGCATGCAAACTGACAGGGTCTCGGGGACTATCATTTTTTGAGGGCATTGCATTCTGCCAGTGAGGAAAAATAATAGAGAAACTGATGCTGCAATTGGCTTTACATTCTTGTAAAGTCATTCAAACATTTGGGGTAAAAAAGAATTTTTACTTTGCAGCAATATGAGAGTTTTAACTGGAACCTTTGCAGGCATCTGCAGTGGTGGACTTCATGCTGGTAAACTTGAAAAGAGTTGTTGCAAACCCTGTCAGAATTCCCCCCTTCCATAAGCTAGTCACTTCAATTGCATTGGCAAGATTTTGCTTTTAAAATTGACACCCTAGAATGAACTACAAGCTGAAATACATTCTACTGGTTGGGGCCTATTGGCTCTTCACTATACATCTTACTATATATGTACAATTTAGAAAGGTCAACCACACCGGCTTTCTGGTTTACCATAAAAACAAAATAAGCGAGGATCCAACTATTAGTGAATGAAAAAGTGATAATTATTGAAAACCCACAGATTACTGTGGCTTACCCTATTTATGCCACACAGAGATGTATGAAATAATTGGCCTCTGCCAGCTATTACTTTTGAAAGATAGATATATTTATTTGAAATACAAGCTTCTTAACCCGCTGGTTTCAAGGAGGACAGTGTGTGGATATGTAACCATGATCGAGGTTCCTAATTATACTCAGAGACAAGCTACAAAAAGGAACTTTCATTTTACTGTCTGACAAGCAAGATATAAATAGACATGTGTTGGATGTCCCAAAAATAATCCAGGCTACCTGCTAATGAGATGGTAAAACCCAAATGTGGAGACACCAGGCTCCTGCGTGGCTCAGGAGATAAAGCTTTCTTTCCAGCTTTTTGGCACCCAAAGTCTCTTTTAGGTGTCACAAACTGCAACTCCACGTTTAAGAGCAACATGTCCCAACACAACTTTGTAAGGAAAAATAGTCTGGGTAGTGTCTAACTAAACTAGGCAACCAGCACATGTCTTGCTACATCCTCTCTCCTCTTTTGCCTATCCTTGCACAGCCAGGCATTTCTCTCTATTGCAACTGGATATTTGCACTGAAAAGTTAAACATCTAGAAAAGTACATGGGAATACATTTGGTCAAGGGCATATTACAGTTAGATCCCAGCGATCCTAAGTTGCTCACCAAATCAATGAAGCAGAGACCAACAGCCATGACTACGTTAGTTTCCCATCTGACCACTTACAGATACTGCTCAGGTCAACCTGCCTCCCCAAAAGGGGGCAGAAAAGCTGGAAAGAGGAAAGGTGAACAGTCTCTGCTGCTTACACTTGAAGATAACACCAAAGACAAAAAGTCCAAAAACTGAAGAAAAATAATATACTTCAGGTCTCAAACTAAAAGTAAAAATTAATTTCAGTGGAGGAAACTGTCATCTGTTCCAACGCATCTTAAGGTTTGTGGTGGTTGCCAAAAATTCAATAGCATTAAGTTCATTTGAGACATTTTCTAATTTTTATTTTTATTCAAGTTAAGTATTTTAGACATCTAATAACAACACTTAAAACAGTTACTGGATTATTTTTTTATAACTTTTTTCCCCCTGTCTCTTGGACTCAGATGTGCATAGAATACCTGGATTGAAGGTTTTAGGCTAAAAAGAAAGGTTCCCTCAAGCCTTTGAGAAGAGTGTAATTTTGTAGTGTGGAGGCTGCTATTCAAAAGCAAGAATTTACTAGCGGTTGCTTTATGAGGTTGCTTGAGAGGTGCCTGAGAAAGTAGATTAGAAAAGTCACCTTTCCCACAAAATGTACACACAGAGATATTTTGCAGATGTTGACTTTTAATGTTAGCATAGTAACTTAGGTTTATGTAGAGACGTAAGCATAGCATTATCTTTTTTTTGTTTCTTTTTGCTAACAGAATCCCTCAGGTAGTAGGAGTGGGAACAGCAGCTGTGATAAAATGAGATGCTATTACACCACGCATGGGGATAAGAACATTTACGTATGAGAAAGTTAAGTATTGCCTTGACCAAAAGCATGCACTGAGAAGACTGCAATGAGGGGTGGGAGAAAAAAAAAAAAAAAAAAAAAAAAGATATATACCTGCTAAGTAGATGCCAAGTAAAAAACAGGGGTGTTTTTTTGAAAGACTAGACTTAATGGAAACATTAAAAAGTTGAACAGAGAGGTTTCCTTTTGTAAATTTCTGCTTTCTGCTAATTAATAGAGACAGAGTTCGTACATTCTTTAGAAAAATTCAAGAAAAATTATGACAGTGGTTTGTTTATTAAATTAGGTTGTTGGCAGGATGAAAAAAATTTCTATAACATGAATTATGGCTGAAAATGGCTCATAGCCTACATAAAAAGTTAGAGCTAAATAAATACAGATGTAAGTTATGTTTATATAATGAGAAATGCTGCTGAGCTAAGAATTTTAGGTTAGTAAGTGTGAACTACAGACCCGATTCTGCAAACACTTATCAATACCCTCAACTTTACTGACACAAGAAGCCTCATTGATCCCAACAGGACCATATGTGTGCATAATCTTAAATATATGCATAAGTGCTTGCAGGGCTGATGCCTGAAAGCATAAACAGAATAGAAAGCTATTTCCACAAGAATTCACTGAGTAGTAGAAACCTGCTCATTTGCCCATTTCTCAGTATTAATAATTTCTTTTAACATATCTAGTTAACATTTTTCTGAGTGGCATTTGCTTTCCCAGAGAAAATTTTATCTGGTTTCTTCAAACTCTTTGGAAAAATCTATTTAATTATTCATCAGATCCTTGGCAAATATTTGTGAAAGAAACCAGCATAAAGGACTGGTGCCTTCTACACACAACTACTTCAATGGAAGCTGAGGATACACATCTCTTAGAGGAGCAAGCACCTATTGAATTTAGGATTACAAACAGCTTTGAAGACAAAGAGCTATTCTACAGAGCTGGAACAGGGAGAAGGGAGTGAAATGCCCTCTGTTTTTGTTTTGTTTTTCAGTAGTAGTCATCAACTTTGAGGACAAAGAGCAAAACAAAACATTAATCAAATCCAGATTTTTCCAAGTACATTTGCACTCAACAACTCTCATTTTAAGCACCTACAGTCACCAGCAGATGTTCTCTTCCAGGACCAGCTGATTTTACGGAAGATTACTGTCCCTCAGGCTGCTTCTAGCCACGTGCCCCCATCCCACCCTTCCTGGGGTTTATTGTCCTTTCAGAAAAGCCAGACAAATTGCCTTGCACCATTTCTCCTTCAATCATTTCAACAAAATAAGCTAGACTGGCAAAGAGTTATTATTTAGACAGTTTAACTCAAATTAACTTCTTTGGACTGAAGAAGACTAGGGAGCAAGCAGACAACTATCTTAGCTGGCATGTCCATGGTGGAGAATAGCCTGCAGCAGGGAGGAGATACAAGCAGCTGTGGCATGCAGGGAAGAGCAGCTTCCGCAGCTGGCACAGCTGGAGCCAGAAGAGAACAGTCATCCATGGCTTGAGTAAGCACATGGATTTCCAAAAGGGCTCTGCTTTCATTTAGGGCAATTCAAAAGAACAGCTGTATCTCCTAGAGAGCTCAGCCCTCCATAGCTAGAAGAAATCCAATCTGAAATTTGGGTGCTGAGCACTTCAGAAAATATGCAACATTCCTTTAGATGCAGAGTCAAAAATAAAGGTAATTTGGGAAAGACCAGACTCCAACTTTGGGTGCTGAATAGATGCAACCAAAAACAAAAAAAAAGAAATCACCACACTTTGCTGACACACAGGAGAGACTCTGCACCCACATTTGCTTGCTGGTTTGTCATTTCACTACATTTATGGTTGACCAACTTGAAAGATTTCCCCTTTGGTCTGGAGGCCAGTCTCTTTAAAATATACAGTCCCAAAGGTATAAAGTGTTACAGGACAATTTGAAACCACTAGCCAGAGACACAAACCAAATAAATCCACATTTAAAGTAGCAATGCCAACCAATGAAAATGATATGCCTACCATGTTCCAGATAAGAAGGCGTACCTTCCGAGGGATCAAGTCTTCGAGCTCTCCGCCCGTGCTTGGAATTGTTGTGTACAAACATATTGTCCGACACTGCCAACACATGGCCATCAACATTGACTGTTGTAGACACCACGACCTGCAAGCACAAGAACAAAATGGAGGAAAATTTGGAGAGATATATGTATGTTTTTTAAGAAGCACAGAGTGTAATAAACTCAGTTAAATAAATAACAGCTGGGAGCTGTAGAAAATTGCATAGCTATTTCGCATAATAACTGGTGCTTATGCTGTACAAATCTAACAAGAGACGCTATTGATGAGTGGGTCTTTGGCATTGAAAGCTTTTGATGCAGTTTTAAGTCAAATTGCAGAGTTTGTAGCTGCATGGCAGACGGCACACTGTTAACCATCATTTTAACAAGAGGATCTTTATTAAGTATTTTTTTCCCCTATATACAAGGGCAGCTGTGTTTCACCCTAAATTATCCTTCGGTTTCCATGCTGAAGTAGATAGAGCTGTTGACATTGCAAATGAGAATTGATTCAGAATAAAAGAAAACAAAAGTTATTTTGTGAAGCTGTAATGAGAGTTGTTGCATGCCTCCCCCCCTGCCCCCCCCCCCCCCCCACACACACTACTTTTCACTCAGTACAGTCACTACAGGTTGATGAACTCGCCCAAATTTCTCCTGAGCTCTATCTTAGGGAGTACATATAGGTATGTTTGTGTACACATGCATGCTTGACAGTGGGGTCTTGATGTGGAGAACACAACCCTATTCATCCAGCGTTAGAATTATTTGTATTTCTCAACTTATCTCAATGTCAACACCTGGGATCCGGTTTGAGACCAGGGGAGGGAGACAGAGAAGCAGTGCCCTGGAGGCAGGTTCCGACACTTCTGCTCCCCAGAGCAGCCAGGAGCAAGAGAGGAGCCAACTCAGTGGAGCCAAACAGGGAAGTGTTGGGTCCACAGCAGAAGACCCAATTGCTCAGGGCTGCCCAGAGGAACCTCTCACCCTTGAGGCTCAGCAAGCACCATCCTACAGGAAATCCCTGTTCAGGCTGAGGGCACCCAAGCCATGAACCATTGCGGAGGAAATGGGGGGATGCGTGAGGCGAGTCCCTGGCAGAGCCCAGAGCTCATCGCACCAGGTCCCCTCCCACCCCACTCAGACCAAGCAACCTCATCGCCTCCTTGGCTTTCATTCAGCCACCCTCTCCCACAGCCTTTTCCCAACAAAGTATGGAATTCCCAGGGTTTTACCCCTGCCAAAGATCTGGCCTTCAGCTGGCTGCTGGTTTGCCAGGAGTCTGCACGCCTTCGAGAACTTCAACTAAAACAATAAGAAGAAATGACCTACACTTCTCCTTACATTAAACAGGGAAAGGGATTAAAAACTGAAACCCACAGAGATATGTTTATTCATGCGACCTCTTACAACCAAATATAATAATTGTCTGTTAATTGCAGTTTCAGCTCCCACCTCATGCTTCGACATGTGAAACAGCAATCAGCAGCTCCTGTTTAATCCACCTATTATGTTGACTAATTAACTTTGCTCGACAGTTTATTTCTTCCTCCATTATCAGCCCCTGTCAGCCGCAAGCACACTGCCGCAAAGGGGGACCTCAGCCCTTTTGATTGATCACCGATAGATTGACATGCAGATTAATTTAATTAGAATCACCTCACTTGAGAAATGAAAGACAATGGCAAGGGGGCTAATAGATCTGCTCTTATAATGAGGCAAGCCTCCAGAGCCACGGCAGAGGATTTCTGATTTATTTTGCTGAATTCCCCAGTCGCTCTGAAAGGCTCTCGCTTTAATTGTTCTTGGTTTTGAGAGGCTTTAGCCTCTGAAGAGGTGAAATGCTTTACAAGGATTGGCAAACATTGCTTCAACTCTCTCAGGAAGCTGCTGCCTCTCAAAGTTGGTCAAATGGGGACACTTAAAGGATCGCTTACAACAATTCAATTTCATCATTTGAATTGGATCTAAAAAAAAAAGTTAAAGAAAAAAAATTCCATCTATTTCTCACCACCAATTAACATGCTCAAAAATATAAAGTAAGCAAAGCTGCTAAACTGCCCATAGCTAATCCTGAAGTCTTTGTCTTTAAAAAGAGGAATACAAAAGAGAGTAGATTACATCTAAAGGATCCTAAAACCCTCTGACAGAATGGCATTCCAGGCAATAGATTTTTGTGCATGTTTTAAGTGAAAGATATTAAAATACAGAATAAATGATTCCAGAGCTCTTACAGATGGAAATTTGGGAAAAAGAAAGCACCAAACACTACAGGTAAGTTTTTCTGAAATCAAACTAAAGGGGAAAAAAACCCAAGCCCTATATATAAAATTCCAAAAGGGATTTCAAAAGTAATTTATCCAATGCATTCCTTAGGGATAGAATAAAGTTTATGATATTTTCAATAAAATATGATCTTATAGTAAGTGGCTTAGGGTTTGCAATCTTATTTGTGCACTTGCAACTATTATCAATTCTTTGCAACTGGGATTTTGAGCCACCAAATCCTTAGCTGGCATTGCCTGTCATAGCTCCATGATTTATGCCAGCTCCTTATCTTCTTCTATGGGTCTGCTTAGATGCATATGAAAATTAACATTATTACAATTAATAACAATGGCTACAACGTAAAATATTTTCCCCAATCCTAAAGCCATATAGGGACACACAGATTTCCCATTGAAGCTGATCAATACTGTGCTGAAATCTGAACTTTTGGATGCTTCTAGAAATAGGATTCCAGAAAAATAATGGCTCACAAGTAATAATAGCAAGGTAAGCCTCAAACCTGTGAAAGCTGTATACACCAGTAGCTGTCTCTATACATGCACCTTTCTAGGGAAGAACTTGAGGAAACAATCCTAGTGAGGTCAGTTTCATGTGAGTAGAAATCTACATTTAATTTTCCCCCTCTCAGGTTTCTGAAACTGTTGATGCAACATATTTTGAATTACTTAACAGTGCCTTCCTACCTGCCTCCTGAACAGAGTTTGATTTACTACAAAGAGACCACATTGGTGTGGTTCTTCAGTGTCGTTAGCAGAAGCAACTATAAAAGGAATCCCCAAGAGAAACTGTTTCTAGTCTCAGGAAATGCAGGGGAAAAAAAAAAAAAAAAAGTGGTTACTCTTATATATCTGTCTGGAAAAAAAATGATTATTCATAGTGCACCTGTAAGAAGCAGTACATGCTTACTACTCAATTCTTTAAATGCAAAATATCATTAATACAGGAATGCTGAACCAACACTGCACTAACGAAATATTATTGTCCCTGATGATTAACAGAGAAAAAATATACCTTGAATATTGTGTGCCACAGTTACATACTTGGATTGCTACAGAGCACTTACATACTTACAGGTTCTACTCATATTTTTTAATCTAAAAAAATACTACACTCTTCTCATTTTGATTTTGAAACAACTGGGATATGTTCAAGTTAAAGCACATGCTAAAACTAATTTGTGGAGAAATCATAAAATTAGGGGGAGGGGAAAGCCAAAGTATATGTGGAATGGGCACCGAGGCATCCTAAAACACACACCATAGCAAGAGGGAAAGGCACACTACAGTTTAATAAATGATTAATGAGGTGCTGACACATTAATGTAAGCACAGGGACAACCAGGCCTGCCAAATCTCAAACCTTTCCAAATTTTGTCAACAAAACACAGTTTTAATTTGGGACAGGCAAACATGGAAAATGATTTTGAGCTTTAGCTTTAGCCCTTCATAGATTTCGAATTTAAATCCTGTATCAACACCAGGCAGACAGAGGTATGAAAGAAACACACCAGTTTACAACTTTCTTCAATGAAGTTGGCACTATCAACTGCATTAACGTATCATGGCTCTGTGAATTGTTCTGCCTGCCATTAAATAGTTCAGTTTGTGAATACTTTGGGCTTAGTTAAAAAAAAAAATAAAGAAATATTCAGACACCAGGAGCCTGGAGATCAAGCTATTTATCCACGTTTAGCACTCGACCTGTTTATTTGTTATAGTACTTCACCTAATATATCAAAATTAAGCATTGCATGACTCCTCATTTTTAACCACAGCCCATTAAGCTTTGCTAACTGATTAAGACATAGCATGTTCCTTGTGCTTTCAATTTTCTCCAATGTATGGTGAGGGATCTGATATTTTTGTGATGTCCCCAACATCTAGCGGCAAAGGCAGAAAAAATCTGATTAAGACTATTTTCAGGTTTGAAGCTTGTTGCCAACATTAAAGTAACTCCACCATTTGCTGCTCCTCTGAAAGCTCTGCAGAAACAGCCAGAGCAACATCTTTATTTCCATCACCACTTGGTGACCTCTTTCTACAATGTGTTGACTTCTTTAGTCTAGTAACTAAAAATCACTCTCAATTTAACAAGACACTTAAAAAGGTGCCTAACTTAAAGCACATAAGTACAACACATTCAGTAATTTTGCTCACGTGCTCAAGGACAGGCTGGGCACTTAATTACCTTGTTGAATTGGGCCACAGCTCTCACAGCTATTTTCCAGCCTCTTTTTTTTTGTTTCCCCTTTCCCTTCTCTGGGGATGGAGCCTTGTATGTCCAAATTCCATTATCTGGGATTCATGAAGCGTCATCTCTGTCTCTTATGCAAATTTGCAGTAAGACACAAGTGGCTTCATTTCAAGCATGAGTGGCAGCATCCCATGGAGGCAAACTAGCAGCCTAGGCCGAGGAAGAAGTTGTGGTAACAGAATGAAACAGCATGGCAATTTCTAACTGACTTTCAAGGTTTTCATAATAAATGAATGTTTGGGGGTTTATGCAGTGACTCAGTCTGAAAAGTTTCCTCTAAATTAAAACTTGACATGTGTCAGTTTGCAAGCAGTTGTGTTAAAACAAGAACAAGATAACTAGGGCACCTGGGTTTCATTAATTACAATAACATACAAAACTGTTTAGGTTGTATAAACGAGTTTTTAGTGCTGAAAAATAAAATCTGTGTCGAGTTCACTCATGTTACTGTCTACTTGGTAGTATTATTATTACCAATAATTGGGGCACTACAGCCCATCCCACTGATACTGATGACTTATTGTGATGAAGAATACAAAACTAGACTGAGCATTTGCTCCATGGGGTTTCTGGAATAAAAAGGATAGGCTGGACAAAGGTGACAATACCTCATATCACCAAATGTTTTGTGCAGCTGGGCTGATGAAACACAGATTAAATGATTTTCTCAAGGACAAGCAAAGAGTCTGTAGCAAGTTGCAAACTCAACTGTCTTGAATGCCTGCACAGTACTTGACTTCTCTCTGTCTCCTTCTGCTAATAGAGACATAACTAATGCAGCCAGGGCCAGCACTGCTCCAACACACACTTTTGCTGGCACTTGACACTACTCCAGTTGTCACATGCCTGGACATCTCAGACATACAGAGAAATGTATTTCCTTCCAAGCCCACAAATGCTTTTATATTAGGCTTTTTACACTACTATATTTGCATGCAAAGTTCAGGATAAAACTTCCTAATTGATTTCTATATATGAGTCCGAATGAAGTTTCACACACAGGTCACCCGAACCAAGATATAATCTGCCACTTTCCTGTACTTTCTTAACCTCTCTTATACCATATGGTAATCAGACAATTCCCTACTGAAGGAAAAAAATATAAAACCTACTAAGAAAGGAAATTTTCTGCAAGGCCAGTCCTTAGTGCAAGACTTGTGTCCCTGGCCCTTCACTGTTTCTCCTACGAAAACCATACCTGCATTCTAACAACTCCTGGCAACTTTTGGGGACTGATGAATGAGGGACCACAGCCAAAAGATGGACAAATCTCTGGGCAGCTTAACAGTCCAGCACAGACAGGGGAATGAAGTAAAGGAAGGGAAAGTCTCCTTTTGTGTGTATGTAAAATGAGTTATGTCAGTATTTCAAAAGTATCTGGAAATACCTTACTCTTATGGCTTTTAATTGGAACTTTGACATAACTATTAGAGACCTTATAAGTCACTGGCAACTTTTCAAAGCTAGCTGATAGCAAACCTTCCACTGACTTCACAGGGGCCCAGATTTCTTTCAGTTTCTATACAGCATTGTATCAAACATCTATGTGTATCATATCATTGAGATATGCTTGGTCCTTTTCATCCTAAGAAACGATAGATGAAGCCTGGTCTCTAGAGTCTGGCTGTCTTATTTTAAGAAGTCTATTGCTAAAAGAGCAACAAGTTCAAAATAAATTAAAAAAAAGAAGAAAAAAAAAAGAAAAGAAAAGAAACAAAAGCAGCTATTGTAAAACAATAAGCCTGGGCACTTAACAGAATGCTACAAGCTTCAATACAACCCTGTATTATAGTATGAGTGTTTCGCTTGGCTGAAAGTGATTAATTTCTTGAAAATGCTAAGGTCACACTAATTGACATGACCTGCGTAATTAAGCAGTCTCTGTTTACACACGGAAAGCTCAACTGCTGTGAAGCTGGGTTTGTATGACAGAATGTCTTTACAAGTCAAGAGATCAACAACCTTTCCTATGTCTTACCTACTCGCCGACACAGGCTCCTGATTGCTGTTCTGAGAGAACATGCAAAGGCATTACCATATGAAAATCAGCCTCAAGGCTGGACGAGCACAAACCCAGCAGAGTGCACATGTTGTGAAGCAAACTCTGACAGGCCCCAGGGGTGACTGCTTGGCCTAAATCCCTGTGCTGGTGTGAGTCCTTTTTCCACTTTCTCTTACAATGATAATGCCCTCTTGAACCACATAAGAAACATGACGGAGGGAGGAGTGATGGTGTGAGAAGCTGAGGGCTCTGCCATGCTAATGCTAGCTCTTATACTGATTAATTTAATCCCTGTGGCCACATCTCCTCACTTCTGCACTTCTAAGCTCAGAGGGCAAATAACACCCTTCTGCCTTCCAGCACTGTTGCAATTAAACAGTTCAATAACAGACATATGTTCTACATATAAATAATATTCCCATTTACATAGCATTTAGCACTTTTATTTAAGTGTGACAATGCTGGAAAAGAAGCACAAAGGTCCTGAGCTACTGCAGAGAGCAGCCATCTTTTGGAGTTGTCTTCCTCCAGTGACCCATGTAGTCTATGGTCAAATCTCCTGTTTCTTCTTCAGAACCCTGAGGCCAGTCCCCACTGACAGACTCTATCATAAACACTGCTCCCATCAAAAGAGAAGGTCCTTTGGCTCTCTACCCTGTATTTTTATTCAGCACATACGCAGGCAAAGCATTATTAGCACAGTCAAAGGACCACACCGTCAGTAAAGGGGTTGGAGCAGCTATTTCCCAGCATTGCCACTACACCACTCTGAAGCCAGCACTGGGGAATGCAAGTGCAGAGCATCTTCCCAAGGGACAGTGTTGTACTTGATCCCAAAAGTAGTCGTGGCCATAGGTGTGTGTAGAATAAAAAAATGTCCTTGGCCATCTGAAGCTATGTTGATACTACAGTTCCCAAGCCCCACTGCCACATGCTGCAACAGTGGGGAAACAGCAGCCCAAAACATCCCAAGAAAGATACACCCAATGGTAGTTTTCTCCAAGTGCTGATTACAGGGATGGGTGGACCTTGATTCCATTGATACACATTTAGGAGTCTATAACGTTGCTGAAGTATAGCTGCTGAAGTGTAGCCACAAACCTAATTTTATTCATTGCTCCTATACTGTCCTCTGCTTCTTCCAACAAACATGGTGCTCACTTAGTGTTTACATGAAAGCAACTAGTTCCCCAGGCAGAACAGAATATCTCAGAGCAGGGTAGCTCCATAACCTATAACAACAGTGAGGTCATTTTGATTTTTCCTTTTCATGCTTTCACTTCCCGTGGAGATGACATTATCTTCAAGAGTTCTCTTGTCCAAAGCAAGAAACCCCAACTACTTCCTGCCAATTCTGCTGTGACAAGAAGTCCTCAGGCAATATTCTGTGACCTTATGTTTTTAGCATCTTCCAGTGAATTACTAGGTTAGTTTGGGTCAAAGTACTTCTGTCCCTAACAGCTGCTGATTTTTAAAGGAGGAAGCGTGTCTGACTGACCTGGAATCGACGCATGTCTCGAGGGTTTCCTGCATTTTTTAGGCAATTTTGGTTACATTTGAGGAAAAATTTCAAGAAGAACCTGTGGAGAAAAAGAAATGGACATTAACATCTTATAAACAGTGCATAGTAGTACTACGTAACATCTGCACATTTGGTCCAACAAAGCCTTATTTACATTAGTATTCCCAACCAGACAAATCATCCCACTGACAGTCCAGAGGGAGCAGAGCTTGCACGGGCCCCAATCCAGCAAAATATGTAAGCATGTCCTAAACATTTAAGCATTAAATTAATAGATCTGTTGTGTCACAGACATTAAAGTTTGCAGAGTCAGTCCTTGTATCACGCTAAATGGCCAGCCTCACTGTGCCATCCATAGCAGCAAGGAGGTAAGAGACATATTTCAGCACAGCAAAAAGAGGACAGAAAAATGCCAGCCAAGAAATTTCCCTTGCACATAAATGGTGTTTTGTTTCACAAGTTTGCTGTCGTGGGCAAATTTTGATTTAATACAAAAATACTGAAAATGTTCCATACAGTTGAAATCTCCCTTCCACAATTAAACCCAGTTTGTGCATAAAATTCATGCTTAAATAGTGGTTAATGGGAGACCAAAACCCTGAGAGGAAAGGGGGAAAGGCTAGGTTAAAAGACTGACTTCATGGAAAAATGAAATATTTTCAATGCAGTCTATTTCCTGACCATACACAGTTCACTGAAGTAGCTATATGACCTTGACATATATCTCTAAGAAAAGACACTGCATTTTACAAAGCCAAAGAAAAAAGCAAACATTTCACTGAAAATATTTCCTTCAGTGTTATGCATCAGTGGACTGTAAACTCATAAAGACAAGTCAATGAATAATAGTGGGTCTCAGATTCCAGGCTTCCTCCCTGAGAGCCAAAGTTTATCAACATTTTGTCCAAAATAAACTAAAGACTAAGGTCTACTAAAGCTCAGCTGTGCAAAATTTAATCCTATAGCAAGTTTAAAACCTAGCACAACCAGACAGAGCAGCATTACAACTTGCAATAACCATCAGTTGACTAAGCAGAAGCTAATCTGACCTGTTTCTATATACAAAACGCAGGGTAGGGAATTGTCTGATCCTGGTTTACTTTTAATCAGAAAGTTAACTTTTGCAAGCTTCCATCTTTTAGCATCCAAACTGAATGCTAGGTCAGCAGAATTTGCACATACTGCCAGCAAGAAAGGCAAAATTGCAGGGTAAACAGCTTCAGAAAATCCTTTTTTGATGAGCAGCATTCTTTGCCCTGCTCTAGTTGTGATGCCACCGCTCAACAAGGCAAGTTTTGGTGCTTGTTCCTCTGTGCCAAGAAAATCATACTAGGCAAATGGCTGCAATGACAAATTGAAACTATCAGGGACTGTTTTCATTACAGAAAAGTGAGGTAATGAAGAGGATTATAAAATGTGATGCTTGGGATTATCAAGGACTGGATCTCCTGACCTAGGAAGTCCCTTCTAGACCTGTGCTTCTAAATAAGAAACAGCAATCAACATAAAATAAACAGCCGCCACACTTGAACAGGGGATTTGGAGACACCGTGTTTGTTTACGCTAAAATAAAGAGCAGTGTAAGCCATTACATTTTCTCATCAAGCAGGTTCTGATATTCAATAAGGGAAAGTTGGTGCTATTTGTTGTACATGTGTGTGTCTTTTTAAGCCTCTAATGGCCAGCTGTGACAGCCTGACTCAGATTGTGTAGAAGGAGCTGTCAGCACAAATCTTGGCATCTCGAATCCAGACAACTGCTTGCCACCAGGCGAGGGTTTGTACTCGTGCCAGAATGGATTTTGAGAGACAAGCAAATAGGGCATTAATTCCGCCAAAGAAAAACGAAAAGCGGGGAGAGTTCAGGATCTTACACTTCAGATGATGGCTTTCCTGTCAACAGCTCGTCATTTAGCTCATGAGCTATGAAGGGCACGGACATCAGATCCCTCTTGCCCTAAGCTGGCCCTGTCATGCGAAATGCTGGCAGGATCCAGAGACCACCCCTCCGCGCAAGATTGCTTGCTGAAATAAAAAGCCCAGCCATCTGTTGGGAGGCAAAGACATCCCTGTCAGCTGGTGCCTACAGCCTCGAACAGGCCCTTATGTGGCAAAACCTCTCGGAGCCACTTATGCTTTGGGGAGAAGCTGGCGCTGCTCCGGGTTTGCCAAGGGATTTTTGGTGGCTTTGCCAAGCACCAAGCTCAGCAGCTGCCCACTAGGTCTGCCGCAGCCCTGGAGGAACACCTAAGCCCTGAGGGGAGCTGGGACATGGAACAGTTAAAAATACCTGTGCTGAAAGGCAGTGTCAGCCATGCAAATGTGGGAAGCACCTTCCCCTTGTGGCTTTGCACAGCATGCAGGCGTGCTGGGCAGCAGAGGCTGGCAGGTTGACTCAAGGGCCCCCAAAGAGATGGAAAGCTCCTTGAGAAACTCTCCGCAGAAACACTGGGCCTTCCCTTCCCTTACAAATTCTGAGCTCACATCAGCTCAAAGGCTTGGAAAATCACTGTGAAATACAAGAGTTGGCTTTTGGGGTTCGCAAACTCTAACCCAAAGTTTTGAAGTCTGACTCCATTTGCACTGCGCTATCTCCACCAAATTCTACAGAAGTTTCACCAAAATAAACTGCAGAAGAAATGAAGCTCATCTATTTAAACCTACAAAAAAACCTCAGGCAGGCAAGCAAGCAAACAAAACTTCCTTTGAATTAAATCAACTACAGAAAAAAATTAACTTAAAATAACAGTATTTTCAGAGGAACTTTCAAGACCCCAAGCTTACACAGCCAAGTTCGCTCACTGCATTTTAAGTAAAAAATCACCAGTTTACAGAACATATTATGCCAAGCGCCATATTTTTATTCCATTGAAAGACAAAACAAACTATAGGCTGCACTTTGTTTTGGAACACACCAGAGCTGGAGTCCTCCTGGCTACGCAAAAGCATCTCATGCTCATCTAGGCAAGCGCCAAGCGGCTCCTGAGCTGGCGTGGCACGAAGCGGCTGACGGTCTCCCCCTGCTTTGGCAGGAGGACAGACACGAACAGATTAAGACAAGGGTAGAGTGGAGCGGTTTGATTCATGGGGTTCAGCCCAGTCTCTCGGTTCCTGCTCTAAACCGCTTGTTCAGGTGCTGCCTTTACCTCGAGTCCGGTCCTGCCAACCTTGCTCATTAGCAACACTTCACTCTGCAAATATTTCAGATCAAGATTGACAGGACTGGTCCAGGAGAAGTGCCAATGGAGCTGAGCTCTTTGTAAGCACAAACCTCCATCTCCGTTTGTTTGCATCTAACTTCTTTACAGTGGGTTATTTTTTTCAGTTCTAACTTTCTCTGCACTTGGCAGGGCTGTATAGCATTAATACTAACCACAGAGGATATATAGCATTAATACTAACCACTGGGGTCTGAAATTCATTCCCAAGATGAAAAAAATGTGCAAAACACAGGAGTGTCAATAAAATCTTCAATAAAATCTTCGACTTTCACTCTCTCCAAACTTATGTGATTGCTGAACACCAGCTCTTCTGCCACACAAGACTCAGTCATCAATTATACTTATTGCTACCACTGAAGGTTTATTTTTTTGCATGAATCCAGCTAAACATATTTTCTGACTCCCTTCCTGGCTACTAACATTCCTGGTGTGAAAGGCATTTGTGCGTAAGGAGCAGAGAAGCACCAGCCAGTTCCATGTGAGCCAGCTCAGGTCCAGAAACACAGAAACTTTTTCAAAGCGTTTGGATTTACTGACTTGCATTGCTATTAAATCAAAGGACTCCATGCTTCACCCCTTATCCCACAGAGACACGGCTGGATGGCATGGGAGTGCAGTTTTGGAGAAAGCAAGTTATTTATAGGTAACATTTAGGTATGCTGAGATACAGCTCAGTGCAGGCTGCAAAAACTACTCAAGGAGTGAAGTTGCTGAGCAGTTAACCTGTGCCATGGCACCATATTACCACAAATCTTTAGGTAACTGCAAGGACCAGTGTAGAAAGACACCCTCCAGCTAAATACAGGCCTCCAGTCTGAATCAGGCCCCAAATGAACATGAACTTCTGTCTGCCAGGCAGAAGCTCTAACAAACGGGGTATTGGCTCTTCTGGGAGTATCCTCTCCTCTTCTCACAACTCAATAGAAAATTCGGTTTTGGAGATGATTTTTTTCCTAACAAAACTGCTGCATTCCCCAAAAGACTTTGATGTCAGCAGGACTAGGCTCTCACCATTACCCTCTACTCTCTGCTAGTGAGGGACTTGTACCCCAGCCCAGCCTGAGTTCCCTGGTTGCCTTTGCTGTCTTCCCGTCCTGCTACACAGAAGTCCTGACACTGGCTCCCTCCTTGCTCCTGTTCCTTCCATCCTCTGTTTCCCCTCGTTCAGCTGAAGGATCTAGCGAGCATGCTACAGCTCGAGGTCACTCCACCTGGATAAAATACTCCCTGCCGTTCATGTCTAGCTATCTTGTCCACCACACTCCAAACCCTTTGGGTTTGCGTAATACCCTCCCCTGCAGCATCCCTCTCTTTGTCACTACTACCTGCCACAGTGATTTAAATTAAATAAATACACATCAGGAACAGAAATACTAGTAATAAAGATGTAATAGCATTTTGCTCTCCTACTTTTCTTGCCCCTACAAATTAATACCATGTTTATTAAAAATAAACAAAGAGTTAAATTAGAGCAAGCAAGCTCTGACATGATCTAGGTTGGGTCTCCTGTCACTTCCCTGAAGGAAATTTAAAGGAACTCAAACACGAAGGCTTAGCAGTAGGATTTGCTTGCCATTGCCACAATAAATATGTCTGTGGAAGGAGAAAAAAATAGTTGGAAAGAAGACCTGCTGAATTCCTAATGCTGAAGAAAAGCTTGTTTGTTCCCAATACATTGGAGAAGTTGTTCAAGAACAGTTCACCCATGTGAAAATACGACAGCTGTCATGCTGCCAAGGTCAGCCAGACCAGTGGCTATCCAGAAAGTGAGTGCCGGTTATACAACTTAAACCTGGCTAGGGCAAACAAAATTGACAAAATGCACCTTTTCTGAGGTATAAACACATTTGATAGAAGAGGGCAACTTTAGACTCCCAGATAAAGCACAGCAGTAAGTATACATGGGTTTGCAAATTTAGTAAAACCAAAATACATGGGCCAGTGCAATAATTAGCAACTGTCCATCAGATAAAAGGATTGCATGCCCATTCTGTATGACATACCAATTCAGCAGAGTACTAAATATGTGCATAAATTTAAATACACAAGCAGTACTGATGGAGACAAAGGTACTACTCACATACTTCAGTACCTCACAGAACCAGCCCTGCTGTCAGCCTATCTGCTTTCTTTGGTTGTCCTCCCAGCAGAAAAGGATGCTGGGGATGTGATACGGCAAATACAGCTGTCTCAAATAACATCTGACGGGTAATTTTATTTCTGGTGAAAACTTGGCATATCAAAAAATACTGAAGCCAATATAGGGGTGAGTCCACAGGTCACCAAGAGACAGACAGTACATGCACTTCAGTAATTTCATTTGCTTCTTCAGGTTTTTCTGGGCACTTTTCACACACTTCTCTCTTTCTCAGTCAGTAACTTCTGCTACTTCTAGTGGTTACTAGATCCAGTTAGTAATATGCCACTAAAATAAAAATATAGGTAAAATGCATTGTTTAATGTAATTTTGTTTGGAAAAGTAAATTATCAAAATGTAGAAATGTCCCTTTAGAATTTTCAGAAGGACAAAGCTCACTTTTTTTTCCCTTTCATGTTGACTCTTCTTATCAATACTCCTATTGTACAAAGGAAAATTCCCAACTTTTTAAAAAAATTAAGCTAAAATAAAGCATCTATTTTTTCTTGAACAACCATTTATTCAATTTTTCAACATTTTTAAACTTTACTGGAAGGAAGCACTTTTTTATTCCACTTTGCCAGAGAAAATTTGTCAAAATAATGGAATTTCCTACACTATAGAAAATCTGAACTTAGCACAGCTCTACTAATAACTGCAGAAAAAGGAGGGGGAAAATTCCTTAGCATTTTAGGTATGAAGATTCCCATTTACTAACAAGTCTACTGTTGCAAAGTTTTATTTCTGGGTTGGTTTGTTTTGTGGATTTTTTCTTCACAGACCTTTTCACATACAACTAACTAGTCATGTCAGGTATTCTATTCACAAAAGAAAAATTAAGACTTACACTGATATTTACCAGTGTGAGGCTGTACATAGAAATCAAACATAAGCACAGGGAAAACTTCCTATTACCCACATGTTCACAGCTGGATTTTACTTGGCTCTTTAGTCAATAAACAGCAGTAGCTACCTTTTGTGGCATTTTTACAACAGGAAATTTATTCTGCAGAAGAGAAATTAAACACCAGATACAGCCATCTAACTCTCTTCTAAACATAACTTTGAGTTGTCAAACATCCTAATTACGGAAAAAAAGAAAAAAAATATCCCAAATCTGCTCTCCCTGGATTCGGTGTTCTCACTGATTTAAAATGGAAGCAGAATCAGACCTGTATTTTGCATTTATGGGACGCTAAACAATTCACTAAAAACAAAATAAAAAAGCCGAAACCAAAATCCTGGAATATTATTTATTTTACTAGCAAACATATACCTTCCTCCTGAACCGCAGAAAAGGTCCAAGAAAGGCAACGTGGCACAGAGAATAAGCCTCAAGCAGTCAGAGTCTATTGCCTGAGATTCTTCAGGCAATGCCATAATAATAGAAACAGAATAGTCTACATTATTTTTGTGTCTTGCTCTGACTCCTGGAGCCAGCCTTGCCAGGGTTTGGTACTATCAATACAGTAAATATTCAGCTCAGCACAGCAAATAGCTGAGGAGGCATCCACATAATCACCAAATCAGAAGGTAGGACTGCCCAAAACAGCCTTAAATTACTCATTGCTCACTCCAGCAAGTGTTCCCAGTCACTTTTCCTCAGGTCTGTGCGTTCTGCACAGTGAAGCACAGCATATCAATTTTTCATCTTGCATCTTCTGGACTTCTCTCGCTTTCTGATACTGAGTTATAATGCATCAGAGAAATTTCGAGTAGTTTGGGAAAGTCTGTTTGGCATTTTCTCCCATGAGTGAGTTAAAATCCCAGAGAGACTGTTTTTGGTTTCTTCTCCCAGACTTTTAATAACAAAAGAAAGAGATAACACCACCAAAAAAACAACATCACAAAACAGAATTAAAAATAGTCCTGAGGCAGGCTGGAGTGCTCAGTTTTCTGTAATTTAATTTTGCCCCCGGGTGTGACTTTTTAATATTTTTTTTTCTTAAAGTAGTGAAAATCTGAATTTTCTTGTATCTCCTTATTTGTGCCCATCTCCATGATCTAAAGTTTTTATTAAATTTGAACCACAGCTACCTTCCAATCACCAAAAAAAAAAAAAAAAAAAAAAGCTGGAAGGAGTTTATGCCATCTGTGTACATAAACCCATAGTATTTGGTTTATGACAGCTAGATGCAAGACAACTGAACATACGCACATCCTTTACACTATACTGACACTAAGAGCACTGTGTGATAAGCTGTGAGCGCGCGCACGCACGCCCGTGCCCCACGCACAGCTCCGGTTGTGTGTGTGTTTACACAGCACAGAAGCCTCCCAGCTCTGCCTTTCTTTGCACGCTCCAAATCACAGACTGCTCCTTACGAGCTGATGGGACAGTGCTTTAGCTGAAATTGTGACAGACTTTCCAGCATCAGAGTGCTCTACTATCAAGTGAGTACAGTCACATAACCAATAGAACTTATCCTTATCTATTTAGTAAAAAGGCCCAATACTAAATCGATTCATTTCCGTTTAGATACTTTTCCCTTCGCTCTTTCCCCATGTCACTCCTGTTTCACCCCTCAAATATGAGGATATAAAAGCAGGATAACTATTTTTATTTTTTACTGAAGATGCTAGACTTATTGGGAAAAAAATACAAACCAGCTCTGCGGTCTGTCATAGTTCACACAATGCCACTGAATTAGCAGCCCTTCCAGAGTCATACTTTTGCTAAAAGAACCTCTGTTCATTGTAAGTGATGACAGATAACAGCATTACTGTTATTGTAATACGATATCAGTATTCGGTTGCCTACTACCTCAAGGTAAACTACTGTAACCTTAGCATGGTTACCAAAAAGCATCAGCAGTATCAAAGTCATAGCATGTCAGAGCGCAGTGTTAATCCAGCCATCTGAAGCTGTTTTCCTCACAGCAGGCATGGGACCCTAAAACTTGTCACATTGAGCTGAGGGTGCTGATGACATACTTCTTTCATCAGCTTACTGAGAAAGTTATAAAGATTGACATGGTAAATATTTCATGTGTGGGAAACACATTTCCCACCTGTCCCTGGATCAGGCACATGTAATCACCTGCATGTAAAATTGTGTGCAACCTGCCTACACATACAATAATTAACGATTCCTCAAATAACCCGACACCAATAATACCCTTAAGTAACAGTGATGCACCAGTGCCATCATCCAAATCTGCAAAACCCAGAGGGTCAGGCTATTCAAAGGACATGTGTGCGCAGCGCACCTCCTGGCCCATCTGAGCTTCTACAGCACTGAGAAAAGTTCTGCACAAATAGAGGTGGAGTGCTACTCAAAATCCGTCTGAACAGATGTATCCTTGAATGTCTACACTGGGTGGAGGCATTATGTTACAACGGTGTTACCTCCCCAGACCTGGCTCAGAACCTGCTCCATTTTGTTCTCAAGATTTTTTTTCTTTTTTTCTTTTAAGTGGAAGATGCTTAATGTTAGAAAAAGCCAGGAGGTCTGCTCAGCCTGATATGGAAATTATTTTCAGCCAGATTTATATGCAGGACTGATGGCCTGAAGAGAGAGAAATGAAAAGAAGGATGCTGTCCCATCTCTTATTTACAATAACCAGTAGTATACGACAATAATGAACCAGAAGCACATAAGAAATTAAGAAAGTGATTATTGAGTTCATTCATGTATCAAAATCATTATAAATACACAATTCAAGGAACTTCCAGCCCCAGAGAGATGTAACAGAAACTTAGCACACATGCTGAAGTATGCCCATGAGATGCTGACTCTGTGCAAACTCGGGGGCTCTCAGCTGCAGCTGCTCCACTGCCTTGGGATCATTGCCAGCAAGACAGACACTGCAAGACCGTGGGATTTACTGCTGGGATGACACCCCAGGCTCAGCTTTTGCATCACCAAATCCTCAGCAGAACTGCAAAAGCAATGGACAACTTAGAAATGCAACTATAAATCTCCTGTTCGCACAGTCCTGCTATGAAAAATAGCGGAACTTACCTCACCTGACCCATCTCAGTAATTACAGAGAAATTTTTGCAAAGTGTCAATACAGTGAAAGATTGATTGCATCCCCTCCTAAGACAACTTTTGCTTCAAAAAGCAAATTGTTTGCTTCAAGTAGCAGCAGTAAAGGACCGGGGATGGGGTGGGGGGGGTGAGGAGGGAAGGGAGGAGTAACTTAAAAGTTATTAAAAGCAAACTTTTAACAAATTAAAAACTAGACTAAATGGGGGACCTGGTCAGGGTTGGTGACAAAGGACAATCTGACAGAGATTCTGCTGGCAGATTTGGTTTTACTTTTTGTAATAAACTTTTATTGGCTCTCTCACAAAAAAAAAAAAAAACCAAACAAAAACAAAAAGAAACACCACCACCAACAAAAGAAACCTCCAACAGTTAAAAGGAATCTTTTATAGAAACTAGTAAGGGTGACTCTAGAATTAGCTGCCCAGAAAAAAAATAAATATGCAAATGTATATTTGTATTTATTCAAGAAAAGATCAAGCACAAAAGTGCTGTGGAAGAAAGTCAAGTGCTGCCTTCGGCTCCTGCCCACAAGCTGGACATTCCATCCAGGGGTTCCCATTGTTCCATGATATTTAAGAGAATAAAGCTCTCACTTCCTTTACAGCAGGGAGTTCTCCCAATGAGGACGGGATCCGGAGTAGAGTTGCTATTTTGAGTGCTGGAAGGAAGCAAAGAGCTGTTCTGTGGAAAGGTGGAGGCACTTGGAGCTGTGCATGTGGTGGTTCAGCAAGAGAAGATATTCCAGCAGCCTTTTAAGGGGATAGTGAACTGGCTCTAGGTATAAAATGCTGCAGATTTTTTTTTTTTGTGTATAGGCAAGCAACACAGACACTGTAAAATTCATTGTAAGTCACTACAGAAAGGGGAAGACTGAAAGAGAAAGGAGAACAAGAATTTTTGATGTGATGGTGAAGAGGAACATACTATATGTAATGCTGGAGTTGTCATCAATAAATATCGTGTGTGTGTGCTACCTTTAACATGACATTGAAAGATCTTAATTAATCTTAGAAATAATGACCTCTGCAGCAAACATGTAGAATCACATCATACCTGCTTATATCACAAGTTTTGGATTAAGTATTTCAGATTTTTTCTTAAAGCAATGGGCCTTAAATATGTAGGAAAAATACTTTTGCTGATGCCCTCTTCTGTGTCAGAGAGATGTGGAAAAGGCATTAGAGCCTGCAGCTATACAGTTATCTTTTTTTGCACCCACCCGGAAAGGTGATGCAGCTAACCAGAGTATTTTCTTCTGCGCTTCAAGACAACCATCCAGTGAGGGCACAACCAAATGTTTCAAAACTGAACTGGTGCTGGTGACAAGTTACAACTGGAGCAAGGTAAGGACATGAGTTGGCTGTAATAAAATACATTATGCTCATGCCACTGTGTACTTCATTGGTTGGAATTATGAGAAACAGCATATTTAGCACAGAATTAAACAGACCAAAGACATTGTAAGGACAGAGGCACAGCATTAGATACCCTACACAAGGGAGCAGGGAGCAATATGCATTATCATCTTTGGAAAGAAGGTGACCTCTGTTAGCAGCTACAGCCATCTTCCATGGGTGTTAAAACATAGTCAAGAGTTGGGATCTCTCCTGTATTTCTGGATATCTGGCTGTGTCACCGAGATGCCTTTCTGTGTGAAAGCAGGGATGATACCTGTGATCAGGAGCATTCGTATCCACAAATCTCAGAGCATGAGGGTTTACAAAGTCCTATATAAGTACTGCATAATTATTATTTTTCTGTATCACTGTAGAGGAGTAAGGACAGCATCAATGATGGAAAAAAGGTTTACAATGAGCTGTTAAGTAACCTTGCCAGATGGTCAGGGCAGAAAGGTTCAGGTTCTTGTTCACCTATATCATGCCAATGAAAGTCACAATTAATTCAGCAGACCAGGAAGTGCTTGCAACTTAACAACCTTTTACTCTTTAAGTCTATTTTATGTTCTATTTTTCATCTTTTGAGAGCAATTGTGCTGGCAACTGGCAAAGAGTAAAGAGGATCAGCAAAAACTTACAGTTGCCCCTCTCTAGCACCTCCTTGGAAAAAATAAATTCTTTATTAATGTAAACATAACTAATAAATCTCACCCAAAGTTTTCTAACTAGACAATAGTTTCAAATTATCAAGAACTCTACATGAGTACTGCATATTGATCATTCTTTTTTCACTCAATTCTGTAGCTCTGACAAAGTTCCACTAAAGACCTAATTGCATTATAATTAACTTAAATGTTGAAACACATTACCCTTTCTGTAATACACACATATCACTAATGAAAAGGCTGAAATCCTTCAAGATGACTGGCTAAACAAAGTGAACTTAGAAGACAACATCAGAGCCTGATCTCAGAGACACTAATATAAACCTAGAGAAAACATGAACTTTCACCTTCTTTAGTAAGGCAAGACTCCAGGCCCAGAGTTAACTAATGCAGGAAATAAAACCACAGCCACATGCCCAATGGCTTGATGAACCTCACTTGCTGAACATACAATAGCAAGTTTTAAATCCCTGCTTAATCTCCAAACAAAAATTAAGGGGGAGTTTGAAGAAATACTGTGCAGTGCCAATGACATCCTTATGAGCAGACACCTGTTAGACAACATGCTAAAATACCCTCACATCAACCTGTCAACAATAACCACCAACTAATAGACAACCCTGAAAAAATAATACTCAGGGCTTAATTAAAAATGAAGAGGAAAATAACAGATAAATGTACATTATCTAAACTAGCTGTATGTGACTTCAGTGTCTATAAACTTAAACAACATTACTCCAATTTCAGAAGTACGAAACAATCTGACTTCAGTGTCTAGAAAATTAAATAACATTACTCCAAGTTCAGAAGTACAAAACAATGTGATTACAACTGAATGACCAAGTTTCTGCCCTCGAAGCTTTCTTCCACCATGCAGAACTATGACAAGCACAAAATGATTGCATGTTCCTGCTGCTGTAATGAAGCTTTTCTGCCACCCCGGAGCTGAAGTGTTACCTATCTACAGCCAGATTTAGCCTTGGCACCTTCTCAGTCCTCCACCCACTTTTTACACAGAGTAAGTGCATGGATATAAACAGGCAGGCTTGGCTCACTGTATTTAGGAGAGCATGAAGATCCCTTCATCTAAAAGATTCCTGATGCTCAGTACAAGCAGCTAGCTGGAACTAGCAAGGACACTGAGGAGAAAACTTTTATCTTTGCAGTAAGTGTCTTGGGACTTGTTACAACTACAGGTGGCCAGGCACTTGACTGTGTCTCTCCTGAAAGACAGCACCTCCAGCAACGCAGTACTCCCTAGTGTGACACCTCTTCAGTAGCATCTAAAAGGGAAGCGTACCTCCTACTGAGTCACCAAACACTGCTTCCTACAGTAGCAAGGCTTTTCCTTAGAGGACTCTTATTTTAAAATAAAAATTGTCAGTCTAGTGATGCAGTGCCAATAAATCCATGTGCTTTTACTTTTGTATATTCTGAGGGCTGCTTTTAAAAAATGGGATTCATTACATACAGGTTATAGCCAACCGATGTGTCACAAGTTTTGAACTGATACAATTTTTTCTGCAACTGGACATGGTCTCCTTGATCTCCATCCAGTCATTTAGAAGGCACATTTTACTGTTCACCTACAAGTCTCTTAAAACAAGAGACAAATACAGTCTGTTACTTTGGTAACAGTTTTAGGTTACTTTTTAAATTCCACTTCTAAAGATCACAAAACAATGAAATAAAAATTTGGGTTTTTTTATTCTTTAATCAAAGGAATCTTTGTATTGAATTGTAGGCAATAATGCATTTGAGATACAGAAACCAAGAACGGAAGCAGAGCTGGCAGAACACCCACAGAAATGTCTTGCCTTCATCCCATAGAGAATCATGCTTTTAAAATGTCCAGGCAGAAAATTTTCTAGAATTTTAAATACGTTAATAGTTCAAAGTACTAATGACTCCAAGCCAAAACCCCAAATTGGAAAGTTCCTGAGCTCTGGGCAACATTCAGTCTGCAGTTGTAAAAAGAGTGAAACAGAAATTCAGACGGGAACACGCACACCTTTTGTGAAGGTCCAATTGAGGTTGGCCCCTGTTCAGAAATAACCGGTTCAGACCCCATCCTGGAGACCTGACCCCAGGACCCAGATGTCTCTAAAATAAAATGGAAATGTCTTCCTGAAATGTGAGAGAGGCTGGTTTCTCTCTTGTTGCACTGTCTTTTTTCCAAACTATCTCCACCCATAACTTTTTAAAGGACATTGGCAAATGGCACCCCTTAGGCTGGATAAATTTCTGCAGAAGGAACAGCATAATTTTTCTCCCATCACAAACCTTCCAGTCTAATGTTTGACAGCCTAGATCAGGTGCTGTCCAAACATTTATTAAAACATTTTAAATGATGAATATATCCAATTATTACTATTAATGCAGCTAATACTGACTAATGAGGGGGAAACATACTAGCTTGTGTCCCGCAATTCATTACCCCTGCCTTGTCAACAATTCAAAGCCCAAAACCTAATCATCCATACCGGGCCCTGTTATATTTCACACGTCACATTTAATAAGTCACTCAGTGCCTATAAATTAATGTAACATGTCGGCGTTTATGAGTGCGGCTTTGTCGCTGTTAACAAATGATGTGCTGGCCTGGTCTGCTGCAGCTCAGCAGTGACGAATGATGGAGGATGATTTCTCTCCAAACTATAAACTACACACTGGGGACCACTGCAACACACAGATACATGTATATACATGGGCACATGTGTGCACACACATGTACATGCATACTGTGTACGGAAATGGTATATAACACAAAGACTGTGCACATGCATGTGCCTTTATAGGTATACTTCATACATTTTGATGCCGAATGTTTTTCAGCCTGGTCATTATATTTTATCAACATATATCATACCTATTCATATATGCATATATATGCACACTAGATACCACACAGTATTATAGGAATGTATATACAACTCTTCGGCAAGTTTACAAAAACCACACCCACTGTACAATTTATTGCAATTTCACTTGCACTAGTTCAAGACAAACGATTTTATAGAACAATACTGCGTACAGGTGGGGCCAAGCCAGATGTACAATTAGTCTGAATACCTGTAATATTTCCATGCTTAGTGCTTCCATAGCCAGCCACAGCCTGAAACAGAAATGAAACACCGTAGACTTGTATTGCAAAATGTGATGTTAACTGCAGACTGGCACAGCACCAATGGTTTATTTCCTTTTTCTGGAGCAAAACTGATTTATTTTTTTTTAAACACCATGAATACATAACTTAAAAACTTAAAGGCACACAGTATACGAAGAAAAAACGTACATGGGATATACATGAACTTTTAAACACACTTCTTCCTATTTTCATGCAAGAAGCATAAGCATTGGAAAGTAACAGGGAAAATGTCAGTGTCTTTTTGGTTACTTTGGTTGCAGCTGTGGCAGATTCAGGATTGATGAAAGACATCTGGATCTACATACGGCTGCATTAAGTACTATATGCAGTAATAAAACTGCATGTTGCAAATGCACACTGTGGCCAGGAGGGAAGCTGTCACTGGAAGCAGCTTTTATAGAGCTCAACTGGTTTGTGAGCAGCAGAGGAAGATGACAGATAAGGAAAGGACCTCCTAGAGCTGAGCTCCTAGCCCCTAGGAAAGCTGAGTCTTACCAAATCACAGACCAGGACCTCAGTTTTGCCTTTGTCTTTGCAATAAAGCTTTCCCAATGGCAATGCCAGTTTTACCCTTTTGTTCTTTTTTACGTCAATGTATCCTGTGTTGAAGCAACAGATTCCTTACAAAACGAAATGTATTTGAATACCCGCGATAATTTGAAATGTTTAACTGAGATGTGAATGCATTGGTGATGAGCCCACAGCCAGTCTGGGAGTGATAGATCTGTGAATTCTCAGGATACTTTTTTGCCTCTGTGGGGAAATGACAGTCTGTAAAAAAGAAACTTTTGTGGGAAAGAGTCACGGAGTCATGTCTAAAGGTCTGCCAGTATGAAAAACATCTTCAGAGAGAAACCTCCAGTGTGTTAAAATATGATCATCAGATAGTTTATAAATTAAAAGCATCCTTTCCCGGTAAAATAGAAATCTTGCTTGCAAATTTTAACTACAGTAGGGAAAAAAAAGAAAGTAGAAATACATTTAAAAGGTTGACATAGAAAGGACAGTATTTTCAGTCACAAACTTCCCTTCTGTCTTGGACCATTGACTCACAAATAGCACAGTGATTCTGGTTGTGGGTTGTTGGGGTTTTTCTAATCCTGGTTTCAAACCAGAAAACCCTTGAAAGGCCTCTGGACCTGGAGAAAGGTTTCCTGCATAGGTCTAGCAAAAATCCTATAGAAAGTTGCACGGTGAGCCCCTGGGGCTCAAGCCACTGAAGCTAACCACATCTCTGAAGGGGGCATCATGCTTCTAGCAACACTGCAACATAGGAACCCCTGCACAACTACATTGCACTGAATCTGGGACCAGTCACAGCTTTAAATTTGCCTCTTAGGAACAAACAGCAAACAACACATGGAGCAGTGCTGACAGCACTAAGGTCCCCTCTGCCAGCCAGGGCTGGGAGACCTTCCCAAGCTTTCCGCTCAGGCAGCACAGAGATGGGTTTCTCCAGAGGGCAGTTCTGGGCAGGAGCCCAGCACAAGCACTCCGAATTGTCTTTGGAAAGTTTGTCTTTCCATGGCCTCTGTGGAGTGTGGCCAGCTTCCCGTTTTGGGCTTTTCCACTGTGCTCCAGGACTAAGTTGTGCAAATACCCCCTTGAACGATGCCTTCTTACAGAATGGGAAATTTTAACCTTTCTATAAATATTGTCTCCAAAATGTATATACTTAAACCGTGCTCAAAACACTTCAGGTTTCAACCACTGACAAAGGTTTGCTCTTCGCTTAATGTCAGCAACCATGACTCAGTGCTTCCATGTCCTATTGAAGCAGTAAAACTGAACAACAGTGCAGCAAAAAGTCATACTTTCCAAAATCAATCCACCCTGGAAGTGCCATCCAATGGTTAAAGTACTAGACCAGAACAAAGAAGACCTAGATTCGTGTCTCTGCTTCATATACTTTGTAAGCCGCCAAGTTGCTTTTAGGCTGCTAAAGATGCAATTAAGCCCTCTTGAAAGTCCTACTGCACATTTTACTGCATCTTTAGAAGTCAAAACACCTTTAAAAATCTAGCTTTAAATCTCTCTGTGTCTTCTCTTCCCATCTTTAAAATAGGGATCATGACACTTCCCTAGCACACAGGTACTGTAAGGATAAAGACAAAGACACTTTCTAAAAGGTGTCACACATATCTAGGATTCTCTCATGTATTGCTGGCGTTAAATTTTTTTTTTAGATATTTTTAAAGACTTCTGATACATAAAGGAGGAAACGATGTAGGATTTCATAGACCTTTTTTTTTTTTAAAACATCTCTACGAATATTACTCAGTACAGGCAGTATCAGTGAAAGAAGCGCACTTACCAATTTGTTTTTCTAGGTCGCATACCTTTTTATTTTGGCACTTCATACATTTAGACTAATAGTTATGGTAAAATTTTGTTGAAGGGCTTGAGCATCGCTGCTCCTACACTCTATTTAATTGGGCATCACCCCGTGCTGAAGGAAACTGTTTCAGAGGACTGTCTGAGGGCAGCCACGGCACGGCAGGTGTGGCACAGAGCAGCAATGGCCACTTGACCAGTTAAAGCAAAGTGATGCCTTGGTGTCCCTGCCTGCCATTTGCACAGTGTTAAAGGTAATAAAGACCCTGAAAACCCAGGACCACATTCCAGCCAAACAATAAGGAGACCTTTAACCAGACAAAATAGTGGAGGGCCAAAAACAAGACCCTCAAAATATTAAATATTTTAACAATTTCAGTAAAGAAAATATATTTGTAATTGGCTATTAAAATGCATGTTATTTTCCCTAAAAGCAATATTGTATTTTCAGCACCTAACTCAGAAATTATATGGTGCAAACCCTCCCTCCAAGTAACTCTGTGACAACATCTAGGCAAGCAGAACTTGAGACCATTATTCCCAACCAAAACAAAACTGCATGAGCAGCTTATCTGTACAGCACTCCCCATCACTTTTTTTTTTTTAAATCCCTTTCTCCTTAGTATCCTGTCATTCATTTACCATCTTTAGTCCTCTCAGTCATAAATTTTGTGTGGCAATATCGTATTATTTGTACAGAAACCTCACCTACCAGAGACCTCCAGATACTACTGCAAAACACACAATATATAAGAACATTTTTTTTTTTTTCTCCTTACATTCACATTAAGCTCTAAATGGGCAGGAAGAAAAGTAAAAAGCAAGCTGAGTGCCAACATGAAAGCTTAGTAATATACGCATGCCACAACAGTCACGCTCTAAAAATTTAGAAAACTCCTTGAGAAAGGTGGAGACATCGCAATAAAGCTATCACACTGGCACTGCTGGAGAAAGCTTTACAAAAAGGGGGAAAAAAAAGTAGAATTACCCTGTTGCACGGGATTCATGGAATCTCTGAAATCTTGAAGAAAAGAAGAGAAATCTGCATGACAATAACATTGTTTCCTTCTCTGAGGGACCCACAGGGCTCACAAAATCGTACAAAAAAAGAACACATCTCTTTTCAATACAGCTCATTGTATAGAACGGTGAATGTCACAAGGTTTATTTTATAATGATTTATTATCAAGAAAAATAAGGGCTCAGGCAAAGATATATTTTCTCAAGAATTTATTGTTCGCCAGAATGGTTTGTTTTGCAGAAATATTTCTTTTTACTCTATTTTTTTTCTGGCAGTTCCTTTTGGCTTCATCCTAGAACTGCCTTCATCCATACTTTGCTTTGCAAGAGCTAAATTTTAAATCTTCACCTCTTCTGCTGCCTGCTGCTCTCAGACTTACCCTGAACAGGGATGCTGCATCTGTAATCACTGCTAAGCCACCACCTTCTCTTCCTTGCACAGTACCTATCTGGCTCCTCCCTTCTGAAACATCAGAGATCACTCAGACCTCTAAAGAGCCAAGAAGGGAGCAATGCACTGCCAATACAAGACTCAGTCCACTGCCACCAGAGACAGCGGTACATGCCTGAATCCCACAGTGAGGATCTCCTTTGCTGAGCTATGCTAGCAGAATCACTGCTGGGGAATACCCAGGTGGCCCAGGAGGACAGAAACAGCCCAAGCCCGTCAGCTGGAGCAGAGGCTGGTGCTGGTGTTCGGGAACTGGCTCCCTGAGAGAAACAGCCAAGCAGAAACTCGGAGGGAGGAACATCCTTCCTGATCCGTGTGTGAGCAGCGAAACGAGCTGCACTGAAATGAAGGGCTTTAACCAGCTCCCCTTACCACCTGCCTGCATGAACTAGCACCTCTACAAAAACCCTGGCCAGGTGTGTTTTGCATGATCCTGTGCTATTTCAGTGCCACCACAGACTTCAGCAGTCTTCCTTTCCTACATGTTCTTACTGTACTTCCTTATTATAGCAGAGGGACAGTTTATAATCTTTATGTACTTAATCCCTATAGCCATCGTGACAGTTAAGGAAATGCCAACATTCACTTTTCACAGGGGAGGAAAATAAGTGACTTCATAAGGCCATGCAAAAGTTTTTCAGAAAGGAAGGGAAGGTGTTCCAGTGCACGTACTAGTACTCTGGGTCTGCTAGTGACAGAATTTCTACTCCAGAAATTATTTCTTTTAATTAGAAAAGCAGAAGGATTAAAAAATTAAAATAAAGTCTACCTCAGCTGCATTTTCCACCTAGAACTAGCACTTGGTTCAGAAAGTAGACAAACCAAAAACTGAGCAGGCAAAGAAAACTCCAAATGTATTGAATGTCCAAGCAAATTGATGCAATTCCACATATTCAGTAAAAAAAATAAAGTCAAAAGTAGGTCGGAAAAGCTGACAGAATTAATCACAGAAAAGATGAATAGGAAATTTGATGGAAAGAAGATCACTGTTCATGATGAATTCATAGTCAGTGTTTAATTGAGTACAATGAACTTGAAAATACACTTGGTGAATGTCTGCATTAGCTGGACTTCTGAATGTTTATTAGCAGTTAAGATACACAAACTGATCAATAGTGTAAAACAAAGGAGCTCAGGTATGCATGTGTACTCATACATCACTTCAATAAATTATCCTGGGTGTTACAGCTGGGGGAAGGGAGGGGGGTGGATTTAGAACAATCATTTTGGGATCAAGAGCTAAATCATTTCAACCACATCTTGATTTCTGCAAAACTCTGCAGGAATTATGAGGCTTAACAGCATCTCAACAATTAGCATATTATAAATACAAAAATGATATATTAAAGCAAGAGGAGAAAAAGGCCAGCATTTTACACCTACAGTAATATAATTCCACTACTTAATGCAAAGTAACAGGCATTAGAGTGTTTGGGATCCTCTTGTATAGTGTTATCTGTTCTATCAGTAAATGAGACTATGTGAACAGTACAACCTATAAATAATTCAAGGCCTGAGATGGCAATTATAGAACCATGCACAACCAGCATGAATATTTTATGAAGGCTAAAACAGCCCTCAGAATGAATCATGGATAGATGAACACACACACATACACACACACTCAGCTGTTGGCCAAGTATTGCTTCCAGACATGGCTTATATCTGATCCTTAGCGCATCTAAAAAGAAATACCCTGAATACAAAAGTCAGAAGTTACATCTGTATTTTAATATATTAAAAGGTATTAAAAAAATAAAGTGACTGTAGAAAAAAAAAAATTATATATTGATGACGGAGAATGTTTGTTTCTTTCCAAAGATTCTGGTAGGAATTCTAAACAACTTTTCCCTATGCACAAAATGTGGTTGACAAAAGCAAACTATGATGTACAAAATAAGGGCCCGCAAGGGCTGTGTAGTACATTGGTCTGCAAAATCTGCCCCTAAAGAAGGACTTGCCTACATGAAGATATTTGCCAGTAGAGATATACTGGTATAACTTCCCATATGGGCACTATTATTGCAGCACAAGAGCATTCACATGGGAGTTACAGCAGTATAACTACCCCAGCATAATTATATGGGTATAATTATGCCAGTAAATTTCCCTGTATTAGCAAGCCCAGAGAAAACCTCTCTGTAAGGAGCACAGCACTGCTGTATCCTGCACCAGCACACACCAACGGGCCTGCAGAGAAATACAACTCAGAGCAGAGGTCCCCAAATCCTGCTCCCAAGACAGGGCGCTCAGTGGCACATGAGTAAATTGAGAACACACCAGCAAAAAAACCCCCAAACTTTCACATGCATATCATGCACACAGACACAAAGACATGTATGTGCACACATACACACTATAGATACCTTTATACTATACATAAATACAATATATAAAAATATACATACTTTTTTTAGAATTTACATTTTAGAACATATGTGTTATATACACTGTCTGATTAGTCCAAAGATCACTTCTTTGAAATGAGGATGTATAATTTCTCCCATTCTCTCACTGGTAAAACTAAAATACACAGTTAAAACACCACCAGCTATTAAAAGAAACTGGGCTGGAACCTGAGTAACCATAAGATAACTCTTCTATGCCAAATATAAACAGATCTTCAATAGTTTGAAGATTTCACATGTGTGAATATAACTGATGAGGCTGGTTTTGGGTGCAGAGCAGTCTACACACATGCTTGAGAAATAAAGATTAAGACTGAAAACAGAAAAACAATAGGGCTAAGGAGGTAGCATCAGATGTTTCTTACCAATCTTAATACATTTTTGCCCCCATCCCCCCCCCCCCTTTTTTAAAACTCTAATTGAGTCTTTCATTTGCATCTAAAAAAGGATCTTTTAAGGCTACAATTTAAAACGATGCATTGCAGACAGGCTGCCGAGTCCTCCTGCAAGGATGTGCCCATGAATAGGGTCACAGTGTCACAGACAGCACAGAGAGCACGAACTCACCCATCTCACTGCCTTTTCCTGCATAACCCCTATAATTTTGTGGGTTTGGCAAACGCAAGGGGCAATTGTGTCAGCCAGGGTCAAGCTGCCATTGTGGGGGGTTTGTGGGCAGGACTGGTATCTGAGGAAGAGGGGTTGTGTCATACTGGGTCAAGATACTGCAATTGTGGGTGCCAATTTGGCAGCTACTAGGTGGGTTGCAGTTGTTTTCCAGGGAGGGAAGAGACAGGCATACAGGCAGCTCTGGAAGACGTAGTTTGAACTGAAGCTGTTTCTAGAAGGTTTGGCACTGAGAAGAAAGTGAAGTTAGTTCAAGGAAGCTGGGAGATCGCAGAGGTATGAAGCATCTGTTAGGATATCTGTAAGGGAAGATGCAGCCTCTAAGGGGATCGGTGCCTTCAGCAACCTTTATTGCCATAAGTATAATATCTTATCCATCAAATAGGTGCATCTTCCTCAGCAGAAGAACCTGGAAAATACGCATCCCTCAGCATGTATGTCCATGAGAAACTGGTGTACTGGGGGAGGTGTTTCACAGCCTAATTCTGCTTTGTTTGCAACCACTTCCTACCTCAGCCTTTTCTCTCTCACCTGCCCGTGCATTTAGAGATGCTGAATTGTGAGTCAATCTAACTTGAACATGATCAAAATGCTGGTACATATGGATCCAGCAAAGCAGAACTGTGGAGTTTGGTTTTTTCTCATTTAAAGACAGCAAATAAATAAAAAAAAAAATATCATGAACAGAAACGCATACCTTAATACCACAAGTCCAAAGGAAATACTCTGCTAATTGCAAGGGTGTATTAAAGTCATGAACTAAGTAAACTAATTTGCTCTTGGCGTACTTTCTATACCTCCCAGGTTTCTGTTTAGAACCTCTGTTTAGACATTTCACAATCTAAATCTGGTGAAGTCTGAAAAAGGCCTTCAGAAGAAGGGGAAAGGAAAAGAGGCAACTGGTGTAATAAGCAGCTTTTGGAACTTGATCTGGCTTTCTATTAATTTGCAATATAGATTTGATTTCTAACTCAAAAAAATCTCAATGGTTAATTTCTTATTTTCATTATTTTGACATTTCTGTTTACCTTTTAGAAATGCTATCAGAGGCACAATGTGGCATTGGAAAGCTAAATGCTAACACATGGAGTCCTCTACGACTGCAAAAATTTCTCTCATACTTTTGCAAATACCACAGCCAAAATCAACAGTACAAGTTTGATTTTCTTCATCATGAATTGACAGCTTATTTATCTCTAAGGAAGAAATTTCTAAACGCCTTAAGCTTCCAAACAACTGAGGAAAGATTCTGCTGACTATTCAAAAATATTTGTGCCTCATAAAATTATAAGCTAAATTATTCAATTCTTTGTGTGTTCCTTCCAAAAGAAAAGAAGTATGCACTATGAATTGCAACAGACTTAATGAAAACAAAAGTCAAAAGAGTGGTCTGCCAAAAAAGTTTGATTAGCATGGCATCTTCCATCATTTGATATTAAACTTGTGTTTATCCATACTATGCATAAAGTCCAGCTAAACAGTCTTCATGGCATCAGCTGATCTTAAATACATATAGACCTTCAAACACTTGGTCAAGTCTCATTAAAGTCAAAGTTTAACATGCTTCAGTATGTGCAGAACAATGATGGATTTACATTAAATGCTCAATTGCTTTCCTGAATTACGGCCTTAACCACTTCATACTCTAGTGAAGGTAAACATGATCCTCCCCATAATGCTGGATAATGCCAATGCTTTATTACAGCAACGAGAGCACAGGCATTGCCAAATTGCCATTGCCTGCAGCAGCAATAATGGTTTCTGGTGACTGTTAGATAGAGTGAGATGGTACATAAACACTGTCCTGGAGCCATACAGGAGAGAACATAAACTTGCCGCTGCAGTACCCGACTAAAGCAAACCCAGACTCTGTCAGCTGCTAACTGTGCATCACCATCTCCCACGAATGCTGCCTTCCAGTTCGCTAACTGCTTGTTTGCAGTAGAGACTTTATATCAATACACGGGAATAAAAGTATCCAGTAATGCTAACAGATCAAGTATTCAAATGTGGAATCCAAGTAACGTTTCGCTTGCCAGTAAAACACCCAGCGTAACTCATTCACCCATGAAAAGAGCTGTGTCTGAAGTCATCTTTATTTACAATGTGTTTGTGCCATATGTTTGTTTGGAAAGTGGAGGACGAGTTGGAGTAGGTGGCATCTCTCATAGCTTCCTTTTCACACACTCTGAATTCAGACTCCAAAGGTCTGAGCCTCACAAGGCAGTTACTGAGGAGCAGAGCCAGGCACGCATTTATTTGCACCAACACTACATAACGTATTTGCTGTGAAAGTGGTCTGTTTGCCTGAACTTGCAAATCAGGAATTCCCTATGCAAAATGTCGAGTTAGTCTGTTCTAAAACTGGTGTAACACAGAAAATGGACCATGTGATGCTTGATCTCCACAGCCCAAACTGCTAAGTGGGTATAAAAATTACCAGTCGTCCAGGAATACGCTAATAGACTATGAGTTTTTCAGAACATCTAGCTGGTCAAAATTCAGAATTTTTGTTTGACTTCAAAGCCTGCAATTCTGAAGTTTGTTTTAATCTGAAATCAAAATAAAAACCCAGCATGCTGTGAAACACTAGAAATTGCACCTGGAATATCAAAATCACCTTATGTAAGGCATGATAGAAGTACACAATATGGTGGGAAATCTGTCATTTCCTCAGACATCCTGCTGGCCACTGTGATGTATGCCATAGTCGAGTGAAACTTGATAACAGGAAAAAATCCCACAGACTTCAGGTTTTCCTGTTTCAAGCTCTCAGACCACCCTATCCTTGGAGCTAATGGAGAAATCTCAGATAGCAGGAGAGAGCCCACAAGGAAAACATAAAACCGCCGGGAGCAAGGGGTGTCTCCAGCTATGTCATCCAAAGTATCATATAACACTTTCATCCACTTCTTTTTCTAAAGTAACAGACCCTTTTTCACCACAGACTGCAAGTAAAACATCACACCATAAAATTAAATAAGTGTTAAAACCATGTTTGAATGTATTTGATTAAAAAAGCTATTATTGAAAGCAGCGTTCCATCCTGAAACTGGTATTTTTGTAAGCAATTGGATCCAAAAGGGATGGCTTGTTTCTAGGTTACTCTGCAGAGTGGCTGTCTCAGGAGAGATGAAAGAGCAAAGGTAGGTCTTTCCTGTATATCCCGATCGAGATATTAATGGATGCGATGGGTGAAAGCCTGAAGTGATGTCACTGGAGGCAGAATGCACACAGTGTTATATGGATTCCATAATGGAGCAGGAGAGACAAGCCACAGACACGAGAGAGGGAAAATGCTGATGAAAATCAGGTAAACAACAGCAAAATGGGACTTCAGTTGGAATAGAAGCTTTTGTGAAATTGGATAAATGAACACAGTTAAGTCCTCACTGAGGCGACATAGACCATATGAAGAAGCAGAAAAAAATAGCATCTGATACTATAAAATAAGTCCCTACAAGAGACTGCAACATTCAGAGGGTCCTAAACCCACATGTCCCACACTGTGAGCCCATTCAAAAATGGCATCCTGCAGGGCCTTTCTCACCTACCGCAACGCAACACACGTAGCATTTTTGTAAGTCAGCAAAGTAACTCATTTTTGAGGATTGTCACAAAACAACAGGAAATGCATCTTGCAGCATGAATGGTGATCCAGCATAGAAAGGAGATTTTGTGTTGAAGTTATACCTGTGTACACATAAAACCGGTTCCCTGGGGTAAGAGACATTACATAACAACCCCACTATTTACTAAATGTAATTTCTGTTTTACTGAAATAAACGAAGACAGGTAACCACTGTAACTGCAGAATCATAATAATGAACCGGCCAACAGATGGCAGCTGAACCAAATCACCTGATTTAAATAAGATCTGCATTCTCTTCAATCAGGCAAGTTTTGCAAACAGATTTAAGTCAACTGCCAGATAAAAATCAAGCAATTTCAGAGTCATGCTTGCTTGTAATGGATTATAACTTTATTATGAATTATGTCTCTGAACCTGCATGTTTACAAAACCGAACAGTACTACTGTGGCAACTGAAGGGGGGTATTATCACTCTAATTTTGCTCACCAATGATATCATAGATACAATGAAAATAATGTGCTGTGCATGAATCCAGCTTCTGATGGCAGCACTTTGGTGAGAGACTGAGAAAACACAAAGCAGAAACAGAGTCCTCAGGCAGTCAGTGAATATGAATAATAATAAAAAAAAAAAAAAACAAAAAACCAACCAAAACAAAAAAACACAAGAGAGCTTTCTGGCCTGAGGTTAGAGGCAGAGGTTGGCATTATTTTACATTAGAAACAATTCACATTCAAAACTGTAATTGATAGCAGTGAAGTGTTAGGGAAGAGAGACTGTGGTGTTCAGGCAGGCTGACCTGCCAATCAAACTCAACCTTTCTTTGAATGAATAAAAGCTTCATTGCCCTATTATGTGGATCTGGGCAGGCAGCACTAAAGTACCCTGTTTGTCAAGTTTATGTGCACTGCCCCAAGCTACTCAGACACCCATGCTCAATAATAACTTGAAATCATCAGTGATTTTTGATAGGGTTTCTTTTAAAACATTTAGTGTTAATTTTACTAAGTCCCTGGGACTTAAAGAAAGAGGAGGGCAATATTTCCACTCTGCTTTGTACAAAGACTGACAGACAATTGTGCTGCTGCTATAGTTAAGGTAGAGAGAGGCTGTCGGCTGGTTTGTTTTTTTTTAAACATCTGTGAAACCGTGTAGTCTGAACGCTGCAGGCAATAGCTCCTTATCATTACAGGGAGGAAATGCTTGTCTTGATACTTTTTTTTTTTTCCCTGCTCCTCCAGGCAGGAAAGCTCTTGTAAATAGAACAATTGGCCCTTTGCTAACCATTTGATGGCAGACTTTGGTTTTTCATGATTCCTTTCCTCTCCCAGTTGCTGCCAGTCCATTATGCCCCTTCAGCACCAAATCCAGTGCTGCTCTTACCCTGATGCACTTATGAGGGCTGAAGACAACAGAATTATTTACTGCAATCAAGTTGGTCTTTTTGTTTGCAAAAGGACCACCTTTAGAGGTCTGTTTGCCTGTCTCTGCTGAGAGGTATGGTGAGTGTCTAATGCTGAATTTGGCCAAACTGGTTGGTCACCTAAACCACAGGGTGCTGTTTCTACTCCTTGTTTGGGGAATACCACCTTGACTCATGCAAACCATTAGGAAGCTGATCTTTCAGGAGAGAGGATGGGGGAAAGGTCTGTAAGCAGACAATACACAGGCCTAGGGTGTTTAAGAAAGGACCTCACTGCCCTGCTCCACAATCACCCAATTTCTTTCCTACGATCCCCTTCCTGCTAGCGGTCTTTATCTCTTAAATGGGAAGTGGGTGTCTGGCCACTACGGAATTCAGGTCAGTGTTTCTGTGCAATGAGCACTGTTAGATCTCTGCAAGGTCAGATGACAGGGGAGTTGAGGGCTGATTCTGACACCTCTGTTTGCCGAGGGAAGGGCTGAAAGCTCCTCACCCTGCATATGAACGCTGACAAATGCTCTCCAGGCAGAGGATCTGCCTGCACAGATCATTCCCCTTTTTACTTGATTAATTTGTGTGAGAACCACTTGCTCTCACAGCCTGTGCAGTTTCTTTTTACACAAAGCCATTTTAATTCAGATGTGCCCACATTTGAAGTTTCTTGTAAAGTTGCAACAAAAACTCCTGCTGGGAAATTAGTTCACTGTGTCCAGATATTCTTGTTGATATATAAATATGACCAACTACATAGAAATACAAATAAGAGTTCCTCCCAGAGTACAACAAAAAAAATGGTGCCACAACGAGAAAGCTGCCCTCCAAAGCCAGCTCAATTTCGAAACCTGATTTAGCAAGCAAAGTTTCTGATTACATTCAGCCACTACTTTTCCAGTTCTCTTCACAAGTGATTGAGGGGAAAAGCTACTTTTGTAAGTAAAAACTGAATGTTGCAGCAAACAAGAGGGGCAGTAGTCCGTGGCTAGAAGAAGTAGCAAGGAAACCTTTCTTAGAATTCTTACAAAGCTATTAAAGGAGACACAGAAAAGAAAGTGAAGTAGAAATGAAGAGTATTCACCCAACTTCTGCCTTTTAAACCACTGTCCCTCTTCCTTAGCCTATTGTCTCCCAGGTTTTAAATATCTTCTAAGCTGTATTTTCAAAGGGGAACCTCTGTGTACCAGCAAACAGACAAGTTGGTTGAAAATAGATTCATCAGGCTTCAAAGGATTATTGTTTGCAAAGAGATAGTACAAACATTACTATTTCACAGTACAGCTATGACATTATTAACCTACTGTGCAAGGATTTTATTGCCAGATTGGTTCATTTATCAAAAAAAAGGAAATTCAAAGCACCATAAGGAAGCTAGATTTCAGCAGGCTTGGCTTTCACTTAACGTCATTAATCTATCTATTTACACAAGAGGCAAAAGTGTTCGTTTAGTGGTGTCTCGCAGTTCAGCAGAAGAGCTTTGATTCAGTTTCTGAGCAGCAGTACATCAATACTGCACTTGGCAGAAAAAAAAATAGTATTTTTGCTATTTTTTTTTTTTTTTTTACTTGCAGCGTCCCTTCCCTAGCTAAGTGCTGGGAAGAGGATGACAGTTGCTATATGTGAGGAATGCATATGTGCAGAAATACAGCTAACACTTGAGAGAAGAAAAAGATATTCAAATACTGCAATATACATGTCATTAAAAGAATGGAAACTTTTACATGTAAGAATTTGTGTCTTCATGTCATGATATCACAAGGTAAAAGCAAAGAGTGTGCTGGGAACAAAACATCGAACAATGACTTTTTTTTAAAAAAAAAAAAAGAAACTGATGGCAAACATCTCAATAATTCATGAAGAAGCAATTGATTTTTTTGGCTGGAAGGACTGTCTCCTTTCGACTTGTCCTCTCCAGAGAAAAAGCTCATTAACACAGAGGTGTGGGGGGCGGGGTGTGCATGCATGCACGTGTGCATGTGTATATTCTGTATGTGTGTGCATGTGTGCACATACTATGTGCATATTTTTATCTAACTTCTAGACATCTCACAGAAATGTGATATTAAGTTCTTATTTATACAAAGACTAGAGATACAAATGCACAAATACACATACACACCGTGAAGATACCCTTATGGATTTTCATTACTGTATTCAGACTTCCCTATTCCCAAAGACTTTCATGAAGACCCTAAATTACAGCCTTTTAATTGACCCACCAACAAAGCATGCAGAGTGCTGAGATCCCAAGATGCATATAGTATTTTTGCAATACATTATGGGTCAAATTCATTTCAGGTACAATCCCTTTGCAGTGACTACTTATATCTTTTGAGAATGTTAGCCCCCAGAGTACAGTGACAGCAATTACCCCTATTTTCCTGCAGGAAATATTACAATATATCTGAACACTACTGAAAGCCCAGGAAAATATGCTTATAGTCATGGCTCCCTCAGATGCCTAATAATGGAAATTATAATAATGTCTCCAATTCAGCCTACTGGGTTTTGACCCCAACGGTCAAGACATAAGAGGAAAGGTTTGCCTTTTTTTTTTTTTTTTATATAACCCTCTGCTTTTATCATTGTTTTAAAGATTTTTTTTTTATTTATTAAGAGCTTTTGCAACTAGCTGGAAAAGTAGCATGCAGCACCCAGCACTTTATGACTGGCCTTACTTAATCCCACACAGTCAAGGCATACAGAAGTTGCATTAAAGCTATGACTTCATCCTCATGCCTGGATACTGCAAGTTCACGTGCTTACATATCATGTGTTGCATATGTTGCAACAGGCTGGTAGAAAAGTGGAGACATAAAAAAAAGTTACTAGCCTTAGACTTGTAAGATATATTCTCTGCATGGTGTTCAGGGTATAGGTGGTTATTCTCAATGAAGAACATGCAATCCACCTCCTATAGTAACCTGAACTTTAGCTATAGCTCATATGGTCAGAAGGTATTCTAGCAGTGATCCATTACGAGCAGTGGTCCATTAACTCTGTGAAACCAATGAATTTACTCCTCTGCCACCCACCACTTGACAGTTTCCTCACCAGTTTCCCATCTCCTTCCCTTGCTCCTTTTCTTCCCCTCTTTTTCATTTCACCCTCACAGACAGAAAACCCTTTCTGATCAGAACACTCACCCAGTGAGTTGGGTGGGTGCAGTGTGACACCGCCCGCACAGTCCAGATTTTACATGCTCCCACAAACAGGATTGAGCTGTACCCACCCACAACAAAACATTGTTTTCAAAATGTTGACAGCAGCCCACAGTATGGGGGCACTGGGCTATCCAGTGCTCCTCATGCCCAATACCCATTTCTGGACTAAGATGCCTCAGTTCCCAGCTCACTCTCCACTCACAATGTATTCACTTATAATGGGATATATTCCCTATACTGGGAAACTGGTGTGTTGGGGCTCAGCTATTTCTATACAGAACATACAACAAACCCAAGGAGAAGGTATGGATTATTTATCCTCTTTCCCATATATGCCTTACCACAGCAAAGCAAAGAGAGCTTCATCATATTTAATGCACATTCTTCTGAGTATATAACTATTGTCTTGAATTACTTACTTTTAAACAATATGAGGGACCAAACAACACTGCCTTTGAAAGTTTAAAGTTTAGCAGCATGTTTTTAAACTCGGAAGATGGGGAATTATTTTGGGTTTTGCCGACTATGAATTGCAAACCCAAATGATTAACCTCTCCGCTGGGCTCCCTGTTTCCAGGGGAAACAGCAGAAAGGACGATTTCTATGCTTAAATCTCTAAATCAGATTGCACAGAGCAGTGCTGGCAGGTGATAGCTGAGCAGAGGATACATCCTTTTGTCATCAAAACCTTACAAATTATTTATTTGATCAGGAAAGAGAGCTGCAAAAGGCATCATATATTGATAGTTACTATTTCAGGGTGGATTGCCATACTTTCCAGTTGCTGTAAGAATAAAAGAAGCACTTTTAAAATACACTCAACCTTCCATACATTGTATTTTTTTGTGTGGATGAACACTGAACTTACAGCTTAGACCACAAAGCTACAACATCTCTCTGTAATGGATTTGTGTAGCATATGATCCCATCAGCTGTGCCCCAGAAACCCTGGGCTTGTTTTTTGGCTTTGCCACTGATCCATTGTGTGAGTTTCGGCTAATCACTTTATCTAGTTGTGCCTCTCTCTGTTCTCTTCTTCCCCACTGTTGTCTGTCTTTTACTGCCTATGTACAGTGAGGATGTCCAAGAACAGGAACTGGTTTCTACTGTGTATAGAAATGTTATTTAGCATCCTGATTTTTGCTAAAGACATTATATGCTACTTCACAAATAAGTCACAACAACATACTTATCCATGTCTCTATTCATTCACGTACCCTCAATCAACCCCAACTGGCATACTGTGCATTTTGGGGCCCATCTCCTCCAGGGAACAGTTCACAGACACAGACAGTTTTCATTAGCTGACTTACTGCAAAACGAACCCTTTGCTGACCATCATACAAGACTGTAAATAGAAAGAAACTAGTATTTCTATATTTAAAAATCTTCTGATTTTATATTCAATCTCATTATTCTGGAGGGAGCTAGTGTTAGAGCACCCTGGGTTGTAACATTCCCAACCTGACAGATTCAAGATCCCAAGGAGACAAAAAGGATTTCAGATCTGCAACTCCCTCCAGAAGCAGGGCTTTTCTTGAAGTCTTTCAAAGCATAATATCCACAAAATACTTTCTTCCATAAAGGCAGATGCCAAGCCAAGCATCTGTCCCAAAAGTGGCCACACTAGCTATGTGAAAGGAGAAAACAGGAACACGGACAGCATATCCGACTGTGCTCCCCAAGCATCCAGCAATGAAAGTTTCAGGGCTCCCTTAGCCCTCATATTTAATAGGCTTTGTCAGATTTATCCTCCTTAAACTTCTATCTCTTTGAAGTCATTTACAGATTTGACGTCCACAACATCCTGTTGCAATGTGTTCCACAATTTAATTATGCATTGTGTGAAAAAGTACTTCCTCTGTTTGTGTTAAACCTGCTATCTGATCGATTAACAGGGAAATTTTTACTCCCTGTGTTGGGAATTGTGAATACTCATTCCATACTCCCATTGATAATTTGATAGTCTTGATATATCTACCTTCATTCATCTCTTTTCCATCCTAAAGATTCCTGGTCTCTACAGTCTCTTCTCATACATGAATCATTCCACAATCCTGAATATCCCTCTTCCCACCTCCTGCCTCTCGTCACCACAAAGATACCTACTTCCTTCACTTATTTCTTCTGATTAGGATGCTGGAAAGTGAAATCATATTGGCAAATGTTTTGCTCACACAACTCTTTTTAGTAAGTATTTTTAAATTTGGTTCTGCAAGATTTCATTTTCTAAGTATTGGGAGAATAAAACAAATGTTTTTCTTAAAATGTCATCCCTTCTCTCAAACATGAACTTAACTGCTAGGCATTTACAAACAAAACCAAATACAATATTTCAAAAATTACAATATGGCCATTGCAAAATTGCCAATGAATGCAAAGATGCTGAGTGAAGGGTAGGTGCACAGAAGACAAGTTCTTGTAAAATGTAGTTTGACAGCCCCTGGAGTCCAGAGTTTATCAAGGAAGGGATTTTACTAATCTTGGTTACTTTCCATTTCCCTCCTGTAATACAGTAAGGGATGCTCCTTTATTTACTTGTGCTATTTGAATTTGATCCCCTTGATCCCACCATCTTGACAGCCTCGCACTTACTCCCAGTTTTGCATCACAAATAAAGATAATTAGGTTTGTGAGTTACCATGAGTTATTCCACTCTGTCTTGAGCTACTGAGAAGAATTTTTAGCTATTTGTTCTTGACCATGATGTCAACAGCTATCTAATGCACAGCTCTGTAGATTAGTTTCTTATGCAAAGAGATAATTAAAGTTCATCTCTATAAACATGAAGTTCTTGGCTTATCTCCACTCTTAACTGCTACCTTGTATGTATTCTTGACCATTTTGTTGGATTTGGATCCCTCTACACAGAGGTCAAAATCCATTCATTACCTTTTAGCTGCTGCCTTATATTTAATAATACAGCCAAGGCAGGGAAGGGGATAACAATGCCTTCATGATCGAACTGCATAGTCTACCGTCCATCAGGTGGGGAGACAACAATGTCAACAGAGATGCCACCTGGCTTGGACCTAGACATCACCAACTTCTTCCAAGCAGCACAAAGAGGAAAGGAGAGGCTAAATTTGTCTAAGCACAAATTTGTCATTGATAACATCTCACCTGGAGCAGATGGGGAACAGCATCCAAGTACTGTCTCTGAGTTACAGGTCTCTGGCTACTCCAGAGCCTTGTGCTGAGATTCACAGTTGTTCCCTAATGCATTCCCCTGCTTCCTTCTCCAAACTCCAACTCGGTTTTCCTGGTTTTCCTATGAAGACTGTTGCGAGCGTTTCCCTGCTGCAGATTTCAGAGCTTGCAGGGTGCAGTCACCCAGAGCTCCTTTTTCTGGGTTATGATAAATGAGCAACTTCAAAGTATTTTCACCCTTTAGACTTCAGGGACACGATCTGACTTGTCCAAAGCTTCACCTACTCTTTCCACGACTTGCAAAAGTCCTTCCTATTTCTTGTTACTGAATGTATAGCTGAAGCATATCAGTCAATGGCATCTCTCTAGGATTTTCTTTTGTCAGCTGTGAGGGGCAAAGGAGTCTTTCAAAACTTTATAGCAACCTCCTGGTCTTCTGTCAAGAAATTCCTTGTCATCTGTCAGAGGACTCTACTTCATCCTTAAAGCTTCTTCCCTTGGATGTGAAATATTTCTGACTGTGGGGACTTTGGGCTTTTCTAAGTAGGAAGTTCCTTTACCAGCTGTGCTTATACAATTTTAAAACTTCCCTCTATTTCATTTTGCAGTCTCAGCTGCCACTTGGCAGCCTTCAGGTTTCCTTACCAGTTTTTTAATTCTCTTGCTCATTTCTGTTGCCCTTTTTTATGCTTAGCATATTGATTACATGAGAACACACACAACTAATTCCTCTTTGGCTGACAGCAAGGCTTGGAGACAGGTTCTTCAGAGCCAACAGTGGGACCTTGCACAGCTCGACTCAGAAGATTAAGACTTGCAAATGCCTTATCTGGACAGCCACAAGATGGGGACAAAAGCCACAGCACCTTCCCTGAATGGGCCATACATTTTTGCAGGCATTGAACTACAATGTACCAACTCCTGTTACTCATTTGCCTCCCTACACTGCAACTTCAAAAATTATCATTTCTTCCAAAATACATAAACGTTCGATGTAGCATTATGGCCACTCTATTCAGCCTTCAGTAAACACAAATATCCAAATATTCTTCACTTCAAAATGAATCCTCTGCATAACGTCAACATTCAGAAATTAATCTCTCTAATTTCCTCTCACACCACGCTGTAGTGTGACGTAACAAAGTAGGAAGAGTCAGGGGAATCTGCACCAACCAAAAACCCCAAAACAAAGCAAACCCATCACCAATAAAACTAAAAGCATAGCAAGGATTTTAATACTTGTAACACAAAAGGTTTTCTGTCATCTTCTTTGCCATTCAAGTTCCATGTCTTTTATGCTGCCTGTAAATTTTCCATTCCTGATATGCCATGGGTTTTGGCACGGGAAGAAAGCGCTTGTACCAGGAGAAGATGCAGCAAAACTGGCCACAAGTAGGAAAGCAAAGGCGATGGCTTCAAGCTGTGTAAATGACAAGCAGTAGAACATAAACAATGCTGTCAGTCACGATGCCCCCTTTAGGCTTTTGAGTTAAATGTCGAGCTAACTAGGACACTATACGCTTCTACGAACTTTTGTTTCAAGTACCTGGCAAACTCCAGCAAAAACCTTTGCATCCCTTTCCACTCACTTAGAGATGTAAGAGTTGCCCCTATCAATCTGAGAACGAATCCCCTACTACTTGACTCAGAGACTGAGGAAAATTTGCCCTAATGTGAAAGGAGGGCATTCGGCAACCTGGGAAATGCAGTCACAAGGGACACAGCAGGCAGAAAATTTCAACATAAGGAAGAAGGCTGAAATAATAGAATTGTGTTCTCTTGGCAAAGATGAAGCAGACAAAAATGTGAACTTGATGAAGCAACCCAAAGTGGAGAATAAGAAGCAGGAAGAAAAGGATAAAGGACTGATTCCAAAGAGAAGAAGTTCCAGCAGATCTTCGAAGAGGTGTTACCGAATGAGAAGACAAAAGACTGATCAGAGACCCACAGCAGGAACCAACAGCTGGAAGAAAATGAACGGATCAGGAAGGAGTATGTGTGATTATCTGAATATGGTTAATGGGGGAGAAGAGGTCCTTGAACTTGTCTAGGGTGAGGTCAGCATCAGTGACGTTAGCTCTGCAGAGCAGTACCATTGTTCTCCCTGAAGCCTTCCCCTTTGGACGGTCAAAAGAAAATAACTGTTTTCACCATCTTCTCTTTTGATTTCAAGACACGATGCTTCAAGCTCCAGCTGTTTCCACACCCTGCTTTACATCTATGGTCCATGTGACCTCTTCTCCCTCCTCCACCCCCAGCCATTTCCTCTCTGAGCTCTTCAGAACAGCTTATACCAAACAATATTTAGCCCTAATTCATTCTTGCTCCATTTGGTTACTTCTCTCAGCTACAAAACACAAAATAGCTGCACTTCCCTGATGAGACAAACACAAAAACCTAACAAAAATATTGGCACTGTTAATTTTTTCTAACATGAGAGTCAATGCTCCCCCAGCCCCCTCTCGCTCATTTCCAATCTCTATCATATATATTATTAACCACCTTTTTTATTTTGCTGCTTATGAAAAAATACATGGTCGATGCGATCTTGCATCCCGGGGATTAGAAGTTAAGACATCCCCTATAAATCAGTGTAATCTTTGTAACAGGACATTGTTGCATTGAGCATTCCTGTCTGTATGATGCATTTTCAATTACTCTACATGTTTTCTACTTAGTAAGCCAGCTTAATTCTTCGCTATGTCACAATATTAGAACATGTCCCAGGTTAGAAAAAAGGAGCAATCTTAGAGCCCTTGTAAGTTGTTTAGCCTCTGGCACTTATAAATCCAAAAACACAAGGGAAATCCCTTTTCCTTGCTTGTAATATGCCTTTAGATTTATTACTTAAAGAATCTGTTCACTTAATCCTCAGCTGAGGTCAGGGTTCATCTGCATTCTAATAAAGGTTTTAGTAAGAGTAAGACAAAATAAAAAAAAAAAAAAAATCAACGAGCTGTATATGTCTGTATAAGCAAGCAATGCTGCAGATAAAGTATATTCCCAAGCAAATTCTCCACCAAGAAAGAAAACGAAGCAGAAAAAAAAAAGCAGGATGCTTTAAATTACTCTACACAAATCCAGACCATCTATCTTGGGCTGCTCTCTTCGACAGCTTGGCCAGGGTGGGCAGGCAAGGCAGAGGCTAAAGAGCTCTTTAGGGACCAAATTACTGTTTCAAAATGGGCCTGCTGCTCCAAGTATATGACAATATTATCTGAGAAATGTTACAGACATTGTGTGTCCTTCAGAGTTCTGCTAACATATCTCCCGTGATTGGAGGCATGTGTCACTACAAAAAAAATACAAGAAAAGATGTTCATTATAAATAGACTCAAGGATATCTGGATGTAGAATTAGGAAAATGACCAAAATATGGCTATGAAACTTATTAGCATTTTATGTTGATGATCACGTTTAGATTTCCAGAAAACTAGTGCACAGATGTTTTATGTTGCCTCTGTCTTTTTAGGGGGGCTTATTTAATTCATTGGGTTTTGTGGTGGAACAGTGCTACAAACTCCTTAAGAGATACAACAAGAAAGAAAGCAGCAAGATGATGCAGAAAAGTTATCTTAGCCTATATTTCTAAGAATCTGGGTGTGAATGAGCACATCTGTGTACATACATCTGTGTGTGCAATGAAAATTATTTTTCATTATTTCAAGTGAAAGTCTCTCTCGTTTTTGAGGAAAGACCTCAGAAAAATGTATACATACCCTGAGTTCTAGCTGATTCCACTGAAATTCAGACAAATCTGAGGCCACCGAAATCACGGCCATTTCTGTATTTATGGACCAAAGCTACTGTAGACACAGCACACATTCTGCACCTCAACTTTTTGATTTAGGAGAATGGCTCTGTCCCACACGCCTCCCCACAACCACCCCTCTGCAAAAATCTTTAGTGATGTTCCTGGGGTAGTGATGCATGACTCTTTCCAGCAGCAAGGGATAGAAATCTGCTCGCCTCGCTGCATCCCATGAGAAGCTATCCAAGCATACTGGTTTTCAGTGACCAGCTCACACACCTGATGCACTCTGAGCCAATAAGAACCAAAGCCTACAGATTTTGTGGTCAAGCCGGAGATACCTGCCTCAAAACACAATGCACTGAGTAGTGTTTGTTTCCAGGAACACAAGCAGATATCTGCATCACAGAAATATTTTAACACAAGCAAATACTCCATATCTGACAAGTATTTAACAGATCACTTGTGCAAATGCTACCAATACAAAATTTATTTGTATTTTGTAGTTTACTGCAAGGTCTTAATCCCAGCCCTGCAGATAAAAGCACCTGCATCTATCTGCGCAGCATTTACAGGGCTTCTGTAGAACAGAACCTACCACCCTTGGTGCTACAGGTGTTTCATGAATGAATGAAGTCCAATTGCAACTACCAGCACTAACTGACATAATGTTGTTACATAGAATGTTGAAGATGCAAATTCAGCCACATGCAATTTGCCCTTTTTTCAGAGATGTTACTGTATGGAGCATCCCTCATCCATACTATTGTGATATAAAGCATGGCTTCTGAAGTGGAAGAGAGGAAATCTCACATTGCTTCAATTTTTCCTAGATCACCTCCTCCAAACTCCAGACCAAGTTTCTACAGAAAGGTGAGAACACAAATTTGAGGGGACAAGAGAATTCCTCTCTTTTTACTGGGTCCTGCACCTGGCTTTACCTTGCAAGTTCCTGGGCCCTGATCTGGCAGTCTGATACTACATTCAAATTGAAAGTCTTCTGCACCAGCATAAAGAACCCAATGTAGGAACACAGAAGGAGCTAACTTATAAGCTTTCCAGGAAAAGGACTGCATTTAATCATGTTTTCTCCAGCACAAGCCCATTATCTACAATAACAAACAAAACTTACATTCCTGAATTATACCAGGTAGAACAGTCATTTATTCATTAGGTTAGAAAAATTGCTAAGTTGTCAGAAGACACCTACTGTGAAATGTTTGCACAGAACTATGTTCAGCTCTGTTTACAAACAGAAGATAAGAGGATTCAGAGGGAAATAAGCATCTATTAGGACTACTTGTTCTGCTGGTATACCATGTTTATTTTCATTTACTTCAGTCTCCAGGAAAAAAAAAAATCAACAACTACAAAAAAAAAAAAAGAAAAAAATCACTCTTCACTAGAGAGGATCTCAGAAATCAGATGCCAAGCGAAGAACACCATTCTACTCACAGTAGCATCAAAACTTCAGTTCAGCACATGCTGATATTGCAAAGGGCCTTTCCTGCCTTTCCAAAACCAGACACAGAACACATTTAAGATAACCCATCTCCAAATTCAGTTATTTTTTCACAGTTATGGGTAATGAAGGACTGATTTTTTTTTTTCTTAATCTGTGATACATGACAAAGCCCACTTCTATTTTTATACAGATTTATACCATTATAGTGCTCCTGACCTCCGTATCGCTTCTGTTTATTTACACCACAAGACATTAGGAGCAAGCACATCTTTTTCTTGCTCATGTGTGTGGTCCTCCCTGGCACACAAACAGGTTGAGAGACATTATATTATGATATATACTAACTGAGTACATTATACTAACTGAGTTCTCTTTGTCAGCTGGCACTGGGCCTCTCCAGAGCTGTGTGAGTGCATGAGGAGATGTTTCCATGTCACTGAGAAAAGAACTGATTAGTTGAAAAATATAGGTTATATTAACACTTTGATATGAATATAAATTCAATTCCCCAACTCTTCAATCAGGTAAACTCTTTACCAATAAGAACATTTCCACAGCATATAAGCAAACAGTTTTCTGAAGGTAATCCTGATTTTCTGGACATAGTTTAAATTACAGCTCCTCCTGGGAAGCAAATTATTCCTATTCTGGTCAGAGCTCATGCTCCAATCCTAAAAGGAGCTGACTGCCTTCTGTTGGCTGTCTTTCCTCAACCTCTAAAGGCTTAACTCAAGCCACAAAAGTTAGTGGCTGGAAACCAAAGGCAATCACCCTTCTCCCGATTAAATCCCAAATTGCCATCTAAAGTTCTCCACATTCAGCTTTCCAATCCCCTTATTAGACTATTTTAAAAGCAAATCACAGTGGGGTTCCAACAAAGACCATGTCTCATTGTTACAGGCTTGACTGTCAGTAACTAAAGATGTCACACATGCAGAGTGTGCCCTGTGATGAGCAACCGTGTCAAAGGAGGTTCTCTGTTAAAACACTGATACTTTAAGAGTGGGATTTTCAAAAGCACTCAGCATTCACATAACTGTTCAATGGCAATGCTCCCCAGTTAGGCCAATATTCAACACTTTTGAAAATCCCATCCTACATGTTTACACAGTCTTTTAATCATTTCTGCCCAGGCTCGCAGGCCCTGGGTGCTGGAGAGAGAAGAAAAGGATTTAACAAAGCAGAAATAAAAATATGGAAAAAAAAATATCTAGGTACAACAACTCCTTTAATAGAAGGTTGTTGCTTTTAAAGGGTAAAATAATTCACATTTTTAACCCAAAAAAGTTAACCGTCAAAAAACATCCACAAATAAAGCAGTACTCCAGCATCATCAAATAGGCCAGCCTGGGTACACATTTAAAGTCAAAGACTTAATAACTAAATGAAAGAATACTGAATATCATTAGAAATGAAGACAGCATGTTCTGTAATATCAGGGAGAGCTGATTAAATGGGCAGTTTGTTCTACAATTTGGTCAGTGGCATTTTGGCATTAGTATAAATGGGTGAGGATTAAGTCATTTCTCAGCTTTCCTTGGCAGAGTCTTTTATTATTTACACTATTTACTTCAGGGAAATCTTGGCGTATGTCATATTTATCTTGCTGAAAAATGGGCCTGTAAATGCATATCACCTCTTGAATAAAGCAAAGCATTGTGATACTAATTTGGTTCATGAAGTATGTAATTCAGCCTCTTTGCACAGGGGCAACATTTGTCTCCTGCTTTATTAAACAACTATAAAACCATTTTTTCACTTGTACTGAAAGAGGCCAGGCCACTGCCACACACACATTGGCCTTTTGGAGGGCTGCCTGCACATAGGAATTGTCATCTTTCAGCATGCACCCACCACCATCAGTGTGAACACAGACGGGACTGCAAGACCAGAAGGCATGTATAGATCAAGCACTTTCAGCAGCTGGGGATAACAGTGTGGCAAGTCCTCAGTGACAAAGCAAAGAGAAACTCTCGGCTAACCTCTTTTCTTCATTCCCACAACAATCAGCTAGTCCCACCCAAATTCTCAGTTCAGACAACAGCTCTTGCTGCAAAGGGTTCATCTTATCAGCCCAGCTAACAAGATCTGGGTCCAGAAGGTTAGGGTACAGGGTGAGCACGGGGCCTGCTCACTTCAGGGCGATGATCTGGGGATGATGGCAAGTAAAGCCATGCCATATACTCCCAGAGCACCAACACAGCAAAACCCAGAAGTGTTACCAACTGCACCTTCTGGCAAAAATTCCCTCTCCCACCAGCAGAAATGCACAGCATTGACACCCATGGAATCCAGATTTTCCCATATCATTGCAGACTGCTGTTTTACTTTTTAGCAGTCACACCTCTAATGACCACTTCCACCCATCGAGAGCTCTTTCATGCTTCATTTCAGACTAAGTCCTAAATGAGATCTTCACTACCCCACCTACAACATATGCCTTAGGAGCTCTACACCAGCTTGGTGTTTATTGCCACCTGCACTATGAAATACATAAAGTGCTGTAAAGGAGAAGAAAAAAAGAGATGGAGAAGACAAAAAGGCAACCTCCAGTTATGTACTTCTTTTTCTAAAGCAGACATACACAAATGGTTTAGAAGTAATTTGATATTACAGAGCAACCAAGTATGGGGGAGGGAGGAATGATATGTGCAGCTTACAAATGCAGAGAATAAATACACATTTTTAGTGAATTGAGAGTGTTTAAAATAATTTCACAGACAAGATTCACTTATCACCACAGGTGGCCTGTGTAATAGATGTTTTAGTTGAAGATGCAAAAATTCGGAATAGCAGGAATTGTTGATTACAAGCAAGACTGTTTGCATTTAAAATCTTATCAAAACTGATCTTTGTAAGTAAATAATATTAGACTAATCTATTCTCCAAAGGTTATTAAGTGTGTATTCAGAAAATGGCATTGTCGTAGTGTTAATTAATTTGAGTAAATGGGGTAAGGGGGAAAGGAATTGCTTTCATGAAAGTTTCTCATTTCATCTTCAGAAATAAGTTAGAACAAGAGATGATCATAATAATAAATAACTAGGTTTTAAGTGTTGTTTTCCATTAAAAAGATTATGCTAATACTTCCTTTACATGTGAAACTATTATGATTGATATTCTAAGTAAGAGACCAACCAGAAAGAGACCAAAAACCCAAACTAAAGGCAAGAGCTCTGCATCCCCTCATTATCCAAACTGCGTCCCATGCACTGTTATGTACCAGCTTAGGACTCACCATCTGGGTTTTTTCCGAGATGCTTTTGGGACATACGGCATTCCATACAGGAAAAGATCACAGGGTCAAGACCCAAACTACAACAACCTAGCTCAGAGCCTGCTCCTGATGAGGCAGTCACCTCCCATTAAAAAGAAAGAAAGAGAAGAGGCAAGAAATGATGGGATGAGAGACATTAAAATAAAGCCAAGTGCTTTAGAATTTTAGAGCAAAGATATTGTTTTGATGCCCTTTCATCCACAGCACCCACTCTGTGTAGCTACTTGAGTGACATTGCTTTTGGGTCCCAGGCCAGCAAAGCAAGCACACAAGAATTACCGAGTGCTGTCTACCATTCTCCCCTCCTGTACTTTAGTTTGACAGCCCTTTTTCCTTGCTTGACTTGTTCCAAAATTAGGATGTCATGCTTTCCTTAGCCACACTTGAAGATGATAGAACAGCACCTCTCCTTATCCACAAGCCAAAACATATTACAGTAACAATTAACTAAAGCTGTTAGCTATCAGTCTATTTTTCTCATCTTTGTGCTCCATCCTATTTCTCCATTTTCCTTTTATAAAACAAGCATTCTCTTCAAGCCACCATGTTCCTACCATCGTGCTGCCTCATAAGCTTCCTATGCTGTTTCCTGTCAATGAATTTCTCTTTCTCTTCAACAAAGATTTTTTACAGGTGCTAGCTACCTGGGATTTGTTGCACCCAGCAGGAAAAGGCACAGGTTGACTGATGGTCATCTAAACGACAAAGACAACTGATACTGCAGGCTGCTTTCCCTGGAGTATTGTCTGGGAAGATGTGGCACTGGTGGAGAGAGCTTGAAAGATTGACTCATGCACCCAGTCACTTTCAGAAAATTACAGAGGACGAAAGCACATATAAAGAAGTGGCATTAAAATGCAACGATGTGTGTGCATATAAGAACAGAAAAAGGCAGTTTTGTCCTAGGAAGTTTTAAGTGCCATTTGTCTGAAAAATTCACGTAACTCAGCCATTAGTTCTAAGTACTACAACTTTCCTTAACAGAGGAGGACAAAAGCCAGATAGCCTCCATGACACGCTTAGCATCAAATACAATGGCTTCTATTAAAGAACGTGGTTCTTTTTTTTCATTATTGTGTTCCATATATATGGAATATGCCATGAAATAATAGCAATAATGCTATGAAAAGATGGTCATTTCTATTGTTACTACAAAAAGAGGAACCAACGATTTCCATTTATCTAGAAGAATATATAGTCATAAAGCCACTACCTGAGAAAAAAGAAAAAAAATAATAATTTAAAAGTGCATTGGTGGGTTTATGCGTTACTTGGTCCCCATGGTCTTGTGTAGATCCCGAAAGCAAACATCTAACATAGCAAAACCTGCCATGTACTGCTCAGATGATATTAAGGACAGGTACATATTACATCCATCTTGCAGAGATAAGAAGCAGTATAAATACACATAGTGGAAAGTGAGAAAATACAGATCTTTTATCAATCTGTGGTTCAAATCCTGAAACTGCTGCACAAACAGAAGATCCAATCTATGACAGTTTTGCATCCACAGACACTGTATGGAATTAGCTTCTACCATACTTACTAATGCAATAGATGCAAATTTTTCCTTTCAATTTTTCTATTAAAAAAAATAACATGCGGCTATTTCATGCATTTGCTTTTCAGCTGCCAGCAATCTATTGCTTGCAACCAGCTTGTAGCAATTACAGGCAGTGGCCATAATACATGCATGAATATCCTATACCATGCTTTTCATATTCTGAACACTGAAAATAATAATAAAGGGGCACCGTCAAGCTGACAATAAACTTTGTAACAGACTGAAATTAAGACTAGGAGTTTTTCAGCAGAAAAACAGCCATAAAATCCTTCCATAAGAAAAACTTCCTCAAAACAGTGCCTATCCAGTGCCAACCAAATCTGCTCGCTTTCTTCCATGCATCAATGCCACTTCGTTCAGACTGGCTGGCTTTTTCTGCAGTGACCCCATCTTGCCTTCTGTATTATTTAAAAAGATTTATAGCCGGGTGTCTCATGTGGTGAAACATGAGCTCTGACCCTCAGGCTTGGAAGTTGTCAGGCAGAAACATTAATATTATGCCACATTAGGAAAGAAAACTCATCAGTAGCAGCAAACCAAATGACAAAGTGAAACATGATGCTTCTTGTCATACATGACACTGAACAGTTAAACATACCCAAAAAGTTGTGCCCTCTAATGTGTCACCTGCTATGTTGCACCAATGCAACAACTAGCGGTCCAAATTTCAGCTCTTGCGCCTCAGTTAGCGTTGGCACCACTCAGGGTGACACAGAAGAACCTACAGTCACTGCAAACAATAGTCAAATCTCACAGCGTCATGCAAAAACACAAGTACAGACAATTCTTTTCAAAAAGAACTTAACATCTAGATAGTCAGGGTGGAGGATGGAGAGGTACATAACCTACAAGCAGGGCTTTAAGAGTCAGAACTCAGAGATGTGAAATGGCTTCTCCGAAAATGCACTAGAAATCTATGCTGGAGCAAGGCACTCTCCCAAGACCCCATCTAGTAACCCTACACCACAAGACTCTTCTTCACCGAAATACTCTACAATGCTTACATAGCCAGGAAAATCATTTTATCAACAAATGTCCGTGTTTCAAGATAGTGTGCTGCCCACAAAACAGCACAAAAACCTAAACCAAGACTTTAGAAAGGCCTGGCTTATTTTAATGACTTGTAAAATGAGTTGTGATGCTTCATGTTAAAAATAGGCTCAAACAACCTAAGCTTCAGTGAATAATCAGATTGCACACAGGTAAGCAAGGATTTTCCTACCCAAATCCCATAGACAGAGCTTTGGTTTGGCAGAATACCTGAAGCAAGCACACACACGTACATGTGCATATCTAGAATCTTTTCTCCATTTCCATACACACTGATGTCAGTAACATGTAAGACTATATAGATTCAGGGTCTGAATTAGAAATGCAGAATTTGCTGTGTCATAAATGTAGTAACTAAAGATTCAAAATATCATCCCCACACATTTTGCTCAGATGTGTGTTTTGTACACAACCATTTGCCAATAATTAATGAAAAAAAAAAAAGAAAAAGAAACTATAAAAGAAAGAGAAGGGAAAAGGATGGGGCAGGAGAAGAATAGGAATTAAGGGAAAGGCAAAGGCAAAATGAGAAACTCTTGCTGTCACTCTGCTTCTTAGCACTGGTCTCAAAAAGTCCTGTGAGCTTGAGCTACCTTGATGAAATTAGAGGAGTAAAGATGTGTATGTTTAATCACTGAGGCAGATATGACTTTTTAAAAACCATATATTTTATTTAAATATGATTTCCTTTTCATAATAAAAAATGTATTAATATGTACTTTCTGACTAATCTCAGCAATACCTGGTAATTTTCCCATATCTTTAAATATTTCTTAGAACAAATGGTCTCAGGTCTTAGCATATAACATGTGAATGGGTGTATGAGTGTGAAGAAGGTCTTGTTCCTCATTTGAGAATCCAAATTTGCTTTCTCAAGACCTATTCATTTTACGTACCACTTTCTAATGTACAGAAAACAAAAAAATGGAGCAGGCAAGAGTTTTCTTCAGACATTAATCAGAGAGGCTCCAATTCTTAAGGCAAAATAAGGCACATGCTGGCATTTCCACCAGCTTCATGTGTTGGTTTTGTACCTTACTAAGTTCTAAAATTCTGGCACGCCAGAACAGCTGTGGAGCCCTATCACAATTTGGACCTCTGCTGATACACAGCTAATACCGTAACTTATATGCACCGCTATGCATGGACACAGCCCCTCTTCTTCTGAATGGTCCACTCACTAGATGCATACAGGGACATATATAATGCAGAAGTCTACTGCATCAAAAGTCAAGTATCAAGAGTATTTCTGGTCTTTATAGAGTGTACAGAATAAAATATCATCTTGGCTGCAAGGCCAAAAGCCTGGCTTCTGTAAAAGGTATACATCAGCAACGGCTTACATATTTCTTTCAAAAAACATCTGCTCTTTTAATTAAAAGCCTAAGACAGTTTGTGGTGTAGCATGTAAATCCTGGAAGTTCTGGGGTACAAACTGTTACTGTCTAAATATAGCTAATTGAAAAAAACCTTTCCATTATAATCAAATTTTATATATATTCTCCTGACTTTTCAAAAACTCACACAACCTAAAAAAAATTCTGAAAAGTTTGACCTAAGTCACACTCAAAAATGCCAAGGTGTGGGGCATGCAAGATTTTCAGTTTCTGAGAAAATGAAACAACATGAATACCGAATTTTCCTGGCTGTTTCCATCTATCCTACTACACTAGTAGCAGGATACCTACCTTCTGCTACATTCAGAAGTTTTATATACACATCATGAAAAAAAACAAAACAAAAAAAAAAAAAGACTACATTTAGAGAAGCAGGGGATGAGAAGAAAAAGGCATGTAACTAACACAAGAATAGAAGTCCATATTGCCTTGAGATAACAGCACATTTAAGCTATGATTTTTATTAATATTTTTTTCCCTGATTAAATAGGGAAATCCACCTTTGGCCTAGAAAGTGTAAAGACATGGGACAATTTAGAAACGCCTCGTAAGTACAGAGAAAAAACTGGCAGCCAGGAGACAAATACTAAAATCATGTGCTTTCCAAGCCTGCAGACTTTCAGTTAAATTAATTCTGAATACATTAGCAAATATCAAGAGCATAATCAGAATACAAACATAAAGGAAGGGAATATTTTCAACAGATCTGTTATTTGAAAAGCATGGTCAACTGTCTATACAACAACCATAACTATTCAGTTGAAATTTCGCAAATGCTGATCAGGGATACAGTTTTTCAATGATTTTTCAGATCAAGTAAACTGAGAAGTTCAGCGAGACCTACTACATTTTAGGAATTTTTGGCTGAAGGGAGTTTGTCACACCAGTCTAAAGAAAGATATTTTTTTTTTTTGTCTGGGTATTTCCACACACACATGTACAGCCAGAAAGTTGGGCTTACCACCCAAGAAGGACCCAGCATGCACAAAACTCGAGCAGAGATGAGTGTTGCACAATGCTGATGCCATCTCCTTTGTGCATTTAGAAAAGGCAAATAAGTCCTGACAAAACTGATCAGAAAGAGCATTTGGCCTAGGGAACTGTGGATAAGGCCAAGACTGTATATGTTGCAATCTGATAGTCTGGGACAGATAAACAGTGCATGCACAGGTCTAAGTTCACAAGGACCAACATGCTGAAATTGTTGATCCTGCAATGAAGTTGCTCTGCATGCATGTTGTAAACCTGTTGTGTTGAACTTCCCACACAGGTAGACTGAATGCGCTACCAAGGAGTGCACAGTAGCCACAAAAAAAACCCAGGAAAAATTACATGGCACATGGATTTCACATATGGCGAGGCACTCACCCATGTACACGATATAAAGAATAACCCCTACCCCTGGGTTCAAGACACCGTGTTTCAGAGCCCACGCTCTCCTAGCAAGTCTCATGCCAAAGCTGAAGATGCCTCCTCCCCCACAGATGGACTGACACAGCAGAAGCGCCAACAAAATCTGAGGTTTCTTTACAGAACCCTAAGTCTGCCACAGGGCAACTGGCCAGCACTGAAGAGTATTTCACAGGATGGCCAAACTTCTCCAAAAACAGTCGAGTCCATACACTGTACTGGTAACTTAAAAGCTTCCTGCAGGCTCTCAAATGGGTTGAAGTATTTTTTTTTCCATGTCTCTCTCTATCCAGCAACCCCCCTTATCCCTGAAAACACCTCTGTTAGATACCTCACCAATAATAAAGAACTCTTACAAAGACAATATAGCCCCTTGTGAATTTCAGAGTTTATGTAGAAAATCAAAGTTAATAGTTTTTCAATACTATTTTCATTTCCTGCCTGTGATCCCACTGCAGCAAAGTATTTAAGCATGTGCTTTAAACTTTGTCCTAAAAATGCATTTATGCTCATGCACAAGATGCTTTTCTACCTGGTGTTTTCCCCGACTCCAAAAAGAAGTGCAGAAGAAGGGTAACACAGGATAATTAACATTTGCAGTACACATTCCTTTCATCTGAATTTCACTTTCTGCTCGAAAAGCACACTTGTCATTTCCACACTGCTATTAAGAGTAACTTTCAATCAATATGGCAGTTTAAAAAATGATTTAACATGATATGTAAACAGCCTGAAGCAAATGCATCCACAAAAAAAAAAATTGCAAGTAGAAACACCAAAGATTTTCATTTCACTCTTGAAAATAAAAGTAATTTGCTCATTTTCCTTGTTTTGAAGCAACGTATTTCTCCAAGAAAATATTTTGGTTTTATTTTTTTAAGATGAATGAGTTGACAGATGTTTTACTAAAATCATTAAGACAAGATGGCAATAATTTCTGGGTATGTTAACTAAACAATTGCTATCTGGATCATGTGATGCATGACACCACAGTTTTCACGTTAGGTGCGGAAGCAATTTAACAGTTTGAAAGTCAATCACGTAAGTATCCTATGCACTAGCTTTCATATTCATAATCTAGAACACCATCAATAAAGGGACAGATACAAATATACCTGCATGTAACTTTAGCAATAGATTTAAGGTAGGTACTTATTAATATCATGAAGATATGATTCTTAATTATCTGGGAGCACAGCCTTATATAGGTTTGAATAATGACATTGTCTCAATGCATGCATAGTTTGTGCTTTTGTCTCAGACGGGTTCATTTTTCACTGGAGGGGAAAGGTTCATATCGCACGAGGGGGGTAACCAGTTGATGTTACAAGGCTGACGATTAGCCCCCTCGCTGTTCCACATGACACTGGGAAGGACTCCAGCAGGCATCCTTAATGCCTGCTTCAGCATCTTGAAGAAATTAATGAACACAGCTTCGATGGCAAAACATTTCAATCAACCCCAACCAGCTGTGCCTACCATTTAAAAGAAAAAAAAATGTAATAATTTATCTGTTTATTTAAAAACAGGCTTATCAAAAGTTTCTTCGAAGGATACAAGTTATTTTGGCAGTGAGAGAGGGAGGAATAAAAAGGAAGAAGGACAATGGTGGTTAGTGCCAAAAGATGTGTGATGGCCCCTGTGTTTGTTGAACAAATTAAGCACGTTCTGGTTTTTCACCTGCTGAAGTAGCAGCAGTGCATATGGCCCAGAAGTTAAAAATAAGGAAATATGCATACATTACCATACTTAATGGAAGACCCTCTCCATTTAATATGCAAATTTCCTGAAATATTACTGAATGCCGTCTGTTCTAAATGAATAAATTTGAATTGCAATTAGAATAATCCTTTATAATTAATGAAAACTGTCAATTTTGGTTCATAAGTAATTTGATTAACAGGATGATGGGACACTTATCAAGTTCACTGGACTGCTAGGGTATGAGAAAGCTGACAGGGAAAATAAGGTGGTCCAGGCACTTAGGCACCACTGGAATATTATCCTAAATTATTGATAACACAAGCTAATGAACTTCAGAAAGTGAACTCCGCATGCTTTATTTAAAGGGACAGTGCACTGGGGTGATAAGTACTAGTTTGGTCATGATAGCCTTCTCCAAAATACAGTCATGCCATTACCCACTCTCTGAAAGGAAGGCAGGGGGGTGAGAGGGGGGTGGGCAGGGAAAGATCCACAGGCAACAACACACACCTACTTAAAGCTGAAATTTACACTTTCCAGCTGCTTCCAGAGAGGGAAAAAATGTTCACACCATAAATGTAAGAAAGGGACAATGCAAGCCAGGTGGAACACAGTTTATATAATGTACCACAGACACTATTTTATGTTCTATTTCCATTGGTTAAAAAACAGCACTTGCTATGCCTGGCTTTCCATCCTTCTTCCTATCATCTACCATGCAACTGGCCAGCAATATTTTTTTTAATGTGCTTTTGCTAATTGAAAGCAGGAGAATGTAATGTATCAGTTTCAGTTTTATAAGAAAAGTAATTTAAAAAAACAGCCACTACACACCCCAAAAAAAACCCCAACTCTGAGGCCATCATTTCCCTCAACCCACGTGTTCACTGACATCAGTGTCATTCTGCCACAAATGGGAAAGACGACCGTAGGCCAAAACTCTGAGCTGATACACCACTCCCTCTGTAATTCCATTAACTTCAGGGGTCAGGGAGGATGTAATCCAATGCAAAAGTTGCCCATAATGGCATTTTAAATCAGTACACCCATCAGCACAGACAGGCTGCAACTCTGATAATCAACCTAATGAGCCCAAATGTGAGCAATATAGGTGAACCTTAGTAAAAATATCAAATCCGTGGCAATGTCTGAGGATATTATGTTTCCCAATCAGTTTCGGTTTTGAATGAAAAGTTCAGCTGGATATTCTATCCTGCCACAAAATGGATATGGTGAAATCAGAAGGATACTACTTCTTTTGCCCTCAGTCCATCTTCTTAAAAAGATGTTCTTCTAAAAACATGCTTGACTCCATAAGCATCATCTACCTCTCTTGTGGAACTATGTCATATTTTATATATTACATACAGCATTTATTGTATGCAATTATTCCACATCACCCTCACGCAGCCAATGGAACAATTCTGAATGCAACTTCAGAGTGAGATCTCTTTCCAAACATCCTGATAGAGCACATCCTGGATACACCCACACAGTATAAATGGAATCCAATGCAATCCGGCCTTTTATACTTTGCAAACAACACAAGTTGAAAATGGTGAAATTGCATGCTGAATGAGACTACCCCTCATCTAAGCACCGGCACAGTGCCAGTGGATTCTAGGAGATAGTTTGTAAAAGCCTGCTATTGTATAACAAAAGCCAGTGTGCATGAGCAAGGTACGTTTTTAAACCATTACAGCACTGAAAACTCAAAACAGATTTTCAACAAATCACTGAAAGACACTTCTGCGACCTAGGGACTAAATCTCTGCTAAATTTCAGATTCATACACACTAATCACCAAGCCACCAGCACTACCTCAGGAAGGCCACAACTGACTAAAGTGTATGTGTTCACGTACTCAAGAACAATACTCCATTTTTTAATCAAAGTTTCTGATAATGTTCAGAACTTGCCTAATGCAGAACATTCAAACACAGGAGGTAACATTTGTCAAAAGTACAAGCATCTGGAAAAGGCTTTTTGGAACTGAAATGCTCCAAACCACAGGTGCTGTTATAGGTAGACATTATTAGAATTCGCAAAGCTAGAAATGAGTTCACTTTACTAACCCCGACCTATATTCCCAAGTAGCCATTTTAGCCTGTTTCAACACAAAAAGATAGTACAGCATTGAGCGGAACCCGACATACCCAAACACTTTTGTGCTCAGATCTTGGTACAGCGCTCATCAGTATGACAAATAAACCACACTACAAAGAAAACAATGCCATAATTGGCCAGTGGGCCAGTTTCCTGTCTTCTTCCCCTGAGGCAATGAGGTCTTTTTTTTTTTTTTTTTAGTCTCATTTCCTAAGGAAACAAGGATCTGTGAGATCACATTGTCTGCTCACAGTCCCTCCCGCTAGTAGTTTTAACCCCTTTGTCCATTCTCTGCATAAGTCTCAAACAAGTAAAGTTTTGATATTTTCATGAAAATGCATGCCTTAGAAGAAAAAGCAGCAAGTTCTCCCATTGAAAGAAAAGCAGGTACAACTCAACTGGACAAGCAGCAAGTGCATCCTTGCACAGCCCAAGTAGAAGGGAGCACAGAATATGAGGAGCCCAGTTAAGGGACAGTTATAAAGGGAGGCAGGAGAGGACTGGATGTTTGCAGCGGAACTTAGGTTCATAGGAAAGAAGTAGGAATATTGGAGGGAGGGCTCTAAAGGTTATGTCAGTGATCAAAGAGCATTATGGTGACACGCAGACATGATAAATGGAGTTATTGTCATAAGGAGCACACGAAACAATACAATTATAGAAAAAGAGTTTAGTTTCATTAGTTCCACTGTTCATAGAACGAACTCTTATTTCAACAAAGCTGTACTCTTTTTTTATATCTGTTCCTACCTTCCCTTTATTGCCCTTTGAAATGTCTGTCTTTTTTTTCATGCTGGTTTCACTATGGCTATGGAAAAGCATCCTTTGGAAGCAGTAAGACACCAGCACACTTGCATAAGAAAACACTAAATTATCAGTCATGCATGTAAACATAAGGAAGGTTACATTTATGTCACTGACTTCACCCCTTAATGGGATGTGGAAATTATGTGCAACTCCATCATGTGCCTTTTCACTGTCTTCCAACTTTCATAAACACTCGCCCCAATCTTCTTAAGAAGAGATCTCCTTTAAGAATCCATCAACCACTTTAGGAAGTCTAAGGGAGCATTATTACCCCAATTTAGGAACAAGATAAATGAGGCAGTAAGATGCCTCCAATTCACCAATGTGACTACAGCAAGACTAATAATACAATGCAAACAGCGAAGTTAAGAAGTCCTGTGACTAGACCACAAGACCACACTTTCCCTAAAAATCTACTGTTCTAAAAAGCAGGAGATCAACAAGCATTACCCACTTGGATATGTGAAGGTTGAACCAGGATAATCTGGATAAGTAAGTACTAGCCTAAACAAAACCACACAAAACAATTGGGAAAATCTTCCATTCTGAGTTTGCAGTACCTTTTACTACATATAATGAAGGTGAGTTCCTTATGATTTCATAAAAGCAATAAAGACCCATCTTAATGAGGAAACACTTCAGTTAAAGCACAGCTAAAAGTTCCTAGTGCAATCTCTTATTTTGCTCATTCACACAACATAAGGGAGTTTCATTTAATACAGTTCTAAGTTCTGTAGTGGGGTAAGACTGAACCATCCACTAAACAATCAGCAACAATATCAGAGACATAGCTGAAGGACATACCAACACGTCGGACAGAAAAATGCCTCTGTTACATAAATAGGAAGCACAAATATTATATTCTCCTGGTAGAGCTTCAGAATTATGATGGCAAAGAGCAGTCCCCAGCAGATGAGAAAAAATGTGTTGGGAGAATAACTGAAGTTTGGAAGTTTTTCCCTTGGGTGATATCAGTAACCATTCTATCAAATAGGACCTATCCATTCTTATTATATCCCTATTATCATGGCATCCAAGAACCATTATCATTTGCTCTTCTTGGTGACTAATGCTGAAACAACCATAGCAAGAGGAAATAGAAAATTTAAAAAAAAAAAAGAAACAACTCCAATGAAGATTTTAGTGGCATAAACCCTTCTGGATACGGATGTAAATAACAAACTTATTCATGCTCCTTAAATATTTTCTTTTTCTTCATTGCTTGCTGAGCTGAGAAAATGAATCATTTTCAAGCTGTTGAGGTTGGGAAGGGAAGGTTGAAATAGGGTGAGTGTTGTACAAGGCTTTGCCCCAAACAAATGAAAGTCTTTGAATGAATTATGGTCTGACTAGTTTCTTTTTTAAGACACATCAAGGCATTTCAGTATGTGTCAATAAAAGCCCACCTGGAGGAAGAAATTACAGAGCACTGGAAAGAACGCCAAGATTACTCAAGTCTTTGTGTTTTCATTTGTTTTAAATCTGTGTGTTGTTAAAACAAATGTAGAAATTAGCCATATGGGAACTTAGTTTTGGTGCAATATCTTCATCTGTCACCGCATTTGGAAAAAAGCGCACACACAACAAGATCAGTGGCCAGGGAGGGAGGGTGAGAACAGCACACAAGGAAACAATGCTGAACATATGCACAGGATTTCGACCTCGCAGCATGGTGACTAATGATTATTTCATAAATATTGAAGCTGTGATGGATTATTATTACTGAAGGGGTACATTTTTAAAGATCATCTAACAGTTATTTTATAGAAAAGTAGCTCACATCTCTCACTGGGACAACCTGCCCTTATACGCAGTGTATCTTAACCAAATGAAAACCACACACTATTTTCAATTCAAACCTTAGACCCAATCCATGTAAGACAGGGGCTTAATAGCTTTCCAAACTCTCATTTGGCCTCAGTTATACAACCAGCTGACACTGAAAATAATTAATGCCCTTTAGGACTCGCATCTGCTCCTATGGTTCCATGTCAAGGTTTTTAATTGGGCTATTTTGGCATTTGGAGACAATGGCAAGGTGAAATAACCTTTCTTTAATATTTCTGAGGTCAGAAGTTAGTCCTGCCAAAGGTCATCCTTCAGGTTCACAAATGAGTCATTTGTATCACCTAATGCAATCTGTGACTTGCAAATTGCACTGGGAGATGTTATAGTGCATTAATTAGTCCATGTGGTGAATACTGAATTCATCATTACCAGTGAAACCTGTGCAGGCGTGCCAATACTCGTTTTGGTGGGTTGCAGTAGCTGATTATATTACATACTCTCCTTCAAACTGTGGCCTTTAATATCAGGCCTTGTTTGCTGCTAAAAGCAAAGACAAGGACAAACCAGGACTCTCCCACTGAACAGTGCAACACAGAAAACTTACATGTCAGGAGTTCCCTGAGTGTGCAAGAAGCCACTCCAGCCCATTCATTTGGCGTCTACTTCACAGACACTGTCATCCAGTACTCCCATAACTGACACCATTGCTGCATTGCACTCAAGTCAGAAGACTGGTTGACACTTTAGAAACTGGGCTGTCCTAGATGCCCTCTGCACTTCTGAGCCTAAAGAGTAGTTCTGATTTTTTTTTTTTTTTTGTTAGGTTGGCTGGTTGGTTTTCTCCATAGCTGTGAGGATTACAAGCTTTAAAAACAGACAGGCATAAATGGTAATTAACTGCAATTCTCGAGTGACTATGTGTCTACAAAAGCAAGGCCTTTTGCAAAAGCACGATGAAACTGCAAGAGCAGCACTAGCATCTTCCAGTGAGGATCTGGTTATCAGACAAATGTTACAAGTTCCCCACATTTTATTTCCAAAAGCCATGTGTTGCTATCATCTTGTACAGGGCACTGAAAACAAGCTAATGCCTCCAGCAGCTTGACACAGGGCAGAGCCACTCTCCTCAGGCCTGAGGATCTCAACAGGGGCAGAGGTGGGGCTGCTCTGTCACCCCACACATCTCCATGCCCCCAACCTCCCCCTACACCGGTGTTCTGTGGCTGGCGCTGGTTCCCTACATTCCTCGCAGCAGCCTGCCCTGCAGCCCTTCTGCATTTAGGGTCCTTTTTTGCCCAAAGATAGGTCAATGCCAAACCCAAGCCCACTTTATAAAATCAACGATTCAGTCAAGCTTCCTTGTTGCAAAGAAACCTTGCAGAGAATTTCACCCTAAGTCACAGTCTGATCTTTCAGCTGGTTGGCAGCTATTGCCTATAATGAAGGGATTATTAATTTCTGTTTCAAAGGGATAGGAGATCAGGATATGGACACGGCATGACTGTACCATCTGTGCGGTTGACATATATTGATTCATACCATCTTCCCATCTGTCCTTGACACTACAGAGCATCAGAGGTCACAATCAACTCTTTGCTGGAATTCCCCCAAAAAACAAATTCTTATCCAGTTTCCTGTCAAAAAAAGCTTCAAACCACTTTTACAGAAAATGGATCACCTCTTCAGTGTATTATGGAAACCTATGCATAACCCACGGTTTGGCCTTCTAAGTATATACCACACAAAAGGTATAATAATGACCAATATTATCAACAAATAGGACCTTCAGTGTCCCTTAATGAAAGCGTCAGGATAAAATATTGCTCCTGAAACAATAAGGGGTTGAAAAAGCTGTAAACATTACTAAAGCTCTAAAAAGATTTCCATACATATATTGCACTAGGCACAACAACCGATCAGAGCAGAAGGTTGAGAAATGTCAAGTTTGGTTGCATGTGCCTATGGAAAGTGGTGGGGAAAAAATGAAAACCTGCAGCTGAGTAAATCATGAAATGTATCAAAGTCTCTGGAGACAATCTAGTTTTGTTTTCATGATAGGTATCATTTTTTTTCCTGTCATCCTATGCAAATTGCTAATAGCTAAGAAATGAAAACTTTTGAAATGACCACTTATGGCTTTTGTCAGTTTAAATATTTCATCTGACATAGCCCAAAATATAACTGGAAGCGCTGTGTGTAATCTAGGCTTAAGCAGAACTCATGCAAAACTGTGTTTTCAGTGAGTTACAAGTGTCCCAAAACAGCCTTGGGTTAAAACATGTCATGCTTGTTTCTCACTCCAAAGAACTGGTTGAAGAAAATCCAACCAGATTTGAGCAAGCCTGGAATTTTTAAAAGTCCGTGGTAGAAAGAATGGCAATTACACAATGATTTTGTTGTTGTTGTTGCTGCTGCTGTTGTCACAGCAATGACTGCACAAATTAATCCTCAAACTCACACTTAATAAAATTTAGTCCTCATGCACTGCTTGCCTCTTTGGGCTACCTTACCAAGCTAAACTAAGTGAAATCACAAAAATCCTTACACCACCTTTTTTACATTTAAAAAACTGGAAGGCAAGAGGACAACATCGTCTGTCTGGCTATCAAACTTGAAGTTGTAAGCCCCAGTTTGATTTATGGCCATGGCTAGCACTACTGTACTCTAGTAGTATCAATCTCTTTACTCAAAGCATTAGCGTAATCTGAAATCTCTCTACTGCTGTTGGGAGTGCAGTAGTGAGTAAGTCACAGCAAAAGAGCTCATGTTGGATCCAACTTGCAATGCCAACATGGCGACTTCATGTGCCCAGCCAAAACAAACATGCCCAAAAAAACCATGCCCATGGACCTGGCCAGCTGGGAGCTCTCAGGTGACAACAGCACCTTGGCAGGTGCATGTCTACCTGGTTACCCATTTGCCAGGACAGCCCGTAGCAGCCAAGGACAATTTAACCTATTTTACAGCAGCTGTGTAAGCTCTCAGGATATATATATTTTTTTTTTTTAAACAACCCAGCCAGCTCCTGAAACTCAATGACAGCAACGCACCACTGTTGTGGTTTATACCTGATACCTCCCATCTGCATCAGCTGTGCTTACCCAACTGATGAATTTTATGAATTAACTTATACACACATCCATCCAGAACAGGTGACAGCGCACTGGCATGTGCTGGCTGCATGCCCTTGCTTTCCTCTGTGCCACACACCTTCCTTCACCCCTGCCTTGCATGTGCAGGGGCTATTGCCCAGCGCTTCTGCACATCTCTGTCCCTTCATGGTAATGCCTCACTGTCCCCACAGCTCCGCCATGACACTGCCACCTCCGGCATGGAGCTCAGGGTCTTGCAACAAGCAAGCCCACTTTCTCGGGGGTAGGGGGCATTTCTGCTTTCAGCATACTAAACCGCAGAAAAACGGGGGGGGGGGGGGGGGGGGGGGGGGGGGGGCGTACACCGCAAAACCCATGAAAGGCACGGATGTTTAGGGGCAGAATGGTGCTGGCAACTGCCGAGCGGGCTGCCACAACATGGCGCCTCAGCCAGGCCCGGCGAAGGTTCCGGTCCCCGTGGCCAATAGGGCAGCCGCGGCGCGAGGCCGCACTGCGCTGCCACCTGGCGGCCGCCGCCGTGCACTGCGCCCCGCCGCTCGTCTGGCGGGAACCGCGTCCCTTACAGGCGCCCGCCGCGTCTCCACAAAAAGCAGCTCGTGTTTGTCATCCCTCCAGTGCCAGACGTCCACGGTGGCGAGGGCTGGAGCTGTTTATACTGTCATGCCCCGTTTCTGGGCAGGAGAAAAGACTATAAACGTGTGCTGTGTGGGCACACATCGACTCGCTCAGGGGCTTCCTCTCCTACATTCAGCCCCTGAGGCCTCAGGGGACCTCACAGTGTGAGGCCAAGGGGTGGTAACGTGAGGTAATGGCATTAATATGAGGTAAAATATTGCCACATTATTGTTAATCTCTTAATAAATGCGTTGGAAAGTGGGCACCATCCATTAATAGCTGCCCAGGGGTCGGAATATTAGCAAACAAGATTTCTCCATGTTAATTTACTGTGGCCTATTCAAATCGCAAAAGGATCTAGTCAGGACGCGCAATCCAGTCAGCTTAAAAGTACACATACGAAATGAGGCTTTGGGATTTACAGTTTGACTCCCTGCCACCTGTTGAGATTTCACAATTACGTTCTTGTGTGTCCCCCCACCCCAATCCTTTTCTCCTCTGTTCCCACTGAAAGAAGTGTACCAAGAAACAGCGAAAAGTAAAGCCTTGGTCCATCTCCTATGAAAGCTCTGTGTAATATCAGACACTGTATAAGGCTCTAATTGTATTAAACAGAGAACTTATCTAAAATGAAACATTCTGAAAGTACTAGGTGGTTAAGTACCTTGAAAATTGTGTTTCAAGGGTATATCAGGGGATTTGTTTTTGCTGAAGTGGATGAGAAGCCAGCCCTTTCAAGATATTTGCTGTAGACATCACAAGAAATCAAAGTCCTGGAGCCTATAGGAGCTGAGACACCATAGTGGCTGATCAGAGCACAGGGATTTACAGTCACAACAGTTACTGACAACGCATTGTAGGTGCTCTGCAAAACCCCATGCTCTGACTAGCAAACGGTAGCTGATAGACAAGCAAAGTACTAGGACTGCCCTGAAGTACAATGCTAATGAGACGGTCTGAAATTACACCAAATAAACCAGCCAAATAGCAGAAAAACTATTAAAAAGGGGTAAACACCGAACAGGTCAGCTTCCATTATTTTTCACGTCTGAGTCCATGTTATTTCACTTTGTAATGAAAGGATAAGGAGACCTTTGTAGTTATTTTACTGAGGTCAGAGAGGGTGACATGCATCTTGAACAGCCTTCATAACCAAGCAGCAGGAGCATTACTGATCAGCTCAGAGCTCACCTGAGGGGAGAAGCCTGAATTTTATTATCATTTACTTTTGTAAATCTGTTATAATGCCTGCTGGTTCAGTCTAGCAGCTTGGGTACAGCTTTTACCTGTTCCTGTGTTTATTCTGTACATGCTTGTTCCCATCTCCTTAATGCAAATGAACGCGTTTATGTTTGTTGGTGGTTTGTTTGTTTGTTTTTTAATAAAATACATGAATAAGTGTGAAATTACAGATTTTTGTGAATATGAATTTCCTTTACCTTTTCGCTACCTCCAGAGCAATAGGGCAATCCAGGAATCAACTGTCACTTATCCCTGTCACTTCCTGTAACCTTCCTGTCTGGGCACAGAAAAGATAACCTCTGCCCCAGAAGGCTCACAGTCTAAAATGTTTTGTCCCATATAACGTTACTGCAGTAACCCTTTCTGCATGTTCCTTCTCAACCTCTTTGCCATGCATGCTTTAAGAAATAATCTGAAACACTTCCCCTACCTTCCTTTTTATTGATTCAAAGGGAAGCAAAGACTTTTCATGGTCAACAAGTGAATGCAGCAGAGTCACAGTAACGGATGTTTGCATCTAGGACAAAACCACCTCCAACAGCTACCCGCTTGCTCTAAGCCAAGGAGACATTCCTACAGCATCTCACAAGCACTACTTCATAAGACAACAAAATCAGCTGACATACTAGCCACAAGCTGGCTAAGCAACCGTAACAATGTTTTGCCTCCCATGCAGAACTTTAAGCATTTGCAACTGGCAGCAACCAAACCACATAATTCTCTGTTAAATAAGTTACTGGAAAATAAAAATAGATGAAAGCCCCATTACTTAACATATTCATCCTCACATCTGGATGATAAAATATAATTCTTATGGCAAAATATAATTTTTAGGCGCTATGTTCCCTATCTGCAATTACATCAAAATCACATTAATTGAGCTATAACACTGTCAGGCCCAGCAGCTGGGAGGCACATCCATACATTCTAAAGAGGTGGCCATTAATTCAGCGCTCCACAGCGTGGCAATGAAGCTAGGATGTCCGTTCCCCAACGTGATTTACTGTCTTTCAAGCTGCTTAAGTGGGAACCTCTACAAAAAGATTTAAGTTAAGTGACTCTTATGCCGAGCTGGAGCTCATTTATTATTGAATTAAGTTTTCATTTCTTTTAAAGGGAAAGAGAAATACAGTTTTATTTGAAACAAGGTAAAACAGTTCAAAGAAATCAACTATTACAATTCAGGAAACAAGAATATGTATCTGTGGATGACAGGGGCATTTTGTTTTTACATTGGCACAAAGGTAAATTAAAAAATTATATATATACTTGTAATATAAATGCATATATGTATATGGCTTAGGTATATATATGTATGCATATGCATACAGATCTGGAAATATATCTAATTATAAATGTAGGTACAGATTACATGTATCTAAAATTTATGAGCCTAGATTCTGCAACTGAACATAAGCTTAATTTTAAGGCTATATATGACTTATCTTAGCACCTTTTTTCATACTGTAGCACTTCCCTCTCTTAAAGAATGTATTTAATCAAGTTCTATTTCAGAAAATGTGTTTTATTTCTTAAAAAGAAAAAAAAAAAAAGATTATACCTGATACTCAAGCACCTTAGTTAAATGGGGTAGAAAGGGTGAGGGTTTTTTGTGTCCCGTACTAAAAACTGTGTCTGAGAGAAAAACATACATTTATCCTACTCAAGCAGCAGGTACACAATTTCTGCCCTGAAATTAGAACATCAGAACACAGCAATCAATGCAATATTTGGCCTCTGTCCTCTAACCACACGAAGGAAATATATTGAGCTAAATTTTCTGCCAGCTTAATTTTATAGAAATTAGTGGACTTTATCCAACAAAATACTTGGCATCTCTCATTTGATGGGTAAAATGTGCCAGTGCAGGGAAAGGGAATTTGAGGGAAAGCAGTTACTCGGCGTGCTAAACTGGCAAAATATTTCTGAATAAAGTATACTTTAAAAATAAATAATTAAAATTTGCCAGAACCCCCCTAATGGTGTCATTTACACTCCAGTCACATGAGTCTACAGCACAAGACCCTTTCATAATTAGGAACGTACACTATATAAGCTCCCTCCCTAATTAGCAAATTATGTTGAAAATAGCATCTTGCTAATTAACGGTTATTATGGCATTTCTGAAGCTGAAGCTTTAATTATCACCAACCTAATGATTGTGTACAGAAAAAAACAAGTTTTTTTCTTAAATTATCAATAAGGGCAGGAGATTATTATCAGGCGAATCTGCTGACAGCTGATTAATTTGTTTGATGCAAAGTTGCTGTGTGTTTCATATTATTTTATCGGAGTTGCAGGAAAAAGGTACATAATTTGGTTTCATTAGCAACTACCGCTATTTATCACTAGAAGATACCCCTCCCTTTTTTGTTGTTTGTTCAATTCCCTCTGTGTTTTTGCCTGCACCAGCATCAAAGTCAAGAGCAGGAAGTTTTAATTAAGTGACACTAATGAGGTCGTTGAAAATGATACTTCAGCAATTCAGCATGCTGTTAAATGTGTTTATTCTATAATGTCATCAAAGGTGATTGTTTTCCCTTGTAATAGATAAAATTCATTACCATAAGCATTGTACTTTTGAGTGTTAGAGATACAAAATGCGAGTTAGTCAGGTGTGTCTGTCGCACATTTCATCTCATCTACCTCTGTAAATGAATTTGCATCTAGAACTGTCCCTTAAAAAGGAAATGTAGCATCAGCTGTAGTTGCGAGGGGGCTATTGTTTAGAAATAGCTGGCTTTCAGCAACCTGCTTGGTTATGATGATTGTAGCCCTGCTTTTCTGGCTGCTAACCCATTCACAAGTGCATCCTGAAATTCTCTGATTGTAGCCTATTTTGCAAGTCCTAATCAAACTGTTTGAATGAATCATTTCCAGCTTGCAAAAAAACCGTAAACTAGTGGTACAATTAATACTATGATTATGCAAATCAAGAAGTAGTTACAGAACTGTGATCATCATAGGCTAAGGATATAGCAAGGCGAGGCATGCTTTGTAAGGAGAGGTTGTAATCTGTTAGACCAACTGAACTAGATGGAAGAAACACACTCTTCTTCAGGTCTGAACCAGTCACGGTTATGAGTCTCTGCTGCTCTCTCTTCCTTGCTGGGGGTTTGGGCATGTAGAAATATTCTTTATCTGACCCCACATTTGCCCAGGAAAAAAAAAAAAACAAACTTTGAGATGTTTTTTGAGATACGGTTCCTACAAATGCACCTACAGAAAGTACTAATCCTACAAGCAGAGCTAATGAATAGACATACTCAGTCCTATACCATTTGGCATGAGCAGGGGCTAAAATTCACAGAGGATTCTAGATCTTCCTTTGGTGTAGATAGGCCTTGATATAAACATTGTCTATTCAACAACATAACATCTGGTCTGATCAATCTTCAAATTGTTTGATTCCTTGACACATACATTTCAGAATTTAAAACAAACAAACAAAAAAAACACCTAATCTTAAATTCATTTTGCAGAATTTTTTTCAAAACAGCAGCTGACTCTTAAGTAGTAATCTGAACACAGTAATGGAGCAGTAAGCAGACTTAAATGGCTTCATCTGTCCCAAAGCCTTGCAGTATGTTAAAGACACGGACATTCAGCTTTATTCAGAACATAATCTAGACCACAGTACTTCCTGGCAACCCGCTTCAATGCCAAAATTTCACTCATATGATTAAGAAGGTCAAAATGTTACTCCTCTGCTCATGTGTGCTAAAAAATAAGGAACTAGGTACATGTTACTATTAAGGTCAATAAAAATAACTCACATTTTCACTGAATATGTTCTTTTAAAACTACTAGAGTTCTAAGATTATGAAGTTTTCCTTATTTAGAATAACATGAAACTCGAAAACTAGAGAAATTAGTTTTATGGGGAAAATTTCCCTTTTCTTCCCTGAAGAATGGAGGCAATAATTTGGTTTTGTTTAAATCAAATTAATTTTTAAAAATTCCATTTGTTTCCAAGAATTTTTTTTTAAGCCAGATGCGGCAAAACCAAACAAACTTCAAATAATTCAGAAAGACAAAGCACCACAAATATTTTTCAGTGGCAAAAGACCAATGTTTCCAACAAATACCATTTGGGCACTGCTCAGTTGCTAAGTGAAATACAACATGGCATATGCAGGCTTAATCCTGGAAATCTTTACTTACTATTCAAATTCAGAGCTGCCATTCAAAGCTTTGGTCTCTAGTCAGATCCCATTTTAAACACCTGGCCCATACTGTATTGCTTTCCATCTGGCTGGAGAGAGAATGCTCTCAAACTTAATGAGTGCAAAGCCACCAAATTCACCTTGTCCTTTGGCCCTTCCCTGTAGGGTGACAAAGACGGCCAGGGCCCTTTGCATCTGTCAGTCCGTGTGCAGCCTCTGGACAACCCAAAGAGAACAGCGTTCCCTGACACGATGTTGCAGAGGGATGCTTCATCCCAGGAATATGATTTGTGCCTGACAGAGCAAAGCCACTCACTTCCCACAGTTATTACCACTTGCATTTGCTAACACTGCAGTGTGACACATCAGAATATACTGGAGATGAAAGAGTCCCATCCTTCCTCCTGGAAGTTAATGGCAAAGCTCCTATCGATTTCGATGGAGCAGGACTGGACCTTTAATGAGAAATAAACAGCCCCCAAAGTGATTTTTACAAATATTTACAGTGGCACCATCCAACCATCACAGCTTGTAAGACATGAAAAGAATTTTTGCTTTACAGTCAGGAGCAGGGAATTAGAAATTGCCTGCAAACTCACCCACCCACCCCCACGGCAGGAGCCATAAATCATCATTTTGTCCACACAGAGCAAAAAGCAGGAATCGCAGCAAGATGCAGGGAAAGCCGCCCTTCATGTGGACAGCAGGGGACACGTCTGGGTCACATGACCCCTAACCTTATCTTTATTTTTCCATCAAGCTCTGTGACATTTGTCCTTTTTCATTCAATAAGATGCAGGACTATTTGCCATTTTCAAGTAACCCCATTATACAGTATTTCCCATTGACAGACGTGTCCCCTCAGCGCAAGGTGCTTTAACTCTTTCTAATAGGTTTCTTCCTGGCTTCTGTTTCCCGAGTGGGATTTTATGTTTTGTTTGCTTTGACAAAAAGAAGAAAGGGAAAAAAGAAAGAAAGAAACATACCCCCTGGGAAAGTTAACCTCAAAACATAACATTTCTAAAGCAGGATAAACCACTATCGTAACTGCAGAGGACAACATAATTACAGGCAAAAACATAGAAAAACAGATGTACTGAGCAAGCAGTCTTGGCAGTCCAAAGTTAGAAGGTCAATAGGTTGGGTTGCCTAAATTGTACGTTTTTGAAGCACACATTAGTTTCTTTCTTCAGATTACCCACTTCAGCATCTATATTTTGTCTGAAATCACAGGTACCTTCTTATCCAAAAATCCTATTTCTCTAGAAATATATAAAAAATACACAAAACTTTACCCCAGCTAGTACAAAATGCTGGAGAGGAACTGCACGTAGAAGGTAACAGTTTGAATCTCCAGCAGGTTTCTACCAAATTCATTATAGCAAATAATTTCAATAAATTCAAATAGCAAAAAATGCTATTTCCTAGTCTGTAATCAAAGCTTGGAGCTGTGTCGTCCTATGGTCTTCTTAAGGGGCTCATCCTGGTGTCAGCCTTCCAGGTGGGAAAGGACATCCCACCCTACCCCTTATCTGCCCTCTGCAAATTGCACTTGTCCTCATGGGCCCAAACACCTTGATATCTGAGCTCTGACACATTTATCTTGAAAGCTGGAGGATGTACCCACCTGCTTTTCCCATGACACTTAAAATTTTCTCACCAGCCCTGCTTATCACTACTGCCACTGCCATTTTTAGTAGACTGCATCTTACTTACTTACTGACTTACTGAAGGACTACTCTTCCCATTTTACTGATAAGAAACTGAGGGCCAAGGAAACTGCGTAAAGGAAGGTATCCTGGCAAAGCAGGACTTTGAAGAGGAGTCTCTCAAGTCACTGGTCAGCAGCCTTATGGCTCTTCGCAACTTTCCTCCAACTCCACACCAAATGTGTGTGACCTCCCTGCACATAAATAATTTGATGAGCCTAGGCTTCAAGGTAAAACACCTTTGCAAAGGGGACAGCCCCAGGCTCTTGAATAGAAGACAAGATTAAATATTTCAGGCAAATCCTTTGGTGCCTGCTCTAACCAGTCCAAACCATGCCCTTGCTCATAATGGGTGCTCAGCTGCTCCATTTCAGGATGGTGCTGGTAAAAGCAATAAGAACAGTGCTATATTACAGACACATTTCAAGGGCATCTCCAAGTCACTAAAGTGTTTTTAAAAACCCATGACAAACTTGCATATTATATTAAAAGTCACGTGCTCAACCTGTCCGGTAAAGTCTGAAAAAGAGAAGGGATCCCCCTCTAACAAGACACAAAACCTGGTGGAGCAAAGGTGCCGTTGGTGTCCCCAGACACTCAAGACAGCTTCATTGCCTCTGAAGGGCTAAGTGCCCTCTAGCCATCGTCTGGCTCCCCTCCAGTCCCACCTCTGCCTTCTCCCTTCACCCTACTGAGAAAGGGAAAAAGCAGTGCAGCACGGAGGTATATTCACTGCGGTTAGCTCTTCGCCCACACACAGACTAACCATGGGTCATGGAGGAGGCAGGATTTCAGCCTGAATGCAAACATGAGATGTCGACCAAGAAAATGCCCCACTGGGGTTTTTTTTTCCCATGTGATTATAGGCACATTCAGATTCTCTGAGAAAAATGACGCTCTGTTTGGTCACTGCAGGGAGGAAAGCACCATTGGAGGCAGCGTCACTGGGGTGTCCAAACCACATCTTTAAGGAGGCAGAAGTTTAGTCATTTATAGCTGACTTTAGCACATCGCTGTGCTCATGTGAGTGGATCCACCTCTGTGGCAAAAATCAGACAGAAGCAGCCAATTCTGGTTCTGTTCTTTCCTTAGCTTACATTTGACACACAGCCGTCTTGCATGTAAGCTTACATCATGTACCGTAACACAAGAGGTGATGACAACCACGGGAAGAGGCCTAATACAAATTCTCAGTGCTCATTCTGTGCCAATCCATCCCTGTACCCTCTTGAAAATTGTTCTCCTGCGGACAGCAAGATTAGACAAGAAATACTGGCAAATTAAAGGGAGATAAGAGAAAAGTGAGAAAAATTTTCAATGATATTCAAGGGAAAAATAGATAAAGTAAATTACCAGATAAGCTGCAGATTCATAGGCATTCATTTATTTTCTGGTGATATAATTGAATTTGTAGGCTTCTTTTACAATTAAAAAATAAAACACAACCATAAAAGTTTCGGTTTCATGAGAATGGAGGCATCAATATGTGAACTCTTAAACAATGTTGGAGCTGCTAAGAAGAGTTCTCAGAGAAAGACTGTAATATGTTTATCCTTATCATCCCTGGCTGCAGTTCAATGGTTATGCAGCACTGCAGAGCTGACACATGCTGCAGCCCGCTCTCAGGCTGCACACTATGGCTACATTCCAGTGGTGGGAAGATGTAGTCTACACTCTTTGTCCCCCAGCCATCAGGATTAAAGACCTGTATGAGCTTTCTGCTGCTGCTCCTCCTCCCCTCGCCAACAGGAAATCAAGAAGTGTTGAGGCTTTATTCTGACATGCACACAGAACATATCTGTACTATGGACCCAGAGACCCAAGCAGGGCACAGAATTGCCTCACACTAGAGACACAGACCTACTAAAGTCAGCGTGACTGCCAACGGTTGTTCAACGTGCTCCAGATATTCAAAACACAGGTCAGGGACAGATTCTAAAATAATCGGTGCTAGGTTTTTAGTTGCACATTTTACACTGACAAATGGAAGTTTTTCAGAGGCATCACTTCTTGCAAATTTTTCTACAAATTTTTCATGCACCTTAGACCCAAAGTAAATCTTTAAAACAAAAAGAAGACATTCTGCCTAAAAGAGCTACTGGGTGAAGGACTCTAGTCCGAAATGTTTAAAACCTGGACTCAAATACTTGAACTTAGGCATAGCAAAGACTAGAACCATGATGATCTGTGCACCACAGCAGTTTGCTACTACAAAGGAATCATCTATTCTTCAAATTATTTTCTCATTTAAAAAAAAAAAAAAAGCGCTTATGGAAAGCTTGAGGTAGAAAATTAAATGGAAAACTTTCAAATTTCAAATTTTTGCAGACTGGAATTCTTGGCTTTCAGTCAGCACTACTGAACTGGCACAGTTGGGTCCAGCCTTTCCAAGGACCTCTGGAACCAACAGTTCCTCAATTCCTGTTGAAACTCTTATAAACCCACTCCCAGAAGCCTACAGAATGAGACATATGCTCAAAAATGCACAGCTCTTAAAAGAATATGGTACCAGGCATGAATGGCGAGTCTTTTTGGAAGTTCAGACCCACCCATCAAAAGATTGTCACAATCTAGACCTAGGCCAGCCAAATGCACGGCTGGGTCCCTTCTCATTGCTTCATGTCTTCATTTCCTGTCCCTCATCTTCAAGTTTTATTTTCTCTCAACTTCCTGTCATGTGTTCACAGCTTGCAAAAGACAGGATGCGATTTGCATTCACAAACTACAAGGAGACTTTTACTGAACTGTAAAAGTTACGTTGTCTGACATTATTTTAACTGTATCAGCACTAGGCTGATACTCAAAGTTGAAGCTTATTCTATAAGACGCTGTTTGGCCTTCTCTTGCACTTGGTCTCCATCTAGGAAAAGCTAGTCCGTAGACCAGGAATGTAGAGTTTAATCGGCATATCAAAGGATGGCAACATGAAGGAATTCAGATCACTCTAGATGGGATAAGTTTTCAAACATGAAACATATATTACAATGTATTCGGTATCCATGTTTTATTATTCTTTATTAATTTTTTCAAACTTTAAGATGTGCTGCACTTACACTGTAACCATGCCACAATTTCCACTCACATTAACCTTACTACATGCTAGACAAAGGAAAAAAATAATTAATATGTTCTATCGATTATCTACTAATGCAGCTGTGTTGCCAACCCCCATACCTCAGACTCCAGATGTGCTGTATGCAAACAGCACTTGTCCATAATGAGATGGGTTTAAAAATCACGGAACATTAACAGGGAAAGTTTGCAGAATACTTTTCTGCTATTAAATAACATGATCTCCAAGGTGTATTTTTTCCTGAACTATAAGGACTAGAAACTCCCTTTTATAAATAAGGATCTGTAACACTGCAATCAAACAATTTCTTTGTGGTTTAGCAAAAAGTAGGTTTTATTTTAAACTGAACATTCAATACTGATAAAAGGTGCTCTCTGCAACCGAGAGCACCAAAAGGAAGAACCTAGCATTTAAAAATAATTCTTACAAACATGGGTCATGCTTCAGTGGCTTGAAATGCCTTATTTGTATAATTTCTCCCACTGGGTGAATACAATTTTAAAAGGAAATGAAGCATTGTAATATAAGCTACATACCACCTATATATACACCTTGTGCTTGCATGCGGGCATTATAAATATTATCAGCAGCAAAAAACGAGCAGCCAATGCTTTTCCAAAGGAAGACTTTTTTTGTTTCATTCTTTCCTGATCTATTGTTGTGACTCTCCCGTTGATTGACAGGTGGCATTCTTGTCTTTATGGATGGAGAAGCAAAGCCCTTGATGGTTATCGACATAAGGAAATGTCATGTCTGAATATGTTTCAACAGGACCTTTTTTCCCTTCATTTCCTTCTCCTTCCCCTCACTTAATTTATTATATTTAATGCCGTGAAATCTCTCAAATATGAATTCATAATCCAAACACTTAATTGCAGTCAGGAACCCAAACCTCACATTTAATTGCCATTAGGTATTAAAAGTCACATTTGCAACAGAAGCGTTCTTACAGGGTAAGGTTGACGAAGTTCCCTTTTCTTTGCATCTACGCATCCAAAGCACCTCTTGGCCTTAAACCTTCCAGACAGTGATGGAAATGTGCTACTGAGTGACAGGAGTAGCTCTGTAACAGACACACCGTTGTAAATTACGCACCAGGTGTAATTCATTCAAAAACCAGAAGCAAGTGTGTGGAAGCAGTAAAATAGCACACTTTGCACTGAGCTGACATAGTGTCAGCACAACATGAGGGCAATTCACTCAGATGCAGTGCTTAGTGGCATTGCACTCAGTCCTTTCAAAAAAGGGGTACCACCTCCATTTACATCCAAAATAACTTGCTGACACTCGGTCAGCACGAGGCCTGACTCAGCATCAGGGCTGAGTGCAAGGACTGAGGGAATTGTGCTCTCCCACAAAGCCTAGGTTTGGCTGTGGTCATCTTTATGGCACTTTTTATACCAGTGACACTAACCAGTGCATGCCATTAGTCCACTTCTCTGCTCCTTCTGCCACTGCATATCAGTAACATGGTCCATCCTTCCTTGTCTGGCCCTGAAGACCATCAATACCCTCCACAGCACACTATCCCTAGCAAGACTTACTTCTACCCTGTACAGCATTCCTTGTTTAAAAAACACTGCTCCTTCATGCAATGCACAGGCTTCAGACTCCTCTTAACACTTATTCCTCTCCCCATCTTACACCCTTCCTCTCCTTGCTTTGTCATGTCTGAAATTAATTTGTTACCCTCCATTTCAAGCAGGGATCGTATCTTTTTATCTGCATTGTAAAGTGCCCAAACAGCATAAAAATTGTATCTTTGGTGATGTCAAATAATAAATAATAACAATAGGGCAGACTGGGAATACTTTGTCTGGGATAATGCATCATTGCTCTCTCTACCATGACCCTAATTCATCTGCATAAATTTCCACATGCTTTATATGCATTAGGCTAACATTTTGACCACTAACCACAGGGTGAAGAAATGTAACATAGAAGCGCTGGTTTTGTGCAGCCCAAAACAGGTACCTTTAAAAAATAAAGAGCAGGAAACTACGCCCCAGAACATGTCTGTCCCTTCAAGTGGATCTGTGTCCCATCCCAGGCAGAGAACCAGAGGCCTGATTGTACTTATTGCTCCATGAATGGTTGTGTCTTGCAACGAGCAAATCTCAGTCTGGTCAACTACCCTTCCTCTGCCATTTTTGCACAAAGAGCTTCACAGCCAGGTAAATTTTCAGCTATTTTCAAAGTCAGGCTCTGTGTCTTGCTTCTATTTAATGAGCAGTGGTTTGGGGTCCAACGTGTTGTGAATGCTCTATTGTGCTCTGAAATAAGGGAGCCAGTTCTTCACAGCAGTCATCAGTAGCTGTGGAATTGCTAAGACATCTTACAAGTTTAGCACTCAGGTTAATATTTCATCGAATTCTGTTACCCCACCTGGAGAGCAGATGCTGCAGGTGGTACTGATGGTATCTGTCAAAGTTCCTGAGCACAACTGAACTTTCCTTCCCAGCTCATTGCCATATATTTCCTGACTTCTTAATCCATATGCTTTCAGGCACGCACAGGGCAAATGCTTCTCCCAAAAGACTGAGTAAAGAATACTTAAGTAATAAGCTGTATTACTTCTGGCCTTCTCTGCCATTGGATTTAATCTCATAAATGTAAAAGGAACGTCTAAGAGCAGAAGAGCCTGCCCAGCCTCTTCTTCTCCATAGCGTGAGTACAGAAAGCAAGTTCAGAGTCTGATCTATGCAGTCTAAGCCCAGCCTGTCTGCAGTTACAATGAGTTTTTTTTACAGATGCCAGATGAATCCTCCAAACAGAAGAACAGAGAGGAAGAGAGACCTGAGCCAGCTCCAAAACAGTTGCATTATATCAGTTGAAGGAGTATTTGGGAACACAATCGCATGCAGGATGCATGACCATTCCTATTTCTTCTAGTTAAGTACTTCTGTTTTTCCCCTCATCTTGTCATTGAATGTGTTTCTACTCCTTTATAGCCAGCCAAGCTATAAAATTCAGCATGAGCTTGAAGTATACTACATGCTAATTTTGTATTGCCCTAATAATGCTCAGATTTACTGGGATCTATTCTCTCACTGATGCATATTTGTAAGTACTATTAACGTTAATGGGAGTTACCAACTAATTAAAAAGGAGAACAAAATCTAGGCTATAGGATGCAAATTAGAATAGTGCCGTGTCACTTACCTTCCCACTGAGGAATTACAGAGTAGAGCAAAATCAAGGACAGTGACTCTAAATTCTGCTGACTATTTGCCATATATTTTGCACCCATGAACTCACAACAAAACAAAATATTTGAAGGGAAATTGCTAGCCAAGTTTCTAAAGTCTATTGCAAATAGCAAAAGCTCCAAACTAATTCTCAAACAGAGAGAAAGATTTGGAAAGTTCTCATCTGGCTCACTTAAACACACTCAAAGAATGGTTGCAAGGTATAGCTCACAATTAATATTTTAACTAGCTGATCAAGAGAGTCTGCTGCTCAGTGAGCCTGTGTATTAAAAGGGCATTGTTAGCACACTGGTTGGCTTCTGTGAAGTGAAACAATCCAAACCTACTTCAGTGCATGGAGAGGTTTGGAGAGGTTTTATTTTCATCCTTAAAGTCCAGGGTGGCTTTGGCATAATAAAGGTCATATCTCCTAATCATGGTAATGTTCACACATAGCAATATGAGCTCATTGCAGAGAGCTCCAGCACTCAGAAATCCCCGGTTAGAAGGTGTCACCGATTAAACTATCGCATTTCAAAGGCTTCCATACAGTAAATAGGAAAGAAAAGAAGAAAAGGAACCGTGTCCTTTTGTTATTCAAAAAGCTATGGAGAGCGATAATTAACCCATTTTTGTTGAGAAATCATTTGGACAAAAGTCAAGGGATTGCCACCCTGTCAATTGTTAAGTCTAGATAAGGACATTATATTCCACTGTACAAAGAGTGACTGAAGATAGTGAATAGAAAGTAGGCCACTACTATGACTTTCACTAGTCCATCGAAAAAGAGGTCTACTTTTTCCACAAAAGAGGTAATATAGTAAAAAAATCTCTTCCTACATAAAAACATAACTACAGTGCTTGTTTTTGCATTTTGTTAAATATTCAAAGGTACCATGCAATTAGCATGTCATTAATGAATAATTAATTACTGCTAAAACAGCCTTCAGATTTTTTTGCAACTAAATTATTTAAAGAGCAAATATAACAATGGGATGCAGCTCCCCCCCTCCTTAAGTCTGTGTTTTCATCAGAGCATTGGTTTATAGATGAATAGGGGTTTATTAACTAAGAGAAAAATTATATTTTGAAACATGGAAAGATTCCAGTTTCCCTTCCTGTTCCACTGCTCTCATCCCCTCAAAGGAACCCAAGGACAATAAGTGATGTGCTCCTTGTTAGCATCAGCTAGGAATTCCTTAGTTAAAATATCCGAGATGTGCTTCAGAATAAAAGAAGTGTACATTTCCCGCAACAAAAAAACAAACAAACCTAAAATATGTTGGACTAGCCCTACCACTACTTTGCAGCAGTGTACCCTAAGACTGAGCAAGTGCAGTATATTTTTGTTAATCATTCATCACCAGCTCTAATGACAGTTACCGTATTATTAAAATCTACCCCACTATACAGCCAAGAGTAAAGAGAAAGTAATTTGTTGCCACTTGCAGATATACAGCACTAGTAAGACGTTAGTTTATATTTATAAGCTGCACATCTGTGAATCAGTTGGCCTACCCATCTGTTAACTGCACCAGTAAACAGTAAGTCTGTGAGCTGCGTAATCCTGCATCCATCACAAATTCTTTCTTTAATTGTATGTTTATGCAACAAACCTCCACTTAAGTGTATTTGAGAATGTTTTGAACAGCGATAATTAGTTTTTATGACTCAATACTACTCTTCCTAACACTGATTCAACACTATTATTTTAAATAGAGACAGCACTTTTCTCTGACAGTGTCAAAGCAGGTTTTCTCCATGGAGCAGAATTTGTCCCTACAAAGATATTCTGGGAAAACAAATCTCTTCGCAGTGTTCCAAAGCTGCCATTACAGCATGCAAATATGAACATTTTCATAAACTTTTCTTTTAGAAGTTGGTCCCTGAAATAAAATACATTAAAAGCCCTCAACCCACCATAAAAAGTTGTGAAAGAGCTTGGATTCCACTGGACTGGGTAGCAGGGGCTAGAAGTGTAATTTTGGACATACATTCAAGCCAGATGCAGTACAATTATTAAGATATGCCTGTCTTCAAGCTTGTGAGTCAAGACTACTCACCTGTTTAAACCTAAGATATGCGCTTACATGTACTGCTGATTCCAAGTGCTGTTTCATTTCCAAGCAGATTTATGCTTGGGTACTTCACCTAATTTCTGTAAACAAAAAGCTAATGGAGAAAAAAAATGAGCCATAAAGTTATACCTCTTACTGTATCTCATTTTACTCAGGAAATATTGCATGCACCTTTTTGCATAATAGGGGATTTTCACAGTGTTTTTTTCTAATGGCTTTACAGTGAAGTTGTGTACAATATGATGTTCAAGTTCATAAAGCATTTAGTTACAGCATTTATTTTGTTTGAGGAACTGAAAGCACACTTATCTATGTATCATTGTGCTGATGCAAATAGCAAAATTTTCCACATGATTTAACATCATTTTCTCAGGGTATTCTGTGTCCGACTGCCTGCTACTCAGTAAAAGCTTAGATCAATGCATGGTTGATCCCAAGTCTTGCAAGCCTAAAATCCTTTCATATCTAAATAAACACATAGGTTTACTTAAGGCCAAAAAAAGGACTTAGGCAGAATCTGGAAAGAATCAGCTGGGTAAAAAAAAAAAAATGCTAATTTTTTTTTAAAAAAAACACACGTTTGTGATAATATTTTAAACAACGGGTTACATTTATGTGTATCTTTATTTACTTATTGCCAGGAAGGCATTTCACTTAGTGACTCTTGGAGCAAAAAGTGCCCACCAGTGAATGACGGTGCTCTGCAGAAATCGCCATTGACTGACAGCAGTGACGCCTACTGGCACTGTCGGCCCCAGTAGCTGCCAGAAGCTCCCCTGTAGTTGGTCTTCAGCCACCAAGCTGCTCACAAGTCCAGCATCTGTTCTTTGCTTAACATGACTGGGAGCCGTATGGACACAGTCCTCCTCTCTCATTCCTAGGGGCAGATGCCAGCGTGGTCTTATGTCACTTCCAAGAGAAATAGCCCTGACCTACACAGTGGCCGTCAGACTAACTAGGATCTTCAAGAACAGCAGGCTTAGCAAGCTACAATACTAATTTTTAGAGCATGTGGCAGCTTAAAGAGCTATTTTTCTCAGTAAGTGTTGCTGTGATTTTTGTATGTTTATTAGATATCGAGAAAAGTCAGAATCGAAACAAACTTACTAAGGATATGCAAAAATAAAGAGCACAAAAAAAGGGAATCACCCTGTTCCCATCTCCTAAACCCTTTGCCAGTTGAGCACTCCCAAATCCACCAGCCCCATACACCAACAGTTAAGCTTGGCAAGTCACTGGAGCTCAGTGCTAAAAATCATGCAGTCCCCAGCTTCCCTATGAAACTGATGACAAGGGCATCAAATTGATGCTTCTGCCAGAACTGGCCAGAGTACAAAATCTCATTCCTGAGCAGATGTCTGGTAGGGCGAACATTCAATCTCCACAAGGCTTGGACAAAAATGTAGGACAGCAGCACAGAGGTGAAAGAGGTTTGGTGAAAAGAACAGACCCCAAGTCTCCAGCCAAAATATTTCAAAGCAACTTCTGCTGAGGAGACACAATCAACAATTCCAGTGAGAAAGAATGTCGGTTTCAGCACACACAAAAAACCTTCCACTAACATCTCCCAAATGGAAAAGATATTATAAACATTCACCTCACTCTCCTCCCTCCCTGTCACAGAAATGACCACGATTCTTTACTACACACCTTCAAAAACAGTCCTTTGCAGATGAAAAGAAATAAAATCTAACCTTAAGAAGTACATTCAGAGACCCCCTTTATGCCACCGCTCTGTGTTATGGAAAAATGAAGGTAGAAATCTGTTGAAAAACATTTCCCTGCTGTATTGTGATTGACATCTGACAGTGCTCAGTGGTGTCCTAACTTGGATGAATTTAAATGACAAGCTTTCCTTTATAAGTAACAGAGCTCCTTTTACAATAGAACAGCACGATTACTTCATGGAAGGGAAAAAAAGGAAGAATCAAAGTTTTTCTTCAAATCCCTAGGGGCACCCCTGACCTGTCACCAGGCTACGACCTTCCCTCGTTAATCTATGCAAATCGGATGACTCTAATTTGTGGCACCGATTGCTTTGCCACACCTTTAATTTCAGAGATCAGCTACGGGATGACGCCTACATCACACAGAGTTCAGATCACCTTCATGTTACCAATATTTTTAATGCCATGACAGATGACTTCCCCACCATTCTGGGACAAGGCAGTCCATGTAGCCCTCCAGACTACTTTTTGATTAACATCGAGACAAAAGCCAGCGGTGTTTTCTCTCTTCATTTGTGATTAGCAGCATTGCTGCCGTAAGCATTCCTAAGCAAGAACCCCTGGGAAGAGTATCAGATCCCAGGTCAAGGCACAGACCGCCAATATCACTGTTTCGCTAACAGTCACCCAATCGCTTTTATGGACATAAAAAAAAAAAAAAAAAAAGGAAAAAGAAAAAAAAGAAAGAAAAAAAAACGGTATTCACTGTAATAAGCACCGGTTCCAACTGAGAGATATTATGTCAAACTCTAAGGCCTGTTTCAAAACTTTCTCCATTCACGTAACTTAATACACTTTGTAAGCCAAAGAGGGCAATATCACAGAAGATGCTCTATGTTCACCTTCCACGTCACACAAAGGCCACGGAAGCTATTTTGTCTGGGTTTAGTGCAATATGGGAGTTAAACTTTTTGCTTTAAATTGGGTGCTTGTCAAGGATACACTATTTTTTATTTAACCCTAGCCTAACTTACTTTATCCCTAGTTTCATCCCTTTTCTCCTGTAAGACTCTTGTCTTCATAGTGCTCAAGAAGTGGAGATTTTCATTAATAATGAAAAGTGTGTTAGCTGTTTCTGTTATTCATGTATACATGCATATCTATCCATTCGGAAAGTTACTGAAGGCAAAACTTGAAAATCATTTTCCTGAGAATCAAAAAGCACACGGGAGTGTCATTATTAATAAAACATTCAAAGAATTTAATACATGGCCTATGTGATCCATCTATTTAATGCATCTAACAATAGTCTGTGCACAATAATTGTTTGCTTATGCCTTGTAATTCTGACGACACTCAAACCTGTTAACCATCTTTTCAAACAAACACTGAAGGTTGCCAGTTGTGACAGATTTGGACTAATGCTGATGGTAGCATGGGAGTTAAAGTGATTTGATAAGCTTGTAGCAGCTTGAGGGGCGGCGTCATTCCAAATATGTAAACAGCATTGTCAACAACATAGCCCATCAATAAAGGCAGCCTCTCTCACACACAGTCATTATTAAAATAATAATAAAAATATAATATTGAAAAACAGGAAGGCAGACAGACAGACAGAGAAAAAGGGGAAAAAAGTTTCTTTGTCCATAGCCACAAATCAATGCCATATAGCATCAAGGTTCACTGAAACACTGACAAGTGTGTCAGGAACACTTGTTTTTAGCATTACTGTATTCTTTACAACTATTAGGAAGCAAGTACAAGGTTATTATAAGCATAGAGGCTAAGCATACAGTGACATACTTCACAAGCTCACTCATGCTTTGTATCAGAGCTTTCTACTTACTGTAGAAGTGGATTATACCATTTTCCCATGCTGATCCAAGTGATCTCACTACTTAAAGAAGAATCCTGGCATACAAGGATCACTTTACCAACCATCACTTACAAAATCCCAGCAGACTGTTTTTAAAGAAAAACTCTCATATTTTTCTTCTAATGGCTCTTCTATCGAAAAAAAAAAAAATAAAAACTGAAAATAGCTTCCACAGGGATTGCAGCCACCGCCACTGGGGAGTCCAAATGCAATTATGGAGCCAATATTTTTTAACGGCTCCCACTCTGATGGCCAATAAGCAGCTTGGTATTCCCCCGTCTCCATCCCCCAAGCAAATTGCTATATATATATCCACTGGCGGGCTGCCAGAGTCTTTGGGGGCTCTGCAACACAAGCGCGCTCAGTGAACCCTGGCCATCTGGTTAGCTGGCTGGATCCCTGCCTCTCCGATCTACATCTCTGGGCAGAACCAGCCCGTGGAGTATCTGGGTATGGGCAAGAACCATTTCAGGGGACAGTCTGCCTGTGCTGATTGACAAGTGACTCATCCCTTTGCTCCATCCTCAAGAGCTTTTATCAGAAAGTGGATCCCAAAGGTCTTTCAGTGTCTCAGGACATACAGAAGCTCTTTCTATAAGGTAGGACCTTCCAGAGCAGACCTCAAGAAGAGACCTGTAAATTAGTGGGTAAAAGTGCTTTAAAACAAACAACAGCTCTCAAAACAAACCCTAAAAGCATCTAGGCCACCATCCAACAAAACACTTAAATGCTCATGTAGCTCTAGGGAGAGAAGGCCGCTCACCAAATATGCACAGATGCTTGACAGCCAGGTTCACTTTTCACAGCTCTGCCCCAGACTCATCTGTAACCTCATATGAGTTGAGCCCTGCCCTGCCCTGCTTCATTTACTCCAGCTGTAAAACTGGGAAAGCCATCCTGAGTTTCGTCATTGTGAATATTGTCTCATATATTGGATGTTTATCCAGTGACCAGATACTGGAGTAATGAATTACAGAGATGCTTATACATTTAACTACATAACGTCCAGACTCTTCCTCAAGTGAAGACCAGCCTTAACCCACCAGGTAGAGCCCTTTGAATTTCACTGACATTTCCCCTCTAAGTAAAGGTTTGCTGGGGGATATCTCTTATGGGACGTTGAGATATCATGGTGAAAACTGGCTAAAAAAAAAAAAAAAAAAAAAAAATTCTATCATGCATTCTCTAATGGGCAATCCTCAAATTCTGTCAATGCTTCGGATACTGTGATGTGGTTCAAAGCTAACTTTAGGGGAATTTCAAGTCAATTCAAGGACTTTTCACAAAGGAAACAGACCATATTGGTTTGGTTCCCTTTTTCAGATGCATAAGAAGTCTTTATTATATATTCACATATTAGCAGGAGAGTGATCCTGTGTGATTTAAGAAATAACAACTTGGAAAAAATTGATTTCCAAAGCATTGGCTGCAGTGTTGATTAATATTCAGAGAGGAAGATCTAGTGGATAGGGAAGTGCCCAGGGATTTAGGAGATACACGATGTAGAAGAGGATCCCAGCTTAAATACAGACTTCTTTGGAGAATTGGTTTCATCTCACTTGCAAAAATCTAAATAAAATAGCACGTCACTACTTCAGAGGGGACAACATCCATTAGAATATTTCAGGTAGACTTTACATTAAGGCTGAAAGAACAGGTGTTTCATCCATGATACTCTCACTTTTTCTTTTCCCAATTTGCAGCCTATCAACAGCATAATTATAGGCTAAAGAGATTAGTTAATTCAGAAAGAGCATATAGACTACCACTGCCATAAGAAATTGGTGTATTGGCCCAAGATCATTCAGGAAAAGCAGAGCTTCACAGCTGCATTTGCCAGTCCATGGCTAAAGCAACCTCCCAGCAGCAACTATGGGGACACAGACACAGTGAGAGCTGTCCATGTAACTGAATGATGCTGCCTGACACCATTGCCAAGAACTGCTTGAGAACAGGCAAAATTTACCATCACAGGCTGGAGCAACAATGTCTGTTTCCTGAAATTAAATTATTTAGTCCCACTCCCAAGCTAAAACTGCAGCCAAAGCACTCACATGGCCTGTGCAATTCCAGAAAGATTCAATCTAAGGGGCTCCGTGCAGTGACCACTGTGCTTCCCTGCCCCCTGCCCCCCCCCCCCCACCATGCCCTCTGACAGTGCAGATGAAGGGCTGCGTTTCACAGGAATCCATGGTTAGAAACCATCGCTGGCACTAGAGGTATTGCTGCGATCCGCGCATTGAAAAGCGTTTCAATTTAAGCAGTAGTGATTAATTGATATGAAGCTGTGTTCCTGCCCCTCCCATGGCATCTGAGCAGATCTTACCTTTGAAATAACAAGGGGTTAAGATTTGCCATGAATGTACCACCTACATTTTTAAGGTTATAAAAATGGGATGCTTACACTTTTCCTAACCCCTCACCAATGACCAGACCCATATGTAAATTTCACACAGTAGTATTTAGTAGCATAATTAATCCCTACTTTATGTTATGAGTAATATTTCCTATTCCCGACCCTGCAACGTCCTTTAAGAAGATCCATGTTCCAATTAGACTAGCCCATCGGCACTCTTTTAATGAGCAGATTAATCATTCAGATGGGTACAATGGTGTCATCACAGGTTTTAAATATGATAATCTACATCCTAATGGTGCTGCAAAAGCCTTGGCTCACAGCAAAAAAAGGTAGGCAAAAATTGGTGATACTTTCTTTTTTGTTCTCTTTCTTTTTTCCATATGACACAAGACATGAGAATACTTGGGCAATGCAGAAAGCGCAGCAAGAAGGCAGCTTGGAGAGAGGGGCTGCTGAGCAGCTCGATAATTCAGGTGCAATAATTGTTTGCAAGGACAGAGAGATCCTCTGGTCCCTGAAAAACCTTCTGCCAGAAGGAGGAAAAAATTCAGGTCTGTCTTGTCAGCCTAACACATCAGCTCTGCCCTTACAGCCTTTTCTCAACGCTTATTTAAAACCACATCCAAAATGTAAGACTGTCATTCAGAGATTCATTTAATTTTAATAAAAACAGAGGTCTTTTCAGTCATGCCCAACTTTGCCATTTCCAAAGGACAGCTTGGATATTTTTAAAGCCAAAAAGAACCTATTATATTTATTAAAAAACAGGAGGAGGAGGCAGGGAGGCTTCCAAACTACATTATATGGGCTCCATTCTACTTGGTATGGATACTCCCATTCAAATGCAATCCATGAAGAGGCTCCTACAGTAATACCATCCTCAAAACTAGAAGCGCCAGGATTATAATGTTGGGACCATACTCTGTCCCTACTCTCAGTGTGACAGTTAAGTCTTACGTGCTGCACCACTCCTTAATTGTGGCTTTGCACTCGTGGGGCTTGTTTTAGCAACAGGTAGAAACATCTGCTTTTCCATCTCTTGAGCTTGCCTTAGTAAGACAAACCTTGCAGAACACCAGCTCCTTTGCAGACATGCAACATCGATTTACACTGTGGTTGATTTTGATGTAGCCGAAAAAGAACCAGCAACTGTCAATTCATCTGCAGGTTGCCTTTTAAACCCAGCAAGAAAAGGACAGTGGTTGATACTTGTCTATGAAAAAGCTAACTATAAACCACAATCCAGATCTGAGGTCCATCCTCTTGTGAACAGTCCCCATGAAGTCATGACCAAAGTCTGAGTAATTCTTTCATCGCTGTCTGAGGAAGGACTGAGTAAGGGATATAAAATCTGGGCTTATCACTAATGTATGTACACAATCTATGGCAGAAGGCAACTGTAAATTCTGCCTCAAGTTTTCTCACCTTCATTAAAACGCATTTCTAGTACAGAGGAATCTTTATTTCTTATCGTTAAAGCAAAATCTCTTCTTCAGCAGCCAAAATCTGCTCTCCAAAGTCACTGTCAACAGCGCGATTGTTTTTTTCAAACTGCATTTTCCAGCTAATTGTTATCCAAAGCTGCCTCATTTTACTCAGATATGTAACTGTAGGAATCAGTCATGCTACTCACTCAATTAAATTGTATCCATCTTGGCCCTTCATCTTTTAGGATCTGATCCAGCTCTCCTTGACTACAAAGACAACTGGTTCAGAGCCATTTTGCATAAGGTTGGTAGAGGATTAGGTATTTCAGTCAGGTCTTCAGGTGTGCTGCCTGAGCTCAATCTGAAATTGCCTGCATCAGATAGGCCGATACAGAAAATTGTTTGCATACAGAAGGAAGCACTGAAATTATAAAGAGCCGTCTCATGCACATGCACTTGCTGGGCTAGGAGACATTACTCTTGCTAATGCACCTTTGCTAATGTCCACATCACAAGGATTTTTTTTTTTTAGCATAACACTAATGTTAGTTGTCCATTATGGTATCTGGAGTCATAATGGGCAAGGAATCCCTACAGTGAAGAAGCCAAAGGAACAACATTCAGAAATAAATTCCTGCATTGGTTATGGGAATATTGCTGTAGCAAATTTTTTTTATTATTATTTTAAAATAAAAAATTTGCAGTGCATTAATTTCTGCTCGTTTTGCAAATTCAGGAAATCATTCACAAGGCAGCACTTTAGAAGCACTTAGGAAAACCAGCATGAACCATCAGATGGTCCCTGCTACGTTCCTCTTAGAGGGACCCCCTTACGCTCACCCTGGCTGGCTTTTCTGCCACCCCCAATACTGGTAAGCAATGCATGCGTCTGCACCTGACACGAGAGTCTGAGTTTGGCTGTCACTCTTTGCTGAGTCTTTAACGAACACTATCTGTGCAACTCTAGAAACCACATCAAATTGCAGTTTTTCCTGATTTTATAGCAATTTGCATAATAGGTCACTGTTAACACACTGTGCTGAAGGAGAAACAGCTCAACTGAAATCTACCTTGAATGTTTCCATTAAAACATGCTCAATTTTTTCCCTCTACCCTCAGTTCTGTCAGCCCAGGAGTGAATTAAGGAAATACATATGTAAACAACTATAAATAAATGCAAAAAATAATTATAAAATTAGTTCTAGATGCATAATCCAGTGTGATTCATGTTATGTTCCCACTGTGATCCCAGTTCCAGAAGAGTTAATCAACCATAGCAACCTTCTAATCAGAGCAGTGAACTAATGATCCTATTCCTGAGTAATACCAGTCAGATAAGGCTCTCAAAAGGTAGTTAACATCACTTTGGTGGAAAGGCATGACAAGTGCAAGTTCTAGCAGTGAGTAATGCATCATTCATGCCCCCTCTCGTTCTGACATTTTAACGTTATCTTGTTTTACTGTGTCGGCCTAACACTGCCACTGCTGGCAAATTAAACTGTGAACTTACAAAGTGGGTGGCAATAAATACAAATTATGAGAGTTCAAAAGATGTCCCTGGAGGTGTACTGCCAGACATGGAATGTCTCTGGCTTTTCTGTCACATAGCAATAGACAAGACAAAGTGTAGCATGAGCTGAAAAAAAGAATTAACTACATCATCATGAAAAATGAGATGAAAATGAAAAGAAAAAGAGGGAAAGAAAACCAAATAAAAGGGAGATGTAAAGGCAGGACAGGAATGAACAAAAGACCATACCTTTGAAATATAAAACATAACTATTTCACCTTGCAGAACAAAAGCTATGTAAATCAGGAATCAACAAATGCCTCTTAGAAATACAGACCAACTATAAAATGTTGCCAATGTTATTACAAAAGTAAGTGGCTCCTCCTAAAGAAACTGCCACACAAAACCAGTAGCAGCATGTTGTTATAGCATTTGTATCTCTAGCAGAAATTCAGAATATCCTATTGCACTTGCCCACACTAACAAAGATTCCACATTTTGCCTTCACTTAAATACACGAGGTAAAATCCTGCTCTCATAGACAGGAGGGGGGGAGGGAAAAGAAAAAAAAAAAAAAAGATTGAGAGAACTGCCTGAGGTGACAAGAAAAATCACAAAAAGCAAGAGCTCCTTGCACAGCCTTATCCCCAGCTTTTTCTGTTTCGCGTAGGGAGATAATAGGGGCAGTGTGGCTCCCCCTCACAACCCCCACAACTCTCAGGGGGCTGGTGACCTACTCAGCCCCACAGAGCCAGGACCCAGCTGCACGGTGGGTTAGTCGTACTGCAGATTTGACACAGGCAAAACAGGAAAAAAGTTAACATTTCTTCCTTCCCTCAGGAAGATAAAACTTTACATGCTATTAAAGGGGTCAGAAAAAAACCTGATTTTTAATATACCCAAACCGTGAAGCTTATTCAACTTGGTCTAACACCACTAATGAATCTTATAAAACATTTTATCTCTTCTGCCCATGTTCACAAACCACTCACATGAGGCTTGAAAATCACAATAATATCTTCCCAAAGTGCAGATATCATTCACACCATATGCAGCACAACTCTGTTTATTTTTCCCTATAAACCATTGGTTTCATTGAAACTCATTAGCATCACCTGTGTTAATTACACTAGCAAACTAATCAACAGCTCCTTCTTAATTAGGTTTTCTTTATTAAAGCCGGAAATTACCAAGGAGACAAAAGTCAACTGGGGAAATTATGTGAAAAGGAGTGTTTATGCCAAATTACCATACAAAATATAATAAGGAAAGGAAACTCAGTTTGTTTACAGGAATAACAAACAATATTAATTTTCAAGGTCACTGGCACAATTATTAATTACCTGTCTTACATTTTATTGTGATAGTTTAGTCTGTGAAGGCGGGGGTGGCTCATAAAAAAAAAAAATCCTTCAGAGTGCAGTTGTATTGCATTTCAGCTGCCATGGTCACTGCCTGTGACGTGCACAGTGTTTTAGGAAGTTACTTTCATGAGCATTTCCCATATGGGCTGGCACGATGGAAACTCTGTAAGGTACATAAAAAGCTCCAAGATTTGACCGTTACCTCCCTTAGGGAGGTCCTGGAGGAAGGCAGAATTCAGCCAGTGAAATCTAGGTTGCTCATCCCTGGTGGAAAGCATTTTGGGGTCCAAGAATGTACCATGAGCTGCTGCTATTGATCCTACGACCCCACAGCTATGCCATGCTCCCTCCCTTTACTCCCCCTGATACCAGTTTAAATGACTCCCACAGCTCCAGGGAACAGAGCTGGCACGGGCTGAAACAAGCCCCACTCAACATAACCGAGGTTCCGTGGGGAACACTGTTAAATCAATGCTTCTGCAGAGGAAACCTGCTGGCATACGCAGCTTCTGCCCCTCCACTGCCAATAACGGGCTATCAGGCTTCGTTTGAGCTCTGTGGGTCAAGAGCCAGGCCCAACAGCATCCTGCTTGATCTGGTTGGCATTGGACTGATGCCAAGATGAGGGCAGGGTGCTGGGCCACAGAGCAAATGCTGCGGCTACTACTTTAGGAAATTTGCCAGCTGCTTTCCCTTTACATGCCCACCTACCATGAGAGTCCTTTTTGAGCGTTCTTAACCACACTGTATGTTCTCTTCAAGCTTTCCTGTGTGCTTACACACACGCATGCTCACATTCATACACACAAGTTAGTGCAAGCACTCTGTAGCTCCACAGCTCTCCTAGGATCTCCAAGGAATCATTAGATGTTACCATGAAAGCAGCTGTCGACCGACAAGCTCACAAACTAACACCTGCGGTGAAACCTTTCAAGGCATACTGCACCAGGAGAGCATCGTGTGCTGATGTTTTGGATCCTCTGAAGCTTCATCTTCTCTCCAGATTAAATACCTTGCAACATATACTGATTTTTCAGCTGACCAATATGAAAGTCAATGCTTGAGCTCTGCATTCTTGACCTGACATGTCAAAGGGAACTACTGAAATAAGCCGTTCATGAACTGTAGATTATCTGCTGTCAATTCACCTGGAAATCCAGTCCCAGCAACCAATTATTTCAAAGTTACTCACTGTGCTGCACAACAGTTCCGTTTAGCTTTTTAAACAAGAGACGACCGTTCCCAGCCTTGCACTGTTTGGCATGTCTACGACTTTACAGAACTTTCGGAAACTCCTTACTGATTCCATCGAAAGCTCAGATCCTGCATCATCCTCATTGTCACACTGTTTCCTAAATGGCCACAAACGGGTCCTTTTGAAATTTACTGCAGTTAGTTCAGGGTAACATGCATACATGCTGCTGTTACATCAATTTTCTGTTGTTTTGTGATCACTTCTACACCGATTACAGAAATATATCTAATTGTTAAATAAATCTTTGTGTTCTGTCCTTTAACACATCCTTAGTTAATCAGTCCTTTTCAGTCTTGCTAACACTTGCATTTGGGAAGAACAGTTTTATGTAGTTTAACAAATATCCAACGTCCTTGAAAAAAACTAGCCTACTTCTCAGAACAACTTTCCTTTAACCCAGTTATCTATTATGCTGGCAACATCTCAGTCTGCAATAAGTCCATTTATTAACTGTTCAAATGCATGTACCTTAGCTTTATTGCACAGATCTATTACATAATGGGCAATTAACTCATTTCACAGATAGCTGCTTGTAAACTAAGATAATGTGGGTTTCCCATGAGTTATTATTCGTACGGTTCATGGGTCTTCTGTATTTTTTGTGTGTCTTGATCATACACTTTGCAGTCCCGTTTATGACACCACTAGAAGGTACAGCAACCACCAGTGCCAGGACACCTGGTGCACCTGCCCTCTGCTCGTGCAGCTTCGGGCACACCAGGGCCTAGGTGCTCATCTGGGGTCCCAGGTGTGACCATAGTACAAATATTTTACTTTCTCCAACTTCTTTGCAATGCCACTTCATTCCAGCTAAATTTGGAAGCGTTACAACCTCTTCTCTCCAGCTCTGGATGGGCTCTTTCCAAACTGACGCTTCCTATGATCCTTTCCCTTTGTTTCCTCTCAGAAGGAGGTAACAGAGGTGTGACACAGGGTGAAGAGGGGTGGTGAGGGACGGGGTTACCTCCGAGCCAACTCGGTTACCTCAGTCAACTGGCAGAGGAAAGAAAAAGGTTATACAAGGCTTTAGGTCTGACTCTGGAAAGCCCTGTATAAACCGTAGTGCTCCATGGAGGAGCAGGGAGTGCTGGGAGGGAAGCGACAGCCCTGGAGGTGTCTGTATAATCGAGGACATCTCACAGTCTTTGACAAGAACTTTCTCCTCTCCCCCTGCCCGTGAGCAATTTCCCTCAGCTCAACCCAGTCCCTCCGATGCGCTGACTCCAATGAAAGCAACACCCAGAATCTGCATTCAAATAATTTCCTGGTGAATTCAAATTTTCTGGTGAACTGGGCTTCAGTCGGAGGACGTATCCATCCCTGCTTTGGTCTTTACCATGGGCTGCTGGAGAAAAAAGTCATTCCCTGAATTTTCCCAACTTTCAGAGTACAAGACTAACATGTTCTGCGTATGCCAAGAAACTGTCTGGAAGAGCCCCCAGGTGAACATCTGAACTCTGGAAAGGTTGTGGTGGCTCTTTCGGCCTTCTTCACACCCTGCCTTACGAGGGAGTGACTTGTCACTGCAGAGAAGCCCCTACTCAGCCTCTCCCTATTGGTGAATGCCACAAATAACGAGGTGTTGCCTATCGTGTCGCCCGCTGAACCAAGCCCTTGCAAGGAAGGTAATATCATGCATTGTGACAGGCTGTCGCAGGAAAGAGTTATACATCAGCTGCCCTTTAAAATGGACGATTTTAGAAAAGCATATTGCACCCTAAAGGTGGAGTTTCCAATCGGTGAATCATTGAAGACAGACTATCACATTCTCTTTTATAAAGAGACAGGCATGTGGAAATGTTCATTTCTTTTATGTTAGTTGGGGGGAAAATAGCCCAGAAAAAAAATCCCCTGTGCTAGAAATGCATCACAGTTGCAACAATTCCAGAATGAGTATTTAAAAGACAATTTTTAAAAGAAGTATATGATTTCCCTGATAAACCATAATGGCTTTTTAGAACCCATCATAATCTACTATAAAAAAAATCATATTTAAAACACTTTTAAAATATGTGTTATAAAGACATTTTTTAAAATGAACATTATTTACCCAGAAGACCATAATGGTTCTGAAACATATTTTGTAAATCTGTATTCAGGGGCTTTTTTTGTTAAAATGGATTTTTTTTTTGGCCCAAGAGATCTTAAACAGCTTCTATGGAGCTATCAGAATTTATTGTTTTAATAGGGCTGAAATGAAGTTTGGAACATGTTATTGCACATAGAGCAGCAACGTTTTTCAGACAAAAATGAGAAAGAGGAAAAAGGAAAAAAAAGGACGTAGAAGTGGAAGAAGGAAAAGGAATGGAAGAGGGAAACGAGAAGATGGGAGACTGCCCACATGACTGAGATGCTCAGGCACAGAAGAACCACAGTTCTGGTAGCAGATGCAGTGAGGGCAAGGTCTAGAATTCCCAGGAAACAGAGTGGGAAGAATTTCTCAGCTCAAGGGAAAGCACTGCTCCCACAAATTACAGAATTACAACATGCCAGCTCTGAAGGAAATAAAGGAAATAAAACATTGGTCTGGGTGAACCAGTAGCTGCAGAGCTGACAGCTACCCCAGGTGAATGCTGTAAGTGCTGGCACAACAGCATCTTGAGGTTAAACAGCAAAGACTCTTTAAATAGTCTTCTATGTGCCTGATAGGCAAACCCAGCCCACACACTGGTCCGTACGGCGGGCTAATGGTGCAAGAGGAGAAACCTGAATAGCCAGAATGAAGCCCCAGAGCCAGCATCCCGCTCGTGCCTGAGCACAACCCTCAGAAGCCACCTCTGACCCACATCAGGTGGATCAGAGAGCCAAGGCTGCCTGGCCATGTCCGTGGGAAGGGTCTGCTTCACATTCTACAGAAAGTCTCTGGCTGATACAGAGCAATCATAATGACAACACTCCCGTGGTGCTTCAGATTTTCAAAGCACAGTGCCAGAGACATTAACCGATCTGTCTTCGAAGGCAGCCTCCAGCAGACCCTCAAGAGGAAATTATGAAGGGGATAAAGACCCTCGAAGAATAACCAATTGTTGCTGCATGAAAAAACCCGCAGCAAATAGCAAATTCTACATGTGTGCACAAACACACACACACACATACACACACACTACAATTTCCAAGAGCCATAGTTGGTGCTACCAGATGACTTTGAGGCACTAGTTTTGATTTTTGTTATCTCAGTACTTTTAATTCTCACTTGGGAAGAAATTATTGTGCCTGGAATGATACTCTGGGGCTAGGAGCCAAGTATTTCATTACAGGTGTATCAGACTAGTTGAAACACCGAGAAACAGTCCTCACTCAATGCAGCCTTTCAGTGACAAAACCAGCTTTGCTCTACTGAGAGAAGTCAGAAATCAAAACGTCCAGGAGTCTGCTGGCTTGCATCTTGCAAAGCTCCACTGCTCAGCCACACCAGGGTAATTCTTGCTTCATGGATGGAGAGTGCCCACGACTGTAACTGCGCTAGGCACAGCGTCTGTGACCAAAGCACTGAGGAGGCTCAGCCACTGAACCAAAACTAGAGCAATTCTGAAATGCTAGCTGCCAACCTGACTTCCCTGCCTGCCTGCCCGCCCCCCCCCCCCCTTAGGAACTGGAATTAAGCACCAACTAAAAGCTAGCAAACATGGTTTGTACCGTATCATGTCAATATGTCATGAAATCCAACCTCACAATAAGCCTGCTGATACGGCAAAGGGTATTAGTTTAACTAAACTACTGCAAATGCCTAACGCAACACATTTAAACCTTTTTATTCTGTGTCTAAATGAGATTTAGAAATAAAACCAGGACAGCTCATGAACTCTTTTTGTACAAGCTATGGTCTCTTCCAAGGTCGATATCCATAACTCAGTGCAGCAAGAATTTCTCTGCATGATCCTCTTCTCACATTAGTGTATTGCTGCTGGTGAGGAGGAAGTCACCAGTGGTGTACGCTGGTGGGAACAGCCCTGCTGGAGTCACTGCAAACACACGTTCACACAAGGAGTCCAGCTGCCCTCCCAAGAGAGGGTCTGGTTGTACGTTACAGGCTGGATGTGGTAGTGACAGGGGCACGCTCCCAGGGGGTGCCAAGCAAGAGGTCCCACTGTACCATCCATGGTCTCTTCTGGACTTCAGTTCTCTGCATCTACAAGTCAGGAGAACTGGTGCTGGTGGATGAAGTTTGCAGTGCCCTGCACCAGGAGACCCTCACTCCTCAGGGAATGGGGGGGACACGCACCTGTAGAGGGAAGACTTCTTTGGCCAGATGCAGCCTATCCGGCTTAAATTCACAAAAGGTAACTTTTGTCACCAGTCTTCCCCATGACACTTCAAGAGCTTAAAATACACTTTGAGGAAGGTTTCAAACACTTTCCCCCCTCAAATCTGTCTACACTTATTCACCGTGGATTCCAGAGGGTTGACCTGGATTTCCTCGCACATTCTCAAACCAAATTATATCAGTCCCAATTAGGTCATCTCCTAGCTGCACCTGCAGCTCAGGACTGCAAAATTTCTTCCCCTGCGTATCTCCCTACAGTTAAGACTGGACAGGGAAGCCTTCTGTGTTAGAATAACAACTATAAAACCATATAACGCAGCCTAAAAATACAATTATAATTGCAATGCCAAAAGCAAGCCAGTCAATACCTTCAAGATTCTAATAGTTTCAAGCACTATTACCTTAACGGTCTCACATCACAGTACTGATTAAAGAAACATTTTGTCTTTTTATCTGTATTCAATGGAGAGTGTAATCACTGGAGCGTAGAGAGCTAAAACATTTATTAGGAAGTATACATCTCGGGTCAGGCGGCAAAAGTCAATGTTGAAGTGGTGAGCAGCAGCACAGCTTTCAGCCTAATTCACAGATCCTGTCCCATCATCTGCTGCGCACAGGACAAGCTCTGGAGTAAGCTGTGCTGCTGCTCCACTCCTCTGGAAAAGCACTCGCAGGAAAAGCCCCCTCAGGAGCTTAAACTGGCAGCATCACTCATGGAAGAGATATTTGTATTTGGCTAAGTCAACAAGAACCGTACGTGGAGATGGGATACATAATCGGCCTCAAATGTTGAGAATATGGGGGGGTTTAAAAAGTAAATGGGCAAATCTACCTTTACGGAAAGTAGCACTGCTCTTCATCTAGAATTTAAAAAATAAAATAAAATAAATTGAGGCTCTGCTCCCATTCTTGTACTGATAAATTTGTTTTCTCTTTTTGCCTAATTGCTTAACAATAAATCCACACTCACTCTATTATCCATAGCCTACTGCAATATTCCTCAGGGCACATGATCAGCAATCAGAAAGCTTGAAAGATGGCCAACATAATCTTAAATATCCCAGTGTATTACCAAATCAGTATTTCAAATTTAGTGGACATACTCAGATATGTTTTCCTCTCTGCAAGAGGCATCATGTAAGTGGCAAACAAGATACAGAAGATCGATTATTTAGCATAATTGCACAATCTAATTGTATGGATTTTAAATGGAACAAGGAGGAGAAAGATTAAAATCATACAGCACGGCAGTATACTTTCACAGAGTGCATGAAATAGATTTTCCCCAATTAGCAGAACAATGGAAATATTTACTGTCAATTCAGTGAAGATATTCTGAAACAAGAGTCAAGCAACATCCAGATCAGCACAGGGGCAGGAGCAAATCATTTTATCATTAAGAGGGGGAAAACAAAAAAAAAAGAAACAAACCAAAAAAACATTGACAACTTACACATTCTGCTCAAAAAGCTGCGCTCCTGTGGTGACGCTTCGTTTCAGAACCACATTTGGGGACCTTATGAACAGATTGTGCTGACTTCCCAGAAGAAAGTAAAACATCCATGTGAACGGGTGGTTTTTATACCTGCCCGTGCCCACCCACGAGCCCGTGCCCGCTGGCAGCGCAGCTCCGGTTGCCAAAAACGGAGCCGGTGCAGCACATTCTGCAGCTGAACTAGGGGAGCGGAGGGAGCTCCCTTGTCTCAAAAATTAAGTGAAACCGCTAACCTTGTCATATTCCCCGGGCAAACAAAGGCAGAGGCAGCGCGGCTCCGCTCAGCCGTACCACGGGTTAACTGGCATTTCTAATACTTTTCACCTAGCCCGGCTTGACAGACGCCTAACCTTCGCTGGGGAGTGGAGACAGCCTGATGGGCCCTGGCCATACAGGGGGAAAATTTTTGATGCTTCCCACTTATGACATGATTGATTTTCTTTCAGCGGCCCTTCACTTTTGGATGTGGCGAAGGCTGCCTGCCCGAGCCCCCGCACGCCCTGACCTCGACATATGGCCGCTGTGAGGCTGAAAACTGATGACGGCAGAAACCTAAAAAATCAATAGGCCCTGTCAGTCAGTGGGGAGGCGAACGTCTTTTAAAAACCCAATCACGACATGTACTTGCTGCATGGTGCAGATCTACTACACACTTGAGAACACACTGAATTTCCCGGGGTTTTTATTTAATTAATTTTTTTAATTTATTTTTTTTTTTTAACTTTCTGTGTTAACACACAGTTTACCTATTAATTCTTTCACTTTTTATGCAGGAAGAAAGCAAACAAATCATCCTGTTAGGATGGAATCTCCATGATATTAACAAGAAAAAGAAAAAAAAAAAATCCCTGGAAAATCTCTGGGAATAGTATGAAATAAATAAAGAGCACCTTTCCGTTGCCAATAAAAACACTGACATCATTATTTTTGACATTATCTGGAAAGAATTTAGATATAAGGAGTTTTGCAGTCTAAAAACATATGAGCATGAAACTGTTTTAATTTCCTTTGCAGGGGGTGAAGTATTGTTTTGTTTTGATTTAAAAAAAAAAAAACCAACTTTTTTTCTAAAATACGCAAGAAAAAAATTGAATTCACCATTGGTCCTATACATCACATTCTTGTCATCCTCTGTGTGCACTGACAAGAGGAAATTATTAGGCCCACTGAAATCAGCTGGAGATGCTGGTGCTCTGTGAACTGTAGTGGGCTGTTGGTACCCCACAGGACTGGACCAACAACACCCAACTGATCACTTTGCTCTTGCCAGCTCAGGAAACAAAAGCGTTTTATAAGAGAGATAAGCAATATAACGTAGAGTGATTCAGGTTCTGTATCTTACCCCAAAACAGTCTTCTAGAACTCTGGTGAAAAGTAAACAAAGTCCAACCGCAATTAGAAAAATAACTATGTTACTGGGGGATAGAACCTGTTATACTTCATTGCCTCCCATCAAGAGTGCAAATCCCAAAGAAGTAATGCCTCCGAGTGATTTACCTAACCTCGCTGAAATTTTAAAGGGATAAGCATTATTTGAAAACTATGTTCTCATGCAGAAAAAAAAAAAAAAAAAAAAGAAAAACTGAAGGGAGATGTTGGCTGAGAAATTGATGCATTACCAAGATGCATTTTAGAAATCCACCAAAAGTAAGGAAGATTTTAAAAAAATAATCAACACAAATAAACAAAATCTAATGCTGAATTCCCAAACTAAGACCAATTAAAGCTTTCTTTATGACTGCAAACCTGACAAGCTTACAATTTCACCCTGTTGCAGTGGTGTGTGTGTGTGTTTTAATGTAATATTAATGAGCCAGGATGGAGGGTCATAAAAAGTGATAGGTTTTTGCGATGGTAAATTATAAATCGGTATTGATTTTTCCCGGCACTAATGCAGCCAGCTTATTGTAAGACACCACAGGCAAAGTGCACTTTATCAGATTAGACTGGAGCCTGGTATCAAATATACATGAGAAAAAGGATGCATTTGTGACTTGGACTAGACTTTTTTTTTTTTTAATGATACATGAAATTTTTAAGGAAAAAGTCTCAGAATATTAAGAAATTAAATACCATTTTAAAAGATCTCAGATGGTAGCAAATAGATACTAATGTCACATTAGGGTAAACTGTTTTTACACTGATGGAATACAGGTTTATATAGGAATATGTACATGAACTAAATCCTGCTGAGATTTAACCATGTGCTTAGTCAGTCCAATTTATGATCATCTCAACTGTTCATGATAAAATAGTTCCTCATTTGCATAACACATCTGAAGAATCAGGCCCTACCTCTGCTTACCACTATATGCAATATCAAGTCACATGTATATACATCTACCCAGTGAGTACTGATTCTGTGTGTGTTACTTTTTACATCCTACACTGCTCTAAAGAAGGGGTTTTACAGAAAGAAGTTGTTTGTTTCCTCCCCCCCCCCCATACATACCATCCTGGCATGCCAGCCAAGACTATGAAAGAGCTTTTCCTTGTAGTAATTTTATTGCTTAAATGCTGTGAAGCTTTTCTTTCCCTTTCATCTCAAAATGCATTGGGAGTTGGCCGCGCAGTAAAACTGGGCGTTATTTTTAAAATCAGCTCTGCTTTTCATCTCCTGACCTTTCTGCAGCCGGGATTTCCTCATTAAAACATTTCAGTGACATGGATAATTGACAAAAAAATTAAGAGGGAGAAAGAGCAAGCAACAACAATGAGAAGGACCACCGTTACTTTCTGCAAAGTTGCCCTGGGTGGGCAGCAAACCAGCACCCCTTTGGCTTCACCCGAGAGGGGAGGGGAAAGGTAGCACAGCAGCTCGGGCCGGGGGACCCTGCCACCCCTCGGAAACCCTTCGCAAATCCTTCCTCATGCTCCAGGCTCTTCTGCTGCCAACAGCCCCCCTCTCATCCCAAACACCCCACCGCCCCCCCCCGGGGCAGTGCTGGCCCCCAGCTCCTGCTACCACGCTGGCCCCAGCAGCCAGGGTGTAAAACTCACTATTTTTTCCCCAAAACCAAATGTTTATTGACAGTTTGTCAGCAAACAGCCCCTGGGCAGGCTGTCTGCAAAGGCATGGGCTGAAGTGCACTGAAGTAACAGGGTGGGGGGTAGTGGGGTGGGGAGGGCGCCGGGGTGTGCTTGGGGAGTATTTTCGGCAGGGAGAGAGGCCTGGGGTCAGGGAGATGGGGATGCCCAGCAGCATCTAAACAAACCCCTTGGAAGGTTTGAATGAAGGAGCATAGAAGACGGCCCTTCACGTTTCACACAAAGGTGCAGGGGGCTGAGGAACCCCCGCGCTGGGCACCGAGGAGGGATCCCACAGCCAGCAGTGGTGAGCACAGGGAGGGCGAGTGCTCCCGCTGCCCTCATCCCTGTGCCACCACCCCCCTGCCGGAGCACCAGTTCGCACCTTTTAGCCGCTTGGCACTGTGCCCTCAAAACGTTTCTGAAACTATTTACCTTCCTGTGTCTCAATTTTAGTTTTCTCTTAAGCAGACTAAGAAAGAGATGAGAAACTGGGAGAGGAGAGGGATGCTGCTTTTTCTTTCTAATAGATGCGTTCGAATACCCACGAACAACACAGAACATCAAGGCCTCATTGCAGGAAACTCAGCCAGCCCCGATTTCTGCGCCCAGTCACACCAGCTACCACAGGCTTCGGCTTCCCAAAGCCGACCCTGGGAAGCACAGCCCCCCAACACTAAGGATCGAGCCCACAGCGAGTTGCAGGTTCTTATAAAAATACTTATGATTAAACCAACAAAGAAAGGCAAACAGTCCCATTAGCAGATTGCCAGCAATACTGCTTGTCTTGCAGCGATGCATTATATCACAGGATAAAAATTTGAAGCCTGATGTTAACAATCCTTTCTCAGACAAAATTGCTATAAACTTCAATGGAAATTTTGTCACTCTCAGGACCAACTAGGCTTTTGCGTTGCAACTCTTCGTACGCTGAAAGTAATAAGAGGAAACTCTTCTTTTTGACAAGACCTCATCAGGTAAAACCTAATAAAGCTAAAAAGGAAATTAGAAAAATGGAAGGTTATTCCCAGAGCAGTCTGATCCTGCCTCGGCTAAAGCCAGGACTGGAGACACCTTTAGTCTGAACGAGCCGGATTCCCACTGGCACATCCACCCAGCCACCAGCCACGTAATTCAGCATCGCACCACAGGCACGAGCCGAGGACGTGACAACGCCAGGGACACTTCACGCAGGTCCCGCCAGACTCAACGGGACGAGAACACAGAGCATCAAAATCGGGTCCAGGGAAAGCAAAGACCCCTCTGCTACCTCAGTGCAAACTCACTGCGCTCCCAATCGAAGCAGCACTTTTAAAGTTATTGCTATAAATGTTATTAAAGTGAAACAAGCCATTTTTTAAAATGTATGCTAATTCCACTTTATTAGTGATGCCAAAGTCCTCATTTACATTTTTCATAAAAATTACTCAGAGGTTTTTGCTGCTTTAGGGATAAAACTAATAAACAAATACATAAATTAGTATATTTTAATTAAATGTTATCCCATTTACAAAGTAGTATTGTCTAAAACAAACAAACAAAAAAACAAGGAAAAAGAAAATCTAAAAAAGCACCTCTAACTTGAAAAATTGTGTTGTATTAAAATATTAGAACTCATTAAAAACTAATTTAAAAATCACTTTACCTAACAATCGTAAAAATTTTGAATTCTGTATTCCAATATGTGTTATTCGTTTTGGTACAGGAGATTACCACTGCAACATGCATTACTATTAGAATATACATATGTTAGAGGCATCATAATGCCCCCAGATTCTGCTAGCAAATAACAAAGTCAAGTACTACCTGCAAACGTATCACCATTTCCATTTTAAATACTGTATGATTTCTACTCTGTAACATCACAGACCGTACACAGCATACACAGACCCACAGTGGCACACGTGTTAATTTGCTTTTAGGTCCATCTATCACATCTGAACATGTTAAAAATACCTATGTATTTTGGGATGGGATATTGCATGCCATTATTACTTCAAAATTATGCTCAGAGTACAATAAAAGGGACAGTTTAAGCATTAAGGTGTGGCTGGAGCTGCAGGGGGAAGTCCAACAGGCAGAAAACAATCACATCTTAATTTAACATTTTAAAGTAGTCTGCAGAAAGAGCTTGAGTATTAAAAAAAATAATCAAATATGCATTAGAAAATATCCACCTCATTAGAAGGTTTTCCGTAACCCTGCTTTCCCTCAGAAGGGACAAATAGACCTAGACGCTGCATTTTCATTACTCTCTATCCTCTGTTGTCATTTTTTCTAAATGTAAGAATATTGCTTTTCAAGGCAGGCATGTAAATGAAACAAGCACTCTATTTGGCATTTTCACTGAAAAAGCTTTGTCTCCTACTTGGTTATGTTTCCTGGAAATTAAAAGATTAAGAAGAAAAAAAAAAAAAAAAAAAAAAAAAGGAGAGAGAGAACTAAAAGGAAACATGAGGAGGTTTTGAGTACATAAATGCACTTTCTGAAAAGGTACATTCATTTATCGGCCTTCCTGAAAGTGTAATTGACTGCATATTCCTATTAAAAGTACCCTACACTATAACCTAAGCCGCTCAGAGGCCGTATCTTCAGGTATCTGTTTCCAGCATCAGTGAGCGATAGCGATTGCACAGTGATGGGGAGCAACAGGACAAAGGTAAAGTAATTAAGCAGCAAGCTTGAAGACTACCCACCTTCAGTGCTCTTTGAAGGCACATTTAATTATCGTGGGGATGCAACAACACGGAACAGCACGTGCCATTCAGAAAAATGGATCACAGTGCATGGGTGGAAGGAGCGAGACTCCCCACCAAGATTAATAATCTCTTTGGATGACCCAAAGGAAGCATATGTACAGAGACGTATTTCATTTGTGGGGAGAAACCTCAGGTCATACAAATATGGGGGGGGGGGGGGGGCTGTTTCCATTGAATTTACAGGTTTCTTATCTGCCCCAAAAGAGGAATTTCCTGCAGCTTAAACTCCCTGAATCCTCCCGTACTAGAGAACGTCAGATATTCTTGTGGGGGGAATTTGGGTTTCTGGTGGTACAACCAACAAGTGAAAACCTCTATGTCCAGTTCCCTGCCACACAGTAATCAATAAAAGACAAGCAAAAAAGCTCTCTCCTGAACTTGCCCAGGCACTTCAAAGGCTTTAAAAATATTTTCAAAGTGTTCTTTTTTAACTGGTAAGGCTCATAAGCCACTGTAAGATTAGTCTTAATACAGAGAAGTGACTCATCTCCAGCGACATCAGAGTGCCCAGTGTCCTCTCTCACTTTACAGTCAGCCTTATCACCCCCTGCCTCACCCCAAGTCTTCCCCATAAATATTTAAACAAGAAGCAAAGTGATACATTATAGATATCATATTCAAAACCACCTAAGTGAGTTGCTTCAATCCAAGGTACACAAAGATATTTAGGTACCTCAATTTCAGTTTTGATGCTTAACTTTCCTTTCAAAGAAATGGAAAAGCAGGCTCCTACAGACCATCCAAGATCCTCACGTTTTCGCTCACCTGGCACTAGGTTACTCAATAACACGCTGTTCAGCATCCTAGCCATCATCTCTGGAGCTGTGAACAGATGGACTAGCAACATCAACTCGGCAGAGGAGGTGTAGCTGCCTGGTAAAGCAGTGCTGGAAGATGCATAGAGAAGCTCAGCCCCAAACATCTGATGCTACTAAAAGCCTGCCCCTGTGGTACTGACTCCTGAATTTCCTCTCCCCAAATGCAGTGCAGCTGGATCAGCAGCCGCACAGCTGTCTGGCATCAGAAATTACCCCCCACAGCCCTTCAGGGTGGAAATCCTGGATCACGGCTCAACACTGCTCCTAACAGTTTTATGTGGAGGAGCTCCCAGGGGATGCACTGCTTCTCACAGCAGTTACTCTGAGGTGGCCAGGTCCCCCCCAAGCCTTGTGAAGCTTATAATAAGAGTGAGGATTACCAGATTCTTCATGGTAATTATGAGTTATCCCCCATTTTGTGCACGGATTTCACACTGGCAATCCCCCTTTCCTCTGCCTCTGTCCACATGGCAGGGCTTTGGGGTCATTATCAGAGACAAGGCAAGGCAAGAAAAAGGAAACGGGTCTGTCTCTGCCGTTGCCACCAACATGTCCACTTTGTCACAAACTTCCTGAACACAGACCAAATGCTTGAAGCTAGACATCCAAACCAACAGCCTGCTTTTCCCAGGTACAGCTCTGCTTAATTACAAGTAGAAGATTCCCAAATAGTCTTATGTGACTGATGTCACTATAGTGCTACAGCACCACCAACCCCTTTGTTAACAAGTGTTGTACCACCTCCAGCATCCCCAGCAGACACTAATATGAGAGATTTCATCTCTCTCCTTGCTGATGCTCCACAAGCTAACCAAAACACAACCTTTATATTCACCAAAACCCCCTCTGTTGCATGATAAAGAGAAGTTGCAAAGCCTTGTGAGTAACTATGAATGATAAGAACACTGAGCAGGCAACCTGCGTGGGAGTTTCAGCAGAAAGTCTCCTTCCTTCTGCTCACACCCCATTGACTTCAATGGGATCATTTGTGCACTGGGTGCTTGCTAGAGCACTGTGTTCAGTTGTGCTTGTCATCAGCCCCAGACACCAAATCTCAGTGGCAAGGGCTGGCATTGAACCTGGGAAAATGGAGGATTAAACCGTTCCTTCCATCTCAAGCCCATGTATGTAATACTGAGCTTTAAAAAAAAAAATAGCCTTAAGCTTTCTGGACTACCCATCAAAGCTGCAGGCTACCTCAGCAGAGTCCAATGTCCTTACATCCTTCTGACTCTAAAACCAAGACACAAGACACACAGCAAAATGTAAACAGGCAGACACTCCAGCACAGGGAGCATTTCTCTTGCCATCGGTACGGTGCTGATTTCGTAATCAGTCTGGAAGTTTTATTTTTAACTGCTGTACCAAGGTTTTACAGAGACACGATTGTTCTTTTGAAACCTTGCTAATAGGGCTGATCAGTAATACTATAACTATATACAGAGCAGAAAAGCACAGCATAATGAAACTGCACTATGAGAAAGTATGAACGAAATATTCTTTCTATAAAAAGCATTTTTAATAAAACATGCAATGACTCCAGAAACTGCTCATCATATCCAGATGAAAAGGCCGGTTCTGCAGTCGGTGGGTGCTCAAAACCTCCCCACCTCCTCTGGGCCCTCACAGTGCTATTATTCCCCTTTGAGAGAGTGCATCTGGAAGATGGGGATTTTTCCAAGCTACTTTCATGTTGACCACGCACTTTAAAGCACTCAGAGCCTGTTCCAAGAAACGAAGTGAGTAGAGATACTCCTTCAATGACTCTTAGGTCAATGTGGTATACTACAGACGCATTTAGGTATTCTATGCACATTGCCCTGGTTTATAAATTTGGTATCAGGATCAGAAATTCAACTGTGGGTCCCCAAAATTTGCATACATCCCCTGCAAACTGTCATTTCTCTAAGCAAACTACCTAAACGCTTATTTACAAAAGCAGTTATCAATATAGCATGCACACAAAGATTACAGCCAACAAGTGAACACAGATTTTTATGGTGTGCAATCATTTGAGAGAAGTCCATAGTTTCTCCTTCCTAGAAGTTTGTTGTTGAGGACCCACTTAAAAACTGAGATTATTTTTAAGTGCTAGTCCTTAGAACACATAGAAAAAGCCAATTCTGCATGACAGGGTTCTCTGCTGTAAGCAAATTTAATAGCACGGACTGGTTGGTCAAAAGGCGTCAAACAGGCCGTTTTGTCCAGTCTCTGGCTTTTTGGAGTGACAGCTGAGAACGATCTACATGAATCACACTTCCCAATTAACTCTAGGGAGCAAGAAAAAAGCTAAAGGAGCCCATCAACATACTGACCAAGCTCCAGAGGTGTTTGCAAGTGATAGCGTGCTGTTCTTTCTGAGCCAAAAGATTTGCACTTGGTTCCCTACGAGTAATTTTGCCCCATGAACTTTGTAAACGTCCTACAATTTGATCTTCAAATCTTTCTAAGCATTTAAGAAACTTTCATATGGCTCAGCTCCTATTCCTGTACTATTTTAACAACTTAGACCATATCTGTATTTTTTTCTTGTTACCATTGTCTAGAGTTACCTGAACACAATAGTCTTTGCTGCCAATTCAACATTTCTTAGGAGTTTAAAATGCATAAAAAGTTTAGAAGTATTTTTTTAAAGGTTGAAAACTATTAAAACACTTTGCAGACAGACTGGACAACTTAAATCCTTTGCTAGATTTGGCATATCTTTCTAGGTACTCCTCTGAGCCTCCCCACTGTGCCATGCAAGCACTTCACAGCAATTAGTGGATTTTAACCTCACAACAGTGAGGTGGAGGCACAAAACAGATTAAATGACTTGCCCATATCCATGCCAGGAGCCTGTGGCAGAGCAGTGAGTCACAGGCAGGACAGTCAGATTCACTGTGCTGTGCCCTATCCATAAAAGCCAAGTTTCTTGTCACAGAATGAAGATATTTTTTTCCTTTCCAATTTATATGGGGAGGGGTCAAGAAAGAAATCTTATTATTTAGCACAATTGTAAAAGGACACAGTCAGTGACCCCAAAAGCTCTTTTATTTTTTTTAAGTCAGTACATTTTAAGTCTGTATTTATATATAGAAGAAGCCATCACAGATATAATCCATTTAAAAAACACCCTGTGTTTGCTGCTGCTGTCTTTCAAAAGGGGGAAGAGAAGAAACAGACAGAATTGTTTTGTTGTCAAGAAAAATACATCTAGCATAAAATGTTAAGGTTGCCAAGAGATGACAGTATTTGGCAGCATCCTAAAATGTTTGTCATTTTAAAAGTATTTATGCTAAGGCAGAAAATAAACTATCCAACATTTTAGTCACTTTAAGTGATTAAAACAAGTCATTATAATTTTAGTTTAAAATACTCGTGGATAAAATTTTCCCTTACCTAACTAGCTAGTTTTCCTTCCTCACAGAAAGAAACTGTGTGCAGTTTTTTGCTCTTAAAGTTTGTGTCTTAGCTCTGAGAGCTCTTGCGTGATGTAGGTAAAACAAAATGTGGTAGACTTCGAATATCATTTTCATTTTCATTGGAAACATTTTCAATTACTACACTGCTGAACAGAAACAACTGGGAAAAAAAGGCTAGGAAAATTTTAAATGCTCACCAAAAATGCAAGAACTTCTCCTTACGAAAATATGAGTCGGTGCATTTAGTTGTCTAGGTTTATATTTTAACATGAATTTGGCAAATTTTCCTGATAGCAACTTGCCTGACTTCTATTTATTGTACCGTGTTCAGAGTATTTACAAATGCACATTTCTCATGAAGTTGGAAGTAAATTTGGATCTATTTTTTCATTTTATAAAGACATTGATGTGTTTTTTCTGACATGCCTCATGAACTCAGTCAATCACAAGTCTGTCTTAATGGAAACCACATGTCTGCCCAGAACTGTGTAATTACAATGCTAGGATTCTTGGCACTGCCAGGAAAAGGGGCATTGTCAAACCAATTAGAGTTTATTTATTTACATACCATTTCTGGATGAGAATGTTCTTTCTTTTATGCTGATGCTGAGAAAATATATATTTCATGGAGTAGCTGTAATTTTTGCTAGATACTGTTACATTTTGTAGCAATTACATCTCTAGTTTTCAGTTACTTTCCACGTAAGGAAACTTTCCTTTAAACGAAACAGCTGGGAATAGCATCATGAATTTTATCAGCCCAGTTTTCATTTGTTTCAGATGATGAAGGAGATGTGAGGGCGGCTGTTTCCCCGAGCTCTACAGAGTCAGTATTTCCACCCACTTCCACCCCACTATGAGCTTTTCATTGTACAAGATGCCTTATTTGTACATTCATCCTCCTGCAGCATTACCCTTTCTGCACCCCTGCAAACCAGTACCTGCAGCCAGCCCTGGTAAAGCAGCACAGCATGCCGCAGAAGAAAGAAGGAGCAAGGCTCCAGAAGGCGATCAGCAATGCTGTTCTAAGGTAGATCCCTCTGGAACAACATTAAAAAGCAAGTTACGTGTCTCAGGAAAGCCAAATACCACGCAGCTTTGCACTGGGTCCTCCACTGAACCATGCGTGCTGCTGCTGGAAGGTTACAAGCAACCAGAGGAGGCTGTGTGGTGGGAAATGTGTGCCAGGGACACCAAAAAATGGCCAGAGCCTGAATGCTATTGTACCATGTCTCCCACAGAGCACCCTGCACACCATAACCTCCTGAAGTTCCCTCTGGTCTTTCACAAACACCCTTCACTGATTCAGACCTTCTCCCATGGGCCATCGGAGGCTGCTAAATGGAAAAGAGGGAGGCTGCTAAATGGAAAAGAGAGCCTTTCTGACTAGGACTGGGCTTATCCTGAACAGGAGTACAGCTGCAGCACAAGCACAGAAGGGGGAGAGGCTGCAGAAGTACTGATTATTTATGGGAATAAAAACAGGAGTAAAGGGACAAGTTTAAACTGTAAGTTTGCTGGACATCTCTCCCTTCTTCGCATTGTTCCTGTCTGTTTGAGATGGATCATGTGCTTTTCTGGCTACCTCCTTTCCAGGTCTCCATTCCTGCAGTGCCTGGACACCCAGCTGCCCCTAATGTCCCCAGCCTTGAATCCCACCCTGGGGAGCAGCGGGGGGTGTAAAGGGACATGCCCAGGACCCAGCGGGATGGCTGTGGCAGAGGAGGGGGGTTAAACCCAGCCCGCATAAGAGCCAGACAGGGTTGTGCCAGGCTGATTTTCAGGGCTGACCCACAGGAGCCCTCTGAGGCTCTTCCTAACACAGAGCCAGCCCTTTCTGTATTTACACAAATCTGCTGTGTGCCATGGTCCTAAACAGCAGCTCGATGTCAGCCGGCCGAGATGATCCCCTCCCGTGGCAGAGGATATCGGAGTCTGCCGTGTGAGACCAGAAGGTATTTAATAACAGAGAGATGTTGGGCTAAAACCCTCCCATCTGGACCAAGCCAGTCCCTGCCGGAATGCTCTCTGGTCACTGGAGGCACCTCCTACCCCGAGGTTGTGTTATGCCCTTCCACTGAAAACGCAGAGGAAGGGAAACAGCTGTAAAAATCTCCTATTTAAAGCTCCTGAAGCTTCAGAGCCTTCTATGAAATCCCTTGTATGGGATTCTTTCTTTTTTTTAATTTGTTTTTAATTGCTGCTCCAACCTTTCATGACTTCCTCATCTTTGGAAAGTTCCAAAGCATTAAAAGGAAACATTAAGTTCTGACGCCCTCCGACATTATTTTTTAGTTTAATCATTTTTCCCCATTTTCCTCCTCTTTCTCTGTACCGAATGAGGGTGGGAAAGAGACAATTAAGGGAAACTCAAAACTCTCAGATGTTTCAAATATGAAAAAGATTAATAAAAGTTTTCCCACACATCGGCAGAGAAGTAGGAAAAACTGTTTTCTTATGAAATTCTCACAGCTGAAATGAGCAAAACATTCCTGGGTTTTGTATTCACCACTCCCCCATTTTTTGAGCCAGAACTCTCTGTTTTATCTTGTGTTCATGCTTGTGTGAATGTCTGTGAGAGATAGAGCCCTGCCCTGATGATCTTACAGTTTATAGTGACCAGACAGATGTGGGGTGAGGGCTGAAACGGCAGCACAGAGAGGGGAAATGACTTGCCCAAGGTCGTGCAGCGGGGCAGTGACTCAAGCGATTTCCAATAACACAGTCGTTTCTGCAAAGGCATTAAAGAAATGGTGCTTGATTCACTGCCCCACACTGCTGCTGCGGAGAATAACACGGTCCCAGCAGCTACAGAGTTGTTACACAGCGCTGGGTCAGGCCAAGCGCTTAAGCAAAAGCTGGCGCCCGTTCAGCTTGGAGGGGAGGAGAGGGGGAATGGAGACGTGTTTGAAACTGCAGATCCTGAATATGAGAGGGAGACTCCTGAGATAGGCATTTATGTGGCTATTTTAAGAAGTAATGAAGGTAACCTCTCTCTTCCAGAAAAAGCAAGTGAGGATGAAGATGAGATGACAGGTTGGGCACTGGACAAAATACTCTTTTTTCTGTTATGTCACAGTTTTTATATCCACTGCAGTCCAGATCCCGTGACATCTAGCTCAGCTTTGGGTATTCAGATCCCTCCATCCTCCGTAAATCGGGTGGCCCGTTATCCTGGCCAGGCAGCAAAGCAGGGCAGAACACCTCTTGGTACCACAGCCCTGTCCCGGGCACACAGACGGTTGGCAGGAGGGGGAACCTGGCAGCTTCTCCTCGCTGCAAGCAAACAGCCCAGAAAGAAAAGCAAAGCAAGAAAAAGGCGCCCACAGGGAGGATTTTCTGCCTTCGCCAAGCAGGGGACTCCAGGGAGAGACCGGATTATAATCCAAGTTATGTTTTCATCTCTGCGCTACTGGCCAGGTGCTGCAGCCCTTGGTTGAGCTGTCTCTACTGAAGCAGGTTCACCATCTCTTCACCAGGACATAGGAAGAACCCTGCCACCTTGCAAAGCAAACCCGTGACAACGATGCGGTAGCGCCTGGATCTCAGTGCTCATTTCAAATTGCAAAGCACAGGAGCAACTTTCCACATGCAATTTCTGATTCTGCTTTCTATTCCTGTTGAGCTGCAGGCAGAGTCTTGCCAGTGAAAAGTGCTATAAACAGCCCTGGCCTAGCTGAAAAAAGCAATATGCCGTCAGTCTGACATCTACCTCGCTTTTCCGCTCATTGTCAGCACTTTGATTGATGGTGTTGTTCATTAATGTGGGACGATTGTCAGCTTTTCCTGAATAAATATAAAAAGAAACAAAGAAATCCCCACCCTTTTCAAGCCAGAGTGAATTATTTCCTATTTTCCTTTGCTGAATTCAGGCATGTAACAGTACACTGCCCTCAAAATATACTGGAGCTTTAACCACAAAGTAGGAAATTGGACTTTGGATAGAGGAACCAAAACTTTACTTAAGTAGTAGGTACAGTAATTAAATTTTACTATTATTTATTTTCCAAAAGAAAAAAAACCCAGTGGTATGCCCTAAAGGCTTCTGCTTTAATACAGTACTTCAATTTTGTGCAAAAAGCTAAAAGAAATCTATTTGGTGAAGACTAAAATGACATGTGAAAAGCAGAGGCAATCACAAGCACCACGAAAGATAGGCAGAGATTCAATTTAGTACAAGGCTGCATCTTAATTCACACTGGGGAGAAGAGGGAAAAAAGGAGACATGAAAATTCACATACATTTAAAGTATTTAAACAACAAGTAAGCTCTGTTGGGCCCTCAGCACCCCCAAAATAATACTCATGATATCTTGTTTGCTCAGGAATCTTTGAGGTTTTGTGGAGTGGGACATCCTCACTGTCTTGTCTGTATTCTCATACACCATCCATTAGAAGAGAGGGAGACGCCATAAAACCCATCCTAAACTCTGTCTTAACATCTGCCATTTCCACCATCCGTTTCACCCCTGTGAGTTTTCCTTGCGCTGGCACCCTCAGCTATCTGCTTGACGGAGTCTTTCTAATCAGGTCATTGCTTTTGTCGTTAGCAATAGGGTCATTGCTCAACATCTTTTTCAAATTGTGCATTGCATCAGTGTGTACGAAACACAACAACAACGACGACGATTACAAAATTGTAACTGGGTGTGGGGGTGAAAAAGGGGAGAGGAATGCAAATGGGTGACCAATGATGAATTCAACAAATTATGCTTTGGCACACATTTGCTTTAGAAACAACATGCTAACAATAATAATATGCTCCGCAAGTGCTACATTTCTAAAGTTGAATGGCAAATTATTTTGAATACCTCTGTAAAGAACAGGAAACTGAGAACTGTGGAAAAACTGGCATTACGCCACTGATTGAAGATTCAATCTGACTGTAATAGAAGGTGATTATTGGGGACTAGCAGGCAGATGATGGATGATTTCCTCCTAAAATGACAGCTCTGCTGTGTATCAGCAATCCTCATACAGCACAAATGTACAGGTCGGCTTTTGTGGCTTTTTAATTCTTACCATTGTGGGAAATGGATTTCAAACCTGTGGCGAGCTATTTCAGGCTGGCAGGGCACATTTGGATTGTTCCTGTCTTTCTCTTCCCCCCCTTCTCTCTTTTCTTTTCTTTTTTTTTTCTTTTTTTTTCTTCCCCCTTTCTGCAAACCTAGCAAAAGATGCTCACTGAAGTTTCCCAGCCATTTAGCTCCGGCAGCCGGGGAACAAAGCAGAATCGTGCCATCCTTGCTCCGGCAAGCCCCCAGCTCCGACCTGGTGGGAGCACACCAGGAGGGCAGAGCCGGCTCACCGAGACTCGTGGCAGCCTTCCCTCCACACCACTGCCCCCACTCCAGGGTAGCCTGAAAATTAAAATACCCCAAAAGTATGTAATACCTTGTTTATCTTCCACCCGTATCCGCTTTGGTGAAAAACACACACACAAAGATAATTCATGCACTAGAATCTGATACCCTGCCCAGTATTTTGTTTCAAAAATACTCATTAGGGTTTCCTAGACAGTACGGGCAACCCACCAGCGTGGCTGGGGACCAGTACGGCTGCAACACCAGCACACCTTCGGTCTTTCACTTCAGAAAAAAGGCAATCCAGAAACTCTAACAGGGTTAGAACAAAATATGTTTTAAGTTCCTTGCATAAAGCTATAAACCCTGTCCAACCCTTTGTTTTAAAAGACAAGCTAATCAATAACCCCATCTTTTATTGCTGTGCCCCTCCACGTACTCCCGTTAATGATCATGCAGCAAATTTAGTACATCGTGAAATTATACAAAGCAGTTCTAGGAAAGGCTGCCTTCGAGAAGGAAAAAGTGCCATCCAACGAAACCCAGGCCTTCTGTCCCACGTCACAGTGGCCTGGTGTCTAACGACGCCCTGGCTCCCTGCTCCTCACCCTAAATTAGTATGGACATATGTCCTGGTGTCTGTCAAGACCCAGTCCTGACACTCTGCCAGTCCTGCACAAAAGGACGAGGTAATCCACAAGAGCAGTAAATTTATCAATCAAATCCTGTAAGTGTCCCTCGCTGATAACACCAGCCCTTTTTTGAATTTAACGAGAAAGTGTGATCCAGCTCGGTGGGACGTCACGGGCATGTTCCGCCTACAAAAACGCCGTTGTCAATATTCCACAATGTGCTTGCCATTCCCCTGTCTGCAGTCAGCTGGGTGCTGGACTGTCCTTATCCACTTGCTTTTTAAAATGGGGGGGTTCTACACCAAAGACCAAACCCCTCCCCCCAAAACAACGACATACAGCTGGTTAATACTAAGCCTTTTCTTCAAGTAATAAAAAAATAATCCTATTTTCGCCTTTATGTAGGTCTCAGCAATGGGCAGGTAATTAATTGTTAATTTCATATATGTGTGCAATCTGCATCTTTTTTTTTTTTCTTTATAAATGCAATTAGGGATGATGGAATAAAACAAGTAGCCCAAAGATGATGCATAACAACCGCGAATTAAAAATGACGTGGTTTTGCTTCTCTTGGATCACAGGTTGCAGCCACTAACTTTTGCAACAAAACAAAAAATATGTTCTGCTGCTGTTGGGAATCACTGTGTTGTTGCACAAAATGATATCCCAATAGAGTAGTAGCGAGTGTTTATAGTAAAGTAGAGCAAACCATTATCAGTATGCAATGTCAATTTAAATTTTACTGGAACAGAAACCTTTTGACCCCTTCCAAACTTGATCCATTACTAGGTTTATACATGAAAGCTTAGGAGAGAATTAAATTAGAAGGAACATTGCAAGAGAACTGTATTTGCATCTATTGCACTTAAGACTGGAGATTAGTTGACCTTTGGAAAAGGGGATTAAAGCAGTTTCACCATCAAGACAAGACAATCTGTGTTCTTAAGGCAATCAGATTGGGAAGGGTAACAACCTCTGAAAGATGAATTGAACTGAGGAAGAATCCATGCTAATTTGCATGGTTTACGTGTCATTTACAAATGAATTTTGCAGTGATTTCTGCAAAAGGAATTGTACAGTATTTGAATTATTCCATGAGTCCTTCACTGCTGGCATGTAAATGTGGAAACTGTGTCCGTTTTTACAATCTAATTTTACAATAGATTAACCTCAGAAAGGGTATCAGTAGATAGTAAAGATGCTGTCCGGGGCACACGCCTGGAACAGCAAAATGCAGTCACAAGGAAGTTTCTTCCTTTTCCATAGAGAAAAATGTCAAGAACAATAATCACCAAACCCCAGTGTCGCAGAAGTGCCTGCTCCAAGATAATCCAGGGCCAGGGAACAAATAACACCCAGACTGGAAGAGGGCCTAATACGGGGCATTAAATGAGGCTTTTCACGCTGGCAGCAAGCATATCTTGAAAAATATATGAAGCTGTACACATTTGCTGACAACGTGGTCCTTAGTGAGTGATGGAGCAGAATTAAAGAAAAAAAAAAAAAGAAAAAGGTGAAATGATGTTCTCTATTAAGTGTCATTAGCACTGTGGTTATACAGAGGGAAAGTCTGTTCTTTCCCCAGGTCAGGAAGATACCTGTTAGCTTTATTAGCTATGCCATGAGATTTCACAGGAGAGCTCATCAATTAAAGCATAATCACATTCTCACTGAAAATTAATGACCAAAAAATATCATCCAAGTTGGGCTCTTCCTTACTTTCTGATAACCAGGAAAAAGGAGCAGTAAATGCAGATTTCTTAGAACCTTTGTGTATCTCTGCAAAGTTACAGTTCTTCAGCTTTCAGTGCCATGGAAAAGCCTCTGCAAATGCCATAGGACTGATATCATTTTGTATCAACTGTATTTTAGGTTTTGGAGTGTAATAGGCTCTGAAATGATCAGTGTCAATACAGTTCCCAGGCAATCATAAGAACCAAGCAATGAGGCTGCTAAATAGGATCCTATCAATGCAATAAACTGACGTTGCCCTCATCATCACACAAATCAAAAAAGAACAGGGGTAAAGAGCAAGAGACATGCAGATCTCTTGGGAATCTTTGCTAAAATAAAATATCCCCATTTTCAGATATAAAGACACACACAAGCAAGCATGCTTAGGAAGCCATTTCCCAGCATAAAGCTATCCGTCAGCAGGCTTTTAAGAAAGGTGACAGAAAATTTCATGCTGATTTTTTATAATTTACAGGAGTATTTTGCATTGTCTTATACACAGATTGCCTGTTCCATGCCCATAGTTACAACACCTCAAAAATAACATCAGTAATCCCGATGACAATACAACTTGCAACTTTGCATCATGGAAAGCACACGTTCCGTCTCTGGAATTTGGTAGCTTTCTCTGAGGAGGAGAGCAGAATGTATTAGGACTATCCATCTTCTGCACATCTCGAAGCAAGATATGGGTCAGAAAAGCATTTGTTAAATGTATTTTTCCCCCTGAATGACCAAATGGCCATTGCATTGACACCCAAGGGAGTACCTAAACCAAAAAAAGCAGGAGTATAAAAGGAAACACTCCTGCCTTAAAGAGGAAAATACACATAAATGACAAAAAAATAAATCTCAGTTTTAACAACAAAAAAGTAGTGTACATCATTAAATTAAGGATGCTGGGGACATGCCAACTTAGAAGGTAACGTTCCTATGCAAGCTGGACACAGATGGGACTCAAGTATTTCAGGTTTGTTTATACTTTTAACCACAGCAGTCCTGGTTTGTAAGAAGAAAACTATCTGAGACACGAGTCACTTCGCTGTGCGCCTCTGCAAAGGGCTGAAGCACAGAGATGCAGATCTGGCCATGAGACCCATCTTCTCTGGAAAGAAGCTGGAATTGTCTCACTCCAGGACATCACCCTGGGCAGAGGGACAAATGCAAGGACAGGTTTCCAGGTGCTCAGGCATGACAGCTACCTCAAGCCTTCAGCAATTCTCAATCCTATCAGTCCCCCACCTTTTCAGAAGACCTTGGCACCCAAAATGCTGCGTTTTTTGTGGGAAAACCTGGGGGCAACCACCTGAAGCCTAGCAGAAAAACTAGAGCAGGAACTGGCTGACATCTCCAGAGTCATGAGTCAGATTCCATCTCACGTCTCATCTGCTGTCCTCTTCCAGCAAAGATTCAATCATTGAAACATTCTTCAGTGAGGGCACAGGCATCAGATTTAAGGAAAAAGTACATCCTATAATGCACAAACCACTCCAAAACCACCACTTCTTCTCTTAAAATGACTCCCGTCTTTTTAAAGTGAAATTATTCAGTGCCCCTAACTTCACTCTCAGAAAATTTTAATAGAAAATAGTTAAGAGAAAAATGATAGGGAAAGGTGTTATTTTAGAAACCTAAGAAGTGATGGCTTTCTCAGTCTATTTATGAGATTGTTTTCTGAATGCTCAGAGAATTCACAAAAAGGCGCCAGTTGTACTTTGCAGTACTGGCCCCTACGTAAGTTTTACAGCAGCTACAATCATACGATGAGTCCAGCTCCAGGCCAAATGAACAAATAAATAAAATAAAGATGCACCCCTAGGCTGTGTCTGACTTTTCCCATATAACTATCTCCAGGATGCCACCTCTAAAGAACCTCAACGTTTCTTTTATATTCACCTGCAGAAAGCCCCCTTCCTCTCCCTTGCATTAAAGATTCAGCCTGCTCACAGGGACACACGTAAGGGGTCACACACACACACACGCTCTATTTTATCAGTTACTGATTTACAGCTTGGTAGCACAATGGGCTTAGGCTGACACTTTCAAAGGACCTGGGAACCTCACCCCTTCAGCCTTCTTGGAAAATCACAGTGATGTCCCTCACAATAACAACACACACTTGCTCAGGACCCAAAACCAGTTATTACACTCAGAAAATAGGCTGGGGAAACCAATTAAAAGACCAGTTCAGCATCTAGGTAAAGCAGCAGCAGCAAACCCAGACTCTGTAGGTAGGTTTGAATGTCAGCTTTTTCCCATGGGAAAAAAATCATAAATTTTAAGCACTGCCAACTGCCCCTTGTTTGTGGCTGATAGGTCCCAGCTGAGGGACCGGGAGCTGCTACGGCGACTGTTTGCAATCCTTACGCAGCAATGCTCAAGGAGGGATCTGCAGGGACTGCTGCCGGTTGGGCTGGGGAGCTGTGCATGGGCTGAGAGCCTCAGCTGGTGCTGGACCAGCCACACACCTTGGTCCAGCCTGCCCCCGCTCCTCCTTGCTGCAGCACGTGCCAGATTCATGCAAGCCAAGGCTGATAAAAAAAGATGCTGAGAAGGTATGTGTCTCTGAGGATGGTCAGACAGATGGATGTTGAAAACAAAGCTTCTGTGATCTAGATTCCCCACACCAAGAGGAGCAGGCAACAATTAGAGTTGCTAAACACGAGCTAAAGGGGGACAGTAACCCAGCTTGTATTGCAAAAAAAAGCCATGCCAACTTTCAAATCTGTTTTCCCTCTCTGGCAGCTTATTAATTAAATGCCCTAAATACCAACAAAATCCCTTTTTCCAATATTAATTTGAGACCACCTGGAAGTGCGGGGTGGTCGTTCCCACAACCAAAGTCCTCCATCCCTTTCCCTATCATCTCCTCTTCACCTGGAGCCACAGTACCAGGGCTTGCACCCCCACGCCGCCGCCTGCAGCCTCAGCTGCACCCGAAACCGAGCCCGGGCAGCTGGCTGCACGGCCCCCCCGCACGCTCCGCAAATCCTTGCCAGAGATCCCTACGGCTGCAGTTTGAAGCTAAGCACCTAGGAGATCACTTTCACTCCCAATCTGTCAGCCCATCATTCGGGATCAGCTGTGGCCTTCTTGTTAATTGTTCCCAGCTCTGAGCAAGCGGGGATGGGAAACAGGCCATCGCTGATACATGACTCCCGGCTCTGGAATGCTCTTTTACCATCAGCCCTTCGGAGACGGAGTTTGTTGAGTTTAAGTCTCAGCTATTTGCCTAAGTCTGATTTTGGGGAGAGACAGAGGTTTGGCTGTTGTATTTTACCCGCGGATGGGAGCACATGGGTAGAGAGCTGTCAAAAGTTGTGCTTGTTGTTTTAAATATTGGTGTATAGGAGTGTATTGGGCACATTTACATTAATTTCTGATTGCAAATGAGAAAAAAAAGGGTTGAGCGTTTCTAAAAAGACATGTCTGGATCCACAAGGTAAACTCATGGAAGAACGTTCGGTGCCTGAATTTAAACCCTTACATATTATTCCACTGAACATCTGTTGACCATGAAACTTCAGATAACCAACATTAACATATACAGGCTGTTGATTCAAAAAAATAGATTATTCGCATGGAATCAGTAAAGCCCTTAAAAAACTATTTTTCTGTTTGGTTTCTTTATCCCAGGAACATTTAAAAGGGAAAAAAAAAGAAACTTTCATAAGCAAGAAACATTTTTTAATGTATGAAAAATGAGACTTTTGGATTAGAAGTGGAATTCCACACAGCATTCAAGATTGCATTATCAGTTTTGTGGCACCCTATTAATCTGCTACAATAAAATACGGGGGTTTTTTAAAGGGAAATTGTCTTTCAAGAAAGGAAAAGCAAAAGGTCCAACCTTGATAGTAAAGCTTGTGCTTGCTGAAAGTAACAGGAAGATCCGTGTCATCTGGCCATCTAATTGAAGAAAGATGCTAAACACAGTGCAGAACCGAGTATAATAAACATGATTTCTTTTCTAACTGAGTGTGGAAAGGTTTTATAGACTTTTTTTCCTCCTTTCTGTAGGTGTGTGTATGCCTACGTAGACATATATATCTATTTTTTATAAATATTATTTAGTACTTATATAAAGCTGTCAAAGAGCACTAACAAACCAGCAGGATTCAATTAGCCTGTGCTTTTCAAAAACGGCCTGAAATCACTGAACGCTCCAGCTCCATCCCCACGAATTTTCCCAGCGCATAATTTCACCCTGTGCTTGAGACAGAACATGGCTTTATAAAAGAAAACCTTAAATATTAATGCATGTTTTGCTAAGGAAGTGGAAGTCGAATCAACTTCCTGATACCCTGAGTATCTGATTTCTAAAACGATCTGACGCTGATGGTGCAGCCCCTCCAGATGTGGGGTGAAGCGGTGCAGCGGAAGCCCAGGTTTGCAGCCCACTGCTGCGTCGGACGCAGAGCTCAGCGGACTGCATCCTCTGATAGTATATTTTTGTTAGCTGGCTGCCCGGAAACCCTCCGCTGCTCGATTTGTTTTGTGATCCTGCAAGGGCCTTCCCGGTGCTGATGACAGGCCTGAATTCAAGAGCTTGTTTGCTTTGGTGGGGTTGGGGACCAGCAAATGCCTTGCCATTTCACTTCTCTGCAAGAGAGGTATGGGGGCCTCGTCCTGAAGGATGGAATCTATTTTGAGAGGTTCTAGCTGCAGCCTGTTGTTCGCCACATACCAAAAAAACAATGCCTTTTTGTTACCGAGCCCGCCTTCTTTTATTGCTTTGTTTATTGATGGGTTTGGTGCAGGACTTTTTAGGAACATTTCCTCATACGAGGAGCAAATGTCACAAATACCAAAATATGAGTGAGAGAGAGAGAGAAATCCCAAGAGGACTACTGATTTCATTACCTCCATTTTGGCAAAGAAATTTGAAAGGAAAACTTCTGCATTTTACTTCGTTTTGCCTCCTGCCCTCCTTTCTGTAGACAATAAAGTACTAGGGGAGAAACACAGAAAAAAATGCAAAGACATTTGCTTATTCCATCCCAAAAAACCAAAATCATTTTTAGGACTTGGAGAGCAGAAGAGGTGATGTCCATAAAAAGAAAGCAACAAAATAAAAACTGTCCCTTTGCCCCTTCTCCCAGTTTGGAGCTGAAACGCAGGCAACTGCTACAGGGAACAGCTTGTTTGCTCCAGAGACAATCACCCGTGCAGCAACCTCCTGGCAAATGGGCCCATGTGTCGGACCGAAGACGGGTGCACACTGTCCTTCTTGACTCTTTGCTGAACTGTGCCTTAAATGTCACGTCTTAACTCTTTCTGTGTTTACATTCAATATTACCACATTTCCCACACGTTGCTCACACAAGGCTGAGTTGCGGTTCTGCAAGTATTTTCTCCTGCCTCGGTCGCACAGAAGTTAATGACCTTTCAGTTATATGTTTGGGTTTGATTTTTTTTTTTTTTTTGAAGAGTCAAAATGTGTCATTGTCTACCTAAGCATTTCTGATGGCCTTATTGTTATTTCTATGCAGTGGCACTTCATCTGGGAGCTTGTTAAAAGGGATCAAATCCTTCTCTCCATTTTAACCCACTCGTTAAGCCCCGTAAAGCTGAGCCAGCAGCCTCTGCAGATGCTCGGCCACCCATCGCACTGGAACACTCCCCGTCACAGCCAGAAGCACCGCACCCTGGGGTGCACATGATCTACCCCGGTACTATCCTATCTACCAGAACAAATGCTGGGTGGGAACAGGGGGGGCAGGAAAAGCTGCTGCAAGAACTTGGGGCAAAAAAATTCACAGCTCATATCTAGTTTTGTTCTGCCCTGTAGGGCGTACAGCAGCAAATCCCTCCCCATTCCTCCGTATCGCTTAACTTCACAAGATCTGGACCTCTGTGTATGGAGCTGTCTTCCCACCTCGCTTCCACAGGCACTATTCTTTTGCTTGGCAGGAAAGATAGCAATCAGCATAAAAATGTGCTCCATATTCATAGGTCTCGCTCCATAAATACTTAGGAGTGAATTCCTCCTCCGGTTTCCAGAACCCCAAAAGAGAAATAGCGACTGCTCTTTCAATAACATGTGCTGGATTTTGTCATGTTGCAATCTCTAAAAGTGACATGGTTCCAGCTGGTTAAAAGTCAATACATGAAATGACACAGCAGTACATGGCATGACAACAGAATCCAATTTAACACAATGTAACATATCAAAAATTTAATTTTTTCCCTTTTCAGATTGGCTTTCTGCTGGCATTTCAAGTATCAAATAGCCAACAAAAATATTTTTAGATCTGGGAGCTGTTCCATTAGTATTGTCTGCAGCACTTCGATAGCCGCTTGCCGCGGCGTTCCTGCTATTGACTGCATCAAGCGCATATGCATGTGCTCACTGCTAATATTGGTTTCAATTTACCAAAGAGAAAAGAAGCCTTTTCCAAACTTTTGTTCTTTTTCATCACAACGTATAAAGTAAATCTGGTTAGTATTTTACTTATGTGGCTTAAATATGCTAGATTTGAACAAGCTGTTCATATTCTCAGCTAATAAACTGATTTAAACTGTAGTGAGTGCAGTCCAGAACACATGCATCTACGGAAGTCACTGATTAACAAGATAACATATGAACAAACCACATTTTTCAGATATTTATTCAAGTGCCTTCCTAAAACTACTTAGCGTCCAGCATATGGAAAAATATGGATTTACGTGGAACTACAGACGCAGGAAAACGGGCTATTCTTGTTTATCACTAAAACAGTACAGTAAAATTAGTGAAGTACAATAGGAAATCCACCGCCACCAAGGCAAAAAAGGCTTTTGCTCGTTTACTAAATCACAGATCAAATAAGGACAAGAACAACTGAACTTCCAGAGAGTCTCCAGGTGCATATCCATCGTGAACGGGTAAATCTGTACACACTTGCGTACGGACACATCCTGACCCTTGCAGCCTTTCCCTCAGCTTAGCCCTCACTAACTCAAACGGGGTGGTTACTGAATGAAAAATTGAGAGTAGGGTACTGTGTGTATTTCAGAAGAATCTGGAGTATTTCCTGGACTACTGAGTACAACATTGGAAAGGTACATGGACTGGCACAACACTTCAAACAAGGCTTTAGAAAGTAAAGGAGACAGGACTAAACACGTGGCTCTTGGCAGCATCATTTTGCATGCTCGTCTCATCCGTGGGACCACACTGGGCTTCCACCCGTGGAAGTGGTGATGGCTTCCAGCGGGATGAAGCAGGGAAAAATCTGAGCAATACTCTTAGCCCTGCATAACCACTTAAAGACAGACTTGCATTCCTTAGACCAAAATAATGAAAAGTTCTTCTATTGCTCAAAAAATGCACTTTACTAAAAACTCATTAGGCCCCATTCATTTATATTTACCTAATTCTCCTACAAAAGCATTAATCTTTGCACAATCCCTCCAAGCATTTACCAGAGGAATATTTAAAACAAGAGATGTCCTGTGACCATAAATGTCATGTTTATTTGTGTTATATAACTAATTAATATCTCAGGCTTCCTGCATGTATCTGGGTAACAGTACTGTAAATATAAATGAAAAATAAGTAATAATTTATGAAACCCAATTTGCATTTTCAAATATAAAATGTGCAAAATCCAACTAATTAGCAAAAGTGAAGGCCAAGGTGTTTCTATAGCAACTATAAAAATGTTTTATATCAGGCTCATTAATGTTTGTGTTCCTCACTTGTTTTGTGGGTATTCCCTCAGACAGAGATTCTGCTTTGCTGTTAAATTCTGATCGCTGAGTACCATTTAATATGTTTGGCAGAGCTCTGGTACTACTTCTTTATCCTGACATTTCTGTCACAGGCTTAAAAAAATATTTGGTGTGCAGTACAAAAAATTATAATAATAATAATAATTAGAATAGGTTCCAATGGCAAAGGAAAAATAACCCAACGAAACTTCCAAAGAACAGCAAACGATGAAAAACAACCCCTGAGCTTGTTCTCTTTTCTCTCATCTTCAAATTCACCCTTTTAAATCTGACCTGGTACATGTTGTAGATGGACAGACAGCAAAGTTTCTGACAGCTTCCCCGCCTGGGCTGGTGCCAGTGCTATTCCTAGCTCAGCGCCCAGCATCAATCCCAGCTCAAAGGCCATGCTCAGGAATTCTGATTTTCCCTTTCTAACCCCCACCCCATCCCACAACTTTCTTGCTTAGTAAATTGAAATGGAGACTCTCATTTCCATCCGCAGTGTATCCAGATTGATTTCTGCAAGGGAGCGAACCGCAAGGTAGCAAGATCTACTGTAGCACCGACAGCCTTACTCAGCTGATACCTGCCGGCTGCCGCAGCCGGCGAGAGGTAGAAAGGTGACAAATGTCCTCATAAAGCTGGGAGAGGGTGGATGGGAGCAAGTCATTCTTCTTTGGTTTAATTACTGAAAATCATTTGAAACCGAGAAGCCCATCACTTCTACGCGGGTTATTTGAATGCAAAATAAACTTACGCTGAATGGCATAGAGAGGGGCCACCAAATGGCATTTCTTTCCAAGCTGGCTTTAATCAAATGCTAATTGGTGGCCCCTCTGCTCACTATTAGTAATATTTTATGAAAAAGTACAGAACATTAGGTCTAAATTATCACAAACAATTGAGATCCAAAGCACTGCAGTGTTGACAAAAAAGCGTTCACAGTGGCTGCTCGCAGTTGTGGGCATTAATTTCTAATGCCACGTGTGCGATCCCCGTAAATAGTTTAACACCATTAGACTGCATTGCAACTTTAAATGGCCTTAATGGAACCTATAGTGGGTTTTGATTATGGATACAGGGAGAAGTCTAGCCCACTCCTATTACCACTGCTAGTTGTGAAGTACTTGCATTTTATACACCGAGGGCACTAAAATTAGTGTCTTTAGTTCCAAACTGGCCCATCCGGGGGTGCTCACCCGAGTACCACTGCATTTTAAAAGGGGACATTTTCTGTGGCTGTGCTTCAGTGGGTTACAGCACGAGGCAGAATATTGTGACGCTGAAAGGTGCCTGATCTGCACATTACACTCACCACAAAGCCCCCGTTTCTTCAAAAACCTGTTAACACGAACCTCCTCAAAGGCTTTATTTTGATAGTTCCTGAATGGTGGTGTCACGCAGCTCAATTAAAGGCTGCAGAACCAGCAGCAAACATGCTTCAGTGGCTGGCAGCACCACCGCTCCCCGGCTCCCACCGCTTCCCGCAGGATGAGCTCTGAGTGACCAGCTGCTTTCCCAAATTTGACACCAGGCATATGGAGGAAAGTCAGGCCTGGGGGTAACAAGCTGGGGTGAGCTCCAGTGAGCAATCAATTAGGAGCAGCAGCTCTCCCTCCGCACCGAGACCGCAGCCATTCCCACCGCCCAGCCACCGCTCCGAGTATTTTGCATGCAATAAAACTTGTGGGGAACCAACTCAAGTGAAACTCTTTAAGATATATGATGAGGATTAGCCATAAAACACTAATTAAGGATGGGCTGAGGAATTAATGGAAACCTACAAGGCTCTGCATTTTATTTCCCCATCTAGAAGCATTGCTGCTCTCCATTTAATGAAAAGAGAAGTTGACCAAATGGATTTGGGTTTCCCCCCCTGTTTGTTTTTTTTTTTAGCATTATTATTTTTTCCCCTTAGCTTATTTTGTAAGGGCCAGTCATTAAAGAAGGAACACAGCCAGAAAAATCTCTTAGTGAAGGCTCATTACATTTTTCAAGCACAAATAAAGTGTCACTTTAAAAGGAAATCCAGTTACTCTGAAACATTTGTCGCTTTACTTCAGTGCATGTGAAATGAACACAGGGCCCAACGCTGCCCTCAGCTTCTGTAATTTCCTAGCAGCTAGACGCTCAAAGACAGTGCTATGTAAAAATATGTACATAGTTTAATTTATTGCAGAACGTTACCATTTTTCTCATGAAAACAAACAAACAAAAAAATTCTAGCAGCTGGTTCCAATACTGCCCGCTTTGTTTAAATTTATAGTGAAAACGAGCAGCATCATTAAAAACAAACATATTGCTCCCCTCCAAGCATCCTATAGCGCAGCTCACGGAGATGTATCACTTTTGTAAGAGGTCCAGGAGACACTGGCCAGGTTGGAGCTCAGATCCGAACCTCCAGCTAGGCTTTCCAGGACAGAAATAACTAGAATTTTATTCATCAAAATAGTTTTCTGGAAAAGAACATATCGGATAGAAAAGAACAGCTTAACAGAAAATTTTCCATTTGCTGAAATGTTCCAATTTTCTGCTGAAAACTAACAATGAATCCTGTAATTGGCTTTGGGAAGCCAGTGCACTGAGGGCTGCCCTCCACCGCCTCTCCCTGCTCCGCCATCCTTCCTTTCCAGCAGTGAGGAGGGGAGGACCAGAGGACGAGAGGATGGATGGAGGAGGGAGAGAAGGGAAGCAAATAAAAACAAACATAATTTTTGTTTTCAGTTCCCTCCTCCAAACTGATAAATGTTGTGAACGTCTTCCAACGCTCTTTCAGTTGAGCAATTAATCAGATGTCTTGGAATGAGACAGATCCTCAGGCTCCTTCAAAGAGGAAATAAATACGGTCTTTTCCTCATTCTTTCCTCACGGAAACTCCCTCCCACAGAACCAATCTCCCTGGGCAAAAGGAAAAAGATGGCTTGCGCAAAGCGTTTTGGGATGGGGACAGTATTTTCCTACAGCTGCAGAAATACCCATCATTCTGCAGGGAGATGGCCATCCGTGGGGACAACCTGTGGGCTGCCTGCAGCCTCGCGGTCCCAGCAAACAGCAGATGAGATCCAACCATCACCTGCCTGCTGGCAAACGCAGCAGCATAAAAGCCAGGGCAAGAATCATTACATCTTTCCTTAGCGCTTCACAACTTGATGTTTGCCTGCTGGTGGTCTGCAAGTGACTGCAAGAGGACTGATAGAGGGTTTCCAGAAAAATAAAAATTATTTGTGTGCTTTTGCAGGCATGCTGATGAGCAAACAGAATGGGGAAAAGCAAAAACAAAGACAAATATTCAAAGTTTAGCCCAGTTGGTACTCAGCTATAAATACAAACATTCTGGCAACAATTTGTAGGATAGTCCTAGGCCTAACATTTTTTCCAGATAAGACGGAACCAAAAAGGTTGAGGACCAGTATTTAAAAAGTAAAAATAATCTGTTCTCCAGCTCTTTGCATTGGTTATGAACAAAACAAGTCTGTGAACCTTCCCGATAGAAGGAGCCAGCTTGCTGACTCCATTTGTGATAGAAAGCTAGATCAGCCCAAGAGCAGCTCGTGAGATCTGCCAGAAATTTTACTAACATCAAAATGCCCACTGGGATGACAGCTAAGCATCCTTTGCAGTCCAGTAGCTCTCACCCGCAAACGCTGCTGCAGCTTAGCTTTATACAAGGCAACACTGATCTCCTTGGAATAACTGAGCTCACAGAAACCAAGCCTACAGATGAAGGTCAGAGTGCACGTAAGGACTTGCAGAATTCAGGCCTGACTTATAAAACAGGTAGAATATTCCTAAGGAATTAAAAAAGCTTAAAAACTCCCTCCTTAAAAACGTCCTAGCAGGCCAAAATTCAGACAAATGCTAGAAACTCCTAGAAATAATAATGTGTCGTATGAGCTTCAAGTTCTATCTTTTTCTTTAAAAAAAAAAAATCACAGAAACAAATTACTTGGAAATTCAAATATAAAAAAGCACCAAAGCCCAAATCATCTCAGAGGACAATGTCAAGACATGGCTCATATCTAACTCCAGGTGCTTTGCTCCTGTTCCTGGGATTCTCTTATTTAATTACTCTAGTCCATGTATGCATTTATTCACTCATTTGCATCCCTCCATTTATATTTAGAACATTTAGGGGATTCAATTACACATATTTTTTCCCTAAAATATCTGTGGGAAATCGGGGGATTCCACTTTGCTGTGCCATGTCACGCACTGTGCCGTTAGCCCTATCACCAGCACAAAAGAAAAACCATGGTATTATTCTGCTTTGAATTTCTCCAACTGCTTTGCTCCCAAGTTATGACTTTAGTTCCCCCCTTGATATGCCATCCTTTATTTATTACAGCATATTTATCTGTGGTGGTTGGGTTTTTTTTTTTATTGTTGGCCTGCTTTTACTTCTTCTTTAACCTTATTAACCCTTGCTAGTATTTGACAGCTTAACACCCTCCATTACTCTGCAACATTCACTATAAGAACTGACATGGAACTAATAGCAGCCTTTTTATATCCAATCTACGAGGTCACATGAAACTGCCCTTGTCTGAACCCTGCAAGATTTCCTATAGGTGGTTCTCCTTTTCTGTGGATTTTCTACTTAATATGTCTCTACAGGTCTGTCTGAATGTAAAAAATGGAATCAGATTCCTGCTAACTTTAGTTACTGACAATGTACACCTTAGAATAGGAGTAAGTTTTCCCTTTAATGAAAGCTCCCAGTAATGTGATTTGAAACAACTTTGTGATATTCTTTTCAAGCATTATGTATCACTTTTTAATGGCATACCCACAGATCTTCCATTTGAAGGGATCTTTGATTTTCCCAGCAAAGTGCCAGAATGGCATGGTCACATCCATCCCCTGAACCTCAGCTCTGAGTGTAAGTAGGACATTAAAGCGATAGCATGGTAAGGTTGAGGTGTCTAGCTCGGTTGTTGAGCGTGGGTTGATTAAATGTAATTAACGTAGGTCTCTAACTTCCAAGGACACCCATCACGCTGCACTATATAATACTGAGCTGTTGTTTATCCTCATGACTGGATCTGCTGGAACTTTCCCGCAGCCTGTGTAGTTGAGTCTGCACTAAAATTCATGATAGGATTCTTCAAATGCAAAAGGATGTAGTCAACGTACCGGTGCAAAACAGCTGAAGTACTGTATGGCTCGACAGCAGCCGAGAGGGAAAACAAATCGCTGGGATAGGATTGCTCAGAAGAGATGCAATGAGAACACCATTTACCTCTCTAGGAGCAGCAGGAAAGAAGGCTCTTTTTTCATGCATTTATCCTTTGCAAGCATGAGAAATTAACTTTTGCTAAGTGGAAAAGAAAAGCATGATGAGATCTATATAGCTGAGCAAAGAAATACATGGAGGACAAATTGAAATTTAGGAGAACAGGTTTTAACAGCCTTTCTTGCAGATGTAATACCTGCCTAGATTAGTCTACAATTATCTATTTTAAAATTAAAAAAGTCTTCCTCCTGTGCAAATCCATCAGCCTTATTATTGCTATTCTAAGTGCAGCAAAGACCCTGGGAACTAAATTCTTCACTTGAAACTTCTTTGGGGAACAGTTCTTAGTTCAGAAGTCCACTGTTTCCCCCACCCAATTTCAATTTAATATCATCTAGAGTGATAAAGTGGGAAGAGACAGACATCTGGTAGAGCTAACTAGTCATTTGCTGGTTCTGTGAAAGTTTGTGCTTCCCAGTCAGTGTCACATATGAGAAATACAGATGGTCCCGAGTTAGAAAAAAAGAAGTGTTGAAACATATACAAATGTTATGAGGACTTCAAGTGTAAAATGTTAACCAGCTGTGAATATGACATCTCTAGTTTTACTAAATCTACTGAGATACATCATTACCGCACATGAAATCTATATATTTTCTGTACTGATGGCACTTCCCTGTTCTCCATTTGCTTCTAGTTTCTGGCCAAAACCATCCAGATGAGAATATTAAAAAGATTAGAGTCCAAAAAGAGAAAGAAAAGTTTTCTCCATTTCTAAGGGTTGTTCGTAACTGTCCCAATAATTTCCTGTGTTATAAGCTGACTGTTTACCAGGGGGAGGGTAGAAGTCACAAACATCTAGAGTTAAAAATAATATATAAACGTTAAAACAAAATCAAAAGGTTACTAATTCACACAAAGTCCTAGAGATTTAGAGTCATCCATTCTATATACAGTTCAGCAATGCATGGAATGCAATAAGACATTTAAACCACAACACAGCAGTGATCTTGCCCTGTTGCTGGCAGCATCAGTTGTTTCCCACACAAGGGCCTAAATCTGACCCTTTTATGAAACTTTTACATTTGCAAAAATAGAACGGTTGGGAAATCTTGGGCACTTCTAGTTAAATTGCAAACAAAATAACTCTCTCTGCTGCTGCTTAAGCTCTAGATAATAATCACATATCAAGACAATTACTTCTTCCCCCCAGATGAGTTGTTTTGACAGAGCTTTTCAAATGTTATGTACGGTGCAACCTGGAAGGAAAAGAAAATGTATGTTTCAGGATGTATTAAAGTGCACGAGGGGGAGGAGAGACAGAGAAGGCGACAGGTTCCCCTCCCTTTTCCTCGGACACAGGCGCTGGATTGCCACATCTACCTTTGGCATCTCACGCCGGTTGCGCAGCGTCGTGATTGACACAGGCCAAAGAAATCACCCGTGAAACAACAGACAGATGCATGGCGACCTGGGCAGGGGACGCGCAGCTGCTGGGAGCCGCTGGCTGCACAACCTGCGTACGTGCTACGTTCCCCACCTCGCCTCATCCCATCAAGGGCCTCCTGGGAGAAGGGAAATGGAAAGGATCTTGTATCTCAGGGTGGCGCGGGCAGGGCAGGAGCACTCTGCGGGAAGGTAGCAGTGCTGCTCTCAGCCCTTCCACCCCCTGCTCCACTCTGCTGGGCTGGGAGGAGGTGCTCTCTCCCCGGGAGCGGGTTGCGCTGAGGCGAAGAGCCAGTCTGGGATTTTTTGGGGGGTGTTTGTTTTTGATAGGAGTGGAGCAGCACTGGAAGAAAGTCAGCTTCCCGGCACCCCTTCCTAAAAAGTAACTGGAAGCAGGGACCAGCCTCTCTCATCCTCAGCTGCCAGAAGGGTTTTCTTGTCTATTTTTGCTTTGCCTTTTTTTTTTTTTTTCTCCTCCAGAGAAGGCAGGCAAAATGAAAAAGAAGCCTCAATTTTAATACAAATGGGAAAAATATTACACCTCTCAGTAGGGTTTTATGCTCACCCTAGAGAGCATGGGTGACTTTGCAAACCACAGACCCCTGAGCCAGGACCAGGCCATCACTTTGGAGCTAGTGATGAGCACAAGGGTAGGGGAATTCCTACAGTGAACAAAACTGGGGGCTGCAATTGAGGTGTAAACCCCCTTCCTTCAGCAGACAGAACTTCTGTTTTAGAATCCTCTTACTAATAGATTGTTTGCCTGTTATTATGGACTTCATCATGACATTAGCTTGCTTTAAAATGTTATTTGTATAATTAGCTTTCCAAATGAGACTGTTCATCTAACATATTTCTTTCAACACCCACAGCAGAATTATCCTAAGATGCCATCATAAACTTTTTTGAATGGTTTTCCTACTGATTTGTGCATCCTGGCCGGGAAGCTTTTACCTGAACAAAGGGATGGTAGAGCAGGAAGAATTTAATTTGTCCTTTCCTATCAGAGATGGAAAGATGCAGTTCTTAATCCTTCTCTCACTGAAGTGGGAGGGCAACATCAAAATGACACCAACTAACAGCAGAAATACGCATTAGAAAATCCCTTAGAGGAATAAACCCCTTTAATAAAAACTGGGCGTAAAGCAGTGGCATAAGCACATCAGGCAGAATTTGTGTGCCTGAAGTTTAGCTGAAGGCCAAATTTGTGCAGGTGTTCAGGCACCTAAAGACAGGGATGAATGCCTGCCAGGCGCTGCCACCTCTAGCGGCCACTTTGAAAGCCCCATCAGCGCTACCAGCTGCTAAATCCCTCTCCAAGCTTCCCCTGTGGGCTCAGCTCCTGCCAAGAGTTACCGGCTGGGATTAGCACAGGGAACAACCCTCACAGAATTAAACAGCCCAAGAGGACTCGGTTGTTGGTGGTGGGCCCTGATGGACACCCACCCCTCCAAACACGAGGTGCTCCATGCTCCACTCCTCAAGACCAAGGTGCTGCTCACAGCCACTCCTGCCCGCAAGGCAGATAAATTGACTTCCCGGCAGTTCAATGCACGCAGGCACATTATAAATTGAAGGTCTGTATGGATGCAAAATTTTCTCTCCCCTGAAACCATGCCTTGCTCCGGGTCGGGATCTGTGCCCAGGTACCCCCTGCACCCCATGGTGCTGCCCCTTCCCAGCTCTGGTGACCCCAGGCACAGTCTGGGACGCACTGTGAGGTCTCCGAGTTGAAGGCTCTGAAACGCTGTTAAATACTATCGCTATCACTCCGTGCTCAGGACTCAGGAAGCTGGCCACCTGGGTAAATGTTAGAGGATCTTGTACATATTATATCCCCATTATTTTCTGACAGACTTTTCCTTCCATTATGCGATACAGGAAAAGAGGTTTAGTATTATAACACCAAGAACATGAGTTTCAAGCTCCTGCTAACTATAAGCCCAGATCCTGGATACACACACAGAGAGCTATCAACAAACACAAGGTAGAACTGAGACCACATTAGGTTTTTCCTTTACATTTCATTAAAAAAAAAAAAAAAAAAGAGGGGAAAAAAAAAAAGGGAAAAAAAAACCCTTCACATAGTTTCCTCCTCTTGACCTAACACAAATTCCATCAAACTTCAAAAACAATACTTTGGGATGCTGGAGGATGCAGGCCGGAAACTGAGGAAAGACTTTACACAAAGTTAGGAAATCTTTTTTGGAGGGAATACTTCAAGCTACTGAACAATTTTATCTAGATGACTAGATCTTATGGTAAATGAGTATATAATTAAATTTAAGAGCTACGCTATTGTGTTTGAGGTATATCAGCTCATCAACAAAAGAAGGACTGTTTAGCTATGCTAAAAGCGATATGTAAATACCATCTTCTGATAAATAATTGATTATTGCCTTAATGTTTGACAAAGCCATAAAATGCCCTGCAGATTATGTCCAAAACATTTTAAGGTGATGTGAAATCATTTTTATTGTAATGACAGTGAGCTGTCCATGGTTGACTGGTTTAAATTTTATCTTTTCATGTTAGGAAAGGTTTCTGTTTTCTTTGAGAATTTAATTATCAGAGGGTGTTTAATATGATAGGAAGATTTACGGCCTTCAGGAGCTATCCAAAAATAGTGCTATAAAAATGGACTTAGATCCCATCACAAGCAATAAAGCTGTTACGCAGACTTGATGCTCGCAGTGAAAACTTTGCGTATGAATATATTTTACCATCATGCATAAAAGTTCACTTTGGAGGATTTTGAATTTTGACCCTGAAATGTGACCCAAACTACAGGGTGAGGGAAAAAAAAAAAGCTTCACAAAAGAAAGCCAAGCTATGCTAGTACGGATGCGTTAGTGTTTATTTTGGAAAATGCTCTTCACTATCCATAAATATTTCTTTTAACTTGTTGCCATTAAGATGCAGCAGGGACTAAGTTTTCCAGGAGGAGATAAAAAGAACAACAAAGATACTCTCGTGTTGTGTAATAATCAGTCCACATTTCAATGAATAAGTAATATTTCTCACAAGCCAAAGTTAGATAGTGGATTTATTTAACCTCTGAGGGTCAGGTAATAAATACTAAGTGAATTATTCAGACCAATGGCTAATCAATACAATTCAGTGATATATTTTTTGTGTTTCATAAAAGGTTGTACACTAAAGGCAGTGAGCAATTATGGAAATTGGGCCCGAGCGGCACTCAATTCTTCTCTTACTTGAAACCCCAGCACCACTACCTTGACAGCAAATCGATTAGTGTGCTAGTGAAGCAGCTCAGCAACCTCTGACCCCTTCCAGCTCTGTCCAACAGCCTGGAGAGTATTTTATATTTATTTTATTGAATTAACCCCCTCTTGCCTGCACACTGTTTTACACATACAGTAATGCGGCAGGAGAAAAACGACAGGCTTTTTTCATTTAAATGCTCCTCTGTAGGTCTGAGTAAGGCAAACCTAACAGACTCCTTTGTTCTAGCTTCAAAACACCTATTTTTGCCACAGCATAGGGTTTTCAAGTCCATCCCAAAACTAACATAATTAACAGGAAGCAAAGAATGTCCTAAGTGTACCCCAGACATTGAATCACTCCTATTCATGCCTGCCTTTGCGCATGGCTACTAACTTTATACAATGCTCAAGTCACTGTTTTGCACCAAAAATAAAAGCTCCTCAATAAAAGTGAGTTAATATTGCTATAGGTATAATATCCTGTTTTACACAGTGTAAGGGAGAACACTAGAGATTAACAGCATTTTCCACCAGGAAATTAAAACTTACATAAAGCTGCATAAAGCGTCTTTTCTGGCCATTTAACTCTATAGGCACTACTCCTGTAGCCTTTGCCCACCAAAGCCCTGTCTGATCCCAGTGGGAGTTTGTGACTATTCACGGCAATGCAGGAGAAGACGGTTTTAGGTCTACAACCTGCAGAGTTTTCCTTTGCACCGTGCAAAAGGTTCAACACGGACACTTTTGGCAGTGCCGTGGACCAGGAGCCCAGCTATAGCCACCAAGGCGTCAGCTCTCCATTACCTCCTGCCCAGAATTCCAAGTGGAAATGCGAGCCCTGCAAAGAAAAGCATCTTCCTTGCCCAACAAACATTTGCTTAATACCCCAGGTGACTCATGTCCCCTTCATATACATCACCAACAGGCTTTGAAAATGATGCACCATCTCCTTTTGCAAAAACCTAGGAGAAGCACACAGAAAAGGTGCTTCAGCCACTGCCATCTTGCCCAGCCTCAAGCACAGGAATAAAACCATGACTTTCTGTGCCTTTAACTGGAGAGATGAGCTCTGCAGCCCCACAGAGGGCTCTCTGTGAGGTATCTTACCCAAAGTATGAGTCTGTTTACCTTTTCAACACTATCCATAGGAATAAGCAGGAATTGCAGCTATTCAAATGCTCTCTAGATCACATATAAGCAATTCCCCTGGTTCTAGGGAATTTATTCCTAATTTATGCTGACATAGTTGAGAGAAGATTCAGACCCCAAAATTCCTAAATTAGGTTCCATTACTGTTCCCATACTAAAAAGATTTAAACACCAGGTAAATACTCCAAAACTTGCAAGTATTGCGTTCCATTTGTATTATGAACTGTGAGCTAAAAAGTATAATAGCAAGTTGCATGCAAATAACAGGAGAGATTTCTCAGGGAGCAATCAATCGCCAAAAAAAAAAAGGGAAGACATGACGCTGTTCCCATTGAGGCAAATGGGAACCAGATTAGATTTCCACTGTAGCTGGTCTGTTCCACACCAAACAATGATAATCAAAGCAAAAATGGCATTTAGCAAGAGTCCAGAAGCTCGTGCGCTCTGTCTACAGGTCGTATTCTGTCACTTCAAGGCTGAATAAAGGCTGCACGCAGAGCAGGATACATCACTTCTAATAAGACTATTCACAGAAAAAGGGACCACTCAGAGTTCACCACATCTGACCATAAGCAGATATACAGCACAGGCTGGAGCAGTGTATTTTATAAAACCCTTATATGCTTTCATATAACACTGCATTGAGTTCTGAATTATGCTTTTCGTCTCTTTTGCTCTCAGAATCCATACAAAAGTGATTACTTCAGTCATTTTTCAATATTACTTTCATTCCTGGAAAATGCATTTTCAAAAGTTATTTATTTTTCACAGCATGTCATGTTGTTATATTATACTAGTTAAAATAAAACCACTGTAGACTTCGGCATGCATTTATGTTTCTCTTCCACTGGTATGATGTAGGATTTTCAGTTTTTATGCTGAATGTATTCTACATATTACATTATCAATCCTTTATCTTAGGTTTGGTGTAGATTTAAAAAACAAGCTGTTAAATCAAGTTACTAAAGTAATTGAGCTATAAAACTGCCGCCTTATTTATAATCACCGTTTCCCTCTGAAAAAAAAAAAAAAAAGAGTTTTAAAAGATCAGCTGTGGTTTCTGTTATGCAATTTTTTTTTTAAACAACTTTGTGCCACTGACTCTACTTAAAGCCTAATTAAAATAGTGGAGAAAACTTATGTCTCCTACACAAGAGTCAGTGGATGGGCTTTATTAGCATATTGCAGGATGCAGGCTGGGACTACCCCTCGTCCCTGGTACGCTGGTGAGCCTCTTGGCCCTGGGTGTAAATTGGGGTGCAGGCTGGGGCTGGGCAGCCCTGCGCCTCCGCTCACTTCTTATCCCTGCCCCAAAATTCACCCTAGGAACCCTTTTCCAAAGATTTAGTTTTGTTTGTGTTTCTTAATATCCAATCCTGGGTAAAGCTGGAATGCAAAAGAACATTCTTTCTGAGTGGAAAAGGGTCTGAAACAGAATTTATTTAAAGGTCAGTCCTTTGCCTGCCCAGCTGATGGACAGCAGTAACCACCTTTCCATTTCTCCGTGGCAACATCTTTGCAACCGATTCAGTTAAACATCATGACAATGACTGTTTATCCAGCTGTTTGCCCAAAAAACCTAAAATCTTCTGGCTCCACGGGTGCTACCTAAGCAAAGCACGATGGCATGGCTGCCCCACCACAGACCTTCCAGGGGAGGGGACATGGAGGGAGCCTGGGGACCCCTTGCCCCTCTGCAGGATCACTGCCCATCCTGCTGCTGGGATGAGCTGCCTCGGCCACGGAGCCCAAAGCTCGGGTGCCACTGCCCCTAAACACAAAAACCAGTCGTGAATCCCACGTCCCCAGGGCCATGATTTCTTCAGAAGAGGCAGAAAGGGAGAAACACAGCTGGTTGCACAGGGAAATGCCAGAACAGGGAAACCCAGCCCCAAGGTGGCCAACAGAGGGATGAGATGTGGCGTTAATGGACCAGCGGGAGCTGTGGGATGGTTTTGAGACCGCTGAGGATCCCACATCGCTGTGTTACGACACATCTTATAGGCTGTGATCCTGCTCCAGCCTTGTGTCCCCCCTCCAGCCAAAATCTCTGCATGACCCTGCCGGTCCCCAACACGCACCAGGAGGGCAGGCAGCACCCTAAACCATCACCAAAACCCGGCCATGCGTTGAAGGCTCATCCTCCCAAAAAGTGCATTATCGGGCACTAGAGCAGCTGAGTACCTTTAGGAAATCCTGCTCTCATTGCGGTGTGGCTGAATTAGAGGCAGGGGAAAAAAAAATAAAAAATAAAAGGAAAAGCTTAAATATTTAATACATGGTTCCACAAAAACTCTTGAGTGCAGCTCTGAAATGACTATCTCCTCCACACCCACAGAGGTGGCCGGGGAAATGGCTGAGGGCCAGATGACAGGGGACTTTTTTTCTGAAATAGTGCTGGCAGAGGCCTATCAGGAAATCTTTCAGAATTGCTTTAATCTTTCATTTTAGTTTGGTCTCTGGCCACACAAGTGCGTCCAGCCCTCAGAGACCCTGGAGGTCACTATCTGTGAGTTTTTAAAAACAGGAAAGCCATTACAGAAAAATCAGAAGAGCAAGGGAAAAAAGTACTCGCTGTAAATATGTACATTTTTAATACAACAGAAGGGTAGTTACACTTCTTGTTCTGCTATTGCTTTTAACTGAAAAGGAAGGGAACCTGGAATGTTATAAACACCTTCAGAGTTTTTAGCTCTCTGCCAAAGAATTTATCCGTTAAACACAACATGAACTATAAATCTGAATTTCAGATCCTGCTCACAGCATATGAATCTCTTCTCCCCTTTGATATGCACGTGAAGTTCTCATTGACACTAATGGGAGTTACACGTGCTTATTATGGGATAACTAGACCTCTCAGTGTGAACGTATACTTCTAGACAGACAGCTCTGTTAAAATCTATTAAACAAAAAAAAACAAAAAAAAAAAAAAAAAAGAGGGTGTAAGAAGAAGATACCAGGGGGGTGGGGGGTGGGGGGTGGAGGAAATCCATTATGGGTGTTTTGCAAACAAAAGTGCCATTTTGTGCATTTTTCATCAGCAAGCAGCTTTGAAAAAACAGACATCTACAGAAACACCCACAGGTATGCCATTGCATACATGTACATCATGCTTCCAGCATGCAGGGATGCATTCGAAGATGTGCACAACCACGTGCGTACCTGTGAAGAAGAGTCTTCACTCAGTCCCCACAAGGTTCAGTGCCAGTCCCAGCCTCTGAGCTAGCGTCAATCAGCTCAGCTCCTGATTTCCACCAAGCCACCCAATTTACACCAGCTGAGTGGGTGACACGGGGTCTACAGGAGTGCTGAAAGCCCCGGGTCTCTCCTTCAGGGTCTGCGTAAAGTAGCTACTGCACTGAATGCTAATGGGTACAGGAGCGCAGAGCACTGGTATCAGGGAGTTATTTCTTTTATGGGAACATTTCTTTAGATGTGTATTTCATTTTTTAGCTTGCTGGCTAGATGTGTTCGCAGGAACAGCAAATAGAGAGGGAGAGTCATGTTAAATTCATAAACATACACTGTAGAAAGTAAGCAAGCATATAAGGATGGGGTGGCCTGACCCTGGCTGGAGGCCAGGTGCCCCCCAAAGCTGCTCCATCACTGCCTTCCTCAGCGGGGCAGGGGAGAGAAAAGGAAAGGAAAGGTGGAGATAAGGATGGGGACATCACTCACCAGTCACCATCACGGGCAAAACAGACTCAGCTTGGAGAAATTTGTTGAGTTCATTACCCATCAACTCAGAGCAGGGTAATGAGAAATAAACCCAAACCTTAAAACCACCTTCACCCCACCCCTCTGGGGAAGGGGGCTGGGGTCCGTCTCTCACATCCTGCCCTGCCCCGGCGCGGGGTCCCCGGGCTGCGGGGGGCACCAGCTGCCCCCTGTGCTCTGTGGGCTGGGGGCACAGCCTGCCTGGCCATGGCCTTCCCCGGGCTGCCAGGGAGCCCCTGCTCGGCCCCTGGAGCCCCCCTGCCCCGAGCTGGTGCCCACGGGGCTGTTGCTCCCACGTAGCTCCCTCCTCTCTCCAGCTGCCATCGCACAGGGGTTTCACCCCTTCATAAACACGCTGCCCCAGAGGCGCTGCCCCATCGCCGATGGGCTCAGCCATGGCCAGCATTCTGGTACTGGCTCCATCAGGAATGGAGGAACCTTCTGGCACCTTCTCGCAGAATCCACCCCTGCAACCCCCCCGCTACCAAACCCTTGCCACGCGAACCCAATACAAAGCATAACATCTGAGTGCATATATACCACACCTGCATTTTTATAGCACAAATGGATCTGTGTACGTCTATATATATGCATGTCTAAATATTGGCACCTAGAGAAAAATTTATAAATTGTCCAACCAGACCAGATATCTTCAGCATTTTATTTTTTTTAATCAAGAGCTTTTACTGGAAATATTAGTAAAGGGTCAATTCCTTTCCATGCACCAAGTGACACTTTTGAATAACTGTGTTATGCACAGCGCCTTAAGAAGACTTATAGGACTGTCACAATATTTAACTACTCATTTTTGCTTGCATGATTGTGGTTGATATGACCACAGAATACTGATCTATCCAAAAGAGAAAAATTATAGAGTGGAACAGTGGGATTTATGAATGAGATATCTTTGGCTGCAAAGCAGTCCCATTTATAGCACTCAGCCACCACAAAACTGCTGTGTAATTGGAAGAGAAATTTTTCCCATGTACTGAAGCTATAGTCGAACTGCCAAACAATAAGAGACAGCCTTGTCTGAATTAGAGGATTCACATACCTGATTTTTTCTCCCACTCATTTAGAAACAGACCTTATTTCCCATCTCTGCTCCTCTTAAGCTGAGGCTGGGGGTAGGAAAGCTGCATTTTGCAAGTGCCAGAGCAGAAAGCTGATTCTATTTAAGCATCATATCAGCATAAATGTGTGGACAAATCAGCAGGACTAGTCAGAGCTGCCAATTTTAACTTCCTGAGTATCTGCATGTGAAAACTGTTATTTTCCCAAGGAGGCACATGGGCTTTTGTTATGATTATTTATTTGTATTATAATAGGCCAAGGAAGCCACAGAAGGGCCCTGTAATGTGAGAGGACACACAGACGCAACGCTGCCCCAGTGCACTCGGGAGGCAGAGGGACGCTCCCAGGACAGACGGATGCTCCCAGGACAGATGGGCGCTCACCCACCCACCGCCTCCACGTGAAAGGACCCAGGCAAGTCCCCACCGTGCTCACACAGAGCTTGCTGCAAGCCAGGGGCTCCAGGGCTTCACGTGGCTCACAGTTGCAAACAGGCTAAACCACCCCCTTGCACAGCTCCACAGCACTGCACGGGCTGAGACACACAGAGATGCCCCTCACCTTGCAGATCCACAGGGCAGCCCCCGGGGTGCCAGGCAGGCAGGTGCCCTTACAGGACCAGCCGTCTGATGAGCCACAACTAAAAGCAGCAGCTTGAGACCAGGGACAAAGCAGCCATAAAACAGGTACATTCCTTGCTATAGAAATCGGCAACGTCAACTCCCCACCTTCACAGGCAATGCTGCAGTTCAGAGGCCACCCAGTGGCATGGACCTCCTGGGACCACTAGATTGGGCATGTCCCATGGGGACAGCAGAGCATCATGCCCTTTGGAGAGAGCAGGATGAGCTGCTTTGGCATCGCTCCATGGTTTGACCCATTTTCTCCTTCCTACCCTCTCCAGAGTCCCTCAGGCAGCCTCTGCCCTGGAGGCTGCTGGCAGGGAACTGGTAACCCTGCCAGGCCAAGCTCTTCCCTCCCTGCCCAGGGCCACCGCAAGTTACACCCACAACTGCCACGTAACGGCACAAGGCATCATTTTTACATATCTCTTCACAAAAGAAGAGCTCTCAGACAACCCTTTCCATGAAAACTTCAGGACGGAAAGGAGCACAGAGTGAAATCTCATCACGAGCTCATGCCGGGAAGCACATGGAAGGTGCTGCGGAGCGGCCCTGCCGTCTTACAGCCCCATCAGAATGAAGTAGTCAGGAAACGGGTTTACGTGCATCATTACAACATGATTACTGCTGGGAGCACCTTCCTGTCGGGGTCCTTCTGACCATATCCCTAATCACACGCGCTGCCAAGGATGCTCTGCACGACCCTCAGATCACAGCACCACAGGAGATGAAGCACCAGCAGCACTGGAGTGACAGCACAGCCAGGAGGGAGAGAAACAAACAGCTCAATTAATTGACTGCAGTGATGGTAGGGAGTACACACCACCCCAGAGTGGTCCAGGTGGGGTTCCTCCAGCATGAGTTTTGCACCTCTGGGGGTTCCCAGTGATGCTTGTGGCTACTTCAGCTCTCAGACCTGCACTTTTGAGGTGCTCAGTGGCTTTGGAAGCCAAACTGTGAAGTAGTGATCATGGGAATGAAATCTCTGCTTTGGAAATCGCTCCTCCCCTCCCTCCCCCCCCCAAAAAAAAAATCAACTCTGGGTACCCCAGAAATTCAAGTACCCTGATGATGAGTTGCTCTGGCAGGACATTTCCTGCCAGCCATCAGTAAGAGAGTTCAGAACAGCTTTCTCCAGCTACCAGTATGTTGGGTCAATTTACATTTTCTCTGTTACCATCATCCACAAAGAATATCAAAATACAAAAGTACAAATGTAACACAACTTTATGCTTTAACGGGTTTCATAGTTTGTCAAGAGTTCTCTAATCCGTTTCAAATTCCCTCTTAACAACATGATTTCTTCTATTTTTTGCATTTGAACTGTGGGTGATTAAACAACAAGCAGCAGAAAATTAATATGTTAAATTCAAAGCCACAAAAAAAAATAGATAATCTCATTGTCCAGTGAGAAACCCAGGAATCTTTGAGTTTCCAGGAACAAAAGCTACAACTCACTCAGGCTTAGGTCTTAGCGGAATTAATGTTGCTCAATAGCAAGTACTGATTGTGGGGTTTTTTACGAGCCTACAATACAGAACTTGGCTAATACTTAAATAAATAAATAAACCTTATTTTTATTTAAAGAAGAAAAAAAAATTGAGAGAGGTCACATGTGTCGCAGGAAGCAATGAATGCTATGGATTCGGAACCACATCTGAAAACCTCTTCAAAGTCCCCAGAGAGAACCACAGGATGCTTTTCTGAGTCCCTGCCCCCAGCCAGGCAAATCATAAATGTGAACAATCACTCTTGTTTTTCTGTTAAAATGCACTGGTTTTATCACTGTGTTGTGTTTTTCCAAAGCACACCTTGCACGTAGAAACCCTGGTGCAGGCTCAGAGTGCCAAGATCTTTCCCTCCCCCATTTAGCAGCACGTATTGATACCGTAACGGAGTTTCAAGGACCTGGACAAGATCCTCTTGACATAATGAAAGGATTTTCCTCCGGGCAATGACACCATGACCGGACCTTACTCACAGCAATACAGCATGCAGGCAATGTGGAGAGACGAAGACCTGAAGGAGCTCAGATGCTGGCAGAAGTGATGCCAACTATTTATTTGGGGGGGGGGGGGGGGGGGGTGTGGTGTGTGTGGAAAACATGACTCCTAAACAACTCCTGGAATTTCTGTCTTTAGAGACTTCCCTCTTCCTTGGGTCCTTAGCAGTTTTCCTTACCACAGTGCCCCATCGGTCCAAAGGGATTTTTGGGGAAAAAGCAGACAGGAGGCCACTGATCTCCCTGCCCACAGCAAGGGGAGCAGGATGCATTCCTGCTGTTGTGTTGAGAAGAGCTGGAGATAGGGATTTGCCACTGACAGGAGCAGGGCATCCCATACTCCCTGGGCAAAAGGAGACAGTGGCACCTAACCTATGTCAGGGGCAGGAGCATCTCTCACACGTGTAACATCCAAACAGAAAAACACAAAGACAGGGCTCAATCAGCCTGCGGACAATTAATATTATCGTTGGAGCAGCCTCATATCTCCCACTTTGAGCTCAGCCACACCATCCGTAGCAGCGAGGCACCAAACTGACAGCCAAAGCAATAACGTTCATGCATTTACATATGCATCTCTTGAATGCCCTATTGATGTCCCTGTGAGAAAGGACTCAGAGAACACTGCAAATTAATGATATAAGAAGCAAAATACATTCTGCATTTCATGGTTTAAACAAAAAATAGCCTCAGACGGGGAGACACGAAGTAACAATATAATGGCAGAATGAAACATTTTGATCTGCTGAATGCCTTTATAAATATTTGAGTATCATTTATTTATGTTTTCCTTCTTTTCATTGTAAAGCAAGGTTTTCTGACAAAAGCCCTCGTTTGGGGAACACTGTGCTTTATTATTTAACTTCCTAAAAGCAACATCAAAGGCTTGAGTTTAAAGCTTTAAAACAAATGAACTATTTGCAATATTTTAAAGATTTAGAGATGAGAAGAGCAGGAGTTCTCCACAGCCCAGATCTAAAGGCCTCTGTGGTCTGTGCTGGGCAAGGAAGATACAATAGCTCTGCCAAACGCTGGGGGACAAAATCCCTGACAAGTTTTTGCAAGCACCAACTGTATTATGTGCCGGGGGCTGCCAAGATGCTTCAAGTTCAGTCATTCTGCTCCCCGCCATTGCATCTCACCTGCAGTCACCCTGCTCTCCTTTTCTAGCCCTCCCACCATCACTGTCAGGAACTGTGTGTGCGTGCTGGGAGTCACCTGAACCACAGGCAGAGGTCCCAAGCAAGGACAGTTTGCATCACTCACATTACTCAGACATTGATCCATTCCTGTCCTGGCACTGCCGTGCTACAGACTGAATGATCCTGCCAGAAGAAAATTAGCCCATGCCAGGTCTGGCACCTGTGCACGTCATGGGAACATGTGGTTGTTACTGGCATTCACACAGCGGATAGCATGACAAATTTCTCCAGTTTTGCAAGGTGTTGAGACAAAGTCTGGAAGCTCTGCTGACAGGAGCTTCCACGCCACCCTGATGGATCTGGTCCGTAAGACAAGGCACACAAGGGGCAAGCAAATACACTGCACCTCCAGCATGCAGCCACCTCAGGACACCTTCCTCCATGGGAGCTCTGTGGAACTGCACCCAGGAGACAGAGCTGTGCACCTATCCCACCTCAGTCGGTCAGAGACTATTTCTCCAATGAACAAGCTCTGCTCTGCAATACAGACTGTTATGCAGAGGAAACCCCTCAAGGTTTCTAAGTGTGGAGGCAAACACAACACAGCCTCCAGGTGTCACCGCTCCTACTGAAGCCAGAAGCTGAGAAACCCAGCAAGCAGTAGATCTGGTCTTCGTTTTATAACCCATCCCATTTATCTCCCTCTAACACTTAAATTCCTTGATGTCAAGGGACTGGTCTTATATGACATCTTCCTGCTATCTTTTGTCTGATCCCAAGCTCTTTGTGGCTGGGACAGGCTGGCTTGTGCTGCACATCTCACGTTCAGACCTCAGCATCACTCATCAAACCTCACAGCTAATAAAAGGACAAGAAAGAGAATTTGCCCTTTGGTAACGCTATGGACCACAGCCACAGTGAGTGTAAAACTGCAGAGCTCCACCAGCTTCAATTTTATATACAATAAAAAAATAAAACTTTCACTAGGTGTTATGCAGTTTGTAAGAAAATCCCCAAATTAATTTATTCTGGGAAAAAATCTCTTTAAGAGAATATTAACTTTCAACCCTATGCCAAAACCATTTCCTTTCTGGTTTGCTCTGAGACAACCTAGTTTAGGTCCTACAAACTTAAAACCCCTCAAACACAGTTATGGAAATATTAAATTCCACCTAAACTGGCTGAAATTATGCAGGCACCTTTAAAAAAAAAAATAGTTTGTGTTTTAAAGCAGAATGGACTCAGCCATCCATTAAATATGACAAGGTCTGCATTTTATTTAGACATTGCCATTAATAATGAAATGATGTATGATTTCCATTCCTGCAGTTCTTCCTTCCCTACACAATCAATTATGCATTTAAGAAAATATTTACTTGATATAAAACTATTCTAATTAAGCATTACTGGTATACTAATATCAGTTTGAACAAATCAGATGATCTTGAAGATGCATGAAAGAATAAGATACTCCACTTCAAAGAGGCATTTAATCCTGTCTGGCAGGAAAAAAAAATCCTTAAAGCAATGCAAGGTTCAGTGCAATACTGCAGATATCACCATCTTTTTGACCTAAAGAGGTAAATCCTCCTTGTGAAAGGGTCCTTGGGGCTACTCATGTTGCTAAAGCAAATAGAATTTGACCCAAGAAAAATCACATGTGAAACTGTGTGGATGTGAATGTTGACAAAGAGAAGAAAGATCTCCCCAAAGACTCAGACATTTCCAGGTTGTTCCTGGGTGAAGAACAGCATCCTAAAAGTAAATTTAAGAGTGTTGGCAGTGACCAAAATCTCCTGAGACTGCAAAGATCACTGCTGTCATGGAGAGCACGAGCTGGAGCTTGGGGCTGCCCTTCATCCCCGGGGTGATGATCAGAAACACCTCTTGAGTTCCCCCATTACAAATGTCATTGCCTGATTCCTGGTTAGCTGGTGCAAAGGGCTCTTACCCACAGCTGAGCTGTGCAGGTCACCCAGCTGTGCCCCAAAGTCTGAGCACAAGGAACAAGAAGCACATGGCATTTACAGCTCCTTTCTGCTTCCCAGGGTTCGCTGGAGGCCCCAGAAAGCAGAGCATAACTCACAGCAGGCTGAGGGAAACTGCTCCAGCCATGCCGGGAAAGCAGCACCCTGCCCAGCCGTAAGCATCCAGGGGGCTCAATCCTGGCTCACGAAGGTGCCATTGGAGGTGGGAAGGGAAATGGAGAGAAAGTGGCTGGAGGCCAGAAAGCAGCAGTCAAGAAGATAACAATTAGGATGCAGAAGCAGCCAGAGATATGGCATCACCAGAGATTTACTGTGCGTACACACCTCCCTCTCTGCTCCCAATGTACTCGCTCTTTCTTTCTGTCCATATACATACAGTAAATCTTCAGTGACTCCTTATCTCCCAGTCTGCTTCTAGATCCTAATTGCTATCTATCTCTGTCTGCTGCCACTTCCAGGTCTCCCAGCCTCTTCTCTTACGGCTCCCAGCCCCCAGCAGCCTCCCTGGTTTTCCCACCTCCTCCTCTTCCTCTGGCTGCAGACAGGTTTCTACATGGCAGTTGGCACGGGCAGCCAAAATTCCCCCTTCTCAACTAAACATTACACCCCGAAACACGCCAGAAAACACTCAGCTCTCCACAGCACAAAGCTACCCAGGCAGGTCAAAGCCACAGGGCTGCAGTGGGGCAGGAATTGCTTCCAGCAGAGCTGAGCTTCGCTCCTGCCCCACCAGCCTCCTCCCTTGGCATCCCCACAGCACCCAGCCACCCTCCTCCTGCCCCCACCCTCGGCTCGCACCACCTTCCCAGCCCAACACCGCTTGGGCAGGCGAAGGGCGCCTTCCTCAAGGCTCAGCATGCCGCCCGCTTGACTTCATTTTTATTTACTACTATTCTTTACTACTATTTATTTATTCATTCCTATTTTTATTTCACTTTGAACATGCCCAGCTGTGTCATCTTGGTTTTGCTGAAAATGTAAACAAAAAGCAGCATTCAAATGCAGCCTTTCATTGCATGAATACATTTCCCATCCGACACAGCTCCAGTGCTCCCACCCTGAAATTAAAACTTAAAAAAAGGCAACATCATCACTGTACATCACTATTGCCCCCCCAATATTTTCTTCATTCGTGCTATTTATTCTTTTTGAAAAACAAACATATCAAGAGTTTTAATAGCTACATTTGCTCTCCGCAAAGCAGGAGGAAAGAAATAAATGTAAATAAAGTTAATTTTACGTTCTATATAGTAACGAAACTGAATGGCTCTGCTTTTCCCTAGCAAAATATCATGCCTGCTTTTACAGTCTGTGAGGTAGAATGGTCACCCTTTTTTTTTTTTTTGCACACTGAGTTCAGTTTTTGTCTTGCGAAATGTAACTTTACTCTAGTGATCTCTAAGCCTGAGGCTTTTTGGTTTGGCTTAACACTAATTATATGGATGCTGAAAAAGGGAATAATCATTGTACATTCCTTACACTTCACAATTTTTCCATGCTTTTCTGTTCCTAACAGAGAAGGAATATTTTCTTTTTTGCAGGGATGACAATTCAAAAGACACAGAACATACTGTGCAGAAGAAAACACCCCCAAAGAATGCCATGTACTGCAATGCCAAAGCAGCATCTGTAATTCTGTCTCTGGCCTTTAGCAAGGGAACGATTAGAGAAGGGGAAAGGAGAGGAAAAACTGAAAGTCAGAGGAGAAAAAAGTGAAAGGAAAAAGTGGAAGACAGAAAGGAAAAGGAAAAGAAAAGAGGAGGAAAAGAAAAGAGAAAGAAAGAAAAGGGAAAAGAGAGAAAGAAAAGGGAAAAGAGAGAAAGAAAAGGGAAAAGAGAGAAAGAAAAGGGAAAAGGGAGAAAGAAAAGGGAAAAGGGAGAAAGAAAAGGGAAAAGAGAGAAAGAAAAGGGAAAAGAGAGGAGGGGAAGAAAAAAGAAAAAAAGGGGGGGGAAAGAGAAGAAAGCAAGAGAAGGGAAGGGGGGGGAAGAGAAGGAAGAGGGAAGAGAAGAGGAAAAAGAAAAGTGAAAGACGAGAAAAAGAAGCGAGAAAGAGAAGAGGGAACGGGAAGGGGGAGAGGAGGGGCGCCCGCAGCTCCGGCGGCAGCGCCTTCCCGGACGGGAGGCACCGCACCGCACCGCACCGCACCGCGCCGCGCCGCGCCGCACCCACAGCGCGGGCCCGGCTGCCGGGAGTCACAGCGCGGAGCCACCGCTGCGAGCCCCGAGTCCCGGCTGCCCGCAGCGCCACTGCTGGCACCGGGAGGGGGAGGAAAACCGGCGGCGTGTTCCCGGCTCTGCTGCCCTGCTCCCCCAAATCCCCACCGCCCTGCCCCCCAAATCCCCACCCGCTCCCGCCACGCTGTGCACCGCTTTCGCACACAGCAGGAATTTAGAGCGCACTCCTAAATTAGCTTTACCATAAATCGTTTAGGCTCTTAAATAAATAAATACCATCGGTCCCTTTTGCCCTCTTTTTTTTTTTTTATATATTTTTCCAGCGTGCAACTCTCCATCAGTTTCAAGCCATTGGGACTTCCCTGACAGCGGTAACAGGAGACCCGTTGAGTCTGGATTTGAGGATTTTTGGTTGGGTGGTTGAGATTTTTTCCCCCCTCTCAGCAGCAACATGCTACTTTCAAACTTTGCACGAGGCTTTGGGTTGGTTTGTTTGTTTCCCTGCTTTCAAATGACAAGATGATTTTAATCAAAAGGGACTGGTTTCTGGGGAAGGCCAGAGCCAACTGGGACTGGGAAGCAGATCGGTTGGGCAGTTTATAGCAGTTCAGAAGAAGGTTTTGTAAACAAACACAGCTCAGAGGTAGAAAAGCAAATTCAGTGGGTGCAATCTTGGCCTCCTCTGCAGGCGATGGCACAGCTCAATGGGGCCAGTATTTTCACATCCACACACAACTTTCCCTCCAGCAAACACAAAACCAACAGAGGCGCAGGTAACGGAGAAAACGGCTCCAAATCTGTGGTATTACTGCCTAAACAACTTGATGCTGTCAGGGCAGAGCAACAGAAACACCAGTGACGACTGAGTACAGGGAAAAAACATCCTAATAGGTTTTTTGGCTGACGGAGTCCTGCCACTGCAAGGTCCTGCAAGCACGGGGCAGCAGCATGGTCCCCGAGCCGGCATGGGAGGGGTCGCCGGGGTCCCTCAAGCAGGGTCACAGCCCCCCCTTGGTGCTGACCAGGGCTCCTGAACACAAAGGCTTAGTGTTCTGTTATCCCAACATTTCACTTGCAAAGCCTGAGGAAAAAAAAATGGAAAATAGGGCAGAACTAGGCAAGATTGCAGGATTGGGCCATTTGGGGTAAATAAGAGAGTAAATTCCCCTAGAGGCGGTGTTATCTAAGGGAGGGCACCAGAACACATCAGTGCTCCTCTGGCCATTTCCGTGGGTCGTGATTTCAGTGAGGAGCCCAAGGCAGAGCCAAGGCAGTGCTGGTACGGGACGTTTCCCAGCGCACGCAGGCAGCGCAGCCAGCCTGGGTCTTGCAGGTGCAAAGCCAGAAGCAGCTGCAGCTCTGTCACACCACGCAGAGGGACACCTGAGTGACAGAAAGAGAAGCTTCTCCCAGGAGGAAGAGATGCACGCTCTTATTATAAAGTACAAATTAAAGTTCCTCTACTTGGCTTAAGCCTGTCCCATTTATTTTCCACACCACCTAACTGCACTAGAACGCATCACCAACCCGATGCTGCTGGAGAAAGGGCCAAACCATCAACCCCAAGAGAGCTCACCACATGAACAACTCTCCAAGGTGAGAAAGGGCTCCCAGAGCAAACCCCCAGCCAGCATCTGGTCCAGGGTGAGGAGAAAAGTGAGGCAAAACCTGCCAAAACCATGGGCCAGATCCTGCCAACGTTCCCACAGCATGGGGCCAGCACAAGGAGCTTCAGCAGAGGTGGCCATCCCATTCCTCAAGTTTTTCTGCTGGACCTGGAGGGCTAAGCAAGCCGAGCTCAGAGCTGGGGTCTGGCATATACCTTTGGGACCTCTCAGAGCCAGGGAGACCCCTCCAGACAGGGAGAGCCCACCGCACGGATGTTCTCAGCATCAGAGCCATACTCCATCTACCTTTGTCCCCTCTTTACCACAGCACTGGAGCATCAGATTAAAAAAAAAAAAATCAAAGGGAAAACATTAATAAATAATAATCAAGATCATCTGCAGTTTTAATGATAAGCTATTTAATGAATTATAAAGTACCTATAACTCAAAGTATGAGACTGTACATTGTCAAAACTGGCATTAAAGTGTATGGAGATAATTAAGCAATAATGACCTCCACAGAGGGCTTTTCCTGGGAATTAATGACCAGTCGGGAGGAGCTGATGGCTTAAGGCACAAGCAAGGGCCATTAACCCCATCTGGTCATTAATACTCAGGAAATGCCCAGCTCTGAGGCCATTGTTGTCAGTATATAATAAAATAAAGGGGGAGAAACTATGAGTAGCTGAATTTGGGGGCTGCTCGGAGAGGTGATGTTCATAGGTACTTGCGTTCATGTCCAACCATCAGCCAACCCTGGTATTCCCAGAACCGGCTGCGCTCAGGAGTGCACCCCCAAGACAAACCCACTCTGGAGCCTCAACAGCAGCATCTGGGGGTTCTTCCAGCACAAACAGAGCCCACAAGATATCTTTGCAACTGAAAAGAGTAAAAGCAAAATATCCTAACAGCAATGGATAAACAGAGGTTTTCCTTCAGCACAAATTTTGGCTATTAAATCCTCATGCTATTAGCAACTCCAGGGCCCAAGTCTCGGGCTCCTCTGTCCAAGCAGCACATCATGTAACATCAGTCATGCTTTGGGGACCATCACAGCCAAACCTGGCCCCTGGTACAGTGCTGGGCAGTTTGCAGCGGGAGCCCCACAGGCTCCACACAAAAGCAGAAGAGCAGAGCAGCCTCCTTTCAGCCCAACCTGCGGTACCTCTCCCAAAATCCTGACTTCAGGGGGACTTGGAGGAAGCTGAGCATGTTCTGGTGGGGCAAACCAAAAGCTAATGCAAAGGTGACCAGACTTGCATCCTTCTCACCACACACGGCACCACAGCAGTGGGTTGGCACCCGCTCAGAGCCTTGGCCAGGCACCAGACACCATCATTGAAGCATCAAAGCAGAACCAAACTCCAAATCTCTCCTGCTCCCAGGAAGGCATGGCAGGATTTAGGGGGATGGTCTCCTGGGATAGATGCCCTCATTCTACACACACACGTTGTAAACAGAGGGAGGAATTAGCACAAGGTGTTTTGATGGGGTAATGAAACCCCACTGCTCCCAGCCCCATGTTTCTACCGATGTCCCCCATCCCCTCTCCGACACCCACCGAGGGATGGGCGCTTCATACCTCTGAAACCCCTGAGCCCCTGCTCGCATTTCCCCCTGGCTGGGGAAGGAGGGGAGGGGATGTCCATATCCCAGCCCCACAGGCAGAGGCACAGCGCCCACTCCCAGCTGCAATTATCCAACCTTGTTCTAAATAAGCCCACAGGGGAGTGAAGGGACTTGGATTTTCCCCTATAGCCCCTCTGGTCATTTATTTACCCCGGTGCCAAATTCTTGCACCGAAAATGCATAAATGTGCTTGGAGGCGACAAGCACAGAACTTGTTGCCCTGTAGGATCACAGCATATGTAAATTTTCACCTACACAAACAAATTCATGATGGTTGTAAATATTTCCAAATTATTCTCTGTAGCAATTGGCGCTAATCAGGCTGTTTGTAAGAACACAGCCGTGACGTTTGTTGGCAAAATAAAGGATCTCTTACAGTTTCTTACAATCTGGAAAGAAAACTGGAGCAGCTCCTCAGTCACAGCATTTCTCCTTGGCTGTTTACAAGCGATCAGAATTAAAAAATCAAGTATCTCACTGGCAATACGGAGTTTCCAACAATTATATGTTAAAAAACTTATCGCTTAGCAGAGGAAAATCACTACATAAGGAAAATTAGTGCTTGTTAGTACATGTAATATTCAGAATCACGAGTAGAATAAAAGCAGCAATGCAGAAACTGTTATCAGCAGAGAGAAAATTATTCAGGCATGCATTTGAGTAATTCTGCATTTTAATTTAACCCTTTGAAACATTAATCAAACCATGGCTAATTATAGGAATTAAGGAATTAAACGATGGAATCTTCTAAAAGATATTATTTAAAAGGCAGTTTATACAATTACTTGTATAGATGTTTGCTTTAAAGAGGGAAACATTTCTACTGTAATGAAAAGGGTCTTAGAAAATTAAATTAACAAGGGGGGACCAGGCTGATATGAAACTAAATTAGCATCAAATGCAAATTACAGGGTACTTAATGGTAGAAACAGGTGCAGAGCAGGTCCCTAAATGAGATAAATGAATAAAACATCCCTCTGCACAAATGTGGAAGCTGACACAAAGTCAATGATATGAATAATTCAGCAGCCTCAACACTGCTGTTGAGGTCAGCTTTCCTTGACCTTTGAAACAGGAAGTAAAATTCTGTCCAAATTTGAGTGACTGGAAATACAGCAGTTATTTGTTGGGGGGAAAGAAAAAATAAATGGAAAATCCAGATTAAAACCAAAAATACAAACCCACGGTATGCATGTGAGACTGCGAATACATACATATAAGATGATAAATTGAAACACTGAATAAATCCATCAGCAGAAGAAAACATGCAGAAGTGGAAAAGCACTCAAATGTTAGTGTCACAGTGGCTGCAGAATATTTGTTTCAGCTTAAAACTCTAAAACAATGTGTGTCTGTGAGATACATAAGAGTATTTAGGTCATGGTATGATCTAAGCATGTTCAGAGCTAAATGGTTTCATCTTTCAAAAAATAATGTAGTTGTGCTAAAGAGGATATTAATAGAGTCAAAGTCATTATATTTCAGGTATTAAAGAAATCAAATCATATAGAAATAGCTGTTCAGAGCACAGCAATCAATCATTTTCTTTGCTATAAACTTTTTTTAGTAAAGGATCTGGAAGCCTTCTTTTCTGGACTTTTTACCTAAGCTACCAAATTAGTCACTATTGCATTTCAAACATTAAAAAGTCACAATTTCAAATGTAAACACCCTAACAACACTTTGCAGTGAAACTCAGGCTGTGTGCAAGTGTGTGGAGTGTGAGAGAACCCTTAAAGCAGAAATTATATGGATTTTATATTGATGCTTTTAAATGTAAATAAACCATAAAAACAAATCCTTGTATTTCAAAGCATGAACACTTCTCTCCCTTAAAAAGACAGAAATCTGGAGCAGCTGCCCTACATCCAGTGGAACATCTCAGAATGCACATCCTCATAACTAAATTAAGACAATTTCTCACCTTTCCCTATGACAAAATACTGAGCTAAAAGTATATATATTTTGGATATATATAAAAGGTCATATCATTTCTGACTAGACGTATGGTCCTAATTTCAAACTGAATTTGGCACTACAACAGATTAATAAAGTATGACAAGTAACTCATTTCTCCAAGCAAGGAAGAACGTCACCCCTGCAGCTTCTCTTCTAGGGCAACGAAAGATGCAAGATAACAGAAGTTACCTCTGCTCTTTCTTTTGTTGTATTAATCCTCTTTTACCTGCTTACCTGTCATCTGCAGCACACGCCTCATACACAGTTATTGAGTACTGGGGGGTAATTTTCTTATCTATGCTTTAGGCAGGTGATGTCCGGGGACGGGACTGCAGGGTACACCCCTGCCCCAGTAAAGTTTTGTGAGGAGTTAAAGCAAGCCCTGGCAGCAGCCACCCTGAAGATGCATATTAATGAGATAAACAAAAATCAGCCCCAATATTGCATAATCCCATGGGGCAAAGCAAGCGCTGGTAATTTGGGGGTTGAGTTCACGACTCTGCTCAGCGCCGGGGTTGTGTGCAAAGTGGCTCCCTCCAAACGCCAGCTCTGAGAACCCAGCTGGTTCTCATTTCCAAACAACCAGTTTCTCTATCCCCAAGTGCTAAAGAAAATAATCCCAGCAATCCATGACTACACGCTTTCACAGGGACAGCAGTGAGAATTTGATTGTAGAGATAATTAAAGTCATTCCTGAAACTTCCAAGGAAAAGAAAGCAGGGGGAGGAGGGGGGCCAACGTGGCCAACGATGCTCGATGCTTGTGTTTAAATTGAACTAAGCAACCAGTTTGGCTCAGAGGAGGGATGGGGGTGGGGGATACTATTTTGGGGGAATTTGTTTTCCTGAAAATTCTCTCTCCTGCACTCTAATAGTTACAATATTTGCAAAGAAAATGTAATAGACTGAGGCAAGTAGGAAGATTACAGTGAGGTTTGGAGACTGGATGTTCCTAATTTGGCAGGAGTATCCAGAGGGAAACGCTTTCACATTCTGGTAAACTTGAATAAAATTATGTACAGCCACTTCGATTAGAAGGGTTTAAAGGGAAATGATACCATAAAAGCAATAAAACCAACTGCTATCTGCTTCAAACACTGAAAACATCTTTTTAAAATTAATGTTTCCTGCAGCCCTGCCATGAGTTAGGACTGAAATAATTTTAATATTAACAACATTCAAGAGCGAGTCAATGTAGAGCCAGTCACACGACTGGATTAGTCCTCTACATCTTTCCAAAACACTGGAGTAATTTACACCACTCCAGCTGGTGTAAATCAGCAGGGTGTCCCTGGCATCAGGAGAGCTGCGAGGCTCTGGCCACACTAAAAAATAATCATAACGATGATGAGTAAAAGAAAAAACAAACCGAAACAAAACACACTTCCCTCCCAGCAAAGCTAAATTGTACAACCTCAGTGTCACACGTCTACTCTGACCCCCGTCATCCCGAAATCGGTGTGAAATTCAGAGATGGAGAGAAAGAGTTTAAAGCACTTGTAATCTCTCCGTCTGCACTATCTGCCTTGAGCAGGAAGGAGGGATCCGCTCAATGAGAGCTATTCAGGGCCTCTCAATTAACCTGATTAGTTCAGCAGGCTGCTCTCATGAATGACACCTTATCTTGGAAATGAAGGAAAAAAACTTCCTTCCTTCCTTCTGGAGATACCAGCAGCCCCGACAGCCAGAGCAGCGGTGCCCGCCGGGGCTCCCCCATCTCCCGGGGAGCTGCTTTTGGGGTGGCAGAGCCAGGCAGCCCAGGTGGCCCAAGCAGGCTGGGGGTCCCCCTCTTTCAGAGCCAACCAGGCACATGATGGGATTTTCTGCACTAGTTAACCCTTCCAGCCCCAGAGCCCGGCCCTGCTGCTGCCCCAGGTAAGAGGTAGAGCAGCCGCGGGGGCGAGCCCCCCCCAAACGCTGCCTTGTTTAAGTGTGTTGTAGTCTGGAACTCGTTTCATACGTGACAGATTAATGAGCAATAACTGGGTTACCATGGCAAAAAGCATTCCCAAAATTCTCTTTTGTTTCCCTGAGAACAGTCTCCCCCCCACCTTTTTTTTTTTTTTTTTTTTTTTCTGGTGGGGAGGGGGGGGCAAGGGGAGAGTTCCAAATCATGCCACTTATTAGAATAACACAAATATTAACTAACAGCATGTTAGTCTTTCAAGTGCGGATGGCTGTGAATGTCAACAAGGCTGACTATTACATACAAAGTCCAAGAATTAATCAGGGAAAATAGGTATCTCAATTACAATTACAATACTGAAAACTCAAATTTATGAATGCCCAGCCAACTTTGAAGGCATTTATTAGAAGAAGTCCAATGACTTCGGAAGTATTAATGCACTAATGACACATTAGGGCATGATGTATTAATGTTCTTGTAATTTCTGACAAATTAAGTTACCATTGTCACAGCAGGGCAATCCTTCAGAAAAAAAAAGAGAAGTTTCTCTCTCCTGCCATGCAGTACACAACAGACAACAATTTGTATACACATAACGGCATTTAGTGAGTTTTCCTCCCACACCACAGTACAATTTATTCTGTTTTTAAGAATGCCAGAGCTATTACAGCACTCCCTGTGCTATTTAAAAAAGAGGAGGCAGATGTAGCCTAGGGATTGTCTTGCTTAAACAGCTCCTGGGGGTACAGACCCTCTCACTGTGCCGCTGTACAACCCTCCCTCAGCAGCTCCAAGCCCGGCCAGCCCCACAGAGCCCGGAGACCGCTGGAGCCCACTAACACCAGCCCATGGTGCTGACGGGAAACCAAGTCCCAGAGATAAGAAAAAAAATCCAAGTTTTACAGAGTTGCTTTTAGCACACAAACCCCAACTGGAGAAACAAATTCTGTCCTAGATCCCAGAAGAATCCAGGATTACAGAGGACGTTCCTTTGTAACCCAGTGGGACTCCCTCATTTTTCTTTAAAAGGGGCCAAATCCTGATCCCAGCTGTTGGGCAGCTACACAAAACATGTGCAGGTCCTTTCCTCCTCCTGTCTGCAGAACCCCCAGCAATCCATGCCATGGGATGTGCTCCCGTCTGCAGATCCTGGCTGGTGTGGGACTGCGCCAGCAATGCAGGGGCACACGGAGCAGACGCTACCATCAGATCTTAATAGCTCTGAGTGCGGCTAATTTTCTTCCTCTTCTTTTAGAGCAAAGAACTTTATAATGAATACAGAAGACATTTCTCCTCTTCTTGTGTCATCCTACAAAATCTGAACTAGGTAAAGTGGTTTTTAACATCCACTTATCAAAGTGACTTAACATCTGGGAAGTCAGCCAATGGTTATGGAGTGATGCAGATGCCAAAAAATCCAACTGAAAGATTATATTCAGGGAGATTACAGAGAAGACCTGACTCAACTGGGTGGAAGCGGATGGTTATCCTGGTCAGGAAAGCCTGTGAGTCCCCCTGCAAAATCATGGAGAAAATGGAGGAAAATGATTATGTTTTAATCAGCTTCCTTTTAACCCATTGTAGACACTGGCTGTATCCTGAACCAGTAACTTTTTCCAAATGCAAATTTTGGAATCAACAGATGAACCGTTTGACAAAATCCAAAAGAAGATGAACAGGAAAATGATTTTCTGTCTCGTGACAGTTATTGAGACAACACTAACAAGAGGAAGATCCTTTTTTTTTATGGCTAGGCACTCACAGTGGGATATCAATTCTTCCAAACATCTACTTTATATAAAATTTATCCTTTCCAGAATCACAATCATGTCACTTGGGGAGTGTCTTTTTTTTTTTTTCTTTTTTTTTTTTTAGGATTAATCTTTGAAAAAAATGACCTAAACATTCGGATACATGAAAGATGTGATTAGCTGAAACAATTTGCAACTCTGATTAGAAAGTCAAGGTGAGAGGAGGGCTGAGAAAACCCAAGTGCTCAGCAAGCCTTCAGCACTCTGGCACTGTGTCGTTGTAGCGTCGCCCTTTTTTTTTTTTTTTTTTAAACCCCATTTTTCGTCTCTTTCTAGTCCAGCGTGGCACTAGAAGAGTTAAAGAAAACAATAAAAGAACAACTGAGTGTACAGGGTAGGATTTACTGGCATTTACTTTTAATCTATGGTCCTTTGCTCTGTGGCTTATCAGCCCTATGTCAGCCCTTTTTCCTCCTTTATATTTCATGAGGGGACCCACATGCTGGTACTGAGAGACAGAGCCCAAGTGTCTGTAAGCTTTTTGTCAGGTAAAAAGAGAAGAAAAAGGAAAGGAACAAGAGGAAAAGCAAAGCTAAGAGGCATCTATTAGATGTCACTAGGCTTTTGTATTCATGTCAATGATTCAGGATTAGAGTATTTGAAATAATCTTATTGAGAGAACTCAAAAGCCCCACAGAGGGAAAGCCTGCTCGGTAGCATATGGCAGAGCAGCAGACAATATCTTATTAAGGATGTGTTAGCTAACACCATTACTTTTTATATTACATTACTGAACTATTGTGCCTCAGCCGGTTAGCGAGATGGCATAGTTGTGGAATGCCATTTTGGACGTTACCGCGTTGTTACAAAACGGGAGGGATTTGGCCGGGCATCCAGGCGGGCCAGCAGGGGGGTGGCAGTGGTGATGCTGCTCCCTGCCCCCGCCCCCCCGGACCACTCTGAAGGGGAACCTGCACGTCACCAGCAAAGGGGAAAACGATGTCCCCAAGCGTACTGGTGGCCACGCTACTCTCGCTGTCTGTGACACCACCCAGTGCCCACCCACCCTTCCCCATTGCGCTCCCCTCCAAACCTGGGTCACCGCTGCGGGGAAAAACAGGGGGTAAAGACGGCAGCTTCTGCCCTATCTCCAGCCAAAAATCCCAACCTATTGCCAAACTCAGCTTCTTGTCAGATGAAGGGAATTTAATTTTGTTATAGTGAATGCTGTTAGTCTAAAAATCTGTCTTTGCTCTTGGACAAAAGCTTGTAATTGGAGAAATAACTCTTTCTAAAGTTATCTTCATCTGCCTACACCTTTAGAGGCAGCAAGAAACCAAAGACAAAACAGTACTGTTCATAGCATTTCAATGATTGCACTGAAAGGCTCTATATCTGGGTCACCTTACTACTGTCCAGTATATCATTTCAGTGACTTGATATAAAGCCTTTTAATAACTCATTTCATATAGTTCACATCTTAACAGCACCAGAAAATTTGTTTTCACATTTTCTATTTCCAAACACTATTTTTAAAAAGCAGGTAGAAAATTATTCGTTCAGCTTTAAAAAAAAAAAAAAAAAAAACCTTTAAAATACTGTCCTTAGCAAAAAAAGTAAACACTCATTTGATACAGTAATATATTCTGATCACAAACTACCTATGCAAGGTTGCTAATGTGACACACTAGGAACTTTGTATGGCCTTTCTGTACTTTTCCAGAACTTTTACAGAAAAAAAAAAAAAAAAACGTGATGCTAAAGGGAAAGAGAAAAATTCATACCAGTATTTACCATTACTACTACAGAGACTTGCTGCTCTCTAAGAACGGAGTTAAATTCATTTCTAGAAAGTTATCTCAGTCATGATTTACACAGAAACCTACAACTTTTTCTTACTCTTTTAACTTTATCAGTTAGATTTTGTATTAAAATTAAATACTTCCAGCAGGGAGAAGTGAATTTTAATTTAGCACAGTTATTTTTGTAGATATGGCCAATTACTTAAAATACATTTTGGTGGCTACAACATGCAAACACTTATGACTACTCACAGGAAGAAATTTACGGATACACCTCAGCTTCTGCAGAATAAAGCTTGGGTTATGTTTTTACCCAGTAAACACTGGGATGGAGCTAAGACACATTTTTCATGTTCAGAACAATTTTAGCTAATCAGCATTAAAACTGAGGATGATCTCTGCAAATACATTTTCCTATCGCTCTTACTCATGCATGCATTCCCACAGTGACAGCAAATATGGGAATAAATCAGGTGTTCAGACGGAACAGGAAATTTATCCACACCAGAAACTGTGTGTACTTATATATATGCATATGAGAAAAAGCCAGTATTTTTTTCCAAAAAAAAAAATCCCCACTCTTGAGAAAGAGAAAAACTGGCACTGAGCTGCGTGGAGCTGGGTAGCCCACTGCACCGAGCACATCCTCCCCGCTGCAGGACACGCTTTGAAGTAGGAGTTCATATTAAGAAATCGATAGGTATGAACAGCACATTTGAAGTTTTGTGATCAGAAACAAAGGGGTGGATCATCCTGCCAGGCCCTGGGCTCCTCGTGGGACCAACCCAGCACACTTAGAGCTTTCCTGATGCTGCGGGAGGTCACTACACAGAGGCAGCCAAACTTTTTAAAGCACTTCTAACCCTGGGTGCCCAAATCCTGCCGTCTGAAGGAGCAGCAGAATAATCCAGGAGGTCTCAGACCTCGGAGTGCTCCTTTGCACAAGCAAACCATAGGGTCTTCAGGATGGGCTTTGAGGACTTGGACAAACCAGTGCAGTCCCCTAAAACTGTTAACCCTTGCTGACCAAGACTGAGATTTTCAGAAAGAGCCCAAGGGACTTGCCAACCTGCCGCAGCCACAGCTCTGAAAGCAGTAGGTGCAGAGCTGTCACCCCAGGCTCACCACCCACCCAGGGCAGAGCAGAGCCATACAGACACACTGACCTTGGGGTGTCGGGGCAGCAGATCCACTCAAGTCACTTTTCTGGACTGACAGCACAACTAGCCAAGCCCCAAAGGGCTGTGGGTGAGCACTAAAGACGACAGTCAAACACCAAAAGCAATAGCATAGACTGGTCTTCAGTTTCCCTCATTCGCAGGACATTTAATACAAGGCTGCATTTTTTATTCTCCATAGAAAAATCTCAATCTCAATTTCCAGACTGTGTCAGGAGAACCACTTGTCTTCAGGAATGGGATCATCTACCCACCTAGAGACTACACAGCACCCAGCACAATGAGCCTTCTTTGCGATAGCAGCCTCTGTTATATCACCATGATATTAAATAGTAATAATCAGGCATAAGATCACAGTGAAATAAAGCCCAAAACACTAGCTGCAGATTCAAAAGGCATTGCTGAGAGAAGCAAGTAACTATTAGAGTAGTGTGAAATGTTTGCAGTGAAACCCAAAACCACATAAAACTTGCCTGGTTTGGGGTTTTATAACAAACTGAAAACTCAGAACAGGTTTGCTGAGAAAATCACAAACCTCCTGAGTGAAGCTGAGACCAAATTAAGGTTTTGCATAATAGTTTTGAGATTATACAAAACTTCTTATACTTGGAGGCTGAGGGGAGAGAAATCGAACAAACAATAAGCAGAAGCTGGTTTGACCCTGACCAAGTTCACTCAACCCCAAGAGCAAAATAAATGAGTTCTGAAGTGGCAGAGATATGTGCCAACCCCAACAGGCTGAAACCAAGAGATTTTTGCAAGAATCCTTGCAAAGCTACCCAGCTCTAGTGATTTCATCACCAGAAAGAGGACTGACACTGCATGCATGAGGAGTGCTGGTAGAGGGGCTGTCTGAATGTCTGTGTGAGAAGCATCTACTGATCAGAGTCTCCCATTTATCTCACAACAGCTCAAAATGCCTTTGGTTGCCTAAGTCATGTGGGAAATGTTTTGGGTAATGCTTCTCAGCTGCATCAATCACAACAAAATCCTTGAGGATGTGTGTTTCAGTCCCTCCCCTCTCAGAAATGTGTGGGTTCACAGGCTCCGGGAGCTCACATGAAATGCTCGAGGCCAACTTCTGCACATCTGAATGCCCTGCTTAGAGGCTTAGAGGGTTTAGGCAGCACAGCCTTCATAGACAGCCTGGGAGACATCTCTGTGCAGTGCTGGGGGTAGTCCTCTGTCGCCTAGTTTCTGCTCCCCAGACTCCGTCCCTGCTGGATCAATAATTCCCATCTGGCTCTAGAAGGGACGTGGCAATGAGGCAAGACTTCCCAGTACAAGACTCAAGAGAATGGCCAGATATTCAGGCCCAGGAGCATTTTATCACTTACATTGAGGTCTACCAGAGAGCACCACGCCAGCCCTCCCGCTTGCAAAACCCATCCAAGGACCCAGGCCATACAGGACCCACAGCCTCCTGCAGCCCTGTCCCCAGCATGGGCAAAGGGGGAGCAGGAACACCAGCACACACACATTCCCCCTGACCCCAGCCAGCCAGGTTCAGGTACCACATATGGCCAGGGGGACCAAGGTTATGAGCAGGACAGGGCAGAAATGGGGACTCCTGCAGAGGGACCAGTGCCAAAGCACCCAGCATCATCTGCCGCTTTGCTGTGACACCACTGCTATGATGAGCCCTTGTCCCTGTAGCCTGGGTGGGGATCAGCTGCGGTGCTGAGCCCATCCCCTGCCGCAAAGCAATCTTCAGCAGCTCCCTCCCAAGCAAAACCTGCCTCATCCTCTTGCCAGCACCCCTCCCAAAGCTGGCCGGCTCTGCCAGCCCGCCTGCATCCCCGTCACCCTCCCTCCAGGCATGGAAAGCTACTGCAAAATGCATTAATCGCCGCATCTACCTAACAAGTGTGTTTGTGGGGAGGATTCAGTGAGTGTGATACAGTCTTCTGTGTCATTTTTCCACCTGCCCAGTATTTAGGATGAAAAGACAATCAGGCCCGTAAAATACAATCCACTACGTGATGACTTGTAAAGCAGTAAAATGGAGACATTGAAAGTCATTCACGCCTCTTTTCATGTCATTGCACAGTGAAATCCTACCCACAAACATAAAAATTTTCAAGTTAAAGGCTGAAAGATTTCAAAAACATATGTAGGTGAGTTAGCTCCCTCCATAGCCGTGGCAGCTGGGTATGCTGGGGACAGATTACAGAAAGCACCACCAAGCATCCCATACAGGAGGTGTCAAAAGCACACAGACCTTTGAAACACTGGTAGCAGGTCATGCCTTAAAAGGTACCTTGGTGTCACCTGATAATAAAGTGTAGAAAGTACTGCAGCCTCCACTCCACGAGTCCCCACCCTTGCTCCACGGACAAGAGCTCTGATTGCCCTGGAAATGCATAAACTGCCTCTTCAGAGCCAGAGGGAGCCTCGTTGCTCAATAAATTGCATCCAAAGCAGCATGTGAAGAACTTCAATGTATTGCCAGGCAAGGGTCTGAAGAGACGCTGGTGATGCTCACGCTGAGCTGCTACCTAAGGGTACACGGTCTCACCCCGGGGGGACCTCCAGCACAAAGCCCATGGACTTAGACCACAACTGAAGTTTATCTGTCCAGAAGAAGGACAGTGGTGAGATTTCTTAAGTAGGTCTCATCTGTATTGGTAAATCTCAGCAAAGCTGATTTCAGGTCACCGTTATCAGCTTGCTCAAGTACTCTGTGAAGAAGCAAAATTTGGGGGGAACCAGCAACTTCCAAGCGGGCTGTTTCCAGCCCTTTTTCCATGCAGCATCACAAACTGGAGGTATATGGTATCGATCCTAAATGTTGAGATTTTTCTGCCGCTATATTTGGAATTGCAGTGGTTATTCCTACTTTATCAGTCTGTAGGACTCCTGTTTACTGGATGAAGCCATAAAAGGTAAAGAAACCCCAGCAGGCATGGGTAACACCCTTAAATATCGGTCCTGACAATGGGAAATTGGGTGGAAAATTTTGGAATGGAATGCTGAGAGAGGAGCCTCTTTCCTGAACCAAGGAATAATATAAAGCTCCACTTTCTCCCCTATGTGACTTTTGTCATTATCATCTTTTCTGATTCTTACAAAGCAAACTTAATTAGGAAGCTCTCTCATTAGTCTTGCAGAAAAATTAGCACAGCTTATGCTAATTACTCCTGTAAAATTTAATAAACTCGTTGAAATGGGAATAGTCTAATGAGGTTTTATTTATTGAACTAAGATAACTGTAAGGAAAAAGGTTAGGACACCAGGATATCCAGAGTGGTAATAAAACTACAATTTATTCAATTTCTTCCCAGGAATTTTATTGCAAACCTTTTAAATTCAAATATGAGTTACAATTTGAAAGTTAAATCAATCTAGAATTTAATTTAATAACAGGAAGTGCTCTGTGTTTTCTTTAAGTGTGATTACAATACAGCCCTGCCACCGCACCTTCAGGACGAATTGTGTGTTTGTGTGGTGACAATAATACCCCTTTTAAAATGAGTTCCTGTTCAATCAGAGCTTCATCTCAACACATGTAACTGGATTAGCGATAAAATATACAGGCTATACTAAGAAGATGATTCAGACACACATGCAGGTTTCCAAGAAATTTCCTTGAAATGACTGCTCTATAAGCATAATAGATTTATTTTGTTCTCCAGAGAAAATTCAGATCACTCTACGAGTATAAATTTCTTTAGGTCCCTTCCACTGCTGCATCTGCTGATACTATAATAGAGCAAAGTATAAAGCAGTTTTATACAGGATAAAGTCATATCCTATTTCAAACACAACTACAGACTTTTTCTTTAAATCCCACATTTTGATTAAATAAAAATATAGGATTTACTTTTTATATATATCTAGGGTTTGAGAAAGAATACAACGTGCATAACTTTGAAGTTGCCAAACAGCCTCTTTGCCAAGTTCACTAAACCACTACAAAGACCGAGCGCGCTCTATCCCAAGTTTCTCTAGCCTTATCAAAGAGAATTAATCAATCCAAAATAGTATTCCAGCATGTAAGAAGAGGATAGCATTTCCATGTAAGTACATATGTCAAAAATCCCATGGATAGATCCTACATTAAATTCTATGTTAGGTCAGAGTCTGTGGATTCGCAGGATTTGAGGCAGGAGTTAGATTAAATCCATAGGCAAGACTTTATCAGAGCGTGAGGCATGTGGGAGTGCTTTAGCCCAAATGGCAAATGAATTCTCTAAGCTCACATGCAAATAAAAAGAGCTAAATATGGTTTCGCATCTCAATTGACATAACAGTTAAAAATTGTGCGCATGGAGGAGCGACAATGGAGTACAACTAAACACATGTTCTGACTTGTGCAGGCGTTTTAGTGTTAGAACGATTTTAAAGGACTCGTTTTAAGGTAAAAAAGGCTCCATATAGATCACTTCATCCTTTCCAAACCAAAAGGGGGGAAAAAATGAATAGGATAAATGTCACAAGAAACATCACTAAAACCACTAACTGTATAAAGCACATACTTATTTGGCCTAAATTGTTTGAACTAGCCCCGGCCAAGAAAAGGTTTTAAGTACCCTACTGGGACAGATGCGAAGCGGCAACAATAGAAGCCACACTAATGCAATCCAGGTAACACAATCCTGTTTCAAAAACACGGGGAGGGCTAATTACAGTACTGCTGAGTCAAATTTCTTATACCATTGCAACCCACAGGAACAGGTCAAAATCAAATGTTATTCAAACCACAGTCATATCAACCTTCTGTATCAAAGTCACAATTTAAAACCAAGTGAAGAACTTAAAAGCTTAACCCGTTCACAAGCCGGGCGTGATTCAGCATAGGTGGTGAGATAGGGTCTGTATTATCATCTTTACGTTACGTTTAGCTTGCATTTTAAAAAAAATAATCTTCAGAACCGGTACCTTTTGCATCAATTTACGTAAAGACTGATAAACCGATCACTGCTAGGAAGCTAAATCTGTTTTTTTCATGTAACTGTTTTCTTCATTTTGCAGGAAGCACGTAACAGACAGCATCTCTGGCTCTCATAATTTAAAATGATTTGCAACTAGCAGTTTTGCATACTAGATAGTTAAACAAAATATTTCCGTAAACCTGCCATTAGCATCTTAACATCTCACTTTCCAGTACAATGAAAAATTCATGTGAATTTTGTAGCTTTCATGTTGCTCAAAATGCCACTCTAACACCATGTTTATAGTGTTCAACTCTGCAGCGTGCTTATAAAACACATCTCTATACAGCTTTCACTGGGGGTTTTCTTCCCCCCACTTTCCCTGGTACTACCTAATGCTCACAGAAGATGAAAATATGCCTAGTTAAAATAGATAGAGATATCTTCTGAGATTTAAACACTCTCAAGATTACTTATTACCAAAACACTTGCTATAAGCTTCCAATATACACACTTTCTTACCAAATTCAAACGAGAGCTGTAAATCTGGGAGTCTGGACGAGCACAATGCCAGGCAAGGCCCTGCCACAGCCCTGGACCACTCTGCCTGTGGCACCCAACGCACCAAACCCTTGCCGCCTTCCTCCATAACACGGATGCTTTGGCACGGAAGATACTTTAAACTTAATATCGCCAACATTAACTCAGACAATAATGCAAGGAGAAGCCCACTATTCTGTGCTCTTGCCCTTATATGTGTAGGTAGTTTCCCTTCAGGGTCCCTCTATTCACAGATTAGTGCAAGGGTATTGCTTTCCTCAGCTGATGACAGACACTTTCAGTGCTTCATGGCCATTTAACTCTTCTAGAGTAACGCTGCATAATAACCTGGTTATCACACATGGCTTCGTACAATGAGTTTGGACAATTAAAATGTAAAAATTACTATTTGGCTACCATTTTGCATAATTGGCAAGCACAAAAACTACACATGGCTCAGAACAACTAAAATAGATGTATTGTACTCCAATGATTTACCCAGTGATATCAGATTAGCAATATGGATCCGTTTAAAAGCACAATAATTAAGACAGGCTAAAATGAATTAATCAGCTGACAATACAGTCAAAATAGTATTCCAACCAAAGAAAATAAGAGGAGGGAAAAAACCTTACTTTGCAGATCTATTTTTTAACTGGTTTTATGCATAAATAAAAACCTTAAAATGTAGATGGATTGCATCCAACAGAACTACTGTAGCTAAGTGATAATGATTCAAACATTTTTCAAATAAAAGTTAAATATTTATAAGCACCCGACCACATTTCATAAATCACAAACTATTATTATTTTATTCCTGAAGCTTCCCTGGCATAGCATGTGAATTGAGCCACAGAAAGTCAGAAAGAAAAATCTCCTCTTTATGCACATGAATCAGTTACAAGAACTGGAGCCCTCCAACGAGCAGGTCGCTCCGTTATCCTCTATACGGCCCTTCCGTGGCAATCGCAATTGCAAAGCACAACTAATTCGGTATCAAAAACAAAATTTCATCCATATATACTCCTAATTCTTCCCCATTAGCGACACAGGGCAGGTGTTTCATTATAATGAGGCAGGGGAGAAAGAAAAATGGAAGGAAACAATAGCAGTCCTTACCTGTCAATTATCACTGGATCTGATGGAGTCTCATTTCTGTTGCCACAGCTTTTCTTGTCACAACAGCGGCTACAGAGCAAAAGTGAAAGGATTTAGTGCGACCATTACACTGTAAAATCATCATTATGAACATGGTAGGTTCAAATTGCCGGCTAGAGTTACCACTCGGTCCCTGCCTGGAAATCAGTCAAATGTAGTGGGTCACATATGGGTTAATTACTATGTTTAACTTCTTGCACAGCTGGTTAGCAACGGAAAATATAAAAAGAGAGGGGTTTTGCCCCTTTCACAAATAATAATTCAAGGATCATCCAGAACAGGGAGACCTGCCTATATGTAGCCTCTTTTCCATAGGGTTTAACAGTTGTCCCACATATACTCGCACACAAAATAAGGCAGCTTTTTTTACCCACTGAGCCTGGGGTTTACATTTGCTTAATGTTTATGTTACAAGATACTCCTGCTTCTACACAATTCTCAGCTAGCGGGAAACCTCCCCCCGAAATCCAGAAGCACAATTATTCTCCCTCCAAGAAACACTGTTGTTAATGGGGGAGCTAAAATGCAAGCGCCATCAGCAGCGGCTTTTTTATGCTCGAGCGTGCCTGTTTCCCCAAGTTTTCTGAGCATGTTAATGATCGCTAATGCCACGGAGAGCACAGCTCCGGCGGCTGGTGCCCTGCATCAGGTCAGATACAAAGCAGGCATGTGAAATATAAGCTCCGTCTCCCAAAGCACTGCTCCATCGCTGACCTCCAGGCTGGGATTCTTTTGAACTAAGGTGCCTCATTGTTTCCTGAGAGAAGTTAAATCGTTGTTTGTGATGATTCCTTGTCAGGGGTTATTGTCCATTAGGAGCCACAAATATATTGCAGGTAAGCTCACAGGCAACATATACGTTTCTAATCAGGGTGGGAATCCCCTCTGGTGCATCTAGAGCTGCGGCTGAGCAGTGTGGGGGCTGCCCTGCTCTCCCCAGCAGCCCATCCAGACTGACGAGACCAAGTCACAGCTACATCGGTGAACAAAACCTCGGGCTTTCACCCACCCACCCTCCCCAGGGATGAAACACCCATCTAGAAAGGAAAACTCCTGTTTGCAGATGTCCCTTAACAGAAAATCTAGCACTGGAGTCAAGCTTCCCAGGAATAAATAAAAAACCAACAACAAAACAAAACAAAACAAGAAACTCCTGGTCTTCCCAAGCCCTCCTTGGTCCCCAGGGACCTGCTGGACAAAGCCTGGGTAGCTCCTGTGGGGTGAGGGCTGCAGGGACCCCATCCCACCGTGGCACCAAGCGACAGGCAGTGAGGACCACCCCATCTGCTCTCTCTGGCCAGACCTGAGTGCATCTCTCCATTCAGTAAACTTCCTGGTAAACCTCAACCACAGGCAACCAGATCTTGGAAACCACCGAGCTGGTTCCAAACGACATCCCGGGGACCTGCGCATCGCCCTTGTTTCAGCGGGCAGCTTTGGGCGGCTGGCAGGAGCGACCACTGCTCGCACTCCCACTCAGATGAACTATTTTCTTTTCCCCAGAAGGTGGAAGAACATTAGGGCAGGAAGAAGCCCTCAGAAGTGCCATGCTATATAAATAGCCCTGTTGGGAGTATGACAAAGGTTCTCTTGTGTCGCTGAACAATAGAGTGAATAATATACAGTTACCCACCAAGATTAGCAATAAAGCAACTAACCACACTAAAGATAACAAAAAAAAGGGGGCCTTTTACAAAAACAGCCTGTTTAAACATGGTTTAAAAAAAAAAATTGTTTTCAAAGAGAGGAAAATACATAATTCTTTTCACCGCAAAAAGCTTCAAGGCAACTATTCAGGGCTGAAACTTTTCACAGTTAACACATGTGCGGTATCTTCATTTCGGTGGAAGTTACATTGTTTGGGATTGCCAAAAAAAACTGCTTAATTTTACAGCACAATACCACAATTGATCCACCAGAAAATGCAAGAGCCTTGGCACCCAGAAAGTATTAAAATTTAGGAAGGAATAAAATATGCTGTAGGTAAATAGTCATGTGGACGTTCGGGGGGCTTTTTTGCCTATAAAAGGACTTGTCATTGGAGTGCAGCTAGAATGTGTGGGGTGAGAAAATTTACCCACAAACAAGGCAATAAAAACTGCTAATCATTTTTAAATGATTAAAATGTAATTAGAAACAGAGTTGGCACAAGTTAAGACAATGCAGTTCTTGTGACTGAAGCAAATCAGGGCTAGTCCTGACATTCTCACAGCAGACTGGAGGGACAGAAATTGCCACACTTACTCAGGCGAGCAAAGGTTCCCAGGCTCCCAGCCCGAGATGGGCAGATACCACCAGCCCGGCAGCAGCAGGCTCAGAGGCCAGCACCTTCCCGGGGTGCCAGCCCAGCGGGGGAGCTGGCGGCAGCGGGGGCCCGGCACAGGGACACCTCGGTGTCACCTCCTGCCACCGGCGGGATGGAACCAGGCACTGGCCAATGGGGAAAGCCTGACTTCGGGAGCAGAGCGAACACCACCTCGCTCGTCGGGTGACCCCCTTCTTTGGGTGGGGCTTCCCAAGGTGCACCCCAATAATCCCAAGGAACAGGAGGAGACCTCACTCCTTGTGACGTGGAAGAGGTGCGCAGCTGGCATGTCCCACTGTCTAGTGGCTCTGTGAAGTGAAAGGAGGCCCCAGGTTTTCTGTCATGTTCTAGATAATTATTTTTTAAACCTTACCTTGCCTTTTGCATTTTTCCCCCCCAACAGCAGAACGCCTCTACCCTCGTTTTTCTACACAGAGAATTAGCATGTGATAGAAACCCTGAGTTGGAGACCTGGTTGCAAGGCACGAGACATGCTTTTAATTCAACTTGCCTCGAAAGCTTTGGCTTTTAGTGCCTACTTAATCTTGGAAATAAGTTCCTAAATGCTCAGCACCCTTTCTCCTTTTCCAGAAGGAATTTTAAAATTCCCAGGAGCTTCTCCAAGTCACCCAGAAACCCTCCATCTCCCAGCAAGGCTCTGTGAAATCACAGGGAGAAGCGCCCAGTGCCGACTTCTTGCAGCCAGGAGGGCAAGGACTTCTCCTCGGTGACGCCTCTCCCCCAGCAGGGCAAGGAGCCGTGGTTCAGGCACATCCCATGTTGGCCCACAGGAAAAGCCTAAAAAAGTTGATTTGTTCGGGAGTTTGCATGTTTTTAAAACAGGTAATCCTTGATAGTAATGCAGCCTCTTGCCATCACGACCTCATCCAGCTCCTGCACCCTATCTCTGCCTACCCTGGGTTTCCCTCCCCCTCCTATGGACCATCCTCGCCACTCCCAGGGTTCGTGCCCCAGCCCCACATCATCCTCATCCTGCCCCGTCACAAGGCCTCCCGGTCCCGTGGCCACCAGCACTCCCAGTTTTTGTTGCTGCCTTTGTCCTCCCCCCAGCCCTCTGGGGACCTGCTGCCCTCCTGCCGTCTTGCTCTGTATCTTCCTCCTCCTCTTCCCTTCCCTGCGCTGGAGCATCGCTACCCCTCGGCTGCCCAGCCCTGCTGCAGGCACGCAGATGGCCTCCTTGTCCCGCTGGCTGGCACCCCCAAATCCCTGCCGTCCCCACCCTGCCTTGGCGGCTAGGAGCATCGCTTGCAAGAGGAGCCCTGCTTTGTGTATCTGCGCACTCGGGCTTTCCGCGGGGACAATGAACAATGAGAAATTACGGGGCGATGGCACGTGGCCAGTGCAAATGCGACTTTCCGATCATGTAGCTGCCAGGCTCTAACAAGTCGTTAGCGAGTCAGTGTGGGAGATTTTGCAGAAGCACCCAGCGAGGTGGGTTCCATCCCGCAGATGATGCGGTCAGGACAACCCCCTGCCCCAACAGGCTTCTCACCCTGAAGCGTGGAGGTACAGGAGCTTCTCGCCAATACAGCTGTAAGATTTTATTTTACACAGACAAAACCCATATTTTACTCCAACCTCATTCTCAGAAATCACTGAACCATTTTAGCTGAAACTTTCCAAAGAAAGTCAGCCTGAGGCTGACACCCTGCAAAGGACATTTCAGCCAGAACAGTTTAAGTTTGGCAAAGCTGTAAGCCACTGAAGGTTTCATAATGGAAATTGTTGAGGCAATATTAACTATAGATGTCCCTCCCCATGCTGCCTACAATACTAATAAATTCCACTGAGGCTGTGAATTCTCCCCAGCTATTAACATTTTCACCAACAGTGTAGATTTTTATATTTGACAAAACACAATGAAATCCTTTGAAATAAACAGCTACCTGAAGCAAACCTCAGCCGCACTTTCCTACCACAACCAGGACTCTCCTACACATTTGAATTCTTTGTCTTATCCGTGCCATAGTTGTAGTATACTATAAATACCCAGCTTTGTCACATAAATGCAAAGTTTTATTGTGCAGTTAGCCTTGATAGAAAGCACTGCTGAAAGTTGTTTAGAAATTAAATATCTAAAACAAGCTATTTTAAAATACAGAGCCCTCACTATTTCATGTCTGAAATGAAGAAATTTCATCTTAGGGAGAGCAAGCTGTCTTTCACACCATATGGCTAATGGTAGTGCATAGCAATTAGCTGGGCTGATTAATGGGGAACAGACTCTAATTTTATGCTTATAATTGAGGCTGCATTTGCACCCCTGGTGCAAATTCAGCACATCCCAACTTCCACTTACAACAGGCAAGAAATCAAGAGAAACAGAATGGTATGGAGAGAGATTATTTTTTCCCCTTCTAGACCCCTAAAGAGCATCAGATTTGCAATTTAAAAGAGTGTTAGCAGCACAATAGATGACAGATTTGTGCAATAGGGTCAAGCGGCCTGGTAAACAAACAGCACCCTCTTCTTACACATGTATAGGCAGAAAAGGAAATGGGCAATATTTAATATGAGCTGTTAGAAATTTGAATATGTCTCCCCCACCCACCAGACACACAATGTTTGCCTACTATGGTCAGATATTTTTTTTAATTTTTTTTGCTACCTCTCCACCTTACGGTTATGAAACACAAAGCAAGGACTAGCAGTAAACAAATAGAAGGAGAAGAATAAAGCTCCTGATCCAGTGAATTTTAAGAACAAAGAAAGTGTGAAGCGCTTTAATAAAGGGAAAGTGCACATCTTTCCACATTCCCAGGACAGAAACAATTTTGTTTCAGTCAAAGTATATTGAACGGCCGTAAATCTTTGGTGCAGGTATTTGGTCTTCTGGTTAAAACTCAGCTCTCTATATAAAGTTTCAATTTACTTCTTACTCTTTATGTTTCTAAAGTATTTGTAAGAAAATTAATGCATTAAAGTAGGTGACCCTTACTCTTGATGGCTCAGTGAGTGGCAAGCAGATGCAATTCCTACCTCAACACCTTGCTGTTTGGGAATCAGGAGGGCACATCACCCAGGGCTAACAGAACATTTAGACTCTGACGCTGTGGGCACTTGAGCATGTGCTTAATTTTACTCACATGAACAGTCCCACTGTTTTACTGGTCTATTACAGGAGAAAAGCAAAGCACACACTTCAGCCTTATCAGGTCAGGGGCCTCCTTTAATATTTCCATGAATTGTTCCTAGCTAGGTATCTAGTGTGAAAGTGGTGCTAATTGGGCCAATGAATTTTAGGGCAATTACGAGTTGTCAGCATGACTGGGTTTCCATTTGGAAAAGGAGAACTGGCTGGGAGTCCTCAGCAAAGCAATGCTGCAGCTCCCAGCGCCAGCAGAAGCTCAGGCACCTCTTGGAGATACGCGCCTGCTGTGACCAGTCTCAGGTTGTGACGGGTTAGCTTTGGTTTCCTGGAAGAAGACAAACCTACTGAAGGAAGCAGCCTAGAAAAATAAGACATGGAACTAAAATCCCCCAAATCCAGCAAGGACAAAGCTGGGGGTGCTGTGCAGGGTTTCGCCCAGGCTGGCGAAGCATGGGGAGCAGCTCCTTCTCTGCCGGCATCGCAGCGCGCTGCCCTCCTGCAGGGTTTTATCAGGGAGGAGCTGCCGTGGAGGACAAAACAGGCAGATCCCCAAGAATGAAAAAAGACACTTTAAAAAATTCAACTAACAGAGAATTTCCATCTGAATATTATGTCTAAAACTCTCCCCCACCAGGAAACCCTCATCCAAGTTTATTCTCTTAGAAGTGGGTACTAGTTTTTACCCTCAAGTTACTCCTTTTTAGTAAATGAGTTTTGTAAAAGTTACAACGCATGCAATGGCATTTTTACAGTCTTAAAACAACTGATTGTAACAATAAGCTTATGCAAGAACGCCTCGTCTTCCACCAGGGAATTATTTTCTGCCATCGAATAACATGTAACAAATGATTTTTTCAGACATGCAAAAAACACCCACTAACTTTAATGAGACTGCAAGGTCAAGCTCTCCTAGGTGTCGGAGGGGTCTGTGGGAAGATGCTGCCTTCTCTGGGGTAAAAAGGAAGTAGAAGAGGTTTCACCTATTTCAATCAGCCAGAAAAGAGAAGGAAGCAGCTGCAGAAGTACCGTGTTCAGGAGGGAAGTTATCTGACTGTCCTGAATTTAAACGGCCAGCCCCAAGCAGGCATGTTCAGGGGAAGAGAGCACAGGGCAGAGCCAGATCTGCATGGGGAAGCTTAAAGAAAATCATCAAGAAGGCACCTTTTGCGTGAAGGAGCATTGCCTGCTCCGCTCCGGCTGAGCAGGGACCTGGAATGAGCAGCAACCAGGACAAAACGGGCCTCCTGACCTCAAGTCTTAATGTGCACCCAGCAAAACAAACCCAAAAAATTACAATTTTGTCATTTTACTGAGAAGGTTTTGTTGGGAATTGGGGGCAGAGAAATTTATTGCTAGAAGACTATAACTGGCTGTTAATTTTGGTGAGGAGACCTTTTGTGGGCTACAGTGTCTAAATGAAAACTAGTAGCATTCCGTTAAGAATAACTCTTTATAAATAATTGAAACCTAGTGTGATGACTGAGACCTTGCTGCTAATTACACACACCGACCTGTGTTATTTTGGGATTGTTTAATGCAAGAAAGATAAATTTAAGTCCGAAAATAGCTGCAGGTTCAACCTAGATTTTGAGAGACAGATTCATCTTCTCATCACTAATTAACTGGAAGCAGGGTATTTCTTACCTGCACATTATTTCATGCGTGAGCAGAACTCGGCACATTTCTGGGTTCTTGTCTTGGCCTTCATATACTATCGCCTAAAAACAAAACACATTTTTAGCTGTGCATCAAGTTGAGTTTGGAGAAAATAAAAATGCGTTGCCGTAACCGAAGGCGCAGCCGGTGTTGCAAGCCGAGTTGCAGGCTGGAGAGACTGTGTCTCCCCCGAACCTGCTGCAAGACTTGCAGTTGGAAAACAACACAAGCTGAGTACAGCTAAATTCCCTCCTCTCCGTTGCACATCTCTCCAGCGGTGTGTAGGTTGGGGTTTTTTAGTAGTCAAGACAACCACAATTTTCTTTTCAATTCAGAATAAAATATAAAACTAACAGCACTACAAGGCAGGGGGGAGGGGGGGGGGGGGGGGCGGAACATCAGGGTTTGGTATACTTTGGGTCCTATTCATTAAAAAAAAAAAAAAAAAAAACCAACAAAACAGAAAAGAGAGAGTTCATGTATTTTTAATTACAAAAGCTGCACAGCCCAGGCATTTTCCTGGTAGCTCCTCAGAAAGCGCCTGGGCCTGATTCTCCACTTGAACCTCGTGATCCACCGCTTTCGAGAGAGCAACTGAAGTTAGAGGGATATAAATAAGTGGGAAGCAGGCCCTACCAGAGCAAAGGATACCAAAACAAACAGAGGATCAACCAGCTTGAGAAATTTGACTCTGAGATAGCATGGGGAGAACCCTCTAAGTTAAAACTGTGGAGAGGCAGCGTATTCACATTTCAAGAAGAGTCTATGTTTGCAACGCTCCCAGCAGCAGAACCAGCAGCGATGGCGAGGGATCGGCATTACACGCTAACTAGGTTAGTGCTGGCAGCCCACTCAGTACAGGCTTTCCATCTGATCACGACGGAGTTATGTTTTCTAACCACCCCTGGTCCCAGGCGCCAGCCTCCCAGCAGCAAAACAAGAGTGAAAAGAAGTTGCCTTTGCAACAGCATCTTTGGATAGCACTGAGGTTCCTAAATCTTTTAGGGTGCCACTCCTGACATGGGATCAATGGTTAGAGCCCCAGCCTTGGAGAGACGTCCACCTCTGCATCTGAGCATCAACCTTGACCTTGGTGTGACCTTTTCAGGCTCTAAAATACAGACCTGAAAAGAAGTTGGGGAACAAACTGCACATAAAATGACATCTGATGTGGGTATCCCTAAAGGTAACAGTAAAATAGATACTGAAAATAAAATAAAAAAAGTATGCTAGATGGATGAAATACATTTTATGGAATAGACCACTTTGAAATGGAAATGTGGAAAATACTGAGAAAAAAGAAGTTATCTTAATATACGATGAAGTAAGGTCACATGAACTGCTTTCCCAGTCCTTACAAATATAACCCACCAAGGGTAAGAGGGGTTGCATCTGCCAAGGGGGCATGGATCTCAGGGCGCACAAATCTGGAGAAGCATGAGCTGAATTTCAACACCGTTTTAATTGTAATATGTGATATTAATATTATGCATTGTAACATGATGTAATGATTCCATAAATAGTATCAGGAATGGGACTGTGTTGTCTTTCTAGTTATAATTTTTTCATTTCAGTTTTGCTATGTGTGCATTCCCCTAAAACCCAAGAGCCAGTGGGGAGGTTTTGTTGCTGGTAAGACAGAACCAAGGCCACTGATGTCGTTGCAACTAACAGGTACAGAGTTTCTCCTGACTGTTGCCCCCTCATTCCCACTCATGAGGCACAAAACCTGTGGACCCAGCACTTGTGTAAAGGGAACGCAAAAGCTGTCGCAGGCCACGTGCAAAGTCCCCACAGCATGGACACCAGCAAACCCCTCTGACCCCAGCTGGGACCCCAGTGCCCTGCTTGGTTGCGGGCCCACACCTTGCGGTACCTCCACATCAGCGGCCAAGAGAGCTACAGAGGGTCTGCAAGAAGCCTAGGAAGACCGCACCACAGTCATCCACGTGTTACACCAGGAGGTGCGACAAAAGCAAAAGATCCTAATTACCATGCATTGAAGGGGAAGATGGGGAGAAGCTTCTTCCAGCCAAAACCAGGGAATCAAAGAAACCCGCTGACACTTGGTGGGGTCAGTTAGTAAGGACATTGCAAAGACTCCAGAAACCCCCAAATCAGGTTCCCCTGACAGTGGGACAGGCCAGGCTGCAGGGAAGCTCACGGCACTTTTTAAACTTCATCAATAATTCAAGAATAATTAGAGCATGGGGGTAATGAGCAGATCCACCCCCGAGGCCTTCACCGGAGACCAAAGCCTCCAGCCCCCATTTGCCTCTAGACACAGCAGGACACAGGGGAACGGCGCCTGAGAGAGGACTGATGGACTTGGCTCGTTCTTCTTAGACTTTCAAATCTTAAAATAAATGTACCCAGTATGGGTTATCTTGTTACTGGTGAAGCCAAGGAAGCACTAGAAATGACAAACTAGAGCACAAAATTTACTTTTCTTTTTTTTTTTTTTCCCTCCCCTCTCTCTTCCTCTTCTCTCCCTGCTGCTATGCTTACTTAACCTCCAGGTACCCGCTTAAATAACTCAACTAAATAGCAATAATGAACGGGCAGAGTCAACACTGTGGTACATAATCACCTTGTCTGTTGTGTTTAGCATCAGTGATCCCTTCTTTGCACGCATGACATTCTTCTGCCTTTCTCTACGTTAAGGATTTGCTTTTCACTTTATTTGCATTTAATTACCGATGTTGTACCCATGCACATTTAGTTTTCTCTGCATTCAGCGCAGATACCACCACATAGCCTATTCCTGCAGGAATCTTTAGGAAATTCGAGGAAGCAGGAGGAACTGCTGAGTTCATTTCTAAGCAGCTCATCCCCAGCTCCTGTTCCTACATCCCAATTTACTCGTGCAAACGGGTACGTGAAGTGCTGTTTACGTCCATGAATGGCTGCCCGAGAGCATTGCAGACACTCCACCGCCTCGCACACTGCGCTGCTCTAAAGCACTAATTCTACAATTAGTTTCAAAAAGGAAACAGGAACTGCTAAAGTTTCAGATCGTTATAGCTGCCAGAAGTATTTTTACAGGAAGGGTCTACAACGTTACTGTTGTGAAAATTTTTAACTGTAAGATTTGAAAAGCTACTCTTAACAAAAATATCTTTCTTCCTTTTTTTTTTTTTTTTTTCCCCAATTATTAGTTTTTTAGGTTCAGGCTTTAAAAGAGGGTGATTGCGGCAGGAATCCTTGTTGCGCTAACAGCGTTGTGATTTTGTCAAATATGGATCACATTAATGAGAGATAAAGTGAAAGTTACAGTGTATAAACTTAGACCACAGCAGAGCTAAAAATAAGCCTGCAAATACACATCAGGGTTGCACAACAAAACCCCAGCAAAGGAAATGCAAAATTATAGACTTGTAGGGTTTTTTTTCTTTTTGTTTACTTCATGTAGTTTTAACTCAGTGTAATTTCCTAAGTGTTTCAGAATAGCTTTTCTTCTCCTGAACAACTGAAATATTTCCCAAAAAAATTCATCTTCCATTTTGTAAGCCATTACTCACCCAAGTAACCTTTCCACAAGTTGTCCCAGTGAGAAACAATCACTTATGCACAAACGGATTTCAAAATCAGGCCCCAAAAAATTAGTGTCAAAATATAAGACTTCCCCACTTCCATTTAAATACCACTGCATAAAAAGTTAAATCAAATGCAATTCACTGCTTGACAGCGAATAAAAATTACTAAATTGAGCACATCACAGTCGTTCCTAGACAACAAGTGCATCAAACAATTCACTTAAACTTTTCAGTGACAGAGTTCATAAAAAAAAAAAAAAAAAAAAAAAAAAAGGAGTGAGGGTAATACAAAAGGTTAATCCACTTTTTCCCCAGTAAAGACAACAAGATAAAACAGTGAAAGAGTTGACGAATAAGTTGGAAAAATATAGAGCCTGATTTTGCCCTTAACCATTCCTGAATAAATCCAGATTTATGCTGGTACAACTGAGGGCATAATCGTCTTGTGGTGTCAGTTTGCCAGTCAAGCAATCCTGCTTTCTGAACTGGATGAAAAACAATCTTGAAGGAATGAGATCATGGTCATTATATTATTCAGTTATGTCATGGCCTTGGTTTATAAAAGAGTAAGAGGAGAGAAATCACCAACATGCACCTAAATCTACTTGCTTTCAAATTCCTGATCTGTTCCACAAAACAAACTATCTCCTTGACTGAAATAAAGGAGAAAGAAAAATGCGTCAAAATGCGGGTCTTTGCAAAAAAACAGAACTAAAATGATTTGGAATGACGTATACAGCCATACACACAGAAAATAAAATCCTGGCCCCATCGAATTCAATAGGAGCTTTGCAATTGACTTCAGATGGGCCAGAATTTCACCCAGAGAGGATTAGGCTTGTATCCACTATATATCTACAGAGAAAATACTGTGAATTACATTTATTTGGCTTGGAATACTTAACCCTTAATTAGCCGAGATTCTACCCCTTCCCCAGGCAAAATTTCCACTCATCCCAGTGAGGTTTATCCCGGACAAGTAGCGCAGCGCTGGGTCCCAGGGGGAGGACGGTTAGTTCTTGCTGTGTCTCTCAATGCACAATTCAGAAGCATCTAATTATTTTATCCAGTCTCCCTCTGCCTTTGATACACAGCCTGCTTATCGACATATTCACACAAATTAAATAAATTTATCTCTCCTAATATGTTCATTTTTAATGGTTTTCAAACATTCACATGGAAACAGCTCTAGCGTAAATATCCCAGAACAAATGGCTGTATATTATACAGGAGGGAGCAGTTGGGCTGCCAGACTGGGAATGCACCAGGCCATCTGGCTCAGGCAGTCTCTCCAAAATCCTCAGCTTTGTTTTCACCCTCAGACTCCAAACAACACATTTTCCACTGTGATGAGTTTACATTTTCCCAAACACAGGTCCTGATCATGCATGCAAATTCCAAACTTCTCCATTCCTCTCTGTACAAGAAAATTAAAATCACCTGCGCTTCTGACATCTCACCAAAGGCATAAGAAAGCTGCTAAAATCTGGCGCAATGTAAACTTTCCCCGTCACAGGGGTTAGGTTTTGTTTTATGTTTGTGTGAAATTTCTCCAAGTCTGCTGAGGCTCCTCTGAACTTATTGATAACATTTTTTTTCCCCATGCAAGTAGCTGCCAGAGAAGGGCCATGCTATGTATTCACAGAATAGAGCTGATCAAATATCTGCAGACATCAGAGAATGATAGAGAAGTCAACAGAAAAACCATTTGCATCCAGAGTTAAAGTGCTGAAAAAAAAGCAAAATATAAGCAGAGTCTAAGTCTGAAGGAAGGCTCTTTGACTCATGAAGACTCTCAGCAACAGACAATAGCTATCGTGCAAAACTTATGATTTTTAAGATGCCTGAGCCATATTAGCATCCGTTATATCTTATGGATGAGAACGGCTGAAGGAAAACTGGGTGGGGAACAAGTATTTCAGATTTATTTCCTCCATCTTTCCTAATAGTGAAATATCTCAACTTTATGAAAATACAGCTGAAGAAATAGAAGGCATCTCCTCTCTGTAAATATATTAACATCCTTAGACTTGCCTAAAAACTCCAGTTTTATTAAAGCAGACATATCTCACCTTTTGCAGGCAATTGCAAAATGCATCATTGTTAGAGCCAGACCTACTGCGGTAGGAGCTGCTGCTTTACAGAAAGCAACAGCTATAAAGTTTGGGATCCTACAGGGTTTTGAACGCATTAGGGATGCGATCCCAACACAAAATGAGGTGCCAAGATAACATAAAAGAAAATTTAATTAAGCCAGTATTGATGCTGAATGTTGTTACCCTAACGGAAAAGAACTTCCCTGCAACATTAACGATTTGCTTATAGTATTTACAATTTTTGAATGACGAGGGCACATTTTGAAAACGTAGCGATGCCCCTCAAAGGTACGTAATTCCCATCTTGCCCAGCGCTTCTCTGGGGCCACCACCAAAGGCCGAACACATTATCCCTAACATAACTCAAAACGATGTGCTTTGAGACCAGTCCTGCCCCGGTTTCCCTTTGAGAAGTCCCACAGCCCAGGCTACCAGGAGCACACGTGCAGCAAAAGCTTGTGTTTTGGAACAGCGCATGCATGGTTCATACCTGCACCCCACATCTGCCCTGGGATGTGGTTTGCAAGAAAATTCCTGGTTCCTTCAGTAACGCTAGTCCCCAGCCCTACTTCCCATACTGCATCGCAGCTGACAGAGAACACACACACACACACGTGCGCGCACCAGGACGCATAGATCCCCACATTCCACCTGACAGGATCCTTGCCGTGAGTTTCTTAGCTGGGCACAGCCACGCAAACAAATCCCCAACTTATTCAGACCAAGAACTCTACAGGAGCAGGACCATCTACTATTTATTGCATACACAGCATCCAGCGTAGCGAAGCCCTGCCTGCCTACCTGCTGATACAACGCATACTGCTGATGGGACATTTATGGTAAATCTATGGGCAGCAATCCTACATACAGAAACCAAGGGCTGATTTGCAGAACCGGTTTTATTTTATCTTACCCAACTTAACAATCCACAGCTGTACAAAACCTTGCAGTTTATAACTGTGAGACAAAAAGAACGCATTTAAATCTGATGTATCCATATTTAAATATATAAATATATTTAATATAAAAAAAGAGCCACAGTTACTTTCCTGTATGATCTGGGGAAGCTAAATCATTCAAGCTTTGCTTCTGTGTGATTTTTAATTTGCCACCAGAAACCTCAGAGTAGCTGCAATTTCAGTCTGGGAATTCACATTATTGAGTGTGTGAATGCGCGTGTGTGAGTATTGAGAAGATACTCGCCAGCTGAAACATGTACGCTTCTGCAACAGTTTCATTTAAAAGTAATCTTTTCATTATCCAATTTGTTCTGAGCGTCATGCATTAAAATACTACACCTTCAAGTAGACTGACAATATATATTTAACTTTCATTAAAAATTAAAGAATTTTCAGACAGTCGTTGCAATATTTAATTACAGTTTGATGATTTGAAAGTTACTTGAGAAGCCTCTATATAATTCACTGTTGTAAAATATAAATGATATATTCAACATTTGGGTGAGCTTCTGTCATGTGTTGTACTTTGCTTCCTAATAAGCATTCAGTAACCGAAGCTATCCCAACTTTGAAATAATTTCACTTTCAAAAAGAAAGAATTAAAAAAGAAGAGGAGGGAGAAAGTAGCCCCCGGCCCCCCAAAAAATTCAGAGCAGCACATGCCACAGTTTTGACATGACAATGCCCTATTTTTCATAAGCAATTATCGTCATGCCTAAAGAAATTAGATGCATGAAATTAATACGTAAGCAAACATGTTTGTATCTAAAACAGCCTTTCGCTCCCTGTTTTCTAATCTAAGTTCAGGCAGCTTTTGTTCTTAAACCCTCACTCCTCAGCTCCACTGCACTTTCCCCAAAATCTGTAATTTGCACTAACTTTGTTTTTGTAAGACTTCCTGAAATCAGACAGACTTTTTTTTGCCTTCTTCATTGTGAACGTGCTTTAAAGCTACACGGTAGGTTTTACAAATAAACTGTATCTCGGGGTTTTTTTCCCCCCTTTCTCTCCAAAGACCCTCTGATGACTTGATAATAATGAGAGACCAAGAGGTCAAACAGTGCCTTAGGATGAACTCTTCATATGCAAGATGCCTTTGTTAAGAAAATTATTTTGAATCCGCTGCTCTACATGAGTTCAAGGCTCTGTTTTCAACAGGATTATGAGCAGAGGCTTCTGCATTTCCGTAACGATAGGAAAGCTATTTAAAGATAATATTTATTGATAGGGTCTCTCATACGGTCCACAGTGAAACACATAAGCTCCAAAAGGACTAAAAAGATCTCATGCATCAGGAAGACTTTGTTACTTTTAACACAAACTAACCAGTTTGTCCCTGAAAAACAGGGAATGGCAGCAAGCTTTCCAAGATTTGTTATGAAGAAGGGTATGTTGCTCCTGTTTTAATTCCTACAAAGACCGGGTTCTATTTGGAAGCGTGTAGTTTTGCAGAGTTCAGATACATAGTGGATTGTCTAGTAAAATTCATCCAAGTAGTTCCTTTTTTCTTTTTTTTTTTTTTTCTTTTTTTTTTCTGTTGAAAGACAATCTTCAATAGCAGGAAAAGATGTTTTGGGACCATCAAAGAGAGTTTTCTAAAACAAACTCAGCCCTTAGAGCTTTATGTTTTGCTGTAGACAAGAAACCCAAATACAAGCCAAGAGTTTTTTTCCCTACAGACAACATACAGGGACTGACTTTTCCTATCGTATAAAAAAAAAAAAAAAGCTTAATGTTTTTCCTAAATAAAATTTCAGCTTTTTCTTTAACAAGCAAAACAGATTAGGAGTGGGAAAACATATCTGAAAGATAGAAAGGCTTAACAACGATCCCAACTATTTAAAAGAAACGTATTATGAAAGTAAAACATTCTGCCAGGAGCAGAAGCAGCAGCTAGAGTAACCAATTTTTAAAAAAGAGAGAGAAGGGGGTTGTTGAGCTAGTGCCCTTGTACAGATGCTGCTTTCCTACAGGAACGTATATTTTACAGGTAGGCACGCACGTTACCGCTCCGTGTGGGAAGCTCAGAGCAGGCTGAAAGCGAGGGTGAAGGCGCTGGGACCTGCCGCCCAACAGCCCTGCTCCGCGCCCCGGGGCAGCTCCCGCACCCCACCGGGCCCCGACCCGGTCGGGCCGCCCGGAGCCCCGGGACCGGCGGCGGCGAGCGCCGGAGGGACGCGGGGAGCGCCGCAGCCGCTGCCGGCGCTCGGTGGGCGGCGGGAGGCCGGAGGTTAATTCGCATTAATTAAGCGGCGCAGCCCGCCCCAGCCCGGCCGGAGGGTCGCCTGCGTGTTTCGGAGCTCCCAAGCGCGGCGGCAGGCGGGGTCCCGCGGGGACCCTCCGCGCAGCCCCGACGCCGGGGTCGGTCCCCGCGGCTCGGCCCTGCAGCCCCCGGCGCTGCGCGGAGCGGGGATCGCGGCCGTGCCCCGCGGGAGGCGGCAGCCCGTGCCCCGCCGGGGCCGAGCCGCTCCGCTGCAGCGGCGGGGGCGGGTTTCGCCTCCCCGGGCCGCCCCGCCGCGCTCCCGGGGGCCGCCCCGACGGCTGCCACCCCCAGCACACACACCCCCCGCCTCCTCCGCGGGCGTCCCGCAGCACCTACCTGCTTGGTCATCGAGTCGATCAGTCGGACGTAGAAATCCTGCTCCGTCCTGATCCCTGAAACAAGGCAGAGGTGTGAGGAGCGGGGCCGGCCGGAGGCAGCCGGGGCTCGCCCGAGGGCTCGGGCCCGCCGGGGCTCCCGCCCGTGTCCCCGCAGCCCCGGCCGCGGTGCACCCAAGCACCGAGCGCAGGGATGCGCGGAGCGGAGAGGAGCCGGGGCAGCGGCTCCGCGGCCTCTGGTGGGCTTTGCAGCCGAGGAGGCGGCGGGAGGGCAGCCAGCGGGGGGTGGTGGGGCTGACACCGGGGGCTCCCAGCCCTTACCATTGCTGTAGAGCAGCTGCAGGCGGTAGTGGATCCCGTTGTTGGTCTTTTCGCTGTTGGCTTCCTGAAGTCAAAGAGGACACGGGAGGCCGGAGGTAAAAGGGGAAAGAAAAAAAAATCTCATATGAAGCTTCTCCATCATTCGCACATCGGATGCCCCCGGCTCTGGACGGGGCAGCTCTCAGCCCTCTCCCCTGCCCCGGACATAGCGAGGGATGAGGGGACACCCCCTCCCCGGCTGCCCTCCGAGACAGAGGGACAGTAAGGCGCCCGGGAGGCGGCGGTGGCTCCCGGGACGAGCCGGTGCCGCGGCCCCGGGGGAGCGGAGCGGGGAGGGCCCGGGAGAGGCGGCCGAGCCCCCGCGGGGCGCCAGGCTACTCACCTTCTCCTTCTCCACGAAGCCCACGAAGGCGGTGCGCTCGATCTCCACGGGCTGCCCCTGCCGGTCGTACAGAGCCAGGACGAAGTGGAAAAAGTTGGACTTCCTCAGGTTGGAGGGAGGCTGCTTCTCGAAGTGAGCCCGGGCCAGACCCACTCCGCTGGGACCAGAAAGACTCGGGTTAGCGGCAGCCCCGACGACGCGGCCTCACGCCACCCCCCCCCACCCCCCCAGCCGGCTCCCGGGCCCGTGCCTTCCCCGCCGGGACCCGGCTGGGCTCCCCCCGGGGCTAAGCATCCCCCCACGCCCCCCGAGGCTCTTCCCTCCGGGCAAGGGGAAAGGCGGTTCACGCCGAAACCCCGCGGAGCCGGGAGCGCGGCACAGCCCCGACCCCAGCCCGCCCCAGGGCCAGCCCGAAGTGCCAAGAGCCCCCCCCCGCCCCCCCCCGCCCCGGCACCCACCAACCCTCCCCGGGGGCCGTGCCCGCTCGCAGCCGGCCCTGCATAGCGGAGGGGCCGCGCTCAGCCCCGCCGGCGCGTTGCCCCGCGGAGCGGCATCGGTCCTGCCACTTCTCAAAGTCGGCTCGGAGCTGTCACCCCAGCGCCCATGTGCCTTATCTTTCAGTTTCAGTCCTGCGAGCCTTGCCTCCCCTCGCACGGGTGGTGGGTAAACACCGCGACGGCAGCCGAGGAGACAACTTGAAATATTTCAGGGTTGTCCCTGCAGAAACTTTCCCTTCCTTAGAGGGCTCCAAAGGGAGGGTGCGGGGCGAGGTGGGGGACACCGGGGGATGTCAACATTAAACTGATGCCGGCTCCAGGCTGCGAATCCGGCATCAGGGTTTGGGGTTTTGGTTTAGGGTTGGTTCTTTTTTTTTTTTTCTTTTTTTTTTTTTTTTTTTTTGTCCTGTAGGGAAGAGGATGGGGAGAAGGAGAAATAAGAGGGAAATCGAGGCTGGGCGCAGCTTCGCCAAATCCACCTCCCGTTTGAAGGGATTTCTTTTTTAAAAAATCTAAGATAAGTGGCAGTGGTTTTGAAAATGGGCTTCGAATTAAATTCCTCCTCGAGAAAGCTTTGCAAAACTCCCTGCTTATCGGAGGAGAAGGAGGGAGGCTGCTGATTCTGACAGGGATAAGAAAGCGAGGTAGAGAAATATATTTTGGATACATCCGTGCACAACTCACTGCTTATCGGAGGAGGAGAGTGTCATTTGGAGATCTTAAGACAAAATCAGCAGCAAACATAGTTTTGCAAACTCCTTCCTCCACGCGAACACGACGGGCTAGAGAGATTAAAACCCACCTATTCCTACCTAGTGAAACTCGCCGCTTCCTTTATTATTATTATTATTATTATTTAATAAAAAGTCATTCCTACGGGACAGGAGGGGTAGGTATTTAACTGGCGACATCTGCGCGAAACTCACTGCCGTTAGCAGAGCTCCAGAGCCGGCTTTTTGTTGGCGCGGGGGGAAAGGCGCTGCCCGCGGGGAGCTGCGCTGCAGGCGGCTGCGCCCCGGAGCGCGGAGCGGGGCGCGGGCGCGGAGCCTGCCTACCTCTGAGCGGCCGTGCTGGCGTCCAGGACGCCGGCTCCCTGCATCCACGTCCGCACCGCGTTCATCCCCGCGCCGAGGGGCTCTTCCTTCATGCTGCTCCCACTCCGCTGGATGCTTTCCTGAATCCCAAACATGAATCAGAAACAACAGCGCAAATCTTCCTTCTTTACTCAAAAAAAAAAAAAAAAAAAAGTGATGAAATCGCCAGGCGGACTGTTATATATGGGGTTTTTCTCTCTTTCTCTCTTTTTTTCTCTTTCTGCAGCTGATGTCTGGAATCAAAGCAAGTCAGAGAAAGCAAACACAGGCACGCACATTAAAAAAAAAAAAAATCCAGAGGCAATCAGAGCCCGGTTTTGTTGCTGCTGTTTGCTGCGTGTGCAGTTTGTTTGGGTGCTTGGAGGGGCTGGCGGGGTGCTGGGGGCTGGTTGCAGCGCTCGCAAGCCGGAGGAGTACTTGAAGTCCCTTTTGTATGAAGACACCCCTCGGATGGCAGCAGGAAAAAAAAAAAAAAGAAAAAGAAAAAAAAGAAAAAAATCTCAGATGGCAGTTTAAGAAACAATAGGACGAACGGGAGCTGCGGCAGGCTCTGCTACATCAAGTGTCATTTTCCAGTGACAAGAGAGGCAAGTTCCCCCCCCCCCCTTTTCCCCCTCTCTCCTTTCTTTCTTTCTTTTCTCCCTCTTTCTTCTCTCCTCTCCCAGCCGAAGCGCTCTCTCCTCCCTCCTTCAGCCGCGCAGGAAGCGAGTTGCCGGAGCCGGGCGCACGCCGGGAAGGGAGCGAGAGGGGCGCACCCGCGGCGGCGGCGCGGACGGACGGCCGGAGGGAGACCCTGGGGCTCCCAGTGCCCCCTCCCTCTCCCGCAGCGCCGGGGCGGACTCGCCGTCTCTCCCTATGGGAGCCACTTTGACTGTCCCCGCCGCCGAACACGAGCCCCGCAGCCCCGGCGGGCGGGGGGCGGGGCCGCCGCCGCCACGCCCCCTCATTTGCATCGCGTCACCGCTCCCCCCCCGCCGCGCCGCCGCCAATGGCCGCCCGCGAGTCGCCGCCGCGGGGGCGAGGCCACGCCCCCGTCGTTAGCATAGCCCCGCCCCGTCGCCCCGGTCGGCCCGGGGGAAAGTTGCCCCGACCCCCCCCCCGGGTGGGGGGGGCATTAATACAAACGCGATCGCGCCTTTGTTCAGCAGCGAGGCGGCGGCGCTGCCCACCGGGCCGCCCCCGAGCCAGGTACCTGCGGGGGGATAACCGGGGGAGGGGGCGGCACGGACACCCTCCGGAGGGGCACCCTGCTCCCCGCCCGGGCCGGCTCCCGGCAGCAGGCCGCCGCGCTCCTCGCTCCGGCGCAGCCGGCGGGGACAAGCGGCAGCGCGTAACGGCCGGGGTGGCCGTGCCCTGCCCTCTCCCCCGGGGCCGCCACGGCCGGTCCCTCACCCGCGCCAGGCTGCCGACCCCCGAGCTCCACTGCCCGCAGGCGGGGCTGCCCCCGCCCCTGCTCCGGGAGCGCCCCTCCGGCGGTACCCCCCAGCGGGGTTATCCCCAGCGCAAACACCGCTGGAAACACGCGTGGGGCCAGACCCGCCCCGGGTCCCGAAAAGTTCCCCACTGCAGTTCCCCAGATCCCCGCTGCACCCCTCCGGCCGCCCCGGCTCCTGCCCCGCTCCCGGGCAGCGGCGCACACCATTTCCGAGCAGGACAGTTCACGGAGAGAAGTCCGGTTATTTTCCCCTAGGAAGTCCGATTTTTTTTTTTCCAGGCAAACTAATAATAATAATAATAAAACCAATTCCTGCTCTCACTGGGGAAGCGCTGGGCGGGTTGCGCGGCGGCGGAGCGGCGGCAGTGCCCACCGCCCTCCCGGACCTGCCGCTCGTCCGCCTCCCGCAGCAGCCTCCATCCTTCCCCCCGCAACTCGCCCCGCTGCCCGTGCCTCGGCCACCGCCTCCCCACGGGCTCTGGCCGCGGAAGGGAGCTCGCCGCCCCGGCGGCGTGGGTTATGCCTCCCCAAATACAGGCTTGCGCGGCGTTTGCGCGTAAAGTGAAACAAAACCCGCTGCATCCCGGCAAGTCGGGCTGCTCGCCCTCCCCAGGGCGATGTCACACCGCGGGGGCTCAAGGGGGAGCCCCCGACCCCACTTGAGGGAGGGGAACCTCTGAAGTGTCTGGGTTATCTCTGAATTGCTCCCGTGTCTCGTGTCGTGTCCCGTCCCCCCACACACACCGCCCCGTCCCGAGGTGCGGAAGATGCTGCCCCGGGCGCGGCGGGGGGACGCTGGGACGGGCGGCTGCTGCCCGCCCCCTCCAGGGGCTGCGCAGGGCCCCGCGGGGGGGCAGCGGAGCCCACCGGGCCGGGCCGACCCCACAGACGACCCATCGGGAGCACAGCTAAGGGCTCCGACCCGGCCCGGAGAACAGACAGCTCATGTACAACACGCTATAAGCACCGGTATGCAGCTCCATAGGCACCCTCAAGCAGTCTGACAACTCCATAGGACCCTTTTCCAGCCACCTGTACATCACTTGGTATGCAGCAGCCATGAAAGCACACCGCTAACCCTCGGCCAGAGAGCTCTGCCTCCACTGCGGGCACGGAGCCCGCTGCCAGCACCTCGCTGGCAACGAGAAACCGTGCCCGATCCTTGGCTTTACGCGAGTCCACACACAAAACACCCGCAGCCAAAGTACGCTGTGTTCTCGCCTAGGAACCGTTACAGACAGCAAGATTTCACATTCCCTGCAGATGATGTTTGAATCTTCACATAATGCTACTGTGTCATATCTCGGGGACATGTGGAGGAACACAGCCATACAACCATACATGAACATTTACGCCATAGGCATTGCATAGGAGTACTTTGGCCCCTGCAGTGCTCCGGCTTATTGGTCTTCTTCAGGCTGCTGCTGTATCACTTGTATCGTATCCAGCCTAAATGCCTCCATGGTGAGATACGTTTTGCAATTAAAAGCTATCTGCACCTGCACCGATTGCTCCTTTCCCAGGGCAGGGATCTGCCCAAGGAGGAATAATGCATTTGAATCAATATACCGAGCAGTTGGCAGATTTTGCCCTTCAAATCTGTTCAGGGGATCAGGGGACCGTTTCCATACCTCTTCCCGGATGCTGAAGGGAACAGCATCCCAGGAACAGTGTGAGGGCACCTCCACTGGGCAGGGACAGCCAGCCAGGATGGTAAAAGTGGCAAGTTCTCCACTACTTCCCTCCTTGTACACACCCCCCTCTGTGCCCAACACGCAGGCAAGCCCCTGGAGGCCCCCGCTGAGGGCCGGGGGAGATGCCATGCCCCACCCTGGGGCTTACGGGTAGTCTCAAAGTCACTAACTAATTGCTGCAAGGATGAAAGAGTTAAACACTGGCTCGACCCCCACAAGGAGGAGTGTGAAAGAAAAGCAGAGCTGAAACAAGGAGAGGGTGAGAAAGTCAGGACTCCGGAAAAAAAGTGAAAAAAAAAAAAAAAAAAGAATATAAAAAGAAAATAAAAAAGACCAAAAGAGCTGGCAGCAGGTGAGGAGACTTCTGTGCTCCATCCACCCTGCAGAGGCCAACTGTAGCATACCAGGGCTTTTATTTTAAAGAATTCCCAGTTGCCTTTAGCACTCACTTTCACCACACCGCCTGGGTCTGGTCTCTGGACCATCGCCACTGTACTCCACTGACTGCAGCAGAGCCGCTCCTGCACGGTACCGCCGTCATGCCAGCTATGAAGCCAGAGCATATCCATGTGGAAAGCTGGGTTTGTCCTTCCCTCAGCATGGCAAACTGAGCTGGAGGACACTCCGCAGCCTGCCACGGGGGAGTCCTTGGTGGGCTAGCGGGGACTCTGCGCTTAACTGTTTTGCTGCAGAAAGAAACTCAGGCACGTTGCAGCGAGGCTTCCCTGCAAGCCCAAGTTAAACGCTCTCGATGTACAATGCAGAATAAAACACACACAGACTTGCAGGCTGCGATTTGCTGCCAGAGGTGAGCAAATGCTTTGCTCCCAAAGCGACTGAGAGCCACGTGGTTGAGTCGTGGGTTTTACCCCAGCGACACAAACCCATAAGCTGCATCTTCACACTGCGGGCAGAAGCAGCTTACAAGCAGGACCAGGTCATGGTCACAGTGTCCCGGTCATGACAGATAGCAGGGACAAGGCAATGTTGGGACCCAAATGCCCATGGAAGGGAAAGGAGAAGGAAAGGGCTGGCCCTGGCTTACTTGTCCAATATAGGAGGAAACAGGGCTCCTGGGGAACAGCTGGTTTTGGGGCCTTTAAAGAAGGGGGCCACAGAAAGAGGCTCCACTCTGGCTGGAGGACAAACACCCCTATGAGGCTGGAGACAGAAGTCCCAGAGCACAGGAGTCTCCTGCATGGGGAAAGGCTTCTCCCCCGCCCTGACACAGTTTCCAAGTGGGCCCAAGGCCCCTCTTGCCTCTGACCTGGAGTTTATCCAGGGCAACTCCCTCCTCCTGCCTCCAGTCCCCACTCCCTCTGCTCCAGGGCTCCTGGCACAGGGGGGGGCCATCAGGCCCTGCTTCCCTCTGCCCAGACCCCAAGGGAGGGAAGAAGTGGTTGGAAATGGGAATTTCTGAGAGAAAAGCCTTCTGCTCCATCCTCCCTGACCTTTGCAGCTGGATGAGGCACCCCAAAGGGACTGTGCTCCTTCCTGCTCTTCTCAGGAGGAGATGACGAATGGACCCGTGCCGATGGGAGGAAAGGGAAAAGCAGCCTCTCCTCTCAAGGTGGGACTGAAAGCAGAGCACTCGGGGTCTGAGCACGTACCTGCACTTTCTGCTGATGCAGAGGTGGAAGGGACTTGAGGCTTTGGGAACAGCTCACTTGTATCCTCCCCAGCAAAGATGCTTTTCCTGAGTGTTTTCCTTAAGGCCAAAGGACTCCTGTTTCTGTCCAAAGTCTTCGCGTTAACAGCTAAATCCAGTGCCTGCCCTGGCAGGTGATGACACTGTTCAGCTACTTGAGGTGTTTTATTCCTCCTACTTGGCTTGCTCCTAGGGAGAAAGAGAAGAAAAAGGCTTAAATGACCGAGGGTTGGGATATGATGCTCTGCCTGCCCTGCTCAGGAGGAAGGACCCTGGGTGCCTCTGGGACCAGGCAGGGGGTCTGTCCATAGCACAATGAGAAAAAAAAACAACTTTTACCCAAGCTGCCACGAAGAAGCAGTGGCAACCCAGAGGCAAAGGTTTCATCCAGGAGCTTTCCTCCTCCCGCCTCCCTGCCTTGGGGATTGGGGGCCCTCGGGTCTCCCCACCACCCCCCCGGGATGGGGCAAGGGGCTCTCCCCCCGGGCCAGAGGGAGGCCGCCGGCGCTGGGGCAGGGTTAATTCCTGCGGGTGGGAAGCAGCGGGTCATCGAGGGAAGCGTGTGCCCGCCTGCAAGGGGCCGGGGGCAAGGGGGGACCCACCTGCGGGGGGCGGGGGAGGGTGCAGAACCCCAGGGCAGGGGGCTGCCAGGCGGCAGCGAGAGTCCGGCAGAGCAGACCCTCTCCCAGGCACTCATAGGAAGGAAAAGGACGGGACGGTGGGATACGGCCCCCCCTCTCCTCGAGCACAGCCCCCCCATCACCGCCCGGGGCGGGAGCCCGCCCCCGGCACCCGCGGGAGTGAGGGGCGAGCAGAGCTGCGGAGTTACGTCGAGGGAGCCCCGCACGGGGCTGCGGAGAGCGGAGGGCACCCCACCTCCGCTCCCACGGGCCGGGGCTGGGGGGCCCAGAGGTCAGCCCCCCCCGGCGCCCCCCCGTCCAGCGGCGGAGCCCCCGCGCCCCCAGTGCCGCCGCGGGGGAGGGGGCGGTGCCGGGGGCCGCCGCGCCGCGTGGCTACGGCGCCACCTGGCGGCCACGCGGGGGAACGCTCCCGCCGGCACCGCGGCTGCGGGCACACGCAGCGGGGAGCGGCTGGGGGGGGGGGGGAGGTACGGGGGGAGAGCGCGGCCCCGCAGCCCCCCCCGGCACCCTGGCGCCCGTCTGTCCCACGGGGATCCCGGGGCACCCGCGCCTGATAGCGAATCTAACCCTGAGCGTAGACGGCGCAGAGCGGGGTTACCTGCCTGGGCCTGGGGGTCGGGGGGCTGCGGGCCACCCCGAGGGCGCGGAAGGCTCGCCCAGCCTGGGGTCCTGTCCTCCGTGGGCACGGGCACGGCCCCCAGCCCAGCCGCGAGGCCAGCCGTCCGAGCCGTGCTGCCGTCCGGGGGACAGCCGGCTGCAGGTGCCGCGGGACGGCAGCGCTGCCCAGACCCGACGGCGCCGTCCCCGGAACCCCCCAGCCCGAAACGCACCTTGGGACCCTCCCGGTAGCCCTGCTCATGCCAAAAGGGCAAGCTGGCCCTACACAGGGCTAGCACCCTCCGCTTTCACTGCTAAGAGCAGAGGAAACCTGTTTCTTTAGCCTATCAATGGAAATCGCGCTCTGCTCGAGCCAGCTGCAGATTGCCATTCCCTACAGTACTCACACAAGCTTGCAATGCGTTTAAAGCTACCTTGTATTTATGTGCTTATTCTGGCAGCCACTGGACAGATTATGGTTATTTTATCACACAAAATCTTGCTATGATTTTTACGTTGTTGGCGCAGCAAAGCATGTAAACATATAATCAACCACTATCAGCTTCAGGGAGGTGGAAGTACATGTCCCTCGTTTAGGAGGGGAGAACCCCAGAAGCATGGGCTCCGTCCCTCTGAGGGGATGGGTTTAACCATGTTACACGGAATGGATTTAAATATCTACTAAAGTTGTTACACGCTTTGCTGAATCAAGACTGAATACTATCACAAGTATTTTAAGTGGCTCAGGAATCTGTCTCCTTCTACACACTTACATAAACTCTGAGGATTTTGCATCTTGGCATTTTGACTTTAAAGGTTCACAAGCTCTTTTGAAGGGTGTACTCCAAAATCTCCGGCTTTCCCTTCAAACAGGGGAGGGATAAGAGAGACACAACCTGCTGGCTTGGCAAGTACCGAGCGCGGTCTAGGACCTGATTGCTCAGGATCTGGCTGCATTTTTTGTGCTGACCGTTTTGAAACCCGTTTTCCCTGCCATTCGTATTAACATCAGAAGGTCTTAGGTTTTCAGCAGAAACAGAACTGAGTTCATCATCTGGGCTCAGACATCTTGCCTGGAGCCAGAGGCATACCTTTGTCCAGCGAGTTTTTGCCAGAACACAGCACAGAAGTGCTTTGGTTGCAATGAACTTTAAGATACAAAGGGATACTCGCCTTTAGGTGGGCTTTGCGGAGCTTCAGACAACTGAAAGTTCAACTCCCTGCCTTGCATGATCCAGAGCAGGGCATTTCTTTGGTTTTACCTAGGTTTGGTCTAGGATCTGTGTGGTTTGAGGCAGACCGCAGACATCCACCTGGACTTCCCACATCCCTTCCTCAAAAATATTCAACCTGTGTGAAAAAGTAATAAAAGTTCTGGTAAAGAGACGACCAGACAGTGCCTGTTACAGGGGAAGGAATTGCCACATTCATTAGGAACTCTGGGTTACCCCGTGTTAGAAAGCCTGCTCCTGGTTTTAGGTCTGCATTTTAGCAGAGCTAAAGTGTGCCTAAATACTCGCCTGAATAGAATTTTTTTGCAAGTTGCTGTTCACTACCTAGCATTTGTGCAGAAAATAAGACAGCATAGTCCTTATTCAAGCACAACTCATGCTGGCTTGCATAGGAAAAGGGTAGCCTGCCTGAGCAGGCATCTGTGTGCGTTTGTTCCATATGCAGACCCATTCATTATGGATGATACACAAATGCTGCTCATGCTTCCCAAGCAGATTGTTATGGTAAGGCTCACATCCCACTGATCTCACTGCAGGGCTTAGGAAGCATTCAGAAGCCTCCCAAAATGCATTACAAACGATGTACGGAGAAATTACTTCCTCCAGCGCTGAAACAGAGTCATTGTCATGGTGTGATAAAGGAACTGTTAAACAGACGCAGAAACAGCACTGGAGCTGGATTCTAGCCAGGGTATTTCAAGCAACTTGTAAAAAGTTCACTGATTCTTTAATAACTCCACCTGGTTAGAGCAGGACCTCTGTTTTATGTGCCTTCCAGAAGATATGTTGCAAGAGAAGTGTGTCTTAGATGATATGAATCAAACCAGTTCCTCTAACATCATGTTGGTCTGGAATAGCTGTTGACCTGATGGAGTGTTAATGGGAACATTTATTTGTTTCTTTATCACTACAAAGATGTCATATATACTTACCCTGCTGCTGCCACTGTTCCCAAAGGGCTGTCAGCACAAGAGCCATTATAACATGACTGCCGGAGGTAATTTTTTTTTTCCCCCCTCACACATTATTTCTTCAAATGATTCTGTAAAGAGAGAAAGAACTTGGATACAAAAATTGCTAGTAAAAGAACAGTGCAGTGTGACGTGAGCCAAAGAAGCTTTTCTAAACCCCTGCCAGTCTCCGTTTTTATTGCTTATGGAGAACAACACGCACACAGCCTGGATCCGCCTTGGCACGGGGTGCATGGGCTGCACCTGGCACACTGAGGATGGGATTTGCCACCAGGACTCTCCAGCACTCTCCCAGTTCATGGAAACAAACTGGTGAAGTTGGTTGGCATGGCACTGTGGGACCATGCATGCAGGGGCTGCGTTCAGGTGATACACCCCATCTTTGTTTGTTTCCTATTTCTGGCTTATGTGAGAGCGTTCAGACTTTAACACAGTAAATAAAAATTAGGTAGAAATCCACTGTCTTTACCTGTGGAAAAGAAAAAAATCCCTCACATTTCATTTGTGTTATGCAATGACTTGACAGTTTAAGGAAATTGCTAATGGGACCTTTTACTGCTAGGTCACTAGTTCAAACTTGGCTCTGTCAGTAATGACCGAGAGTATCTGATGAATGTTTGATGACGTGAGATTAAAATATGGGTCTCAATCCATTTATCAGTAGAAAAAACCCTTCAACAACTTGAGCCCCTTAAAGCTAATCCTGATAGGAAAGCCTGCAAGGCTGGAGCGTGAACAAGCCCTCTGCAGCCCTACAGTGGGTCAAGGTCAGGATGGGGGCATGCAGATGGAAAAGCTTACAGCGGTGATGTCTGGGCAGAACCTTTCTGTGCATAAACAAATCACTACTTAATGCACTAAAATACTCCAGTAACAGTACAGTACGAGAGAGCCAGATCCGGTATTGTTCTCAAAGGGAAAATGATCCTGGCGTAGGGGGGGAAGATGCAAACATTAGGAAATCCAGGATCAAGAACTGGTTTATACTAAGTGCCAAAACTCAGAAATTCACAATTTTGCAGGCTGAAAAGTTCTATTTGCCTATCTCAATATTATAACACTACCGTAAAGATGAAACTCAAATATCAAGGTAACATGTAAGTAGTCAGTAAGTGTCCTTCCTTATTTTTTTTTCGAGATCAACAGGAAAAAAAAAAGTTATCGCCTAATTCAGTACTTTTGAAACTGTCCCTTGCTCTCAAGGAATGTAAAGCCTCGCTGGCAGAATTTGGCAGCTGCTGACAGGCAAAGACCAAGGGCTGTGTCTTGCTCAGACATCACCCGCCCCGGGAGCCCAGCCTGCCTCCCAACCCGCGCCAGGACCAGGTGCACATGCCAGGCGCTGTCTGCAGCACACGTGTGCAAGGGCCAGCTCAGCAACGTTTCCAGGACCTGCTCTGCACCCTCCTGAAGTCCCTCAGTGCTTCTCCTTCAGGACTCAACCTAGAGACCCAGGAAAATAGGGGGACCACAGAGGAAGGCAGGGGGGTGTCTGCCACGGCCGCATGCTCCCAAAATAAAGCGATGGGAAAGATTCGCATCCCTTGTAAACTCACCAAGTGCTTGCAGAGCATTTACCAGCCGTTTAGAGTAAAATTAAAAAAGCGTGAGGGCCATCTGGTGGGAGCAGGGAGGGGGTTTGACTTTACCTCATTGTTCTCTGCGTTTTTGCTGTGGGCTACATCCAGCTGCAGAGACTGCTGGCCAGATGCTGAGAAACTGGGGAGCGCTGGAGAGGCCGTGTGAGCATCACTTACCTCAGTAACGTGCCTTGCACCTCAAAACATCCTTTTTTAAGGGAATCACATCGATGATGAGTACGTCACTGTCAAAAAACGTGCTTCTGCCAAGTGCTCCTGCATAAGCCACAGAGGCAGCTGCTGGGGCCAGGGGCTGGTGCGCGGGGGTGCACTGTACCTGCAAAAACACGTGAGCACTGACTGCAGCACAAACACCTACCAGGGATGGAAAGGCTGGTGCTGCAGGCTGGGAAAGGCTCCTCCGCACCATTTACGGGGCTGGAGCAGGATTTGTTTTCCACCCAGTGAAGCACAGCACTCCCTGAAATCAGCAGCATTTACCTGACCGCTGCAGATCCCGAAGGACTGGGACTCAGCCTGCACCTCTGCCCACCATTTCAGCGGGTACCGTGCATGCTAGATGGGAGTGCTGGAGCGACAGATCCCAAAGCGCAGCCTGCAGACATCACCCCTACAAGCACGTTCTCTGACAAACGGGAACAGAGCTGACAGTTGACTTCATCAAGGTGTGATCTGCCCCTCCTGCTTGCGTTTGGGTTTGGTATCTGGCTATGAACATTTTATTCACCACACTTCACTAACATTTCTCACAGAAAACAAACTTACCACCTCAGAGGAATCCAGAGCTTTAACCACCTCCTGACGTCTTGCAAGGGAAAAAGTATCCATGATGCTGAGGAACGATGTGAACTGCTACCAGTAACGCTGCTCCTGCTCCACGTGTGCTGGTGCTCGCTTCGGGCACTGCGCAGCCTTCTCAGGCCACACGCTCTGCAAACAGCAAAGCCTGTGCTCCGCGCTGTGCCAGAACAGGGCTTCATGGATTAGTATCTGGGGTAGCCGCTTTTTGAACTCAATGCTCCTTCCAGGTGGAAAATTCAAAATTAAGGCCAAACAATTTTTTTGCATTATACCAGGAGTCTCAGACACGGTAGGAAGGTGCTGGACAAACAGCCGCTAGCCATGCAAAAGGCAGCAGGGCATCTGTATCGCACGAACAGCCAACACACCCACAGAAAACACCTTGCCATATAGGATGCGCCTGTTGAGCTCTGCAAGGTGCGCTCACCCAAATCACACCCAGCCGTTTCCCAACCACAGCTTCACAATGAGGTGAAACCCAGACTTGACCCTCCAACTACATCACTTGCTTCAACAGTCCCCAAGGCTTTGGAGTCGTTATGTATAGTGAATTATATTCTAATTTTAATATTTTCCCCCAGCCATACAACATTTTATACAGATGACCATTCCTGGGCGTCTTTACACATTCTGGGATTTGATCCATATTGATCCGCGCACACTTCTTCTAGGATCTTTTAAGGCTGCAGAAATGACAATTTCCACACTAGTTACAAAATAATTACCCATAATAATTTAATAATGAGCTTTCCCTTTAAATTATTAACATAGGTAGCCAAGAAAATTGTCAATTTTAACAAGTTTAAATTCAAATGATAAATGCCAGATCTGTGTTAAATGAGACCAGCAAATTAGCAATTAAAATATTTATGCAAGAAGGCAAAAGATACTGTATTCAAGGAGCCAGAGAGCAGTCTCCCATTGGAATATCTGACAATAGCCTCTGTTTGCATATCTCAGCTTTAAAACCCTCTGCAAAGGGAAGAGGAAAAAATATCTAAACCCATAATTGAAGCTGGACAGTGTTGCCTGGTGCCCAGTGGGATTTCTGCAGAATCCAAGCAATTCTCAGAATACCCTTGAGTTATGTTGAGCAGAAATCCTGACCCCAATCAAATTATTTCTGTCATATAAACTTTTGTCTCTGGGAAGCTCCAAAGAAAAAGATTGCTTCGTGTCACCTCACTGCTACGTTGCTGAGAACAGAGTCAACGATGCTGCCTGATTTTTAAGGAAGGGGGCAAAAACCATCCTTCAAGCTGAAAGGGAAATACTGGTGTTGGAGCAGATCTCTGACCCCCTGTAAGTTTAAATCCCATTTTTCCCAGCAAACTTCACAGACACGAACAATTAGCAGGGCATCAGCATCACAGGGAATATTCACCTGGGCACATATTCACCTGGGATTTAGTTGGTGAATTCAAACGTGGAATTTCTTTTGTTATTTTTTTTCCCCAGTAAAGCTCCCCAGGTACTATTTACACATGCAAAACCCCACCAGAAGGCAGCGGTGGTGCTGAGCCCGCTGGCTGCCCGCTCCCAGCAGCAGTGCCACTCTGCCCTGCCACAACCACTGCCCGCCAGCCCCCTGCCCCACTCCTCCTGGTTGTCACCCCCCTTGCCAACATCCCTCACCTCCCCCCCGCCCGCCCGGCTCCATCCATCCTCTTTGCCCTGGTCATCTCTGTCACTGATAAAGAGAGAAGGGAAACCCCTGGGAAGCAACCCCAGGCTTTTGGGAGGTTCGGAGTCCCATTGCACGGGGCTTAATCTCATCCAGATGTTCGTGCAGCGGTCCCAGCACCTTTAGGACGTGTGGTTAAGGGTCAGATCCCCAGGAGTGAGGCACAGGCTGAGTGCCAGTTTTCTGCCGAGGGAAAAGTTTGATCCCACAGTCTGATAGAAAGCAACATCAGAGGAGCATGAACCGACCCCCCGGCCTGCACCCACAAAAGCTCAGCACAAACAGATGCAGAGGCCGCTCGTGGCCGAACCCAGAGGGGACAGCTCAGGAGCCATCAGCGCCCAGAGCGACCCAGTTAAAAAACTCCACGAGGGCAAGACTCGTATTTTGTGTCGAGAACAAGCCTGGGGCAGGATTGTGGCAAGATTGCAGCAGCCCCGCAGCACATCACCCGACCCAGCACCTGCCTCCAGGGCCAGGCAGGTTTCAGAACTGTTTATGGTCCTTGTCCACACCAAGGGAAAAAGTGACCCTGCAGCTTCCTTTAACTCTCCTTTCCAGCTCCACACCTTTAAAAAAAAGAAATCGGGACCTGGAAGTCGCCAAAGCCATCTCGAATGCAACTGTAACTGGTGAGAAACAGCTGCATGGGCCCCCCCAGTTTTTGTGAAAATGCCTCTAACCACTTCAGACGGTCCCCTTCACCATGTATTACAGCTGGATGTGGGAATGTGCACAGACCAGAGCCCCCCCCAGCTCAACAAGGAGCTGACACACTTGGTTCCATCTTCTGCAGGACTCAAGATGAATGTTTAAGCACATCAAAATATAATCAATAATTCTAGTAATATTCAACAGCTGGGTTTGAGGTTCTCCCACTGATGTTTCCCACCACCTGTGCAAATGAAGATCATTACCAGCCTTTTTTTCCAGCAAGGTAACTAGAACAGCTATACCCAAACACACACGTATGCAAAGATTTTTATCTTGAAAACAAGTTGTATCTTAGCAGGTTATATTTTTTCATTTTTCTTTACTTACCAACATGCACTTTCTAACACGGAGGACCTTTGAGAAATTAATTTCCATCTGAAAACAAACAAGGGCTGAAACAGTTTATAAAGGAACCCATCTTTCAAGGACATTTCCTTTTAAATTGCACAATGTGGCTCTTAGCAAGGAAAATAAATAAAACTTAATCCCTCTACATTCCAGCTGGCATTTTTTTCCCCAAGCTAGAAACGAACAATCAATTTAAAGAAAACTCAGACTACGGTCAATTAAGGAACCATGTATCATTTCATTTATAAATACCAGGTACCTATCAATTGATTATTTTGATCTAATTAAGTCAGTTTTACATTTTAAATTCCTGAGAATCATTTTCCCACATCACCATCCTAAGCTTTTCACATCTGTTGCTGCAAAATTCTGCAGATCGTCTGGTCTTTGGCTGTTGTATTAGCTGAGAGAGTTTCAGCTACCAGATTTATTTAAGGATGTGGATTATAAACCTCCAGGAAATGGCAACCACTGGGAAAATATGTGTCTAATTACTTGTAACACATAGAAAATGTTTTTCTTTATTTTTTTTAGATTTGGGTTGGTTGCTTATGCACAGAAATTGTCTTTCTTTTATTTCTTATCTCTTCACCCAGATTGGTCACCTTTAGGTTTATGTGTGCACCAGATACACTCTCTTAGCAACGTTTAATACACTGCCAGCCCCCAGCCCCTGCTTCTCCCTGGGTTTTCACCACCTTCCCAACCTCCCTTATCCTCCCAACTCCATCCTCTTCATCCTGGTCATCTCTGTCATTGAAAAGGAGAGGTCACCAAGTTTTGCAGGCTACATCTTTCTCTAAAGGACAGCGTGGGTTTTCAAGAGAATACTCAATACCTCAGAGCCACAGAATGCATTTGCTGAGTAGTTTATCAACTGAATCATAACTTTCTTTATGAAAACGGATGGAATTTCCCTGGCCAGTCTCCACGTCAGCACTAGGCGTTCCCAGGCACAGCCATCCAGTGCTGCAGCACTGAACTGCACCAAGGAGAGAAGTCAGCGCAGCTCTGGCCTTGGACTCCAGCAGGATGCTAGTAAGTAAAATAGCCATACCAAAAAGAAATATGCATTGTCAAAAATAAAACTGGTATCTTCAGGGTGTGGGGGAGCGAACTGTGATCCTTAATGTGATAGAACACGTGGATCACAAAAACAGGGTCCAGTTAATTTCTAAACTCAGCATTGTAACACTGAGAAAAACAGAAAATTACTGACACCTTTATAAGCGCAAGCAAAGCCAAAGAGATTAGTAGGGAAATGTATCTGTCAGTCTTTCCCACGTATGTTTTTGTGGGGTGACATCCCAGGCGAGACTTTGAATAAGCAATCCTTAACAGGACAGGCTTAACTAATATACAACAGCTCCAGACACTGCAGAGACTGAAAATTCATACTGGAAAATGACCTAAAGGTTTCTTCATACAAATTTACCATGCAGGAGGTAAAAAAGAGCCAGCACCAACCCACCGGCTGCCCTCGCAGCCTCCTCAGAGCAACGTAACGCAGCCATGGCTCAGGGGCTGCTGCTTCTTGAGAACTTCCAGCCCAGCACCAGCCGTGCCCACCACCTGCTTCAAACCAAGGGGCTTCCTGCCCCTGGCTCTCCTGACCCAACCAAACCCAGCAACCTCAGGTCCACGCTAGTTTGGTTACTTTTATCCCGAAAGCAGCTGGATTCCCAACAACATAACACGCTTCCGACAGCCAGTTCTTCTTCCCAAGTGTGGTTTTCTTTGGGTTTTATTTTTGTTTGTTTTCTTTTTGTTTAGACAGCAATATCTACTTTCTTGTATACCTTACTTGCTAAAGATAATCTGATTTTTGAACCAACTGAAATCAAACAGCTAAACTGTCCCTGCCAGTTAGGTAAAATGTTACAAGTTCTCAAACATTCAGATAGTTTAAGCCCAAACCCTGGTTTATTTTAGCTAAAGGATCGAGGTAACTTAGAAATTGAATTTAAAAGACACCAGGAAAGAAGAGGACTCTGAATGAAAGGCTTTCCCACGCTGAAAAACCCTGTGCATTTCAAGAACTCTGCCTTGGCATAGAACGAAGCGTTCCACTAGGAACAAGGAAGGAAATGGATTTTTCTGCAAAATAGCCAAAAGCCAAGGAAGCCAAGAGCAATGCAAGTCAAACGTAGGCTTTCAAATCAAATTCCTAGTCACAGACTTGTTTGCTCTTCTCATGGAGTCGTCTCACCTTGTGTAAATACACCTCCCTGAGCCCACAGCAATGGGCTCTGTAAATCAGCAGCACTGGGAATACTCTACAGGACCAACTCAACACACACCATCACACCATGTGATCAGCACTCCCATTTCCAACAAAAAACCAACCAGCCATAAAATTCCCAACTGTTCCCATTATATCACCTAGCTGGAAGCATCTTTTTGAGTCCAAATGTTCGTCAATCACACAACCATCAGGAGTCCAAATGAAAATGATTCCAAGCCTCAGCCTACGGTTTATACCCTGATCATAAACACTCAAAAAGCATTTTTTCCCCTATTTACTCATGCACAGCTGCAGAGAAAAAGAAAATCAACTCAAAGCAAGCAGTGTCCAACAGGGAGCTCTGCACCAGACAAAGCTCAGAGGTCAGGAGCATTCACCCAGACGCTCTGCAGAGCGGAGACAGAAGGTTCACTGCGTTCCTTACCTCCCTTCTCCTCCATAGCAGCCTTCCCCCTTTTTCTCCTGTTCCCCTCCAAGTTACAGTTTATTCCCGCTACAGGATCCAGCTTGGCCTGAGTTTTGGCAGTTCTCGCTTCATCCCTGAACCTCCCGACCCATAAGACACAGCCCGCGTGGCTTATCAGTATTCCTTTCCCACCCACCTCCACTCCTTGCAGGCTTATTTTTAGGTTCCTTCTAGAGCTCGCTGTCCCTAGTTTTTCAGAAAATGGTGTTCTGTCAGCATTTTTGAGTTGGAAAAAAGCAAAACCAAAACCAAAGCAAAAATGAGCACGCACGTACACCACCCCCCCCCCCCCCCCCCTTGAACTTTCTAGTCCAGCAGATTTTACTAACCAGTTCGCTCTGCCTCATGAACCCTGCAGCAATGCACACTCCACCTCGGCTTGCTCTTACAAACAACTCTTTGTAACAGTGTTGGCACCTAACGAAGGTAGCTTCCATCTTTCAAGGAAAGCCCTGCTCCTATGAACTCTCCAAGCTAGCAGCCTTCCCTCCTTTCTTTCCTCTCCCTCTTGAAAATATCCTTCTTACAGTAAAAAAGGTGCATCACAGCTGTTTTCATCTCCCCCTGCCCCTCTTGCCAGGAACTCCACTAAGACTGCCCGAGCCTCCACATCTTTGAGCCCCTTCTCCAGCACGGAATAGTGCTTTTGGTTTGCTCCAGTGGGAACCTTGCAGCATCATTTCTCCTAAAAGACAGCACATACATTCCTGATCTGTCAGGCTCATTTCCAGTGCCACATCCATGCTTCCAACCTGCAGTCCTGGCAGATGCTGCGTTTGTTGAATCTGCTGTGGGCCTGTTGATTCTTAATGAGCAGTCTCCCGGTGCACTTACCTCTTACCGATGTTGGTATAAATCCACAGCTCTTTCCTCTAGCTTTTGCATCACAAATCAGCTATGAATAATTTAGGGTAGAAATTGAAAGGTTCATTGCCAAGAGATCAGTCAGGCTAGAAAACAGCTTCTTGGCCTAAGCATTGAAGATAACCCTTACTTCTTTTGTTACTTTTTCAACACCACTTCTTATATTCATGAAAGCGATGATGTGACATACTGTGTGGGATCGCAATGAACTGGAGTGGATGACCCCTGGGATTCCCTTCTGCCCTCACGTGAATGCTGGGGTGCGCACCAGCTCCTCCCCTCCCTCCCCTGCGCTCCCCAGGAGGTATCCGTGCAGCAGCCCCAGTCCAACCTTCGCTCCACAAGACGGACCAAGCCTAGCTCTTCCCATCCCTTCCCAGGCACCGGGGGTACCACTTGCTTCCTACTGTGGAAGTCAGGGGATCTTACACAAAGGAAAAGCTTCCCATCGCTGGTGTGAGGAACTTCTGGGGACATTTTTCTGCACCCAGGGACAGCAAGCAGAGTTCAACAGAGTATCCTTCAAACACATACTCTGAATTGAGGGGAAAGTCTTTGGTTTACAACACTAAAGAGCACCCCATAGCAGTGCTGCCCAGAAAATGCCCGTTTCCTGCCTCCACAGACTTTTAAGCATGGGTAGAATGGAAACAGTCTGAATTGCGTAGACTAAAAGCTTGGACACACACAAAACATGTTTTTGAGGAGGATTCAATTCCACAGAAATACAGGTGTAGAAGACCAGGACCCAGACTGCTGATTAACAGGAGTGAAAACAAAAAGAGTTCAAGAAAAAAAAAAAAATCACAATTCCCCCCCCCCCCCCCCAAACACACCCAGCTGTTAATAAAAGCTTTGCAATGATCAGTGAAGCACCTGGTAAATCTGGATTTTTGATTAATATGCAAGAAAACAAAAATGAGATACAGAAGCAAAGGATGGTGTAACTGATATCCCCATCCTGCCAGGTGAGAAGGAAACAGGCTTGGGTTTTACTTGGGGCTCAGTAGCAGCACTCATGGCCTCCAGGAGCAAACATGCCTTAGTGTTCTTCTGTTGCTCTGCACTGGCCATGATCTGGTGGCAAGGACCAGGGGAGGCCAGGAGGTATCACTAAGACACACAACATTGAAAAAGAAATGCAGGAGAACAGGAGCATCAGAACTTCGACTGATCTCCAAGGGGGAGAGCTACTACTGCAGAAGAGCCTCTAAACATACACTTAATTCACAGGATTTTAGTACAAGAATCACATAACCAGGTGTAAAAATCTTCAAATGTAATTTATTAAGACATTCAGCTATGTCTGTCAGTCTACATCCAAATTTACTACTAAAAATAAAATAGTATCACATTTCACATTAGGAATACCGACTTTGAAAAACACTTGAGTCAAGCCTATCGTATAAATAAGTGACTAATTTTCTCTTCATATCAAAATTCACATAAAAAAATTGCCTGCCCCCTACTCCCACCTATTCCCCCACCCCAGTCCCTAGTTCTACTTGAAGCCATGATGAATGTAAAAATTTAAGTATGGACATGTCCTTGTCAAAGAAAAAAGGTGCAAACCTATTAACAGCTTTAAAAGTGGCATTTGCGGAGTCTGATCATACACAATAATGTACTCATTCCCAAAGTGCAAATATCGCCAGAGTTTAATACTGTTTTAATTCAGCTGCAAGAATTAAACATTACACAGCACAGTACTGCAAGGCCTCTATCTGTGCCCTAAAACTTATCCCACTTTCCTCCCGCACACGGCAGCGGAGGCCAAAGTGTTCATTAGAGCTTTAGTTCACTTCATGCAGCCCAGACTGTGCCCATTATTAGCAAAAGTTTCATATACATCGAAATATTGAAGACTCCGTCATAAAAGTCAAGAGTCACTATAGATTACATGAATTCAAATGCAACTGCCCCACCAAGAACACCCAAAGCATACACATGACGTATTAAGTGTGCTTCCATCTTCTAGTACAATCACTGATGTTGTATCTTTGATTTTTGCTCACGATCCAGAAAAGATTTTGTCAGCAACCAAAGCTGCACCTCAGCCAGAGACTGGCAACTCACTGCACTTAACGCCGCTCAGGTACCCTGGGACGTGGCTCGATGCGACACCCTCTTCCTGCCCAAAACAAAAGCTAGCATTCTGTCAGTCTGTCTACAACCTCTCACAGACCTCTTGTTCCTCACCTACATCTTGAAAACACTCACTGCAATTTATTTCCAGACATCCTTCCTATGCCCACAGTTCAGAGAGCTTCTGGAGTCATTTCTACTACGTCTCACTGGAGTTACCACTACCAAGCAGCCCATAAAAATCAGCATGGGAGATTACATTTTGACCAGCATTAATAGCTACGCTTCTTTCACAGCTGTGGAAGGATAGGTTTTCTTCTGAGTCAGACTTGGATCTCTGAAATGTGTTTGTTCCCACGTCATCCTTTGTCACCTTAGAGCTGGACACAAACCCTTGGGTCTTGAGCAGGGCATCCGTCCGGGACTGCAGTGAGTTCTGCAGCACAAGCTGCTCCCTGGCTGGCCTCGCACCGGCTCGTGTCACTGTCCATGCTTTGAGACCCTTCCATCTCAGCAGAGGCCTCCGGGCCGTCCTGCCCACCTGCGACCTGTCCATTGCTCTCGCTAGAGCTGTCTTTCACATTTGGCCCGTTGTCATGTTCAATACCAGGAGGCTCAGCTGCATCTCCAGGGCTGGGATTTTGCTCTGCACTAGGATTTGGCTGTTGAACTGCCTCTGGTCCCAGTCCCGGTAGCTGTGAAGGGCTCTTAAGTTGGCAGTGGCACAGAGGGCAGGTTTCTTGCACATACAGCCATTTCTTAAGACAACCCGCATGAAAAAAATGGCTACATGGTGTGATTACAGCAGTTTTCATATCCTGAAAGGCATAAAAAAAAAAAGAAAGACCATATTATTTGTAATCCCGTTCCTCTCCCCTCACCTCATACACCTAATGGGTCCACTAGCCACAGTCCACAGGCAAGAGAACGTTCCTTCCTTCATACCAGCAAGTCTCCACACATTCAAGTACACACACAATTCAAACACAGGCCAAGTCTGGCTGCTTGTTATTACAGTGTTTAGAAATTAGGCAAAAAGCTTTGTTTATAAAGTCTTATTATAAAAAGAGTTTTTCTAGAATGAGAATCACAGGATTAGTTGGCTTAAGAAACAACTGTGCAAGTTAAAACACCGCACTTACAGATACAACATGTAACAGCAGCAAATCAGAAATGAAGTTAACACCCCAATTACGGCAGCCGAGACCCACATATTACTTAGTCCGGTGCTTCAAACACCATCATTCAATCTGGTACCAGTAGTTTTACTCTTCAAAGAATTTGTATCAAGTTTGGAGTCACTCCAATTCCACACTACTAATCTTAGGATGGTTCTTTCACTGTCATACATAGCTACATTTTCTATCCAAGAGAAAGAGAGACTTTGGAGTTAGAGGTGCGATAAAGATATTACTTTCAGCATTAATTTCTAAGGTACTTATATCTGCTGGCTTACATTAGAAAGACCCTTAACCTTTTGATAATTAGGTTTCTGTTATAAAGCTGACATTGCACATAAAGTGAAAGTAACAATGTCTGTAGAGACAGAGCTGCTTCTACGGAATAATAACAAATCAGCTACTGAATACACATTGTCTGTCACCATAAAAAAAAAAAAATAATCTTCCACTAATGAAGAAAGGGCACATTTGCTGTTACTGTTGAGACCAGATCAACCCAAATACCAGAAGTTTCAAAGAAGCTCAAGGACACGGTTTGTTGTGTAACTGGAGAAAAACGAATGAAAGTTTAAACATATCCAAACTATCTCTTTATTCATAAAAACTATCCCAGCAACTGTACTCCAAATCCATTTACACAAAGCAGAAGACTGGGTAATTCACGTAACTTTTTGAGCACAACATTCTCACTCATTAAACGTAAGGAACTTGTTTTACTAGTTGTGGTCTGAACTTGACAGTCTAGACGTATTTCAATTCAAGTCAATCTTTTCACACTTCCATTCATACCTGGTAGCAGATGGCACAGATATCATTGTGTTGCTCTAACTGCTCTTTTGTGGCAACTGGCAGTGATTTTATCTTATTCACAGCATCTCTGCGAAGAAGGAAACTCTTCCATCCCAGTTGGGCCCGCAACCACACGTTGTAATAGGAGTGAATGAAGATGATCACAGAACCCATCACAGTCCATTCACCAAAGATCGTTTCTGAGACACCGTACGCCACCACACAGAGAGCGACGAGGAACTCCAGCAGCCGGTACGTGCCATTTACATAATAAATCACATCATCCATATTTTCTACGGGTTCTTTTCTGAACTCCTCCACCATAAACAAAACATAAATGAAGAGCGTCCCAAGCACCTGTAACACAGTTGCAAGACCATGAGTTCAGCATTCAGTTCTGAACGGGAGCTTATGTCCTTCCGCACTGTCCACCTTGCTCTGTACCCACAAGCTCCCAAATCAGACAGAGGGCAGGGCAGGCAAGCCTCAGAGGAGTAAAATTGTTGCTGAACTTCAAGACAAATAAAAGTCACTCTTTCTTGCAAAGCATTTAAGCTTGTTCCCAAGTACTCCCCCTTCTGTACTTTCCTGAGTCCAGAACACAGCTGAGTTGACTAAAAAAAAAAAGTGCTTTGCATCACGAGGAGTGATTTTATAAATTCAATAATTAAAAAACCCCAAGTTATAACAAATACTCATAGCACAAAACATTGCCTGTATTTACACTACTGTGTTTGAACATCAGATTACTTTCAAAAGAGCCATGCAACAGTACATAAATAAGTACTCGGGGAAGGAGGGAGTGTGGGGGGAAACCACAACGCTTGTCACTATGATAGTTATGCCCTCAAAAGCCTTTTGACTTTACAATTTGAAATAGACTTCCATTCACCTATGTTCTCTGCCCACCCCAAGAGCTCTTTAGCCTCAGATACAGGATAAAGAAAGAGATTTTTATATCCTATCTTGTACTTCTGCCCTTCCATCATCCACATTCTTTTATCACGTATTTCTGCCCTCTCCCAGAGTAACAGGATCACAGTTAACGCAGGGCTTCATGGCTGGTACAGGGCTAACCTTCCTACCTGAAGAGAGGTTAGAATACTGCTGGAGATAATGATCAACAGCCAGAAATCCATGTGGAAAAACTGACAAATCATGTAGGCCATGTACGCAGGGAACACGAGTAAGAACAAACAGAGGCTGACTGCTCGGAAGTGCTTCCACAGACTCCTGCAAACAACACAACAGGTTTTTATTTTTTAAGTTACATTTGAGTGTCAGAATAAGAACAGCCTGACTGCTGGATGTAGCTATGTTAGGTGTTTGTGGAAAGCTTTAACTTGTTGAAAGGAGTTTCTATTTTACTTGGGCACAGTCTCATTTCCAGCATGCATACTTACAACACCTACAGTATGAAAAGTTCCCTCTGATCTGACCTTTGCTGTTTTCAGCACAAAGATTATGGGCAAAAATTCACATACAGTAATTGTCGTAATGGGTCAAGTCAGTGGAAGTACCCGAGATACTGAACATTTCAGAGGAAAGACATTAAAATAAAAATATTAAATATACATGTAACTGTTCATACACTCTTCTATATAAACAGAGTTCTCCCAGATTATATACTTATTACAACTCTTCTACATCTTTTTGCTAATATGCATGGGGCAAAGGTATTTCCTTTCATCAGCAGACTTAACCCTGCTGCTTTTAGCAGTATATTCCCCAATTCAGGGATCACAAAAGAAGAAATGTAGCAGGACTGGAACATTCATCTCTGCCAGTCCTGACTCTGCTCCTATCATTCACTTCTTCCTAATCTCCTCCTCAGCCTAAAAACACTATCAATCTTTTTACAAGCATCCATTCGTGAAGGCTTTCAGAATATCTCTGGTAATTTACTATACTACCTCTACATGTTCTTCAGATTGTATTTTAACCTCATTTAGCACTGGAAGTGAAGTATGGAAAAAGTGAAAGTATTGGAGGGACAGGACAACAGCAGAAACCGGCTTGTTTAACACAGTCTGAAGAAACATCAGAATGCTACTACGAGGTCTGCAATTCTGTGTCTCTGTGCGAGGGAGAAAGGGAGCACTGAAGTGGAATTTATCCTGATCCTAGTTGATTTAGAACTGCCTGTGAGATCTGGCAGAAGAGAGTTAAGACTCCCTATCATCACAGGCTGCTTGTTTAAGCTGGGCAGAGGCTCCTATCCTGGCCCTACTCCCTTTCCCTCTGTTACTATATTTGAATTTAACGTGCTGCAGGCAGAACACGCCAGTTACAAGTAGCCTCTAAGCTAAACAAACTCTCTACACATAAATAAACCTCTTTTATTTCTTCACTTACAGGTTACAGAAAGGGAAAAGTCATAAGCAATTAAAGATACAAACAGCTTAATACAAGAACACCAGATACCAATACAGCGCTTCAAATTAATCTCACATGCATCAGAACACTAATGCAAGCCTTCCACCTCTTATTTTCTGCCAGTAAACCCTATCATTTTGTGATCACAGCCTCACAAAAAAAAAAAAAAAAAGAGGTTTGACAATATCTAACACAAGGTAATTTCTAGAAACTTTGCATCCTCAATAGCTGCCAGAGACCGCTGCATTAGAGGAAAACCTACCCAACTGCAGAGGAGGTTAATGAAAACCATTCTGCAAATCCCCACAATCGAACGTGGGTGGGGACAGCACAGGCACTGGAGTCCTGGATTTGCTTAACTGAAAGCACAGTGCACTGACGCTCTTCCTAGGAAGAATAACCACTGAGCAGCGTAACACTTGGAGTGGGCAGCCAGCAACTGCAGAACAGCACAGCATTGCACAGGCAGGATGGACGCAGTCCTGAGCAAGAGGAGGTGACCAAAGTCACCCCAGTTTGCCAGCATACAGCAGGGTAAAAAGTGTTCCTATGTGCCCTTGAGGGAGTAGGGAAGAGAGGGAAAAGCTAAAGAATTTAGACTAGAAAAGAAATCTGCATACAGAAAAGGCAGGGTAACTTTACAAGCTACTAAAAACCCAAATCTGGCCATCAATCCCCAGTTTATCACCTCCTAAAACAGCATTGAGTAACTTTCAGTTTAGGAAACCAGTCTCTTACTTGTCCCTTGAGGCCCCCAATGCCAAGACAATGGGATCAGCAATTTCCAGCATGGACTGAAGTATGGATGCCACCACAATGAAAAGAATAATACTGAGCAGGAACGCCCGATGCACAACTTGGAGCTCAATCAAACCTGTCTGCACAGCCAGGATCAGGAGTGTGACTCCTTCAGTCATTCCCCTGCAGATGAACACAGTCAAAAGAACAATCAATCACATCTTTGTGTGTCAAAGCTAGTTCAAAAATACATCTAGAAACACCAGGAAATAAACTGTTTCTGCCATAACCCTTCTAATGCCACTGGATGTAGCTTTTACTGATGTCCCTGCTAGGGCTTTATCCAGAGAGGAATCTTTTCCAGAAATGCTGAAGCCTTGGGGTTCAGGAACTAGCAGATTTCAGAACCCTGCTCCTGACTAGCAGCGAGTGGCCTACAACCAGCCCAGCAGGCACCACCCAGCGAGAGAGTCCCCCTGGCACAAAGCACTTTAAGGACCCAAGTTGTGTCTTAAGATGAGGAACCCACCAGTCTCAGTGTTGCCTACACAAGCCCAAAGCAGCCCTGCTACGTCTACACCTGGGCACCAGTCAGGCTTGCTCCTAGATCACCATGAAGAACCTCTCCACCTGTTATATTTCCCCATTACCACCCTCTTGCCTGTCCTTTGGCCCTGGGGAAACAGCCTTGACTCAACACCCCAGCCGGTGCTCAGTTTAGGCAAATCAGCAGTTTAGCCATTTTCAGTTTATTCTATACAGCTGTCCGCTTCTTTTTTTGCTTGGAACCTCTGCCTGAATTTAGTACCTCCAAGGACCACAATTCAGCACCAGTAGTTGATGCAGTTCAAGTACAGATCGCCCAGAAATGCATGCTTCCCCAAAAGATGCTTTTATGTAGACTGCTCCTGGGCAACCCCAAATTATACCGTTTTTGCTTCCACATCTTGAAATCCTCATTTGCATACAGTCTGAACTTTATTCGATAGAGTTAATGGAATAATGGAGAAAGGTAGTGTCATACCTAGGATCCCAATTTCATATTAGACAAGCTGGGACAAGCATTAAGAAAAAGCAGTTTCTACATTTTGGCTATTTCCCATAGTAATTTACAGGCAATCCATACAAAGCTGTGTTTTAAGCCTCATAGATTAGTAACGTTTCACACATGACTACAGGGTGAATGAGGAAACAGAAGTATGAAGCATATTATCCAAGCATGTGAAAATTTTCCAGTGACTCATGAAAATGAAAGCGCTAAGATGATCAAACTGTGCAATCATAAACCCCAACTAATAGCCCTGAATTTGTTAACAGAAGTGAACCATCTCACAAAAAGTCCATTTTCACCTCAAGTGCTTCTAACACACACAGACTGGCCTACAAAAAGCCTGTCAAGGATACCTAGGAGTTCATAAGTTAAAACACTACGATGCAACCCATATATTTCTACATATATCCCTTTTTGTCTGCTTCTTTTTAGACCTAGGCACAACAAGGTACTTACCTGTTCATAGCAGGATCGTTCATGAATGCTCGGTAACCCTGCAAGTAAAACTTGCAGAGAGTCAGAACTCCCAAAGCAACAAAAGAGACTGTAAAGACCAAGCCCAGCAGCGAGTACGGCGTGCTACAGCATTCGGCAATGCTGGGAGGAGAGAGGGGAAAAAAAACAAAAAGAAAAGGTCTGTTAATTAAAATCCATGTGATGAGCTCTCCCTTTGTTCTGTTAACTGTGCAAGCTGGTTTTAAAGCAAAATTGGATTGGCTTAATGAAAACATGAAAAGCTCTACACTGCCATGAAACCCTCCTATAAAGAGAGAAAGGTGAGCCTTATTCTGTTCCTTCTTTCCAAGACACAAGTTCACCCCAGCTAACGCTGCTGTGCTACGGTGTTTCTGCCGTCCCTCTCCAGCGCTGTCACACGGTGGCACTGTCCTGCTGCCGTAGGGTTTTCACAACCAAAAGGCAATTTGTCAGCCACAACGCATCCAGGCGGCTTGCTGAAATTTCAGCCAGCTACCAGAAACACAGGGTTAAAGCAGATGGACTCTTTCAGGCCCTTGACACTCAGATTCACAACAGTGCAAACAAACACCCAACTGATAAAACACTACTGGGAGACTGGGGGCTTTTTGGTAGCCTTTAGTTCACGTCCGATTCAGGTAGGCAACATCTGTCTTTCAAAGTGTTGAGCCAGAAGCAGCAAAATAACACAGCGAAGAATATTCACCCTCAGCAGGCTTCTTCCTCTCTTTTGCTACAGCAGTGAAGTCTCAAAGACCGAGACCCCAGCATTCATTTGACAGTGCTGAGAGCACATCTCCCTCACCTTGGGGCTGCTCTTCAGCTGATCCCGGCACTGCAATGTTTGGAGCAGCCTAAGCCTCAGAGAGTACTCTGGCTTCTGAAACATGCCACCACCAGAGTAAGGGGAGTGCAGTGCAGCGCACCCACCACGTGCCCCAACGCTAGGGTAAAGAACTGGCTGTCAGCCACAGGTGACACCTCCAGAAATCCCGACATGCACCATCCAAGGTAATTTACAGCCACTGCTGGAAACTGGCCCCTAGGCTAGGTCAGTATTTGGTCTGACCTAGTACAGCCACTCTGACCTTATGAAAATCAGACAGCTGTTCTGCACCCCCCCCCGCTGCTCTCACCTGAACTCCAGCTACACTGTTTTAAGCACTCATTACACTTAAAGGGTACAGATGCAGAATTCACTCACTTTCATGGAAGAGCACACCTTTTCTTCCATTTTGTTAAACAGCCAGCAGCACCACATTATTAACTGACCTGACAAGGTACTTCAGCTCCCTCTGAAGGGGTAAGAGGCTGTTAGTGGTATTACCTGAGTTCGTGTTTTTAAGATGCAGAACCATTTAGAATTTTTCTACTGTGACAGAGCTGAGAACATTGAGAACACTTACATAGCTTTTATCTATTTTTCCAATTTCAGGGAGAACTTCAGAGATCAACTGATATTCATTCACTCACAGATCAAGCCAACTGCAAGTCTGCAAAGCAAGTTCCCTGTTCTGCCACAAACAGAAATCTAATTATTTGGTGCAGAAATAAACTCAACTGATCTGCAAGGAAAAGAATCACTTCCCCCACCTCTGCTATCTGCTAAATGCAGCACTCTATTGCAACAAAACTAAAATTGCAGCAGAGGGGAACAGGAGGAAAAACTTCAGACACCACCAATGATTTAGTTAAACAGGTAACATAGTGCTTTTACATAATGCAGTGATGCTGTAAGCAATTTAATACTACATGCAATAAAATCTCTGGCATTTCTCCTTAATGATAATTAATTTTGACAGCTTACACTATCACACCATAGACAAGACATACACACACACAGAGGCAAGAAAAAGCCAAGCAATTGTAAAGTCTGATTGGAAACTGTAGTGATGATCAAGTTACTCAAAGAAATTGCCACCCAAACAGCAGAGCTAACAATGTATGGCCTCTAAAGAATATTTCCTGTGTTATCTGTGTGTTTAGACAACTTTTGCCTCTTTTCTCCCCATCCCAGTATTACACTATCTAATTTGTCTATCCTACCTCCTGCAACACACCCAGTTCCTCTCTGCCCTACACTCCTGCTCCCTTTTCTACGCTGTTTCTAGTTAAACAACAGCCAAAGGCAGATAGATTCCAGCCAGAAGCATCCCTCAAATGCTGCCTTTCTCTCAATAACAGCACTAACACAGGCCTCTCTATTTTACAATCAGTTTTAACAAAGCTTTTAGGAATCTGATAACCTTTAAGATCTTTACACCTCTGCCAAATTAACCTCTGGGCTCAAAAGTTACTTTGGGAGTTGGGTACTTTGGCTGCTTGGGTGACAAGGAGGTGTCTCACACCACAATGATGAAACAAGGCATGGAAGGCTCAGAAAGAGACATGATCATGAACAAGATACCAGCTGGACTGAACTTCAGCTGAAACATCTCAGACTTAAAAGCAACTTGTATACTGAAAACAACTTCTAGACCAAAGTGCTAATTATAGCTATTCCCTCATCAAAGGAGTATTTTGCTTTCTTTGGGAACTCTCCCACAGTTCTACTAATGCTGTCTGTTCTGAACGGGATACATGCCTGTGAAAGGCAAGCTTAACAGGGTTTGCATACACGGTCACTATGATAAGAACAAATATTTGTTGCGTATCCAAATGCAATAAAGCCAATCTACATATCTAGTCTCTAAAAGAATACAAACATTCATTTCAGAAGATAGTCAAAACAGAAAACCCAACTATTTGCAGACTAGTTAATTACCTTGTCAAGAAGAGGAAGAGGAGCCTCTCTCTTGAGGCAGGCTGGTCCCGTGTACTGAAATAGGAATAGATCTGAAGAGCAAATAAGACAAGCCAAAACACCATGAAAAGAACTGGGACGACCAGCTGGTTCCACAGAGACATCCCCAAAGCCAGGAGACCATACACCTCCACCACCTGGGCAAGACAGAAAAATGCAGTTTGTTACTGGTTCACAGCACCTATGATTTGATAACAAAAGGACAGTCAACAATGTAACTACAAGGAAGCTAAGGATAATTCACATGGCATCGGTCATCCCAAAGGAAAAAGAGGATGTACATCAAACTGCAGTTTGACAAAAGGAGGGCCCAGGTTCAGCAGTGGTGTGTTACCATTGTCCGTCTTGAAGCAGAGAGAAGTACTTTTTCTGCGCAGCAAACTATCAGACCAGCCCTTTCCTGTGAGTAAGTGGCTCGGAGCTGCTGACTGCAGCCCACTCACAGCCAGAGGGGCGACGACACATCTCCAGCTCATGTACAACCCTATCAGACCTTTTTGCTCAGCTTAAGTCACAGCAACATTGCTTTCTCTGTAGCTACTGCCAAGTCACTGCACACACTGGATACTGAAATGTAAGCCACATCACTTCAGCACCGTACATCTGCTTTGATGACCTGTTTTTAAGGAAAAACTTAATATCTCAGACATTTTATGTTTAAATACCTCAAAATCATGTACCAGACTCCTAACTGCTCCTAATCCACAAAGTGTTTTGAAATTAATCCTCAAATTATTTCAGAAGAGACTGAAGCTCAAATTACTTCTTTTGTATTGCAGAGACTAAGTTACAATGCAGTGGTTGCCAAGAAGCTGGAACTTCAAGTAGCTGGACTTAATACAAAAGGTCAAAAGGAAATCACTCTTAGCTACTATTTCCTCATCACCTGCTTCCCACGACATACAACCCCTAATGGCTAGCAAATTTTAGCTAACGCTAAAAAAGCTGCCTACTTAGGGCTCCATGACAAGCATGAGAGATACTACATTCATGGGACCCGCTGCAGGATGCTCTGTGGCTGATGGACAAGCAACACGCTGCTGGCAGGGATACAGTGCCAAGCTCCTGCTTTCAGCTTTGCACACAGACTTGTGAAGGAAGTGCACCTGCCCTCAGGAGGCTCCCTTGGCCTTACCCTTGGCCTGGGACCAACGCAAGCAATCCCATGCAGCTAGCTCCTGGCAGAGTGCTCCACCACATCGGAAAAGGGTCACGCTATTCTGATCATGTAGATTCATAACCATGAGGTATTTCATAACCATGAGGTATTTCTGGCTCCAAGTAGGCAGCCACGGTTCTGGACCTGCTTTTAAATTATACCATTATACACAAAGCTGCCTTGGCCCACCTGTTAGGGCTGTCTCAGGAAACACTCTGGTGTTTAATATCCTAATATTCACAAAATTTTTGCCACCGATAACCAAACCAGCAATCAAATCCAGCCTAAAATAGTAATAAACTCATAAACACCAGGATGAAGGCATCATTCAAAACTAACAACTGCACAAAGTTATAGCGACGGAAATATAAGTAGGAAAATACTCAAGACAAAATAGCAATATCCTCCTCTGGAATAAGCATACTAAGCTTGATTTGTAGTAGAGTTGCAAGCAAATATATGAATACATTATGAGACTTTTTTTTTTCCTGTTGTTTCAGGAACATAGGTAAAGAGCAGCAAGCTCTTTAGAAACAAAAATCCTGTTTCCCCATGTGTCAGTACAATACAAAAACCACTCTCACACAACTTTCAATTTCAACCCACTCTCTATTACATGCATTTAGAAAAGCAGCATACAATGCTCTATTACAAACCCAGTGCTCCATTATAAAGTTTCTGCTATTTTCTCTGTATTTCCAAGAAAAAAAACTTTATGCCCTCCACATAGAAAGTCAGGAGAAAGAGTATGATCAGTGCCCAAAGGCCACGTACAGGGAATACTTCTTCCTCATAACACTGTAATACAGCCTGGCATACAAAGATTTGAAATACTTGGGGGGGGGGGGGGGGGAGGGGGCCACGATAGGGGAGACAAGCAATCCTAGAGATGAGGAAACTTGTGTAACAGCTATATTTAGAATACAGTTCTCACAAACAAACACCAACCCCCGCAACAACAACCAGCAAGAAACCACTACTTACCACCTCACCCCAGAATGTATTTTCAAATTAAAACTTCCATAAGATGCTGAAGTGTTTTAAACATAAGTGCCTAATTATAGATAGATACATGACTAAATCCACATCCAATCTGAATCTGACTTCAGGAAGCTAAACTCTGCATCCATTTACGCACAAGGAAAATGGAAGTGCTAGTTCAAATCTGTCGCCAGTCTTCGAGCTGCAAAGATGTGTAACTGTTTTACCCCAAATGTTACCACTCCAAGTAAACTGTAAGTATAATTTTCCTATTGTCACTGGAAAACAAGGATATTGAAGCTTTGCCCATTAGGTCATGAATAAGTTTTTAACCAGCAAATTTACAAGCTAGTTACAGATGAGATCAGACCATGCTAGGTGCTGTACAAACACAGAAGGATAATCCTGCTCCACAGACCAATTACATACAAAATAAATAACCAGACAGTAATGATCAGCATGACAAGCTGAGACCTTGGCACACCAGACACCTACTGCTGCCAAGTTTTTGTTTGCGTATTACAGATATGACAGCAAAGACGATTTAAAGACTGCTTTGAAAGAGCTTAACAAGTTTTCAGACTGCTACTGGACTGAAGAGCAGAAGGCAGAAAACCAATGGCTTGATTTGAAAAAAAAAAAAACAAGTCCAGCAAGTGGTGAGCTGAAACTGCGGGTCAGTCAGAAGTCAAGCAAGCATCCATCTTTTTACACTGAAATATACAGAAAGATGCATACACACATACATTTATTTTTACACAAAAAACATGAGGTGATGTTTCTGTACCACTGACAAAGTGTCTTTTCAACCAAGTATATTATCAGATGTCAAAGCATTAACAAAATGGATACATGTTAGATCACTCTGCTTCTGCTAACTCTTGTTAGAGGTCTCAGCAATGCTGCTGTTCTAAAAAAACACTACAGACCTTTCAAATCACTGTCTGCAAGTAACAATCAAAATCACCTTTAGTGTTACTCCCGATTTAACACTACCATAATTACAAATGCTCTTCATACCAAACGCTTTTCTTGAAATTAACAGCAACTACAATTAATGCATGGGGATTACCTTGCTCAGTTAATGAGGCTGCAAATACATTCCATTCTGCCACAGTTTTGTCTTTTACCCTGGACTTGGGAAGGACTAAGCTAAGTGGACGTGCACAGCTGGCCAGCAGCATAATTCAGGCTAATGTCTTAACTGCTCACCCATACAAATTGTAAGCTACCATAAACTGAAGAAAGAAGAAGCTATACACAGAAATAAATTTAGTTTGCTAAGAAAGCACGAGTGAACACACACACACAGAGCTGCACAGACTACCACCAAAGTATTTTCTTATTTCTTTCCTGCAAAAAAGGCTCAGGCCAAGGAAAATAAAATTTTTACGTTTGCTGTCTTACCTGGACAAGCTCTCTGTATGCAGATTTTGCCAAGTTATAGGGCACCAGAAGATTCGATGCCAGAAAGTAGAGAACTTCCAAACCAGTGAATATCATGGCAAATTTGTTGATGACGACAATCGTTTCCAGAGGGACCAGGCAAAGCCGCGCCAGCAGAGGGAGCATGTGAGCAGAGAACAGCCAGATCTGTTTGGTTTTCATGACGCAGGAGCAGATCGTACATACCACCAGCTGACCTGAAAACGCGACACAGGATTTTATAATCAAGCTGATTCTCCCCTTCAGGAAAAAAAAAATATGTATTTTAAAACTTTATCTTTCCACAACACAGTTATCAATCCAGCATATTATGACAGTTCTAACTAGGACATATCTGTTATGAAACCAGGCTCCTCCATGTCTTTTGCTGGGTCACAAAAGTTCCCATTTTCAAACTACGCAAAGTGCATGCTTTCACTTTAGAGATTAGCGAGATGTAAACCCAAACACATGCAGAATCATACTCAGATTAATATGAAATCCCAGGAATAAATCATGTAGAGGTTAACCCAACAAGTCATCTCGCTTTTCCTTGGCGCCCCCAGCTCAACTTAAATCCCATCAGTATTCGTACACACAGCAGCAGCCTTTCTGAAGCCCAGCTATGCTGCTACTTCATCCCCATCTATGCAAAAAAAGTAATCAGAGGTCCCAGATCGCTTTTAAAGCAACAATATTTACACTGTCAGGAGGAATTACTGGCCAAGAACAGCAACAGGAGAACAGCCAGGTCAGAAGCTGAGAGTTCAATAATTTCATAATGCCCTGAGGCAGCTGCTCAAAATTATCACTGAAGCTTGCAAGTGACAGTTAATTAACAACTAAATTATCTTTAACAGTTGGCAGGGACACAAGCACATCTCTCCCATGGACCCAGAGATCTGGAGGGTGGTATTTCTAGAGGAGACCACTCCAGTACAACTGCTCCCATTAGAATCACTGGAAGTTGTACCCTTTATCTCAGAGGAAATGGAATGGGGCAAAATGCACATTACCTGGATAAGAACAATTCTCACTCACCATTTTGCAGCAAGGAAAAAGTTTATTGCGTATTATTTAAAAGCAGAACCTTGTTCACCATCTATATTAGCTTACATCTGAAAGCCACAATACTTGGTACTAAACCCAAGCTCTTATGGTCTGTTTAGGAGCTAGCTCCACTAATGCTTGCACTTCACAAACCTGCCCAAAACCGGGAATCGGCCTTAGCAAAACACAGACTAACAAAATCAAGGCCGGTAACACCTCTAGGTCAGTACTAACCCCGTATGTTCACATAAGCTCACTGATCTTGTAAACCCTCCTGGATGGCTAAGGAGAGGAAGCTGCAAGAGGAGAAACAGCAATACCAGGATTTTGCTTTCATTCTGCCTAGCTTCCCTACCTAGGAACGGACTTTTGCTTTCAAAATAACTGCAACTGAGCTGAAAGCCATTTCTGACCTCTACTACTTAAGCATACAAAGTTCTTCCTCCTTCACACTGTCCTCTTTCAAGTTTAAGTTCTACTGTCAAGTTGCTAGGTATATTTTTGAATTAGCAGATGTCTTTTCAGAACAAGCACCCTTGCTCTCATAGCAAGACGCTATCACAGCATACTGGGTCTTAAATGCCTCAGAGAAAGTTACTCCACTAATCTTTTTAGAAGTTCAGACTCCAGCCCTGAAGCATTCTCCCTCTGCTTTGTTGTTCTCTGCCCACACACACGTTGCTACAACCCTATTTAAGATACCACCAGCACACTGCTGTGCTGTAATATTCAGGAGCCTGGCACAGTCGGCTTGCGAGGATTTCTGCGACTCATGGTAACTAAGGCAACCCAGCTTCACACAAAAAGGGATACAAATACCAGTATCCAATATGTTCTTCAGGATTTAGTAAGTGTCATCAGCTGAAATAAAATATTGCGACATCGCCTTAATCCAGCGCTCTTTGGGATGACTCTGGAGCTCTCCAATCACAAAATACGACCTCTGACTTAACTCTCATCTCACACAACAGCAAAACTTGCTTTCCTCCAACAATGATGTGCCAAGTATGCTGCTAAACTCTGACTCTCACACCTTTTTAATTTCAACACCGATCAAAGGCTACTTGTCATGGAAAGGAGAGCTGTACACCCAAGGAAAAACACGAAGCACTTTCTCTGGAGGTCTCAGTCTCCTTCCTGAAGTCTGCACCCTGTCAATTCTCAACTCCTTCAGGAAGGGTCTGGAAATGTCTCCAATGGAGCTTTTAGTGACTGGTACTTCCCATTTCAAACGGGGGTAGCAGCTCCTTAGCTCAGGACAGAAAAAGCTCTCTCTGCAGGAAATCATAGTTTATCTCCAAGCAGGGCTGTACACTATCCGTCAGTCTTCACAGAAAACACAGCAGGACCAGTCAGAAGAAATTATTTTGTACCTCATATCAAATCATTAAAAGATTTTAACACTATCTGCTAAGACTAGCGAATCCAGCTGAATGTTTGCACTCTGAACTTAAATGCTGTGGACTGAAAACAGCTAACGAACCTGGCAGCTGGAATCCTCCTGCAGGACATCAGGCTCCTCTGCTAAGGGATGAGGCAATAAGGAAGAAATCTATTGCCTTAAGTCCCTGCCCATTCTTTTCCCTTCCCAAATCCTCTACAAATACATCAAATGTTGCTGACAGGTAGCCAAAAGCCTCTCAACTTGTAACCTAATGGAAAATGTGCAAAGAAAAGCCCATGCAGTACAGCCACCATTCAAGCCACCGAGTATGGAACTGTCTTTACTTTCTTTACTTCATTCCCAGTTTTAAAAAGCTGATGTTAACAAATTCCCTGGCTACACCAACCTGAAAGTTAATATACAATCCCATTATTGTGCATTAAGAAAAAGCAAGTAAGTCTTCACGGTACCATCACTTCCAAACCCATGCAGCTTTGTAACACTCACAGCTGACATGCTCACAAAGTGACACGCTCATCCAAGGGGCAGTCTTCAAAGACATTTATTTCTTCCACCCAGCACTTAGGAATGTATTAGTAACCCTAATCAACAGTCATCAGACTGAATTAGATGAAGGGGAAGAAATGACCACAAGAGCCATTCAAATAGCACTAATGAATAAAAGCATTAACAAAGATCACATTTGTGAACCAGCTGACATACCATACATCATCCCCTGAACTCTGACCAGAACTTTTAGGAACCGGAGCTGTATCAGGTAGCACCATTTATTCTCCCGTGCACCTGCCCCAGTGCCTTTGGCAACAGTGCTGCAGCACAACACTCTGGCAGAACACGTAAGGAAAATACAGAGCTAAGCACCTGTATATTCATTTTACTGTGAAGATGACACAGTTCAGTGCAGTACACTCCTGAGATGTGGCAGACTGCACTGGATAAATACCCTTGTATATAAGAAATTTGAGAAAGTATTTCATATTTATACAAAACATTCTCAAGCCTCACAGCCTACTGTCACAGGTCTTCCCCAAAGACGACTGCTTGCCATCAAGATTAAAATTACACTTCCAAGCTGCTTAAAAGAACAGGGGAAATAATGGGTATATTAAGTATGTTAATGTACACACATTTGCTAGTACAGTCAGACACCTACTTCCGAAAAAAGAATTACAAGAAGGGGACACTTTAGTCTGACATCTGCTACAACCCAAAACTGTACTGGATAGAAACAGTATTATCTTTTTCTCACTTATTTTTAGTTCATATTAAAACCTGGATGAAGCATAATGGGTTTGACTCTTAGTTTAGTTTCTGTTTAAGTGTTACTGAATGACACAATGCCTCCTGACCTCTTCCTGCCCAGGTCTGCCTTCTGCTTTGTGAAGCTCTCTGAGGGATTCTGCTTTATCATGGGACCCTGCATTGCACCCGACAGAGATTCAAAGGACTGATTACAAACATTTTGTTACAGAAACACGCTAAAGGCTTTAGTTTGGTGTCACTGGACAAGACATCTAGAAATTCAGAAGACAGAAGAAATGATACCTAAAGATTTCCTTCCCATGAAAAATACCTATGTTATTTCTATTAAAACAAAATAAAAAGCAAAGACAAATGCCATATTTCAAAGTAAGGATCCAGGCAAACTGGAGATGCATATATTCTGGTAGACCTAACATATTGTAAAGAAGTAAACTCATTTATATCTGCCAGTAGCAGCTGCAAGTAAACAGAAAGCAGCTGAATTTTGCCAACAGTACATGGCTGACTAAATCTGTCAATAATCTGATGAAAACCATAGATCTTAGTGAAAAGAATTAAGGAAGACTCTTCTTCCAAGCTTGTCTCAGGCTTAATTTTAATACACACATAGTGTGCGTATATTCCAATATCCTCTCAGTAGAACATATGGTATGGTGTAGCAACCTTAACACTGAATTTATTCTCTTCCAGTCAAAGTTCAAAGGGTAAGGCAACGGTCTAGAAAGTCCAATTCTTCAGGATTTATTTGGGATCTTTAGATATAGAAGTTGTCTCTGCCATTAATCAAACAATTTAAATGTAGCTTTGACTTGTAACCCTTTAAGTCTTTAATCAGAAATATCCCTGGGACTCCACTAAAAAAATTAAAAGGAAAAAAAAAAAAAAAAAAAAAGGGTGGCCTGTAGTCCCATGCACACACTCACAAATCTATTTCACCAGGGTTTTTTGGTAAGAGAATGATAGTGTTCATCTGTAAGGCCAATGAAAAATAAATATTTGTACAATATTTTCATTGACAAAAGCACTACAAATACATGTTATTACTGAAATTTCTACAGTACTTTCCACCTAAAGATTACTGTAAACAATCCAGTCCTGAGTCAGATTGTGAGCGAGAAGAACATAGGGGCAGAGAATGACAAACAGACCTAGAAAATAATTCAAAGCTGCGAGTATGGGAGTATTGGTAAAGTGGCATATAAAAAGCCAGACAGGATACACCTAGCCTCCCATGCCTCTTCATATTAATAAGAACTGCAGCTACTAAAGGTGGTAAGAGAGATTTGAAACCAAGAGATAAAACGTGTGCAGTTTTCAATGAGGAGAATTAAGCAAAGGTCTCTCCTGCATCACAAATATTTAAAGCACTTACCTACTAAAGCAGTCATGAAACGATTCATAGAGAGAGGTTCCAAGTACATTGGCCCTTCATACCCTGATTCCAATTCACTCCTCACATAATCCCTAAAAAAGCAAATCCACAAATAATTAAGATCCATCCGATCAGACAAGAAGCAATTTATTCATTTCCATACGTATGTAACTTCGGTGTATGCCACAGTCAATTAACTACATTACAAAAAGCAGTATTAACACTACTGTTACAGCAGCCTCACTGATGTAAGGATCTGAGGCATGACTTAAGCGAGAGTAAGTATTATTTGTAACCAGACTCACTGTCATAGCTGTAAAAATCCTTTGGGACATCCAAGCTGCTCTTCAGAGCGTGGCCTGAAACTGCTTATTGACAAAGCCTCTTAAGCACCATTCCAATTTTAAGTATCCTTATTAAGTATTCTTCTTCCTAATAATAATTTCTTTTCCCATCAGCTCCACGGGAAAAAAAACAACAAAACTAAATTGAAAGCTTGACAGAGAGGTCTCCGACTTTAATGCTTATAGTATTTTGTACTTAATTTCTTTGCACTGAATTAAAAAACAGGTATAGAAGAAAAGCGACACTCATGGACTAGTCAAGAACAGAGTTGCTTAGTAATCCTTTTATCCAATATGATTCAAAAGTTTAGTTCTATCCTGCAAAACCTGGGGAACCCACCAGATAGCCTCAAACCGACAGACTGCTATTGACAGACACAGTAAGATAGTCTGACAACCTGACAGGGTGTTTGTAATTTCTCTCAGAAAAGGCTGGCGAGGAGGGTGGGCTCACGAAACCAAAGAAAAAGGTAAGAACCTGAGGAGCCTGGGCATTTTTCTTCAGTTGGTGATCATCTATCAGCTCTGCCTTCAAGCAAGCTAACACATGCAACAGCAATGGAAGTCAAGCATGACCTTCACACTAAGAGCAAGCGTCTTGCACTTCCAGAAGGCAATCCCGAACAGCACAAAAGTAATTCTCCAGTGGCTTCTCTACTCCCTGCCACGAGACAGCAGGCTGTACTCGTGACCCCTTACATCCAGATCCCCAGCCCCCTTTTCTGCCTTGCCCTGTGACCTTTCAGCCTGCACTCCCAGGATGGCTGCTGCTCCACCCCGCTGTAACACTACTAACTCTGCACCAGCAGCACAACAAAGCCTGTGGCTCCTATCTGGCTGATACTGTCCAGTCACATCTAGCTGCATCACATCCTGGGAATGCCAGACAGACACACTTCATCTGACTCCATGTGGAGCCAGCGGAGTCTGTTTGCTCAAGGGGCATGGAACTTCATTTATTATGTATTTATTTATATCAGTGAGGCAAGCCACACTTGCTGGAACAGATGCAGTCAAAGTACTGGAATCCACAACCAATACAAAGATTGCTCTTTTTATTTCAGCGCAGAAAAATATACAACTCAGTACTACTGGAAACATTCACTTCTTCCCAGAAATGTGGAAATACACGCTTCTTCTAGTATTAGCTTGCTAAGTCAAGCTAAGGTATTCACAATTTCATTTGCAAAAAAAAATCTCTGGAATTCAAGACATAAATCTCAAAGTACTAAAACAAACACTTCAAAGCCTGTTCTTCATAGCTGACAGCCCTGCCTACTCACTGCAGCTTTTCAAGTGTCATAGTGTATGCAAGGTATGTTGAAATGGGTTCTTTAGACTGTAACCTACAATTAAAAACACACGAGGATTGAAAAGGTACCCAAGATGACTGATTCTAGATAGAACTTTCCCCCTTTTTATCAAGGTATAGCTAATCACAAGTGTTTTTTCCACCTCCCAACACCCATCCAGATGTAATCTTTGGGACACAGTTGGGTATTTATTTTTATATGAACCTTCAGAAAACACCTTCTGAAAGCGTTAGCAACACAAACAGGATAAGCCATCAGAGTTACAAAGGGAGAAAAAATTAACACCATTTGCAACATGCTGAAGATGGCTTTTTGTATTAGCAGTATCATGCTCCATCCTCACATTTAAGGCATAAACATTGGCTATTTCTAAACTACTGGAATGAAAGCAGTAAAGACATCATCAAGTTTCCTCTGTATCTGTTAGGAAACAGGATACCAACTGTAGGAAGATGACCTTACACAACTTAGCTAAGCCATACCAATAAAGCTGCATTTACAGTTGCTTCCTCAACACCAGGAACACGCATGGAGATGGCCCAGATTCCTTTAAGCTACGTTTCTTGCTGTTCTTTATCTGATTCAGTCATCTGCATGGAGGTCTGTACTTGGCTTAATTCTTTTAAGTAATTCTCATTAATTTTTAGGCCTATCAGCTCAGAGAAGCAATGCTTTAAGATCTCCTAAATTTTTTAAACAGTATTTGTAGATGCTATCTGAATAAGGAAAGTCAAAGCAATGATTCTCTTATTACCAGTACAAAACACAAGGATCTTTTGGCACAGATGCCAATCAGAAGAGGCCTCGAACAGCTGCAGTGCCATACAAGATGTTGAGAAGAGCAAGTGCCTGCACTCAATTTTGATCAATTAAAGCTGTATTAAGCTGCAGCTTTTACATTTGAGAACTGTTCACTTTACTGCAGAAATGTAAGAAAACAAGAATGCTAAAATGATTATTTACTTAGTTAATGAAACGACTGAAACTACGTTATTACTTTAGAAAATTAGGATCTAAGAAAAAAAGCCCAGATGACACTGCCTGCTTTTCATTCTGTAGATGCACTCCCAGCCTCATTTAATCAAACTACTGGACTGTTAACATACACTCAGACAGCCGTGACTAACATTACTCTGAACAGGTAAAGAGATACAGGGCTCAAAAATGACCATTTTTTGTTATTGAAAGTGCAGAAAGGTCTTCAGTTATTAAAAATATGCTTTGTAATTGACTGACATAAGGCACAGTGGTTATCTGACCTAATTGACTCAACATTGCTGACATTTACTTTGGTGGATTAATTCCGTCGTCAACATCAAACACACTCTCATAGGCTTTAAATGTCTACAAACCACCTTAAAATTAAGTGTATTTTAAGATTATCCATAAGAAACAATCCAGTCTCTTGCCCTCCTCCCCTCCTGAGTCTTTTCATCTAAGCTCTGTGAGGCTCAACACTTGGAATACAATCATAACAAAACTGCAAAACATGAAATAAGATAACGTAGATTCAATTTTTTTAGCATTAACAGTGTGTTTAATTGCATCATTTCTTTTCCTGCATAACTACCTCATTTATTTCTCCAAATTTTATTGCTGGAAATAGGGGAAAGAAATTTGATCCCTTTAAGCAAGACATTTGTGCAGCTACATATAAAATAAAACCAGCATCCATTCTCCTTGTCAGAAGCTGCAGGATTTTGTTTTTTAAAGCAGACTTCTCCTTTTTCCATAAAGGGACAGTGTGGTATCCCCACCCAAATTGACAAGTTAACATGCTACATATAAATGTAGCCATCTTCTTGGACTCTGCAACTGTTCACAAACATCAGCTAATCAATCTTTACACACTAAGCTAATTCTCAGTCTTGAAGATAAGGAAACAAACCCTTAAGAAGTTAGATGACTTGTCAAGGTCACTCAGACCTGGAAGCCTGAAGTCAGAGCTTAACTATAGAATTCAGATCTTATTCCCAGACTTGCAGCCGAACCGCAAGCTATTTCTGGGGTGGAAAAAAAGCACTGAAAGCTGAAGTCTTTTCAACAGCTCAGGATTTCCAGGACACTGCAGAGTCACAAGTGCCAGCTGATTCTGGTCTTGTTCTATAATTTGCATTAACCAAACTGGCCTCAACATGAGACCTCTTCATCTGTCTTAAATAGCATCCCAACTGGTAGTGCATGCAAGTAATTCACAGGAAGTTTTCAGCTCTAAGCAGAATTATTAACAAAAACCACTCAGGACACTTCACACGTGACTACTGTTTGTCTTGGTATGATCAGTCTGCTGAAAATAGAAACATCACTTGGAATTGGATAGCTTTGGCAATAAAAGGAATAGCTCCACTAACACTGTATTTGTGTGTTGCACTTTATTTTCAATATCAAAAATAATGGAATTCAAAAATTCTTTTGAAAAGCTAATGCAAGTGTCACTCCCCACATTATACAAAGGCTGCTGCTGAGAACCCTTTGCGCAGTGCTTCTTTCCAAACCAAGTCAGTCTTATGTCTGGGGAATGGGTAAGCTCACCGAAAACCGTTAGCAACTACATTTGCTTTGCAAAATAGCTAGGGAATACTGCTGGACTATTTGAATCCAAGACATCTTTTAATTAAATATAATTTTTTTTGTGCCAGTTGATGCAAGATTTAATTAAAGTCTTTATTAACTCACTCCAGAAGCATCAAATAGAGAAAGCTTAGTACGAATATGCCAAATAGTCCAAGCAACAGTTATCTAACCTTTCAATGACGCCTGTCAAGGCTCAAACCTCACACAGAAGTCACAATACACATTACATAGAAAAAAAACCCATAAAAGTTATTAAAATCAAACACAGTGCTACGCCTTAATGTATCAACAAAAATCTGTACTACGTCACTTTCTTTTAACAAATTTAAAGATCCAGAATGGCATAAACATCCCTAGCTGTAAATGTTCTGGACCAAAGCCCTGTATCTGATGGGTATTTGTTACTAGCTTTGTTTTTATTTCAACACAAGTTCTGAAACAACGTTTAGGTTGCTTTTTCTAACAAGTAAGCCTTCAGCCCTATAGGAAACACCCACAAACTGTATCTATAAAAACTCAGGACTCTCCTGAGGATGACAAAAAACCCTCTTTCCTTCCTACCCAGGCAATAAGAGGCCATAACTCCTCTCCGGCACCCTCGCCCGTTCAGGAAATCATTAACTGCAACTCTCACAACCACAACAGTGACATTCCAGTCGCCACAAAACCTTCATTAATACTCCCCTGAACTGCAACATACCAAGTAAGAGATACTCCAGCAAACACTCTGGAACAAAAATTTTGATGCAGAAATAATGTATCACCACTTCAATCAATCAAAAGCACATTTTAAGATGTTTCCCATCAGCAGGCACTAAAATAAGTCAGGCTCAAGTCTGTATTTTCAAAACTTCCCATGTAAAGCCATTAATGTGATGGCACTCTCTTGGGTTGAAATAAAAATCTTGTCAGTATGAGAGTTTACATTGGCATTCAACGTATTTATCTGGAGCCAAAGATAGCTGACTTTGTCTTGTCCAACTCAAAGTGCTCTCCAGACTCCTGTGCTCGGTTTTAGATCCAAAATGCCCGTCTGTTTTCATCGCAAAAAACATGGCACAAAGATAAATTTAAGAATAAACTCCACTATTACTTGACTTTTGCCATCTACCGTCACTATTTTCTTTCTCATCCTGTGTGCCAGGATACTAAAAGTAACCTCCTATGAGCTTTGTAAAATGCTCTAGTGTTGAAAGCATGTTAATCAAGCCATTGAGTAACTCAAGATTGCTACACCAGAGGCCTCCGTCTTGTGGTAAGTGCCCTCTCAGATTAGTGGACATTACACTCCACAGAAGAGTAGCTTGAAATTCCTTCAAAGTCAAATGAAAATACACCAGAACTACCTGACTGCATATCTAATTCCATAAACTTTCAAGACAAAGAACAGCAACAAGAACAGATCTGTTTAGGTGTCTGGCATTGAAAAAAGGCCTCCACAAAACCAGGCCTATCCTATTTATGTAAGATATTAACAAAATACCTGTTAATTTTCTAACTCCCAAACCAAGCTAACAAAATTCATCCATTTATTCTTACCTGGAAATTTGGTGCCCAGCATAAAGCAGCAGTGCAGTCAAGAAGTACAGGTAAAGCTGAACAAGGTGTTGCCTTGGTAAAGTTAGGAGAACAACACTTAAGATGTAACCTGTAACAAAAAGCAGAAATTGAAATTTCAAAAGATACTATCTAACCCCGAATTTCTTAAAATGTGAATTAACACTCAAATTATTCATATCTCTTCAACCACCTTTGTTTTCATTTGGTTTTAAAATTAACGTACCTACATTTTCCTCTCATGAAAACACAAAAGCACACAAAAAGGCTGCCTGTCGCTTTTTCTTTTTTTTTCTCCCCCTGGAACAGAGATAGCTTACCAGCTTCTGTAAGATTACATCTAGATGCCAAGAAGCGGACTTGTTTTTTAAACAACACTTAATTAACATAGCCTATGCAACAAAGAGAAAACAGACCTACTAGGTCTTCCTCTTCTTCCATATGAAAGCAAGTTTCAGTGTAGCAGGGGGAAAAAAGCCTATCTACACAACAAACTCAGTCAATTGATATAAAAAAAAAAAAAATCCTTTTCTTCAGGCAAAGGACACAGATGATTAGCATTACACAATTCTTCCATTGTATCTTAATGATTTAAAGACACTTTGCATGCCCATAATTTGAGATGGGGGGGCCACAGGCTGCTCTCTAGACAAGTAATATTAAAGCATATTCAAGCTATCAGTGTTGCGCAGATGGAGGACAAGACTTGGCACAGCCCAGGATTTGCAGGCATTTACACCAGCAGCCCCTTCACTTCTTGTTAGCATTTAGTAAGACTGTGGAAACAGACCCAATGCAGATACAGCTTTACTCTTCAAAACCACAGCGTGGCTGCTTCGCAGCCTCTCCAACAAGTAGAATAGTGATCCTTTTTTTCATACCTGCTCTCATTAGGATTCTTAAAGCGGTACTTTGAAGTCCACTTCACAACTGGGTGGTACACATCCATCCCCTTTCCCAGACAGACTGCAGGTCAAAAACCCAGCACATGGTGCCCTTACTAATCTTTATTTCCAAGCTCTCCATCACAATACAGTGCACTCACGCTCTTTCTGAAGGTCAGTTTAAGTGCCTGGCACTGAAATCCTTTTAGGAAAAAACCCAGCAACAGCTAACAACTTCCCTGCAGCTAAGAACAAAACACTGTAGAAGAACTTATCCTGACACTTACAGCTATACTAGTCAGGTTACATTTAAAGTTCCATCCATCTGTTCAGCCACACTAGGCACAGCCTTTTTAACTTGAGATAAGTATTTTTAAAAAGCTCACAGTATAAATTAACAAAATAATGTAACTCTAGTTTAAGCACTTGTAGTGGGACAACCAGCTACTATGAAACAGCTTGGAAACAGGGTATGTTCCAATATTTGACAGTCTGTATTTATGCAGAAGTATTTCAAAGCTACTTAGTATCTGCTACCTTCAGTAAGCCACCTCTGTAATATCCTCCCGCACCAACAGTTCGATGTTCAAGAAGGTAACTCAAAGCGTGCTCTGAAAAAAGGCATCAGACCAACAGGATGCCAAGCAATGATCAATTCAGAGACAACAGAGGACAGGAGTGATGACAGACAGACAAAGCCTATTTACTTACCTTTCTAAAAATATACAATTTATGTATTTAATATAAAAGATAATCTTTCAAGTAGTTTCATAAAGTAGATGTGACAAGTTGCACATTTGTCTGAGCAAGTGCCTTTTCAAAAGCCAAAACAATTGATAGTTTCTTTGATTAAAATGAGGTGTCACACAAGTCACCACCACTAGTTTCTGTACAGAATCCATTTGATTATTTACAAAAAAGATCAGAGGGATGGAATACCCCTCCTGTGAGGAAACGCTAAGAGAGCTGGGGTTGTTCAGCTTGAAGCAGCGAAGGCTTTAGGGAGACCTCATTCAGGCCTTTCAGTTCTTAAAGCGGGCTTGTAAGAAAGATGGGGACAGACATTTAGTAGGGCCAGTATGATAGGACAAGGGGTAATGGTTTTAAACTAAAAGAGGACAGATTCAGACTAGATATAAGGAAGAAATTTTTTAATGATGAGGGTGGTGAAACACTGGCACAGGCTGCCCAGAGAGGTTGTAGATGCCCCATCTCTGAAACATTCAAGGTCTGGCTGGACAGACAGGGCTCTGAGCAACCTGATGTAGTTGAATGTCCCTGCTGATTGCAGGGGGATTGGACTGGACCACCTTTAAAAGATCCCTTCCAACCCAAACCATACTATGATTCCGTGATTTTTATTTCGAGCTTTTTAAAGGGGCCTGAAACACAGCACTATCACAGTTAGCTGCTAGCAATGGCTTTATAGAGAATTAACATGCTTCTGGTTAATACAACACAGCAGATTTTCTACATCATCAGTTTTCTTAGCAAACACCTGTATTTTATAGAATTCATCTTCTCTGTTCACCACTTTCCTTCTACCAAACACACAAATGATAAGAGCAGGAACCCCTCAGCAGTATCTCCGTGAGTTCATTTAACTAGTTTGCACCACACCACAGCATCATGTGCGAGCTCCAGCAGCTCTCACACCATCTGCAGACACTTTTAACACCTCGTCCCTGATGTATTCACCACCTTCCCTTGATAGCTTAGTTAAGGACAACTCTCTGCAGAACAACCCACGTGGCACAACCATGTATCATTCTAGCACTTGAGTCGAATCTCTCTAAACCCTTCCTTCTGACTGTAGCCCATGACTCAGCTTCAGGTGGAGAACTAAATGGAGTTTATTATGCATTCTTTTATTCCTCTATTACTCTATAAATAGTCTAAGAATACCTGTTTACTGTATCTGCACTTAAGCTCTGCCATCTCCTCTACCTTATTCTATCACATGAAAGTCTGCTCCCTGGCCACATGATGAGGTACTTGAACGGTGCTAGGATAATTTCTGTAAAAGGAAGACATTTTCGAGGGCAGTAACTGCACTCCAACACAGCCATGTTGCACAGGAATATTTTAGAAGTGATTGAAGTTCATCCTTTTCTACATCAGCACAACTTTAACTAAAATATATCAGGAGACATTAAAGGAGTGGAAAAAAAAGTCTAAGTACAAATCAAAACATAAGAAGACTACTGTCATATCTGTGCCTTTTAAACAGAAGGCTTCCAAACAGCACGGATGCTTGTAACACTGCACAGGGAAACAGCACAAGACAGCCAAGGTTACTGCAGTAGCTTAAGCAATGAACTGCACTGCTCATGAGTTTAGGTCGGAATTTCAATGTTCACTTTGAAGCAGCCATTTGTCTAATTGTTAGATTTTGAAGAAGGGGAAAGTGAGAGACATTTGAAGTAGTTCCATTTCACTCTTTACAGTTCCCTCTTGTGACTTGATAAGAGAGAGATTTCAACACACTTCATACTGCAATATTTGCATTTTTGCTGCAAAAGCCCTATTCCCAAAGTGGTAGCAACCTCATTTTTATCAGCAGTGCCTCTCCCCTCCACAAAAAAGCAAGCAAATAATTCATTACCAAACCATCTCATTGCCGAAGAAAAGGAAGACAAGCTCACATTCAGACATACTAGCAGTAATATTCTATTCCCTTTGTTCTTGCCCATACAAACGATGTAATAAACAGGATTCTACTTTGGAAAAAAAAAAAGCAGCATGAAATGAAATTTCTCACAGTAGCTTTCTCATCTAAATCATTACATTCTGTTTTCATTTGCACCTCCTCTGTCAGAAGAAAACACGATGTTGAGAACATATATATGTCTTTGGAGAGATTCTCCACGCCCATGGATTTACAGTTTGAGAAACAGTCATCTTGCTGGGTAACCTTTAGACATGGGTTAACAGTAACTAACGCCCACTTCCATCCAAAGCTTTTTGAGCTTTACATCTACATGCTATTTTCACTCTTGGGACTGGGGTTATTGTCACTTTTAACTCACCAAGTACATTTCACAAGTTTTAGTGTAAGCAACAGGCTCAGTGAAGCCCAATTCCTGCCCCAGTAAAGAAGCTGTTCTAACGCATGTTTAAAAAGCAGATAAAGACAAGAAAGAATAAACTCTTTCCTGAATAAAGTCTTAGTGGCCTAGTGACAGAACACCAAGACACAGAATTGCACCTTTAGGCTTCCAGCTATAAAGAGCACTACAGAAGATACATTCTGCCAACCTTAGGAACACAGAGATACCCCCCCAAGTCAGTACCTATTCAGGAGCACAAGGAAGCAGAGAACTTCTAGTGCCTCTCGTGCAAGATGGTACAGATTTAGGCCCCACTGGAGAAAATAAAACTGTGAAAACAGTAAGTAGAAAAGCCAAGCTAGACAAGAACACGTGTATTAACTAGCTCATGACTTCATTTACAACTTGTTGATTCAGCTAGATGAAAACCTCTCACTGTGCAATACTCATTGTTACAGTAAGCAGCAGCTCACATACTGCCTTTCAGCAATCTCTAGCTGTGCACCACCAAGGTGCTTCCCAGTTTCTCTCACCCTGTATTACCTCTTTGCCACTCAAGTGTCTGAGTTTTATCAACACACTGCATACAAGGGAGGCTTCTGGAACATGATCAAAGTTGCAACTCATCCTCTTTATGAAACATTCTAGTGCTCATCTGCATGATTATAGATCCCTTGTGTCCACTTCACATAATTACTCACAAGTTTCCTGCAGGTTTAGTCTAAAAATGAGAACTTCACACATGAAAGAATTTGTAACATTTCTTAATAAACCCACAGCGTATCTTGGAGTGCCAGAAAGTAATAGCACAATTGCTTGGATTCTACCAGGAAATTAATTTGGGGGGCCCCTAACTTCCCACTTGGCTATATTCTATGAGGGCAAAAGGCCCATCTTACAATGACTTGCAAAGCAACTTGTTGTGAAGTAGCAAGTTGTGAGCCATAGAATACCATCGAAACTCCTGTCTCTCCTGATTCAATGAAGGATCAGTGCACTACTGAGTTAGTCATTTCAGCCTAACCCTTCACTGTCCTCATTTTAGTTTATTCAGACAACTATCTGGCCACAACATGAAAATAACACAGCACAGACTTCTGAAAGACTGCATTTGATATGGCAGAAGTATTATAACTACAATTGGCACTTTTATTTTCAATATGTCTACTTCTCAGAATAATCAATCCCCACACTGGTTACACAACAGTTTACACAGAGATTTAATAAACTATGCCTAAATCATAGACATACGTTTCAAGACTGAAGGATTTCTAAAAGATACACTTTAGAGCTCATGACAGTTAAAGACACGATGCAGAAGTTACCAAGAAGATTCTATGGCCTCTTCACTAGAGGCTGGCTAGCTCAAGGCCAGAAGGAACCCTAACAGCCACTTCTTTTAAGTCACATAAAAGGAGAAACAATAAGCTCTTGTACACACCTAATGCATATTATGCATCCCTTGAAGGATAACTCAGCCAAATGGGGTCTTCTGAATTGATTGGGACAGCTAAGCCATCCTTCTGAGCGAGCCTTACTCTTCATCTGCCATTATAAAAGGCAGTGTCACACAGAACCTCTGCCACCATGCAGAATGATCTCTTCTGCATGAGATGTGGCTCCAACACATGGCTCATGCAAAATTCACTCCACTGAAATAAACCTAGAAGCCAAGCCATTCAGAGAGCACCTAATGCCAAAACCCCAAGTCCCAAGCAGCTACCAAGGCACCAGTACTACCAGCACTTTCATCTTACCAGTAGCTTTCATCTAGCCTGTCTCACCACTGCTAACTGAATACCTGTTCAAGGCAGCGTAAGCACAGTAGGCTTTAAGATGTACTGCATTTTTGAGGAGTGATGTTTTTGCATGGTGATGCCAAGGCACACCTCTTCCTCACCCTCCCACTCAGCCAGAGCTGCCTTAACCAGTGTTATTCACTCGAAGAAGTTCTGTACTTTGAACTAATGTGGCAAATATTTTGCCCTTCAGAAAACACTGAAAAAATTAGTTCTAATTTGAGAAAGCACATGTCTAAATGTACTTGTACACAAGGAAATTAGTATTTACCCAGTCACAACACAGTGCAACTACAAATAGAGATCAGAAATCCTGTTATCAACATCTGCACATCTCAGTGAAAATAATACCAACAAAAGAATTCACTCATTACTGGGGTACTGCCATCAGTTTCAACAGCTGTTTCTTGAATTTTGAAATGCGTAACAGATTGGGCACTAAGTATAAATAAATCCAAGAACCGAGTTTCTTACAGAGATCTGCAGCATTGTCTGACCAAATAAAATGGACTTTTGATTCTAGTTCTGTTATATGAATCATAGGCTGTTTCTATAACACAGCGTTATCTAATGATCAGAATTCTGGGACTAATTACAACCATGGAGAACTTGAATACGGGAAAAGGACACAGAAGTGGAAATGTAAAAATAAACAGTCAAAATGTATTCTAAATTATGAACACAAATTGCCATGTTGTCATGAGACTGGTATTCAGGCCATTGAACCTCAAAATTTTAAGTGTCTCCTTTCAAGCAAGCTGCTATTGCCTTTTTTTTTAAAAAAAAAAAAAAAAAAAAGTGATGTAGGTTGCCAAAAAGATAACAAGTTTATCTGAAGAAAGGACTCATATGCTGAGGACACTGCTTAGTAAAAGCCTACAACACTAAGCAGTATAGGAATAAGCCTCTGGAGTTGGGAAGCAAAAAAAGGGCACACTACATTTTGAGCACAGCATAGTGCCCACCCTCTTCTGTGTCTACCAACTGCAGCATACAGTCCATTTTCTCCAAGAAGAGAATATGAAGACCTAGCAAGTAATTTTTTTAAAAGAAATAAAGACCAAGTCCATGTCATAAAACTGCGTTTGGTTAAAAATAGCTACAGTTCAAAATAGCGACGCTCAGAAAATAGTCCTACTACTCATTTATCTAAATGCTGCTGGCAGGAGGGAGACAGAAGACAAGGGACAGCAAACCCAGAGATGCTAAATCTGAATAGCAGCCCATCTTTGTATGCATTAACTGTATTTACACACTTAGTCACACATCCTCACAATTTTGGGAAGTTTGTTTCTTCTTACACTGAAGCTTCACGTGGCCCTTCATATTGTGTTTGTATCAGAGTACTGTATCTTTCTTTCCTCTTAACAGAAACAGCACCACAGAAAAGCAATCCAATAAAAGAGCTTCTAATTAATAAACAAGAGCTTAAAGAAAAGTGAGCAGACCAACACAGGGAGCAATCCACAAACACATGATGGCAGAAAGTTCAGAAATTTTCTCCTCCCTCAAGTCCCTTTATAAAGGCAGCAATCATAACAAGCAGTTCACACCTAGGAAGTGATGTGACAAAGCAACTCAAGTATTAACCACACATGTCAGGAAACTGTGATTACAAGCAGGGTTGTGAAAAATGACACACCTTCCACCTATTCCAAGTATTTAAATAGTATCCTTACTTTTTCTCAGCAATTTCTTTTTTGGTAATGACAAAGAAGAATATAGTTTTAAGATAGGAAACTGCTCTTATTTTTATTCTTGGGTACAAAACCACTACGTATTTAGTACAGTTTTGTGCCTCTAGCATGACAATGACTTAAATTCCAAGTCTGAGTACGATTACAGGTTAAGCTGGTGACTTCCCATCTAGCTCAGAGTACTTACCAGTTAGGACAAATAGCACTGTTTTGCCCTTCATTGGAAGAAATTAGGTGGTTTTAACTGTTTCCACCTTCTTCATTAAAAGAATGAAAAACAGTGACTGTCTTCTCAGAGCTACTCTACAGTGCAGAAGAAAGCACTAAAGTCTAGCAGTAGCAGAGTGTGTTAGTCTACCCTACATAGAGGTTTGAGATAAAAGCCATTTTAGTTAGTACAGATCTTTCCCAAAGGAGAGGCAACTTTAAATTTACACAAAATTATTTTAATGAAGTCTTAATGAAACCACATCATACCTATAGCAGTTGTGGACCAAAAAACTTGGTTTGCTTTCTAAGCTTCTTTCCCGCAGATCTTTCTACCTGGTTACAGCCAGCCTATCAACTGTCAGAATGACATCTAGTAATAAAACACACTGCCACAACTTTATCACATGCTACTCTTCAGTCAGACTGTCTGAATGCATTACCAAAAAAATTAGTATTTAATATAGAATGTCTTGGAGTATTTGGAAAAGTGTCCTGGTACAGTAGTGGTTATGGACAGGATACTCCTGAACACTTCAGAAGAACTACAGGATGCACTTTCATTCATAGGTCACATTTGCAAATAACGCTTATAATTCAGGATTTTTCAATACTGGTCAACTATTGCTAGCATGTGCACCTGAATTTGGGTTGTAATGCCATTTTAACCATTTCTTGCCTGTTTTCACAGGCAAGTACATACCCAGTAGATATGGAAAACAAACAAACAAAATTATCAAGTACTTCTTTTCATCCCAAGCAGCTCTACTAATTTTAAATTAAGTTTTCAATAAATTATCTGGCAAGTATTCTGTAAGTTGTACCAAAAGTACTTCCATCTGTGTGCAATCAATCAAGTTTTAATCTTGAGGTGATCCTGTGACCATCAAGAATGAGTTTACACACAGAACAAAAACTTTTTAGCCAGAGATATTCCCAAATTGTTGCTTAAGTTTTTTAATGTTTGTCTTTTTAAGCACACTTGACAAACCTAGAAAAGTTTTCAGAAGTGAAGAACAGTTTTAATGGCGATTCTAGAAGGCAATTCATATGCAGAAAAACAGTATTATGAAATAAAACAACATAACACAAGCTTTGTACACAAAAGCTGAAGTGCATGTTGAAGACTACTGCAGGCCATTCATGCCTGCCAAAAGAGTAACCACAGTACCATTTGACAGATAAAAGTTCATAAACAAAACTACTTTGCCATTTTTCCTATATGAAATCGATCTGTTTACATTCACTGATTCTAACTATAAATTTATCTCAGCTGTTTGCATTGCTTTATGCATATTTAGTTAAATTTCATGCAGTTGAACTTGCGGTTGAGCACTTATCGGGACTGATTATTTTCTTTCACTAAAGCAGATAAGGGCTGTTTCATGAAAAGATATGAAAGGGAAAAGCTGTATCAAAGGACAAATTGCATGCTAGAGGCTTTTATTGTATTCCCAGTACTGCTAACTGGAATGTGAATCACACTAACATACATCACTTCACTCGATCAAAACAATTGGCTTTTCAAACTTCTAAGTTAAATGGATGGAAGAAAACGAGTGCATTTAAACAGAAAAGATATTCCTAGCAACCCTCAGCTCTGAGCAAATTTTCAACTTTGGATCCTTAGTTCCAGGACAAGATTCACTATATCAAGATTGGGTAGAGTTCATTGGTTTTTATGGCTCTCTAATCAAATCATTCCTTGAGCATATGCCCAAGATAGATGTACCCAATTTCCTAAGCTGCTAGAAGCACTTCTATGATATGGTATCTTACACTGCCTATATTAGAAATTCAGTGATTGTTTGATATTGCAAAGCTGCCACAGCATTTGCTGATACTGTGTTTCCTGTCAGTGAAACAGGGTCTTTTTTCCTAGAAAGAACAGATTAGCATGTTGAAACATATCCATGGGACCTTGTTATTTAAATTATACACTGGCAGTTAATTTCCCCCATATCTTCAAATATCAAAACATATCTTAAAAGGAGCTTAAATTCTTAAACTTGTGGAAAAGTACTTTGTTTTCCTTATTAATCCAATTCATATCTTTTGATATGTCATTTTAATTAAAGTTATACTGTAAACTGATGCAATTAAATCTATATAAAACTGCACGTGAATTGACTTAGCCCAGCGTCACACTGACACAGCTTAAAACAAAAAAAACCACCAAAGAACTGAAACAAACTAACTTTATTTGGAAAGTACTAGCAAAGTTTTGTCACTGAAAAGTGTCTGAAAAATCTTTTAAAACAAGCAACCTGTTTGATGATTTAGAAGTCCTTCTTGGTCAGCAACTACCAGTTGGAGTAGTAGAAGTAGACACTCAATATTGTGAAAGTAAAATGTATAAGAACTACTGAGTGATTGTACACCGACACAAAGTCAGAATCCGCTGGTTTGGTACTAAAGTAGCATCCAGGTGAAAAATACTTCGGTAACAATACCTACCCTCTGTAGATATTGGTATATCTCAACGTACTGAAGTGAGGACAGGGTTATCAAATGACTATAAAGAGGAGCTATGTTACAGCTGGAAATTACCCACTGACATCTTGATACTCTAGTGCACAACTGTTAGTTCTGTATTAGAAACTGATCTAATAAACTAATTCCTAAAAGGTACTTGTGTGCATAGAAGTACATGAGAAAGCCAGCTGTACTTACATACCACCATGGTCCTGTGTCACATTCACCAACAACAAACAAGTACTCTCACAAACATCTGGAAAGGGCACAGAACTGCAACACCAGCTTTTTGCACTAAAGTACACTAATATCGCAGCATGAGTAGAGCGGAGCCAGAACAAAGCCGCACGTGTTTTTAATGGCAGTATATAATTTCCAGACAATAGCCATTTGACAGATTAAAAAAAGAAAAGTCACAAGGCAACACTCTAGTCAGTCAGGATTAAAAACCTGGACATGCATGCTACTTCAAAAAACCACAGTCCTCTTAACTACTTAACTAAAGGGCGTTTCCTTTAGCTGACTGCAGTACAGCTTTATCCCCAAAGCCATCTACAAGGAAGAAACATTGCAGAGTGGGATAATTATATGCTAGCCATTTCTCTTCAAGCTAGGCACTACTCAAGCAGACTGTCGTTGGCCATCAACCTCAACAGTCTGGATCCAATCCCTAATTAACCCCATGTGCAGTCACTAGATGAATCACATACCCACCTGGAGAGCAGGTCCCAGAACATCAATCCTTTCATCACCTAAAACCAGACATCTAGCATTTCAGAGCTAGACTTGCAGGCCAAGGTTCAAACCTCAGCTCCCTGAGGTTTTTTGTCCATTTATCTGCAACACAAGGACTTACTACCTGCTCTAACCCACTCACAGCATATATATGGTTCATACAGTTGTAAACTGAAGAGCCATACTCATGCAGCAGTAAAAGCTAACCTTCTGGTGCTGTGGTCAGTCCAAACTAGGCAATATTTTCCCTAGTCTCTTGTTTAATGCCAATGATATAAGTTACAATACTTGTTGCCTGCACAGCATTTCACAGCAGCTTTCCGATTAGTCAGACACAAGCCAAAGTCACTGTGCTGTTCTCTCAGGGCATCAATCGTGTTTCCAAACACCAAGTTTGTTCTATTTACAATATCAAGGTTAAATAACAAAGTTCAGTAGAAGACTCTAGACAGGATTTCTTTACTGTTAACATAAACAGTCCCTTAAGCAGAACAGTAATGAATATATTATTGTGCTATTTGTCATAATGAACGTATTATCATGCTATTACCGAATTCTTAAAATTCTTGTAGTAAGTAAAACAGTCTTTACTACAGCAGCGTTTTCTCTTGAATACATGTACACTTACCCACATAATGCATATTAAGGGCCAAGTACTTGTACTGGAAGAGAGGGTTGTTGTGCAGGCTACTTCTTTGGATCTGCTGGAAGAATGAGCTGACATCCCATCTGTACAAGACATCCAACAGCATGATGCTTGGGACCCTTAGGGCCACATTTAATACTGCCTCCAGCTTCTCCTTTGCAGCCATTCTCTTCCCTTTCTGTGAACTGGCAGCAAACTGTAAGTAGCAAAAGACAGAGAAGAGTAATCAGATCAATCTCACTGTACAAACAGCTATTAGGCTCTGTGAACATATGAATGGGGCTTCCTGTATGGCCACAAATGACTGAATGAATCAACTGAATTAAATTCAAATCGAGACAGGACAGCTTCCATTTTTGCTATATAAAGGTCAATTTGCTAGCAATTTTTCCACAGTGATACTGTAAAATGGGGGTGGGGTGGTTAATGACACAAAAATTGTCAAAGGTTGTGCACCAAGTAAACCTTCATTTTTATGTGCACTAATTCAGCATCCAAAACCACAGCTGAAAGACCCAACATACTAGGTACTACCTAAACATTAACACAATAAGCTTTAGAAGGCAAACACCAACAAAATTCAGATTACTTCCACTTCGCTTAATACTATTTCTATGCTTCTCAAATGACATAACCACCAACTAAAGAGTTCTTACAACATTTTAGATTCAATTCTTCAGTGCAAATTTAAATAACGTTTTCCAGTATCTAAGGTTTAAAAAAAATAATTTACAGCATTCAGTAACCTCTACAAATTTATATATTTATGAAATTTGAGGGCTATGTGTTTTCAAGATTAGGACTAATAATGCAATTATTCTATTCATTTTAAGGTAATTCACTGCAAGGAATCATACAAACAAAAGACCATATCTTCACTCCAGAGTATTAGAAGGTAATTTAATTTTGGAGCTTGCAATCAGAGAAGATGGATGGTGTAAGACAATGAAGAGTGCTTTTGTTTTTTTTAAAGAGAAAACAAAAAAATGCTGGTCCACAACAGCATCTCAAACAAGATTGAGTCACCAACAGGACCATTTCAAAGAACGTAAGGATCAGTTTCCACATCCTGTCAGAGCACTGCCTTCAGCTGACACTGACAGCCCTAAAGGAAATGTGCTGCTTTAACCACGTGCCACCTGCCCATCCTAGGAACAGAATCCACTCCAGGCTGTTATCTGTGAAGCATCAACTATACACACTGTGTTAGGGAAGTGCAGCTGAAGCATTTAAGGCCAAGGTAGGAATGATCCAGCAAGCTTTTATCCACAAGCAGCCATTCAAACAAGTAAAACCAATCACCTACAGCACAATCCATTCCCAGATGAGGTCAGATTTAAGAAAAGGCTACCAATCCCAATTATTAGGGGGACAATTGGAAATAACTGCATCCCGACCAAAGAAACAAGAAAAATCTGCACTTGGAACTGCACTTTTTAAACAGGACTTCATTCATACTGTCCTTGTGTTAAGTTTTGAAAGTTTTTGCAGTTGTGCAAGTTTTATACTACCAAGCCAAGATAGAAATACAGCACGAAATGAAACATCCTAGCATATAAAAAGCTACAAAATCTTCACTCCTGTATGGACACGCAGACATACACAATCCTCATATGAAGTTTTATTTCTGTTGCTATGGCCAAGATGCTACCACAGTATATGCTGTTCCTACACACACCCAAACTGACACTTGTCAAGGCACGATGACATAAAATTAATTCAGCTCAAGAAGTCATAACAGATCAAAACTGAAATTTGGCTCAGTAAACCACAGGGCACGGGCTTGCTGCTTGTCACTGTCTAGCCCACAGTCTAACTTTTCAAGTTATGTAAATGCAGGCACTTTCTACAGAGCTCTTGCAACAGCTCTACAAACCCCAAAGACAGCACATCCTTCCCCTTGCACAGGAAGCGCCTCCCCACTAGGTCAGGCATCCCACACAATACCAGCGTTTCACAATGCTTCCCAAAAAGGTCAGCCAGAAGACTACAAATATTTAGCATGAACAATAAAAAGTATTGCCCAGACAGCTACTGGCCCAGACAGTAACACTGGCATTCAACACGTAGTGTGAATAAAAGATGGAATTTAAACATATGGTATCATATGAACAAAAGCTGGGAGCTACAGAGATTGTATACAGTTCTGCCGGGGTGCGAAATAGTGAAATACAAGCCCATGCTTGGTATACAGCTTAAATAATTCATGTCAAAACATTTTAAGTGTCCTGGAATTTTCAAAAATCTTTGGTTTTGCCAAGTTCACAAAATCAATTAAAACACTGAAATTAAGCCACCTGCTGTTTTTTTGCTAGGTTACTTTTCCAGGCAGATCAGGACTTAGGGGTGGGTGGAAACTGACTTACAGGATTTCACTTTGTCATAAAAATATCTCTGTAAAGTGACAACAAGCACCTGATTTAAAATGAGATGCTCATAACTGTTAAACCTTTTCCAGTCATTAACAACAACTAAACAGTAGGACAAGAAGGAAATTTTCACTTGAGCTTTCACTTTCCTTAATTACTCCAAATTCAGTATTAGAAGTCTGTGGAATTCTGCAAGTTACCAGAGGTCCAGCACATCCAAATAAAGCTGAAAAAGTCTTCCTCCCGAACTCATACAGGAATACTTGAGAGTGTAACAGAACTGAGGAGTGCAGCATTATATTATCTAAGAAAACAATCTAAATTCTAAACCCTGTTAAAACAAAAGCAAAACAAACTTTGAAAACCACATTATATCGCAATGGATAGGCTATGAGAGGCAGCAACTGCAACTCTGCAGCATATTCTGTCACTGACTGACAAAGCATCCAATACTAATAAGAAACCCTTTAAAATTAACTCCACTAGAAATGCGGATGTGTTAAATAAAGCCTCGGTTGTAATTGCTGCCAAGTTCCAACAGAATGTAATACAGGCAAGCAAAGTCCATTGCTCTAAGCTCATTATGCTGTAAAGAGCTCTCACAATACATTATTCTGATTGGTGTAAAAACAAACAAAAACAAAAAAACCCCACAACATTAAAAGTCTAAAACCTTTAAATAAATGATGATGACAATAGGTCAAAGTTGTACACAGCCAAAAAATGGACTTAAGAACAGGACTGGGAAGGCACTTGTATGTGTTTCGAAAATTATCCCCCATGAATTCAAACATCTCCCTGTTCCAAATCAGGACAGGAAAAAGAACAATCTTAAGAAGAACTTCAGACTTCAGATCCTAAGTGAGTGCAACCACAGCTACATTTTAAAAATTTCCCATCACAACCGATTGCTCATGGAAACATTTTTGTTTTCTAACACAGTACTATTCAAAATTCCCTCCCTCACCTGACATACCCATTTTGTCAAAAGCGTATTCCTGGTTAGCCTTAAAGAAAACAGTAGAATTAGGAAGGAAAAAGAATAAAAATCTCACAAGTCTGTCCCAGCTCATTCCACGAGCAGAACAGATCAGCAGTAACACAACACCACAACCACCCTCAAAGGTAACACACATTTTCCCTTTAATAAGTTTTGTTTCTCAAGTTCTGTCATCACATAAAATTTTACCATTTCAGCTGAAGCTGTGAATTATGCCACTTAAACCAGTGTAACCGTTGTTTATGCACCAACATAAATATACATCTGCCACATCACAGGCAGAAAATGCTCACTGTTAAAGCAGTACAGGAGGCCGCAGAAATCTGCATCCATTTATCCAAGTAGGTACATTAATTACATTAACAGAGTAGAGTTTCTACATTTAGAAAAGCATTAATTATAAAGTTACTTAACAGTTACAGAAATATGCTGGGATGTGTGCAAATTTAAGAGTTATTCTCATACTAGTGCCACCAAAAATCACCACAGAAAGATACCGTAATTCCAGTTGGGATCAGAATTTCAGAACCAGACTTAATCCCGCAACATTCAGCTTCACATCTGTGAACAAGATGCTTATTCTCGTACAGGACTACAACTATGAAATTCTAGGTACTTTGGATACATCTTTTAACAAGCAGACATTGTTCTGTAGTCTAGTTCCCACTTTAAATTATTTTTCATGATACATTCTGAACATTCTGAAACTAAAAACATCACCAGGAAAGGCTTTTATTTTTCTATAGGGTAAACTTTGCTAGATAAACTGGGGGGGGGGGGGGGGGGGGGGGGGGGGGCGCGAGCCCAAAACAATATACACAACTCCTATCTGTAACTATAGAAAAGTTCAGTATCACAGTTCAAGACCTGCATTTGTGCACTCCCTAGAACCCTTCCTTCTAATATGCCTGTCCCGTTCTTGGGAGCAAAAAGAAAGGAATTTGAAATACAGAAGAAACCCATTCTTCCGAAACTTAGATTTTATATCATTAGTTTGTGAGGGAGAAAACAAAGAGAAGAAAAGGGAAGGAAGAGGATGAAAAGGTTTATCAGAGGTGCATTTAGAAAAGAACTTCCCTGTATGAGTCTCCGGGAAAAACAAAACACCCAGAAAAACCACCTGGAACTCCAGAGAATGACTCACCGATCCATCAAAACAGCTCTTTCCCATGCAGTCAGCAGCAAGGAAAGCAAAAGATGTCTTGCTCCCATACAATTTAAATTGGCTAATAAGGACAGCACTCAAAAATTTCTGCTGAGAAGGCCAAATACAGTAAGCATACCAAGTGTACTTATAAAGCAGTGAAACATTGCAGCTGTGTACGGTAAACACTGTCATTAAGATCTGGTCAGCATTTCCAGTAATACTCAGTTTTTGTAGTTCACTAGACTGAGTAGTTCAGTAATTTCAAGTAATAATCAAACAGTATTTAGCCTTCAATTTAAAAGTCTAACGAGAGTTGGTAAGCAAACTGACATTCGATCTTGCTATGTAAGAAGTTAACAAGAATAAATGAAACTTTTCTCCCATCTGGTCTAACAGTATGTATTGCTATAGAGCTGTTGCAGAGAACTGTTATTTCTACCTAGAAAATAAATTCACTCCTAAATTACTACCCACCCAAGACTCTGAGTTATGAATTAAGGCACAGCGAAGGTTAATCACTTCAAACAAATGCCTAACATACTTTGCAAAAAACAAGTTTTACTGCAAAACAAATTAGGTCAACCTCTTAACCGTTCATAGGGACTTAAGTGAACATGCATTCACATTAAAGGCATATTAAAAATTGACAAAAACTAGAGACAGTTCAGAAGGGGAAAAAAATCTACATTTCCAACTGTCATTAGTTCTAGCAAGTTTTATATGAAGGAAAAGAAAATCAGTTAAAGAAATGAGGATACGTATTGCAGAGCTGTGAAGTTAAAAGTTTTCTTTAAAGATTTATTTCTGGAGCACATTGGTAATACTATGAGCAGTTCTAGTATGCTCTCAATTATACAGCAAGTGCATTATTTATAGGCAGCTTGTAAAACATCCTAGGCCTTTTATTCTTCAAAATGAGCAGGCAAGACCAGGGAACTGAACGAGGGACTAACACAGGTTAACAAAGGCTAACAAATCCACCAGGTATGCAGCAATATTCTTCCTGTGGACTCGATCAGTTCAAATCTGGTCACACTAAGAGGGGCCACTTGTTTTTTAGATCACAGATTTGCTGAGTTCAGTTAGGCACCTGAAAGACAAGAATCTAATTCATTAAAATAAAAATATAAATAATAATATTTTAAAGTAAAATCTTCAGGAAAAAAACCCAGACTGAATCAACAAAATGAACTGCTCTAAGGTCCTTTTTGACTCTACTGTTTCTTGCCAGTCCAAGGTTTGTTTTATTAACTAGTTATTCAGCTTTTTTTTTTTTTTTTTTTTTGCCATCACAGCCATGTTTGCAAGCCTACACCTACAAGCCTGCCTAACCACATTTGTATCAGCACATTCTGAGAAAATCTGGGCAGCAATCCCAAAGTGCCTCTGCAGAGGATAGAATACCCAGAGGACCTGCACGCAGCGCATTAATGACAGCCCGAGATGATGCAGTCTGTGACAACCCACCTCAGAGAGCTGCATCACAGGAAGACCAGCCACGCAAATAAAGCTAGTATACCCCATCAACTTCACAAAAAAACCTGCAAACCAAATGTGTTACCAGGATGAAATATATTTCATCCTCCACAGTTGCTCATTTAGTTTTTAGCCATTTCAGATAAAGACACAGCCAACGCTTGGAACCTGCAATGCCAGTAACTAGTTACCTGACTGGTAAGAAGTTAAAATATGACTTTCAGGACTTCTCTAGGTCAATACTGATAAGGTTTCTATTGTTGCTGCCTTAGCTATTTGAGTCACGTAAATAAAGAGCATCAGCTTTCAGGCCTGTGAAATAGGCAGCTTAGCTTCCTGCAGTACCAGACTCACACAACAGAAAGATCAAACAAATTGTGAAAATGCTTAGAAAATTCCCTTTTAAAACCCATTCAAACTCAAGACATGCAACTAAAATTTTTTGCCAGAAAAACTCCGTAAGTTGAAGTACCCACTTCTGAATGTTCCTTTCAAGCACTGAACTAATAAAAAAGCAGCAGGGCTCCTCTAAAATGAAAGGAAATGTTATAAAAGTAAAGGCAGGGAAAAATGGCAAAAAGTCTGAATCATATTGAAATCACTAAACATGAACATGCACTTAAAAAGCTAAATGATGGTGAACTGTCCACTCTATGACCACATGAAACATTACTCTCTGAATCCATTTTTAGCTCCAAATGTAAGTCACCACACAAATTACAAAGAATTCCACAGTACTGAAAGAGAGGCTATCTGCATGACTTCGAAGAGGAAACAAACTCAAGTTTAGCAAACAGCTTAGAGGATGTTTTTGCGAGTGCAACATGAAACACTAAGCAGGCTTATACAGTTTTCCACAACACACCCATTTGTTCACATTTTATTGCCATGATGTGCCTTTCTGCATCTGCACCACGGACTCCAGCTGCTGAACCAGAGTGAGAGACTAATCTCTTTCCATCATATCCAAAGGAAGGAATTCCCCACTACTGCTCGCAACCTATGTTGCTCAGTTCGTATGTCCATCAGAATTACGTTGCTGTAACACCAGTAGCTTCTTACTGGACTCGACATAAACAAGGTGAATCCTGTGTGGACAAGCAGCTGCTTTACATTGCTCTCTAAGATTTTTGACATAATGGTGGTCAAAGGCAACTATTTCCTAATGCTATTCAATTTAGGTGTTAATTAAATCCTATCACATCAATCCTATGACATTATGGCTCAAAAAAAGAGCAGCTGATTACCATAGTTAGTAAAACTAACAGAAACAAAAAGATACAGTTTCTCATGCGCAGGCAGCTTGTTATTTAAGATAACTGGCAAAAATAAGCCAAGGTTACAGATAAACCAAAGTTACAGGGTGCAATAGCTTAATGGCTCTTACTTTAAAAAAATATTTTTTCCAACATTTAAATCTATCTCCATTAACCTACAAAAGTGATCAAAGAGAATAATTAAAAATTATTCCCTTCCTTCCCTCCCAAGTCTGATCTCTAAGGGGTTTTCTGTGTGTGTAATGCACCCCAACACAAATATAATTAGAAGTACCCAAGTCCCAAGCCCACAAAACAAGTTAACATAAACTCTTGTACTAAAAATGGCAGAAGAAACAAGTACGGCAACATCTACAAACTTAAAAAGTATTATGAATGAGATCAAAAATGGCTAATATTTATGAGTCAAAGACGTTACAGAAAGTTCCTTTTTCATTGGTAAACGGAAGGCACTTTTTGCCTGTAATGTCTACCAATACTTACGTGCATTAAACAAAAAAAAATTACATTTTTTACTTTATACCCCCAATCACATTCTTTATGCAGCAGGCCCCTCCTCTACACCCCCAAAAAGGTAGCACAACCAAAAAAAGAATCCCTCTAAGAGCGGCCATCTGCCACAAGTACACTTAGCGCACAGAACTACTCTCGGATCACAGAAAAAACTGGAAATTCTCATCACAAACCTTATTTTAAAAGGCTACAGAAGGTCTCCAAAAAAAACCGACTGACAAAAATAGGAAAGAGAGAAAAAGCCCTGTTCTTCACTCTACGGAGAGGCTGCTTCTTACATAAGCATTACCATATGCTTTGGGGCCCGACTCCAGCAGGGAATGACCGGGCACCCCCCCTCCTCCCCCCGGCCCGAATCCCGGCCACGCCACCGCTGGGCTCCCCCGGGCAGGTGGGCAGCCCCCGGCCCCCGCCGGGCGCCTAGCGGGGTCTCCACGCCCGGCTCCCGCAGCCGGGAGGTACAGGCAGACCCCAGGGAGGGAGGGGGGCACCGCGACCTCCACGGCGAAGCCAGCACCTCGGTCGGGACTGCAACACCGAGCAGCTCAGCCCCGGGCTCCAGCCAGGCTCCGCCGCCGGGCCGGGCACCGAACGCCTGCACACGAACGCCTGCATGAGGCGTGCGAAGTCCACAACCCCCCCGATCCCCCCGCACGCACACTCGCCAACCGGCGACCGATTGCCCGCCGGCCGCCTGCTACGCCGAAGTCCCGCATTCATCCCCGGCGCTGCAGAAAGTCCCTCGCATCCCGCCCCGGGCCCCGCGCCGCTCCGCCGCCTCTGAACTCCAGTAACCCCGGCACGGCTCGCCGCAAGCCAGCGCGGCGGGGGGAGGGGGGCGCTGCGCACAGGGAAGGTCGGGGCAGCCCCGCCACACACGGACACAGACACGCGTGCGAGCGGCCGGGGGCGCGGAGGGGCGGCCCAGGCCATGCGCCCCCGCGGGAAGGGGGGCGGGGGGGGCGCCTCAGGCCCCTGCGACGCGCTGAGGGGCGGGGGAGGGGCACTCGCGTGTCTGAGGCGGCGGGTGGGGAATCACCTGGGCCCGCGGGGTCGCCGCCTCCTCCTCCGCCTCCTCCTCCTCTTTGCTCCCGCTCCCCCGGCGCGCGGGGGGGCTCCGCGCTTCACAGCGACGGCGACGGCTGGGTGCCCGGCGGCAGAGCGGCTCCTCGAGGCACCATGGCCGCGCCGCGCCGCCTCAGGGCGCCGGCTCCCCGCGGCCCCGCTGACGGGCGGCCATGGCCCCGCTGCCTGCGCGCGCGCGCCGCCCCGCTCCGCGCATGCGCCGGCCCCGCCCACCCGCGGCCCCGCCCCGCCCACCCGCGGTGGGGCCGCGCAGCGCACGAGGGGCAGCGCCCCCGCGTAGCGGCTCCTACGCTCCCGCGCTGCGCTCCGCCGCGGATGTGGGGGGGTCCCGGGCAGGCGTGCAGACGACGCGGTTTGAGGGGGAAGCACAGGGTCCGAGCGCAAAGCGCCTTCCCGGGAGCAGGAATTCGGCTGGGGAGGATGCGCGCCCGTTGCGCGCCGCGCATAGAGCGCCCTGCCGGCCCGCGGGGATCGGTGCGGAGCGCTGGCGCAGCTCGGCCGCAGCCGCTCCCCCTTCCTCCGCGCCACAGGCAGAGGTTTGGGTTTAAATTCCAATGGAGAGCAGGGAGTTCGCTCCGGTTTGGTCCTGGGGCCGCCCGGGACGGGAGCGACTCGTCGGGCAGCTGCGAGTCTGACGGGTGAGTCACGGAAGCCGGTCAGCGACACCTGAGGTAGCGTCTGGGCAGATGTTTAAAAGGCAGCTCTGCTCTTTTAATCCTATTCTTTACTAGCCTTCTGGAACGGAAAATGCTATATTAATTTCAAATACTAACGCTGACTCTGTTTTCCAGTGGTGTACCGCAGAATCTACAGTCACCTTTGTTGGGAGATCAACCAGAAAAACACCCGATTTCTTGTTCTTCCACGCTGCCATTTTTCAGCCGGTGACCTGTGGCAGGGCAGCTCCCTCACAGCAGAGCACCCTCATGCCTCAGAGCCCTTGCATGGAAAGTCTCGCTAATATTTACTCATTCTGAAGAGGTTGCACGGCCAGGCCCTAGCATGCAAGTGCCAAGGAAAAAATTGTGACCCAAGAGAAGTAATGTTTTTTACTTTAATATTTGGGAAACCACGTTGTCTGGGACAGGAAAAAAAGTTTGCTGCAAAGAGGAATAAGGGAATACACTGAACTGGAAAATCCTGTAGTTCGCAAGGGCTGGGCTAGCCAACCTAATGATTGCTTTTTTCCTTCCATCTCTAATGAGAACTGGAGCATTCACAGATGCAGGTATTAACAATGTGTAGCCTCAACACAATGTCTTTAACTCTATGAAGCAGATAGTAAAATAAGGGGTTTGGGTGTCTGTCCACATTCTGCTTTGCAAAATTACCCTTGTCATGAGTACCCAAAGGTTTTCAAAACACAGAAGAAAAAGGTAGTTTGAACAAGTCTGTGTTAAATTTTATCAAAACCGTGGTAGGGCTCTGCACTGCTCTATACTCAGATGGTTGTATTTGGTGTTAACACTGAACCTGTCTTTTCCCAAACTCTGGTCAGCCCAGAACGCAGCAGAAAGGAGACCAAATGGCACAAGTGACGCAGGTCTCCCAGACAAAAGCCTTTGCTCAGGCACCATAAAGGAGCTCAGCTTATCAACAGAAATTTTCACAAGCTTCAGATTTTAATGCTATTTAAAAATAACAGGCATTTTAATTGTAAAGCTTTTAGTTTAAAACTGTCGATTTGTGCTAGGATTCCTGAACTCAGAAATTCTTCTCCTTAGAACAAATAAATACATGCATGTTTGGCCAAACTAAGGACATGCAAGTTGGGTGTCAGTCTCTTCTCCCAAGTTACAAGTGACAGGGCAAAAGGACACGGCCTCACGTTGCGCCAGGGTGCTTTAGGTTGTATATTAGAAAAAAATTCTTCACTAAGAGTTGTCAAGGAGTGGCACAGGCTGCCCAGGGAAGTGGTGGAGTCACCGCCCCTGGAGGTATTTAAAATACTTGTGGACATGACACTTAAGAGACATGGTTTAGTGGTGGACTTGGCAATGCTGGGTTAACGGTTGGACTCTATGATCTTAAAGGTCTTTTTCAACCTAAACAATTCTATGTGATTATTATTCATAAGCACTTTGTGCTCTGCTCAGGCTTGTTAAGGTTTATAGAGACCCCTCTGCACAGGGCTTCTCTGATCCACCAAGTTCCTCTCCTCAGCAGTTAGTTTCCTCCTTTGTCACTTAATAGGTCCCTGCATGACAAATGCTTGCAGCTCTTGTTTTATGCATCTTTTTATTAAACATGCTACTATCACTTAATTCTTTTGCTGCATATGGGGTAAACACACTGCTCCAAACCCTGGACTCCTGCAGGGAACATAGGAAAACAATGGCTTCACCAGTCTCCAGCCACCCCATCGTTCTGCCTGGCTCAGCTGACTCACTACTGCATCACTGTGTGATAATCCCTGCCAGTACCCCACTTCTTATCACAATGAGTATGAACCAGCTGTCATATAAGGCATAAGAATTTCAGCTTCATTTCTAGGGCCTGCTTGTCTTCTCATGCCGTACATGGAAAAAAAAAATCATGACTCACTTCTTTTCTGTTCTGTGTGGGCTTGGTTCAATGCTGACTGAGGTCAGGGGCAATGGTGCAGGACCTCTTAAGTCCTACTGCCTGTCTTCAGTGCTGCTTCTGAGAAAAAAAGACAGCAAGCAGCAAAGAGACACTACTATATATTCACAACTGTAGACAGGAAGAGGTATTTATAGGAGATGGAGTGGAAATTATTTTATTATTTTAGAATAATTGTATCACAGAAGTGTTGCAGCAAATCACAGACGTTCTCGCTTCAGTGTGCAAGCAAACGATAGCAACTGAACCCCACCTTTCTTTCATTTCATCATCTCTGAGCATTTAATTCTGAAAATGTGTTACTTCACAGAAGCCCAGGTTTTCTAATGCGCAGATGAGGTATGTGGCGTTACCACTGTCTTGTCAGGCATGTCTTTTTGAAAGCACCTCAACTTTCTGCTTCATTTCTCTGGAATTTTAAAAGCCCTTCCTGCATTTGACACTGGGTGGCTAAGAATGCTGAATTCAATGATTGTTTATCTCTCATTATTAACAGAGGCGTTTGGATTCCAAACTTTCAGTGATCAGCAATTGAGGACTGAAGGGGACCACTATAGTGACATCTCATTAAAACTTTCAAAAGACCTTCTCAGAGTTCACATAATGCAGAAGCTTGATTCGTCCATGCGGATGGACAAATGCCAGCATCCCAAACTGCTTGCAAAGAAAATCCCTCTTAAGAATTCTCAAGAGCAGCAAAATACACTGCATGCCTAAGGTGGTCAATAACACAAGCAGTTTTATTTGAAGCTTTTTACAAGCCATTGTTTCAAAAAAATATTCATACGTACATATATAAAAGCAATGTCTTAACAAATAGGTTATATTGCATAAAGTCAGACAAAAGTTAAATAATGCAAAAATTAGGATTGCCTGTGAAACCTGATTTGATGCCTCATGTGTATACCTTATAATGCTGATGGCAGCCAACCCCAAAGCTTTTATGTTCTCACAATTTTATCCTGTTCACTAAATGAAGGAACAAATAAACTTTAACTCCTGCAGAAACACATACCCGAACAGAGGAATTTGGAGCATTACTAGATCCCACAATAGCAACAGAGCCAGTGCATCTCTTTCTCTGGTTTACCTACTCTTACTGCATAGCCCCATCTCAGGAATTCCCCTGCTTTTCCCTGCCTGTGACCCTATTTTCTAAATTTCTCCCCATCACTTAGCTTCTCATCAACCCTCATTTTTCCTTTCATTCTTACTGCTTTTCAGAGCTCTTTCTAGCAAGTCAGATAGTCCCAGTTTCTCAATTTCATATTTATTTTCACTCTCTTCAGGAAACCACTTCTACAGTATCTCTGATAATTACCCATCTCATATGACTACATATATTTTTTTACCACTTTCATAACACTGGAGAGTATAGACTCTAAACAAACAGACAGCTGCTGCGACTGACAACTTACCTAAAGGAAAGCCATAGCAATCTCTGTGTTGAGAAGCTAGAGAGCTGGCTGGTGATGTAAGGAAAGTGATGAATCAGGTTTTGTTCAGCAAACAAAAGCATCACAGTTCTCTCCCGAGATCACTTGCCAGTGGGGCATAATCTAGAATACAAAGAATCGAAGTAAATAAAATAAAAATAATTGGGCTGAATAGTGGCAGAAGAATAACAGTTGCATTCAGAAAGTGGAAAATCATACGGTACACTGGTACAAGCCTCTACTATTTATAGCATCTCGCGGTGCCAACATTAATTAAATAATCCTGAAAAAATCCTGTAAAGAAACTATATAAATATTATTCTAACCTCCACTTTACTGATAAGGAAGCTTAGACAGAGACTTACTGTATCAGTGATAACCTGGAAATGTGTTTCATTTCAAACTTGAGACATTCCACGTCTCCAGCTGAGCTGCCAGCTACTAAAGCACACCACATTATTGAACGTTGGAAATTTAGCTCTCGGTGTTTCACCAGCATCACACAGTGACTTGGAATCAGAGCTTGCATTCAAATGCTACATTGCTAAGGCACAGCGGTGGCAGCGTCCAGTAAACCATGCTGCCCATTGGATTAGATTGAAGTGGTCATGAACAGCAGAAGGCTTGCACACACCTCTGCATTGGGCTGGAACCACTTGGATGGCACAGACTTGAAGAGTTTGACATTCTCAGGCATCACTGCTTTTACCGCCTGCTTAGAACAAATTATAAAACAGAGAAAAGGGACTGGGAAGAAGTTAATAAATAAGAAACTGTTGTAGGAAATGGTATAAAGAGTCAAGAGGGGAAACCAAAAAGTATAACAAAGATTAGGAATAAAATACACTAGTACCAAGCTGTATTTTAAGCATCCTTCTGTTCCTAGTGGAGAATATGGGCTCTGCTCTAGATTAATTCCTAACATGGGTTCAGTTTAAAAGTGGGGTTGAGAGGCTAGTGCATGTTCAAATGAGTTTTCTAAACGAAAAAGCAATTTGAAAAAAGTTGCAAAACCTTGAAATCTGGTATGTTTGCCCATTCATAGTCTGCATCCCATTAACATCTGAACTAACACTCCACCATTAAAGTCACTGAATATAACAAACATTTAGCATCTTTCAGCCTTGCAATGTCATTACCTTTTGCTTTTGAACTCCTCAGATCACATACAGATGTGATCTAATCTTTCTCTTTAATTCTCAAAGCAACCTTTTGAGCTTTCCACGGAGTTTTCAGCTTTAAATGATGATTTTAGAGGATTCTTACCTAGCATCCCCCAGAGCTGCTAGTGGGAATTTTGCTCTCTTATAATGCAGCTTGAACAGCAATTTAGGAGATGAGTTCCTAGGCTTCAGTAGTTACGCACAAGAACATATTCCTCAAAACGCTCAGAGAAATGCTTGCTGTGAACATGAGGTACTGGAAGAGAGCCAGCAGGCATCAATTTGCCACACAGTCACTTTTTTTATTTCACCCTGGGGTATCCCAGGATGTAGTGCACATCAAGGTGAAAGGGAACACACATTTGCCTTGAAATTTCCCCACTGCTTTTCCTTCCTCCTTACGCTGCTAGTTTACCACAGGGTAAACCCAGAGAGCACCACCACAAAACAAACTCCTCAGTACAAAGAAAAGTCTATACCCTTTGTGCTCTGAATTGTAATCACATGGTCTTAGTCAAATTACTTGACCACTTTGCACTTATTGATGTTAGGATTGAGCACCACCATGCGTTTTCACAGCTAAGTAAAAGGATATATTTATCTGTGCCACATGAATCTTGTCAGGATCAGAGCACTTTTCAAGTGTCTAGCACAAGGATGTCCTAGTCATAGCTCAGGATACTAAAACTCCAGTATCGTAACAGAAATGAAATATGCATAAATAATTACACTTTTTCATATTATTCCTGAAACAGATAAAAACCCCAAACCCCTCCTGCCTCCTTTTCAAGAGAGCTTTTTAAAAGCCTGCCAGAAAATAAAAAGTATTTTTAAAAGATTACAAATAGAGAGGCAATCACACTATGTATCATTTTCATAGTCTGAATTTTTAGACAGGCCTGGAGGGTGCATGATTTTATGATAGGGTGTGACTTTAATTACTAGTTGCCTCTTTGGAAGCTTTCCAGCAGTACTATAATGTGCTGCCTCTGTGCAGAGGACAACTGTGTGTCATTAAAGCAAAAAAAGCAAACCCTTGGTGACTGGGATACATACATAGTGACAGGCTTTATGTGGATTTATGTGCAGTCAGAAGCTAAACTCAACATGAAGTCACTACAGTAGTCTGCCATTTGTACCATTCTTATGGAAACCAAAGTGCTTTTATGCCAAAACCTGAATACATATCCATGCAGGAAATATATTAAATTCAGAACCACTCAGGAAAGCAAGCAGGCTTCTAAGCAGCTTTAATTTATACTGTACTTCCTCAGTGAGATTTAGTTACAGTAGGAATGGCTCCTAAAAGTTACAGCAGCCATTCCATAGAAACTTCTACTTGGTGCATGGCTGCTTACTTCTCTTTTGTTCCCTTCCCTGTTTGCCACCAAATGAAAAAAAAAAACAAAACCCAAAACTAAAACCAACAACAACAAAAAAACCCCAAAAAAACACCCACAAAAAAAAGTTATCTAACCTCTCTAGAGAGCAAGATCTAATACGGAGGAGGACTTAAACTTTCACTTCATCCCTCAAATTTAACACCATCTCCACTAATGCCAAGTGGGACTGCAGCCTGTATCCTCTCCACTTGATTTCACATATGTAAGAAACCAGACTTTACCAGACATACTTTTTCTCCCTTTCAGTATTTCTGCAAAGCAGAATACCAGAGCACAAAAGGCCATCTTTGTGCGAAGTAAGCTTTTTCTCCTGCACCTGTTGTCCATGCACAAGACCACTGCAGATGAAGCCCATTCCCAAGAATCCCAACATTAGCTGAGGACTGAACCTTGATGCAAGACACAAAACTCTTAATACATCTGAAAAGCCTCAGCTTCGACGCTAAGGCAGCTCTGGATCAGGATCCCTGGGTACAGAGCAATCCCGTTTCAGAGTCAGTAATGAAAAACAGACGCTGGTGACAACAGCTGCACATGGAAGTCGCCTCTACCGGCCCCCGTGGGCCCCAGCCCCACAGCGGCGATGAGGGGAGCGGGGCCCGGCGGGGCCATGACCGCCTGTATTTCCCCTCGCAAACCCGCAATTTCCTACGTGAGCCCGCCCCGGAGCTCTCCTCAGGCGGGCAGGCGAGGAACGCTGCTCTGCTCGTTAAAGAAGGTCTGGCCTCTCCCTCGCCTCACGGTCCGCCCAGTACGAGAACTGGAGGATCCCCCCGCCCTCCCACCACCGCCCGCTCAGCGGTGACCGGGAGCACCGGTGTCCGCACCGGCGGCTCCCGCGGCGGGCCACCCCCGCCCCGCTCGGGGATGACCGTCCCGGCACGCAGCCACCGCCCGGCCGACAGCCTGAACGGGCCCCGCCGGCCATTGCCATGGCGGCGCTGCCCGCCTCGAGCGGGAAACCCGCGCACTTCCGGGCTGTTGCGAGGGCCGCGCGCTGCCTCCCACCCCCACCCCCCTGCTTCCGGTGGGCGCCAGTTCCGCTTCCGGTGCGGCGGATCCCGGGACGGTGCCGGTTCCGTTGCCAGGGTGAGGGGCCGCACCGCGCTGCCGAGAGGCGGGGGGCGGATCGGCGGCGCCACTGTGACCCGGTGGGCTGCGGGGGGCGCCGCCGTGCCGCCGATCGCCGGGCAGCCCGGTGGGTCTGCGCCCGGGCGCGGCGGAGGCCGGGCTTTACCGGGCCAGGGGGAGGCAGGGCCGATCGCGGCGGGGACTGAGGGCGGGCGCTTAATTCGGCCGGGTCGGTGCCGCCGTAACGTCTGCGGGATGGGAGCGGCTCCACGGGGCCGGGACCGGCAGCAGCGTGCGGGCTATCCCCGCTCGCCCGGCCCCGTGCCGCTGGGGCAGCCCCGGCGGGAGGGTGGGCGAAAGCGGCCGGGGCTGCCGGGCCTTGGCAGCGGCGGCGGCGGAAGCGGAGCGGCTGCTGGTTTGAACCCCCGGCCCTCGCGTGATGCGGTGTGTAGGGAGCGCTGCGGGCCCGCCCCGTGGCACTGCACTTGCCGTGTTCTGGGGGTTCGTGTTTATGTTGTACGTTGCTTAGTGGAACTGCGAGCTGGTGGGGTGTCTGTCTGCCACATCTTCCGAGAAAAGCAGGGTAACCCAACAGTTTAACTGCAACAACAAAACTTGAACGCTTTCTCTGACCCAGTGACCTCCCAATCCGTAGACTCTTGGTGGTCCAAGGGGCTTGTAAAGGCCCTGAAGATGTAATTAGCCAAAGCAAACTTCATTTCAGCAAGCTTCGGTTTTGCACGGCATCCAGCCACAGTGATGGAAACTTTGAAAATCCCTGTGCCCCTAATCTGTTTTCCTGTAATCATTGATTCTGATGTCCACACTCAATCCCCTTAGTGTTTTGGCATTGAGTAAAAGTGTCTTATTTCTGCTTGGCATTTCTCATAACATTCATCTTGACTCTTAACTCAGTAAGGACAGACAGTTGGTCAAGCGCTCAGCTTTGGAGGGATGATCTTCTTGGTTTAGCACTGGACAGAGGCTTGAGAAGTTTTCTTCAAGTTCTTGCCCAATGCATTTTCTTGTAGAATGATTTGAGGTGTATGGTACAGGTGAGAAAACAGAAAAAAATCTCTTCTTTCTGGAAACTTAGTGTAAGGATTATGGATAGGGATAATTTACAATAATGACTCTATGTATCAACATTGTTTGACACTATGCAGCTTTAACCTCGGTGGAATTTCTTAGTGCTCCAAAGACCCTTCCTTTTTCATGAGTCTCTTTCACAGGATAATACCAAGTCCCAATCTGATTGGGGGAGGCCGGGGGGGGGGCAATATAATTTTTCCTTGTTACCAGTTTTCCTCTTCAGTTTGTTTTCAGGGCTCTTAGAGAGAGGACTGTGGAAGTGTCGCTTGTAGGTCTGAGCAAGCAGGTTGTTATCTGGCTCTCTATTTCTCATCTGCTCTGAGCTTGATGGATATGCCTGAGCAATTACTTATTCGTTCCTAACAGGCTATACTGTATAAACGAGAAGTATTTTGTCTGAGAGCAGGTAACCTCTGAGAACACAATGCTAGAGAGGAAAAGGAACCAGATTTTTGGATTCTGAGATTTTTCAGAATTGCCAGACCTGTGTTTCTTCTTGTAATGCATTTCTTGAGGGTTGATAGCCTCAGTTTTTTCCGCAGGTCTGCTTTCTCTTTGTTTTGAATATCCATCTTTTGAAGACAGTCTCACCATTAGTGGTGCAGAGGCCTTCTCTGCATCTCCTGACAATCTGTAACAACCTTTCATACCTTTCTAGTTTCTAAGCTTTAACAGAAAAACACCTGTTCTTCTTCCTTCCACATCAAGCTAAAAATCTTGATTTTCTGCCATGTTTAATGTAGGACTAAACTGTTAAATACAATTTGTATAAGCAATGCTGTGTAAATTTATTAAAGATAGTATAATTATGGTTGTTTTGTCATCACTGCAATGAAAGTACAGTTCTTACAGTGTAATTGCATTGTGTAGGTGTATATTTAGGCTTTGTTTTCAAACTCATACTTTGATATTGCTACAGTGAGACATGACCTGGGGTGTGTATTACTGCAGGTGTTGCACAGTGAAAGTGAATAGAGAAATCCGATCCTAAAAATGAACTGTTGGGTTCAGAACTATTTTTACGGTTTTCTATATTTTAGGTATTTCGTATTTGCTCTTTTGTTACATATGTAAAGATATCCATGGCAGGTTTGGTTGCATAATTATTGCAGAGGACATTTCTGAGCTTTGAAATGACTTTTACGATACTGCAGTACTCTGCTTGGGTGCTGGTTGTGCAGTGAACAGGCTGTACCTGCACAGAACGCACAGCAGATGAGCATATGCTGGAGCAAACGGTGAATGTGACATTGCTAAATACACTGAAGTAGAACTCGGAGTCTCAATTTTAGTGCTGTTCTTTCTCCCTTATTTTCAACATTTTATTAACGCACTTATCATCTGCTTATGCAAAGCAAACAGCTCTTTGATATACAATATAATAAAAAATCAAAAAGACTTTAAATATACTGTATGGTTTGTCTTCTAAAAAGAGCAATTCTCCTATTTCTTCCTTACATATCATTGTATTTTCCTCCTGCAGCAGATTTTTCAGAGAACAATACTGAACATATGCTTCAAGGATGTCTCTCTCTCTCATAATAAAATGGGGTGGACAGGAGTATACGATAACCTCACTATCAGAAGAAGACACGGTGTTGGATCTGAAGCAGTCTCTTAAAGGCCTTACTGGAGTGTTACCAGAGCGTCAAAAACTACTTGGACTTAAAATGAAGGGTAATTATTCATATTTGCTATTTGTTGTGGATATGCTCGAGATGTTTAAGGACAAACATCCTCTAAACCTAGCCAGGATGTGTATACTAACAGGGAATCTAGCTTTGGAATGAACAGGAACATAGAAATTTTATGTCATTGGATATTGTCTATTATTGAGACATCTATCTGGTCATTTTTTAATGGATGTCATGGAACTGCAGCCAATGTATGTTAAAAAACATTAAATTCCTGCTAGCCAGATAATGTATCTGTACATGGGTGAGGGCGATAATACAGCTTGGGGTATTCTGATGTTTGACAGGTAGCTTATTTCAATTAAACATTAAATATATTGACATATTTCTAAAACCTCTCTACCCTAGTAAAACAAAAATAAAAATTATCTGCTTGCATTATAGGCAAACCTGCAGATGATGATGTTAAGCTTGGAGCTCTCAAGTTGAAACCAAATACTAAAATCATGATGATGGGCACTCGTGAAGAGAGTTTGGTAAATCTTTTACTTTTTTATTAGCTTAAACAGGAAAAAATGCTTGTGTCTCCAAATTTTTATTTTAAATTTTGAATATTCCAGTAATCATTTGAAAAATGGTAGTACAGTAGATTTCTGTTGGTGTTTATTTTTGTATGTAAAGTAAGCTTTTTTGCAGAACTCTGATAGCAGTGTATTCATTAAACTCCTGTATTGTTCTGGACTTGAAGTCCAAATCTATTAGCAGGATATTCACTGGCTTCTCAAATCTGAACTATCATCAGTATGCTTTAAAATTCTTTGCGCTAGTAAAGCGAAATCATTTTGGTTAAATAGTATTTTTGTCCTGTACTGTGCAGTAACAGAAACTTGTTACCCATTGTTATTTTCCTTCAGTGATCCTAGTTATCTTTTATTATCATTCCTCTAGGAAGATGTCCTTGGGCCACCGCCTGACAATGATGATGTTGTCAATGACTTTGATATTGAAGAGGAAGTTGTGGAAGTAGAAAATAGGTTAGGAGTTTTAACTGTTAAAAACCACTCCTGTTATGGAATGTACAGTATACCTTTTAATTAATTGTAACTTTTTGCACTGTTACATTAGGGAGGAAAATCTACTAAAAATTTCCCGCAGAGTTAAAGAATACAAAGTGGAAATTCTGAATCCTCCTAGAGAAGGAAAAAAGCTGCTGGTGCTAGATGTTGATTATACACTATTTGGTGAGATTTTATGCAACTTGTGTTTTTCATTTCTTTAAGACATCAGTTTATTTGCCAGTTCACGTTTCTTGACTTTTGCGTTACAAATCTATTTCAGTATGTCTTGTACTTTGGTATGTCTTGTACTGTATAACTTCTGCTTTGTAATATTTTAGGGTCTTCTGTTCATATTTTTAAAAGCACTGGCCTTTTTCAGTGTTGCATATTGTAGATTTTAGTGCAGCAACTATTTACTTTCTGCAAAAAGACATAAAAAAGTAGCAATTTCATATTCTACCCAGATAATTTTTCTCTTGACCAACTTGTATCTTGGGCATCACAGACAGTAGCAGGGCAAGATATTGTAAAATAACGATCTCAGTCTGTACTGACTGACTACACTTTTGGGGGCCGTGGGAGAATAGCTTTAAATTTTATTTCCAGATCATTACTAAACATGCACAAAAACATGTTTTACTTGAAAATTCTGTCAGACAGGTTTTTTTGGAAGTCAGAATTTTCCTTCTGACTTAGTATTCTGGGATGTAGGTGTGTCAAGGCAGCTTGACTATAAGCAATAAATAATGGCTTGCCTTATCATATTTCCTTAGCTTTTTTTTTTTTATGAGATTTGTTTACAATCTGAGATTTAAATTCAACCTATTACCAAGTTTAAAAATTTTAGAGGTCTTCTGTGAGCAGAATTTGACAGCAGTTTTCTAATTGGAACTGGCAACATTTGCATGTCCGAAACGAGCTGGATATATGTTCACAAAATTAACTGTACTAGGTTTGAAGGAATCTTTTCCATATCTGGACTGTTACAGATTTGTGATATGCACAGATGAACTATTTGGCCTGACTCTTCAAAGATACTCAGGCCCACAGATCTCTGATTTAATTATTAGCTAAGCCCTCAAATACCTGTAAGGATCAACAAATAAATACCCCCTCTGCTGCGTTTTTTCACCTTCAAAATGGGAATGGTAGTTTGCTATGAATTCATTCATGATTTTGAAGTGCCCTCGTGAAACTCTTCAGGTCTCTGGATAGATAGGACAGTCTAACTAAACTTCAATATCTTCAACTTTAATAATGAATTGCTTATCTCTTATATTCTTTTTAGACCACAGATCTTGTGCTGAAACTGGAGTAGAACTGATGAGGCCATACCTTCATGAATTCCTGACATCTGCATATGAGGATTATGATATTGTAATTTGGTGTAAGTTTTATATTCAATACCTAAGACTTTACTGTAAATTGTCATTCAGAGCAGAGACTCCAGGTGGGAGATTTTGATATTGCTTTTCAGTGTGAATCACAAGATCTAAAACAATACACGAATGCTTAGCTGTAATACCTTCAACAAGAATGTTCACACAGCTATCAGAGCTATTTTAGAAGAATAGTAATTCTTATGTGAAAAAACACCACATATTGCTTACATGAATGGATCTAGTCACAGTAGAAAGCTCAACATCACTTTACTGAGTGTTACTTTGTGTAAACAAGTACTTGAAGTAACAGAATTGTATAATCAACATTCAGACACTGATGGCTATCTTTACAAATAATCCCAATCCAGACAATAAGTAGTGAACTGCCACATGAACCAAACTCTCCTGTCTACAGGGATGGTTGGTCATTTGCCGTTTCACTTCCTGTCCAGCAGCTGGAGAACAGACTTCAGCCAGTGCAGGGTGTAAACCATATTAAAATCATAGTACAAAATTTAGGTTTTGTAGCCTGGAACAATGCTTCCACATATTCTTAGATCAGTGGGCAATGCTGACACTTTGTCCTTTCCAGGCCTTATGTATTCTTGTCATTGCTTCCAGGAGAAAATCCTGCACAGGCAACACTGTTCCTCAAACCAGGTGTAGCCCACTTACGGTCCTGCAGACTGTAGTTCAGTAACAACTGATCTAGAAAATGGTTTAAACACATCCAGTACTTTGTCTAGTTTTTCATTTGAAAAGTAAGCCTTTCCAAATAAAAATAAACTTCCATGAAGGATCACTGTCTTCAAGGCAGTGAACTAGAAAAGCTGTAAGAAGGATGGATCTTTCTGAAATACATTTTTTGTAAAAATTTGGTATGTTAAGTGAACAGTTCCTTGGCTTGTTTCTCTTTTGCCTGTCAATGACTTATTTTGATAAAGTATTCTTTCTGTTTTCTCCTCTTTATTTCAGCTGCTACTAATATGAAGTGGATTGAAGCTAAAATGAAAGTAAGTTTTTCTGAAAACGTGTAATTTGTTTCTAGTCTGGCTAGCTATTCAGTACTTGGATTCATGCTTAGTGTTATAGAGCAGGCTAACAACTGGGGAAGTTGTACAAGTCAAAACCTGAGGTTTTAAAATCTTCATAGTAATTTTAAATTATCTTTGTCCCAAAACTGGATTAAATCTAATTTTAGAATTCCATACAAACTATCAGCAGTAAGTGCTAAATTTAGTTACTAAACACAAGTCAGTACCTGCTGAAACTTAGATTAGTCATGCAGCCTTCGCAGCTGCATTCGTCTTACCTCTAATTATAGAGTTCTAGTCTTTCAGTGTAATATCATTTTTTTTAAAGAAGAGGACAGATGTTGCATGCTGGAGTAGGTTATCAAGAGGAAACTCTTTTCATATTTATCTTGTACCTCTTGCAGCTGTGTGGTTCTGTTGCTTCCTCTGCATTATTAAACATCCGTAAGAGCTCGTCTTTCAATCCTAGTTTCTTCTGCATGTGAATCAGGCAACTAGCCAGTTTTGCACAGCTGACCTAGTGGTAAACATATTTGCAGTCAGGCTTAGCTGTAAATCTAATGAGCTTACTAAGAATTACTGTATGTTTTCTTGGTGGATTGGGATTTTTCATGCTTATAAATCATACTTGTTTCCATTTCAGGGAAAACTTTTCCAAATTTAAGCTTTTGTGTCTCCACTTTTTGTGATAGACTAACCATTTCAGGTTTTAACAGAGCAAAGCACATTTGCCAGTGTTCTCTTCCTCAAAATAATGAATTGCTACAATTTTTCTAGCCAAAAAATGCCTCAGAGTGATCTCAGAAATGAGAACCTTTAACCAGAACTAAGAAGTTGAGTTAGTGCAAGTAAAATCAGTGTTGAGCCTTACAAACATGGTACTTGTGGCATTGTTACGTCTCTGTTTATGTTGTGTCCGTCAGTGTAGTGCTAAGACTCAATCTTGTGGAAAACCATTGTTCAAAACTGGGCTGCTCCCCCTGTGCTAGTCGCCTTTCTAAATTTCTAGGTCACTTTTCCAGCCCTTTCACATGTTACTGAGTCACAACCTTTCTATGCCTACTCCTGGATCTTGATCAGCTGAGATTCCTACCACTAGATGCCAACTGCTGTTTCTCCTTGAACTGATAGCACCAGGGGTGCTTACCTCTAAAGGTCGCACTTTTTGTCAGGGAACAAAATGTTCTTGGCATTTAAGCTTTTGTTTTAAACTACAAAGGAGGAACAGCATTAAAGAGAAGGGAATATCAGATAACAGAGTTTGATCTCTCATTTACCATCTATTTATGCCTGGAATTAAAATGGTCTAGAACAGCTAGTTTTTTTAGTTCACACTTTTCATTTGCAAGATTCACTTTTTCAAGTAAAAGCAAATCAGTTAAGTGTGGCTGGCTATTTCCAAGAGAGCTGTTGCAGCGGATATTTTCTGCTTTGCTTATTACTGCTGTTGAATGCACCAGAAACTGTCAGCAGTATCTATGTTTTAACATGTCAGCAGATTTTACTATCACTTCTCAGCTTTAGAAAGGATTTGAAATGGAAATTATGCTCTCTCATCTAGTCAAAGTTTTTTATTTCTAAAAAGGATGTTTTCCTTAGAGTCTTTATTTCAGGAGTTACCAGATCTTTAAAGTGAAAACTGACGGATCTCTGACTAACATTGGCTGTCTTGGACATGGGTAGGAGGAAACGAGAACAATGAACTGTTACTGCCTTTGGGCTGTGACTTGTTGCAACGTACTAGAAGAAACAAATAGCAGACAGTACACAGTTGCTATCCTTGCTATAAATATTGAGTAAAATTGCAGCATGTAAAACTTGTGAAAGATTATGCATGGAGGTATGGGCAAGACCTATGTATTTTGCCTTTTCCGCAAAGTTGCTTTGATTTTATGCTGACATCAGTTGTTAAGTTTCTGATAGTAAACACTGCAAAAATTAATTCCTATCAGCTGTTTTGTTCTTGGTAGAATGGTGTCCTTTTTTGATTCTCGTTACGTAAAAAAAATTTTAACAACACCCCCCCCCCCGATACCTATTTTTAGTGTGTCTCTGGTAATCCTCAGCAGCTCACCCTTTGACAAACAATGTATTATAATTGTGGTTCAATAAAACCAGCAGTAAAACTGTCATAATTAGAAGCTTTAGTAATAAATCTTTGTGCTGCAGGAGCTTGGAGTGAGTACCAATGCAAACTACAAGATAACTTTCATGCTGGACAGTGCTGCCATGATAACAGTGCACACTCCTAGAAGAGGACTAATAGATGTAAGTACCTGTTTTTTCTTGATCTTTTTCTACATGCAACTGACATGTTATCATACCCCTTTGAAATATTCAACAATAAAGTTGTGCTGACGTTTTCATGCAAGAAAATTGTAAGGTCTTGGAAGCATAGATTTGTGGGTTTTGTTACTGAAATTCTCTATTAATGTTTTACTTTGAGTAGTACATTTGGATGACGCTGCTTTCTAATCAAATAATAGATAACTGTTGCAAGAAAATCTAGTGCCAACAGAAAGGTTTTCTTGGGGGGGGATGGAGTGTATTTAGTGTGTTCTACTGTTTCACATCTCTTCCCTTGCTAAAGCCCAACTACCTGCTAATTTTTTAGCAACAGAATACAAGTATCCATTCAAGTTTGGACTCAAGTTCCTATAGACTTGTATTTTCATCTCCTGCATATGATCTGATTTACCTCAGGTGCCTTGTATGTGTTATCTTTGCAGGTGAAGCCTCTTGGTGTTATCTGGGGAAAATTTTCAGAATATTACAGCAAAAAAAATACTATTATGTTTGATGATATTGGCCGAAACTTCCTAATGAATCCACAAAATGGACTCAAGGTAATTTAAACTGGAATTTGTTTATTACTACATTTTTCTTATACCTCAAGTAGTACTTTCTCATACTACTCTGCTGTATCATAAAGAAAGGTTATTCCTAACTAGCAAAGATGCATATTTTATGGTATTTTTTTATTTAATTTGCCTTTTGTCTAGACTGTTATCTCCCCAATAGTAGTATTAAATAAGCTTTGTTTCACTATTAAGTGAGCTTTTAAGAGATTACCAAAATCAATGAAATTATGTTGTCTGCTTAAATTATACCTGTGCGCCATAATCAAGCTGGGCATTGCTGACAGGCACCACTGAAATATGTGATGTTCAATCTCAAGAGCAGTTCTATTCTGAAAATAAATCAAACCACAAGTGTTTGTACTTCATGGTAGTATGCCAATATAATAGCAAGCATTCTGTTCTGGGAAATAATACCTCAAGCCATTTTGATTGCAGAAGAGCAAATAATTCATTTTATAAAATTGTCAACCAGTCCTGGTTCTGAACAAGAACGCAACTTAGATTTCTACTTATATATGATGGTACAGTGGTATGGTACTAAAAGAACGCTCATTCATTTCTTAAAAAAGAAAATGTTTTCATACGCAGAAATCCAATATGATATTTCTTTGAAAGTATCCATGGTGTGAAGAGGATAGCAATTGATGAGATCTAGCAAGATATTAATTGGAACTGTACAGTGTTAGGGGAATCAAGACTAGCAAAGATCTTGCTGGGAGAAGATTAACCAGGGAGCTGCCCCTAACTCAGATTTGAAAGATGTTTGTCAAAATGTTAACAACAGTAGACAAGAACATTGAATCACTAAAAAAATGCACAGGTATAATGTATTCCAAGCTTAAAGCAGTTGTCAGATAAGCTTTTTTTTTCTGACATCTCTTTTAATAGAAGCTATGATTGTAGTCAAATGCTTTTTGTTGAAAGAAAAAAAAAAGATTTTCTGGTTCCAGTGACCCCAGACGACTCAAGGCAAAGCTGAAAACCCCTCTCCAGCAAAAATGTCTATGAAATCATATCAGGAAATGTGGCAGTCTATTCCAGATAATTTTATCATTCTGTCTGACTGGGAGGGGAAGTCTTGAAGCAGTGCAAGATAAAACAAATTTCTTCCTGCTGGACAGGCAAGGCAAAAACCCTACAGTCCAGTTTGTATGAATAATAAGACAAATTGGATGTGGCCACTAATGGAAAAGGGTTTTCTTCCTCTTACCTAAGAGAAGTTGTAACTTGGCATAGTACTGAAAATATATTTTAATTAGGTGGTAAATGGTAGAAAATTGAAAGCATTTTTCTAACTTTGAGCAAATGATTATACCCAGTTTATTTATTTTGTGTAGATAAGGCCTTTTATGAAAGCACATTTAAATCGGGATAAAGACAAGGAACTTCTAAAGCTCACTCAGTACCTCAAAGAAATAGCAAAATTAGATGACTTTTTGGAGCTGAACCACAAACATTGGGAAAGGTAAGAAAAAAAGCCAAAATTCTTTCTTCCTTCTGTCCCTGACCCCACTGTGTTTTGCTTGAGGTTGTTTGTACAAAGTCCGGAAACAACTGAGCTGATGAACTTTGACATCACTTACAGTTTTGAAGGTCCTTTATTTTGAGCAGAATTCTAATGTGGCTATACTGTTTGGGCTGGCTCCCTACAATGGTAAGATTTTGGCACCAAGGACTGTTTTTCCATACTTCTCCAGTGTTCAGGAATGCTGGTCGTTTTCAATGAGGCAGTTATGCTTCCCAAAGGGAAAAGCATTTTTTAAGGAACCTGGTCCCTGGAAATCTGTCTTTCCACCCCTACAAAGTTAGGCTGTCAGGTCAGATCTCAGGTCCTTTGTTACAAGGCAACTTTTCTGGTGGTTACTTCAGAGGTTCGGCGTGTTACAGTGTGATTCTCGGGTGCTGTGCAAGTTGTGTGGCATTACAGTATTCGTCAGCTCTGAAACAGAAGTCACTGTGTTATGAACAAGAGTTTTCCAGATGCTTAGGGTACCAGTCAGCATCCTGATTCTTGCTAGATAATGATTAGCTGAAGCTGATTTATTTGTCCCTGCCTCTTATTTTGTCAAAAACTTTTTTCTTTCAGGTATCTTTCAAAGAAGCAAGGACAATAACGCTAATAAAATTGTGTGGCACTGAATTGAAGGGAACATAACTAAGATCATTGGACTTTTCCTTGCTTTTACGCTAGACTATAATAGTGCTGGACACTGGATCCAATGCCAGAATGACTGCTATACTTGGTCTTCCAGTTGGTTGGTTGTGGGTATTTTTATTTAAAAGATCACAGCAATAAGCTCAAAGTGGGAGAAACAAGTCAGTTACTTTTTCTTGCATTCTGTTCTGGTGTTACTACTTATAATACTTTCCTCTCCTTTGCTGCCGAAGTACAACCATAACCATTAAAGACCAAAACCATTCTGAAACTAGAAAAAAAAATTTAGACCAAAAAAGCTGAGTAAGGAGCCAACCTTGGCAGTGTATGAATTGTATAAGCCCTCTATTCCCTCCATCTTTAGAGACAGTCTCCCTCTCCCGTTCCAGTATTTAAGTCTATAAATTACAAGTTGTCTAAGTTTGGTATGTATTAGTATGTCAGTGTTTCTCTGTGCAAGACAGTGAGATGGGAAAGTACCACCTCTGTGGCCAATTTACCCCAGTGTGTGAATTGTACTATAAAGCAGTGTTTACTGGAAAACAAAAGGTTGAAGTTTGAGGGAGAGAAACCCACTCTTATTTGGTAAGTGAAAAGCAGTCTGCCTGAAAAATTATCATACGTCAGATAAAGGGTTTAAACCTCAGATGGGAAAGTCACATTCCTAACAAAGCATGAACAAAACCCTTGTTCTCTTCTAGCTAAATCTTGTCGAAGTGCAAACACTGTGTTTAAATACAATATTCAGCCATACTGTTCTTAAAACATCATTTACTTGCGCTGCTTATGCCTGCACTATAGAAGTGTGATGTGACTGCTGTTTGGCATTACCAACAGTTGTGCATTATGCAGTTCATGTATTTGAAAGAAGACTGACCCTTTCAAATAAAAATGGTATATATTGTTCTTAAGGAACTATAGCAGTTGTGTAAATAATAAATACCTTTTTCATAATTTGTGTTGTATGTTGTCTTGAGTATCTAGTTTGCATAATAGAAAAGCCATTGATGGTCTTAATTTTGGGGGGTTTGGGGGGTTTCTTTGGATTCCAGGGACACTGATTTTCCATCACTAGTTAAGTAAGAGACTGGTATGCGCTGCTACAGATTAGGGCAGTGGTGTCGAATAGTGAAACGCCTAGCTGCCCGGGAAAGGAACCTTGACAGCAAATGTCAGAATGTCAGGACAGCAGATGCAAATGAGCTGTTAAGATGAGCACGCTAGGCTCCGGCTCAGTGACCTGTCACAAAATATACAGTTTCTTACCCGCTGCTCTTTGTGGCTTAGTGCCAACCCAAGCTGTGATTTAAACTAGTAAACCAGAAACCTGATGCATAAAAATCTTTGTTTTAGATAAGTATGGAGGGTGAATTTCTGAAGTTGTGTCTCTTAGAACTAATTCCTGAACTAGAAGGCTGACTCACTCATGTACGTACGGCGCAGATGTAGTCCCTGAGGTCAGAACCGTGATCTGTTGCCTAGAAAGGCTGCAGCAGCATAGATATTGGGATATAGGACTGGTACGCTGTGTACTAGGATACTTTTCAATTTAAACAATTGAAAGAAGTCAAGGTATAGCACTTGAATCGCCTATAGTTTGTTGTGCTAGCCAGATAGAGAAAACCGATCCAAGGGAATGTATTTAAACATGCGCCTATCTTTTTGCTCAATGTTGGCATACAAACAGAAGCTTTCTAGTGAATGAGCAATATGCCTGCCTTTTGCTTTATAGAAGGAACATTTAAAAAGAAAAATCTTGATTTTTTATTTTTTTGGTCTCAGTGGCACTGGGATTCCATCCCAGAATTTCAGAATATTTACTGATCTGTAGTAGATGTGCACTCCCCTTTCTAGTATGTTGCCATGGTTTGCTATGGAGGCAAAGTCCCTGGCCAGATGCTAAAGGGAATAGGCTAGGAAGGTCTAGTATCGATAACAGAAGAATTGCAGGTTCTGAGGAAGATGAGAGCGGGTCACTCAGCAGCCAAGCCTGCGTGCTTCCCCTTTAACCACTGCTGGGTGAAACTTTGGCCAAAACAGCACAGCTCTCATGTTTGTACTACATGGCTCCTCTGGGCTATGTATACAATATTATTCTGTGCCAAATTACCAGGATTTAGTATAACTGTAAGAGTAAGTGGCTACTTTTCTGCTTAGCCCCAAAATAATGCTCTTGAGTTCAGAGGAAAACACCTCTCCTGATTTTGCATTTCTCCTTTTTAATAGAGAAGGCAGTTTTGACCTACTTGTATTTCCAAAGTGTAGTTGATCCTTAGGAATAACGATCATCAGCAAAGTTTAAAGCCTTGCTCCCTGTTAACATTTAGTTTCCTTTTAGATTGTATTAAGGCCCCTGAAAAGTATTTGATCAATAGCTTCACAATCTCTGTTAGAAGAAATAGGTTTAAAGCACTATCAAAGAGAGGGAGCATGTGGCTTAATTACAGAGCTCGATTTACTGTTCTGCAAAAATCTGGAAAAGCATTAAATGGAGTCTGAAATGTCCCAAATATTTTCATGTGTCAGAGACTGTACTGGGCTCCCAGTACATGTCAAACATTTTGTATGTTGTTCTGTCTGATTGTTCATACCAAAAGAGACAGTCCATTTTAAAATGAAGTTATTTCTGTAAGCTCTGGATATCTGACAACTCTAATGCCTCACTGTGGCATGAATGCTCATCACTGGAGGTACACGGAGTGACAGCTGAAGCCAAGAGCTGAACTGCAAATTCAGCTCCACAAATCCTGCTGCATGACTGCGAAATCTACAGCTAGTTGCCAATTTTTATTCCTGACTTGACATTCAACTGACAGCAAGTGGATGCCAAAGGGTTTAAGACAATTTTCCACTCTGTCTATTCCGAATATATTTAAGACTGATGTGAGAAGTGCTGAACACTTCCTACCAATACGATGAAGCCTAGGTAGAAACTGTTTCAGAGGGTAAAGCAAAGCACACAGTTCTCTTAATTCGTTAAAGCTGCTTAAAACAAGAAATGCTGGATGAAGAAGTGTCAGAGGGCAGAATCCTCTGATGTTTCACTATTGACACTGCAGCAGTTATAGCTGGTGCTGGCTGGTGTTAGCGTGGGCGACCACAAGCAGTAAGGTGCTGATGAAGTGCTTTGTCTGGGAGACTGATGGAGAAAGATTTCAGTGAAAAGGAAATACTGAAGGAGAGAATAACAGGACTAGAAGAGAAAAATACCGATTTATCCTGGAGAAGGCAAGGTACATCTTTCAAGTGTTATGAGTTTCTCGTGTAAGTAAGATTAACAATATCTTGTGACAGCCGTAAGTTACCAGAGTACTGTACTGCCATCTGTGCTTTGAAAGGGCTTTCCACTAATAAGGACATGTTTTAGGTGTACAAGGCTCGAAGATTCAAGGTCTGGAAGAACTGCCCCATGGCGAGAGATAAAAAATTTGTTTGGTGTTTCCTATAGAATAGTGAAATGTGGCTGTGATGGCTTACAGTGCTCAGTTTGCCTCTCCTTGCTTTATCTGCTGGACCACACTACTTTAGACCTTTATTTCCCAGCCCAGCTGTATTAGCCCCCATTATCTTTTTGATCCCTGATAATCACACGAGGCTTCAACCCCACCATTCATACATCAGCCTTTTTCTGGCTGTTTTATAACAGAGGATTTAAAAATTATTTCTATACTGATGAGCATTCTCATACATCCCTGCTTTTCATTATTTATGCTTATTTATGAAAGTTTTCTCATCTCTGGAGATACTTTGATGCTGCTTTGATACTGTGAGCACTTGGATGCTCATTTAGTTCTCAGGAGTCTGTGCAGAGCCTGGCATGTCTCCTTGCCACACACAGACACACACAATGCCATGCCATTAATTTCCGTGTCTCTCCTAGCAAATAGTTTTCCCACCAATTCATTTTCAGTTAAGAAATAATGGGTACAAGTCAAAGGGAGCTTGTTCTTGAATTGCATAATGCTCTTAGCCCTCTGGGTGTGGTGGGCACAGCAGAGGGAAGCGCATCATTAACACTGGATTGAAAATTCTTTTTTATTCCAGCTGTCCAGTTGGCATCGCACACCCACTCTGCTCACGCAACATCATTTTTCAAGGTGTTTATATGTCACAGAGGAGCAGCTCTTATCATTTTCACCATGGCAGGGGCCCGGGTTGGCTGCAACTCCTGTGTGCAAGGGGACAGGGTGACCTGGATCCAGCAGAGCCTGCGTGGTCACTGCTGCCGAGCGATGTGCCCTCCTTCCCTTGCAACACCCCGGGAGATTTTGACTTTGATGTTTTGAAACACTAAGGTTATTACATCAGATTTTTAGTGCCCAAATATCTTCACCTCTTGTGTAAAAGCATTTGGTATTTAACAGTGAAAGCCTTGTTCTTCACTATTTATGCTGTTCTTGAGAGTGTTGTGCTTTAACCCCAGCTGGCAACTAAGTACCACACAGCTGCCCACCTCCCCCAGTGGGATGGGGAGGAGGAGAATTGGGAAAAAGGTAAAACTCGTGGGCTGAGACAAGAACAATTTCATAATTGAAATAAAATGAAATATAACAACAACAACTGAAAAGGAGAGAGTGGGAGAGAGGAATAAAATCCAAAAGGAAAAAAAAGAAAACCCAGAAGTGACGCACGATGCAGTGGCTCACCACCCGATGCCCAGCCAGTCCCCAGCAGCCACCCAAAGACCCTGGCCAGCTCTCCCAGTCCATATACTCAATTTGACCTACAGTATGGAACATCCCTTTGACGAGCTGAGATCAACCGTGCCCCCTCCCAGTTTTGTGTGCCCCTCCAGCCTTCTCATTAGCAGGGCAGGGCCTAAGAAACTGAGAAGTCTGACTTAGTATAAGCGTTACTTAGCAACAACTAAAACCATCAGTGTGTTATCAACATCATTCTCATGCTAAATCCAAAACATGTACCAGCTACTGAAAAGAAAGTGAACTCTATCCCAGCTGAAACCAGGACAAGAGGAAGGCAAGTCAAACTCTGGATCAGAGAATCAAAGAAGTCATAGTTCAATGTAAACGCTCGAGCCAAACACCTCAACCTTCAAATTTGATCAGGATTTTTATCTCCAACAGTCTGAACTAATACTCTGTTCTACTTGCTACAAGCTCAGCCCCTGGGTTTTGAGTTGGATCTGCTGTGCTTCCTCCTGAACACTGACCACAGAGCCAGACAGCTGGGTGCAAGTGGCTGATTCACAGGCTGCTCAGAAAACTGTTTAAATTACTTCGTATTAGAAGGAAACGTCCACAGATTAATACAAAAATTGAACAAGCTCAGCCTTGACACTTGGAGTTATGTTTGAGCATGTTCCCATAGTAATACTGCAGTTAAAAAACGTCCTTCCCATCTTTTTTGCAGTGCTCTAGAATTTTTCCCTCCTTTCTTAAAAGCCTCTTGGTGTAGATGTGTATCATGTCTCCCAGTTTGTGCTTCATTGGCACAGTGGGCTCTAAATGCTCCATGGGCAGCGTGCTGTGGTATTGTAATGACCGAGTGTTCTGTATATTATTGATGTACTACAAGCCCATGGCTCCACTGGTGAGCATCATCCTTTATTCCTCAGGTGTTTTCCCCTAGTTTGGGTCATACTGCAAGAACAAATGGTGGCACAGGAAGAATAATGTAAGCAATTTACAAATTCCAGTAAAATTATCTAAGACACACCTAGGGCAAGCTGAGATGGCTCTAGAATTGTATGTTGCAAAGCTTACCGATTCCTTACCCTGCTTTCTGTATTCAGCCCACATTTCATGACATACGTGGTTACGTGACATTTGTGAGCAGCGAGAACTGCAAGCACCAGTTCAGTAGGTGAGCAGGAGCAGAATTTCAAGCACATGCTTAAAGAGCAACTGATGCACTTTTGGGTCCCTCTGCTGTCCTAATGATGGCTGTTCCTTGAATCAGGACCAAAGTGAACACATTTTTTGAAAAGTGTGAGCTGCCTCAGATATGAAAATGATAATGTGTTTTGTTAAATCTGATTATCCCTTACACGTGTCACTAGACATAAAAGGTATGTTGTAAAGCCTTTTTCTATAACAAAGGATAACAAAAACTAAATAATGTGTATCTGACACTTGAAAAGAAGGAAATTCTGAGCTTCAGGTACAGGCGGGTTTGTAATTACATCTAAGCAATATCCCAACCCCCAAAACAATGGATTAGTTGAGATAAACACATTCAGGAACTATTAAACTACTTTGTTTTCAATTTAGTGAGTAGCTGCAGCTGGAACAAAGCAGGCAAATAATTGAAAATTCTGCCTTCTTTAAGCAGAATCAAAATACTACACTTCGTATGCACATTTCTACTTTAAATTAGTCCTACATTTTAATAAGTTAAGTAACCTAAAGCGAATTTTTTTTGCTTAATCTGAGATGATGGGTTTGGTTGGTTCACTGAAAAGTATCAGACAAGTCTCTGAAAACATATTTACTTTCGATAAACCAAAACTGAGTAAAATTTAGGTAGGTTTAGTTTTGCAACCAGTAAATTATTTAACACACAGGTTTCTGAAACTGAAATGCACCCATGCAGCTTTGAAATGGTACTATTGTCACTGATAAAACAGATTCACGGCTTGTCACTTGTTACAGCAATCCCTGACAAAGTTTATGACAGTTTGCCTGGTTTTAAACTTAGGGATGCTATAAAATAGTGGTCCAGCTAAACTTACGTCACTGATGCAGAACCATTTGTTACTCTCCGATGCATGGAAAGATGTGTTGGAGCACATAAACCAAGAGCTGCACAACTCGGTGCTGGTCCAGAAGCATCAGCTGGGTGCCGGGAATGCAGCTGGGAGTCAGAGATAAGGGTGAGTTAGGGAAGAGACCGACAGGGAAAATTGCTTATCTGCATCCCTGCTCATCTTGCAGCTAACCCAGGACAGTGTATGCAGAGGTTAACAGCAGCTGGCAAAATGAAAACATCAAAATGAGCACTAGACCTCCTGAGATCAACATATAAAATCCCTTAATGGATAGGTAGGTAACACAGATAATTACAGATCCACACAGCATGACTCAGTCAAGTACCAGGGCACAATTCCAGAAACTACAAAAGGAAAAAAGGTATTACCTCCAAAGAAACGTGAATCAAGCCAGGGACCAGCAACATTACTAAATTATCAGACTACTTAGGCAGTAAGCAGGGCAAATAGATGCTTATAGGCAGAATTTCCAGCACTGGTCTACCTTGCAGAAGAATCAGTTGAGCTTTACACCCCTTGCCTTTACTGCCTTGCCTTTGCAGAGGGTTGAGCAGAAGCCTGGGGCCAGGCACAGGACAAGCACTGTAGCAAAGCACTAAAGGCTGGGAAGGAAACCAGACAGGAGCTTTCAAGCTAAAGCTTCTGCCAGAGCCAATTAACATGCAACGGCTGGATTGCACCAGCTTTGCAAGGGCAGGAGACGGCACAGAGTGACCTTATCTCACCTAGTAAGGACAGCACTGGGCAGGGGTTTACGCAGCCAGTGTCAGTCTCCCTGGCCCTACAAGGACCTAGCAACAAGTGTATTTGCCCAAACCGTACCTTGACTCATGGATCAGTGCTGTTTCTCCCATTCCTAAGTTACGGTGAAACATGGGCACAACAGGACGTTCCTCAAGGCAACAGAGATGTGCCCTGGAAGCACCAGAGCAAGGCTGGAGGGATGTCTGCAGGTCCATGCCATCCTGCCTCCCCTCAGCCCCTGCTCACGCTGCAGGGATGCAGTAGCTGGGCAGAGAGGTCCATACCCACAGTCATGTCCTAGAGCCGTGCCATGGACACTCATCTCCCCATGACCATCATGTCTGCTTTCATCCCCATGCCTGGTGTCTGAGACTTCCTCCTATTGCTAGAGAAAGGCCATAGCCACAAAACCCCTAGGGCTGATCAGGGGGGCTTCTGCTCCTTTTGATTCCCAGTTTCAATGCTGAGGGCAGCCGCTCCCCCTTACCTACAAGACAGAAAATCCAGCAAACCCCTTCGGAGTCAGCACTGCCCAGGAAGGCGGAGAGAACCTCTGACTGCCCCAAGAAGCCCAGCTTTCCTGCTTGCTGGCACAGTGCTTTAGGACGAGGATGCTCCTCTACCCCAGACATCCAGACTGACCCCATTCCGGTCCCTAAACCACACATTCCCTCTTTTTAAAGGGAAATCCCTGACAGTCCTCTCTGGTTCTTGCATTTCCATCACCAACACTGCAGTAACAGAGCCATGGCACAGCAGGGAAGCTCAAGTGCTTTCCACTTCATTCTCATTAACAAAGTACCATCACCAAGGACTATTCATTTGCTAAGAGCAGGGGTTAAAGCTCATCTCTAATTACACCTTGTCATGCCTCCTGTCTCAACAGCATGGATCTGCTTTCCAGGGGCAGTGAGGTTTGACTAGTCAAAGCTGAATGAACTGCACACAGGCTAGCTCAGCTAACCTTCACTGCCCCGCACAAGACTCCACTCACTGAATTTAACTTCATGCAAGAAATATCAAGGTTTCCCAGTCTGCATGTTTTCTGTAGCATGAAGGCATGTGCAGTTGTGCCAGTGCTTTCCCCTCCAGGCTTAGCTGAAAAGACAGCTTTTCTACCCCAAGGGCTGTCTGTACACCCACATAAATAGCACTCCCTACCATGATATGTGCGGCTTTATCTGCTCCTTACATTCCCCCTTTTCCCTGTCCTATGTTGACTTCCATTTTCCAGAAAGGGGAAACTTATTAATACTTCCTCCATAACACATTTGTTCCCAAGATCACCATAAAAATCAAATTAAGAAGCAGGACATGGGCTGCATATTACAGGACATTAACCATTACCCTTTGCTATAGAGTAGGTAGAATTCTCTGCCACCCCACTTACCCCCCCCCAACCTATTCTTACTGTGCTGGCAGTAGCAGCACAGCTCCCCAGGAGCCATCCTAGCTGCGCCGCTGTGCCTCTAACTAGGGGGGCTCCAGTGCCTGTTGCGGGGGGCCTGCAGCAGAGTCCTAGTTTTAAAAACCTACCAGATACAGCTGTTGTTACAGCGAAGTCAACAGTAAAACTCTGGCACTACAGGCACGGGTCCTGGTGCCACCAGCCATGGCTAGTACTGGTGTAGGTAAAGGGCAGGGTCACCCCACTGCCCCCCTGAAGTCTGCCCATGAGGGCTGGAAACCTCCCTTGGCCTTCAGCACCACTAAAGTGCCAACTGCTCCTGAAAACGTTGGTATGATATCCCCCCACATACCCAGGGAGGGCCCCGTATCCAGACAGGAGGAGCAGGAACTACCTTCTCTCACTGACTCTGGGGGATAGCTACCTTACTGCCTGATGTCGCGCTTCCAAATAAACACGGCTGACACTCCTACAGCTCCAGGATGAGCTCTACACAGACACCCACAGCCCTCCTGCAGTCTATATGTGGATGGGACATCAATGGTTTCTCCTGCCACCACCCCAGTCTCCCTGCTCTTCTCTGGAGATGCCCATCTGATGCCTAATGCCACATACCCTGGAATAGGGACCATTCCCCAGAGCACAGCACTGGGGCTGGCAATAAGTTATCACAACAGGCAAAATTCTTGGAGCAGTGAGCTAATGTCCATACACCTGAAATTTCATATTAAAAAACAGGCTGCAAGTAGTTGCTGCATATCAGGACGCTAGTGGGGATGACAGATTTTGGCCAAACATGCAGATAGAAGCACATATACCTGCAAAAGCCCCTGTTCTAGTTTGTGGGGTTCCCCCTTCAAAAAAAAAAACAACCAACCAACAAGACCAAACCAAAAGAGCAGATGCAGCTCCTGTTACATCGAAGACCCCTAAGCTCCCTGCCAGGGCACAGGGCTGACGCAAACAGGAGGGCTGCAGCACCAGCACAACTGGAGCAACCGCAGGGGCAAAGCCCTGCAGAGGCAGGAATAAGGGTTGTTGTCAGAGCTGGCAAGGAGGATCACATTTTTGTCTCAGCATCTGTGACGTCTGCTGGGCCCCTGGAGCTACCAGGGGAACGTTTGCATGACATGACCCAGGGCTAATCAGACTTGCAAACAAAACAGGGCCTGGGGCTTAGCCCACTGGAAACGTTTGTCCCCTGCAATACAACATCACGCTGATTTTTCAAACAAGTTTTTGTACCTGAGTTTTCTCAGCCTTCTCCCTGGATCATGATTTGACCTCATATCAGAGGGGCTTAAATATAGGTATTTATGTACATTTTTAGTAAGGTAGAAGTTTAGGTCTCACCTAATCACTCTGCATTCCAGGAGCTGGGGCTTTACAAAAACCCACATCAAGAACCGCAGCCTGGTGCCAGCAGCGCCCAAAGCTGAACTGTGCTGAACAGACACAGTACCACGGATCCACCCGGTCTGTGGCAGCATCCAGTGTCCACCGTAGGTACTGCACCCCCCCTCCCTCTGCAATTTGCTCACAAGAGGAAGAGCATCATCACCCTGCCAGGCCTTGGGGAGACAACACCAAGGTCTGGACCATTCCAGAGGATTAGCAGGACCTGAACAGGCCACCAGGACACAACAGCAGAGCACCCTCAGTAGCAAACAGACCCTGTTAGGGTGGAGGGGGCTTGCACCCACTCTGCAGCTGTGCCATGCCATAGCTGCCTGGGTACAAGGATCGGCAACGGCTTTCTCCTTTGTCACAGCATTAACAGAGGGAAGAGCTTCACAGAGACAGAGTCCTCAGGTGCGTTCAGGGAAAAGCGGAGCAAGCAGGCCTGAAGTCCCACCACTAATGCTAAATCCCAATATTTTTATCCAGCAGCAGAGGAAATTAAAAAGATGAGAGACTGAAAAGATGTCCTCAAGTCCCAGAGATGCAAAGCCCAGCTCATCTCAGCTGCATTTTTCTGCCCCCAAACTTCTTCCCCTGGCATCTGCAGGAGAGGTGAGCAATGCCCTGGGGAAGAGAGCAGTCTGAGGAGTCCCAGGCTGAGGAAGTCACTGATTAGAGCCACCTTTAATCTACCATATCAAGGGGACATGCTCAGACCGTGCCCTGTGCCTGAGCTCTTTGAGAGGTGATGGGCCATGCAAGAGCACAGGGAACTGGCTCAGAGCACCCTGGCCCACAGCAGCCTCAGGGAAAAGGGAGAACAGCAGCTGGGAGGGAGAGATGGGACTTGAGGAGCAAACAGAAACAATTTACTAGGACAGGTCGCTGTTTCCCTGCCTGCACAGATCTCTGTCACTGTAATTCGTTACAAGAACAGCTGTTTGGCTCAGCAAAAAAAGGCTAATACAGACACCCACCCTGAAAACAGGATGGGTACTGCAATCTGAGGAACTGTTGAGTGCGTGAGGGTGAATAACCGTCACTGTTTGTGTACAGCTCTGCTGCGGGCACCCTTAATTTTAAGCAAAATGTCAACAGGTAAAGTCAACTCTGTGGCCGTGCCGTGCCTCCGCAGGGTGTCAGGCTCCCAAGGGGGCATTTCGCTCGTTTGAGCAGCGCTGACTTGCTCCCCAGGGCTGGCACCAAGAGGCCATTAGGGCCCCTCTCCAAAATGAGCCTCTCGGCCAGCCCGGAGCATCACTCCCGGCTGCGGTGCCTGTCCCGGCGTGTGCCCGGCGGTCACAAGAGGGAGCCCGGTGCCCGGGAACGGGGCTGCCGCGGGCGGGATGCGCTGGGCAGCGCTGCGCCTTGCCTGGGACCGGGGACGGAGCAGGCGACCTCCTGCAGCCCCTCCTAGCTCCTCTGCAATGGGGCATCAGCATCATCATCAGGCCAAACTGGAGCATCTGCTTGCCGGTTGTAACTGTGAATAAGGACTAAAGGTAGGTCTAGAAACAGAGGGTGACAGGAGGATGTGTTTACAGGGTGACTCTACAAAAATCAGCCTCCCAAAGGAAGGCACAACATTCTTTGGGAAGAAGGCCAGCAGTATCACAGCCAGCCCTTGACACAATACCAACATTTCTGTTCACTCCCAAATAATGGGCAATTTTAGCTCAGGAAGGGAAGCACCGTTTAACACGGCACCACCACTTGTCTGCATCCCTGGGGAACCCTTACTCCACAGACTGGGTACCAGGTCCAACTCTGCTACAAGCACAGACACTGTTGCTTGGGGCCAGCCTCAGGTGGGTCAGGGCATCCCTCCAGGCCCAGCAGTATCTCAGTTTTGACCTTACAAGTTCCAGTTGTAGCTCCGCCAAAGCCCTGCTCCCTCCAGAGACCTGAGGAGCTGACCTTACCAAAGCTCTTGTCCCTCGCTGCCACATGGGCGTCAAAGCCAAAGAGGTGCCTTGAAGCACCATCTCATCACCGGAGCTTCAAAACAAGCAACTCTTTATGCAACACCTGCCTTTCTATATGGGTAAATCTTATGCCTCCTCTGTTCTCCCTTTACGTATTGTGGTAACACTTGTTTCCCAAGTGCATTTTATAAGCCTTCCCCAGTATTTTTAGAGCAGCCTTATAAGACACCAACACCAGCCATAATTACTGCAGCTACTCCTATGAAAAGCTCCTAAATTACACTGCTTATTTCAGGGGAAAAAAAAAACCCCAAACCTTAACCAACAAAACCCCCCACCAACCAAAAATAACCCCAAACACCAAAACTCTTACACCATAAAAAAACCCCTCACCTTCTCTTTGCCCTGGAGTCAGTAACAACAGCCAAGTGCTTCCCCTGACTTCTGTTTAAGTCCTTCAGCTGTGATGGGGATGGGGAGACGTGTTGGCTGATTCCCAGAATCTGGGATCTGTTTCACCCCAGAGCAGGCTCAGCTGCTCTCTAACCCTTAAAGGGCCAAATACACACTGATGCCTTCCTGCTGCTTCCTGCAAACATCACCACCTACACCTGTTCAGTCCCCTGCAATACTCCTACAGTTCTCCCACTTACTCCCTGAACAATCCTTTTCCTTGTGCCCATAGCTCAGTATTGCCTCCTGTATTCCATTTTTGGCCCTGCCTCAAGACAAAAAAGGCATTGAAAAACTGGAATAAATTTAGCAAAGAGTCACCAAGAGAGTTGGGGGCTGGAGCACTTGCTCCATGAGAAAAGGTGGAGGGAGGTGGGCTTGTTCAGCCTGGTGAGAAGGCGGCTTCAGGGGGACATAAGAGCAGCCTGCCAGTTAACGAGCAGGTTACTGAGCCAATGGAGCCAGGCTCCTCATGGTGGTGCATGGCTTGGAGATGAGACAGTTGAAAGAAAAGAAGTTGAAACAGGATAAAAGGAAAAATTTCTTTACCACAATGACAGTCAAACCCTGGGACAGGTGGCCCAGGGAGACTGGGCATGTTCCACCCTTGGGAGTTTTCAATGTGAGACTGGATAAAGCCCTGGGAACTTGATGGGACCTCGGAATCGACCCTGCCATGAGCAGTAGGTTGGACCAAAGTCCCTTCCCACCTGATTCAGCCTGCCTTCCCTTAGGGAAAAGAGGGTGGAATGATAACCAAGTCCGGAGCTTCCTCCCCAGCCAGGCTGTGGGAATCCTGCAGTCAGCACCACCACCCTAAGATCATCCCATGGCAGCTAGAAAAGCCTTGTCAAACACTGTGAATGTCAGAGGAAAAAAGTAGGACAGAGGATTCAACTGAGTTGCGACAGTGACACGTGCCTGTGCTGGGGGAGGAGGAGGAGGAAGTGGTGGAGCCAAAGTTAAATGGGCCAAGAGCCTGGACACAATAAAGTATCAACTGCATCACCAGCAGAGTGAAGCTGTGAGAGGCAAATACATCCTTGCCCTCTGCCATATGCATAGCCTGGTCACGGGAGGGTGCTCAGACGTGAGCAACGCCTTCCTTTCAGTAAGAGCAACCATGCACAAATGTAATTCTTCTGTTATTTTAACTGCTGAGGAAGGAATGAGTGAGACGCAGGGAGCACAGGGCCCTCGTTCTGCTGCAAGAGGCAGGTTTTGGTAGTAGCCGAGATGCTAGGGCAGCTCCCACCCCAGCCTCTGCCCCTTCTTCCCTGGAGACAGAAAAAGCTGGGAAGATGCTCATGTTCTCTAATAGAAGAAGGATCTCAAATTTATCATGACTCACTCAGCTTTCAAAGCTGTCAAAAAAACCCAAACCCAAACCCCAACATAACTTAAAAGGTGAAAGAAGGCAATCAAAGAAAGAATAGTGGCTGAAGGTTTGGATTCTGGTTTCATATGTGTCTGGGAAAGCAGCCAGACACAGATGGGAGTTCAGGCTGTGTGGCCTGTGGCCACTGCCACGCTCCTGTCCTTGCATCCATCAGCCCTGCTGGGAAGGTGAGCACAGCACCCTGAAAACAAGAGCGAGCGGACCTGGCACCAGCAAAGCATCACTGCCTCATCGGTTAACCAGAGCGATGTGCCCGCTCAGCTGGAAGGATGGGCTGTGACAGAAGCCGTCCAGTTCGTGTAGGGCTGCTTCTCTTGGCCTCTCCTGGGGAGGAAATTTTGGGAAGTTTCCCTGACTGGGGGAAATAATTTCCTCAAAGGAGATGACTCCCATTTTCCTTGTCCCTGGCACAGATAGGGGAGATGGTAGCTGGGTCTGCAGAGGTGTTTTTATTTGCTGTTTGCACTGAAAGAGCAAAATACAGGATGGTTATCGAATAGCGAACTTTTGCAGTTTCTGTTCTCTTGTGATCTGTCCTTGTTATCTCAGCCTCCAGATTAAAAACTATTAGGTACAGGAATATGCTGTGAGATTTTTGGAGTTACTGAGGGCCACCTCAGGAGTAGAGGTATACCATACCTCACCCCTCATTAAAATGTTGCTTTCCATCTTAAAAATGAGGTCTGTTTGCTCCCGTGCTTCAAATGTGGTGCTGGTCCAGAGCCACACAACATAATAGGATCATCACAGGATAACTCAGGTAGGAGAGGACATGCGGAGGTCATCCCGCTCCAGGCAGGAGGATTGATGAAGGCGTCCCTCTCACTTTGCCAACACGTCCTTCATGACCACTTGTCCTTGTGCAGGAGATGCTTCTCGCTCCTCTCAATCTTGTCAACATTCTGGATGTCTTGTTGTTGCATTTACTAATGTAACATCCAAATCTGAAACCAAACAAATGCATTTCCCCTGGCTGTACAACCTGGGACACAGAGGGTTAGTCTGCTTCCAAGAAAAGGTGACAGATTTTGCAAGAATCCTGTAGGCTGGGGTGGGAAAAATATCAGGATCAAAGACAGCTAGTCCAAGAGAAGCTCCAAACCCATCCAATGCGGAATTTTACCTGCACGGTTCAAGTGTTGGCTGGCTGCCACCTGCACACTGCCTGTAAAGTTACCAAATGACAAAAGATTTGCCAGGATTGGCATCACAAATGTGAGTTATCAGAAGAGAAGCCGGCATTAAGTGTGCTAAGCACATTGCTAAGGCCTCTTTTTTTAGGCATTGCGCCCCAGTTGAGTTCAAAGCATGGATTGTGGCGTGATAGGCAAACACCCAAGCTCTGTCCAAACAAGGACCAGAGGCTTGGATGCTCAGCGTTTAGGTGCTTGCAAAATATGTTGACCCCTGAGGCTCATGATAAAACCTAAAGCTCCCTTTGAAAGTTAAGTGTTTAACATGAAGGAGCTGGTGTCCCGTTGATCTGCTGCCAATGTTATAACAAGAGGATGCCACCATTATTTCCCTGTGTGACTTTTGCACAGTGAATGGGAAGAGGCTATTGGATTAATTTTCTCATGTCTGCACAAAGAAGGAGTTTCCCGCCAGCATCAAGAGAGAGGGCAGCAGTGTAAAAGGTAAAGAAAGTAATGAAGTCTATGTGCATTAAAAATTGTAAATAAATACAAATACTTGTGCCTAGAAAATCAAGGTTTGTGTAAGATTCAGGGAGAGTGTATCCTAGAGGTGGGAAGAGGGAGCCCACAGCTCTTCTCCTCCAGGGAATACTTTTTTTGGTAATTATTGACACTTCATACAATCTGGTGTTCTTCTAAATATAATTTTATTAGCATGAGAAGCCACTTGGCAGCAGGAAACTATTGCTGGTGAGTTCACAGTTTCCAAGACAAAGCGTTCTTTTAGAAGGAAGAAGAAGGAGACTGATTTGGAAAGAAAAGCCTTGCAGCTCCTGCCTGAAACCAGCCTCCACCTGCCATCTTCTTGTTGCAGGCTTAAATGGAGCAATATTCCCTAGCCTCAGCTTGCTCGTCTCTGGTTTCCAAAGGAGATGAGGCATACGCAGTCACGCTGTTCACCAGCTCTCCTGTCACCCTCCCACAATAACCCCTGAGAGAGGAAGGAACATGCCTACGGAGGATGGGTAAAGAATAAAGGCGCCCGCTGTCACCCACCCCCTGGGATGGGGAGAGTCGGGCAAGAGCCCACAGGCGGTTGTGCTGTTTGGCTGCCCGGCCAGCGTGTGCCAGTTTGGCAGGCAGGACAGGCCAGAAGAGCTACGGCTGCTGGGGATGGGAGGACACAGCCCCTGGGAGCCGTGGGAATCGCTGCTCCGGCATGGGGAGCGCCTTGCTTCCCAGGAGGAGGTTGATGTAATAGCGCAGTATAGCAAAGCCACGCATTAGGCTCTAGCACGGCTGTATCAAAGTGCTTTTCTGGGTATTACAGAAAAAGGAATCCAGCCAAAGAGTCGTGCTGAGGTTTATTTTATTGAGCAGAGACGGCGGAGATGAGGGCAAGCTGCTCCCATGTCCATGCACGGGCATCTGCGGCCATTGCTGACGGGGGCTCAGCAGTTGCTGCTCAGTGACAGCGAGGACTCAGCATTTCCCCAGGTGCTTCAATCTTATTTTCCCTCCACTTCTCCTGTAAAAGGAGCAAGACAGACTTAGACAAAGCAGTGTACGACAGACACAGCAGTGTGGGACAAGGAGCTCATCCGTCCAAACAGGACCATTTGCCTGACTCATGCTAGTGAATACTGGTGCCTCACAGGGAACATCAAGCCATTTCCTCATCTCCTTGCTCTTCTCTGATTTCCCCTAGGATGAGGCAGCCTTGAGTTTGCAGCAAATGTTAAGGACTGCTAAGGAAAAAACAATGTTTTGCAAGAACATTCAGTCCAGGGGTGTTGGCTCCTATTGCATCTCCTTTAAAATGTGACCAAGCTCAGGAGAAGAAGAAACTCAGGTTCTTCCTCTGAGCTTTGGTGTCTTGTTCCACAAAGTCCATTCAAGACTTTTCAGGAATAATTTGGCATGGCTCAGCTCCCCCATTCCTCCAGACACTTGTCAGTATCCAGAAGTGTGGGCAGTGAGAGCTGCAGCCTGTGGCACACAGTGGGAAATGTGCATCAATTTAGTGCGTGCAGAAGGTACAGGTGGGCTGCAGTTGCCTCCCAGGCCCCGTGCTGCCTCTCAGTATGGCAACAAGCAGTGTGCAAAGCCTAGAAAGGAATTAAAATTAACTTGCATTCACACAGCTCTGTTCCAAGGAGGAAATATTCCACTTAGCACGTTTCAGGGGCTGAGCCATACAAGAGGAACAGCCTGGATGCAGGGCCTCCCCTCCATGAAGAACATCATTACATACGTGGAAATGGAGTCAACGCTGTTATTTCAATCCCCTCTACTTTCACTTACAGCACTGCCTTGCAGAAGGCACACTTGTTTCCATATGTGATGCCATCCGTGCCGCAGTGAGGGTTGGACTCCCTCGTGCAGTACACGCTTCTGTTTACAAACTCCCTACAAATCTGCAAAACAAATTTAAAAAAACCCTTTCAGGACTCCCATACTCTTTCTTTCACTTTCCAAATTGGATACAAGGTCACTAAAATCATGCTTTTTCTGACAAGGGGACTAAAGCAGCAGTGATGATACTGCCTGTTTACTGAAAGACCGAGCCCTGTCAGAAATGAGCAGAAGCAGTGTTTCAGGGGAATTTTTGCTACATGTTTGAGGAGGGAAACTGCTGTCACTTAGGAGAAGTCTTGATCTCCCAAAGACAGGAGTGGATTAGCCTAGGCATGTAGAAGAAGAGTCAGCACTGATGCTTTTTCAGACATTTGGCACCAAGTTGGCTCGCTGCTGCATGGCTTCATGTATCTTGCGAAACTGTGCACTCAGCTCGGTGCTTGCTGAGCTTTCTGCCTTCCCAATGGAAGGAGGAGAAAACCATAGTCTATGGGGAACTAGAAATGGTGTCCAGGAAACGTACAGGTATTCTGTATCTGGACAAGTCCCAGTGATGGACTTTGTTTAGGGAGACAAAACACTCTCAACAATCCGTTTTTTTAATGACACGATTGGACAGTGGAGCAAAGTGGACAAAAGTGGTGCTGTGTACAGACACAACCCTGTGCAAGCACCCTAGACCTAATCATGGGAAGCATTTCCCTGGTCCACTTGCTGGTGTGGCCACACATAACATCCCCTGTACAGTGGTGAACTCCCCAAAGTGTTGAGACTTCTAGGAAGGACCCACCTGCTCCCAGCAGACATTAAAACCTGTTTACCACGCACCAAGATCTTGGTTACAAAAACATTCCTCTAGAAAATGCAGATTCAGTAAGCAGAAACAGCTGCACTAACCTCTTCAATCTCTTGACCTGCTACATCTGGAATAAAAAAAAAAAAAAAACAACCAACAAAATACCAAACAGATTTTACACATCAGCATTATTTTCTGATAGAGGCTGAACTAAAGTCACAAACCCTTTACACAAGCCACAATGAAGCGCACCCCAGGTTTTCCCTACGCTGTCATCCTGAGCGGCGGAGGAGGGGACAGGAAATACATTATCTGAATTGCTTTTCAGTATTTTGCTTTTTTGAAAAATGTTACTAAAATACCACGTAATCAGTCATTCAGCTGCTAACTGCACCTCAGACACATCACCCAGTCTCCTGGAAGGCAGCCACTCCCGGGGAAACGAGCTGCCATATCGGATCTGGAGCTGCGCTCAACAGAGATTTTAAAGCTATATTGACTTTTAAGGCTGTTAGGCTCTTACACCTCTGAACAACAAAACCAGCTGGTACTGCTAACAAGAGCGTACTTGGAAAAGGAGAGGGAGACCCTGTGGTCAGCTGGACAGCCACCCTCAGCACAGCACAGCCCAGACACTCTCCCAGAACAAGTTCATCCTGGGCGAGATGCAAAGAGACGTCACAGGGTGACACAGAGCAGAACAGGCAGTGCCGGTCAGTAAGAGTGCAAAAATACCCGCTGTAACCACAGGCTCCGGGCTTGAAGCTAATCAGTCCATCCTCTTTATATTTCTTCACTGCAAAGACTGCAGTCAAGCACGTAGGTTGAGTCATAGCTGCAGGACACGGCGACCCCGCGATATGTCTAAGGGGGAGCCTGACACTCCAGGGTGGATTGAACACAGATTTGCAGAATCTGGGTCACAGCACCGTGAGACACATACCCAGTCTCGCCTGGCAGCAGGGTAGCAGAGGTTGGGAAGCGAGGCTGGACCTGCTCAGGTGGCTCGGGGCAGGAGGGAACCTGGGGCAGGAGATGGGAGGACCTTGTCCTGCACTTGGGCCCCCACACACTGGAAATCCCAACCAACCCTCAGCCAACTAGACCATTATCCATCAACCCACCCTACTTCTGCCAGTTGTTTTGCCCATTGCTCTTTTAGCCCTAGCACTGCTGTATTTATCATGTCCTCAGGTTAGGCTAGGCTGCCTTAATTGGAAAGTCACTGCTATGGCTATCTGCATATTATTTACAAAATAGCTCATTAAATAGCTTTTATAAATATTACATGCAGCTACAAAAGACACTGTGATGATGTCTCTTGACATCTGTTTATTTTATAGGAGATCACAGAGTTTGCTGCTATTCTGCCTGGCCTTGGAAGGAAGCTTCAGCACTCTGAAGGAGCCCAGTCCCAATTAAGACTCAATTAAAGACAGATGAATATTTCATAATGAATAATGTGTACAAAGTAATTCACCTCTTTTCTCCATGCACAGCTTGCAATTTTCTCAAGTGAATTCTTTATTCAAATTATTCACAGTAAAGCAAGTATAAATGAATCTTGTTCTGCACATTCTTCAATAACTGTTGCCACAAACCTTGCAGAGCTGTGTCATCTGGACGCAAGCAACTGCTAACACTGATGTGACCTATATGTTCAAAAATCATCACTCGGCTTCCCCATATCATCAGAGAGCTGTGTAAATCTCCAGATAAATAAATGCTGGATCCTTTTAATTTGCCCTCTTTGTTCTGACTCCTTGAGGACATTTGAATTTAATTTTCAAGCTTTTCTCTGCGACATAAATGAAAGCTGAAACTTTCATCTAATTACGTTTCCACATCTCCAAGGAAAGCACCAAATACCAGAATGCTTAGGATCAAAACAAGAGCTGATGACCCTGAGGTGAGAGAGTTTCTTCTCTAGCTGCTTCAGGAAAACTCTCCAGCGTACATTTGTACCAAAAATTCATAATTACACTGCTTTGGTATATTTGCTGAAAAAGCTGCTTAGAATTTGCTCGCTCTGTCTCCCAGTGACACCTCCGCTGCATTATTCACTGCGGAGGCACACGAGGACTGGAAATATGTCGTATGAGTGAGCAAGTCCCGCAGTAGAATATTTTCTACTTGCTCAGCTTTATCTTCAAGCCTGTCAAGGTTCTCCAAAGTTTGTTGTTGTCAGGAAAGGTTTGGGTTGGTTTTTTTTGGTTGTTGGGGTTTTTTTGTTTGGGTTTTGTTTGGTTTTTTTTTTTTTTTTTCTAGGCTAGGGAAGAGATCACTTACCTGAGAAGAAAGAGAGCAGCAGGAAGCTGAGCAGCACTAAGGCACCTGTTGCCTTCATGCTGCAGGTAGCTCTTTAGTCCAAGCCAAGCGATCTAGGCGGGAGGTGTTGTCTCAGCACCAGAGCCCACAGTGCGCACACAGTCCTGCCTCTCTGTGTATTTATGTGCCCATCCGTAGCTGTCCTCATTCCCCACCTTAATTGTGAGAACTTCTCCACTTGGTTTCTAAAGCCATTATTGGTCCTGGCCGTGTTTATGGTGCTTTAGGAATGCTGCCCTGTCCACATCAAACCTAGAAAGGGCTAATTATATGAGTGATAGACGGGCTTGTAATATCTTTTTTTTTTTTTTTTTTTTTTGTCTAAATAGTCACAGGATTCTCACAAGGGTGAATTTTCAAAGCGGTGATTCATCGGGGAAGCTGGTAATTTTCATTCTCTGGGCCCTCGCTGAATGCCAGCTCCGAGGCTTTGAGTGCGGCGTGATGACACTCACTAGACGTTACGAAATAAATCACAGCATGAGAATGTGTTGTCTGTGAAACCAATTATACGTTGTTCCCTGGCTATTTTTGAGGATGGTTCTAAATTTGTTGGGTTGGGGTGGAGAAGTGCTCCGATGTGACATTCTCTCATCGCTGTGTGCACAGTCCCAGATAGGACTGCTGACTCTCCTCCCTGAACTATTTAAACTCTAGCTGTCAATGTTTTCCAGTTTTTCACATTCAGAAACATATGTTAGGGCTCTGCTCCCACAGCAAGTGGCAATGAAGGGAATTTGATGGGGAACTGGGAGACCTGAGCTCTATTTCCAGCTGAGTCTGTGCAAGGATTTGTGTTCAGCTGCACCATTTTCAAAATATCTGTTCAGATAAGAATGAGCTTAAAATTTCAGCTTGCTTTCCTAAGGAGACAAGGCTTAGGAGTGCAATGTGTATAGATATATCTGGTTATTAGTTCCCTCAGTAAATTTTGAATCTGCAACTGGTTCCAACCAAATATGACATAGGAGCAAAAAAAAATTATAAAAAATAAATACCTGTTTACACATTTTTCTAGCAGAGAGGAAAGATGCTACTAACGTCTTCAGCCAGCAAGGGACAGAGTTTCTGCAGGAGAGAAATGTTATGAATGCCCTACATCTGGGGAAGCATTAGAGTTTGCAGCCTGCTAGACATCTTAAAATCCACACGGCAGAGAAATCGTGACTGACAGGTGAATTCTCGGATGTCTATTAAAGGTGAGCTCATGACACAGCCTCTCATATAATTTAGTTATCAAGTCAGTCAGCCGCAGTGCCGTTCAGAACCACGCTTAGTTCTGCCACTCACAGCACTACTTCTTTGCCTTTTCTAGTTTCATACGTCACTGCTCAGGACCACAGCCTGGATGCCTCAGTCCTTTATCTACCCGAACGTTTCAGCTGCTGCAGCATAACTGACTCGCTAAAGCCTTAGCAAATGTACCGCAGGGACCAATCCCTTCCGGGCTGAGCAGAGGAAGACACTAAATTACCAACCAGGTTATTATCATTATTACCCCTTTCCACTTCTTTATAACATCTGAAACAGGCCACTTGCTGGCATAGGTGAGGGAATTCTTCTCTCCCTGTGACTTTGTTGAAAATCAGGGATAGAAGCAGTGCACCTGGACCTTGCTGTGCGGTCTAAGGGTGTCGTTGGGCAAAGTCTTGCTGGTGGCAAGCCAAAGACTCACCGGTGCTGGGCCAGTCTTATGTGACACAAACCTTTCCATCTTCTAAAGAGTTCTTGCTAGAGGCTCGCAGGGCACCTGGGATACAGCCTTATACCCAGTACTTGCCATTTGCCCTCCCTTTCCCTGTAGGTGAGCAGCCTTTCCTTGGGCTTTCCCAAAGCCTTGTGAGCTGCTGAGCAAATACCTGGCTTCCTCAAGCAGAAACTACTACCGCAAGTAGGCTCACCGTAGGATCTGGCTCTTGGAGACCATCTCCTGCTATGGCCAAACTCCACTGCTCTGCAGCCACTCCATAAACCTCTGGGCCAACAAGAAATTATATCAGAGCTCGGTCCTGTGCTGACAGGTCTCTGTTCACATCAACTAGCTATGTAGGTTGTTCCTTAAATATTTTTCACACACACACAAGCAGGTAAGCAGTGAGGACACTCATGACTCTCTAGTTTTTCTTTTCTTAAGAGCAGACACAAAGGCTCTATGTGATTTATGTTGCTGTGCTAATAGAAAAAACCCTGAAAGTAAGAAGTTCCATCCCTCTTCCTAGGACAGAGCATTGGTCCGTGCTAGCACCAGGGGAAGGACAAGCCTCTCATCTTCTGGTAGGAATCACCTACAAAATCCCTGGTCAAGAAATTGTCTATTACAGGAAAAAAGACTCAAAGAAAAGGCTTGGAAGTCACAGATTTTGTCCTAAATATCATCCTTAGCAGCAGATATTCTTGCTACATAACAAGAGAACGGTAGGTGGAGAAAGGAAGAGGAAGGGAGTGTGTGAGCATGGCACTTGGGACTTTTTGCCTGTGCTGTTTGCATATTAACTCCTTGACTCACCCAGAAAGATGGCACATCATCATGAAGATTCAGATATATCATTGCTCCTCCAGTGCACTCTTTAAGCTCCCACAAAGATGTTATCTACATATCATTTTTCCCAAGAAGAAAGCCTCTTGGAAATCCCAGCACAACTTCTGGCCCGTCTTTCCTAGGGTTAGAAAATCCAAGACATTTTCCTGAAGGGCTACCCTGTCCTACCTCTGCCTCAAATACCCCAAGTGCAACTTTTCAGATCTCCAATAAGCTGAAAGCCTGAGCCCAATCTAATTTCTCCTTGGGTTCTTCATTAGGCTCATTACAGCCTTGCCCAGCTGGCTGCAATTTTCTGCTGATCAGCACAGTCTCAATGGACACACCCTTCAAGGAAGCAGCAGTTCCTAATTTTCTTCCCTATGAGATAGCCTCCTCCCTGTGCCATAAGCCTCCTTTCTACAACGCACTGCCAGACCTGCCCCTTGCCCAGGTGTGACCAGGTAGAGCTGATGACAGCCACCTTTCCCCTTCACATTCCCCCAGCGCCACCCCCCACCCACCCCCCATGCCAGGGCTCCTAAAAGGACCAGTTCCACCAAGGCTCAGTGCTGTTACAAAGACAAATCCATTTACGCACTGTAAGACATTGAAATTAGGAAAGTGGTGGTATTTTTATAGCAGCTTGGTTTCTCTTCTGATGGTTTGGTATGGAGTGACGTACTCTCGTGAGGGCTTGGGCTGGTGTGTGATGGGCGTTACACCTTGCTCTTTATTGTGGTTTGTTTCACAACTTCTCCTGCCTGCCAGATAAGTACCTAAAAGCCTGAGGACCATTACCTCTGCCCTGAAAAAGAAGCAAACAAACAAACAAACACACACCAGTCCGTGGCAAATAGATTGGCCACATTTAATTTATTGATCGATCAAAGCAGACACCGATGTGCGACAGTTGAGGGAGCAGGGAAGAGCGTGTTTGATTGCAGGAAGGGAAAAATCAGGGAGAAGGGCACAACCCCAGCGCTCAGCATTCACCACGGTGTCTGAGGAACAGATGTCCCCGTCGCTGCCTGAAAAGAAAAGAGGGAGACCAAAATTAAAGACATGGATCTCAATTTTATAGTCTAACTTCACCCAAATAAGCCAATGCTCTCATGCTTTCCAAGTTATAAAGTACTTCATTTAATGTTTCACCTCTTTCCTGATTCCCCAGGTTACACATTTTCTCATGTTAAAGAGATTTGGGACAAACCCCATAATTTTGGACACCTCCTACCGTCACAATTTAAATCACTGACAGGGAGGGAGTCAGCAATGCTATGAGCCTGCAAATGGGGATCTGGATTTAATTGCAAGGGATGGAGAGGACTCACTCGGGCTTAAGATCTGCAGCGCCTGGGGGGTGACAGCGGAATGAGAGTTGGGAGAGACACGTGGAGCAGGGATGGATTTACCGAGGGGCTAACGGGAGCCCCAGGGCTTCCACACCAGCTGTGTGTGTGCCTCAGCTCCTCTGCTTTCAGCTGTGTGGTGAGCTCCATACTTACAAAACTGCGTTGCAGAAGTAGCACTTGTTTCCATAAGTGTTGCCATCGGAGCCACAGAAGGGGTCATACTCTTCAGTGCAAATGGGGTTGACGCCCTTCTGTTCGCTGCACTCAATCTGCTAATTATGGAGCAACAACAGATTTTAAAACTTTTGTTTCCCATATTTTTCTACATGAGTGTTTTATGTTTATTTAATGGTTATGATGTGGCATATCATAAGCCATGGATATATAAGCATAAAACAGCTTTTCAGGTGCAAGGCTCTTGTTCTAGCAACTCTGCAAACCCAGAGGCAGAGAATGTGCTTGCCTGGAGCAGCCTGAAATGGGGAGAAGGTGGGGGCAAAAAGTCTAATAAATACTATTATAAATAGTGAGATGGCCGTGCAGATATTTCCAGGCTGGCCCTCCCACTGGCTGCTCCGGGTCAGCAGGCCGGCAGAGGCAAGCATACAAAAAGTGGATGGTCACAGGCCACGCTGCAGAAAGTTCATCCACCCAAGGAATCACTGCTACTATTTGTGCTGGTAGTATATGACCCTCCTGCTCTCCCTCGGAAGGGATGAGGCAGCGTCTCTTGCTCAGCCAGTTTGCCAGTAAATGAAGGTCTCGGCACCCGCTGACGGCTGTGTTCCCAGGTCAGAGAGGGGACTGCACATCTGAGTCATGGATTTGGTTCAATACCTTTTGACCCTGGCAGACTGTAACTATTTCCCTCAAATCCTATTGCCAGGCCAAAATGCACCAGGACAGTGCAGGCATTTCTACTATTTAGTTATGATTCCGTGAATTTGTGTTGTACAATGTATTGTAGCAGCAGTTAGGGGTGCACATCTCTGGACTTTACCTGGACGCATTCTCCATCACTCTGCATGTCAATGTCCAGTCCATTCCTTTGGGAAGAAAGTGAGTGGAGACCAAATGAGCACTGTGCAGCCACTTCACGAGTCAAACTACCTCATTACATTCCAAACACCAACACGAGCATCTACTGATCCAGATGTCCCTCCCAAGACCCAGCCCCTTCACTTACGCCACAGCGTGGCAGAAGGCACACTTGTTTGTGTAGGTGACACCGTTGGTGGCGCAGATGGGTCTGTACTCCAGGGTGCAGGGGACTGGATAACCACTCCTTGATTTCAGGTAGCCAGTACAGTCGAGCTGAAACAGTCACAGAACCACATTTCAGTCTCTGCTCCCCTTTGCATCAGTCCTGTGTAACGGAGCACGGTGCGAGAGGCATCTCCCCCTCTCCCCAGAGCTGCGAGGCGGGGGATGCTTCCAGCCCCAGTGTGCTGGAGTTGAAGGAGTACAAACAGCTGAAATCCTGCGCGTGATCCTGAATGTCTCTTTTTTTCCTGTCCTGAAGTGGGTTTCACCCCTACTGTCTTAAGGATTTTCACAGTGAGTGCCACCATGAAGGATCTTTGCCTAAAGTGCCTTATGCGGCAGCAGCTTTTGCTGCAAAATGGCAGTGTCACTTGAAAATGGAGTTTATGCTCACCTCGGTATTTCTGCAGTTACTCTGAGTGTACTGAAATGGAAGTCGTCATTATTATGTTAAATTACACAGCCAGAGTGTTTCTTTACTTTCTCTCTCTAAACTAAAAATAGAGATACTTTTCCGCTTCATGGTAGCTCCATATATCAGTAAACAAACTTTATGATAAATGTTCCGATAGAATTGTTTTTTCTGTTACAAAATTATGATTTAGTCAAAATCCAAACTTCCTCTGGGAATTTCTTCACTTCAACAAGCCTCTAAGTCTAAAGAAAAGTGTTTTGATAATGCTGAAGCATTATTGGAATCAAAAGTTTCCATTCTTAAGTCTGGTGCTATACGGAAGGTAACATTTTAAAACTCACTGATTTTAACCATACAAACAAAATTTAGAAGACAGTATTGCAACTCTGAAATTCTTTATTTTCATTCCATTTCTGACAGTTTGCAATTGTGTGGTTTTAGTACAGAATTAATTAATTAAAATTCAGGTTTCTGCCTAGCCCTCTGCCATCACATCACCCACCACCGCACAGCACGGCCAGGGAAAGAACTGGTTTCAGACCCTACCTTAACGCATTTTCCATCGTGCTTCTTGTCGAGGCCTTGTCTAACCCTGGAGGGGGAGAGAGGGAAGGAGAGGAAGGATTAATCTGTTCACACCGTATAGTCATCTCGCTCATTAAGCCCCAGTAATTAATCAGATTCAGGAGCTTTGACACAGAAGATTGCGGGCATTAGGGAAGCCAGAAACTTATGAAAAATCTAGTCCACCCCATGATTAGTCACAACCCCGAAGGCTTTGGTCTCCTGCTCGAGCTGGCATCGGTAGCGGGGAGGCTTCGTACTCACAAGATTTCTCTGCAGAGGGAGCACTGGTTGGGGTAGGTCACACCGTCGGTCCCGCAGACGGGGTCGTAGTTGCGGGGACAGGCAAGCTGCCCGTTCACAGCCAGCCGGTACATGCCGCAGGAGGCCTGTTATTATAGAGGGCTTGTAACGTCTCCAGGTGGAGAGAAGGGTGTGCTTGCGTTACCCGTGCTTTCACAGCCCTGGGAGACTACTGCTGGTCATCTTATCCCTCTCTTGCTCCTCCGTGGTGAAGGGAGGGAGCAAAAAATATACTGTGTTTCTTACAGCATACAAAAGCACCTTTTTGCTATCAAGATTTGCAGAATTTTTGGCAAGAATTGCAGGCAAAAATGATCGTTCCTTGGGGAATCAAGACAGGGAAGATATTTAAGCAGTTATTCAATAGTTGTATAGATTTTCTGCTGGTGCTCTGTGCTGACTCTCACGCTACATTATTAATCACTGTCTTTTTAATCATCAGCATGGTAAGTTATCTTTCTCTGACAAAGTTATTTTCTTATTTTAGGGCAAAGAAGTGGTGTAACATTTAGGGTACCTTTTCCTTCTTCCTTTCTCGCTCACGCTCCTTTTTTCTCCTCCCTCAAGCCTTCCCTCGGATACAATGTGAGTATGAATTATTCATCTAGACTTAGAAATCAAGACTAAATGACAAAGAAGATGTACTACTCACCCGTTGTCGAGCAATAACAATATCTACAAAAAAACCCAGAGATAATAAAATATAAAAGTTGTACAATGTCCTTGAATAAAATTTGAATTCCAAAATAAATTTGGAATCATCAATTTCCCAATAGAGTAACCAAATACACTTTCTCTTTACTGAGAAATTATTTTTCCCCATATGTTTTATCTACTCCAAGTAAACAAGAAGTTATATACTAAGATTTAAAAAAATCAATTATTTGTGAAACCAGAAATTTTGACTCATTGAGGAAGAAGTAGGACATAAACTTTTCTCCTTTTGCAGCACAATTATCCCCACTAAGGCTCATAAGCTTAAATCAGACAAACGCATCCTACTGATCTATAGCATGCATCTGCACAAGGATAAAGTTCATTAAAAGAGAGCCCACATATTACTAAATCATCAAGTCTCGAAAAGGTTCGGGAGGACTAGAGGTACTAGCGCAGACTGTAACAAAAACAACTTACCAGAAAGGCAGCTGAGGAGCACAAGCCCCAGAAGGGCAATGCTTCTTGTTTTCTTCATAGCAGAGATGGTTGTGTCGTCTGTTACTTGCAGATCTGTCACTCTGGAGTTCAGAAGATGGTTCTCAGCATTTTCTCTCTGCACTATATATATACATCTCCCTGACCTTGTGAAGTAATCTCAGAAAGTAATTATTTGCTCTGTAAACTAGGAAAACTGTATTGATTATTGAGTTGAGCTGTAAAGAATACTTGTTTGTTAGAGAGATGCCTAGAAGAATTAAACAAAAATGTGAGCTACACCCAGCTTGTTAACAAAGGCGCCCTGCTGTACAATGAGTGATTTGTACTTTCCAAACAAGAGCACTGCCTCAAAAGTAGATGTTGTGAAATTATGTATGGAAGTTGGTAAAACAAAAAAAAAAAGCCCATTTGTTGAAAGCATTTGAACATGTGCACACCACGTTACATACGCTAGACAGTATTTGGGCTTCAGATTTTTATGGTACAGCAGGGGAGGGGAGGGGAGGGGGGGCAGCAGCAGTGTAGGACACGCTAAGATTTTACAGATATAAAATCTGGGGTTTGGCAGGCATCAGTATGCTTTAAAGATGCAGAGGGCTCAACGAATCTCTCCACACTCTCTCCTGTAGTTTTCTGGTACACTGGATTTCTCACTAACAGGAAGGAAACAGTCATCATCACAACGTGAAAACATTACCTAAAACTTCAGAAGTTTGTAAGAGATTTCTGTGTAGGAGCAAGAGTTATTCATCTGTTGGCAAAGGGTATGAGTGATTAAGAAATTATGAGAATAAGTAATCTTAAATCTGGACTGGGATAATGTTTCTTCTTATTGGCAAGTGAGTGGTATTCTGTGCAGGTGAAATGGGCTTCTTAGTACCAAAGACATTCAAGAAAAAATTTGCAGTAGCTGCAAACAGAAGGTGAATCCTCAGGCTTCCCCCTTCCCCCTCTATTATATGGCATTAAATTTAGAGTGTCAGCTGAAAGTCGTGTTTTAGGGAAGATAAGTGAAGAATATTGTGCTAGGCTCTGTTAAGTGACTCAACTCCACCACAAGTGTATAGAAAAGCAAACACAGAATATTGCATCAAATATTCTGTATTTTTTATTTAAGGTAGTCATGGAAGGAACTGAGGGACAGAATATGTTTGTGCTTTAGAAGAGGCTTGGTTCATACATGTGGCTTAAAAGGAGCCTGAGTTTTAGATAGAAAAACAGAACTGTTTTTCTTATTATCCTGGGAGATGTTCAAGCCTTGGCACAGGCAGATAAATCATAAAAATGTGGCAAAAAGTGTAAAGGAATTGTAGTCATAGGACAGAGCTCACAAGATTTGGCCTGTTCATATCAATGAAATAGCATTATTCATTTATTTTTCCGGAAAATTATTTGGATCTCATTCACAAATATCAGAAATTGAAGGATTCCTTTGAAAACTGTTTCTGTTGTTTTCTTAGCATCCTGAGTGACTTGACTTTCAGATTCCTTGAACTGAATTTGAGCATATTTGGGAGGGAAGCAGCCATCACAGAAGCACTTATATCTATTATTCTCCATGGGCAAGAATGCCAAAGCCTGAAAACAAGTCTTCCTCCGAACTTGCACCAGCCATCCATGGAGATGGCAACCGCTGGCCCGGCAATGGCTAGCGAGGCCACAGAACACAGTCTCTGTAGGGAACCAGGCTTCCCCACAGCCACCCCCAGCTCTGAGACCCCCGTTACCAGGAACTGTGCTGCTTCTCTGGTTGCCTCACCTGCCAGGCTGAAGCTGCGCTGGTCACCCAGGAGCAGTTCTGAATGGCAGGGTATTTGCTAGGGAGTGGCGTCCTTCTCATGTTTGGCCAACACCTGCCCTTTGATTAATTAGATCTGCTGGGGAGATCCCCCTCTGATCTGCATGCTGCTCCCGAGGGGCTGGGTGACCAGCCAGGAGTGCTCCAAAACCAGCTCCAGTCATCCCTACCACTTCACAGGGCAGCAGGGAGCAAAAGAGAAGCAAGGAAAGGGTCTTGCCACAGGGTCTATAAGAAAGGGTGGGAGATAATTGGTGGCAGGCAGGGCAGGGCAGGGAGGGCTGCTGGGTTAGGTGTGACAGGGGATTGCACAAGGAGCTCCATTAGTAAGAACCAGAGGGAATGGGACAGAAGTAATTGCAGGGCAGCAGATGGGTTCAAAACAGGCGTTAGGAGCAGTCAAAAACAACTGGCTCCATGCCTTTGGAAGAGTGAGGCTGGAGAAATGGAACACACATGTTGCAAATGGGAAGGGCAAAGTGAACTCACCTGCCAGAAGCCCTCGGTCATATTCAAGAGTATCATGATGATGGGCTCAGTAAAGTGACTTTGGTCACAGGGTTATTTTAACAGTTCTACAGATAGAAGATCCGTAGAAAAGTTTAAATAAAACTCTTCCTACTATTTCAAGTTCTTAGAGGGCAAATGTTCAAGACTGTTATGGCCACATGAATGGGATAAACATTGGGAGTCATATGATGGATCCTCTTGTATTAAGGTAAATTTCCAATAACTCTAGAAATTCTACCCACTTTCTAATCCAGCATTATTTCTTCCCATGGCAGTGATATTTTGCCGTGAATCTTCTTCTCTGGTTTTAAGATTCCCTGTCTCAAGCATGTCCATAATCTACCACACCCCAAAATACCCTTCATTTATGTTCCCTGCTTTAGTTTAAAACTTGTCACAGGCATCATCTGGCTATAAAGAGAAATGATACTTTTTGATGTTTTTGAAAAATAGAAAAGGTGGATGTATGCATGCAAGACCACGCGTTGTTATTCCAGCAGTGGTATCACTGTCTTTGCTCCCATACCCTGCTGTCACACCCCGCACCGTAACCAGAACAGAGCGGTGCTGTGCTCCAGTCTATGCTGCTGTACAGACAAATGCAAAATGCGTTTCTTTGCCATGGACTAGCCATGTGGCACACTGCAAGAGCTCCCAAAACAGGTTGCTGTTCCCAGACCTCTGCACACGGGGGCAGAACTGGATCTTCTATGAGAGCATGAATTCAATTTACAGCAAGCAAAGCCCCTGCTCTAAGCCGCACTCATCTAATATTTCTCCTTGTAGTTCAGCTATCTGACTGCTGCCTGCATATCTCCAGTCTTTTAAGCATAGATGATATCACAGGCAAGGGTGTCTGCAATAATCTGACTGTCTGGGAGCCGCATACTAACAGCAAAAGGCTGAGGATCTGGCCCTGCACATCCCAATCCCTCAGTGAATCTCAGCTCTGCCTCGCTGCAACGGCTCTGACACAGCCAGCTCCCAAAAATGACGTCTCCAAGCAATTTTCTTTTAAAACATCATTTTATTTTTCTCCGCATCAAGAAAGAACGTAATAACAAACCATTTATCCTGAATGAAGCTTCAGAGAGAAACTGCATTAACGGAAAGGTCTAGACTGGCCTGAGGTATATTTTGGCCAGCAACAAGTAGAACAATACACTAAAACAGAAGCGTTGATATAAAATAGAGCAGAACAAAATAACTACGTGCAATGTGTTAATCAGGTGGTTGGGTAATTGAATGGCATTTCCTAAATTCACAAACATCAGATAATGACATAAAAGTGCTCAGGTACTGCTTAAAGAGTCGTACCATGAAATACCTCGGCAGGCAGACAATGTTTCCTGCCTTGAATTTCCTGGAGGGAGAGTTAGATTAGTAATGGTGAGAGGATTTTGTGTTGTTGTGGTAGGGTTTTATTGAGCAGCAACAACAAAATTATTTCCAACGAGGTGCCCATAAAAGAGGACTGTCTTCCTTCTATCCGAAGGAGCTGCCCCCCTGGGCCAGGGGACTGGGGGTGCTGCTGGGGTCCTGCTCTGCCCCCCAGTCGCTCCTGAGCAATGCTGATAACTCTGCATCAGGGTGGAGGATTTGTCCCCATTCGTTTCTGCTCACAGGTTCCCCTCAATTGGATTTTCCTGTTTCACAGACTGGCCCCTGGGAGGTGCCCTCTGAGGACCGCTGGGATCTCGAGCACAGCCGGGGGCTCCGCTTGTCTCCAAGGCATCATGGCTCCTGGGGGCCATCCTCTTCCTCTCTGCTGCTCCCCAAGAAAGAAAGTGCTGGAGCTGGTGTTCTCCTACCCCCAGCTCCCTCGCTCAGAGGAAGGGGGGACAAGAAGGAACATGAAGTCCCTGAGCCACACACCCCTGGCACTACCTCCCAGAGCCTCCATTTGTCTCGGCCCTAAGAAATTACATCTGACATGGAAATGTCCTCCTGCACAGACCTCCCTCTCACAGGAGGGACATTCCAGCCCGGGGAAGGGACTTGGCACTAAATGGTTGCAAAGATTCACGTCTTTTGGAAATAAAATGTTTGCCTTCAGAGAGCTGCTCTCTCCAGTCTCTGGAAAGTGACACATTGTCACTTAAGATCATTAACTATTTGACTGTGAGACTGCTGGCTGTATAGCACGCCACACTGCCAGCGCTTTGCTGTTAATGAATAATAAATTAACACTATGACTCTGAGCCCTTCCTTTCATCAGCTGAGATTTCCAGAGGCCGAAGATTCTCAAAGGATCCTCTACAAGCCACAGTCGACATAATTACCTACAAGCAGCAGCTAAGTGGTGGGTGAGGTGCAGAAACGGGCTGCAGCAACAATTGCTGGCAGTCCTCTGAACGTCAGGTCTGTTAGGACCAACTGCCCACTGGTTTTCTGCAATACCTCACAGCGCTGAGTGTTGCAAACACAAACGTGGGCAGCCAGGTATCTGCCTGCCCAGAGAAAACATCCTGTCCCGTTGCTTTGGGAAGCAGAGCGGATTGCAAAAGCACTTCTCTCACCTAAAGGTGGGTTTCCAATCCTGCTTGCAAGGGGAGGAGATGCAGCTGGGAAACCGTCCTTCTCCACCACTTCTTTTGTGGGCAGAGAAAATTGGGGCTAACCCTGGGAACTGCAACAGGGGTGAGCAGCTCCTGGTGCCAGCAAGACCCTCCGTGCCTCCACATTTTTTTTGCAGAGCAGCCACAAAACACCCCCAACTGCAACGATTGTGGGACTGTCTCTAATTACGTGTATCTTCAGGTTTGCTTGGGACCCCTTCATGCTGCCCCAGCCTACTGCACAGTCATGCAGGGGTGAGGCAGCAGGTGCTTGACAGCAGCAGGGAGGGAGGCAGACAGCTCCCCTCACCCAGGCAGTGTCAGTCTAAGATGCTTTTAGTGGAATAAATTTCTTGGAACGTTGCTCCAAGATGCATTTCCAGCCCTGGTTTTCTTTTGGAAAGCTGGATGAAGGCAGATGCCCTTGAGATCTACCCATTGCCTTTGCAGTTGGGTTTGAATTCTTTGTGGATCAGAACAGCGTATTCTGTTGTACTCTCGCTGTAATTTGCCTGTTAATACTCGCACCCCAGGGTTGTTGCAGTGGTGAAATCACACAACATCTTAGGCAAAACCAGAATGAGACATATTATTAAAGCAAGACGTAAATACTGATGGGCTATTTTATTATTAAGCAGAAGCCTCAAGATTCCTCAGGAGCTTTCAAGGTTCAGGACAAGGCTTTAGGGGAGCATCTGCCATGGGCAACATCGCCAGGGAGCATTCCTCTTTCTGAGCTGAAGCCTGTCAAGAAGTTAAGACTCTTGAAGATATCTCAAGTGAAAAGTCCAACAGCTCACAGCTTCTCCTGTGGAGAGAGAAATCAGTACCTCAGAGACAGAACATCTGTTTGTCTCTCCCTCTCGTGAAGGATATATCATAGAGGAACTTAAACCAGAAAACTTCTGAACACTACTCTAGCTATTTCCTTTTATTACTAACATTCAAAGACAAGAGAAAGGCTTAATTTAAAGGAAGAACAAATAGTCTGGAGGAAATAGACTGTTTGCTAGAAGAAAGCTCTTCAGAAAATTACTTCAGAAGGAAATGAAGAACTCTACTACATATTACCTCTTTATACCTGAAAGAAAGGAATACCTGGCAAATTCTCCCAATAAAACACTGACCCTTGCTAGTAAGAGAACAGGTAAACACAAAATAAAAGAACTTTGCTTCTCCAACCACTCTCCAGGACTGATTTGTCAATTTAAACAAAGTTAGTTCGTCATTTAGTTAGTGAAGAGATTTATTTTCATACATACACGAATGCATTGCAGAACAAGCATTTATTGCTATATGCTCCACCATTGGACCCACAGTGCGGGGCGTACTCCATAGTACAGACATCTCTGGGTTGCATGTAGTTACTGCAGTAGTCCCGTAGGTAGATGCAACCTATTTTCACAAAAAAAGCTCTGAACAAAAGATACGTAAGAAAGGTGATGTTAGGAGACTCCACACACCCCCTGAGCTCCCCCCAGTACTGGCCAGAAGCAGATGCTGAGAAAAAGCCCAGGGACAGGGCAGTACAGTGGTACGTTGCCCCCAGCAGTGCAGAGCCTGTGCAACCATTGTAAATGCTGCCGCAGTAACTTGAACAATAACTTGGAAACAAACTGAATACTGCACTACTTGTTGAAAGTGTCATCAGCTGAAAATGGCAATTTCACCCAATAATATCTGTGGCAGATATTGTTCAGACAGCTGGATGACTCAGGATTTTCCAATGCTCGATCACAATGCGATTAGTAAGGATTTACACAGAAACTGCTCTAAGGAAAGAAATGAAGGAATATAGAAAGATCTGTCCCTTACCCACAGCGCATCAATATAGAAGGGGGGAAAAAAAGATGGAAATATGATACAAATGCAATTTATGGATTCTCTTACAGTTAAAAACTGTGAATTCATGTCCTGAATACACAACTTCCAATTCACTGTTTGTTAACAAATTACTCCTTAGACAAAAGAAATTTCAGGCAAAATTTGGTGCTACATTGTATGTTTACAGTGTTGACTGTGTAGTATAAATTTTTCTAAGGAGAGTTGCAACCAAAATGGAAAGGGGTGTGCAAAATGAAAGAAGAGAAAGGCATTTTCCATGGTTCAAAGTATGGAGTAGGACATGTACTCAAAGCTAAGCAAGTTATTGAGGCAAACAAGGTCATAAAGCTGGGAAGGACACAGAGGCAGCACAGTTTATGCATTGCCACAGTTGTTCTTAAGTACAAGGAGTATTGAGTGAGATGTAACTTTCATAAAGCTTCTACAACTGTTCAGGCTCTCAAATTGCATCTCAGTTCAGGATGACTACAAGAAGCATTCACTTTCAAAATAATTCGTGTTTTTGCAACATTTCAGAGGTTAAATACTGGATGTCTGAGTCTCCGGGTTGTACCACATAGATGTCACTTCTTTCATTATGCATAAACTAGCGCTGAGAGTAGAGCTGTTCCCACAGTTGTTCTTACCCACTCAGTTCTGTTGCTAAAATATTACCCCATAAGTGATAGTCTTTGATGTCAAGTCTTTTCAACACTATCTTTCTAGGAGTAAATAAGTCCTTGTAGAATGAAGCACTTTCCAGTTCTGAGGATGTTTTTGTAGTTTTATACAGCCAGCTCTTACTCAAAGGCAGAGCAGGAGGCAGCAAAGCTGCTCACCTGGGCTGCAGCAAAGGGCTAGAGCAAACAGCAGCAACACCTTCACCATCTTCGTGGTGGCTGAGGCACCTGCGTGCAGCAGAGCCGGTGTTCTGCTCATTAAACATAGCCTTAATTCTGCCCTCAGGTGGTATCCATGCTTTTACGTACGCACGCATGTTTGTGTGTGTGTCTGTGCACACTCATCTTTGGCTCATCCACCCTTCTTCTAAAGTAACATTCCCGTCTTTTGTCGGGGTGGCAGCCTCGACAGAGGTAAGCTGTGCTGTAAGCCGGGAAGAATGCTTCTTCATCAACGGGAGTCACAAGAAGTTTAGATATGTGAGATACACCCTCTGTGTCATCATTTCAAGTAAAATATGACGGGTGCCTTCTGAAGGACCGTAGAAAATTCCTGCAGGCAAAAGAGCAACTGTGCAAACCTAAACAGCAGCTGCTGTCAGATTTTCTCCGTGTGCACCTATCAGCTCCTATTTATGTGCAGAGCTTTTTCATGAGCAAAAAATTGAATGAACTGCTTCCAGAGAGGAAAGTATCCACATTTACTTTCATGTTTCATCCCAGTAAAGCATCACTAAGATTTAGTGAAACCAGGAAAGCGGTGAACTGGGAAGGTGAGCAGCAGAGTGTCCCAGACACTGAAGGGAGTCCTTGGACTGGACAAGAGATGGAGCAACTTTTATGGGCTTATGCAAAGGATTTACAATTGTTATTTCCCATAAAAGCCATTAACATTGTGCATTAGATTTGCAGAAATGGACTGATAGTCCGATGATGACAGAATGATGTGAGACCCTAGTTTGGATCCTAGAAAAGCTGAACCCGATCTGGAAATTGCTGCTTCATCCATCTGCCTGTCCCAACATAAATCCTTTGTTTTACCACCAAAGCATCACTTTTTTGGACAACCTCATTCCATCAAGGAAAACAAGCACCCCCCTCCCTTTGGCTGCCAGAAGAAATGCATATGGGAGAGATTACTTTTTAGTAGGGATATGCCAAATTTATTTATGTTTCTCTTGTGTGGATCAAAAAAACAATTCAATACTCCAACAGAGGACAAAAGCAAAATAAATTTTACGGACAATATGCCAATGACAGGTCACACTCTCAAAAAACAGAAGGCTATTTTGTCCTTGGATTGTGAAACACTGCTGAAATACTCCTTGGGCTGGCAAAGGGTATTATGTTATTAAAGACTAAGAGAGAAGACAAGTAGGCAGGAGTAGGAACCACCCCTAGAAGGACATTTATCTTAAGAGACTCGGAGGTTGTTAGAGGATGATTTCAAGATGAGAAAAACCTAGAAATAAGTCATTTGGAGGACCTAGACAAATAGGCAGGGCCCGCCCATGTGGTCTGAAAACTACAGGCTTTGCCAACACACCACCCTGCAGGGTGCTGTGCTTCAGGGGGGGCTGTGCCGGGGGGCCAGGGGTGGGCTCCGGCCGCAGGCAGCACCACCGTCAGAACAGGTTTTGCTGATGACGCCTGCACAGGGGAAGCACGCCAGAAATACCTTTGGAAAGATCAGCTAGCATCATCGCTTCAGAGCAGGATTTCAGCCCTTTACAGTGTCAAGTGTCTAAAAGGGTCTGAACACTAATGTAGGCTGACTATCGTTTATGTGCAAAGTCACACAGCTCGGAGGTTTATGTATCTGTATGCAATTTTTTGCCTTTTATGAGAGGGAGGGGAGCAAAATGTTGTTCTTGTTATATCCCAGAGCTATGAGCATGTAAGCTCTTCAGCCTGGCACCATCATTCAACAAATCAGAAGAAAGCATTTCATGAGACAACACATGAAACAAGACAAAGAAATGTTGCTGATTTGGTTTATTGAGAAAGAAAACCAGGAGTGAGCCGAGTTCCCCAGAGAGCAAGATGAACTGAGGTGAGATCTTTAGCTGGGATTTGCCAGCAGGGATCCTGTGATGAATTTTCTTAGCAATGATACTCAGCATTTTCCAAAGTGGCTTAAAACGAGAGTCCCATTGCTGTCCCTGAAAGCAAGGAGAAGAAAAAATGGATTAAACAGAGGCCTGCCTGCTATAATCCATCCTTTTGCTTGGCTCCTAGAGAAGGTGTCAGATTGGATCCTGCCCCAGAACCAAAGAACTTGCAGATTCAGAGTCGCATTAGCTATATGATTATTAAGAGACGAGTGAAATTATTTAACTCATTCTTAAGACTGAAAATATTTTGGGAGAAATGATAATGAAACATCAAACAATTTTCTTTGCAACATGCAAGAAAAATTCCATTAAGGTTAACAGTCTTCAAACCATTCACACTAAGAAACCAGACATAGCTCTTTGCATACTCTAATGAAAAAAAAAAAAAAAAAATTGGTTGGCATGATGGCAGGTGCCCTTTCCTGCCCCAAATCCCTAATCACCCTGGCCAGAAAGTAAGAAACTGGCAGCTGTGCAAACTTGTGCCTATCGGAGGCAGCTGATAACATGAATGTGAACCATGTTTGTACGTACACGACTGCATTGCAGAAGTTACACTCATTGCTGTATGTTTTGCTGTCAGAGCCACAGACAGGTATGTACTCAAGTGAGCAGACAGGTTTAGGGTAGTCACTGCAGTCAACCTGAAAAAAAAAAAAAAAAAAAGAAAAAGAAAAAAGAAAAGAAAAGGAAAAAAGAGGCTAATGTGAAGGATATGAAGGAGTCAATAGCAGAAGGGCTTGAACCCCCAGCTATTGCTGCAGTGCTAATGATGACGATCTAACTAAAAGTAATTAACTTCCTTGCACAATCTGATATAAACCGAGGTGTCAGTTTCTCCTATGCCAGAAGAATTTAATAATGTAAAAATAGATCATAATTTCCTCTTGGAAGAGATGTATATTGTAACCTGACCACAGCAGTCTCTAAGCAGCAGCAGCTCACTCCAATGAGCCATGCTCATGATCTTATTGCGCTGTGCTCCCAGTCTGGCCAGGAAATTAAACGGACACCGGAGTCTGGAGAAGTGTAGGTGCTGATGCCTGTATAAGGGTCCAGTATCACTCCCATAGTCTTATAACAGGAACATCAGCTCTTAGCTAGATGCTGTGCGAGTGGGATTTTGTTTCTTTGTGCCATGGGTGTTTTGCTAGCTGAGAAGTATTGTAGTGCAAAAAATGTATGTGGCTCCAGGAAGATGCTGAGGAATTTCCTGGGGGAGAAATCTATTGAGGCTTCCTGACCACACAGAAATCACACCTAGCCAAGGTCCATCACTTGAAAATAGCTGGAGATTGGAAGAGTAGAATTCCCATGCATCTCATTCTGCTTTTACTCTCTCCTGCACAATCCTTGTGACCCCGGCTAAGAGCAGGCTCTGCATCAAGCCTGGGCTTGTTGGACCATTGGTCCGACCCAGATGCCGTTCTCTGTTCTTCTCAGTTCTGCTCTGATGGATTGTTTCTGGTACTACTCTTATACTGGTCCCTTCCTGTGCAGTCACCCTCTTCCCTTTCTGACATTAACACAGATAACCTGTATTATGTGTGGAGAAAGCAAACCCTTCCCTGTCCTGAAGCACAGCAGTGGTTACACTCCTGCAGATGCTGCTGGTCTGGGGGCTGCTGCAGACAGGGGACTGAAACCCAGTCCCTCACTGTGCAGTTCACTTACTGTAGCAGTTTCCTTCTTACATTCACCATCGTACTTCTTGCCAACACTGGTTCCAGGCTCTCTGGAAGAGAGAATACCCACATTAGGGAGCTCTGCAAGAACCTGCTCTGCTGAACCCCACACCCTAGCAATGCTGATCGGCCTCGGGCGCGATGTACGGGATACAGATGTCCAGCTGAGGTTGTGTCCACATATGGCTCCAGATACCAGCTCGCTGCCTGGTGTGACAGCCCGCCCAAGTGCTGTTCTATAGCATCATGCAAAGGACAAGGGAGGGTCCAGAGTGTAAGGGCAAAGGAGGAGCTAGGTTGTGTGGCAATGTAGATACACCTTAGGTTAGCTGCTGTCCTCTGCAAGGCAGCATCTGCCATCTAGACCCTTTTAACTTAGTTAAGCAAAGCATTCAGTTCTGCATTAGAACCCCCCCTCTCAGCCCTCTACTTCTCTCTCCAGGTCAAAGGGACAGTTTTCCTTCTAATCACAAAGGAAAATAGGGTCTAGTTACCAGGGAAAGAGGAGGGTCAAAGTCCAAGCACCTTACAAAAAAGGCCTTGGTAGGAGTCCTGATATTTAGCAGGGCAGCTGCCAGGAGTGCTAAACACCCATTGTCTCTCACAGGAGGGCTCTGCACATGCAGTACTCACAGGTTACGGGCACACAGCAGGCACTCATTGTCGTAGGTGACCCCGTCACTACCGCAGACAGGGCTGAGGTCTTTGCTGCAGAGCAACGCCACTTTGCCTTCCTCATTTGTTGTGTTGGGGTATTTACTGCAGTCCACCTGTTGAGGAAACGCACAAGAAAGCACTGGTGAAGGCTTACTTACGGGAAGCAAGTAGATCTGGTGAGTGTGTCTGTTTGGCCACCTAGGATACCACCACAGAAGGAAAAATGCTTTATCCTGTGTCACTATGATGACAGTTCACTTGAAGATGGCCAATGCAAGATTCTGACATCTCATGTCCTCTTATTTAGTGTTTGAATTCTTCCTTGGGGGGTGGGGGGGGGTGGGGGGGTGGGGCGTGGTGTGGGTGTGTGGGTGCGTCAATAAGCAGCTTTGGCCACTCAGAATTGGGACATGCCCTAGGTTTTGCTCTTTGTTTCACTTACAGGGACAATGTCCTTGCATTCTCCATCGTGGTCTTTGCTTACATTGGCTCCATGTTCTCTGGAGAGGGAATAACAAATGTTAGGAAGTTCAGCAAAGATGTCTTGCTACATCCTAGGCGCTGAAAATATGTAATACAAGGGAAAGCTGACTCTATCAGTCAGGCTTACATATATTTTTTGAGAAGGTAGTGCCATCCTCCCTGACCAGCTAGCACCGAGTGGCTGGCAGGGATGTAAAGACCCAGAGAGCTTTAGGATCATTTTGGACAGTTCAGAGCAGAGCATCTCTCCACCCTTTTGCTCTGCTTTGCTGTGTGTGATGAGATGTGCCCTAGGGGCTGTCATCTGGCTGATCCTTGAGCTGGAGAAGAAAAACCTGAATAAATTACACCGGCAAAGAGAGATACGGTGACTAAAGTGATATCTAGGCAACTGAGTGTTATGCAGTGATACCTAAGCTCATTTTGAAGGAATTGGCACAAGTGACATATGACAGATCACTGTTGAAATGCGGTGCTGCCAGGAGTCCTAAGCATTGCTGCCCAAGATCTCCTATGCAGTACGTACATGTTGCTGGCACAGAGCAGGCACTCATTGCTGTAGGTGACTCCATCGGTACCACAGATGGGGCTGAGGATCTTGGCACAGACCAGCACCTCTTTGCCTTCCTCATTTGTAGTGTTGGGATACGTACTGCAGTCCACCTGCCAAAGGAACATGCAGCAACAAGGTGAAGAAGACATTTTACATTCACAACTCTCATTTTGCACGACACAGTGACCAGAACCAACCTGCAGTGGGTTTTGCACTACCACAGCAGAAACTTGTCCTGGTGGGTCAGTCTGCTGACAGGTAAATCCTTCCTGCAGAGACGTTCCCACATAGCAAGAGAGGAAGAGGAGGAGGAGAGGGCTATAGCCATGCAGCCTTCCACATGGCCTGAAGGGTCTCCCACACTCACTCAGCATCACTTTACAAAGGCTTATCCATTGGTCCCTCGTTCTTATATTCTGTGGCCCCTCCAGTGCCCTTCTGTTATTATTCTTTCATTCTCAACACACTGATCACATTTCTTTTTCAGAGGAGCAAGACTAATGAGCTGGTGTTGGAAGCTGGAGTGTCTCATAGTATTTTATTCTTTCAGTAGGTTCTGATACCACAGTCTATCGCTATCAGTTTAGAGACAGTCATATATGACCAGCTTAAAGCTTAGGCCGTTTAAAAGTTGGTGAAAAATTAATTAATCCAAAAATTTTGTATCATTATTATTATGACTACGTTATTAACACACTGCACAGATGTAAAGCCAAGATCAGTATAATTCAGTGTTTTACACGGTAGACTCTGATTACAAGGACGCTAATTTCACACTAGGTGAAAAACAGGTAAGCACCTACAGGCTCGAGGGTTTTCCCATTCCTTTGGTTATGTCTTTACCAGGCCACATACCTGAGAAAAGTGACAGAAAAAAAATCTTCCACTCACCTCAACTCCAAAGGCAGCACCTGGAAAAGGCAGGCAGAGAGTGTGAAAGAAAGCCAATATGATAAGACCTCAGTTAAAGCTGGAAATCTGGATGTAAAATTCCTATACTCAGGACCAAACTGAATGATTTCCAGTGATTGCTTTCCTGAACTAAATAAACTATGTATGATTTTTTTTTTCTATGTTAATAACTATAATAGCGTTGCTTGTCGCTGGCTGTGATGAAACATGGTTTTGAATAGCTTTGTTCTTGTCTATTTTGAGATAGGTAGACTTATTAATTGAAAATAGAATAGCTTTTCCTTCCTTATCTTTTTTACACATCCATTTTGACCCTAAAGAGATGTAGTTATGTATCTGAAAAGAAACCTGAGTCAATACAGATAAATGCCTATGCAAATAGTCACCTACAGGATAAGCAAATACATATAGCATCTGTTGTAAGGAATATGCATTTTAAAGAAGCCGAGTGTGAAAAAAGAATTGTCTTTGATGTTGTAGTTTCATCAGATGTAAATATGCAGTAAGAACATCAGACTCTGGCTTGTTTTCATCTCTTGTTTCTCCATTAGCAGCAAAAGTCTGGCAGGAAAGTTGCCAGGCTCCTGCAAAAAACTTGCCTGTGCCATTACAATATTTTTGTGACTAGTTACTAGAGGTCTGACCACCTCGTGTTGGCCTCGTTTCAAGTATTTATCCATTTGCTGTAATTGCACAACAAGTGTAAGCAGCGTAACAGCATTAAAACAACAGTGTAAACAGCATAACGGCACTAGCTACCAGCACAGGACCCAACTTGCAGTTATTTGTATTTATGACAGAAAACCAGCTACAGCCACGACACCATCCTGAAACCTGCTCCTGCATCCTACATGACACCAACCTACCGAGGCAGCCTAGCTCTTTGCAGGAGATTTTCTCTTATCTTATCCTTTTAAAAGGCAGCCAGGACTCGGGCATTAAGCTTCTGTGCCACCTTGAGAGTTACTCACCTGGGAAGCAGCAAAGCGCAAAAGAGAGAAGCACAAAGGGACCCACTGTGGCCATGGTGGGTGGAAATGTTTCTAGAGCCTCCTGGCTGCCCGCTCCCGCTCTGCTCGTGAGACGGTCTCTCCAAGGCTGACTGCAAATATATACAAATGCAATGTCTAAACTGCTCAACTGTAACATAAAACAACCAGCAGAATCTGTCACCAGCACAATAAGGCTGGTAATATTTATTGAGGTCTTGACTTTCAGGTAATGGTCTGCATCTGCTAGGCAATTGATTTTGGCTGGACACCTGGTTAATAGCTTGAGACAAGTTTCACATGTTCTCAGTGGTCAAAACCAAACAAACAGCCTTTTAGACAAAAGAAACCTCTTTAGGATTCTGGTAGAAATGTAAGGAGCACAAAATATTGAGGGGAGTAAACAGCGGGTCCTTCATTTGTCTCTGCAGAGCGACATCTCCCATCAGGGAGCAGCTTAGGCAGAGCATGCAGTACTACCCTATTTGCAGATCAGGCTAAGGGTCTGCTTTCCTTTGGGCTTTTGGGTGGGTTTTTTCCACATCCCCAGGGAGCAGCTTAGGCAAAGCATGCAGTATCACCCTTTTTGCAGGTCAGGCTAAGGGTTTCTGCTTTCCTTTGGGGTTCTGGGTGATTTTTTTTCCATATTCCCAGATATTCACTATTAGGTATGAACACAGGTTAGGTGCGGCTTTGCCGTCAACAGAGCTGGTTAAGCTTTGTCAGGTGAGTCTGGCAGGACTGTGTCTAACCTGTGAAGCTAATGGTATTCAGCACTGGTTCGATAAAAGAAAGGGCTTCTGGGCAGTTTCACTGCCTGGGTATAGAAGAGCTCTGTAGAAGGCTTGAAAGCAGGTTAAATTCTGTCAAATGCCACTAAGAAACATCACTTGAGCCTTATCGTCAGGAAGCATGCACTTACAGACCTTGTCACAGTTAAACACACTGACCAATTCAGTGTCCTGTCAAGCCATCTTAAGAACAAAAGACACCAAAGGTTTGGGAACCTTTGTACATAGCACCACTGTGCTTGACAGTACAGTAAGTCCTTTCCCCCTACAGATATTTCAGAAAATGCTGCTTAAAATATCAAGTCTGTCCCAATTTTCCTGTCTTGCACCTCCAGCTTTTGAGCCACCTCCAAATTGCTCCTTCGTAGGAGGAGGTCTGGACCTCTGCTATGTTAGTAGGTGTGATTTTGCAGGAGTGGGTTCTGCCTTTAAACTAAGTTTCTCACCGTGATCCCTTTCACAGGTCGGAAATGACAAGCATACCTGGGTTTTTTTGGTCTTGGGAGATAAGCATTGCGCTTAGGGGAGACTTCAGCACTGTGGGAGCTGCAGAGCAGAAGATGCTTTACAGGTGCTCCTTGGAACACACAAGGCACCACCCATTAACCAAATGAAGTTCAGCTGAAATCATTGACAGTTAGTCCGAGCAATTGTGCTGATGTTTGTTGGTCTAAGGGGTATACTTTGATCCTTAAAAGGATAAATTGCATAGTGCATGGAATCAGCTATCCTGGGCAACGGCGTGTTATGAAAACTGCAGCAGGGCTGTGCGGATATACACATCACATTTTTACCTAAAAGAGATGGGTTTCTTCACAGGGAAAAGCATTAAAATAATTATGCTGCTGGGTTTTTTTCTATAAATTGCAGGGAGCATGCATGAAAATTGTAGACACATCTTCAAGATCTATTGCCCTAACATGCCTTTGGATGGCATCTCTGGAAGCCAAATACTTTTCCCTGAGCGCGCACAGGAGCACACTGAGGCTGCTGCCACAGGCCACATTTGGTGCCTTCATTGGTTCATCTGTACAGTCTCTGCACAGTCGGAGGGAGGTACCACTTTCTGGGTCAAATATAACTTTGCCACCACCTTCTCCAGCCAGGCAGTGAGACCTGTACATTGTTCTCGCCAGCCCTCCCAGCCCCGACCTGGCAGCTCTTGACAGGCTGCCTCCTGCCCGGTGCCTGCACGCTGCTCCAGGCTGCTCCCTGCCCTGGACGGTGCCGTCCTCTAGGCAGGACCAACCTCTCCTCTGACAGGTGGAGAGCACCTTCATGCCGAAGGCTGGTGTGGGTTGCCTGTATACACCAGAGTAAAATTTTCCACTGCAGCTGCTGGGCTCAGCACTGGGTCTGGCCCTTACTGGCCCCCAGCTACCCAGATTTCCTCCAACCATCACAACGCCCATCTGGGGTTCAGCAGATCCATTCCTTTCACCTACAGACACCCTAGGGATACTGAAGTCTGTGACAGTTAAGTGCTGACTGGGGAACAGCAGTGTCCCCCGAGCTGCTCAGGCACCCCTCTGGGCAAGTCACAAAAACGATACCCAGAAATCATCAGGTTTCAGGCTCCTGCACAGTCTCTGGCCAGCCAGCATCCACAGCCTCCCCACCCAGGCTTACAGCTCCAGGTTATTGCGCCTCTGATAACCGCATGGAAAAATCCCACAGCTGGCTAAGCTCATGCTGTAGGACGGGTTGCTGAGCTCTTCGCTACTCCTGGAAGAACAGTTAGAAAGAGGATTTATTTGGCCTGCAATCCTGCCACTGATCTCATGCTGTAATCCAATTCATTACGGTCTTCTAATTCTCAAAGTCGGATGCAGCATATGGCTAATGACGGTTTGGCTCAAGGAAAACCCTCCCGTGCGCAAAGCCAGCATGAGGGCAGAGATCTGCAAAGTAGCAAAGGCAGTGCCGTGTTTGGAGGTACCCCATGTTATGGTCCTGAGTACTAGAGGGCCTGCGGGCTGGCACCAGGGCAGGATTTGGCCACTATACACCATCCTCTCTTACTTACCCAAGGAAATTCTTGTTTTATGTTTCCCATTACAGTTTTTGCCAGTATTAATTTCATATTCTCTGGAAGAATCAAAACTGATTCTCTTAGTGAACATGTTACTTCTCAGTGCAAGTGATACACTGATAAATTAATGACATATTATTTAATACACTTTTCCAAACTTTCCTGGGTTTCCTCACATTATTTAAACAACAAATAGCTGTTGTAAAAGTGGGAAATAACAATAATTAGTTGTAGCTGTTTCATGAAATTGCCGCTAATCACTCCAAAATGCCTGCTAAATACAATTCAGACTGCAGTTTCCATCTTTGTCTTTCTCTTGGCCGCGGTGTGGCCGGTAACTCCTTGTACTGAGCCATGTGCCTGCAGAAACGGATACAGAGCAAACGGAAGACTTGCCTCTCACCCTAGTGCCTGAAGGCCCCATTTGAAGTAAGCAATAAAGCAAACAAAATCACTAATATGATTAAAACATATCAATATAAAAACATCCATGTGTTTATGAACTTATTAAATAGAGCTTGATTCAGGTAATGCTGGTGAATGTTTCCCTGAGCTAATAAGATCAGATGCAGAACTTTGTACCCTGGAGGTGAAGGCTAACGTGGTTTCACATTACTTAAGCAATGAATTACAGATACTTGGCCCTGCTGCAAGGACAGATGTTGACACACGGGAATGAATCCAGCAGCAGCCACCAGGCAGGTCAGGGGCTGGAGCACAGGGCAATTCGGGGTAAGCCAAAGGTGCTGGGCTTTGCTTCTTCAGCCTGGAGAAGAGATGGCTGGGGGGGTCACGTCGCTATCTGCAGCTCCCTGGTAGGGTGATAGAGAAGGCAGAGCCAGAGTCTTCTCAGAGCTGCACAGAAAAAGGATTAAATTCCGACCAAATATGAGGAATTATTCTTCTCCGTGAGAGCGGTCAGCAGTGGCAGGGGAACCAGAGAGGCCGTGCATGCTCTTCCTCAGCGATATTGAAAACTCTGCAGAGCAAGGAAAGCCTTGAGCACCTTGAGCTGACTTTGGCCTCGCTTTGGGCAGGGATTGGGCTAGAAAACTCTAGAGCGCTCTTCCAACCTGAATTATTTTATGTATATGGTACATACATCATGCTCTCTGCTACAGAGATATTTTTTTATATGAAGAAATGTAATACTACTCCATGACCCAGGAAAGAAACCTCAGTTTTCTTACGACCTTTGCTAAAGGGCCACATGTAAGTGGCACAAAGAGCTCCCAGCACATTTTTACAGGGGATGACCAGTAACTTGTAGAACAAAAAGAGTAGATTGTAATCATTACAAATAAAAAATAAAAAGAGGCAAAACCAAACCACACTGAACTATTCAAATTGGAGAATGTTTCTCTCAGTGATTTCTCTGTCTCTTCACTTCTGCAACAGCCCAGGCCCCCTACCATCATAACACTTCCCCAGAAGAGCTTCAGCATTCAAACCTACAGCAAAGTTATCTGTACCACAGAAAATCAGCTGCCAAAAGAGCAGCCACATCACTGCCGTGCTGCAGTCTGGACCAGGCACGGGTCTCAGCAGCATCAGCTCTGAGGACATACCTTCACTTCTCCCCTCACCAGCTCGTGCTGTGCTCCAGCTCTAGGCACTTTCTGGATGATGAGGATGTCAGATCGGGGCTCCACTGCACAGGGCAAGAGTTACTCATGTGAAAGCAGGAAAATGCTAGAAGGAGCAGCAGAAAAAGGAGGCACTAAACGGTAGAACATGTGGCTGGACGATGGCCCAGGTTATTGCTCTTTGAAGTGAGCATACTGCAGGGAAGGTGGTTTGGAGGTAATGCAGGAGATGACATCCTGCAGCTGGTCAGAGAAATCATTGGTTTAATCAGTTTTCCTGACACTTCAGTGATCTCAGCTGTGCATCACTGAACGCTCATTTCATCTTTGCCACAGCCCAAGCAGGCGCAATAAGGAGGTGGCTGTGGGGAAGTAGCAGCTGACCTGGGACTGACACTGTTCATGGATGCCTGGCAGGAGAAAGTCAATCTGGCAACCTCACTGCTAAGGCTGGGAAAGTCTCCTTCAGGAGCTGGGGTCAGGAGAAAATTTCCAAAGGTAGGAAAAAAAAAATAAAATTCAATAGGTTCTTATCTGCAAGGAGACTTTATGTATAACTCAATGCACAGTTAAAATAGAATGAATAAGTGTGTTCTGCCATGAAAGCAAATTACTTTGAGGTTATATAAACCAGGGGAATAGTTGAACATATCACCAAAAGACAGCAGATAAGGCATTTTCAAGCTACCAGTCATCTAGCAGCATGCACATCATCAGAGTAACACACAGCAGGGGGATCGTGGCTCTGTCCCTTGGATTTCAGACAGCTGTGCAAACCACCAAAGGGCATCGTTGGCAAGCGAGGCTTATAGGCAGAAGTAAGATATTTTAATTGACTAACTAGCAGGGCTGGAAAAAGTAATTCAGTATGGTTGGGATGAGCAATTGCTGCATGCTACTGATCAGCAAGAAGGAACACAAAGGCTTCAAGGAAGCTCGCCTGATCCCTGGACAGCTGCATTCAAGAGCTTGTTTACAGAGGGTTAAGCATCCCAGATACAACTACAGTACAAAGGTTATGGTGAAGCTGGCTGCAGAGACAGGTTACAATCTCCCTTGAAATACAGGGATCATCTCTTCACAGTCAGCTGCCAAGCCTCATTAATTTATCATAGGAACATGCCTTCGGTGCTCGCTCCCCTCAGTTCTGTTGCATAAGATTGACAGACATGTCTACAGATCACAAAGTGTTCCTGACAAAAGGGTAATTAACCTTCAGTGGTTACATCTCCCTCCTCTTGGTAAGTAACACACCAAGTTTGTGCGTTTGGGGGAGGACTGGCTGTAAATGAGTTATATTTGCCTTTTATGCTCTTGATCAGAACTCAGGAGGACTGGAATAACTGGAATGATTTTTCTGAGCTCTGTCTGGAGTAGTAGGTAACCAAGGAAGAATTTCCTTGAGTAAATGGCCAGAGCCTTGGACTCAGGGTTTTCAGACCAGCCCCAGGGCTGTGAATGAGATCCCCATCAGCCTTTAGCTCCACAGCCGTTTGGGCCAGGATCTGGGATCTGCTTCATGCAAGCTCAGGGCACGGTGAGCTCAGGTTCTACAAAACTTGAAGGAGCTAGAGGTGCAGAAGTTTATACACAGATAATGACACGTATGAGAGAGGAATTATTCTAAAGTGTTTTTTAAGTTAGGTAAACATTTCGAGAGTGTGTCACCCTGCACAAACCCTGTATGGGAGGAAGCAACCAGGAGTGCAAAGCAGCTTTTCTTGGAGATGCCAGTCCATTGCTGCCACGGTAAGCTGGAGGCATCGCTCCCCTATTAACTGCCCCAAGAAACAGCAATGTCTCACATCCCCAGGTAAAGTTTTCTTTCCGTGTGAAACCATGGGACAAGGCAATGCAGAACAGGAGCAAGCAGAGCATCAAACAAAAACACACTCCCAGATCTCCACTTACCAGCCTACAAACTCGCAAAAATTCATGTGCGAAATGTTTGGAAAAGACAAATGAAGGTGGTTGCTCTCATTTATGGGAAGAAAACCAGGAGCCTCTGGGATTTGGGATGAATGACGGTTTGCTTTTTAAGAAAGAGCTTGTAAATAAAGCAGCAAAAAGGGATTTTTCTTTCTGAAGGATAGGGTGAAATGGGCTAAGAATGAAAATCCACTGCTCTCCCTAGTGAGAGAGAAAGGGAGAATAGAGACAGTGCACATCAGGGTGCTATAACTCGAACACTTGTCTAGAATAGGAGGAACTGGATGGAAAGAGTTTCTATAGCTGAGGGACTGTTGGCATCATAACAACTGAACACTTCTTCCTCCACTATTAACCTCAAAGTAAAATAAAAAAAAAAGAGATATTTATTCTGCAAAGTTCAGCTTTAATGAGACCACTGGCTGATTCTTTGCAGCTGGACATGGGTGAAGCATCGTTGGTGCTGACAGAAAGGAGCATGCTGCTTTTTTTTCTATTTCTATTTCTAATTTACTATTTCACAGACACTGAGGTAGATAGCAGGACTTACCATCTCTAAACGATTGCACTAGCAAAGTAATGCAGTTATTTACTTAATATGTTAGTACTTGCATGACAGCTGCTATGCTGTACATGATCATATGGCCCCTACATCCCCTGGCTTGGGCACTGTGCCCCATTTGCAACCTGACAAAAAATTCCTGTCTCAGAGGAGCTGAATGCACCGATATCTGCAGAGGTTTTGTGTGTCTCCTTTTCTGGTCTTGAAATAGGTTATGCTGTGCTTTCCTGACGCTGTCAGTGAAGGTTGTTTGTGCATGCTGGCACAGCAAAGAAATATTTCTGCTACTTGTTTCGTATTTTACATCTTTTTGCCATCTTTCTCTTCATACATTTGAATGCAGCCTGTGGAGAATAGCAATATTAGAAAGCTAGCGTTAAATCACTGCCAAATAAAATGTCAACAGAAGGTATTATGCATCACTTACGTCCAATCGTACGCTGCCTGCTCAGCATCCGGCTGACATTATTTGGGATGCTGCCACAGGGAGCAATGGGAGTTCAGGCTGCTTTGGAGTTCGCCTTCCTTCGTAGTCACTGGGATGACTGCTGTTCCTGAGTCCCTGGGTATCCCATGTTCTCTGAAGGGAAAGTCTGCCATTCGAGACTCAGCGTGACCATTTTCCCAAAGGGGTACAGATGCTGGGAATGTAAACAAAACTCCCAAATTATGCAAGTGGGGGACAGTTCATCTGAGTTAACCACCAACAGTGAAGAGGCTTTACGGTCTCTGGCTGTTATAATCCTATCAGTCAACAAACCTATGCCATCTAAACGTGCTGCATCATTTGGATTTGCACTCTAGCTATTTTCTTCAGCTATTTTCTTTTCTCTGCTAAATCTTCATGATTTCCCCATAGCATAAACAGCAAGTGAAGAGGGAGAAAAGCAGGATAAATTGGAAAAGCACAGGGAGAGGCCAGGGGCTAGGGGACTGTCACTCAGAAAGCATGTTCTCTCCATTGGGCTGACACATTATAGGCACGGATCCCACATTCACTGGTGTAAGTGAAACCATCTGTGCCACAGATCCGCTCCCGCGCTTGGACTGGCCATCCTCAGCGATGCCCCTGGGGCATGTGCTACAGCTTTAAAGGGAAGAGAGAAAAAGAGTCTAAAGCAATAGATTTCCAAACATTCCTTGTTCTTCAGGGGGGCTTGAATGAAATTAAGGTTTTACTTCTATAAATAAAAGAGAGGCGGGAAGTGATACACTATGTGGACGTTTTTTGTCTGCAGATTTACCGTATGTTTAAACTTACGGGGCCGCACCTTAGCCGGTGAAAATCCATGAAAATCCAAACCCCTCCTTGTCTGAGTGGATGCCTACAGCTGGAGGCAGGCTCTGTTCCGCTGCTGCTCCCTGCTTTTGTCATATCTACTGGTTGATCAGCAGAAAGCAGGCAACCAGAGCCCAGAGCGTGGCAAGGAACCAAATAAAATTGTATCAAACATTAAATTACAACAAGAGAATGAACCTGTCTGAGTGTGAACATACTGATGGATGGAACGAGTAGGTACCAGAATGATATTCCTTTAAATCTAGAGGCCTGGGGATTTTTTTTTTAGTTCCCAGTATTTTCTTTGCTAACGGCTGGTTAAATAGACCTGACTGATACAATGAGTTTGTGTAATTATTTCTATATTTCTTTTCTTTTTTGAGAAACGTATAGTTATAAAAGTGGTTAAAAATAATTTAAATATTCTCCTGAAAAAAGAACAGTTTTGAAAATCAGCAGGGTGAGCCTTGTCACTCTCAAGCACCCCTCAAGAGAGTGACAGAGTGTCTAGGCCCATCCACAAGCTTCTCTAGTAAATGCAGCATATGAAAAAAATAAAAAAGCTAAAACAAGGCAAATTATCAGCAGTCATAATTTTGAAAGGTATAGATTTTTTGGTAAAGTGCTTGAATGAAGTTTAGTGACAGACACCATTGTGCGGTTTGGCTTTTTTCAGTTCACAGATGGGTGAATGCTGATAAATGTTGAAAAAGAATCTTTCGGCTCACTATGAAAAGACTGTGTATTGTTTTGTAAATCCCACTTTACAATCAGGTTTTAAATGATTCCACCTCATTCTTCCTCCTCTTTGTGTTATAAGAAAAATGACTGTAGACTCAGAAAACATTGATAAGTCTATAAAGATAAGTTAGACAAACAAGGAAGGAGAGAGGACATTTATATTTTTAAGATACTGCGCCTGAAATATGTACTGGTGCATTTACAGGTCATGAATCCTGAGGCTGAACTGTCATCAGTGTGAAATACATCAAAGTCCGTCAGCCCTTGGCGCGGCTCAGCAGCTCAGTCCCTGCTCTCCCAAGCCGGAGGGTTGCAGGGTGCCTGCAAAGCAGCGTGCGGAGCTGGACCAGCTGTGTTTTCAGCAGTAAATTTTAGATGCCTGATGCTGCAGTCATAGCAGGCACTGGAAAGTCAGTTTTTTCTTCACCGGATCCTTGACCGAGGGTATGAGGCTGCACATGCAACTACTTCTGTTCATGGCAAGAGTGCAAAAATAAGGGTGCACCGAAACAGGACTAAATCCATGCTTGCATCTGATCCTTTTAGTGCCGCTTCCCAAGTTAAAAAACAGGCTTTCCTAGCATGACAGTTGAATGGTTTTTGAGGCTAAAGTGACCACTTTGAAGCTGCTCAGGCTTTTGCCCAAGGTGGGTAAGAAAGCCAGCCTCAGGACTGTGCAGCGTTATGCACCTGAGAAGCCAGGGAGCAGCAGGCTGAGCAGCACCAAAGCATCTGTCACCCTCACGCTGGAGACTTACTGAATTTGCAGCCTGGCAAGCACTGAGCTCACAAGACGATCTCTTGGTGTTCTCCAGTAATCTCTATCTATCCAGCCATTCCCCTATCTAAGGGCAAGCAGGCACGCAGCTCAGTCAACCATACCTTAAAACCACCTTTCAAGTCTCTTAGTGGTACTTTAAACCTGGTATCATTCTACCTCTTCCCTAAGACACAAAACTTCAATGCTTCCTCTTGAATGTGCTCACCTTTGCCTGACCATTGCTTCCTCAGAATAGAATCATGTAAGTTGGAAAAGACCATTACGACCAAGTCCAGCCGTTAACCCAGCACTGCTAAGTCCAGCGCTAAACCATGTCCCTAAGTGCCACGTCTACACGTCCTTTAAATACCTCCAGAGATGGTGACTCAGCCACTTCCCCAAGCAGCCTGTTCCAGTGTTTGACAACCTTTTTGGTGAATAATTTTTTCCTAATATCCAATCTAAACCTCCCCTGGCACAACTTGAGGCCGTTTCCAACACAAAGCAGAGAGAAATCATCTAACACACACTCAGTAGTAACCCTGGAACAGCTGAAAAACAACTCTGAGGCACAGAAAACAGCTCTGTCCCTGGGAAGAAGGCTGTCCTACTTTTATAGCGTTATATTGCTATCACAGAACACTCCCCGAGCCTGGGGGATACTTAAACTCCAATGTCAGGCTTTTCCCATTTTCTGGCCCAGTTTTAGTGATTTATTCCATTATATACTTTTACATGAAACCTACTGGCAAATACTGCATGGAAACCTCTGTCTAACGACCACTTTGGCTTCTTCCCTGGATTCCTCTGAGTTAATCTCAACTTTGTGCCTCCTTGAGTTCATGTTTGCCTTTGGTGTCATCAGAGAATGAGCTCCACAGCAGCAGCTTTGGCACAGTTGTGCCCAGCTAATGCCGTTCAGTTGGATCTTGACAGCTTTACTGCAAAGGCTTGCAAAAGCCGAGGTCAGAACTAAGTCCAAGTGAAAGTCTGCCAAAGTCCACAAAAAAAAAAAAATTATTCAGGTCTTATCCCTGAGGATAACCAAGTCACACTTAACAGTAAAGCAGCATGTTCTGTTAAAACACCTGAACAGAAAATGGCAAAAAGGTTATATAAACCAAAGGAACGTTTACATTAGGACACAGACCCAAGAAAATTACAATATGCCATTGTTAGTTACAAATCGTCTTGAAAAGTACATGCCAGCCATGGACACTAATGGCACAGAGGTACTACGGCCTCATTCCCTGATACAATACCCACAGTGTCTCCAAGTCAGGAACATTTGCCTTCAGCCTATTCTTCTAGCCCGACAATTCAAAGAGTGACTTTCCAAACCAATCCAAACAATTGTGTTTTTCTCTGGTAAACTACAATGGGACACTGAGCTAGGGAGGCACTAGCTGTAGTCCAGAAGAAATCTTTTAACCCTGAAATATTGGACTAGCACTAGCTTTGGTGACCGGGAGCTAGGGGTAGTGGCTGTACCTATGATGTCAACCAATGAAGGGCAGCTCCTAGGTCCCCCTACCTCCCTGCCATCCATATGGACACCAAAGTGACAGCAACTGTATCACTAGGTCCTGAGGTTTTTGGCCTCAAAAAAGCAGGCAAAACAAGGCTACCAGGCAGAACCACTGTCATACGACTTGTTATATGTTCAGTCAAAACTGATCACAAGTGAACCTCTGCATACTTTTCCTTCCCAAACAGCTTTAGAAGGCAGGCAGCTTGCAGTGATATACCAGGGCTGCCCCACACCCCAGGGGTCATTTCTGCCCACCAGACCCAGAGATATTCTGTTGCCTTAATAAATCAAGATATTGCATGAGTGGACAGACACATCTGTTGTCTGTGACCCTGAAGGGAGCTCCACATTCTCCTCCTGTGGATTGTATCCTATAAACTTGAAAACAGGACAAATTCAGCAGAGACAGGCTGGGATCACCTTTCCTGACAGCAGCTGCTGCCTTTTTCATGGGACAGGCTGCACAGGCAGTGGGAACCAGGACAGGGGGCAGCTCTTGGCTAGGCATCAGTTTCCCTTTCTAGCCCATGGCAAGGAAGTGCCCTTGAGAACAAACCACCACCCACAACCTAGATGCTGCCTGTGGAGTAGGTAGACCATGTTCTTGCACTGGCTATAAGGATAGAGTCCATGATCCGGTCATACAGAGATACTAAAGGTGAGGTGGGACTAATACTGACAAGGAGACTCTGAGGAGTAAGGACGTGCCTGGGAGTTTCAAGGGGAGGTCAAGCCCTCAGAGCAGCAATGGCAGTGACACGTGGCAGGAAAAGATTTACCCACATTGTCTGGTAGAGCAGAATATCAATAGAAAAATACATATGCACCACTAGAAGTACTGTGTCAGAGAGGAGAAGGGGCAAAAGGGATGAGACATGGCATTAAGACAGAGAAATGTTGCCGAGTGAGTTTATTGAACAAGTGTTTCAGGAGCTAAGGAAATGAGACAAACTGAAGGAAAGTTGCTGGGGAAGATCAGCCCCTGAGAAATCACATGCAAGGGAGCTTGTCTTCCCAGGCTGGACTCCAGCACAGACTTAGCATTCAGTCAGACTCAGGAGGTCGAGAGTCCTACTGCTTTTCCTGGTGAGAAAAGGAAAGAGAAGTATTAGACACAGAGCACATTCAGAGCTGAAGCCCTATTCCTCATTTCACTGGCCCAAGTGTTGACTCAGTGTTGACTCAAGATAAAGAACAGTCTCAAAAGCCCAAATACTCCCTTTCATTACTGTAATGAAAGGAAAGATGAAAGGTTTTGCACATTTGATATAACGCAGTTGGTTTAGTGCAGTACTTTCCACATACCCTCACGAGCTTTTGGGACAGATTGCACACTGGTGAAAATGAGTAGAATATCTCTGACATTAACAAACAAGAGGCCATGGACAGATCACAGAAATGGGCCCTTTGCATTTTCCCTTAAAATGCAAAAAAACCATCTACTTGTACAAGTCGTCGTGCGCCAGGAATGTCTAGTATATGCCCATAAGCAGTTAGTCAACAAGACATTATGAAAACAGCTCGGCATTCATATTGGTACAGGAATTGGTCATGAAAGGAGGGGGGTTACTCTTGTACATACAGGTAGGCATTGCAGAAAGTACATCTGTTGCTGTATGTTTTGCCATCAGAGCCACAGTGGGGCATATATTCCAAGGAGCATATAGAAGAGACTTCTTGGAAGTCCTTGCAAATCTCCTGCACACAAGAAGATAGACGTGAGTTTCTCTGCCTGAGAGCAAACCGTGTCCCCCGAGCACAAGGAATGACACCCCACTGAGAAATGAAACTCTTTGTAACATCATGATAAGGAAATCAAGGTTTCCTCCTGACAGAAGATGTGATCTTGTACTGTTTCTGCTCACTGCCATGTCTTTTCCTGCCCTGTTACAGAGCAATGAGATGGATGTTGGCTGTTTTATGGATGAGTGTGAAATTGCCAAGGGTTCTCCTCAGGTCTGCACACCACCGGGTTCCCCAGTTGTAACCCAGAGCAGAGGACAGTCCCCCATGAGTGTAACAGACACTGGACCTCACTTTTTGTTCCCATCCTTTCCCACTCACTTTTGAAACCTGGTCTTCACAGCGTCCATTCTTTCTTTTGCCAAGCTTGGTCCGATACTCCCTGGAGGAAGGAGAGACCGTAGTTAGCCGCAACCCTCCCCATTACAACCACAGTGCAAGAGCAAACCTTGCTCCCACGTAGTGCACAGATTTTCAGACAAACGAGCTCAGCATTGCCCGCACAGTACTAACAAGAACATGCCCTTATGGACCAGGCACATGTCTTTTGGAATAACACTCTCGCCAGTTGATGCCTTCCCATTTTGTGGGGTTCTGGGGTTGAATGCCCATGTCAAACAGCAACCAGGGCAAGCAAGAAAGCTTGGAAAGACAGACAGGACCTATACAGTACAGGCTTTCAGAGACCGCCCTTGCACATTACTTGGCACTCATGGATCCAACCACCACCACTGCAAATCCCCCAGGGAGAAGGACAAGTACTTACAGGTTGTGGGCACACAGGGTACACTCGCTGGCGTAAGTGACACCGTCGGTACCACAGACGGGATTGTAGATCATTGTGCAGGCCATCAGCTGTTTGCCGTCCTCCAGCGTGGAGACTGGGTACTGGCTGCAGTTGAGCTAGGGAACAAAGATGACAAAAGCTCTGGCACAGGCTCTGCTCTGTGCAAGGGCACCCGGGCACACACACATACACTTACGCCTCTACCTGTTACGATCTGCCATAGGACAAATTATGGTTATATATTAACTCATTCTTCAGGGGAAACTAGCAATTTCCTTTCATAGCCTTATGTTAGAGAAGTCTGAATCAAGGCTTGAAGGCAGACATTACTCATTCAGCCTTGTATTCATCATGATGCCCCTATACCTTGCAGAACCTACCGGGATATTACAAAACACAGCTTAAAAATAATCTGCAAATCAAAATGGCGTGATTTATGCACTTCTTGCAAGAGGGCCAACTGTGACCAAGGTGTTTTTCATGGCCCACAAGAATGGAGGGGAGATGTGCTGACAGGTCTTTTGTTGCAAAGGGACGGTTCGGAGTGTTGAAATCTGCCAGTAGGACTGACAGCAGTTGAAGCTGATTTACACCAGTTGAAGAACTGGTCTTGCGTTTGAGCACTCCCAGTTTCTCCACCGTGGTGAGCTCTTCCTCCCTGATTTATGTATCTCACCAGGTCTGAGCACAGAGCGTACTCAGGAAACAAAGGAATGACATTTCGTAGTTTGTTTGTATGGAAACAAAATATCTGACTCGGGATGTTGACTCTTTCAAACACATGCTAATGAGATGGCTTTGTTCTTCTGTTCCCCGGTGAGTGTAAATAGTTTAGAGCTGGCCAAATACAGTTAATCTGGTATTTTTACAAGATTCATTGTTGGCATACATTAGATTACATTGCATTTACAAAAAAACCAGAGAGGGGTTTGAACCCCCTCATTAGGGGAGGGATTCATTAAGTATCAGCATTCAAAACACAGGCAATTTTCTAAGACTTGAAACATCCTTTTTGTAAAATGCAAGTGTCCAGAAGGCAGCGGGTACCCTGGGTCTTCTGCATCCCCTTCCCATGTTGCCAAAACAGACTGCTAAGTTTCTGCGGCAGCTATGACAGACTGCTGTGGGAAAGGGATTTCTGCTTGTAAAGCCTTAAATCATTTATGTCACCTGTCTCATAACTCATTCCTCTCCTGTCCTCTCCTCTTTCTTTTCCTGACTGCATCCAGAAAGTGCCCAATATTCCCGCTGCTGGGAGGATGATACTCAGCCTCAGAAGGAAGGACTACACAAGGCATGACCCTTGGTGGAGGTTACACCACCAAAAGCGCTTGTTCAATTATGCGGTCAGCTCAAGCCTTTATTTTTCTTTAGGTTTCACTTACTTGGGAAACTTCTTCTATGCACTTCCCATCATGCTTCTTGGCAACGCTGGTTCCGCGTTCGCTGGAAGAGAAAGCAGAGTTTAAAAATGCTCAACAAGTAACTGGTGAGCTTTCAAGGGGTGACCTCCAGGGCTTACATGTTATGGGCACAGAGCGCACAGTCGTTGCTGTAGGTGACCCCATCTGTCCCACAGATCTCACGCAGGATGAAGGGGCAGGCTGTGATAGCTTCACTGGTTTGGGTATTGCTCAGGTAGGCACTGCAGTCAACCTAGGGGGATAAAATAACAGTGCTGGGTCAGTTGCTGGGAGGTGGCAGAGTGCCTCATCTGCAGTCTGCCCACCCTGATCCTCCAGATTTTAAAGGCTTCTGCCAAGCAGAAAATCAGAGGGGTTTTTAGGTTTAATCTCCTGTTAGAAATTAGTTGAGTAATTGTAGTTGGATTTGGTATTGTCTGCTAACAGAGGAAAGAAAGGAACAACTGGCCAAAAGGATTATTCTCCTAGGGTAGTACATATGCAAGTTTTAAAACAAGCCTTTAACCCAAGGAGTCTGATTTAAAGTGTTCGACATTAAGTCCAGCTTGTCATAGTTAACTAAATCTGAGATTTTGTTTCAGCTTTTTCTTAACAGCAGCAAGAACTGTTTCACCAGCTCCTTTTGCAAAAATATTTACAATATATAAAATCTAACAGTTTCAGTATTTGAGGATAAATAGACATGCACCTATTAGAAGTCAGCCTACACTAACATCACTGACACTTCACTGTCATTTTGCTTAGCTTCCCCAGTGCAGTGTCTCTTATTATCCATATTTCCCACATGGTCCAAGAGCAAATTAAAGCAAAGACAGCATTTTAACAATGTGTCTTTACTATAGAAAATAGATTGCAGTCCCTCGGGATGCATGAAATTATTTTTGGTGCTTTAGAGCTGCTTTGCATAAGCAGAATAAATGTGTTGAGGTATTATCAGCACATATTGTTACTGTGGAGGATAATAAAGCTATTCCTGTATGCATACCTGACAGCAGATTTTTCCTGGCTGACCAGAGCACAGGGATTTTTTTACCTGCCTGTCTAGCGCAATGGAAATCTTAGCACTGAATGGATATACAGACATCTAACACAGTCTTCTGTCTTCCTCTCCTGCTGTGCTAAAATGGGCTGCATGGCTCTTGGGCTGCCTCTGATGATTTCTGTTCAGAGATCTGCAGTACTGGGACACTTTGCCTCTGAAGTCCCAGCCTGTTCCCATTTTTTCTTGCCCTCATGTACAGCACATCGGCTGCAGCCGCTGTGAGCAGCTAGGGAGAATGACAGCACCAGCACGAACCCTGTACGTCACCCCTCTCCATGCATCCAGGAGTCCAGCAGGTGCACTGAACTCAGCCAGGGTCTTCCTGGAGAATGGAGAGAGTAGGAGATAGCACTTATTTTATAGCTGGTTATACTTACAGGAGTACTTTCTTCCTTGCATCTTCCCTCATGGCTTTTCTCAACATGTGTCCCATGTTTTCTGAAAGAGAGAGGCTGGCATTAGGGTGCTCACTGGCTAAGCCCTGTGACACCCAGGTGCCACCGAAAGCAAATCAAACTCATAGCAAATATACATGGTAAGGGAGACATCTGATTGCCTAAAGAACCAGCTTCTCCCGGTCATTAGCAAGTGTAATCCTAAGCAGTAATGAACCTATCAGGTCTCCTCACTGTGTGCTATGCAACAGCCCCATCTGCTCTTTCCTCTGCCCAAATACCACAGCCCTCGTGGTGTGCTCTGACTGAGAGCTGGCTCTCCCACAGTTCCCCCGAGGAGCACAGACAGAGCATCAGGGAACAAAATCGAGGTGATAGGGGCTCGAGGAGGTTGAAAGAGAAAAAGACATACATACATCTTGGCATCGAAAGAAAAGCCATCTGGAGCACTAACTATGGCTAGTCACTCCAAAAGAGAGTCCTACGTACAGTACTTACAGGTTATGGGCACAGATGCTACATTCGTTGTCGTAAGTAAATCCATCTGTACCGCAGACTGGGAGCAGGATCCTTGGACAGGGCATGTAGGATTTGCCACCCTTCATAATTTGTGATGGGTATTGACTGCAATCAATCTACAAAAAGCAGGAGTGTCAAACCTGGGGAAGTCCTTGTTCTGTAAGAAAAACCCCAGAGTAACCTTCTGCCATGTCTTTTACACTGGGATGCTGAGACAACACTGGTGCTACGACTCGGTTCTCTCAAAACCAGGGTGAGTCAGTTCTGCATGATTCCTCTCGTGCACAGAGGGAACTGCACAGCACCGCATCGTTTGTGAAATGCCAAATCACTAGGGTAAGTAGCTTGGTCAATGCCAAATGCAAGATATGTCAGAAAAGCAAAATAAAAGAGAAAAACATAGTCCCTTCTTCATTCTGCAGTATAGCTATAAACAAAACACCAAAATAGGGAAGGAATTTAGACTTCGCTGACAATGCATTTGAAGAGCATCCTCAAAGGAAGATCTAAGCCCAGACTGACTGACTTCCACTGCATGTGTTGGCATGCCCTAGACACCAGCTCTGGGACTTCTTGGCTGATAGACTCAGATCAAAATTTCTGGAGTGCTCCATACACCAGAATATATCCCCGCCCCAAGGGTTGGTGTAGGTGGGAATTTGTAATGAAAACTCTGTGCCTAGCTCCATGCAGCCCATCTGCCAGGACTGTGCAGGCAAGGAGGGCCCAGAGGACACCCGCCTCAGGACAGATGGGATTTGTAGGCATCCTCAACACAAGGGACTGACCAGACTTAATAGACGTGGAGAAAGCCAGGCTTCAGGCCAGCTCACTTTCAAAGTAGATGTAGCCTCAGGGAACCTTTCAGTTGATGCAGATAAGAGGAGAAATATGCTTTATATTGAATACTTACCTTGGAAGTCTCCTGTTTGCATTTTCCATTGTGTTTTTTGCTAACATGGGTCCTGTGTTCTCTGGAAGAGGGAAACAATAAAGGTGAGGAACTAAATGCTTGACTTTTGGTCACAGTCACGTGCAAAATGAAGCAAGCCATGGCTTCAGACTCTGGAAGAGTCTATCAGAATAGCTACATTACTTCACTCATTAACAAGTTCATCACATCTCATGATAACATGCAGTTTAAAGTAATATTCTTAATTATTCCTTCCTCTGCTCAGTCACTGCCTAGCCCACAGACTACTCCAAGGAGCTGTCATCTGACTCTTCAATGTTTCCTCTCATGAGCACAAAGAAGGTATCAGAAGGAAACTCGAGGTAAATCCAAAACCAACCCAGTTTCTAAGGGACTTGAAGAAATAGGCATAAGCAGAAATGCAGAAGGATGGTTCTGAGGACTGCAAAGCATTGCTGGTTACTTAGGAGGAGTGCTCTATGTATGGGACTTACCCGTTGTGGGCACAGATCCCACATTCATTATCATATGTAACGCCATCTGTGCCACAAACAGGATTCAGGTCCCTTGGACAGGATACTAATACTTTGCCATCTTTAGTGGTTGTTGTTTGGTACTTATTGCAGTCAAACTGTCAAATAAGAAGAATTAGCTTTAGTGGAGCCCTTGCTATGCAAGAAAAGTTGATGCAAAACCTTTCTGTACCATTCTGTATCCCAGCCTCCACTGTTTCTGCAAGAGGACAAAGCCCTGATATACTGAAGTTAAATCTTCAATCAGAAATGAACTTTCTGAATATTATCCTACTTCTCTAGGAGTCAAAAAAAAGGACTGTCTTGAAGAAGGGGTCCTTGAGGCAGAAGAACATATACAAAAATTCTGGGCCCATTCTCAATAAAAAAAAAAAAGTCTTCAATTTAGTGGGAAACATTTTTCATCAGCTGGAAATCTGGCTAATAATGTGCTTGTTTGTGCTGGTTTTCTCCCCACTTCTCCAGCTCTGTGATTACTTATTACTTAGATACCCTGCAGTTAAGCACTGAGTTTGAAAGCATAGAGGAAAAAATTATTATCTATCAGCTGGAGAATGGACTTTCTACGTCCCAGAATTTTGGTGCTGAAATATAGAAGCTTCTTTTCCTGAAGCACCAGACTGCTGGCCTCATACAAATATACAATAAACTGTTCTCTATGAATATGTATGCTTAGTGCTCTCATGAGTCTCACTGTCTGTGAAAGCACCAGCATGGGAATTTGGAATCCCTGTTGCAAAGGGTGGAAACACTTGTGACCTCCAAAGAGAAAACTGCCAACTTGCACAGCATGTTGGCAAGTAAAATCTTGGGCGTCCCCTTCCCCGGGTACAAAAACCAGCTTAGGACGTAGGGAAGTGGGCTCTGCAGCACTGACTCACTGCAGCTTCTCATTTCATACCCATCTCTTGCCTCCTTCATCGGCTTGCTGTGGTATGCATGGGGTGACCCGCTCTTTGGAGCGGGGAGGGTGCAAAACCCACCCTCACTGTGCAGGAAAGCAAAGCGTGGACGGGGACCCTCATCAGCTTTGCCATATGGTCCTCTCGCAGTTCCCTAGGGAAATCTGTGGGGTTCTCAGGGTTCTATGAACAGCCTTAAGAAGTGGAATTTTGACTTCTATTGCACTTACAGTCTCCTTGCATTCTCCATCATGCATTTTGCTAACGTTGGTGTGATGTTCTCTGCAAGAAAGAAACGCTTTGGTTAGGAAGCCTTGAGAATAACTTTTCCTGTTACACTCTGGCACTGCGGGGAGAAAGCAAGGTCCCACCCTGGTGGGACACTACGGCTGCTTGACTTGTCTGAATGCACCCTGCAGATGGTAGCAGCAAACGCAAGGTATTTCTGTATCACGTGGTAATCAAGTGTGGGGAGTAATTAGGTGTTACAAGTAACACTTTGATTTGTTTGTGACTCTGCTCTGGGTTGTCCTCTGGTTCTTTTGTGATTCCCCTGGTGAGCACAGACAGAAAGCAGGGAAGAAAACTCAGATCGGCTGGACAATTACAAGCAGCCTTAAGAATTACAAGATACCTGCCTTAAGAAGGACTAGTGTTATTATAGAAATGTTTCTGAGAGCCTGAACTATTGTTAATGATTCAGAAGAGTGTTCTATGCACAAGACTTACGCATTATAGGCACAGATCCCACATTCATTGTCGTAAGTTAAGCTATCTGAGCCACAGACTGGTTTCAGTATCCTTGGGCATGCTACCAGGACGTGATCACCTACTACAGTTGATCGGTATGTAGTGCAATCAACCTGTGAAAATAGAGGAATAGAGAGAAAATCCCCGATATTTTCAATATAAAGACCTAACGCTCCTATGCAGTCTGCTTACTCTCCCTCAGCCTTTGGGAACAAATTCAGCATCAAACTAACTCCGCTATCAAAAGCGGAAGCCAAAGTCGGTTCTGTGGGAACTGTCTTCTGCTGAAAAAAAATAGCACAGCAAGAAAGACTGTGATTTGAGTTTTGTGAGGTCCTTCATAAGATCCTGCTGGAGCTACCTAGGTGGTGAGATCCAGCCTTCAGCCAACACAACATTCTCATTTTATTCCCAATTAAAGAGGCTAGAAGTCTGAAGTAGAAAGGCACAAAGACATGGTATCAGCCCATAAAAATTCTCTCAACTTTGGTTATCATCAGATTTCAATTCCATTTGGGCTGCGCAGACCACCTGTGCACGTTCTGTTTTCTGCTCGTGTGGTGCTTGAACCGTCCCCTTTTACAGCCAGCTGAAGTCTTCCACGGACTTTGCCTTACCGCAATAGGTTTCAGCTTGCATTCGCCATCATGTGCCTTCTCCACACTGGCCCTGTGTTGCCTAGAAGAGAGCAGACCCACGTCAGGGATCGCAGACAACAGCATCGCCTCGAGGCCAGTGGTGTCAGCGCCCAGCTAACTCGTATGCTCCTCCGCCCCATCCATCCTTGGGGATGAAGCTGCCACCCTTACCTTGAACCCCTTGCCCTGAGGCTTCTGCCAGGTTTCCAGCCGTACTCACTTGTTATGGAAGCAGATCCCACAGTCGTTGCTGTACGTGACGCCGTCAGTGCCACAGACTGGCTTTAAGTTCCTTGGGCAAGCTATCAAGACCGTCCCATCCTTGCTGATGCTGGGATATTGGCTGCAATCAACCTGCAAAATCAGCACAGAATCAGCCCCAGCATCGGCTCCTCCTGGAAAGACCCCCCCCAGCAGCCTCCCAGCACCGCAGCCACAGCGCCTGCAGCTTCTGCCGGGAGGTAAATGAGAAGTGTTATTCTGAATCTGCTCAGGCAGACAGGAGTGAATCTTCCCTACAGAAGTTTCTGATTACATTTTCCTGCCAGGGTCCGGGGGAGGCATGGCACAGAGGAAGGATTGCTGTGGGTGAGACGCTGCCTAATGAAGGCAACCGGTAATTGGGAGCCCGGCTGTATACCAGAGCCCCTCAGCTCAACGTGTGCTCGTTTCAAATCATGCTGCAGTCTCCGGTGAGTTACAGGAGCCTCGTAACTGCGTGGGAAGAACCTGCAGACAAATCCGTCACACAGACCCTGCTGTTTTCCTCTCTGTGACATAGGTATGGGAAAACCTGTGCAAGGAATATAGTCCTGTGTGTCTTACTGTGTAGACAAAATTATCAAAATCACAGTCTTTGATGCTTTCGAGCATATCATCTTAAAACAGTATTCCTCAGGAGGAGGTAATCGACAGCCTTTTGCTTGGAGTAACTAAATTGTGTCTAAGAGTTAATATAATAGGACTGTATAATTACTTTTCGCTTTCTTCATTTTATTTAATGAATTGAAAGTATTGTAAAAAATGAGGGAACTTCTACTTTCTCGTGAAATTTGCAATATCCTTCAGTCATGCACTGACAAATATTATTTGAACAGCCAAGCTTTCATTAGATTTAATCCACTTCCTCATCAGGTAATTACATACTGTTTCCACTCTACCAGAAACCTGGAACTGAACAGAATAAATAGATCTGTAGCTCACCTCAACTCCAAAGGCAGTACCTGAAAGAAAAAAATGGAGACAGAAAAGAAAAAAAAATAAATCAGATTATTGATATGCGGAATAGGTATATGTAAATCTTTTCATGAAACTGTTAAATTCCATGACTGTTGTTGACTAATTTATTTGGTTTAGGAAAACATGGAGTTTTACATGATGCCATTAAATGGTCATTGGATGTATTAAAAGTATAAAGTTTCATTGCACTTTTGAGGGGACATAAAACAGAAGAGAGCACATATATTAATCCATCCCTGAGATGTTACAGGGAAGCAACACAGGTACTTTCAATTCAGTACTCTTGGATTTTAACCTCTTCTAAGAGACTTTATGTTTGACTTTCAGAAGTTTGGACATGCGTGTTTAAGATGACTGTTGACCACTGACACCCTCCATCACCAAACACATCCTTCTCAGTTACCAGGAACAGCACAGTAAACTCACAGAGCAATCCTAGAGGTTGAAGTTTGCATTTGTATTGCTCACATGGAAAATGATGCCATTTCTAACAGTTTTACTTTGCCCTTATACACAGTAGTCCCATGTGTAAGCTCCTGCCCTGCGCTAGGACTGCTCCTTCAGAGATTTGCTCCTACAAATGAAGATGATGAAAACGGTCATCTGTATTGTGGTTTGCTGAAACCTCAGTCTTGAAGTCTAATTTTTTGCTACACTCTCTCAGGAAGAATATTTCTTCATGGAATAAGACTTTTCTCCACACTACGAGACCCAAATACTTTTACTGAAATTAAAATTCTGTTCTCATTCAGCTAGATCCATCTCTGCAATACCCAGGAAACACTCACCTAAGCAGCAGCAAAGGGCGAGAGCCGCCTTCACAAAAACCTCTGTTATCTTCATGGCAGACAGAGGTACCACTCCAGCGCAGCCTGCAAGCTCTCTGTGAGGGAGAGGAAGATTGCAGGTAGGGGCAGGAATATATAGCTCACCACAAAATCCAGTGGTCCCACCTTATTAGGTAACGTTCCAAGCCTGTCATCAACAGTCAAAGCCAAAAATAAATTTACCCAGCTCTAGATTTCTAGGTAATGATTGACACGGGTGTGTATGCCAGGAAGGGGCCTTTTGTGTGGCTGGAGGGAAGTGCGGAGCATGCCAGGACCCCTCTCCTCCTGGGTGGATCTGCCCCAACCCTGGGCTGCCCCTCTCACGGCTGTGGCGCGTCACAGGCTCACATCTACCCTGCGACTGGGTCGCTGTAATTAGGTCTTTCTCCTCCTCTACACTTTTCATCTGAGCTGCCAGCCGATAGCCAAACCCCTCGTTATTTAACCTCAGAGCATGATTTTGTACTCTTCACTGCTGTATTTCATCCCAGTTTGAGCCCAGGTAATTTCAGCCCAGAAGGTCACCCTGTGCTCTGCGGGAGAAATTCTGCTCTTCTCCCATTTTAAAAAATCTCAGCAGTGCACTGATCCACTTGTCAACTTTTTCTGTACTACAGGAAAGAGCAAAAATATTGTTTAATCCTAAAATCCATCTTTTTGGCTGTTCACTGTTAACTCCCATGGTACCCAGTGTTCATCTGCTACAACACCCTTCATGGCCAGTTCCTGACCCACCTCGCCAAGCCCAAGTGACACCATCCCATATGGCATCAGGCCAACCCTTGTGATGCCTGCATAGACTAGATGTACTGTACTTCCTTTAACTAGGAAGTCAGCCAACTTGGCGAAGATTGATATTTGCCCACACATGGTTTTCTTCCTGAAAATTCACTCTGTGCGTTACCCCTTCATACTTGATATCTTTAGTTTTCTTCAAATTTCTCCTGAAGGTTTGCCCACTATTAAGGCAACAGAGCTTAGATTGGTCCTGAGCACTTATTTTGCCCATCGTTTAAGGAAACTTCTGGCAATTCTTTGGATTGCTCTCAATGCCAGTCTTCCCAGTTGGGATCCTAAGTTCTCCAAATTTCTCACTAACATTTCATCTTTCAAATTCTGTACTTGGTAATCAAAATCCTTACTTGCAGATCTATTTTTGACATAATTTAAACAGAGCAAGCTCGTGTTGAATCATCTGAGTTTTATTTTCTAAGAGAAGGACATCTCCAACATCTTTCTCACTTGAAAAGCAAATCCAAAACAACATGATTTGGGGGATTACCTAATGGAAAATTCTCTTTGCTCTCATACCCAGGAGCTCTGCTAATATTAGTAGTTTGCAGTTTGCATCTGCAAAGCTGAAGTCTCCCCAAGCATTTCCAGCTGCATTAATCTCTAATGACATTAGACAGATCTCTAGTCATATATCTTGTTTTCATCCTTGCTCCCTGATATTCAGCCCCAATGTCTCCTGCCCTGTCTTTTATCCCAGTTCTACCAAATGTCAAGGACTCCAAACCTTTAGGTCAGTGCAGGCCTCAGCGACAAGGACCTCGTTCATCTTGATTACAATATCCACCTCTCAGGGCTCATTCCAGCCAAGACTAGCATCAGTTAATGCTTCCTGGCAGAGGAAAATTTATCTTGACAACTTAATTGCCAGCCTCTGTAAAAGCTGTCATGGTCAAGGAAATTCCTGCCAATGTCCACAGAGATGACACCTGAATCTCATCAGAAAGGAGATATTATTTGCAAACCAAATCTACAGTTAAAATAGGTTGACTCAGCATGTTCTGTCAGGATCAAAGCAATTCTCAATTCTGCATTTGGGGACTAGCTTGCAATAGGAGACAGATTAAAGGGAAAGAACAGCAAACACCTGTCAAGGATCTAGAGAAGGAACTGGGATCTGGAAGACAACACCACAGCTATAGCACATGTCTGCTGTCCCCCACATCAGCCAAGGCACATAGTGCTCAGCTTTGGGCTCCTGTCCTGTGCACAAGGAAGATCCATGCTGTGACCCTACCAGCGAGCCACCTGCTTCACAGAAAGTGATTCAGTAAAGTTTTTTCCACCAGCTGTTTGTCCACCAGGACAGAGCCTTTCAGGACCACAGCCGAAGGTGCAGCACATCCCACCCAGGGTAGACATGGAGCTGCAGGAGGAGACCTTTGGTTGTTCTTGTGTGTTTACACCCTTGTGTTTGTGCAACCACCACTTGCAGCCACATTGTGTTGACATCTACCTGTTTATTTTCCCTTTGTGAGGCATGCCAGGAGAGGGAGGGTTTGCAAAGCCCACCTGGCCGAGCAGCCCTGGACACGAGCACTCTGCTCTTTTCTTCTGCTGCCTCTCCAGGTTACCTCTAGTCCCAGATGTGAATTGTCTGTCACCATTTCTGCAGAATGTCACTGACATGGGCCAAGAAAGGAAGCAAACACTTGGAGGCCAGCAGGCAGTAAAGCCAACTCACCCATTTTTTCAGAAATATATGCAGAAATTGTCCACGCTTCCTATCCTCAAACCAAGTGTGCAGTTGTTACTACACCTAACGCTAAACTGTTTCTCTTGGGAGCTTCAGCATCAAGGAACTGGATTTTTAATTTGCAAGTAGTTGCATTAACATCTTACTATTTTCAGTAAACAATTCGAGTGGAGTTGCTCATACCTTTATGCAGGGGAAAACATTGAAAATTCTCGTGTTGCAGTCCTGGTGGGCAGGCTGGGCAGCAGGAGGACTCCTGCAGCAGACTGGAGCAGGGAGATCCCAAGGAAATGGCCTGGACAAGAGGTCCCTGTGGTAGCAAGACCCTTGCAGGAAGACAGATGTGCGAACAGATGCCAAACAGGAGCCCTAAAAAGAGGAAAGAGAGAGGCCCATTCACCCGTCCCCAGGATAAAAGCAGATGGGCCGTGGAGTAGAAGTTGTGATAATCAAAGCAAATCATGCTGAAATCCCTAGGTACCCATATGCAGCTGTTGCTTGGTGGGACTAAGAATCACAGGGATGTAGGGGAAGCCAGAAAAGAGAGCGTTGAAGCAGATCCAGAGGGGCTTCACTGCACAAATGGCATCAGGCTCTCCATGTCATGACTGACTCAGTCCTTGGAGAAGCAGATGCCCCTAAACTGCAGGATTTCTAGCACCGTCTACTGTGGCAGACTGCAAGAGGTCCCCTGGCTGCAGCACACCATGCTGCCATGCATGGGGTCTCCCTCCGTGGTGGCTGCGAGAGCAGCAGAGAGGTGGTGGGCAGAGCTACCAGGCTCCACAAGGACAGACTGTAGGGGAGTGAGAAACACCACGGAGAGTTCAAGGTCTGCTGAGGCATCTGCCAGAGTCAATAGTCCTCACTATACACCAACAGCACCATCTGCATGCCCTGAAGAATTGCATAAGTACCTGAAACCTTTTATGAAAAATAATAATAATTAAAAAAAAAGGCAAGAGACTCAAGTTTCCTGCAGAGAGCAGTGTAACTCAAAACCCAACTGTGTTGCAAGACCTGGAGACCGAAGCTGTCAATTCATCACACCAGCTCTGTAAAACCTCAGAAACTGCTGTGAACCACATGGGGTCTGTGGATATTGGCAAGAGACACCCTTTATAAAGTGTAATTTACAGCAAACTGAAGAATCCCTAGAGTGCTGGTACCTTTCCAGTTTTGTAGAGGACTGTTTTGGCCTCATTACTGTGTTAGAGGGCACCACAAAGGGTAACCAAGAGCAAACGTAACAGAAAGGGCAATAAATCCCCCAAACCTCTTGAGCCTTTGTTTCCTTCTCCCCAGCAGCCTTGCAGAAATAACACCTGGCATCACTCAGGCAGAGTTCCAGCGCACGCAGCGCTGCTCAGGACAGACACCATCGGCGACCCCTTGGAGCGATCTGCAAAAGGGGGTTGAAAGCAAGAAAGGACTGACCGGGCACGGTGCTGAGCACAGAAGGGAGTCAGCATCGCTGCCTCTGGCAGGGCTGTTCACCACAGCCCAGGAGGTTTTAGCAAGTCACTGTCCTGCACCTTCTTGGCAGACAGGTTTGGAATCTGATTAACGATCCCTTATTGCCAGCTGTGATTTTTGTGGGTGATAGTTTCTGCTGGCAGCAGGAGAAATTCAGGTGGTGTTCAAATACTGACAGAAGAGGCTACTGGGGCACTGTCTTCATCAGTTCATTGCTCTTGGAGCACTGTTAATGCAGGTTTTATGGGTGATTATTTCAAAACTTAAATACTTGAAATCACTACAAAACATAATAGCTTTCAAGTACACTGATTTTCATTTGCAAGAATTTATTGAAAGTCACAAATTGTGCACTACTTTTCTGAACTCATGTAGATGCCCTTGCACATGATTTTGGCTAGAATCAGTGAGAAGACATCATCAGAGAACATTTTTACTGTGTGATATTCATCACTCTCAGGCTGCATAAATAACATTCAAGAATTTACTTGTTTCATCACAGCTCAAAGGCAGACAGACTTTGCATCCCCCAAAACAGCTAACCAGGACCAAACTGGCAACTTTCACCCTGCATGACTGTACTTGGTGGGGGGATTTTCCACCTAGAAATAGGCAGTCATAATTTATTTCTAAATCATACTATTTGTTCACGTTAAAAATCAGCATACAAAATTTTAACTACTCATGTCAGTTAGCTGATAATAAAATTGGATTTTGTTATTATCAGCAGAAATAAAATGCGTAAGCATTTTGAGAGTTTAAAATCAATTCTCATTAACTACAGCAGAAGAAAAGGATTTGATAACTTAATTGGAAAAAAAAAAATCTATTTCTTTGATGTGAGTGAAATTAATTGGTATTAGGTAAAATCCTGCCAAAATCTGAAAGTCACTTCAGCCTTATCTGCAACAGAAAGTGTTTACAGATCAGGTCACAGCTAAAATGGACTCAAACATTGTGTATGTTCACTCAAGGTCTTCTGGAAATGTCCTGCAATAATGTTTATACAAATAAAGAACATATTTGCTTTAAGTAACAGCTATAAAAGAAAGTACAGAAAGTGCATGCAACCTGCCAGCAGGTTTCTGTTAACACACCATCACAGGCTCCTGCTTTGCAAATCCCACCCTGTTCTCAGACACATTGCCTGCAACGAGCCAGGGGAGCCCTTGGCTTAAAGACCTGGCTTCATCTGAAAATGGTTTCATTCTATGGATGGATCAGAACTGTCTGTAAATCAGTGCAATCACAAAACATCATCACTTTTCCTTAAATAGCTCAAGCCATTCAACACACACAGTCACAGAAGGGCTGAGGTTGGCAGGGACCGCTGGTGGTCATCTGGTCCAACCCCCTGCTCAAAGCAGGGCCACCTAGTGCTGGCTGCCCAGGATGGTGGCCAGGTGGCTTTTGAGTATCTCCAAGGATGGAGACTCCACAACCTTGCTGGGCAACCTGTGCCAGTGCTCGCTTCTCCATCTCCCCCAGCACCAGGACCCCCCAAAAAAGGAACCCTCCCTTCAGAAGGTGGCTCCCAAGATAGGCACTGGCTGAACCCTTGTGCAGGGAAGGAAGTTCAGGCCAAGGCAGAAGGGTGACCCAGAAGCACATGGCAAAGGTCCATGGGCCACCAAAGATGGCTGAGCTTCCTGCTTGGCCAGTTCTGCCCCAAGGATGCCATCAGCACTTCTGCCCTCTCAGAGACAGAAATACTGCTGGCCAAATTCACATCTCCAGATCCCAGAGATCTTTCTGGCTTGGCAGGGCTCCACACACACCTTGATCAGCGATGTTAGATGGTATCTGCCTCCCACAGCTGCTCAAAATGAAGTGGTCTGGATTTCCCAGTGCCTCAGCTGCAGAGCCTGGAAGAGGGCACTTACTGCAACAGCCAAACTACCAGCCCAGTATGTGGGGTGCTTTAAAACCAGTTTTCCTCTGTGGGTTTCCAAATGTATACCAATCAAATCTCAGAACAACCCTCTGAGGTAGGTAAGCATCTTTTAATGTCCATTTTACAGGCAAGAGAAAAGGGCTGAATGAGTGGTGAAGCGATGGACCCAAGACCTCACAAAGAGTCAGGAAGAACCTGACCCCGGTCCCTCCTCACAAAACCCCAGATATGCTTTTCCACCCTGGGTTCAACAACTTTGCCCGGTATTTACAGCAGCTGGTGCACCCCAGGGGCATCTGTGCTTGCTTACTGCCTGAAGGGCAGGCACTGCAAAGCCAGAGTGGGGACTCATGGGTCCTTCCTGCGAGGCTCAGTGAAGAAAAGTGACATGAAGCTGCTGAGTTATCTTTATTGTAAAGCACATTAAGACACAGCGAGGCGGCAGAAACCGCAATGGTAGGCATGGGCCAGACCTGGGAAGACACCCAACCGGGTGCCCACAGCCCTTCGCCCTCCACCTGAGCAAGGACGGGCCCGTTCGCTGCAGAAGGGGATGAAGGCAGCTCTGGCAGTGCTGGGGACTCAGCAGCTCCCCTGATGCTCAACATCAACTCTTCCTTTACTTGCCCTAGGGAAACTGGGGGGGGGGGGGGGGGGGGGAGGGAAGACAGTTCATTACTATATTCCCAGAAAGCAAAGGGACATGAAAGGGCTGTGAGGAAACCTCAAAGCTGGGATGTTCACATGCTCTGTAGGGGCTCGGGGCCACCCCTGCCGTGGGGGACAGGCAGCACACTGGTCTGCTAGCATCCTCCCCACTCCACGGGGACAGCTTAGCTGAAAAAACAGAGCTAGGGGAAAAGGAAAGGGCAGAGCCCGCCACCACAGGCACTAGAATGTTTGCCCATTCCCGCAGGCTCAGCCCCACCATCCCCTGGCTGCAGTGAGAGGGAAAAGCACGATGCAGAGCCCATTGCCCCAGCCCTGCAGCATGTCCAGGCAAGGCTGGACACTCCAACCCTTATGCAAGGCAACATCCAGGGGACAGGCTGGCCAAGGGGGTAAATCACTGCCCCTCTCTCTGTACCTTTGGTCACAGCTGATCCCTGGTGTTTGCTGGCAGTCTGAACTCCATTACTTCTAGAAGGAAAGAGCAAAAAATTAGTCCATCTCCAAGCATGACCACTGCTGTGTGACACTGGCTGACAGCCCCTCGGGCCAGCTCCACGGCCACAAGAAAGAACTGCAGAGAAGCCTGGCACCAGGGCAGGCAGGTTAGGTCACTGCCAGCCTAAGAAAGACTAATTTTAGCCTGAAGCTAGGTGATTTCCACACCTACTACCTAACTGGGAAAGGTCCTGCTTTTTGTTCTTTTTCGTCCATCCACCACCTTAAGAAGAAGCATGACAAAATAAAGAGCATTGTAAAAAAAAAAACAGGACTTGCCTATTGCAAACCTGGGAGTTGTCTGTTTGTTAAGAAACAGATTTAAAAAAAAAAAGCAAGAAAAAGAAAGAAACTGGATATTCCCGTTCTCCCCTGACCTATGCATTAACATGAGCAGACCGGTGACTACCACACAGATGATCTGTGGACAAACCTTTGAACAAGTAAAGGAACTGCAAGATATGCAGCATTAAAAGTGAAATGTGCTGGAAAGACCCACAATTAATTCATCCATATGACAGCATTGCAGGACCTACCGGCCAGCTAGCTTACTGAAAAAGATAACCAGGAGCCAGACCTGTATTTATCTTCAGTAAAGCACAACAGGATCAAAGCAAGTTGCTCACAGCACAGATCTCCTAGGTAAGGTGGTGAGCCAAAATGCTGTGGACAGACTCTCTCTGCAGCAAGGTTTTCCCACCAGAGTAGTCCACAGATACACCCTTTAGTGTCCTATCTCTCTCAAACCATACAGCTCCTATCCCTTCCTACAAACACCCTTCCCTGATGGCAATCTGGTCACCAGGCAGGGAGAGTTGCCAGAAACACCTAGAAATGCAGTAGGAGCTTGGCAGGGAGGATTGGCTGCAGACATTGGGCTGCAAAAGCATGAGGCAGCTTGGACACACATTTTGTCAGGCAACCCAGCACTCTCCCTGGATAATCTCAAAATACAACTCAAGAAAATATTACATTTTGGGGCAACAATTTTTTATCTTCCTCCAAAGCTTAAAGAGAGGCCTTTGCATTTTCATTCCGCACAGTGCAAATGTCCAAAACCATTTCTGATGCCAAAAGCACTGCTAGAGCTGGTCTCCTCTGCATTTCAGTAGCATATACTGAGTGTCTGAATCCTCAGCAAAAAGAAGAATTCATTAGACCACAAATGACCATGAACTTCAGTACTGAAAATAACATTGCTCTGTACATTGTTCATAAGCTTCCATAAATTTCCAGTCTGATTCTTCTGGTGACATAATATACATAAATAAAGAATAAATCATTGTGCGTGGGGGTTTATGTTTAGCTTTTTTTTGCCCTAAGGAAAAAGCTTATCGCTTTCCCTTTTAATTGCATGCAACTCTCCTTGGAATACTTAACATAGCTACAAGCTGTCTGACTTTCAGTAAATGGCATACTCCTCTAATTGCAAAGGCTGGAGAGCTGTAGCAGCTTGGTAAAACACAAAAAAAGTAAGGAATTCCAGACTGGGAACAGTTTTGTGGGAATCCTCTCTATGTCTCACTTTCCATGGTATACCCAATCTCATCTGCCTTGGGCAGCATGAGCAGAGTCACCACAGGATTTTGTAGTGCCTGGTTTCCCTGTGCTCCCAGAATATACAAGCCAACAGTGGCTCCATCACTGTTGTGATGTGAAAGCCTCCAGTATAATCACAGGCAAAATTAGTTCTTTCTGCACTACGGTTTCTTTAACTTCAAGCAAAGTTGAGAGCACTCTGCTGCTTTACAGAAGACAGGAAAAGGAGCTGGGATGTTTATTTTTTAGTGTTTTGGACATCTGCTGGCAACCTGGCACTGAACACAGGAAGGCATGACATGACAGCTGTCCCACAGAAAAGCTCTTAATTGCCTACAAATACACTGATAGCAAATCCACATTCAGAAGCCAAAGCTCCCACCTGAAACTTTACAGACCTTCTCTTTAGCTGGTTCAATATTTTGATTCTCTCCAGGTTTGGAGCAGGAGCAAATCTCACTGTTTCCCTGGGGATGAATATTCAGTTCCTCAAGACTTCACACCAATATAGAAGACAGCCCTCCCTGAGTGCTACAGGGCATCCCATGCACTCAAGAGACCCAAACTGGGAGACCCTGGCAGCAAACCAAAGTGCTGGAGACTGCTGAGCTTCCACTGCTGGAAAGGCAAACCACAACTGAGAAATGTTTAACCCATCTGCTACGTGGGATCACACAAGATGTCAAGGCTCAAGACCTTTGCCAAAAGTATGCCAGCTGGTGAATATTTTTCATTTCCGAGCCATCTCCCTGGATATTCTTTAGGAAATGAGCCGTTTATGCAGTTCTGGTCTTCCTGGCCTCACCAAAGTCTCAGGAGGAAAGCCAGAGGTTTTCCCAGATGTGTCACACTCCTACCATACAGCCTAGGTAAAACATGGAGACCATGCCCAAGTTATATATTAAATCCAAGCCCGAACATTTATTTAAACACCTGGACCACAAGCATCCCACTCCTGGGGCTCTAATGATCCTGCTGCAGCTGCTGGGGCCAGGCTGGCTCTCCAGCATGCACTTGGAGTGAGAAATGAGATGCTACACGCAGCCAAGAGGCACTTCAGGTGGATGTTTTCTCCACCTCTCAGCGACACCCCATTTCAGGGGAAAAAGGAAAAAAACCAGCAAACAAAACAGAGGAGACGGGGGCTCCAATAGCCCTCTTCCCTCCTAGCCTGCAGTACAACCGAGCCCTCCTAGCCTGAAGGACCTCCCAAGAGGACCCTAACAGGACCAGAGCACACCGTGCCTCCCGGCTGAAAAGCACCTGCAGAGCCTGGCTTTAACTCATTAGTTCCATTCACCTGTTCGTTCAATTAACCTGTTAGTTAACCTGCCTGCAGGGTCCAGGTGCTGACCCCCAGCTGCTGCCGACGAGCACAGCAGGGCAGCTGGTGACTGATGGCCATCTATTCATTTTTCACTCTCCGTTGCAGCTGCCTGGATCAGGACCCCCGAACCGAGATGGTGCTGACAGGGGAGTTTCACAAAGGGAAGGGAAAAAGACTGATGTTTCCCCAGCCCAGCCGTGCCGTGCTGCTTACCACTTCAGGGGCAGGCTTTCGGCATTCACCTCGGTAGTTTACCGTGATGTAGTTTGAAGCTCTCCTGCAAAAAGGAGGACAAGACACTGCTTATTATTCGCTTGCAGTGCTAAAGCACTCTGCCATCAGCATGACAGTCCTCTGTGAATTCCTTAATACTTTGATACTACTTCCAATATGATGGCATTTATTACTCCCCAAACAATCTTATGATTGGGCAGAAAGGGAATAGGGGACTCTAGAAACTTGTGTATCTTAATTAGCTGTCATCAGATTAATCTCAGGAATTTTGATCTATGTTTGCTTAACAGCAAGGCACCAAGGACATACTTGATAGTGAGTCATGATATATCAAAACAAACACTGTGCTGCAAAAGACACTCAGGAATGGTGGGTGACCCTGTATTACTGAAATCTCTCCGCCTACTCACATGGCAGCTGAACACAAGTCACATTCATTTTTGTACGTTTTCCCATCAGTGCCACAGACTGGTTGTGAGGATTCACTGCAGAAAATCCTTCCACCCTTTACCCCGTGCAGAATTCGATCACAGTCCAGCTGAAGAGAGAAAGAAGTTACATTTGGTGCTATTTCACTTGCAAGACCCTCCTTGACATGACTTACATGGGCTTACAAACGAAGCCTTGTCATGGGGGCCCCTCTGCCCTGCAGCACGTCCACCACACCTCCAGCAAGGCTGGGCTTGTAAAGAGGTAGTGTCTCTTGTTGGACTGGCCAGCCAAGCTTTGGGGACAGATCCTTCCCTGCCCCACTGCCAGGCGCAGACCCACTCATCTGATCCACCTTGGTCCAGGGCAGGTGTATTTCTCTCACCAAGGATGATCCACAAGAGGATGAAAACTTCTGCTATCGATCCCTAGTCCTCCTTATCAGGGCTTCGATTCCATTTTATCTTGGAGAATGAAGATGAAGCCCGTTGACCAAAGTTAAGGAAAAAGCAGTTTCCCCGCAGACCCCCACTGCCTGAGGGCTGTGCAACACACAGCACAGCTTCTGACACCCGCTAAGTTAAGAGACACAAACATATATAACTCATTAAGGGTGCCTTGTTTCCTCTCAAACATGAGAACGGGAACGTGTAGACACAGCTTTCCTAACAAACCACATATGATACAGCCAGGACAAGCTCACAGCACACGGAGTGACCTCTGGGCACCCCGAAAAACCTTTTGCACTTAGGTCCCCACCCTACAAGCACACCGGGGCGGCTGTTTGCAGAGCCATAGCAAATTTCAAACAGCAGAGGTCAGAGATACCACAGTTTGTTCCCTGGCACACACAGCCCCTTCCTCAGCCTGGCCACCCACCTCAGCTCCCGGTGTTTAAAAAATGATGGAGACAAAGGAGTGACTAAGGGGCTCCCATCCCCTTCTCCAGGTGCTACAAAACATGTTGTAACAACTGCAAACGGTGTAACCTGAGGAGAGCTGCAGCTGGGCTGGAGATGACATTCTGCCTCCTGTCCCACCTGGAGATGCAGCATTTTACACAGAACGATGGTTTATCAACAGCACTACAGGGCAGGAAGCACCACAGGGAAGGAAGGTCTCATGCCAGGTGGCACAGGGGGTACAGTGACATTGGGGTGCTGTGGTAGCACCTGCTGGTTAAACATCACTTGCTAATTTTATTAATATGCTGCTTCCTCCCTCATCTAGGTAATTACCGATGACATGAAAGCAGACAATGCTGACTTTTGCAATTCTCTGCTAGATGCCTTCCTACGCACCAGACATTGCTGCCTGCAGCACGACCCATGTGCCTGCACTGCTGCCCAGGGCAGGCAGCCACCCCACTGGAAGTCCCACATCACAGGTCCCAACAGTCAGTGCCACCGCTCCTTTGGCTCTGAGGAATTGCCTGTGACAAAACTCACAGGTGGTCCTGGAAAGAGGAGAGGAGCAGATTTTCTCTGAACCACCTCTCATCAGTCAAGCTCACCAGCATCCACTCCTCCTCCGGTGCTACCAGGAAATACCACTAAGCCCTGAAGCAGACTGGCGCTATTGTGCCTAATGCTTCCTCTGGAATGCATCAAAATTGCTGTACCTGAACAACCTACCAGGACTTTTAACTCAAACATCCCTTTTCCAAAAGTAGCCAGTGCTAAAGGCTTCAGAAAAAGCTGAGGCAGTTTGTAGTATGGTCCCTCCATCCCCACAGAAACACACGGAGCTGGTGGGGGCTCAACACCAGCAGAAGAGCATCCCGCAGGAGAAGTCCCCATTCCTGCCCATGCAGCTGCCATCTGAGATGCAGGAGGTGGGCTTACCAGCTGGTAGGAGTCTGTGTCTTTGCTCTGTGTCTTACGGCCAGGTGCTGGGTTGCAGTTCCGACCACTCTGAGCCACATTTCCTTGTGGGCTGGCAGGGAGAGAAAGCAGAGAGGCAGCTCATCACACTACCCCTCCAAAACAGGGGGAGCTTAGTGTGAGCCCACCCTCCTTGCAGACCCCCAGAGCTCTCAGGGAGCTGCTTGCACTACAGCATCCACCCACCCACCAGGACAGGAACAGGCAGGAAGCCCCCCAGTCACCTGTTAATGGGGGGACAGGTGACAGTGGGACAAACCTTGCCCTGTGCTCAGCTCAAATGCACCACCACCCCAGGGCTCTGCACCTGTGCCTGTTGGCATCACATAGTAGATAGGGAGATAAAAGGACTGAACCAGCCAAAAGCAAGAAGTCTCACAGCTTCCCAGCAAAGGCTCTGAAAAAGCAGCAGCTGAGTCCTGCTCAGGTCCAGCAGCTATAAAACAAACAGGAGTGTCTAACCTGCACCCAAAAAACACATGGTGCACCAGATACTGCCTCCAAGCCAGCAGGTGAGGATAAGCCAGGGCCAGGCAGACACTTGTGCCTTGCCAGGAGGGAGGATTTGCTGGGCAAAGGTATCCTGAGAGGGATTTTGAGCACAGCAATTGCTGCTGCTTTGTACACAGCAAAGTCGAGACCAAAAAGGAGCAAGCGTTGCATGAGCAACGTGCCCCGCTCCATGTGTCTCTTCCCCATCACCAGCTTAGCCAGTGGGGAGAAGTGCTGCACTGAGCACCAAACACCACAACATTCAATTCTCCATCCCAGTGTCACTTGTGTGCAACTGAACCATTCCTGCTCTGACTAACCTCCTAACCACCTCTAGGAAAAAACTTTGGTGGAAGGGTCATAAACCAGTGCCAGGGCTGGTGGGGCGGTCGGGGGACAGTGCCACCCCAGGTGCTGCTGAACTCACCCTCTGCTCGAAGAGAAGGGACGTCTCTCATTCACACCCTGCTGTGACCCTGAACCACCGCAGTTCTTCTGCAAAAGGGGCAGGATCACATTCAACAACCAAACATAGAAACAACTTTTATACAACCAAAGCAGCAGCAATCTAAATCAGCTCCTGTCCTCCCCTCTTCTCCCAGACCCAGAGAATTACAGGGCTGTTCTTAGGGAAGCAGGTTTGATGCTTGCTCCATACCCGCTCATTGGTTTTAATACCCACCAAATGTTATCATCTGAGGGCTTACAGGACTGTGGGGAGTCTGAACCTGCCCCTTATCTCTCATATAGCATCACACCACCAGGAAAATGAAAGGAGATGTTCTGTCAGGTTCAAACGTGCCCACTTTGTACGCTCACACACAGGTCCATCCCACAAATGAGAGAGGTTTTGCAATACAATCTGCTTCCCCCCCCCATCATTAACTGGCTTCAGCATCCCAAGCACCATGGTCACCCCAGGCTGACCACAAACAGTACCTGGCCATCAGGATCCCACAGACTGTCACCAGCCCCCTTTCTCTGAGCTCAGGGCACACTCTGAGCTCCATCTCACCTGATTTGTACCCTTTGAAGCAAGCGGTTTGTTGCGCTGGGCAGTTCCACCAGACTGACCTCCTCTTTGGGCTTCTTTTTTGCTGGAAGAAAGGGAGAGGAGGAAAACAAAGTGCTATGGCAATGCGAGTGCTGCCAGTACCCAGGGCTGCCCTGTAAGCCAGCGTCGTGTCGTTAGGCACCACCTCCCCATCCACAGTCCCTGTTCCTGGTGGTCCTGTTCCTAATTCCCACCCCTAAGCCTTCTCCCTTCTCCTCACCATTCCCACTGTACGCTACATCCTGGATCCAGGTGGCTGCTTTCATATCAGGGCTGCTTCTGCATATGCTCTATGGGAGTAGAGAGAGAGCATCTGGAAGGCAAAGTACACGTGTGGGAAACTCCTCAGGAGCTGCCAGCGCCCGACAGTCCCCCAGGAAGGGGGTTGCTCTCTATCAGCCTTGCTTCTCCTCCTCTACTCCACGCTGCTTCTCACCTGCCCCTGGGCCCTTTGCGTTGAAAGGGAAGTGGGAAGAGGGGCAATGGCTGGAGCCCTACTGCCAGAGCATCTCTTGGAGGGCCACTGGGATTCAGGACTCTCCCAGGCATCGCCCAGAGCAGCTTCACAGGCAGAAGCTGCAGTTTTGCAGCTGGAGATTTCCCTCTTTGCTGTTGTTGCTCAAAGGAAGCTGTACTTACAACTTCTCAGCGCACATGAGACATTTGTTGGTGTGCTGCTTGCCAGAGGAATCCCGGACAGGGTCATTCTCCCTCGTGCAGGACAGTCGGCCACCAGCTTCAAACTGGGAGCGATACTCACTGCAGTCGTCCTGTGGAAGGAAAGCAACAGTTAGGGCACCCTGTCCTCCTCACCTTGTTGATCTGATTCTTAGAAACTTGGAGTTTCCTGACAGGATCATATTAAACCATCACAAATGCATCACAGGAGAGCCTGGGTGTGGGCGAGAGAAGAGGGCGTGCAGTTCCAGCCACTTCGTATATAAACAGAGGAGTGAGTCACAAAAATTATGGGTCCTTCTGCCTGCATAGCACATGCTGGGAGTTTTCTAGCATAGTCCAGCTAATTATTATTCTCCTTGTTGGGCTATCCAAAGCATGCCAATGATGTGACTGATACAGTAATGAAGTCCCTCCCACTTCCTTAATACAGAGCTACAGCCTTTTCCCAGATTGTAGCTCAGATAATAATTTAATTTACAAAACAAGCAGCATCCCCCAAACCAACCACAGTTTGGCACACGTCAATCAAGAAGCAGCAGTTAAAACATAAAAGCACAATACAAACATACTTAATGGTCCACGAGCAGCGGAAGGTTGTTTGCAGAGTGAATGATTAATTTGTTCCCTGTTCAAAATTGCTGTACAGAAACCACGTTAATTTGCCTCTGTTATGTAACATGGATGTAAACATTCAATCCCCCTAATTTCAACTAATTCAGACACTGCAATAGCCGATTCCAAACAGCAAGTAGAGAGGATAAGTAACTGTATCCCACTTAAAACCTATTTGTAAAAAATACAGGGTAACATTTGCAATTTTCTGCCCATTTCACAATAGGGAAGTTTTTGCTAGCTTGCATTAAGGTCCTTAGCAGGTCATTGATCTCATCCTTTGGTTTGTTCAGAAGTTTCCATCACCCCATCCTCTCTGCTAGGGGAGAATTTCCCTAGCATCATGTCCTGCATCCCATCCAGGGCACCTCAGCTTTCCTACTGGACTAATACTAGCAAAACACTCAGAGAATGAAGCCCCGTTTCCCTAGAGCCAAACTAGCCACCAGTAGGAGATATATGGTCTGGCACAGGATGAGCCTGCACCTGCTGTGACAAACAACCACATTGCGTTGCTCCCATCAGAAATAAGTGTCACACCCCGCTTCAGAGGGACTCCCCGAAAGCCTCACTGCTTCACCCCATCACCAGTGCGTGCTCACACCTCTGTGCAGTTCAGGCAATGTTTTTGTCCCCTAGCAAGCTCTCCCAGCCCCTCTGTGCCTTGTTCCCTGGGACCAGCCCAGCTCAGCACCCTGGTCATCCACCTCCAAGACAGATCTGCTTTTCCCTAATAGCCTCTCTCAAACAGTCTCCCTTTGAACTAGCATTTCTGGAGCTCTGTTAACTTCCCGACCTCTGCTGCAAAAACCTCACTGAGTACATCTAAAACTTGCATTTGTCTTTTCATGGCCTGTCGTATCCCTGACCCGCTAGTAAATGCAGGGCTTTCTTGTCCTTTGTCACTTCTAACTGACAAGCAGGAATCCTTGTTAATCACTGACTGTGTGATCTTGCACTGTTATTACATTTTATCTTGTTTCTATTACTCCAGGCCTCAGCGCTATCCAATTAGTCCTGAGTGATGTGCTGATCCTCCTCTGCTGATAGTGCCTCCCAGCTTTGCCATCAGCAAATTTCACTTATGCTTCCATTTTTTTCTGCCAAAGTTGTTTGGAAAAACAGTGAAACAGGATTATCCCCAAGACTGAGGCTTAAGGGGACCGCAGCAGCCCCTACCATAGCAGAAATTAAAAGGTAAATGTTGGAAAGTGCTTTTTCTCTCCACTTACAGAGCTGCTTCTGCCAGCAAAGCATCAGTGCACAGGGACATGGTGGCTGCAGGGTGGCAGGGCGAAGGTGGCAAATGGCAGCTCTGTGAGAACAAGGTTCCCAACAAAAACTAAAACTGAGCCGCTGGCCCATGGAGATAGCACAGAGCTGAGCTCTCCTCACAGAACACAATAATCTCTTGAGCTTTGCAGAGTTCAGATTTAAAGCTTTTAACCCGGATTTTTCTTTTTCATCTAATTAGCACCCACAGCAGCCCTGATCTCTCCACCAGGTTTCAGGACAGCAGAGCACACCCAGTTTCTTATTAGGATGAGATTTGCCTGTCCCTAGGTCCACAGGTCAGTGGGACAGACCATAACGTTCAGGCACACAGTTGTTCACTTGGGGGATTCAAGAGCATGAAGAAATAATGAGGGAAAGGGAAGTGGATCTCAAAATTAAATCAATGGAGACAGAGCAACTGAGTAGAATAATGTTGCCCTTTCTCTATCTCAGGTGAAAATCCAATAAAGTTTTATATTGACCGGCCTAATACTTTAATCTCACCTTATCTTTTCCTTGTCTGTTCTTAGATAACTTCCGCTCATTCTCCCTTTTGCTGGAAGAGAAGCAAGATGAGAAAGTGAATACCACGGTGCTCCAGGGAGCGAGAGGTTTTCCCCCCCGCCATCGGCTGCAAGAGGGGTGAGCAATCCCGTCCGCTGGCATCGGCAGCCCGGTCACTCCAGCAGCCACTTTCTCAACAGAAAAGGTGTTTTTTGATGTACTCACAACTTCTCTGCACACATGATGCACTTATTGCTGTGCTGCTTCCCAGAGGAATCCCGGACAGGGTCATTTTCTCTTGTGCAGGAAAGTTTCCCTTTCTTGAACAAATCCCGAAACTCACGGCACTCATCCTATGGAAAATGCCAAAAGCATGGTTGACATAGATATGCTGAGAGACACACGTCCCCACAAATCCACAAAGAACTATTCACCCAATTAATTACATTTCAAACCCTATTTTGTTTCCTTGAGGCGTAACTCAGTGGAAAACCACAGTCTGCCTGATACATTCTCTTAAACTATAGCATGCAACATAAACCAAATAAATCGATATGTTTAGATGAGCAGATTTCTCTTTTGCATCCAGGGTAGCCTTATTTCTATTTGATAAGACATGCAACAGCCTGCCCGAAGGATCTAGTCTCTGCTCTAAGTATAAAAGCTATAATTTCTTAGTGAATTTTGAATGAGGAAATAATTCATTTTCCCATCTCTTGTGAGAGAGCACACTACCAAGAATTTGAAAATCCATACACAGTAAAAAGATGAAGCTGGAGGCATAAAAAAAAAATAGAAATCCTTGCACACCTCACATTTCCAGGTATGCTAGCATAAGAGGTGGGCATTTTTTACCTTCCACTTAACACAATGTTAACACATTAATTGAACCAAAGCACTCTATTTCACAAAAGTCTTTTGTAGCAAGACCTGCTTAAGCCTTCAGCCTGGTCTTTACACTCCTCTGAACAGCTTTCCTATAACTTTCACTATAACTTTCAGGGCACACAAGCAGGTTTGCAGCATAATAAACACGTGCTACATATGAAGTCTTTAGGTTCTTTTATGCAGCACTTCTAAGGTTATCTGTCATGTGATTTGTAATACATTCTCCCCCCCCCCCCCCCCCCCCCCCCCCCGAAGGGAAGTCAAGCTAGAAAATTACTTGCCAAAAGCCAGACAGAAAATATATGGCTGAATAAAGAAATTCAATGTAGGTCTCTTCCTGACACTGTGAAACTGTCCTTCTGCCTTCAGGACCACACATTGGCAAGTCAGGTGTTTAAAGAAGATCTCCTTTAGCACAGATATACTTTACAAAACCTTTAAATTACCCAGACACACAAGACCTAGAAAGCTACCCCTGCTTAACTAGAAAAAGAGGGAAAAAAAAAAAAAAAAAAAATCAATGCAACCGACACTATCTGATGGAAGCCAATTCACTCCTATCTAGGATAAAAAACCCAAAGCTCAAAAAAACAACTCCCTCCCCATAAAGACCTGCTATCTAGAAAAACAGCTATGGGTAAAAAGAACTAGCCAGGTGCATCAACGAGATAAACAAGGGACAATTAGAGCCAGCCTGCTCCCACACCCTGCCCTAGTCAGCGCTCACATGCACCATCATTGTATTTGTCAGATGCCAAGGGTGCCTTATAAACAGTCAGGTATCCTCCGCAACCTATACTCTGGGTCAGGCACAGACCATATATGCCGTATCGGTAATTGCCGGACAGGGACTAGATTGCCTGGGAGGAGCTGTGAGGAGGAGGAGTGCTGGTTTCTTTTGTGCTCGTGGATGGCACAAAGCCTCACACTCCTTTCGATCCTCCTCCCGAGGCAGAGCACACGTGTCCTGCTCCCACGGCAGGACCGTTCCCCATCAACCAAGCCAGATTCCCACGCCACCAACAAGGAGACACACTCGGCAAATGGGTGTCAGAGGCAGAAGATGCAGTGCCACCGCATCATGCTGCTCCTGGTGCACCAATAAAGCTGGCTTCAGTAGCAACGTTTCACCTCACCTCTCCCAAGGAGTTCACGTTCCTGATCACCTCTCCACCACTCCCTCTGTTTTTTGAGTCTCTCTCCCTGCAAGAAAGGGAGGCATGAGTGACGGAGCAGCGTGCAATCGTCGGATGTAAAACCAAAATAGCTAGTGATTAAAGGCCAGTCCTGCCAACCCCACCTCCCCGTTGCGCAAGGCAGCGGGACGGACCAGCACTGGGGCTCCAGCTCAGTGGGACATCAGAGGGACCAGACCTCCGCATTGGGGCATTTTGCTATCCTTTCTCTCTGCCTAACATCCAGGTGTTTCCATCTTATTAAACACCATCTACGAAAACAAGAAACTAAATCCATGCATGTTTTCACCCTGGATTTGCTCCTCACACCCTGTGGTTTCTCTCCCACAAGTGGTGAGCTGGAGAGAGCTACTGAGTTCATAGGTTTCCTGAAGAGCTGCCAGCTGGTCTGTGTGTCCCAGGACTATGCTTGTACACCAGAGCCCCCCTCATCACTACAGGAAGATGCAACATGCTGCAGGCTGGCAGGATGGCAGGATGGCCACTGGAGCCAGCACGTGGCCAGTACTCACAGCAGCCTTTGGCACATCAGGCACTTGTTGAGGTCTGCTTTGCCATCTGGGCTGCTGACCGGCTCCTTGTTGGTGGGACAGGAGAACTTCCCGCTGCGCAGAAGTGACCAAATTTTCATGCACTCATTCTGAAAAGCAGAGGAGAACAGTCATGGGAAGCTCCCTCAGAGGTCATTGAGATCCTGAGAATAGTTAATTCACATTTAAGCATTTTTGGGTGGGCTACGAGCTCTCAATAACAAATTTGTTCACACCAGGCCTGGAGCTACCACCCCCCTCATCCCCATCCCTTGCCACACACCACGCGTGGTGCAGGCTGCACCCAGAGTCCCGCTCACAGCTCCTGAGGCAGAAAAGATAACGAGAAAGTTCAAAACCCGTTGCGAGGGCCATTATTCACAGGAAAAGGAATACATGTTTAATTTGCATACAGCTGCAAATTGCTACCCGCTGCAGGGGAGGACTCCATGTCATAAAGTTAGTCAAGAGCAGAAAATACAGCCATAGAAGTGCCAGTGGGATGCAAGCATAATGAATCGACAAGAGTGACTGAAGAGCGATTCAGGTGCAAGACAGAAGTCGAAAAAAGAACAACCCTCTGAGGAAGCAGCGCAGCAATACTGTGTAATGCTGCTGCAACCAGCTGCCCCTTCAGCTGGGTGGCTGAAACGCAGACTTGGGAGAATCAATGAACCATTTAATTTTGGCTACTATGTTTTCCAAATGGGTTTTTACTAAGGAGAGACAAGCGTGTTTGATTAAAACGTGAGCTGGTTTCTCAGTCATTGAATCAAATAATTTTCTGAGACACAAAGGACTCGCTTTAATTCTTTTCATTATCGAACTCGGGAATTATCAGAAGCAGGGGTTTCTGCTGGATCAGAAGCACAATCCTGAAATATCATTAGAAATATAATTCATGCCATTTCTGACTTCAGCTCATGAGATTTCCAGCCCAGAGCTGTTCAGATATGTGCTCAGCACGGTGCACCAAACATGCACTGTCAGCTAGAGCCGTCGCTGTATTACAAAAGTATTGTCTTTAAACATGGAGAAATTAACTGCTTATTCCACCGCTGAAAAGGCATTATGATAGCCAAGTATAGTCCATCTAAACGACTTTGCTCAGAGCATGCATTAAGCAGTGCAGTTGGCACAACAAAAGGAGAAACAGAATAGAAAAGGTTGGACTCGCCTTAATCGATGCTTGGCTGGCAACGTCTGTGACAGAAAAATCAACAATGAAACCATACAAAATCTTTGAAGGGAAATTTTAAATCAAAAGCATTTAATCAAAATACTTGATGCCATTTCCTAATCCACCCAAATACCTCTAGATAAAAGCTACTCCAATGCGCTATTGTACACTGATAGAAAGGACCGGGCATTAGAGATTTTCTGGAACATTGCACTTTTTGTTATTCAAATGCAAAAGCACATCTATTTTTTACATCTTTGTGCCCTCCTTTACTGTGTTACTTTTCACAGGCTTAAAACCCAAGCTCCACGGATGGTTCATTAACTGTTTCTCCATTATTTTACCCAACTGTCTTAGTAGTTGCATCAAACCTTACGCAAATATTTTTGGCTTTCCTTCATCTTCACTTACAACTGGGATACCAGAGCTAGGCCATATCACTGTTTGTCCAAAACTACAAATTCCTTTTCAAGGCCCATTCCATTCCATTTGTGGTACTGCACATAAATTACCAAATTAATAATGAGTCAGCAGGCGGGTAGCTGATAGGAGTTTGTTTCTACTAAGCCACTTAGAGCTGGTATAGTAAGTTTCATCCTTTTCTCTTGCATCAACAGTAGCATCACAGGGAACCATCAAGAAATCCTCCATTAGCTCTTTTTCAATAGAAATAGGCAGTAAAGTGAAAGCCCATTGCATCAGGCCTACACTCCTGCTGAAGTCTCTCTGCTGCAGCCATAGGAAATGCATTCCTCAGCAAGTGGTGACAAGAAATTCTTATTTTTCTGAATTCACCAAAAACTATATTACACTTTTGTTCAAAGTCAAGCTTTTTATACAAAAATTTAGTCTGATTAGAAATTTGTATTCCTCCACTTAAACGACAGGGATTGTGGTTATTCCATTTGTTCTTAAACAGTTAGCTCTACTAAAAATAGAACTTTCACCTATCTGTAGAACTTCACCATTTTCACATGCAAGAAAAAAGGCCATTACCAAGAACGTGCTGTATCAAACAAATACGAGTAGTACAGTAAAAAAAAAAAAATTATTGTCTGGTTATGCCACTAGGCTTTTTAAAGAACAAGGGCTCTCTAATAGTCTGTTTCACCATCTTTACGGGAGATCCCAGGCTGTATCCTCTGTCAGTCCCAGATTTCGACATGGAGAACATCAGAAGTTACTAACCTGAGAAGAAGCAGAAAAATGCCAGAGCAAGGACCACCGAAGCACCTTCTATTTTCATGGTGAGGGTGGCAGCTGTTTGCCTACGTTGACTCTATTGGTGCATTGCTCAATGAAACCCAAAGAAAGGGCTCAGGTCAGATCACATATATATAGATGACCAGATTCTCCGCCTTCATTATGACATAATCATCCCAAGAACCATCATTAGCTGCAAAAACCAGTTTGATGACAGTAGCTCTAAGTTCTAATGATCCCATTAACACAATTAATTTCCATAAGGATGGGACACACTTGAGTCACTCCCTGCGTTTTGTCAAGGTAAGAGAATTAGAGATATCATTTCAGCCTCCCCACACAGCCAGAAGAGTTCTTGCCATCTTCAGGGCTGTTTGTAAAACAGAGGTACGCCAGCTGGCACACCACTAATACCCTTTCATATCTCAAAAAAATAGCTGAAAGTGTTATTAAAATAACTTGGCTCCAGCCGAGACAACAGGAGGTCCAGGTCACTCAAGACCCCTGGAAGTCCATCTGCTTTTATTAAAGCACCTCAGTATGAACCCAAGTGGTAAGCGTTCAGGCAAGGTTGAAAAACATCAAGCTGGAGACCTTGTTAAATTTCTTTGAGTTCAATGCTACAGTTCAAATAGCAGCTGTGCTAATTATAAAATTATACTGCCAAATCCTCATCCCTCCCCTGTCTCTCCGTTGTCTTCAGAAGACATTACAACGTTATTGGAAAAAACCTTTTCTCAGCCCACACAGGACCTGGCAGACCATATAGACACTGCTCTTTGAGCAGGTCACCGCTCACGACACGTGTTGTTAATGATGCTAAAGGGTCTAGCAAAGTAGCCCTGCTCAGGTGTCCCCCAAAGAAAAAGATTTAAAAAAAAAAAAGGTTGTCATCTGTGCAGAGTTTCTCAGGAGACTCAAGAGAGGAAAATAAAGATGACATCAAAGTGTTGGAATGTAATTTACGTGGGAAGAAGCTGTGTGCGTTGTTCTCCAGTGAAGAGAGGAGAATTTGGAGAGGAAAGTCATTTGCAAGGTTTGAAACAAGTGGATAAATGAGTAGAGCAGATCAGAGCAGAGGGGCTGGAGCACACACAAGCAGGCTGCAGCTGTCCAGAGGGGCAGGTCAGCACCATCTGAGGAAGAAAACATACTTTTGTGTGACTTATGTATTTGGCCAGACAGGCCAACACAGCTCGGTATAAATCCTTGTGATAAACTGCCACCACACACTTCTCAGACCAGAACAGTTGTTAGTGTTTACGACAGGAGCCAAAGCCAAGTCCTGGTTTAGCGCGTGGTCATCCCTAACGCTCCTTTTCATCTCAAAATAAAATTGTGTGCAGGTTCACAGCAGAGTTTGGAACCGAGAAGTAAAGTGCCTGAGGTCGTACAGATGGTTAGCGGCAGACCTGAAGAGCTGTGTGTTGCCATGAATCCTGAGATAATTTCTGTATGTGTATTTGGGTATGGAATTAGCGGGGAGGCCAACAGGGAGAGAACTAACCTGATATAGCACATCTCAGTCAATCCTAGGGAGAGGCTGGAAAAGATCTGGAATGGGAAAAGCAAAAAAAGCTTATGGTAGTTTAAAAGTGGATAGAACTGTGAATCCATTTGAAGGACAAAACCAAAGTATGTTCTTTGCTACTGAGGGGTCTTCCCATGAGTCAGCCACGAGGTAGTAGGGTTTGAGGGGGGGAGATGCACTTTTAAACAGGTTTTGGTTTTAAAGTTTTCTTTTCCCAAAAAAGCTCTATTCCTATAGAAAAGTGAAACAATTCCCTGATCCTAGACAACTGGCTAACCTCCCCATTCCTGAAGGAACTACAGTGGGTATCAGCCCTGGCCAGACTGGCCAGGTGAGAGCAGATCCCAGCCTGGAAGTGGAGACAACCAAAGAGGAGAGACTGACCCGTGTCCCAACCACAGACAGGCTCTGTCACCACCACATCTCCCTCCCATCATCCCACCACTGCAGCGCTCTCTTTACCAGTTATACCCACACCAACCTGTGGGAAAAGGTCAGAATGGCCCAAACACACCTTGATACCAAAGCCGTATTCAGTAACAAGAAAAAAACCCAAAACAAAGAAAAATAATTTAGGATTTCCCTCCCAATTCTTACTGCTTAACTAGAACCTCCTAAAAAAAAAAAAAACAAACCACACCAATGGTATGAAACATGATGTCAGGGGAAGGGGAAAACCCTGCAAAGCCATGTGGTTTGAAGGATTTGCTCCTGTGCACTTGAGTTACACAAACCTGAGCAGAATAATGACAGATGACAGCAAAAGTGTATTAAACATAAACCTTGCCTGACTCACTTGATTGCCTTTATTGATGGATGTACATGATATTGATGGATTTACACAATAAAGTCTCAATCCTGCACTGGAATCCAGACAGCCCATTAATTTCCATAGGAGTTTGTATTGCAGGATCAGATATGTAGGAGAGATGATCCTGATGCTTTAGCAACAGGTTTGGTACAGTACCTTGCTAATCTTAATTTTAAAATGATGCCAAACAGCTGAAAAGCAATATGCCACTGAGAAAAGCAGCTGAAAGCAAGAGGAGATATCACAGTTAAAGGCTCAGTTAAAGTTTTGAAAAAGTAAACAGCATATAATGATGTTATACCTGGTAGGACAGCTCTCACTGGGTCCATTTTCCACAACATTCTGCTAGAAAAAACAGGAAACAGGATAAAAGCAATCATGGAGGAGCAACTGGGAAAATGCAGGGGGGAAATGGGAGCATAGCATGAAATCTAGGCAAACTCCAGTCAGGTGGAAACACAAGAGGCTGTGAGGAGTCCTAGGTACAAAGTCCTACAACCACCAAGCTGGGCCAGCCCCATAGTAGGCAGTGCAGAGCCACAGAGGACATTTGCCTCTTCCCTCTTCAAGGTCCCAAGGAGAATGGGGAAGGGAGTCCAATAAACAGCTGAATGACTCACACCCCAATTAGCGATGAACATACTTACACTCCCTTTCCCATGATAATTCTCCAACTTTCTGGTGTTCCCACATTTCACTCCTTCAGAGGCTATGCCTGCATAGGAATCTATCTATAGATACATAAAAATGAGATTTCTTGTCCACTCAGAAAATCATTTTTCCTTCCTTTAGTGACATGGCAGTGTTCCACAGGTGGGATCACCTCCTTTTAATGTGTTTATCATCACCTAGCAATGGTTTTGTCAAGGAAAAGTCTCCTTTGACAAGAATAGGCAGTGTAAGTGGTTGGGGTTTTGTTGGGGTTTTTTTTTTGGGGGGGGGGGGGGCGGTGATTGACTGAGGGGGTTTTGGTTGGCTGGGTGTTTGTTTTTTTTAAAGCCATCCCTGCTTTGGTAGCTCTTTGTTGTTTAAATGCCAGTCTCCAGCCCAAGCAGCTCTGTAGTTGCCCTCAATGCCTGAGAGCATGAGCTGTGGCAAGCTCCACGTGGAGACACAGAGCTCCATTCTTACCCCAGAGCAAGGCAGTGTTTTGGGTCCGTTTCCACAGCCACCACAGCGGGACCAAGTGAGCCCCGATAAGGATTTGCAGCCCCCGTTTCTCCTATTTTGGCACTGCTGCCAGGGGCAGTCCCCTTCACGACACCGTTTCCCTTTTTTTATTTTTCCCACTGGAAAACTCACATCTCTACAATCAGTGCTATGGCTTTGGTATCGTCAACATGGTTCTCAACAAGGAACAGGCTGCTTTACCCAACGTCGCTCCTGATTCCTTAGGCCAGACTGGAGAACCAACACATTCTTGTATTTGTGCTGCCAGCACTGCTCGCTCTTCTTCCTGAGAGCCAGCCAGGCTCATACCACCCCAACCTTCACAGCCTCACAGGACCCAGCATATGCTCTCCTGGCCGTTTGTGCTCTGCCATCTCTCCAGGTGCCCTGTTCACACCAGCACAGCAGCCTTCGAGACTAGGTCCCATCCCCTGCTCTCCTCTTCCAGAGGAGTAAACACCTTCATAGCCAGTGGATAACAACATTAGCAGGAAAATTAGATGACACATATTTCTAATAAAACTAGACACACCTGTATTCCCACAGTAGCTGTCCTTTTCTGTCCTGACTGACACTTTTTACCCCCCCACCATCTCTCCTCCCCCTCAGAGGAACCCCATCAGCACCCTGCTTAACACTTTAATTCTCTGAAATATTCAAACTCCTCTTTTCCAGCTGATCGCTACACCCCTCCCATAACCGAGAGATTCTCAGGGCTAAAAAGCAGCACAGTTGTTTGGCATATCTAACAAAGGAAACTCAGGGCAGATGGTATTTTGCTTCATACCCAAAGCAGAGCGCAGAGCTCTCAACTTCAGCAGTGTTTCATGAGTTACACCTCCAAAGTGAGACATTTCAAAATGCAGGGACTTCAAAGACACTTACCCATTTTTAATCAGTCTCAGTATTATTAACACTTCAGGTTCAGAGCAAGCAGCCCCTTGCAGCTCACTTTGGGCTCATGCACAGCTGTCAAATAAGAAATATCAAGGGAAGATTATCGTGTTGCCACATTAACATTGCAAGGGCTGCATCTGCATTAAGTGTTGCCTACAGAGAAGGTCTGTTCTGCACATCTTGCCTAGTGCCTTGGAAAAGGACTCATCTCTGCTGGCAACCACCACATCCAGATGTCTTCCCACCCTGCAGAGACACCCAACCACGTACCCACCCTGGGCTAGACTCTGCTGCAAGGCCAGCTACAAGTCTCACCCACCTCCTAAGCACAGCTTGGGAGGAACCTCACCTGCACACATCCCCTGCAAGAACAAGGTTTAGGACACTGAACAAAGCTCTTCTGTTTGCACCCTCTTCTGTGACCAAAACCCAGTTGCTGGTCAGCCAACAAACCAGTTAGCCCCAAGCTAATGGAAATGAGTTTGAGTTTCTGGACTGCAATAGCCACGCATCTGAGAGCTCCCCTGTTCATACCTACTGCTGCTGCAGCTCTCAGGTGAGTGCTGCCCAGATCTCCAGGGAAACAAGACTTGGTCATCCTGAAATCCCATCATCACTGCAGGTACCCAAGGTCTCACCACAGTCCTTCCCCTCCAGTCAGAGCAAGCTTCCTGAGCCCAAAGCAGAGCTCCACCAGTCTGACCCAATGAAAAATCCTGCCCAAGAGGCTGCTCTCTTCCCACCTGTGGAGTTAGGTATGCAACACAGCCCAGCAGCTGACTCTTCACGCCACCTGGCTGCATCACTGCAAATGCAGCAGCAGTGTGTTAACTCTCAGCATCCTGGTGCGTTATTCCCTCTCCCTGGCAGCTCACCAAGGAGGTGAGCTGCTACAGGCCGGGAGAAGAATGACAGGAATTTCCTGATTTCATCCACCTCTGAGAATCAGGTGCACAGCAAGTCCTGTGCGTCCTAGAGCACACGGAGCCTCAGCAAAAAGCATTTCAGCAACATGTCTGGTACATGGCAACAAGACTTCACTGAAAAATAAAACACTTGGAAAAAATAAAAACCTGCGCCGAGTGCACTTAGTGCACCAAAGGAAAGAACATGGATAAACTTAACTTGGATCAGTCACCTTGCAAATCTCCACACCCTGAGAGCATCTAACAACTTCCCCCAGATCCAGCATCTACTGCATCCTTCTCTGGACCCAGTGTCACATGGGTGATGCACTGCCCTGCCACCAAGTTTCTTTTCCTGCCCAAATCCATTCTTTAGCTCTGATCTAAACATCACAAAAAGTATCTTGGGTTATGAACTGTCTCACATGACATCTGTACATCCTCCAGTGCAGAAAGGTCCTGGGTCTCCTTGTCACATCTGTAATGCAATGACAGCAGTTTCCAGCACCCTGTGCTTGAACCAGAGCATGGGACTCACCTTTGCAACCCTTCCTAGGCCATGAGCCACCATGACATGTGGCTGACTGTCCTGGACAGGCCCTTTGCCACTGCTGACTTAGCTTGACAGTGCCAGGGAGGAGGGGGAAATTAATCAGGAAGTGAGCAACAGCAAGAGGTGTATGTCCAAAAGGCAGGGATGAGACCAGCTTTGGGAGATCACAATAACAGCATGCAACACATGCCATCTTCAAAGGATTAATGAAACTCTACAGGGTTCCCCTGTCATTATTTGCATTTCACAAATGGATACATTAAGATGCTGAAGGCCACGTTACCCTCTGGGTCACACCTATTTCAGTCTATTCATCCCTGGTCTCAATACTGGAACTCATCCCTGTGGTGCGAGACATCCTCCCACAAGTCAAAACAACACTGCTATCCCTCAGGCAGGCCTGGTACAGGAATCAATAGTATCCTCTATGGTCTGATTTGCAAAGCACACCAGACTGGCTGGTCCTATTGATCTCTCCTGGCCTTGAAAACTGATCAGCTCATCAATTCTTCTTCCCTTCCATCAGGCTGAAGGGTACAATACAAGCAGCTTACTGCTGGATTAGATTTCTTTAATACATACTTATCTTTTTCTAGATGTGAAATGTAAGACAGAGGAATCCAGGGGAGAGATCCAAGTGTCTAACACACCACCCAGTCTCATTCCACTCACCAGTCTCAGTCTGGCCATGGAAAGGTCCCACCTTCCAGCCAGGAGCCTCCCCACAGCTTAACGACATTTGTTCACAGAAGAATGAAGCTGCCCTGGGAAACTGCACTCGCTGGGAGAGCAAAGCTGCTCCCCAAGCCATAACCAATGCCATGTGGGGTTGGAAATGCTGGAACCAGCCTCTGCATTCAGAGGGAGATCCAGCATCGAAGAAATGAGCTCTCCCTGCCGGCTCTGAGGAAGCAGCCTGCCATTCCTACTGTCAACGCTTTCCAGGGCAGTATTAGCTCGTTGAAAACTGTTAGGCTGGAGATGGAGGGAGCTGGGTTTTGATCTACAAGGCCTCAGCAAGTAACATCTGCACAGTGAAAGGATTTCCCATGGCAAAGCACCACCACGTCCCATGGAGCTGCAAAGGACTTGCAGCCTCAGGAGGCCACCATGATTTGCGCTTTGATGGACCTTACCAGAGCTAGCCAATTTCACTGCCATTAACAGTATTTGTAGCTTAGATAAGGGTAATCAATAGCTCATCATTTAGGGCGTAAACTGATCGCCCGCAGGGGTTAGAAAGGAATTCCACTTCATGTGCAGCGTTGCACAACCACCTGGATTCACTGTGGGTATTTTCCAGCCTCTGCTGAGCACCAGCCATGGGCCACAGCGAGAGGCAAAGCGTGGCACACGGACTGAAAAGCCGGAGTCATCATGTGAAAGAAACATAGCCCCATTGTCTGGGAACAAAGCAGAAATTTTTTCTGACTCTGGCTTCAACTTGTGTATGGAAACGAGAGACAATGACTGTCACTGGGCTACTGAAACAGCAGAATTTCAACAGGGGAAGAAAAATCTGTCCTGTGATGATTTTCCTGTGGACAGCCAGAAGGAGTGCCTGGAGAGCCCATGGCCACAGTGCACTAAGGATTACACAGCACAAGATGACCCGCTTGGGTAACACTGCCCCATCCCACACTGCCAGCTGGACCCTGCAAGCGCCGCTCCAACGAGGGGTACCACAACCTGCCCCACAGTGAGGGCTGAGCCCTTCGTGTCACCCAGCCACCCTCAACACCCGCCATCCCCACCTGAACAACAAGGGACAGGAACATAGTGTTTTTCCCCTCTGCAAAATTACTATTTATGTTTTATCGGTCGCAAAGGCTCTATAGTGTCGGAACTGGCCGCAGGGTGTGGTGGCCTAAGTGCCAGTGACAGCAGGAGGCCAAAAACATGCCCCATGTGGGTGTTGGTTGCTCTTGTAGTATCACCCCGCCCCTCTCTGCTAATTGCACTGTGAAACTCTGATCTCTACCCTATCCCCACAGCCAGCCTGATGGCAGGTACCATTAGCCATGCATGCGATCCCTCAAGGCACCAGCCATTCCTCTGGAGGAACCTATGGGACGACTGGAGCCCAGATTTCTCTGTTTACCTTCTACAGGGCACAGAATAAGGCATTTCTGTGCATGTATCTGAAAGAAGACCACAGGGTTGTCACTAGAGGCATCTGCTGCCATGGATTAGGACTAGAACTGCAAGTGACTGGGACTAGTTGCCAAAGAAAACTATCAGCTTTTCACTAAAAAAAAAAAATAAAAAATAAGTAACTACAAATGAAAGCAGAATATGTTTGCATAAGAGCTATGGATTTTCCATAACCTTCTGTTTCTCCTTCCACATGCCCCAAATTTAGGGGTCAGCATACAACCGACAAATATTTGCATTTGGCCAACCCGCCCAATTTTTTAATTGAAAGCTATGGAACATCTTCAAGGCACCTGTAGCTATTACTTTCCAGCCACTGTACAACCTTTCCACAATGTGCTGATGATGTGGAAATTACCAGGGAAGAGGAGACTTGTCCCTTTATATGAGAGGTAAGACATTTTAAACATCTTTCTAAGGAAAGGGAGGCATGCTGTCAAACAGCATCGTTACCTTCAACAGCATCACTCTGGTAGCTAAAGGAACAGTTCAGCCTTGTCAAAGATAATGGCACAGCCCTTGATGTTTCAGAGGGGACAAGAGTCACCAGAAATACATCAGGATCAGAAGGAATTGCTTTAGGTCTAACACGCTTAAAGAAACCACCTCGATTCAGACCTCACTGCTCAGCTGTCTCCACTCAGGTACGAAACCCCAAGTTTCAGGCAGGCATTCAATGCGTAACCCTGGAGTCTGCTGCTCTGCACTGTGGCCAAATACTCCAGAATGCAAGTCTGCAGTCATCAAATGCCTTGCAAGTTTGTACCTGATTTTCAGATAATATACTTGCTACTGAACTAACAATCCCTATGCTCTGGCAGGAGAGTTTGCCAGGCCCTTTCTGGCAACAGTACTAGGACACCATGACAAATTCCAGCTAGCATGGCTTCCCTTACACACAAACAGAAGACTTCTGACATTAGTGTCCCACAGCAAAACCCTCTTTAGTGTCTGATGCCAGGACTTGTCTACACATCACCTTCCAGACAGACACCAGCAACTCTGCTCATGCTGAATTGAGAAGACACCACTCTGGCTGTGCTCTGAACTGCACAAAGGCTGAAGAAACCCCCCATCAAGCATCTGTCCACATGGCCCGTGAGCTGGCACACACCATGCCCAGATGCCCAGGAGAACATGCTCCAGGTCCTTCCCACCCCATGAGTGTGGCCCGCCTCTGGACTTCTTCCCTACAGACGTGGATCATGCCTCCCAAAGTGCTAAACCAGCCTCACTGGTCTGTGATCTGCTCAGCTAAAGGCACCTTCCAGCATCTCCAGCAGGCACGGCTGATTGCCATGGCAATCCCAGTCTTTTTTTCCAGCTTTTTTTCTAGAGAAGAGAGAAGGAAGGAGCAAGCCATCTTGCTTCTCTATATCACCAGCGACTGCACCTATGCTGTTGGCTCCCCTTTTTGTTTTGTATTTCACTGGACTCCCACTCAGCCTCTATCAAAGAGGGGGAAAGAACCTTTCCCAAGGAGTCTGTGGGTCTTTTGGTCTCTTTCACCCTGTTTGGTGCTGTCTGGAGCATTCCCTCATCCACTGCAAACTGTCCTCAGAGTTCTTTTGTCTGCTTCTCAAGCACTTCAATGCGCTTCATAGGAATTCAGCACACATTTAAGCCAACCTGTTTCCTCAAGGACTGTTATAAAACATGCCTTTTCTATAGGCACCCATGCACACACAGTGCTCTGTTATCCCTGCAGCAGGAATGTGCTCACCATGGGAAGCCCTGAGGTTTACCTGGTTACATTTAACTACCTGTGGCTTTTCACTTGCATTTAATAACAGTTTCCCACAACACACTAGCCTGTGCACCCACATCCAACTTAATAAGCATCCTGTTGCAGCCAGGTCACCAGTCTAATGGTGGAGCAGATCAGCTAACTAATACCTAATGACAGCAGTAGCAAGCAGATGTTCACCAGCAGTGATTGATTAGCAAATTGGCTAGTGGGAGTGGCACGTGGCAGACACCAGCAGCATCCCAGAACTGAAACGAGGCCAGGGAAAGACCCAAATCAGTGCTATTTCATTTTTTTTCCAAGGAACACACAGATCACAATCTAGCCCTTTTCATCACCAGTCAGTGCCTGGCAGAAGGGTAAAACCAATAAAACTTCAAATAGGCAGCGTGCAGCAAAGGAGCCCAGCTCCTGTTGGTGTTCACCTTGTCCTAAAGGATCTGACATCTGGGCTGTACATACTCCAAGTGTTTGTCCATGGTGGTGCAAGACCAAATACTGCCTTTGCTGGTGGACTGCTAGGATCTCCCAGCCTGTGCTCCCTACCGGGGCTGGGACTGTACTCACTCTTTGTTTTCCAGCTGAAAATATGGCAACAATCCAACACCTGGGCTACAGGAATGGAGCCTTCTGGATAGGATTTAGTAAGTTTGCATACACACTTGCATTTGAACCTTTTGTGGGAGCTGATCATGCTGTACACCAGCTGTTGCACACAAGTATGTCTGTACAACACACTTTACATACAGTGTGAGCCATAAAGGAGACCTGCCCTTTGCGGCACTGAAACAGGTTGCTCAGCGACAGACAGAGCCCTGGGGCTGGGGAGCAGGGACCAAGCTGGTGCCTCAGGTAGCCCCCCTTCATGTCAATTAGCCCTCGCTTGTAGCAAGGTAGGTCTCCTGCATTTGCAGAGTCCTTTTCCTTTCTCTCCCTTCTGAATCCATTACATGTGCACTTGATCTCAGCTGCCTTCACTCCAGAGGTTCATCCTTGTGTGAGTTACTGCCTGTCCAGAGGGTCTGTCCATCCATCACTGGCTCAGGACCAGATGCAGCATACAATTCTATCAGCGTCCAAATGCTATTTTCTTCTTGTATTCACCCTCGTGCATGTTTGGTCCCATGGGCTGACTTTAGGGGATACACTTTGCTTTGTTAGTCACAGTCATTGGAGATGCCATGGAGCTTGCTTCCAAAGGTGTAGGACAGCTAATACCTGTGATTCACTCTGGCATTAACACTCCACTATCTTCAAGGAACACAGAAGTGGAAAGGACCTCCTGGGTCATCAAGTTCATCTGCCTGTCGTCACTAGTAACCACATCAGTAGATCAATTAGGACATGTTTGATTGGCCTATCACAGTTAATGGGCTCCTCAGTCTGGCAGAGGAATAACAGGATCCAAAGGCTAGAAGCCACAACTAACTAACATCAGGCTGGAAACAAGGGGTGATCGTTTAACAGTGCCTGGGTCTGTGCAGGAGGAGAGCAGTCAAGGGCATTCCACATCACTGGCAAATTTTCAGTCTAGTCTGAATGTTTTGTCAAAACAATTTCATCCAGTGTATTTCTGCCCCAAATCCATGAGTCTCTGGGAATCTCTGGACTGCTGCTACATGGTTTGTGACAGGTAACAAAGAAAAGCAGTTTCTATCAGCTATGTAAAAAATATACTTGCTTGGATTTTTTTTTAAAGGAATTACACCTTCCCTGGGAGACATCCAGAGGAATCCAAAAGCAGAAAGAAAAAGGTTAAAGAAAACAATAAATCACTGCTCTCTCTGAGTGAAACAAAAATTAAGTCAAAACAATCCTCTGGCTGCAGCTAACTGGGTTAAATCCCACCCTAGGAGCTACACCCATCAGCAGGTTTACAAAAGGAAGCAGTTAAATTGAATTTATTATTTGTTTTTAAGGTATGGCATGAAATAAAAATTGAAAAATACCATATCCATATGCCCTAGGCTTTTTCCCCACATGCTTTTGAAGATGGTCTCCTAGAGATTAGACTGACTTCTAAGATAATTGGCATATCTTCAGGCTGGAGATTTAATTAATAACAAACAAATAATAAAGAGTCTCATTTACCAAGAAACCTGGATGACTTTTGTTATATTATCTTTTAACTGAACATGGATACACCACACCATTATTATAGTGGTGTTAGCACCAACTTTCTGCTCGCAATTCCAGGAAAAAAAAACAAAACCAAAGCACAAAAATTGAGGGGAGTTTAAAAATTTCAAGATAAGTAAGATATTTTGCTTCATTCTTGAGCTTTTCTATACTCCACATTTCACACACAAAAAAATCAAAACATCTCATTTCAAAATGATGCAAATCACTGCAATACCCCAAACACATTAAAAATGAACACTTGCTTTGCATGGGGTTATGTTTCAGGCTTGTATGGGATGTCTAGACTACATGATTTAGTGGAATTGCCCAGAATTCACAGCACATTCTACACAAGGTATCCTGAATTGGTGGCAAGAATCTAATGGAGGGGAGTTTGAATCACTGAGTGACAGAACATGAATTCGCCTTGCACCGAGCAACAGGACAAACATAAAAGTTTTGCTCAGGAATGGAAGACACCCCTGTAGCTTCTTGCTAGATATCTAGAAGACCTCTCAAAAAGCAAAAGCCTTGAAAAGTTGTAGAAATCCTAATTAAAAAATGTAAGTATTTACACCTGATTATGGTACTGTTCAAGGTAATTTACTCTGTCCTTGTGCAGTGGATGTCTGAAGACCCTTTTCAGATGATCACCCCATTCAGTTTATCTTAATGGGATCACAAGGCCTGAGCAAGGGATCAGCACGGAGGATTTGAGCTGCATCAGACTTGTTGCACGTGCACAGCTGGACAGCTTTGTGCACATGTGTTAAGCGATCTGCCTGTGACCAGCCCTAAGTCTGCACATTATGAAGAATACCCATGGACCTCAAAGAAAGCACCAAGCCTTGTACCAAAAACAACCAAACCAAAGGTCTGCTGGGTCCAGAGAGATAGCAGTGATGCATGCAAAAACAGTACAGAGCACTCATGCAGACCAGGATCTCCAAAAAAAAAAAAAACCAAAAAACACCACATACCACCAATCATCTGAGGAGGGAAATGTATTCTCTCATACTAAGAGTATCCCCCTAAAAACAGTGAATTCTGTCAATAGAATGAAAGAGGTTAGTGCAATGGAAACAGATGAGTGAGGACCAGAACATCAATTGCCTGCTGGATGCTAACAGGGTGGTCTCACATCTGGACTGCCCCCTACTCTGAGCTGGGGAAGAACTCATGGTGTGGTCCACATGGTCACCACCAACACAGGATGGAGAGAACAATCTTGAAGGCAAGATTTAGCTAGTAGCTGCCAGGCTGAAGGCCAGGACCAACTCAGTAACACACTCACAAACGTTTCTCCCAGTGCACTATAATGAAATCCAGAGTCATTGCAAGGTTCAGAGTATAGTGCCTTAAAGACAGGCTTGAATAGGTAGAGCCTATACAGTAACGATCCAAGTACTAAACCCAAATAAAAATAGTTCAAGGCTACTGGCACATAAAGAAGTTCTTTTAAACTAAATGTTGTAGGAAAGCCAACAGTTTGACAAGACATGTGGTTTGGAAAAATGCAGTCTCCAGTGGAGAAGTCATGAAGATTTTTTTTATCCTTGAATAAAAGGATAGGAGAGAAGCCAAAAACAGTCAGGGAGGAAACAGCAGACTGCAGCCCCAGCAGACATCCCTCAGGCCTGTGGAGAGAGGGAGAGAACAGAACAAGACACTATGTATGCATTTCTATCCAAGCACCAAGGGTCTAAAAAGCAAGGTGAATGAACAGCAGTGCCCTGGTTTCAGATGGGGCTATTAACAGAAGCAGCACCTCAGAAACCTGGTGGAGGGAAGATAAGCAGCAGGACATGGTAATGAGCAGGTACAAATTATACAGGAATGAAAGTAGGCTGTGCAGGTGGAGGAGCTGAGCATCAAGGAGCTGGGCATTAAGGCATACATTAATGAGAGCTTATCAAAAAGCACAACCAACTTAACTGTATCAACAAGTCCCACAGTCCCTAGGATTGCAGTCCCATGCCCAGACATTATAGTATTAGAGTTACTTCATCATCCACCCATCCAGAACAGGGCAAGGACTGCAAAACCTTAAGGGAGATGAGTGAGGCTGTGATGGATAAGAGGACACAAGCACAAGTGATGGAAGATGTTCATCTCCCTGTATAGATGGGATAACTGATAGGATGGAAGATGTCTACATTGAAGATGGGAAGCCACCACTCCCTCCAGAAGTACTCTCCGACCTCTGAAGCAGAGTTTTCTTAAGCACACACTGAGCAGCACCCAGGAACTATTGGATTTGATTTCAAGTATAGTGCCAGTGGCTCTTCACACCTTAAAACTGACAAACTTGAAAGCAGCCTTGCAGACCTGCTACCGTAAGTCTAACTTAAAGAGGCAGCTGCCTAACACCACAGACGCTTGTTCAAAGAAAATTAAAAAGTGAAAGCCAGTAAGGAGAAACACACCCAGGAGGTGGGAAGACCATTTGAAGAAATCATTAGAGTAAACGTGTATCTTTTAAGGGAACAAAATTAGAAAAAAGTCAGCATGGGACAATTAACAGTAAAATGAGGCTTTGTAAGTAGCAGCACTGTCCAAATAATGAAAATGTAAAAACAAAGTCTAAAATGTAAAATCTGCAACTGTGCCAAAATACACCAAGGACTCCGAGCAGAATTTTCCAAGTCACAGGCACTAACAAAACACATTGAAGAGCCCATGATCACAGGGCTAAGGGAACCTCCAAGGAACATTACACTATAGTAGAAAAGCTAAATTAACTCTTATTCACAATAATAAACTGATAAATCCTGGTAACAGAGCCACAGTCAGGGATTAAGTCCCCCCAGCAGCACCGAAGGGGCTCAAACATGCAATCACCCAGCTGAAGCTCGGTACTGTGCTTTTGGGTAATGAAGTAAACAGAGGCAGGTGACAGACGGGGGAAGACTCATCACAGGTTTCGGGGTGGCAAGTCCTGTCTCATCAGTCCATCAGAGTTCCCCCAAGCATGGGCAAGCAGCAGCACTGCTTGACACAATGAACTTTTGTTTCTAATGAACTCATTTCATGATCCCTCCTCTAAAGGCTTCTGAAGAACGTAAGGTAGCACGAAGAGCCGCTTCTTTGAGTTAGAAGTGGTTACAAGTGGAAACTGTAATAAAAGGTCAGCTCTCCCAGTGGAAGCGAGACCCAACAGGAATCTTCGCAGCTCAGCATTTTATAAATTACTCTGAAAAGGCAATTAGCAAAGGGACAAATGGAATGATTCAGAAGAGTTCAAAGCTTCGAGTGAACTGAGAGAAAAGTACAAGTCACTCATAACGCAGTGGCTGGACAAGAAAGTGGCAGGCAAGTGTAAGTATTGAAAAACGTAGACAGGGGAAAAGGCTAGCTATACTATACCTGCATATTACAGCTTTACATTAGCAACCACTGTCAGGGGGTGTATTATGGAGACATTGTGGGTAAGGTCACAAATAAATGTCATCTCATTGTTAAGCAGCAAATCAGAAAGGTTTAACGCCTGATAGGAACTGTTAAGAAATGGAGAGAGGATAAAAAAAAAGTTATTTCTATCATGCTGCTGCGCAGCTGCATCACTCTGCAAGCTGTGGCCTTCCTCGGCATCATCAGGACAGGGATGTAGGAGCTAGAGAGGGCACAAAGCACCCCTCTCCTGGCCATGGAGAGGAGCAGAAATAGGAAAGGTTTTTATCTAAACTCACAGCAACTCCTACAGTGGAAAACAAGCTACAGAGGGATGTATGGTTATGACAGTCCACAAAATCAGGAGTGACCCAGAGAAAATTAACAGTAGATGTAGTTCAGGATTACTCATAGTGCTAGAATTAAGGGATACTAAATAAACTATCATATAGTAGATTTAAACAAACAAAAGGAAGTTTGTTTTCCCCTCCCCATACAATCTAATTGCATTGTGGAACTCATCGCCCCAGGATGTTGTGGATGCCAAACACATCAAGGAGTCAAAAGTCAATTAAACAAATTCACAGACTGGTCCATCAGTGGTTATTAAACATGATTATGGAGATGCAGCCTCTGGCTGACAAGTCCATAAGCCACATGAAGCTTTATCACAGGAGAATTATTTTGTGCTTGCCCTGTTTATTCCCACTCAACATCCACAGCCAACCATGGTCAGATCCAGGACCCAGGTACAGGACTTATCCCAAGCTGGTGCAGGCTCTCAGAGCTGACATGGACATTCTCAGGTCTCAGCACATGCCAGTTCTGGTCTGGAGATCTGGACTGCCTCTTTGTGCCTGTCCTGAAGTGACACCAAACCTTCTTGAAAACAGGATGGATTGCAAACATATTGGGCTAAAATTTTGGGCTTTAACCCTGAGGAGATTCCTAGGACATGAAATCCAAAATCACACCCAGATGTCAGTCCTTTGTTTGGATGTCATGATTTATATTCTGAGTGATACTTCCTCTTCTGTCTCCCTAACAATGACAAAACAAAGAGCTATAAACAAATCCTGGCTCCAGATGTTCCTTTGCCCTCATTAGTGACCAGCTTGGCTAATGCTATTTCATCAGCCCTTTGTTTCAGGGTGGCAAGCCAACATCAGCAAGTTGAGGACACTTTGATGGGCTCCCCCCCTTGGGATGCGACAAATTCCCAGGACACTCCTGCCCAACACTCACTACAATAACAAGCATGGGGCTGAATTACTGCCCTCGACAATGTTTGGTACGTGGAAAAACTTGTGCTTGCTAATTACCATGATTGCTCCATAAAAATCACCCTCAGGCAGCCGCGTGCAATCCCAGTGAGCCACAGCCCTGCCCCTCGGCAGCCCGCAGCAGCAGCCCAGGTGGAGACAACATTTCCTCTCTTTGAAGAATCTCCCCAGCATTGGAGGTGTCCCACCCACTTGCCAGATCTATTCCTAGACATATCTGTTTCTATTTATTTTCCCACTGACTGTTACGCTAGTGTAAAGAGACAAGGTTGAGAATCGCTCAGACCAGACACATAAGCCGGCTACAAAACAAAGATTTCCTTCTTCCTTTGAAGCCTACCGTGCATTATTTTTGATAAGAGGTGCAGCAGATTTATTCCTCTGGTTTGAGCACTCCTAAGCCTCTTTACTAAGCCTGGCAGCGAGAACCTCAAAGCAGATACCAAAGCCTGCAATCTTTTTATGTGTGGTAGAAATAATCCCTTTGCCTGGTGCCTGGGAGAGCTGAACCCTGACATCCACATGAGCTGCTGATGGACCGGCACTTGGGAGCCAAGGCAGCACCAGTGACAGGGTCTCTTCTCCCCGCAGAGCTCCTTCTGTCTGCAGGCAATGAACCACCACATGCTTTGCTTGTCTGAGCTCCAGCCCGTCTTGCACCAAAGTTGGTAAGAGATATGCAGGTGTGACCCCAAAGCCCATCAGATCTCCCCATGCCAGGTCTCCACAGACAGACTTGAGCGGCTTCCTCCCCTCAAAGGACCCTTTACTTCCTGCAATGTCACTCCTACCTTTAGACATTTATGAACTGAAGCATGGAGCCCAAAGAAACCTGTGTGCAAGGGCAACGTGGCTCCCAAAGCCACCCGTACTTCCAGATAAACACGGACCAAGCTAACTAGGTCCTTTTGGCTGGCTGGCTGCCTTGAACTGATGCCGTCAAGCTACAGGAGTCACAACAGCACCGCCAACTCCCCAGTACCAGGGTAATTGCAGATATTTTGAACCAGAAGATGCTGCAAAGGCAGAGGGAAGCTAATCATTAGAGGGATAAATCAAGGGGAAATACTCGGCACTTCACTTTTGTCAGGGAGGGGCTGATCAGCTTTTACCGTGGCGGAATAACAAGTGAGAGGGGAGATCCACTTTCACTTCGCTCCCAGGATGCCCAAGGACTTTCACATCCCTGCACAGAGAACAGCTGCTGTAAGTCTTTGCATCTCATAATGATAGATTCCCTGTTTAAAAATAAATCGGTGCAGCCTGGGATGCACGCCAACACATTTCCCCCAGTTTTCCCACGTCCTACATTTTAAAAGGCAGCTGATGAGCTCCATCCTTGCTGATCCCTCATCCTTCCTTTAATAACTCCCCATGTTCCCATTAAAACCAATGCATTGCCCTCCTCACCTTTAAATTTCCCCAGAGCTGCGGCCCCCTGCTTTGGCTGCTCTTGTTCAGTTTTGCATCATATTGCGTTACTGCTTCAGCCGCAACAGGAACCTTTGAAGTTCTTTTGGTAACTTCTCCCACAGGCGTCACCACTGAACCCTTTGTGCACCAGGTCTAAAAAAACCACCTCTACCAAGTTTCTCCATCTCCAAAAATACAAGAAAATTAATAGCTCAGGGCCAACTGGAACCAACACTGTTATTCTTCACATCTTAATCTTGACCTTCAGGTTGATATTGCTCCCTAAAACTTACAAAAAGGGACCCGAGGTTTGCAAACAAGGTGCTCAAACACACAACGTTGTGCAACATGCAGGCTATCAAACCTGGGATCTCATTACACCCTCTGCCTCCCACTCTGGATTGTGTTCCCTTGTTACATCTTGTTTCAAATTAGACTGAAAGCTCGTCATGCCAGCGGCAGTGGCTCCCTGTGGCACCACTGCAGCAAAAGAATTAATAAGCAAGGCTAGAGACAGCTCTCAAAAGTATAAAAAAAATAAGAGGAAAACCAGAGAAATGTGGGAAAGTCCATGCCCCTGCCCTAAATAAAAAACAAGTCTTAAAATGCTCGAGTACCTTCAGGACATCCATGAACTTGACTTCTCTATCATGAGCTTCATTTTTCACTTCTAGCCTCAGCACTTCCCATATTAAGTGATAACTTCCCAAGTAAGTGAAAAGATGCTTTGCACAGTCTGAGATTTTTTTTTATGTTGTTTCATCAGCACAGCTCAGATCGAACTAGTCCATTCAAACTGGGTCATTTATGTTGTAGACAACAGGGCACACTCAGCAAGCAGGAGATATAGGGATTTTAGTGGCAAGAAAATAAGCCACCTGTGTTTTGTCAGCAGACTGCTCTGTCCTTGCCCAGGACCTCACATCCCCCAAAGCATGGTTTTGCTACTACCTTACTCCCTTGACTTCCATTTTAGGACTTACCTTGGGAATGAAGCGATCCCTCCCACAGTAACGGTTGGGGATGTGCTATCCGATCAACTTTCCTCCTAACTGCACCCAGAGCCCCAGCTGCTGCCCTTCCATTACAGCATACCTAGACCTGCCACTTGTGTAGCTGCCTATCACCTCCTAAGGGCTTACACCAATGGAATCATTTTTCCAACAGCCTGAGGAGGCTGACCTGGGAGTAGTGTCTGTTGCTTATCGGCTGGGTTATGGAGAAAGGAAAAATTTGCCACTCGCTGGGCACTGAACGAGCCAGAGGTTAGGGCAAGACACTCTTCACCTTCCCTGGAGCTGAGCCTGAGGTTCAGCCCACTGCACCCCATCATCTCCCTGAACTCACCTGCCAAGGTCTACAATAACAGCACTAAGGTTTGGGAGGTGAGGGAGAGCTTACATTGCGCAGCCATTTCACCCTGCTGCAGAGGCATTTTCATCCCTCTTCACCAAATGTAATTCCTGTTACAAGAAGCTTTCAATGATGGAAATTCCCAGGCCAAAAAGTATAATTCTAATACAGCTCAGATTGCACAACAGCAGATTAGATGTCACTGCTTCCCAGGAAGCCTTAAGTCCTTTCTGCCCCTGCCCACTCTCCCCAAGAGCATCATCTCTGCAGGTCCGGCTCTCCCGGGCCTAGAACGTGACCACTGGGTTTTGCTTCTACAGGACTTGCTGACACCAAAAATAAAGCCCAAGAAGTGGTTCTGGGGATTTTATCTAAGTAGGCATGGTGGGACTGCCCTAATGGCACTACCAGTTTCAGAGCAGCATATCCTTAGCCAGCATTGCCATCACTGGCACCATGGACCTCCAGAGAAGATGGCTCTCCAGGTTACAGAGGGAAAGTGCAGTGCCCACACGTGAGCACCCTTATTCACAGAAGGGACAGAAAGCAGAGCTGTCATTCCAGGGGAAATCCCCAATTTCAAACAGGATTCATTTTGCTCTCTTAATCACCCTCCATCCAACTGGTGCTCAGGACTTTAACCTCCCCCTCTTCCCCTTTGCTCGCAGCAGTAAAGGCCCACTAATGAGGCCACCATATTTGCATGCCATTTAACTTGGCACTACAGTTTTCCTGCTGGGAGGAAGCATTCCTCTGGCTGGGTGTGGTAGGGCTGTCCAGGAACAAAACCATTTTCTACAGAAAAGGAGGAAGGAGTTAGTTATCTCCTGCCACGTCCCAGAGTTTGGAGTGAAGGCACTTATGGCAACAGCAAACAAGTGCTCAGCAGCACTGCAGTGATGTGGTTTAAGAAAAAAAAAGAAAAAAAACTTTCTTGAGCATGGAGCCAAACAGGCCTCAGGCAGTGATGGGTACATGATGAATAATAAACCCATCTGAAGCAACAAGCATGAGTTAACCCAGATGAAGAGCTCCTCATAGTTCCCCCCTCCCCCCCGCCGCCTTTGGCTGTTCCTTGGAAAACCCATATGTGTTATGAGGGTGTCCATAAAACAAACATTTGGCTGCTTTCTTGAAGAAACCTTGGAGAGCCCAAACTGGCTGTGTGGGCTGAGTCCTCAGCAGGGTACAGTAACCAAAGCAAAAAGAAACCTCCTCAGGGGCTGCTATAGCATTTGGGATGGGGCAAGTGGAGCAGAAATCTTTGTACAAAAGCTATTTACATCTGTCTGACCCTTGTAAACCAGGTCCCCAGGCTCTTCCCCACTTGGAGGCATTTGGATGACAGGCTGCAGCAGCAGTTTGATCCTTCCCAGAGGAAAGGAGTGGTGCAGAGCAGCCACAGCTATACCCACCAAGCAGCATGCACCACCTGTGCCAAGGAGCAGGTGGCAGGCAAACAGCCCCACAAGGCAGGGATGGGGACCACAGCAGGCTCCCTACAAGGACCAGGGCACTGTCTGCAGTGCTGCCTCCTGGCTCGCAGTCCCACATTTGCAGAAGCAGCTAAGGAAAGTGAAAGATACCTGCACCCTCCTCCAGACTCCACCTTTCCACCCCAGCCTTCCCCAACAGGCTGCTCCTCCCTAGGAGGATCCCCATCATCTCCCACTCAAATCCCTTGATCTCCTTGCCAAAGCCCAGCCTGCTCCAGGAGGGTCTGGCTGCCCAGATACTGCCAAATGCTGCAGGGCTGCAGCTCAGCTCTGGGCTGCCACAGGGTCAGGTGGCTCTAGGTCTGGTCTTCCCTTGCTTGGTCCCAAACGCCCATTGGAGGTCCACAAGTTCAGCCATCCCAGTACCACATGCTGACCCCAGACCTTGGAAAGCCAGTCCCATGAGGTACAGAGAAGGAGAATCCCAGGTACTAAAATGAAGAGAGTCCAAGACAAACATTTCTGCTGTTGCTGACATGAGTGTGGATGCACAAAAGTGACCAACCCACCCAGCAGCCAGGCATAGCTCTGAGCAGCTCCTGATGCTGGTTTGAAGCCAGGCTCATACAGCTCACTGCCCCCGTGGCTGCCTCCATATTTGCTAGCCCAGCTTTCCCTACCCAGAGCCATCTCCAGTTCTCCCTGCATCATGAGAGGGACAAAATCAGAAGGACCATGAAGGTGGTCTGCTTGCTAGGGACCATGAACAATGGAGAAATGGGATGACAGAGGCCAGACTTGCACATTCCCACATCCAGCAGTCCCCCAGTAACTTTGTGCCATGGGAGGTAGACAAGAGGGTCCACAAACAGTAGCAGGTAAATGTTGACCCACCTCCGCATGCTCTGTCCTTCCAGAATGAAAGTCTGGTCTCATTTAGGACAGCACCGGGGGTGACAGCTTCTGTCACAGCTCCTCATCCTGCAGGACAAAGTCATGCCCTGTCCACTACTTCAGGAAGAGAAAATGGTTTTTGACACCCCATCTTCTTCCACTGTGGACACGCTGCAGTACATAGACAATGCACCACAACGCATGGCAGTGGAGGGCTCATCCTAAGAGCTGGCGCACAGACCCCAGGAGCACTCTGTCCCAAACCCAGAGCACTGGCCACCCCATGGCAGCTCCCCTTTCCCTATGGAGGGGGCATCCCATCACAGCCAGGACTCCCCACTGGGCTCAACTCCCAGCAGGTACCCAACACCATGAGCAGCCAAGCAAACATTGCCTCCTCCTTCTTCACCCTGTTGAGCAACCATCAGTGGGTGGACACACACCCAGGCTAAACACAGCTCCAGTAGCACCACCCCCACCCGCCATGGCTTATACCCAGGTCACCAAACACATTCTTGCTTAGGGTGTGCTAGTTCTCACGCTCACCCCCAGGAGGGAGCCTGCATTGCTCAACCCTCCTCTAGCTCTGGTCTCCCCTACGCTGAACCCGGAACCAGATTTCACTTGTCACAGAACACGCCAGTCCTTGCCCACACAGCTCTGTCCCAAGGAGGGGGAGGATGAGATGCTGCCACCACCACAGCGAGAGCTGACCTGCACCTTGGCAGCCTGTCCCTGCGAGCAGGGACACAGGCTGGCCCAGGACTTAATGGGAAGGGAAAGGTCTTGGTGTTGCAATTGCCATTCTCTCTAATCCCTGTGTTTGGCTGCTCTGAGCACAGGTCAACCTGTGAGGCACCTGACTTCTGAAGGACGGAGGATTTAAGGCTCACAGTGCCTCCTCAGCACAGCCTTTACCTCCACATGACACATCTAGCTTTTGCAATCCAGGTTAGCACTCATCTGCCCTATTTCAACTTCAAAGCACTTCACAAACATTAACCAATTAATCCTCTCACCACCCTCAGAGGGAGGTGAGCATCTTTATTTTTATCCATTTCCCCATCAGTGAGAAGGAGAGAGTTAAGTGCCTCTCCCAAGGCCATGCCTAGCTGACTCCCAGCTGACTGCACTTGACTCCCAGCCCCAGGCTGGGGCCACCAGAGGAATGCATGAGGTGCCACTCTGCAACGCTGCAGCAGCAGTCATAGCCACCTGAGCAGGGCTGTCACCCAGCACCTTTGTTTTTCTGCTTGCTCCATATGACTTGGCTTCTTGAGCCCTTTCTGTTCATCATCAGTCAATGACCTGGAAGGAAGATGATCCAAGACAAGCAAGACAGCAGGCCACCAACACAGCCACCAGGACCAGCTGGAAAACCAGGGGCACACGCAATAAGTGTTTAGCAGGCCCGTTAAAAGTCCTACATGTTGCAATAAAGAGCAGAGGCCAGCAGGGATGGTGCCAGAGTATGGGGGAAAAAATTTGATGTGACTGAAGCTAGACAGACAGAAGAAATAAGACATGAGCTACTGGCAGCACTTGGCTTTTGCCAAGGACTGAGGCAGAATATTCCAGCTCATTCTGCACTTGAAATCACACTTGTTCCCTCCAGCTTGCACAGAGCTTGGTTTAGGGCATGCCACAACCCTTGGAGGTATCAGTAAGGTCAAGGAGACAGTCTTCAACAGGGAGACTGCAGGAAGCCAGCATGGTGGCAGCTCACTCAAGGTGTCCCCCTCAGCCACCCTTTACATCAGTCAGGGCTCTCTCAAACTGCCAACAAACAGACAGCGGCCACATTCACCAGATCCATCATGTACCTCCAAGGTGTCACCAGCCAAAAAAGTATTTTGCCACCCAAAACGACTATTTCTTTGTGGAAGACACAGGCTGCGCTCCTCCCTCAGCCAGCAGGCAGGTGGGCAGAGCTCCCATGCAAGGGCACCCAGGTGTGCTCAGAGGGAGGGAAGGAAACACCCTGGTCCCTAACAGCCCAAAGACACAGCGAGCTGTGGAGAGGAAAAGCAGGGTCCACACCCGCACAAGGACAGGTTGCACACCAGACCCCACCATCAGCGGTGGCTGCGTTTGTTACAGCCTTTTCATGGATGAAACTACTCACTTGGGAGAAGGGACCATCTGAGGTGCAGGAGCACTCCCACTCTTCCCGTGATGGACCAGGCAGGACTGGGAGGTTGCTCCCAGCTCCCTTTCAGTTCAGTAGCAGCTTCTGTCCCCAGGGCTCCTCAGGGCACGCAAGTGAAAGTCCCTTTGCTTTTGCAACACCACTGACCCAGTGGGACTCCTGCTCCACCGCACCAGTGGCAGGGAGAACCCACAATTGCAGGGTTTACAAGGAAGCGTTGGTTCATTTTTCTCTTTTCCGATGGCTGTGGCTCAGCACTAACTGCTGACAGTTATTCATTACCATTCATCCTGAGGTCCCAATTTGCTCACTAAACCCTGTGAAGATTTAGAGATCCCAAAGCCTTTTGGATGGAAAGGGGCAGCCTTTAAACAACACTCTGCAACGTCAGATCGATACTGGCAAGAGCTGAAATCAGTCCAGCGTCTCATTGAAGCAGCAGGAGAATTTCAGGCAGATGAAATGCTATTCTCTAACTGCAGTTATTAGAGGCAGTGGGGGTAGAAGCCTTACTTCTATTACAGGTACAGTGCCATCCCAAGGGAAAGGCTTTTCTTAGCATCAAGAATCACTCTGAACACCTGTTTAAAATGGCACATATAATGTGCCTCGAATTTATTGCTAAGCACAGACCTTAAGTCACAGTAGAACCTTAAGAAGCCAGATTTGCCCACCCCTGCAAGGGTGTCCCACCTGTGCCTACAAGGTGGCTGGGAAGGGACCTGGGGAGGCAGTGGTGGGGCTCCCACAGGAGCACCCCAAGGTGCAGTGGAGCCCCAGGACTGTGACAGCAGACAGTGCCACCTGCTGACACCCAGTCCCCATCCTATCCCTCCTGCTGGGGCCCAGGGCACCCTCCCAGCTCACCAGTTATACCTCACATGCTAGTCAGACCCCAAAAGCAGCAGTAATTCTGTACAATATTCTTGACTGCTCATAGGGCCATTCCCCCATTCCATGTGGTTGTGTGGGACGGACACCAAGCTGCTGGCTAACCCACTCTCTGGCCGTGGCCATCAGTGCAGCATGGGGTTTGACACCACATGCCAAGACTATTCTTCAAGGCAAGGAGGAAGAGATAGTGACCTGCGCTGGAATACAGCAAGGAACAGTTTCTGTGTGCGCTTTGATCTTCCTCCCCAGCTGAAAACCTCTTTCTGGCATATCTTTCTTGAGCATTGCCATCATCTATTCCCCTCCTGAACATCTCACCACTTTTGGGGGGCATGGAAAGGAGCCCAAGCTGCTCAGAAACACCTTGGGATGAGCAGGAGGACCACCCCACCCTGTTCATATACCATAATTAGATGTGCATTTGAATACTGCAAACAGACTGCATGCCCAGAGACCCAAAAGGCCTCAGATAATGGCTGTGGGGTTTAGCTTGACTCCCTAGTGATGCAACTCCCTTGCAAATCCTCTATGAACCCCTCCAGGAAGGATTTGCAGCATGGCCCAAACCAGAATCAAAACACAAAGCAAAGCCACCAAGTTAATCAGGACTCTGGGGCCTTCAGGAACTGGGAATGCCCTTGACATTCATTGTAAGAAGTTTCTTAATGGATGGGTGAACTCTTTATCACATTCCCAAATCCATAAGCCTTTAACTTGCTCTTCTTCAGTTTAAAATGTTTGGAAGGTGGAGTCTTCCTCCTCAAGTAATCTACTTCCTAAACCATTTCCAAGCCTAAATTTCCTCTTCCATTAACTGACCACCAAGATCCTTAGGTCACGTCTTCGTTCCTTGACCAAAGAGAACTGAAAGAGAGGTCAAAGAATTCACTAGGCTGGATGCTTAACCCAGTTTACCAAGTGAAGTTCAAGTTAAAGGGAAAAATCTCCAGAAATAAGAGTGTTTGCATACTCTTTATATATGAACTGCTGTTATTACCAATTATTTACCCTGCAGCAGTCACTACAAGCCCCAGTGCCATTGTGCCAGGTACTAGATAATACGCACATGTTAAAAGGCAATATTCTTTTCTGTAGAAACTTTAAAGAGATAAAAGACAAAAAAGAGAGCATCGTTCTCACATGGAAGCAAACCCAGAAATTAATTGGCTAGCCTTTATACAATGAATGGCAATACTGAACTGTGCACACTAATTTGTGTATAAAACATGCTTATTAGATATATTAAAGGCCACAGGACACTGCTATCAGTCTGTATAAACAGCCCCAGCTCGTACTACTCAATTCTTACTTATAAAGCATAACCCCAAATCTTCCCTCCTCCTGCCCTGCCTTCCCCTTACAGAAACTCTATTCTAATTTTAGAACTAATTAAATTAAACCTCTGACTCACCACAGATCTCCTATTTAGGCTTACGTGATCTTTGCTAAAGACCTTTCCATGCTGTTATTTGGCAGCACTCCCCCAAACACACCCGACTTTACCTCTTCTGCAGTCTGGCAACGATCATCAGCTCACAGGAACACGCACAGGGCAAGAGCTAAAACCCAAGAAATCCTCTCAAAAAAACCCCAACAAAACCCCAACCAAAACCCACCACCTTATATACCCATGGTTGGTTTGCACGTAGCACAGCAGTGTTGCAGCGCCCTGACTCCATGGAAGGGATGCCCAAGGATTTAATTAAGATGCAGGCCTCACTCCAGAAATCAGGAAGACAGCATCCAAACCTTTCCACTGTTACCCAGTCATCTAACGTTCAGCCAGACCCTGGCTATGCCAGAGAAGGAATAAAACCTCTAAACAATACAGAGATTTAACAAAGTCAATTTGTAAAGAGGGAATGGAGCCCGTCGCCCACAAAGCCCCTTCTCAAAATCCTTTTCTAACAAAAATACTACCAACACAAAAAGTAAGAATGACCCGTTTCTAAAAAGCCCGCTCTGGCTCTCTTGCTGTGGGAGTTTTTTTGGCAAGTACAGAAAGCCATGCAGGTGCCAGCACAGCAGGGCTCCTCGTAAGCCCGGCACACACCAACAACCTGCCTGCCCCTGAGCAGAGGCAGATGCAGACACATCTCTGACGGGAGAGCTTGGTCCTCTGAGAGGTCCACCCTGGAGGGGGAACAGCCTATTAAAAAGTGACCTTTGCTGCCCATTCCTCCCAAACATACAGTTTTGAAACAGAAAAAAACCTATCATAAATCACACAGCAGCTTTCAAATAAAAAGCAGGGCAATCCCTGAGAGTATACTTAGCCCCCTGCTGCCCCAGGTCTCATCATTACCTGAAATTCGGCTCAGTATAAAAACTCCCATTCAGCCTGCAGATCCTTCAAAGCCCTATCACAGCAGGATCCTCTTCTTCCCAGTGCAGCACCCAAGGCACTTCCCAACACAATCCCACCACTGCTTACCCAGACCAACCAGCCTCCCCCCAGATCTGGGGGGGGCACTTATTTATCATATCAGGAGGAGTCACATGCCTTGGGTCAGCTGAGCTTGTTTCCCAGTCTTTTTATTTTCAATTTCCCTCCTTCAGTCAGAGTGCTAAGTGGCACAGGAGAACCAAATTCAATTAACAGGATTAATAGCAATTAAGCCCCTGTTGGAGTCAGGGTTGTGCTCTTTAGGCCTGGAAAGAAACTACATGTCACTGCAGCAAGATAAGCAGCAGGTGATGCCAGAAGCTTTATTCCCAAGGGGGAAAATGGGTTGTCTTTCTGCAAGCCTCCTCCTTCTCCTCCTTCCCCTCTCTGATCAGAATTTGGCCCAGATGGAGCCAATTTCTTTCCAGCCTGCCCCTGCCGCAGCCCTGCTCTTTGCACAAGGGAGAGCTCAGCTGCCTCTGAACACCAGTTATAGGGTCTGCATAAACCATCTTGAAGCAGCTCTTTTTCTATGCCTGTATAGAAAAAAACCCAACCGTCCTGCAGCATACACGGGAAAGAGCGGAGCACTTGTATCGGAAGCTGAAGTTCTCTTTAGCTGGGCTCGTGTGCAGGACCTGCCCATGGCAGCCTAGCCCCGGTGTGCAGGGAGGCTCTGCCAAGACCCATCCCAGCCATCAGCACCCTGGGATGTTCCCAGTCCTCTGCCCCAGCCTCCCCAGCAAGTGGCGGGGTCCCTGCTTGCAGCCAGGGAAGGAGCATCACCACCTCACTTCGTAACCGCAGCACTTCACGGTGGTTATTTTAGCTACAGAGCAGCTTTCTGGTGTCCTGTGTTGTCCCTTAGTGTTCTTCCTAACTGAGGGCTTTTAACATTAACAGCATTTAGCAGATGTTCTTCTTCCAGCTGAGGGGTGGGGAGGCACTGAATCTTTTATTTAAACTTCTTCTGTAAGCAGTAGAAAGATGACCCACAGCCTAAGCAGATGTCCCTCAAGTGATAAGCCTTTCCCTGCTCTGCCAGGGGCTCCTTTTAGCCACCAGTCCCATGAATTGTTGAATTTACCAGTCCATACATCATCCCCAAGCAAGAACCAGGGATCTCTGGCTGAGTATTTCCTCCAGGGCCAGACAAGGGGCTCCACGCAGTTTGGTAGGAGCTGGAGGCTCCCAGGTCCAGTGCTGGGCTGTCAGTGTCCTCTTCCCTGCTGTGGGTGAAATACTGGACAAAACCAGATGGGTATTCCCAGGGCTCCAGTCCATGGAGAAGTAGAGCATACGTCTGGCCAAGGAGCAGAGCAGCAGCAGCTGGGAGCTGCGGGGTCTCACCTTGGTGGGTCTTGCTGCACTACACCGAGAGGTGCATGCTGTGTGCAGCAGCCACTGTGCAAAACCAAAAGCGGGATAAAAGGGCAGCCAGTGGGACACGCTGAGGTTGGTGCCTGCAGTCCCTCTCCAGCAAGGGAGGGATCTGCACAGCAGAAAGCTGCCTGGGTCCTCAGAAGAGGGCTAGGATTTACTTTTGTCAAGGCCTTGAACGTTTAGAAGTCCAGAGAGAGGCAAGAAGCAGCGTGCTCCACCAGTGCCCCAGGGAAATTGCAACAGAGTCACCAGCAAAAGCATTCAAAGATCACAAACCAGACCCAGATGATCATGAATCACAGCTTAGAAACCGCAAACGGTTCTTAAGCCTCTTCAAAATAATGGCATTTACCAACAGGCTCGTTTGGGGTGGTTCACATTTTCCAGCCTTGCTCTGAACCCAAGGGACAGAACGGGCTAAAGCAAGAGCAGAGCTCCTCGTGCAGTGCCGGCGCCCCGGAGCTGGGGTGATAACAGGGAGCTGTTGTGACACACGGCACAAATTCATGCTTGAGGGTGGTGCTGGGGCTGTGGGAAGGGCTGTGTGGGAACCCCTGGTGCCAGTGAGGGTGGGCAAGGGGCTCATGACACGCCGCTGGGGCGCTGGCTATGGAGAGCAGGGAATCTCTAAGCTGGTTCCCAGCTCCCTGCAAGGGCTCACCTGACTGGAGGCACGGGTGAGGCCAGCCCCACACTTGGCCCTGGAAGTCTGAGGGATGTCAGAACAATTTCGATAGAGAATGCTTCCCCTGTTTTTTAGCAAAGAACACACATAGGCAACGTTAAGTACACGAACACAGTAAAACACTGTGTGTTCCTTGGCTCAAGGTGCATGGGCAATCCTGAGGCTTCAGTCAGAGCAAGACCTGCGTCCCAATAAAGTACACGCAGTAAATCTCCTAGGTGTCAGCAATGTTTTAATCCCCAATTTAAATATTAGTATAATTGAAGAGCATAAAAGCGGTATCCCTGAAAGCACAGTGTCACCTGGTCCATCACCCTGTCCTCAGAAGGGGCCCAGAGACCTCCTCCAAGATTTTTACTTCTCCAGTCCACTGCTGACTTTCTAAGTCTCATAATATTAATTCTAGTTTAAAATAATACAGCATCATAAGTACAAAGCTCGGCAACATGATAATTATTTATGACTTATGCTCTTGGCCGACGCTGAGTGTTTATGTAGAAGCTTTAATTATCATTTATGCATCCACATCCATAAAAATCCCAGGGCTCTGTATGGATGAAAGCTGAATTTATAGGATCCTAGAAATGGCAAAGCCTGGATCCAGTGAGAGAGGCTGCTCCTAACTGCCAAAATGCCAGATCCAGTGAAAGGACATGAATGTCAGCAGGGCACAAAATGCAAAAATGAGACAACAGGTGACAGTTCCAGCAGGTGGAACTGTGGTTCCCAGAGTAAAAAGGACTTGTAGCAGCTGCATCTGTGCCTGATCCGTGTCTGCACCTCGATGGAGATGAGCAGGGAGAGGTCTCTTGATCTGAGGCCCCAGCTGGGTAAGAGGCTGACACGGCAAGTGTGGCAGCACAGATACTTGGGCTCAGGGACGTGGGCACCTGGTGCACGCTCCCTCCTGTGCTCTGCAAGGCAGCTGCACCCCAGGCTGTCCAGCCCCTTTCCAGTAGCATCTGATCACCCTCCACATAATATTGGTGGGTACTTAGGGAGAGACTGACCTCTCACCACTACGCAGCTCTGCACCCAAGTTCTGTGGCTCTGCAGTTCAGCCTGAGTAGAAGAACAGCAAAGCATAAAGCTCAGGGATGTCTCAGCTAAACAGGCAGATGCAGAACAGCGTGATCAGCATCATCAGCTGCCTCCAACATGCCTGTCACTGTCTGCTCCTGGCAACCATCTCAGTGCTGGAGGAGAGCTTCCCCAAGTCCAGGCATTGCAAGGCTGCCTTGAGCTTGGAAGCAGGCTGGATTTCTTCTTCCAAAAAACACAGGGGAAAAAATTCAGGATGCAACATCTCTGAATATTTCCTACCGAAACCACAGAATAACATGGGAATATCAGCTGGTTTTTAGCAGGAAACCCAAGTTTCTTGCTAAGTGGGGTTTGAAACTATGGGCCAGGGGCTTCCAGAAGCTCAGAAAATGGGAAGGAATGAAGAAAAGAGGATCTTGGCAGGGATGAATAAGGATAAGAAGGAAAAGCATACTGCAGACAGCAGCCACAGGCTTTGGCAGCTATTTCCTCGGGGGGAAAAAAAAAAGAAAAAAAAAAAAAACCAAGCTAAAAGCTGCTTGGGGAAAGGAGGTTCGGCAATGGAATATTTCATCTCCATTACCAGAGCAAAAGGACGGCTCCTCATATCCCTGATGGGCCGGACAGTGCTTTAGCTGCAAAGCACCTCGCTTTCACAACCAGGCTGAAAACGTGCAAGGAATCAAAAATAACGTCACATTTATTAGGGAAGCGATTCAATTGCAAAGCTCACCAAGGGACATAGGGAGCTGACTACATGCAGAAATCAAAAGGAAAACCCTTGATTGAAAGGAGATGTTTAGCCACTATGTTCAAAGGCTCCCTAAATCAAAGACAAAATCCTTCTTTAATCAAGGCCATTGACCAAAGCTGAAAGCACACGGAGCTGCTGACAATGCCCTCAGCATCGCCTTTCACGGCAGCGCTGCTGGTGCCGATGCTCTTATACCCCAGCTTCCTTCCCCCAGCACTTCATGTCTGTTGTCCTGGCAGCGGCTCTCAGCGCTCAAAACGAAGCATGGTTTTGTAGGGACAATAAACATCAGCCATCAGCTAAGGCCAAAGCATCACAGTGTCCCTATTTTAACTGCCTTAAACTTTCAAGGTCTGTCCTTGAGCTTGAGCAGTCCTTAGGAAAGGCAGAAAGAGTTAATTGGGCCTTATCTAATCTCAGCCCAACCCAAGGGTCAACAGCAGTTAGCTGAAGTTTATCAGCAGTGTTTAACCATCATTTATCAGCTTTGGGGAGATTTTATTCAGACAGGTGTGTGGCATGTTGACACACAGGCGGAGTCAGGGAGTATTGCTTTTCCACACCGGAGAGCAGATACGAACAATTAACACAATGATAATAAGCATACATTTGTTATGGCTAAAGCAAGCAGGCGTAGCACTAGATGCTGGCAGGGTAAGAACTCGCCAAGAATAAATTTCAAATTTATGAATGAACTTCTGAACTAACATGGGTCTCATGGTGCTTCGTGGCAGCGCAGCTTCAAGGAAAATCCATCTCTGGAAATGGGCTCAGTGTTTCCAGTGACTGCTGAGCTTTTCTCTCCCCTTTTTGGTACATTCAGGATCAGAATCCAGCCACAGAAACATGACCAGCTCTAGCCCGTGTCCACTACCTTTTTTTTTTTTTCCTTTTTCCTCCCAAAAGCTCACTTCTATCGTTCTGGGAAAAAAGTACGTTTCTCATTTTAAAATCCCTGCATAGCTAACAGCAAGAAGAAATGTTGTTAGAAATGAAAGCCTGATTTCATAGTTTGCATTACTTTTCCCTTCCTTTCCACACCTTTCTGGTTTTTTTAATAGCCAGTTTTTCCAATGGAGCTAAGGAGGCTGAGAGCTCTCTGCTGGAAATGCCTCATCTCCTCTAATTGTCCAAAACGGTACAGTGGGATGGACATAAGCATTTCAGCCTCCTCTAGCCACATATTTCATTGAAATCAGAAGTACAATAGTGTTTTTCTGAGTCCAGGAGCAAACCATATATCAATAGCCCTTAGCAGTGCCAATGGAACTCACAGGAGTAGCTAGAAATGCCAAATCTCTCTGGGGTTGTGATGAAAGTAATTTACAATATTTTTTTTTTTGCTTGTTTATCAACTGCATTACAAAGCAATGGAAAGTATTATAAAAACTTGACAAAACCTCTGACAAAACATTTTCAAGAAATTAAGAAAAAATGTGAAAATATTCTGTGTTTCAGACCTCATCTTAAAAAGCTCCTAGTCTTGGGGACATCGGGTTAGTTGAGGACCACGGAGGGGACAGGCTGTTGCTTCTCTGCCCATTTCTGAAAGCTTCTGTGGAAAATATCAGCTCATTCAGTCATCTTATGACCCTCTGCAAGGACAAGGACTCCACAGCCTTTTTGGTCCAGCAACAGTGTTTGGCCATCTTCATGGTGAAAGTTTTTTCCTACTACCCAGTTGAGATGACCCTTCCTGCAGCTTCTCTCTGCTACCTCCCAACCTTCTGGGCAGCTCTGGGAGGACTCTGGTGACCCAGCCAGCTCTTCACCGGCTTGCAGCAGCTCTGCATCCAGGCCAACGTGCCCAGAGTTCACCTGGACGTCACCCAGCTTTCTAAAGAGTCAGTTTTCACGTATAATCACTTCAAATTCACCTGGGGGAAAGGGGACCCAAAGGCAATGATAGCTGTGGGCAGACAGGATCTTTTATGCAAACAGGACAGGGCAGTAGAGACCAAGGATCCTTATCAAGAGGGGTTAATACCTCTAAATTAGCTCTAAAACAGAGCTCTGTGTTCAGTTACCCACGCAGGCTCCAAAGCAAGGTCCAGTCCTGGACAAAAGATGTGGGTGGCCCTGGGGAGCAGGGACACAGCTGGCCTGAGCTATGCAGAGGGTCAGATTAAACCAGATCATCCTCCAGGAGCCTGTGACCTGAAAGGAAGGTATATACCATATGCTTCCCATCTTGTTCGGCTTTGTGAAAGAGAGAGTGGGCAGGGGGTGCTGCTTCTGGTTCAGAGAAAAGGTGAGAGCCTTGCTGGAGGAAACTGAAAATTGCTTGCCCAATTATCAGCCATAGCACTTAATCACTCTGCCCTGGATCAATCTGGCAGCCGCAGGGGCAGTCAGATGTGGAGGCGGGAGGCAGATAGGATTTAATAAAGAAGCAATTTTATGAAGGAATTCTTTGCTTTTGGCATTTTCTGTAGGAGTGGGAAAAACGATGCTTTTTCTCCGGTAATGCCAGGGAAGGCAAGAAGAGCACAGCTCCATGTTTCAGCTCCTGGGTGACAGACCCCACGTGCTGCCACTGCCTCTGCATCCCATGGAGATCCTGCGTGGGAGCCAAGAAGAGGGGCACAGGCCATCAGGGGAGAAAGTCTTGCCAGGAGCCAGCACCCCCTGCACTGTTCCTGACCTGGGACCACTCCTGGGTGGACGGTGGCAGCAGCTGTCCCATCTGCAAGCGACAGAGCCCTGAGGCCACCGCTGTGACCAGAGCTGACCACAGCCCAGAGGTATTCCCACCAGCCATGTGCCATCACCCAGTAAGCCACAGCAGGAGAAGGAAAGTTTTCCGTGGACTGGATCCATGTGGTTTGGTGTCACTGCAGTGGTGGGATAGCACAGGCAAATGGGTCAGGAGCTAGGCTGGGAACTTCACCCCACTCCAGGGAGCTGTGCAATTGCACCCCAGCCAATTTCAGCCAGTAATCCTTACAAGCACATCGCCTGTCCCCAGCATGTTCATCCTGCTCAGGAAGCATTTGGTTGGCATTCAGGCATGGCCTCTTCTGAACAACCCAACAAGCCATGATTTATGTGATGCCTTTGTCTTCAGACACTGTTGTCAGCAATACTCATCCTCAGGCAAAGCTGCTGATGCTTGCAGTTTTCCAAAGTTTGCTATCATGGATGCACGGCCCTTGCTGAAGGATAACAAACACAAGTTTTATTAAAGTAGAAATTATAATTTGTTAATTTTCCCCTGTAGCTACGTTCAGCCCCCTACCCAGAAATGAGGGACCCCAGCGGCAACATTTCCAGGACGGAAGAGAAAAACTGATATACTGTCCTGGGCTCCAAAGACTCTCCTATAGCTGGAGAAAATAAGTGATATTTTCACAGCAGTCACTCACAGAACCCTTTTTCCTAAACTGTCAGAGTGTTCAATATCTTCCATGCACCCAGAGCAACAAAATAGCTTTCTCAGCATTAATGGGAGAGAATTCAAGACAAAAATCACTATGGACCAAATTATGGTTGATTTTTTTTTACTGTAGGAAAAAAATCAGTGTTTGAGCAGTATCCCCTGGATACAAGAGCAGCTAATCACTGCACATCGGCTAGCTCTCACCTTGCTGATGCAAAATGGCTTGGTCTGTCTCCCATGCCAGAACGGATCCAGCTGCACCATCCCCCTTCCTCCAGGCGACTTGCAGTTCCCCCTGTGGGCTTCTGCATGTACAGTCTTCTCCTCTCCATGGGCACACCACTGCATGGGGCTTGCTCTTCTGCACTTTCTGTACAGACTGTTTTCAAAAGCATCTTGGATACCGTAAGCAAGATCCTCGGTACACCTACAAGCCCCAGGCCTAGCAAACCCAGCAGGTAACAGAACTTTAGAGATGTTTAGCTTTTAAATCCAACAGAAGCAGCTCTTTGGACCCTAGAGAGCTTTGAGCATCTTAGGAAATGTCTTTTGTGACACCCCTGGGCTTCATATTTGCATCAGCCTTTCTCCAAACTTCACTCATCCCACCCATTGCAGGGCAGCAGCAAACTCCCTACCTGCCTTGACCATCCTGAACACTGAGGGTCCTCCCGTAGGTCGCCAGAAGGTGCCTTCCCTTCATGTATCCCAAGGAATGTCCCCATGACCTCCACCAAGGGACCAAGGCTCAGGGATGCCACCAGCACAGAGCCGTGGTGTGGGTCTTGGCTGCGCAGCCACTCCTTGGCGGCAGCAATTGGGACACTGTTGGGAAGGGGCCAAGGGGTCACCCCTCACCTGCACTCCACAGCACTAGAGCTCCCACACAGCCCCAGCACCACCCTCAAGCATGAATTTGTGCCGTGTGTCACAACAGCTCCCTGTTATCACCCCAGCTCCGGGGCGCCGGCACTGCACGAGGAGCTCTGCTCTTGCTTTAGCCCGTTCTGTCCCTTGGGTTCAGAGCAAGGCTGGAAAATGTGAACCACCCCAAACGAGCCTGTTGGTAAATGCCATTATTTTGAAGAGGCTTAAGAACCGTTTGCGGTTTCTAAGCTGTGATTCATGATCATCTGGGTCTGGTTTGTGATCTTTGAATGCTTTTGCTGGTGACTCTGTTGCAATTTCCCTGGGGCACTGGTGGCTTTTCACTGTACATCAAGACTTCACAAAAACCAAATTCCAGCCGTGGTACAACAAGTGCTCTTCCAGCCTGTCATGGATGGGCCACCACAGGGAAGTAGGTAGGTTCGCAAATTTTTCTTTCTCCTGCAATGCAATTTTTTGATTCCTTTGCAACACTTAACTATTAAAAAAAAAAGTAACTTGAAAGTGCTCAGATTTGCTGAAAGATGATGCAGACATTCAACTTGCTGAAGGAGAATCACCTCTTCCTGCTGACCCACCTAGAGAAAGACCTGCTGGTTCAGCGTACCTCCTTACCCAACGCCCCTGCCCCACATTCCTTGTGTGGCACCAATTTCCCCACCAAGTGCCTTCCAAAAGCCAGAAGACACCATCAGTAATTGCCGAGGTCTTCCATCCCACACTGTGTGCGGTGGCCATCACCCAGCAAGGCAACCAAGGGGAAGCTATACCACACCAGCACCTGCTTTGGGGTCTGCATGTCCTCTCCATTTCTCCATGATGGGTGCCTTGCTCGGTGAGTTACACTGCACGGCTGGCAGAGCTGCCTGACTCATTTTTCTCTACTCCTCCAGCTGATGTGTTTGGAGGAACACACTGCTCTGACAAGGTGACACATCCTGAGAAAGCCTACACTGCTGAAGACATCTCCCTGCTCCTTCTACCAGGAGCACCCAGCGCAATAGCAGTTTGCAGCTCTTTTTCATTCCTTCCCAGTCACATAAGCCCCAAGCATTTCTGTTTGATTTTCCTGAAGGATATAGAAAAGATGTCAATCAGGAGAGAGGAGCCCTGAAATCCCACGTTTCTGAAGGCATGTCATAAACACACAGATGTCAGTAGAGGCACTTGGAAAGGAAAAGCAATTGCTAACAGAAAAACTGCATTTAAAACCTACTGTGACTGCTTTTCAGCTGCAGTAGCTAGCAGCCTATGTTGGATTCTTCTTTTGGCAGAGGCAACTGTTCTTGAATCAGTTGGTTTGGCTCAATTTGTTGTGGAATGATTAAGTTCAGTCCACTGTATTGCATAATCTGGAGTTTCTTCAACCTGCTTCAGTAGTGAAGTACTTAATCTCATACAGCTCTGGGAGGGGTTAGGAACACGAACTTAAATCCATGCAAATGTATCAGGAGCCTGAGCAATAAGAGGATGAAAAGAGAAGTGTCCAGGAGGCCGGAGGAGATCAGTGGCTTGTTTCTGCTTTGATGCCTCCAACTTGTGGAGGAATGAAAGGAGAAAACCATGGCATTATACACACTTGAAATGTCCCAGGAGCCAACCACAGTTCCCATCTTCAGAGCAGCTCTCGTAACCACTGAGGATTTACCCATCAAACTCAAGTTTGGAAATGTGCCTGGATGTTTCCAAGGAATCTGAGGAAAGACGTTTCTGTTTCTGGACAATCAAAAACTATCACATTTCCTGGCTACAGCAAGGACCTCTAAACTGAAAAATGTGCAAATAAATGTGTTTTACCAGGAGTGGGCACATCCCAAACAAGGGTAATCAGAGAAACTCTTGTCAGCACTGCTCTATTTATATGTGTTACAGATTGAAGAGGAAAATCTTTTCCACAGTTGCCCTGGTGCATAACCATCAGTGCCCTTGCTAAGTCCCCTTCCAGCTTTGGGAAGTGAGACCAAAGCACCTATTGGCACTTCTTGGCTTTACTCAGGCTGCAAACCTGGCACGTGTGTTAGAGGAGTAACAGGGAACAGTGCTGGATCAAGATTAACCTCCTTCAGCTATAAACGATCATACCTCCCTCCCTTGCTCCTCAGAGGGCAATAACACCACGTGAATCTTGGTGCCAGGCATGCTAAAGGATTTCTGCTTGCTCACAGAGGTCCAGCAACACCCAGCCCAGCTATGTACAGCTGCTGAGCGGGTTATACCGAAAGCTGGCTTTAGTCTCCGAGTTAATAAAACAACAGATGCCGTTAAGAGCAGTTCTTTCAGCCTCATGTTGCAGGTCACCCCAGGGAGAGCAGAGGGAAGCCCAGATGAGAGTGGGGAAACTTTCCATCACCACCAAAGCAAACTCACAAGGATGTGTTTATGGCAGGGATAAGCATCCTCCAGAGCCGCATTCAGACCGGGGTCTCCCTTGGACAGTGGAGCAGCTGCTGACTGAGCTGAGAGTTCTGTCTCACAAACAGCTCCTTGAATTGCTCTTGGCATTGACTTTTTCCTTTTCAGCTAATTAAAAATCTGACTTTGAGTCATAAGCCCCCATTAGTAATAATTTGCTTTGCACTTCTCCAGTGATTTATGGCTGAGATATCAAAGTGCTTTAGAAACATTAATTAATCCTTCTAATACCCAAGGGACTGATCCACTCTCCACAATGCACCATTGGTGGAGTAAACATAGAAAATCTCCAGGGTTTACTCCAAACCACAGCCGGGGAGAGGGGAAAGGAGCAGCATCCGACCCAACAAGCTCGTTTCAGCTGCCTGCCTGCAATCAGAGATGTGCAGTCAAAACAGCAGCACGGAATGTGCAGCCACAGGCGAGCCCAAGGCACATCCAAGCTCTCTGCTCTGCAGCAGCAGTTCTTGCTGCTGTCCCTAGCTGTCTGGGGAGGGAAGGGACGCTGTGACACCCCATCTCTGCAGATCATGCCAGGAAAGGCGTGTGCAGACTAAAGCCATCTTCACCCAGAGCCCTGCCAGAGGCAGTGGCAGGGTCATTAATCAAAGCCACACTACTCGTGCTAACACATGTATTTCCCTTGCTGTCCTGCCTATTTCTCCAATCTGCTTCTTGTACAAAGTCACTTTTTCCCCACTTGCAGTGCAGACCCAAGGCTGTTTCTCACACCTGAGATGCAGCTCCAGTCCTCGCCAGCGATAAGGATCATTACCTCCATTGGCTTCAGAAAGGCTTTCATCCTTGCGCACACCAATGAGCCATTTGCCACCTGGTGCTGTCCCTGTACTTTGAATGTTGTCATCACAAGACTATGGGGTGGAGCTGGCCACGCAACGTGGTGCCAGAGATGGGGAAAGCTATAAAGGTCCCAGCACAGACTGTCGGGAGACGGGAACTCTGAAAGCCTGAAAGTGTCCCGTTTCCTTCTTGCTGTCCCCAGTAAAGCATTACCTTGACCATGAAGGCAACTGGTGTTTTCCTGCTCCTCTCCCTGGCACACTGCTGCTACCAAGGTGAGTGCGACATTTTGCTTAGGAGCCATTTCTTCTCCTGGCTAAAGCTCCCAGGTCCGTTGCGGGGAAGGTAAGCCTGGGAAGAGGCCAGCTGGTGCTGGGACCTTGCTGTGGCCCTGGGCAGGGAATATCAGAGAATGCTGCAGGGGCCAGCGTGCATTAAACCAGTGGTCTGTGAGCAAGCCTAAAGCACAGGCTTTAAAAGGGTGCATGGCACCTGCTCCCAACAGCGAGCAGACTTGCTGGGCTGAGACTATCCCTTCAGGGCTAGGATTCAGGCTGGAGCTGGTGATTTCTAGGACGGTACGATTCTTTTAGAGTGCAGAGGTGCTATTCCAGTTTTAAAAAAGCAAACCCAAGGGGCAGGAAATGCATCTATGCAAGGGAAAATGCAGCTCGCCCCACCAAAGTCAATGTTTAAGCCAGCTGTGTTTTCAAAATCCCATATGGTGCAGAGGGATGAGAACATGAGCTGTTGCTGCTCTTCAGGTCCTGTTCCCCTGGGATTTCTGCACTAGTGGGTTCATTCCAAACAGGAGGGTGCTTCTGAAACAAGTTCTCCATCATCCCATTTACTGTGCGGCAGCTGCCATTGCAGAGCTGTCTGAGCACAAAATCTGGACTCATTTCAGATGAACTGAGCATGTATCGTGAGCTACAGTTCCTGGGTCTGGACCGGTGCTAATCCAAAGTAAAATCCCTGAAACATTAAACGGTGTGGCTATCAGGTCCTCAGCACCAAACCATTTCACTCTACAGACCCACTGCTTAGGGGCCACACTGGTTGTTAATGTAAGTGTAGTCTAAATCCTCTACGTAGATGACTTCTGGTTCTGTAAGCAACCCAAGGTCTTCCCAGTACTGCCTTTTGCCAAACAAATTCAGATTGTTTTTCAAAATATATCCACCTCATGTTCCATGCATGTGATCCCAGCTGTCAGCTCAGGGCCAGCTTCTTCATGCAGAAGCCCACCAAAGTCGCAGCTTGCTCCCACTTGGTGTGAGACCTCAGGGTCCAACCATTTCTCATTCTAGTAGAGACCTTCAGCAACTTATCTTTTCCTCTGCTTCCTTGTGGTACAAACCCACTGACATGAGAAAAATCACCCTGGATTTACCCCAGCACCAGTCCAGCATCGACAGGAGTTTCTCATTTACCTATGAATGGGTAATAAGAGATAACAACAGCCACCTTTGCTCCCCTGCAGCTGGCAGGGAAAGTCACTAGAAGTACATCTGGCCTTGACAGTGTTTCTGCTGGGGAAAAGGGACAGATGCAGCAGGGAGGGACCTGGCTGCGAAATGGGGGAGATCCAAGGGAAGAAATCATTTGCTGAGACAAAGGTGTTTGAGTGAAGATATACAGTCCTCAGCCTAAAGCATCGTTACTACGTCCCCCTTGAAACCAGCCCGAGTGATGGGTGCTAAGACTTTTTCTCTCTCCCTCCACTCTTTCTCTAGGAAGCGCTGAAGCGGATGGAGCTGCTGGCAAAGGAACAGAGGTGAAGGCTCCTGGTTATGTGTAGCACGGGGGTATGCCCAGCTTTAGTGAGACAGCCCTAGCCCATACGCTAGGGAGCCAGCATTGCTAGACACAGTGAAGCTGCTGGGTTGGCAGCCCAAAGGTGCCACTGCCTGGGAACCTCCTTGCACCTGCTGCACCACAGCAAAATCCAGTGACAATACTGGTTTCCCACTGCATTCCCCCACACTCAGGGGAGGAAAACTTAACAAAGAGCTGAATACTGCTGTTACCTGCCAAGGAGATGAAAGCTCCCCTTACTCTCTGGCTTAAAAATAAAAATATGGTGGCATAAAAATAAAAAGTAGGAAGAACATGATCAGGTACTGCCCGTGGAGCATTACTTAATTTTGTAACTCCTGAGGGTGCGCAGCAGTGCCAAGTAGAGTTCAGCTGGCCAAGGGACTGCATGGTGACAGGTGGTCCCAGTGTTTCTGAGAGTTCATAGCAGAGCCCTGAGCAAGCTGGGATGGGTTATCAAGATATATAAAATACATACCCCCCTGTGACTGCAAAGCACCTTTGGTAAATTGAAAGCATGTTTAACATTTTCAGCATTACCTTTTTGTGTCTCCAGGCAGCTTGTGGCAATTACGACCTAGGAAAAGGTTGTACAAAGATCTTTGACCCCGTCTGTGGCACAGACAACCTCCTATACGGCAATGAGTGCCTGTTGTGCTTTCAGAACCTGTGAGTATGGGGACCTCCTGCAAGTCTAAATATCACGCAGATGAGGGCTACTACATGTATCTGGGATTTCCTAGAAAGAAAGCTGTTTTGCGTGCAGCTGGATGGAGCATGGGCCGTGAGCCCAGGACATCTGGCATGAATCTGGCTTCCCGCACAGCTGCTGCAGCTGCTGCTCTGAGCATGTGGACTCTGTCTGCAAAATAGGTCCATTGTGTGCACAAACTGCCTACAAGCAGGGACTGCACGGCCAAAATCTCCCTACACCTGCAGCTGCCAAGCTGCAGCCATTGCTCGGACTATGCTGGCGGGTGTCCAGGAACTCAGACAAATGGCAAAGTCCTCAAAGTCTGCCCAGATCTAGCATGCAGGCAGAATAATATTTTTCCAGGTGACCTCAGATGTGTGGTAGCTGAGAAAAAACTACAGGTTTTCACTCCAGCAATTTATAGCTGAGCTCTGCTTTCTGTCTTCTCAGCATATGAGAGGATACAATTTGCTCTGGGTATTTTTAAGAACGAGCCTTATATTTAATCTATGCTGGTGCCAGATTGCACTGTCTTAGCAGAAGGCCAGGTCCAAATGCTAGAGACATCTCTGGCAAGACTTGATTCATTTCATCTGGCTTGGGCCCTAGGTAATTTCGAGTATATTTATACATTGGAAGCACTCTGTGTCACACAAGTGAAGGAATTACTTCCCACTCAATGCTATTAGGTAGTTCGAAAATCTCTGTTGGGAAGATTGAGTCTTATCTGTAGCCAGATGCCCCCATCTGTGGGGCTAAAGGAGCTTCACCCTTGGTTTCACCTGATGACAGCAGGGGCTTTGGGTGATCAGGCTCACATACCCATCTGCCATCCACAGAGACATCTCTAACAGAAGGTCAGATTCTAGCTTTTCTGTCCCTGGATGAATGGGCTTGTGGAGCCAAATCCTGCTTTTAGGAGCATTTCCTTCCGGCTAAATCTACAGTAACAAGGAACAAGAATCCAGACCACCAGGAAGAAGAGCCTGGACAAGAACTGTTGGTCTGGTTGTCACCTCTTTCCTTCATTAACCCAGACCACTGCCCTATATTCTGCTCCTGGCCTGCTCAAATGCTGGTTTTACGTTTTAAGGCTGAAGATGATGCAGTCAGGCAGAGACATGCTGAGTAGGATCTCCCGAACGAAGGCGCCATGGTTAATGACCCAGCACAGCATGGCAGGGTGGTAATGACCATGCTGGAAGCCAGCAGCCCAGCACCAGCTGTCGGCTATATTGTGCAACAGATGGGGGTGGGAGGTTCGTCAGACACAACATCGTTAGGGCTTTGGCCATGAACCAAGAGCAGGGTAAAGAGAGCGAGCAAGGCTTCAAAGCCAGCTGCGCAGGGAGCAAAGTGGCATCCAGGATGCTACATTCACCCCAGTGTGGAGCACGGCTTTGGAGGGGATGGAAGACCTCAGTGGTCACAAGAAGGAAAGCTTGGGGTAACAAAAAGAAGACTGAGCCAGTGGTGTATGCAGAGCCAGCCAGGAATCAAGGGAGGGAAGGGATGGATGAGAAGCTGGTGCTGGTATCCACCCTGCACTGACAGGCAATGCAATCCTGGACATCTTCAAACGCCCCTTCACCCAAGGTCTCAGCAGCTGCAACTGGAAACGTGCTGCTCCTGCGGGTCAAAGCCCTGAGCCTTGCAGCTTCCCTGTAGCATTCCCAAGCGAAGAAGTTTTGGGGTTAGGAACAACAGCCATTTGTTCTCCCGGTCAAGGCAATCTGGGCCAGGCATCAGGACGCTGGAAATGCCTGGTGCCAAATGGCTCAGGGGAGAGATAAACGGCATGTCCTCGTCTATAAAGCTTTGGTCCATGGGGAAAAGTCAGGTAGCCAAGAGGCAGGATGAAGTGTCATTTGCAGTTTTGTGTGTGTAACCAGTCTGACAAGAGCTGGAGGCCTGCAAGGAGTCTGGGAATAACTCCTGTGAGAGCATGTGGCAGGTCCTTGCGGCAGCAGTGTCTCACTTGTCACCCTTGGTCACCTCACTGTGACCAGCGTGCAAGACGCTTTTTGCAAAATGCAAAACAGCTTGAAAATAATTTTGCCAGCATTTCTCTATGCACCTGAGAAATGGGTTTGTCTTTCCAAAGATGAGAACATCACGATTCTATATGAAAATGGAACAATTTGGAGTAATTAAGTCCACTACTGGGCAAAAAATAATAACAATAATTTTCTGCAGGTGCCTTTTTAATATTTTCGTCGCTTTTGCTGCAGAAACAATCAGGAGGGGAGGCTGTGGGCACGTCCAAGCCCAAGCAAGACATGATGGCAGGCATTTGTCTGTAAAAAACATACAAAACAAAGTCATAACCTTTATCATCAGCAGCCAGACAGGCATTAGAGGTGTCTTGGTGCCGTCCTATAGCACAGAGGTGAATTATTCTGCCAAGAGGTGTCAGGAAGCAGCAGCTCTTGAGCTTATTGGAACTAATTAACACATGTCCATGATAACCCTGAACTCCCTGTCAGAATACATGGCCTTACTTACTGTGCATAACAGTTAAATGATGATTTAAGCAGTATTTTCCTTTCTTTCTTTCTTTGTCCTCTGAGCCAGGCTCTTCTATGTATCAGGGACCTGAGGGCATCCTCTAGCATTTTTAACATCTCTTCCAGGCAAAGAAACACTAACGTGCGCATAAAGAACAGGGGTATGTGCCAAAAGCCCTCTCCACGCTCCAACTCCGCTCAAAACTAAAAGGTGCAACCGTTCTGGAGAAGATAGCACAAATCCATTTGTCACCTATAGAAAATCCTAATAAAATGGAAGCATTGCCATGTCTTGCACTGGGATTTCTTACACACACAGCAGACCCCTTTCCCTGACATTTAAAATACCTTTCTGAAAAATATGGTTTGTTCTGGTGATGTCCTTAAAGAGCTGCGAGCGTATTACTGACAGAGCCCCGGGGACAAGGCTAGGACATGCCCAAGAGGCAGCCAGGCTCTGGCATAACAAGGCAGCTCTTTTTGCATTAGGAATTCTGTTTTCCTTCTCTAAACTTCCAGCCTCCAAGTAACAGAACTTAGCATTCCCATGACTTGTAATTACGTTCATTAAATACAGGGCATTAAAGCCCTTGCTCCAGGGCCTTTGCCAGGAGGAAGAGTCCAACAAGTCATCTCAACGCTGACCCATCTCCAGCCTGTCCATATGCCACTTCCCATCACACACGGTCCCCACACACCCAGAGCCACCAGCCTCACCCAGCGGGTCACAGCTACCCAGTGCCTCGGAAAAATAAAAAGAAAGCTCCGTTTCTCCAGACAATTTTTTTTTTCCGCTTCTAGCAAAGGTGAGCTTTGCTGCTGGCCCCCAGCCGTGCCCCGGCCCCGGGGCGGGCGGTGCGGCGCCCGGCGCAGCGGGATACAGCTGCGAGTCCCCGGCCGGATCCAGGAGGCGGTTTGGGCGCTGGAGGGCGCTGTTGCGCCGCCGCGGCGGGAGCGGAGCCCGCGGCGGCCCGGCCGGGCAGCGGGGAGGCGGCGCCGGGCGCCCCGAGCCCCCGGGGCAGCGCACTCCCGCAGCGGGGCTGGGAGCCGCGGGGGACGGTCAGCCCCGGCGCTCAGCGCCCCCCCCGGCCCCGGCCCTGACCCCCGCGGCGAGGCTTGCAGCGACCTCCTGCTCCGGCCGGGGGCTGCAGGGACACGGGGGGCCCCAGAGCCGCCGGAGGGATGTGTCTGCCTGGCCCTGCCGCCCCCCTCCCCGGGACGGGGGCTCCCCGCTGTGGTGCCCAGGGACTGTCATGGGGAACCTCAAACCAGCCGGGGACGGAGCGGCTGGGGCTGGGGGCTGAACCCTCCCGGTGCCCCCCGTGAATTGCAGCCCTTGGGTAAACGGCTGTTTGTATTTCGGGCAAACCTTTAGCAAATCCTGAACTTCACCGTAATTCAAAAGACGTGCTTGAGTTCTCTTTACGTTCCTTGAAGAAGTGGCTGAAACACCAAAAAAAATGCATGATCAAGGTGAGGGAAAGCACTGGCGCTTGCTTGAAGTTTCAAAAGCAACCAGATACAGCTGGGGGGGGGGGGGGGGGGGGGGGGAAGGGCGCAGGCAGCACAGCCCCCCCCCCCCCAGATCTGCCAGCAAATCTGTCTGCGGTCGAGGGACAGATGGAAAACTATTCATTTTGCCCATATATAAAATTAATGCACTACAGGTAGTAGCCCCAAATAGGCTTGGGACTGTAAAATTGCCTTGACATCTTTGTACCGGGGATCCTGGAAGTATGCTTCCCGCAGCTGGGATATTCCTGATTCTGCTGCAACACGAGAAACTGAGCACAGCTTTTACCTGGCGAGGTCTCTGCAGCTGGGGCTGGCAGGAGAGGAGGCTGAGCTTCCTCATACTGTTCACCCAGTGCTCTTGGACTTTGTGGTGTGGCAAAACCCAGCTTAGCTCCAAACTCACCCAAGCTGGTTTCTTCCACCCAGAAGAATGCTGGAGAGATTGCACTGAGGCCACTTTATGCCAAGCAGAACATCTTTCCTGCCCACGCCATTTCAGGGAAACATGACCTAGCATTAGCCAAGAGCATCTCATTGATGAAATGAGGTGCTGACTGAGCTTGCAAAACAGCAGGTCACGTCAGCTGGATGGTTGAGCGCAGGCTTCATCTCCCCAGGCACTGTTCTGATAAGAACTAGCATTCCTGCTAAATGTCAGCTACATCCGTCCCACAGCAAGGTCCCTGTCAGGCTTGAGATTACTGGAAGCAGCAGGTCAAGGGCCACCCTGTAGGTACTGTGCAGCAGACACACATGAAACAGAACCAGCAACAAGTTTCCAGGAGGGAACGGTTCCTGTCCATATTCCAGTTTTGGCTTGAACAAGTGCAAATCTGAGGAAGCTTTAGCAGGTGCGAAGGTGTTTTACTGACCCCTAGACTGGGTTTAGTTTTGTTCATGGGAAAATCATCCTCAAAAGTGAGTCTTCTGCCCCCATAAACATTCTTTCCTGAAGCTGAGGGGAGCACTTCATCTCAGCTGCTCCTCCGCTGTCTGATCGCCCGCAGTCATCTTGCCAGCAGCCAGCACGACTTTTCTGAGACACCAGCATCCTTCCCTGTGCCTATGTGATGCTTCTTCCAGTGCCGGAGATCTGGCAGGGATAGGGCAAAAGGGAAAGTGACAGCAGGAAGGATAATGGCTTCAATTCTTCTTTTCTTTGTCGAAATAGCTGCAGCCTTTCAGGCCATCTTCTAAGGGCAGCGCTTCTGGTGGTGGGTGTTTGGGAGAGCCCTGAACACATTTTAAATTACGCCACTGGGAAAAAACAGGACTTGCCAAAACACAGAAAGGGCTCAGCCATCCGCATCCCTCCTCCTTCCCTTCTGGCTCCTCTCCGAGGGATCAGCCAGGGTAGTGGGAAAGGCCAGGGGGTTTGCAGGCACATGGCAAGCGAGGAGGACCCCGAAGGATGGTACAGACAGTGGGGCTCAGCATTTACTGCCTGGGGAAGCACAGGCACGGAGGAACGTGATGCCTGCCCCCACCACCGCACTGCTCAGAATAACAAGTGTTTGAATGACAAGGGGGGAAATGCCAAAAATAACTGTGTTGATTGCAGCAGCCGGGGCTCCGCAGAGAGCAAGATACCCGCACGGCCCAGCCCCATGCCAGCTCCCAGCCCGCCTGCCCTGGGGAGCACCAGCACATCCATGGGACGTGCAGGCAGTTTGCAGCTGGCAATGCTTCCCCTCCTCTCCTTCCTCCGGCTATCCAGGGGGCATCTCTCCTGCACTCCTGTGCCAGGATATGCTGTTCGGGTGGAAGCTTGTCAAAGCGGGACTGCATCCTGCTCAGTGCCTCCAAAGCAGCCCTCACTACTGCCAAGCCTCAGGAATGTCACAAGGCTGATGAAAAACAGACAGCTAAGGACAGATGGCCCAGGGGAGCATTCTCTGATCAGAAAACCATGTTTCTTTCAAAATCGAGAGTTTCCTGCCAGTAAAAGTTCTGGTAAAATTCAGCCGGGGAAGCCCTTCCCCCTCCACCTCCTGGAACACTTTACTGAAGCTGCTGTCTGGGAGGGATTATCTGTTTCCATTGCTGGTGGCATTTGACTTTATAATGTCATGATAGCAGACTCCAAAGTCAGGATTAAAACTGGACCAAGGGGCTTTAGTGACATGAAGACCACCGCTGAGAAGCTCTGGATTTCTGGCAGTTTCAAGCATTCCTGTTCTCAAGCCTGTTCAGAAGACGCAGCACTGACACCACCTTTGCCCCATTGCAGCCTTGCCTGGCCTTGCTCCATTAAGGCAGCTTCTATTTGAGACATATTTTTCAACATCAGATTTGTTTTTCTAGTCTGAAAATAAGTAGAGCCTTCCTCAGATTTGCTGCAGCTGCCAGACAGCACTTTCCATGGGGCATGTTCAGTTCCAGGAGTCTTTTTTTTGGGGAGACCTGAATTAAACTCAGTCTGTCCAGTTGGCAGAGAGCGCTTCCCTTTGCAGCTACCCCATGGGAACCCGCCTGCTGCCAGCGAAACTCTCCGTGTGCACTATGATGCTGCCACGTGCCACCTCCTGGATCTGGCCTTGTGCCAAGGGTGCAGACAGCGGTGTCCCCATGCCCAGGGCACAGCAGAGATCCAGAGCCTGCTCTCCTTCATGGGTCAGACCTGCACACCAGACCGACATAACCACTTCAGCGCGGCTGTTGTGACAACCTCAACAAGAGATGTCATGAGTGGCAGCAAATGCAAACAGTTTTATCATCGCAGATCTCGAGACAGTTGCCCTGCACAGCACAGCAGCACCGCTATATTAGAGGTTTATGCTGCCAAGCTTGAGGCTGGAGAAAGAAATACCAATTGGTCCCATCTGAGTAGGAAATGATAGTGTTAAATCTCTGCAAAGCAAAAGTCTTGCTGGAATGGAAGGATGCTTTTAAACTGCAAATTTCCTTTCATCTAAACCAGAGCTCAGGCTACCTAGGGGAAAAGCTGTCCTTGGAAAATGTATGGGAATGAGCTGGAAGCGGCTCTGCACTGACACAGACAGACTGTCCATAGCGCTTAGCGGGGCTGCAGCAGGATCATTACTAAATAAGCGGACTCTTTCACTGGTGGGCTGAAAGCACCATGATAACCACAGACGTGAAGCAAATAGCCACAACAAGAGCTGCAAATTTGAAGCAAGATCTCAACTTTTGCTTTCTAATGTCTCTGAGCCATTATAGACAAGTCAAATGACAGTAATAGTTTGTATTTCTCTCTATCAAAAAAAGCAAGCTTCCAGAGAATCAGGAGCATCCAAAGCGCTCTGCAGCCAGCAAGGCAGCCCTGCCAATGTTTCTACAGTAGTTTTCTGGCCTTCATCCTGCATCAGGCACACTCCGCTTGAAGCAAGGGACAGGAGGGGCTGCAAGCGCCAGCTCCGCACGGTGCTGGCATGTGGACGCTGGATTCCTTGTGCTCTGCACACTGTCAGAGACCTCCTGGTGCTGCAGTCGGCACTAGTACTGCGGGTAGATGCGATGCTGACAAGTCCTGCTTCCTTCCAGCTAAGCAGCACAACTCCTGGAAAGCCCCCAGGCAGAGGTCCTGTCCTTCACCTATGCCAGAGCAACAACCTGTTGCTGTAGCACAGCTCAGTGAGGCTGGATTGCAGGGTCTTTCCAAAAACTTAAGAGATTTCCTAGTTGCAAAAGGATGCCACAAACAGAAAATCACATGTGCAGCTTAAAGTGCAATAGGGGCTGCTGGTCTCTGGGAGAAGGTCAGGTCTTTCCTGGCACACCCTGGCAGGAAAGCATGTGAAGATCCACCCCCGTACCTGCTTTGTGGGGTGCTGGGAAGCTCTCCTTTGCTGGCAGATGGTGCTAATGTGGCTTGAAGCCACAAAGACTGGTCAGCGCAAGTGTCCAGTTTGCAGGTGGCATCAGTCTCAGGGACTATAATCTGATGCGTTAATCAGAGTCCCTGTATCAGCCCTTTTTTCTGAAGCCAGCATCCATGCAGGGGAAGGGAAATGGCAGCCTTCCCTATACAACCTATAGCACACTCTGGGGCACCGTGTCCCCCACCAATGTCCTCACGGGCGCCGGAGGTGTACAAGTCCAGCAGCAGGATGCCAAGTCCTGAAAGCAAAAGCCAGGACACCTCAAGTTGGGCCCATCAGGGGGTGAAACACAGTGGGGAAGAAGGAGCTGAGGCAGGACTGAAGCAGTAGGCAAGGTATGACTGGAGCAGAGAAAGACATCCCACAGTCCTTGCACCAATGGCCATGTGCTGGCTCAAAGGCAGTGGATGAGCTAATGCATATGGTAGTGAAATGGCACAAACACCTGATTCAAAGTGTGCCAAAACCAGTGGGTACAGCGGGGCTTTGGATCCAGCCCCAGCAAGACACTAAAGGTAGCTGCAGCAGCATCGCTGCAGTGGCTATTGGGCTGAAAGCATTTCTGGCTGCTCTGATGCTTGGGCAGGAATTACTCCTCTTTCCTCACCCTGCTCCTGGTCACAAGCACCCAGGGATTTGTTAACCAAAGGGATTGTTCAGTGCACATTACCGAGAGTAAGGGGCTGGCCAGATGTTCCTCTCCTGACTGGTTTGGGACACTGCGCCTGCATCAACGCAGCCCTCTGCAGCAGGGCTCAGCTCCTTTCCTCCAGCTGGCAGCAGAACCCGAGCAGATGAAGCGCAGGGCAGGAGGGGAGTGTAGCTCTTGCCCTGCTACTATGGATGGGATGTTTTAGGGGACAGCACACATGTTCACCCTGTGTGGAAAGCTCCAGGGAGGCCAGGCTATCGTGTCTTAAGACAAACCAAGTAGAACAGCCTGGGGCAGAGCCCGATATTTCTGCCCCCTAACCCTTCCGTGGCCACTGAGCACCCCAATGCCCTGAGCTCAGCCACCCAGTTCAACAAGAGGTTCTCATTCTGGTGCTCAGAAACAGTCGCTAACAAGTCTGGGCTTTTCAGTTTGCCTGACAGTGCAAGAGGTGAGTACAGCAAATAAACTAAGATAGAGTTCAAGGCCAAGGTGTTTCTCTGGAAAAACTGTTTGAAAGATTAAGCATAAAGTGGTTCGGTCCCGATGAGTGCCCCGTTGTTTCTGCTGCTCCTTCTTACTCCAGAGCCACAAATATCCCCAAGTTCTTGGCAAAGGAAAGCAGCTACCTGGTTACAATTAACTTTCCAAAAAGCAATTAAAAAAAAGTTCACCTCTTTAGGCACCAGGGCAGACAGGCATCTTCTCGTTCCAGCGCTGACACATGTTCCCTATCCCAATCCAACTCCTTTTAAAGATAATTCGTGCCCTGGAGGCAGTTAATTGACTGCAAAGGCGGGTCCGTGCTTTTCCAGCTCTTACAGGCAAAGTGCGGGCTTTGGCCTAAATAAGACATCTGGACAAGGAAACATATATTTAGAGTTGCATAGTTGAACTGCCACTCTCAGAAATAGGGCTCATGAGAGCAAAGCAACCCCCAGCAACCAGTCCCAACAGCAGAAGCACTTTCCCATGCAAACCAGTTCCTGTTAATGCGGGAAGTAGGTATGTACAGCCACCACAAGTGACGCAATGCATCACTTTCAGGATCTTGCAGCTAATCTAAGCCCATAATTCTTAGTTGTTCCTGCAAAACACTGCCAGGATGACCCACTGAAATGCAAACAAAGGAAACGAGCTCCAGAGCCACATCTTGAAGTATTGCAGCTGGAGACTGCGTGTGCTGGAAACAGCGTGGTTACAATTCTGAAACCTATGGAGCCTTCCTCATCCGAAATCCTGAGCTGTATATATAATAGCATCTAATCTATATGTAATGGCCCGAAGGGTCCTAACCAAAGTGGAAGCTGGAAGCACCTTTGTCACATGAGCCTCAGATAGCCCAACCAACATGCTGTCATACACCTGTGGGGTCATTATACCAGCTTCCACACTCTCCTCTTTGCTGCTGCTATTCAAAGCATTTGAGTTTGCGGAATCCTTTGAGCAAGCCCTTGATTCCAGGTCACCAACCTGAGACACACTCTGCGCAAAAGTTTTTGCATGCACAATTCTGTGTCCTTGCTTGCTTTGCACACATTTGGCTGCACCATGACAAACGAGCCAGAAATCAGTCTGGGGCACAAAGAGTAGCCACACAAGCTGTTTTGCTTCAGCCAAGATAAGGCTAGAGACAAAAAGGAACCTCAGAGGAAAACTAAAAATATCACTGCAAACTTGCAGCCTGGCAATATGCCTAACTGGGCATTGCCCACATCAAGAGGAGACATACCTGTGAAAACCTGGTGCTGGGTAACTTGCTGGACAGGCCTGTAGATGGGACCTTGCACCACCACCTGCCTCTGGAGAGCCGGGAGGAGAAATGTAACAGGAAGCAGCGGGAGGTAAAGAAATGTAATTTTCTCTTTCTCCAGTTGAGCATGTTGAAGAATAACTTGCCCATGTTGAGACAGATTGTGAAAACCGCCTTGTCAATAAACAGAAATCATGAGGTTGTTGCACCAATCGGAGCAAGAGGTTTTATTTCTAGACCATCAAGGGGGAAATAATTCTTTAGAAAAATCAATGACATTTCAATGAATACATAGGAATGGCTGTTCTAGCCCCAAAGGTCCATCTAGCCAAGCACTGTGCTTCCAGCACAATATGGCCTTCATCTGAAGAGCGCAGCTCTGCAGATCGCAGGGGCACCATCAACATGAGAGGTGTGGATACGTGAACTGCCACACAAGGGACTGCTCTCCACTTGCATGCTGCCAGTTCCCTTGATCCGACCTCAAAATTAGGCTCCTGGGGTAGTTCTGGCAGATCTGAGGGCCTTGCACCGCCTGCACAGCCTCAGGTCCCACCTGAGGACTCAGGGGGACCATGTCCCCATCAGCAGAGCCAGGCAGGAGTTATCTCAGCAGGGAGCTGCTGTCTGGCGGTGGGTCACATCCCCATCTACATGGCTGGATACACAGGAGCTTAACTGACCCCGGCAACCCGTCTCGATCACATCAGGTGGGCTGGAGGTCTCGGTCACACTCTGCCACCCTTCCTGCACCTGGGAGTCAGAAAAATCCCTCTGTGCCGCTGGTTTTCCATGGGGAAACCAGTGAAGTGTCTGGTGTGCTCCTGCTCATTTACAGGGAACCTAATTAAACATCAAGAGTTACTTTTCTCTGTTCACAGTTTACGTTTTCTAATCCAAACTCGGCCACCAAAGCCTGTGGTCTCAGCTCAAGACTTTGCCCTTGGAGCTGGTTCTGGCAGCGTCTGACTCTGCAGCTCTGCAGTTGAATCCTTTCAAAATGCCATCAGCAGCTGTGCCATCTCTCTAATATCACGGTAATAACCACAAGTTAATGCACTCATAAAAATTAAAGCTTGAAGGAGCCTAAGGAGCTCAAAGCATAACCAGCTGGATCAGGTGTTTTTCCAGTTTCATTTCAAAGGTTTCCAGTAATGGAATTTCTACAACTTCCCCAGGAAACCATTTCCCAGCAACTGTGTCTTTCTGGTTTGGCTTATGCTCACGACATCTTCTCCTAGCCATGAGAGACAGAGAGAAAAAAGCATTTTCTTCCTCTTTTCAGTAGCTTTTTTTTACACATTTTAAGAGCTTCACGCTTACCCTGTTTTGCCTCAATCTTCAGTAAACAGTTTTCTTTCTTTCGATCTCTCCTGCTAGGTCAGATTTTCTCTGCTTCTCCCTGTTCCTACTGCTGTCCTCTATTCTTACCCTAATCCAAACCTGAAATATATGTCTGATGCTTAGGGTAAGCTCCACTGAGCCTTTTCTACCAGCTTTCTCATAGGAGACTTTGACCCACAAAGACCATGCATTATTCAGAGCAGTCCTTTGGCATTTCTGCTTCACTGCCACACAACACAGCACCGATCATTTCACCCTTATAGCTCCCAGCAAAGTCTGTCAAACCTTGGCCTCGCTCACAACTACTCCTTTAACATCCTGAAAGCCTTCAGAGCTCCTCAAAGACCTGGTGACTTCTTGCTCTTCCAGCCCTAATACAACACACACGTCAACTTCTAAGACTGCCAATATCTCCGCAAAGGAGATGTGAGAACTCGTTCGCCCTCCTGCGCTTTAATTGCTGTCCTTGCCACCCGCGGATCTGCGAAGTCACCGGCCGTGGTGAAATCCTGCCATTCTCGTCTCTGTAAATATTTTCTAAAATTTCATTTCCTTCTTAAGTTTTTAAAAACTAGGCCAGAAAGAACAACTGGGATATTTAAGAATCAGGTTTGCCTTTGGCTTTTTTGATCAAGAATGCTTTTAATGAGCTTAGCTGTCAACATCTCGACTGACTTAGTAATGAACATCTGACATTTCAGTCATCATTCAGAGTTTTTACCCTTTCCCTTCCTCCAGTGCCTGGATGTTTACTTAGAGATTCACTCACGCCAATGTTTCCATTGCGGGCCTGAGAGCCAAAACAGGGATGAAGCTTCTCGTTAGCACCCAGCAGTCTCCCCAGGTCACTCAGGAAGGCCAGGTGGCAGCAAGAGCAGAGGAGGTGAGGATGCCTAGGGAGGGCAGTGCTATGGGAACCTGCTAAGCAGAACCCAGCACAGCAGTCATGGCTTGCTAAAGCCTGGGCTGGCTGCCACACGTGGATTAGTGCTAGCGTGGTGCTCCATAGGAGGGAAGTGGGACAAGCTGGGCTTTGCTGGTGCAAGAGCCTTTGCCTTTCTTCACTTTTGTGGGCTCCTATACCAACGCACAGGGAGTTTACTGCTTCTTTTTGGACAAAGCAGTGAACCTGCTCTGCAGAAAAACTTGAGCTCAGGAGGAGTTGTCTGGCTTTTAGCAGAGCTCACCCAGGCCAGCTTCTCTGCAAGGTCCCGTGGCTACTGCAGCATCACTCCAGAGCGAGAGAGGGCAAGCAGGAGGGGATGGCTGCACCCCCAGTACCTCTGCATCACGAAGCATATCTGGGGGTGTCAAAACACATGGGAAGGGACAGCTGGTGCTGAGCCATTGGTTTTCATAAAGCACATAATAAACGTTCAGGTTTTTTAAACTTTCCTCTCTTACTAATAAGGGCCTGGCTCAATGAGTTCTGTGTTTGGGGGATTTTTTCCTTTTTATGTTGTATATGGCAGCCTAATTACAGTCATTACATAGCCTCAAACTATTTAAAAGAAGTTGCTACATATAATTATGTGCATGTAAGTGAGAATAATGCCACATCTAATACTGCGGGACTCGCACTTACACCGGAGGAAGCAGTTCATGCTTTCCCAGCACATATATGGAAGGGTTAACACCAAGGCTTGCACCCAGGCCAAAATGCAAGTTTCCAGCAGCATATTAGATCAGTTGCCCATCACGTCCACCCCACGATACGTGTGTCATGCCCTGAGTTGTTTGTTGTGTTTAGCAAAGCTAGACTGAGTTTTCCTGCAGTGTAATGCTAGCAGGTAATTGCCCACCCCACCAAAGCCACTGCAGGCTGATTTCCAGCAGACCTGCAGCATGCACTTATCCATTCAAGAGACAGCAAAGAGCTAAATTCCTGGAAGTGTTTATTACGATTGGCTCATCTTGCCAGTCTCGCTGCAGCCTAACAGGCTCCCACCTTTTCTAATGAAAGCAAAATTAAAATGCATGTTGGTGTAGCTCCCACCCAGCTGCTTCCTGGGGCAGCCCACACGGCGCTCAGCACCAGACATTTGCAGAGACATGTTTTCCTCGGGTCAGCCCATCACAGGTAGTTTGCTGTAACTTCAGCTTGTTTGTTTGGCTGATGGAGATCTGAAATCATCACATAAGGCTCCGGGTGCCCTTAAGTAAACACAGCACCACATCACACACACAAGGGAGATACGGGTCCTCAGAGGGGGATGCACAGCCTGTTTAAGGGTAGGGATGGCTGCGCACCCAGCTCCATCCATTTACCTCTGTGGCCAAGATCTTTTTCTTTATGCTAGACTCAAGCACCAAGCTCAGATCCAATTTTCATGGCCACGAGCACTGTCCCATCATCTTCCCACTCTGTTTCTTCATCTATTCAACAAATCGCAGCAGGGACTCACTGCCACCTCAGCCAGTTTGTTGCTGTATGCCCTGCTGAAAGCGTAAGCCAATTTGCTATGCAAAGGATAGTACAAAGAGCCCCTTCCATGCAGCAACAAGCAACACAAACCTCTAAACACAAACAAGTTTCTAAATGAGACCAGCCAAACCCAGAGGCAGACACCAGTGCAATCTACAGGGAGAGGCAAATTATTCCACTGCATGCTTGACTGCCAGGAGTAGTTTTACAAATGCATTAATGAAGTCTGGACTGCACTAAGGCGAGGATGTCAAAAATTAATTCCTGATGATCTCCAGTACAGAAGAAGCTCTTCATCTATCTTTCCATCCAAGTTCCTTGGGTTTGTTTCTTTTCTCTTTAGGAATTAAGTGAAAAAGTAATTACATGGACAGAAATAAAACTAGCAAAAAGAGAGTACGAGAGAAAATGCCTCCAGCTGACTGGTGAAAGTTGAGGCAAGCGACGGCTGTAAGGAGGCAGCAGTCTCGCACAGCCAGGACTCCCAGGGCAGAGTTTGGTCAATTAGAGCTTTACCAGCAGCAGACTGACTTAAAAATACAAACACCAGCTGGCCCTGAAGCTTCTGTTTTCCTCATCTACCTGTCACTGACAAACACCAGCCTTGGGAAAGCTCATGCTCTGCAAATCATCAGTTTATGCAATTACAGTTTTCCGTTGAACGTCAAAGGTCACTGCTGGGGATGGGAAAGGGGTTTCTGCTCTGAGAAAAGGCACAAAGATGTGCCACATTTACTGGAACAGGAGATATACTTGTCCTTTCACCAGCAGCACACGTGTCCTGGCCACGCATTACCTGCCTCTGGCTTTGCTTTGCTGTGAGCCCTCTCCCAGCCCCCACATGTCCTCTCACTGGGGTTCACACTGGGACTTCAAGTGAGAAATGCGATACAGTTGACAGAAGCTGCTGGTACAATAGGTCCACACACCTGGAAGCTGTTGAATAGCATCTCAGGTCCAGTGGCCCAAGCGTTAAACGGCAGTTGCTGGAAATGAACATGTGCCCTGGAAGCTTGGGGATCTTGGTAGCCCAGGCTGGAGCTGAAGGGTCAATGTACCTCCTTGGTTCCTTACCAACACTTTACACCAGCTTTGGATTAAAACGATCGGGGGGAAAAAAAAAATCAGGTCCTGCTCTGGAAAAACATCAAAATCAACTAAGCAATCAAAGATAAAAGTGTAACGACCAGTCCTTGGGAACCTGTTTCTCTAGCTCATCAGATGGGCGGGTGAGAACCTGTCTGGACTCCAGGCTTGGAGCACAGTGCCGAATCTTCCCTTCGTGCAAGGCACTGAGCAGGGTGAAGCCCAAGCCCAACAGCCAAGGAAGCACTGAGCAAGTACAGCTGCTTTAAAAGCTTTGCCTGGTGCTATACTTGAAACCTAGCCTTGGCCCACTCCTTGGTGGCATGTCCCACTGGGGCCATACCCCTTTTTCCTCTCATTTAGCCCTGCCAGTGCATCACAAACCAGGTAAAAGTCTTCCTGCACCGAGTGATTCAAACAAGCTGTGCCTAATAGACCATCTATCTCATTCCTATTTGTTTTGGCATCTTTGACTGTTTTAAATCCCACTTAAAGCTGTCTAACAACCAAGATTACACCAGCTACAACTGCCATAACAAACATATCTGTTGCTATCTGTACACTGGAAACATGGCTTTTTTTTTTTTTCCCCCGCCACTTTTGCTAGTACAACACTGGCAGCAAATCACACTGAGATAGGAGGGTGGGGTGTGACACTAATTATGTTGTCCAAGGTATGACACCAACATTGCCTGCTGGTGCTAGACACTGTGGAAACCTGTACAGGCTTGCAGCACACAGGCATACTGAGCAGGATCCACAGGTGCCCTGTTTAATAGCTATCGCTCAGCACTGCCATCCAATTCTCCTCCAAATAATCAGACAGGCTTGGCTGGTGCCAGGCAAAACAGACATCACCTCTAATATCAGACCCCGCTGCGAGCAGCTCCGGAGGCGCCCAGCCTTCCTGCACAAGGGCAGCATCCGAGCTACAAAGCAAAAGCGTCCGAAGGGATTTTGACAAAGTGACATTTAAAAAACGGCTGAAAATTCATCCAACCCACATTGCCTGGTTGCTGCTGCTTTCTGGCTGTTTCCAGTCTCCTGAATGCATGTACAAAGACACCCTGAATCTCCAAAAAGGGCAGGGAGGGTTTTTGGGGTGCAAAATGTAGGGCCATGATTTGTGTCAGTTCAGTTGACATGTGTCAATAAAAGCATCTCCTTCCAAGGGTCCCTCTGCCTGCTTCACGCACCCCTTCCTAGGAACTCCTCAGCTGCACAGCTTTCTGCAGGGAAAGCTGTTCTGTGAAACAGAATTTCTCTATAGAAATGTTTTGATTTTGAAGACTTTTCTTGAAATTTCTGATTTTCTTCTCCAGAAATTTGTTTGTAAAAGTGAATTTTCCCTATCAGTTTTCCATTTCAAAATTATTCTGCCATATATTTCACCAATCATACAAATTAAGATTTATCTTAGATGTAGATGAAAAGTTTTGAAACTCAAATAAAGAACAAAACATCCTAGATTCCTTTAAAGGAAATAGTTCCTTTGAATCAGCCAAGAGTTTGCAGGATTTTCTTTTCAAGGAATTCCCAGGAACTTTATAATGGGATGCTTCCTGCCATTTCACTGGACACATCCTAGACATCCTACCAGAAGGTGCTCCATCTCCTCCACTGCTCTGCCACAATACAGTCCTCACGAATGCTCTATTTCTAAACATTCCAGGACACTCTTGAAAGCATTTGCTCTGCACACACAAGGCAGCTCTTCAGGCACTCTAACCATCTGTGCGTGGCATTTCATGCTTCGTGAACTTGCATCGAAGAAGGTGGAACAACGAGATAATCCTCAAACCAGCTCTCACAGCCCTTTTTTGTGTGCCTTGCTCCAGATTCGTGCGGTTTGGCCTTGTTTGCATCTTAAGAGCCTTCAAGCAAACATTAGCTGAGAGGGAAAACAGATGGTGCAATCAAACACCAAAATTGTCCACCACAAGATGCACTGCCAAACCTCCCAAACCTTCCTAGGGTGGCTGAATGGGGAAGGCCAGAGCAAGACGGTTCTTTGCTGCCGCAGTGCTGTGCAAGGAATTGGGTGAAGGACCATTTCTAAAGCTACTAAGTTTCCTTAAGGCAGAAGATTTGAGAGTCCTAGAAAATCAAGGCAGAAGGGCCCAAAAAGCCCACACAGAACCTCACAGGGTCTCAAAGCAGCAACCACTGACCAGCGCCTTCCTCTGTGCACAGCCTTCTTGGCAGTGGAAGCAAAAAGCTGGGTGAAACGGCTCTGGAGGCAGGAGGATGGAGGGCTCTGAGAGGGAAACATGGGCTGGGTTGCTGCAGCGCCTTGCACGCAGGGTGCCTTGCAGAAGGCTGCCAGCAGCTGTCACATAAATGTCCCTGCCTCCACCCTGGCCTCCTCCAGCACGAGGGAGCCTGGGGAACACTGAAGTGCTGCAGAAAGGCCTGGGGAAGCAGGAGATGCATGCACCCCAGGCTGCACCTGGAGCATGCACAGCACTGAAGGGGACCAGACGGTGTTATCAAGGAGCAGAGAAGTGTCTCCCTGCAAGAGCTGACCCCTGCCCATGGGGCTGGCCAGCCAGGAGGGAGGATCGCCTGCCTGCACTGCCAGGATGTGCCCTGTGGCACCCATTCAGGAGCTGTTCTGCTTTTTCCAAAGAGCACAGAGGCTCCCAAACATGATTTTTTTTAATATTAGTTACATTCAAGAGCCAGATATTCACCTCCCAGCTTGCGTCACCAGCATCTGGCCTACAACATAAAAGACACTGGTTTGCCAGGAACATGTGAACCTGGCTTAGAAACCCCCAGAACAGACAACTATGGTCTTGGTAGCTTTGCCTCTCCCGACTGCACAAGTCTAGACCCCCGGAGCCAGCATGTGGCTCTCAGCACACCCAGGGCTCTTTTTTTCCCTTTAAAAAGCTTCATCCTTTTTGTGTCTCAACTTGCTTGTTTTGCTTTGTGGTTTATTGCTTTTTTTTTTTTTTTCACCTAGAGTCAGTACAGCAATTCTATCAATCGTGCCCCCAACAGTTTCTTTGGTGCGAAATACAGAAGCAAGCGTTCATCTTTCTGGACTAGTACAGCACAAGCCACTTTCTCAGTTTCACCACAGTCACAGCATGAGGCCAGGGGGTTTTAGACCCCTCCATGCTCCTGGGGACAAGGACCAAACGTCACAAAGTCCCACTGCCTGCCAAATCCAGGGTGCCAAAAAGAAGCTGCCTGAACATCATAGCCAGAATCTGCACACTTCCCCAGCACTGGCAGGGTGAGGGTTAGCTGTAAGCTCTGCACCTCCTCGAGCAGCCAGGAACCGCAGCCCCTCAGCACAGGGTAGTGACAGCACGGCTTCCAGGAAGCACAGGAAGCCCTCACCAAGTTTCTGAATATCGTCCGTCACTTCCAGGCACTAACACAGCGTTTGATGAGCTCCACAAGACTTGGACACCACCAAAACCCATCCAAGAGCGTTTGGGAAGGGTTATCGGGAATAGCGCATGCTCATCTCTGTTGCATTCAGCAGTGCCATCACCAGCACACAAAGTGCCAGGAGTTTGGTCATATTTCAAGGCATGTTTTTCCCTTGATTGCCAGAGAAACTCAGCTTTCCTCTGGGAAGTGAAGTAATCCCAATGCTCCTAGCTTTGCTGCTGCAGAAGAATGTTTGTCTCGTGTTAGTCCTTGATGTGACCAAATCCCTGCCCAAAAGCACTGTCCACTTGGATGGACAGCCACCCCCCTCCTTGCAAACTTCCCTTGGGCCTTCAGAAACACTTCTTGGAATCACTCACACCCCAGGGAGATGTTGAAGTGGAAATAACACCACGCTTTCACAAATGGCTCACAGGGAGCAGAGCACCAGTGCTGCATCAAGCCATCGCTGCCTGCCAACCCACCCCGCCCCATACACACAAATAGCTGGGCTAGCTCAGCCCCAGGGCCATTCAGCCCCCAGCACAGACCAACAGTAGCATCACTTCAGTAAAGAGACTGAAAACAGGTTCCCCAGCCCTCTAATACCCAGAAACGTCACAGCTGCAGCTCAACCAGCTAAGAGCAGCTCACCAGCCTCACACCCACATCTTGCTGCACAGTACTACCACAGAGGCCCCTAGATGCTCATCTTAAACTCTGCTTCCCCTACCCTCAGCACATGTCTGAAAGCACTGCAGCACATGCTGTGGCCCCTGCTCAAGAGCTCAATTTTTCTGTGCAATGCAGTGGTTCCCTCCCTGAGACATAACCTATAGGGAGGTTGCACCCCCCAGCTCAAGACACAGAGAACAAATCCCTGCTTCACAGTGACTGTTCAGGGCTGTGGGAGGGACAGTTTTTAATACCTCTCCCAGCTGTGGATGTTTGGTTTATTTCCATAAGAGCTTTCAATGAGCACATCTCTCAAAAAGCTCTTTCCCACAAGAAAGCAGCCTGCTCCTTTCTTTTATCTCTGTAAGAAGGAAACAAGATCTGCTAACACAATCACTGTGCTTACTTGCTTTTAAGTCAACAGAATCAGGTGACATATGCCTGCACACAACGCCAGCGCTATGCAAGAGACATTTCCAAGTCATCTGCTTGGGTGCTTTATTCCAAAGTATGTTTGGTTTTTGTGGGGGCTTAGAGTAAAGATGCTTTCAAAATATCCCCATGAATCCCTGGGGAAGAAGGTCGCACAGCAGGTTGTTCGGATGTGTTATAGGAACTGTAATCGAAGGTGTAGGGAAAAAAGAGCCAGAACTAGGATCCTCAAGCCAAGAAACAGCAGAGCCCCGTGGCATTGCTGCCTCAGACTCTGCAAACGTTTTACAACCCACCTCGCTCTACAACGCAGTGAATAGTGTTTTCCACAGTGCTGCTGTAGGAGCCCGCGCGATTCTGCAGCTCAGGCCAGCTCACAGGCAGAAAAAATTCAGTGTCTGTAAACAGAGGATCAGGATGAGAAATGCAGCACACAATGTTCCGAGGCAAGGCCTGGAGCACCACAGCATGGTTTTGATGATGTGACCCCCAGACCTGGACCAGGGGACCCCTGCGTTCCTACATTGACAGATAGCTGAGGAATGGATGTTGAACAGTGATAGGTCCCTGAGCACCTGCTCTGCACAGCACCAGGCACCCCATGATCTTTCACTGTCAGGCTCCTTGGCCCATTAAAAAAAAAAAAAAAAAACAGCTTAAAAATCTCATGTGCCACAAGAAAGCTAAAGTCTTGACATGCAAGGCTCTCCTGCTGCAGGAAGTACTCAAGGTTAAAAAAAGAAACGGGAGGGGAAACAAAACCGAAAAAAAACATAAAGCAAACTACAGCAAAGCTTTCTTTTTTTTAACATGAACTCCTTCAAACCCTTTTATCGCAGTTTCTCTTGCCCATGTATTTGAGGAAACAGCTTGCTCACCCTCTATCAACCAGGAAAGGTCCCAGCAGCAAGTGCAAGTAGCTCTTCAAAGCTGCATTTTCATTCTACCTCTGGTCTATCAAACTCCCAAATTAGGCTTATTCCCAGCAATACACCAACAAGACAGATGCATCATCCGCACCTTGGCTCAGTCCAGGCAGAAGCAGATGGCTGCCCTGAGAAATCCCTGCCAGATCCACTGCAAAAAAGCCAAGAGGAAAATGTGATTTCACAGCTGGGACTTGACTGTCTCCCAAAGCAGCATTAATCCACCTCACCTTCCTAAACTCCACCAGGAAATAGCTGCAAGGAAGGGGTGGAGGAGGAAAGAGAACCACTTATGAAGCATCAGCTGCAGGCTAATTGGAGCTATTAGCAAGCTCTTAGGGATCCTTATTAGCCTTACCCAACGTTGCTGAATGAAGCAATCCTGACATCAGCCTTCTGGCTTGGAAAGCTGTCTTCCAACCCCCAGCTCAAGGAAGAGAAGTATTTAGAAAGGTCAAGCTGCTTAAAATCACAGCTGCAGCTTTCCTAGCTAGCTTTGAGCTTGTTTTGAGCTTATGGAAACCAAAGTCCCAGATGAGTGGACCCACCCTGCATTCCCTTATAAAATCTTCCAGTCAGAGGAGGTCCATCCCGATATCTCATTGAGCTTTCTGCTCTGAGTAACAGCTATCGAGTCATTTTGAGTTGACAGTAGCATGCTGCCCTTGGTCTTCTGAGAGCCAGGGATCGCCAGCCACCTGTCACAGTGACTGGAGCGAGATGCACTCAGAAGACAAGGCAGCAAGCCCTGAGCCAGGCTCGGGACAAGCTGGCCATGAGTCAGGAAGGATGAAAACAAGCTTTAAATCTTCTGATGTACAAAACATTCATCACTGGCTGCTGCTCAATGTCTTCACCCTGCAAATAGTTTGTCTAACATGAGACACTTCTTAAACATGTCATGCCTTTCAAAGGACATACAGCCAAAAGCTGCATGCCTCAAGCAGAGCTAACCTCCCTGGAGTCACTTACGGTGACATATTTCAATGGTATTTATCATGCAGAAGGGACATCTAAAAGTACACAAATGCATGTCATAAATCACAGCCTCTGATGAGGAGCAAGAGGGGAAAAAACCTGTGAGATTTAAATAACTCTTGGAAATAACTCGATGTGGAGAAAACTTACATCTAAGGGATCTTAGCTATGTTTGCCACAGCTAGTAATACTTAGTAAAATGGGGGCAAAACTCACACAATCAGGATGCCACAATAAATGAAAGCACTTGGAAAATTCAGAACATCCTTAACCAAAGGAAACACTGAACTGCTGTATATCTTTCTCAAGCACGTACACAGTCAGGTAAGATCTTCCATATGTCTGTGCCAGACAAACTGCCTTCATTTGGTGGTCCAGCTGCCCAGTTCACAATCTGTACAACAATTTTCTTTTCAAATAAGCAGAAGCAGGTCTCTGCCACCTCAGTGGATGGGTCTGCCTGAGGTGCCACAGATGGAGGAAACCCAACAGAAAGCCTTAGCTCTTGGGGGTGAGTGCCAGATCAGTACCTGAAAAGCTGAGCGGTCCTCTGAGCTCTGACTTGTTCCCAGTCCATGTAACAACCAACTGCTGTGGTCACAAGGTTGTGAAAGACAAAGATGTACCCTCCAGAATTTGTGGTTACAAAGAATTGCAGTTTGCTTCTGCAATTGCTTTGCAAGATGGTGCCGGTGGAAGCTACCTCTGGGACCGGCTCCACAGGCTGTTGGCTGAGTCGTGCCTTAGCCACCCAAATCAATAAAACTTGCAATGTTAGCAGCACCATTTCCCCTCTTGACAACCAAACGCTGTACACCATGAAGGTGTCGCTGCAATCACAGCCACCTACAAGCAGCAGCAGCTGTTTTGGAAGACAAAATGTCATGAAAAGAAACTTTAATTTCATCTTCATTACAGCTCAGCCTCATGGCTTCCAAAAAGCAGTCATGTTCAGCAGAGAAAGCCTGCGTCCAAGCTTTGCTCTCACCATCAGCATTTCCTTACACATCTTTCAGCCTCCAAGGTGCTGTTATACATCAGGCCATGGTGCTGGAAGGTGGATCCAGCTTGGTGACTTATGCTTACCAAGCAGTCCTGCCAAGTCAGCCTCAGGCTTGTGGGAGGGAGAAGCTGCTGCCACACTCCCAATGCACGGCCATTCTGCTGATCCATCCAGAGCATCTTGGAAAGGAGATGCCACATTCCCTTCTCCGGGACGAAACATCACAGAGATGTTGGGGAAGGTGAGCTGCCAGGAAGGAAAGTGGGTTGTCCATGAGGAAATCTTACCCCCACCACCCTGGGTACCACCGAAGGGGTCTCAGACCACATCATCCCATCCAGCCCTGGGCACAGAAGCTCTCTGCCCACTACTGCTGCAGATTTGTGTGAACCACCCTGCCCTGCAAGGGAACAGTGCTTGGTCTCAGGGATGCCTGCAGGTGGTGATGTGAAATGTGAATAAGGAAAGCAGTTGTGCAGAAAGGTAATGATCCCTTTGGGATATTCCCAGTTTATATGCAATTACACCAGGCAGCTAAAAGGAGGAGTGCTTGGCAGAGAAGGGAGGCAGATAATTTGCTGGTGTAAAACCCTGCAGCTCCCAGAAGCAATAAGCGATGTAAAGCAGAGCTCACATTTGAGGATGCATATGATCTTCTAGTTTACGTATGTCAGGACATCTGCTACTACGACCTCATACAGCTAAAACTACCTCTGTCTTCACCTGCAGCTGCTGCTGAGTGTAGTGAGAGTAACTCACTGAGCTGAGCCTCACGCAGGGGATTCCACTGCTTCATGCCAATTTATAGCCAATTCAGGATTTCAGTAACTATTATTTATCACCAGGGCTCCCTGCTAACCGTTACCACATCATTAAGGAGTTATTCAAAATGGGTTTCCAAATTAACAACTCTGCATTCATTTCTTTTATGTTCATTTCAGTTTATGAGGAATGTCAGCAAATCACAGAAACCCACTCAGGGTAAATTACCTGGGGATTTTATGCATGATGGTTTTGCTGAGCTGCAAAGACGACGCGGCATCGAGCTCGTCATGCTGCTCGCAGTGCCTAAGGCACCAGGAAGAAGGAACCCTACCACTTCCAAAGAATGATCCAGTTGGAAAGATGCTTAAACCATCTTGCAAGTACAGATAAGGCTTCCCCATGCAAACTAAACCATGCCCAGGCTGTGCCCCCATCTCCCTACTCCTGTAAGGTAATTCCCTTCTCCCCAGATTTATCATTACTGAATGAGAGAGGAAATGACAGCCTGTTCTTTTTCTGCCAGGGTTTATTCTCTGAGACAAGAGCTTTTCTCCCTGGCAGAAAGCAAACTAGGGTTTGTTTTGTTTAGAAGCAAAGAAATAGCAGGTCTTGGCTCCACAAATTTCTGGTAACAGTTATGACTTAGAAAAACAGTTGTGTTGGCAGCAAAGTAAAAGACTTGTCTGCTGGAGCAGCCTTTGGTCTCTGTGGATGTTTCTCCTGATCCCAGGCAGATGGAGAATGTCTCCTACCCTGCAGAAATCCAGCAATTTCTGCTCCAGGATCCTTGTGCCAAGTCAGACAGACCTTGGCAATGGGGCAAGAGTCAAAGCCACCAGTTCCCACGAGGAGGGCTGGGAACAGGAGTTTATGTGCAGGCAGCAAAGCCAAAGATTCCAAGGGATGTCACTTGTCTTTGCAGAGGTGGAGAAACAGGAGGGCCGGGAGCACAATGCTCAGGACCAGCTGCTCCGTCACATCAGGGCGGCACCAGTTACAGGTTTCTCAGGGTGCAACTTCACAGCAGTGGTTCCGTACAACAGCATGGGGGTATTTTTAAGCTGGGCTTTGAAGGACGAGGGCTGCCTGATGAGGTGAGAGACAATGCAGGGACATGAAGCAGAAAGACCAGAACCAGAAGTTTGCTCCAGGTGATATAGGCCAAAATGAAATTGTCCCTGGCAATGCCCAAAGCTGTGAAAGAGTCATAGGACATGGGAGGGAAGAAGCAGCTGTTTGCTTTTCTTGCAAAGCCTTCTGGCTGGGATCCAGTGTATGCTATGCAAATCCCTCCATTGCAGTAAGGATGGGTTTAGCCTCCAGTACAGGAATGACAAGTGTCTCGCCCATCATGAGCAGCCAGCCAGGAGCTAGCAAGTAGCTGAGCGGAGCATTGCACAGCAGGGCACAAGCAGCTGCCCGGTAACAGCTCCCATGACAGCCAAAGCGGAGGCAGCACGGGCACAGCCGGTGGGACGACAGCTGCTGCAGGGTGGCAGGACCATGCAGCTGGAGGAGCTCTGCAACCCTGGTCCTTCCCGGGGCACCAGGGCCAGGAGAGACACTAACAAACTGGGTAGGACACAGCTCCAAATCCCAGGGCTGGCCTTCCCAAAACTGTGGTGGTGTTTGGACAAAAGCTTTGGCCATTCTTTTTTCCTTTTTTCCTTTTTTTTTTTTTTGGGGGGGGGGGGGTGGTGGTGAGGGGGTGGAGGGGGGGGGGCACCAGGCCAAATGAAAAAAAAAACCAGTACTGTCCAGCTGCCTTCAGCCTTCCGTTATCACTCCATCCCTAATGAATCCTCTGGGGCCCATGAGCCCCAGATCCTGCACAGCTCTCATGCTCTTTTTCTGCCCTGCATGATGGCCATAGCTGATTTTCACATTAAATTTCCCTGCTTGGAAACAAAGCAGTACAAGGAAAGGCAGGTGATATTTCTTTCCATTTCCCCCTTCAATGTAAAAGAGGGCAAAACTTGCAGAGGGACTGGAGCAGAACAGCCACCAAGCTGTGGCTCTGAATAGTGCTCAGTAGATGGTGGTGGCCCAGAAATAGAAAAGCTCTAGATAAAAAATAAACTGCTGGGACCATTTCTTATCTTGACCCTTGGGAGTGAGGAAGTTCCTTCCTTGTGGTCCTTCTTCCACCACCACGCTGCTACTGGGCCACCCAGCCCCAGCCCAGCCCCACACTGCTGGCTGCTCTCCTGATGGACTCCGCCGCGTACCCGTCCCTAAATATAAAACCTGCTGGGCGGTGGGTCTGGGGACTTGTACACGGCAATGGCTTGGAGTCTTCTTTAGTGGTTTTGCACCTTTGATCTCAGGAACATGTATTTCAAGCCCAGAAAGGGCTTTTGTGCTGGCCAAGGAAATAACTACATAAAAGGACAAAGAAAGCTGATAAGGAATGGGGAAAAAGGATTGCACTGCAAAGGAAAAAGGCAGCCTACCCCTATGTCTTGAAACACCCAAGACATAAAGTAGGAACTGGCAAAGGTCAGGCTGAATTGTCTCTTGCAGCAGATGGCAGGAAAAATAACAAGAGAAGTTTTAGCCATATACATCAGAGGAAAAGAAGGAAAGAAGAAATGGATTGAATTCCTTTTGAATCAGGAAAGAATGCTGTACAGAGAGGATGGCGTACAGATTAAAGTTGGTCCAAGTGTGATCCAAAACTAATGCATCCTCTTTCCAACGTCCTGTCAGTGTGCAAAGGGCATGAGGATAACAGGAATGAGGAGACGACCGTGGAAATGTCACACCCCTTCAGATCAAAAGTCAGGGCAGCAAGCTCACGTCATGGGCACGGCGGGTTCCCAGCCCCCTGCGCTGAGCGCCTGACACTGAAACCTGCCCATCAACACGTTCACCAAGCATAGGGAAAGGAGAACAGAAAACACAGCACCTCAACTTAAAAGAGGGGAAAATGGCACTCCGCCAACTGCAGACCATTCAGGTGTCCCATGTCACGTGCCAGGTATGGAGCAAAGTCCAAGGGAAGGGGGAGCTGGAGCCTGGAGCATATCAGCCTGTTTTCCATGGCCCCAAGGATGCCAGACAGCCTGATAATGCTGGCAGATAAGATACTGCTGCTGTACATGGGAGGAATGGAGATCTAATCTACCTCAACTGCAGCAAAGTGTTTGCTGGAGCACCACACCACTAAATGCCTGATAGCCTGGGGGGACAGCGACTGGCCCATGGGTTTCAAGGCGATCTGCACCAGTGCCCAGCTCCCAGGCTGGCAGGGCTACAACTTAAAATCTGTATGATCACAGCTTAAAAACAGGTCTGTGCTCCCAGACCTGAAATGTCCCAGGTAAATGGAGATCCAGAAGCAAGAGTCTTCACGTATCGCTGTGTGAATATGCCAGCTTCACGACTTGGGACAAGCTTTGGTCCCAGCCAAAAATACTGGAGGAACATCTCATTCCCTTCAGCTCCTGCCTGCCTACGGCATACGTGTAAGTGGCAATTCTCCTTCTTGTAACTGAAGCGCTCGACTTCCCATCTGATTTCTAGACATTTCTAGGAAAATCCCCAGCTCTGCTAAGCAGAAAGTCGAGCCTGCAACATGCCTAATCAGCTATGCTAATCTAATGCTGCCATGCAGAGCCAGCACACGCAGCTCCCATCACTAACAGGCTCTTGCTGCAAAGCCCAGCAGCTGTGTCAGTTTGTTTATGTGAAGTGATTTACCTTTGAATTTCTCACCCTCCTTCCAAGGAGCTGGCACCCCTAAACACGAATTGCCCCATTGCACCTACTGATGCCTCTCCAGGCTTTGGAGATGGCTGAGAAGCAGGCTGGGTCTGGGGGGGGCTTAGCTTGCAGAGGGCCACAGGGGAGTACTGGAACAACCACAGCTCTAATTCAATTTCTACCCATTTTCCCTTTTGCTTTCACTTCATTATAGATTATTACTTTTTAAACTGAAGCAAACAGAGTTGATTCTGCTTCCAACTGAATTGCCCACGGGCTGGCTCCTCTCCTCCAGCCAGCTGATCCAATTTTTACAGCAAGCTCCTTCTCAACAGACATGCAGTCTTCAGGGAGCAATGCCTCGTTTGGGGAAGAGTCCCTCGTCTTTTACGGAAAGCAACATTTTATTTCCAGTTAGTGGCTGTTTCATGCAGCTTTTCAACTAGATAAGAAACGGCATCCATGTACAGACTTAAGAGAGAGTAAATCCCAGCTTGAATTGAGCAAAAAGTTGGGATCTCAACGTATTTTGCAAGTGAAGAGTCCAGAGCAATGACAGAAAGGGTCATCTCACCTTGGTTTCCAACCTTTTCTACAGCCCAACCTACTTGTTATGCTGCAGATGAGCACAAATTTCTAAATAAGTTGTTTCAAAGCAAAACCCGAACCATTCTCCTTTGAAAAGTGTCAATGTGAGACTTCACAAAGATTTCTAAATTTAGATACTTCAAAAGAACAAGTGTAATAAGGAGACTGGTCAAAACGTATCCTCTTCTGTGCCTACTGGCAGCTTTGAAGAACTCGTGTTTTCTGATGAAAAGATGCTAAACTGCACGTGTTCTCTGGGCAGGTCCCTGTGCTGCCACAGCCCCAGCTCACCCACCAGTGGCAACACCGTTGCTCATTTGGGCACAGGGGCTGTGCCAGTCCTGTCCCAGCACCAAGCAGGAAAGATGCTGGGTGTGGGATGACAGCCTTACAGCCCTTCCCAGGCCCACTGTGGCTCTCCCACTTTTTTTCACGACCTGCCTTGCAGTTCAGGTCCTGCTGTAGGGTACACGTAGCTTGGGACAAGGGGAGTGCAGAAGCTTCACTGGGCTGCAGGACTTGGCTTGGCCACCTGGCCAGGACCCCTTGCAACTGCCCCGTCCCTTGTATCACCTAAACTCGACGAGTCTTCCCAAGGGGCAGAAGACCACAGCTCTGATCCCATCACCTCCTGCAAGGCTGCAAAGGTTACTTTGGGCTCCCCCAAACCCCATCCCCTGCCTCCCCTCAGATACCCCATGCTGCACCAGGGAGAGCCCTGCAGACAGGGAACCAGCGCCTGGGCAGCAATCAGCAACGGGAACAGTCCTGCCTGTCCTGAGAAAGTCCAGCTGAAGCTCACTAAAAGATTTCTGAGTGGTTTTGTAATGCTTTGAGCTGTTCTGGAGCACTCCCTGCAGACTCCAGCCGGGTTTTGGGGGGAGCGTGCTCTTCTGAGAGAGCTGTTTCCTATTTTTGTCGGTGCACTGAACATAGTCTCTAAATTAAAATCTTCTATTTGAAGTCTATTTTGATCAACTCTGCTTCCTTCAGTTTAAAAGATACAATAAGAATAGACGAGCTCTTACAAATTAAAAGCCTCTCTTGCTTAACAAATTGTCTCTCTGCAATAATTAATTGTCTGGAGAGAGATTCCAGCCCTACATTTTTGGCCTCATTCCAAGCTTCTTAAGGGACAGGATTGGGGGGAGGGCAGGGGGAGGGAGTGGAATTTATATTTGGAAATTTGGTGCCTCACAACACTGGCCCTCATGTTTCCCACACAAGGTAGGACGGGTATGACCAGTCCACCTGGGGCGAGCCTACCCTGGGCACAGCAGTATCTGCTCCTCCTCCTCCATCAACACGGCTGTCACCAAGTGCCTGTCACAAGCCTCAGCTTGTGGTTTGCAGAGGGAAGGCTCCAGTCACATTTCACAGCCTGCTTTTATTTTTTTTCATAGGTGATTATTATTAGATGGCAAGTCTTTTGCTCTGAGCCGCTATGGCCATTCCCACGTTGACGGTTCCCAGAAGCTCATGGTACATAGCAATGCACAAGTGCTGGGGTGGCTGCTGCTAGTGATGCCTCTGGCCAGGTGCTCCAACTCCATGCTGATTTTGGGACTTTCCAACCTAAACTCCCTTAAGAAATCCCTTCCAGTGTGTGACTATCCGTATGATGTAAATCTCAATTAATTTTAGTGTTTGCAGTCTAAGCCCTTGGCTGCTACTTCTCCTCTCAGGGGTAGGGAGCTCTTGAGGGACTACTCGGTCCTTCCCTGTGACGAAACTGGAAATATATGCAGGTTATGACCTCTGCTTCTTCAAAGTCCTGCCAGTTTTTTCTCAGAGGACATGTCCTCCAGGCCTCTATCACATATGCTCCTCATCCTTGGAGCTTTTAACAGCCAGAAAAACCTCCATGAAAAGGAAGGTCATAGTTGCCTTTGCTCACCCTGGTAGATGCTCCAGGTTCTCCTGTACACAGGAGACAAGGGAGAGGCTGGTATCAGCCAGGACCAAGCCTGGGACTGTGAGAAGTCCCACCTGCAGCAGAAGATGTTCACACTGTGGGTCAGGGCAGAAAGATCTACTTCTTTACCTCCTCCCGCATGCAGCTGCAGTGCATTACAAACCAGGGAGCAACATTACACAGCCAGCCCGTTGGCACAAAGTTACCCACAGTGAGACATAGAAACATAGAATCATTTAGGTTGGAAAAGACCTTTGAGATCATAAAGTCCAACCATTAACCCAGGAATACCAAGTCCATCACTAAACCATGTCCCTAAGCACCGCATTTACACATTTAAACGCCTCCAGGGATGATGATTCCACCACCTCCCTGGGCAGCCTGTTCCAATGCTTGACCATCCTTTCAGTGAAGCAGTTTTCCTAATATCCGATCTAAATCTCTTCTGGTGTAACTTGAGGCCGTTTCCTCTTGTCCTGTCGCTTGTTACCTGGGGGAAGAGACCAACCCCCCCTACCTACAGTCCCTGTCAGCCAGCTATCAAGAGCAATAAGGTCCCCCCGAGCCTTTTCCTCTCCAGATTAAAGAACCCCAGCTCCCTCAGCCGCTGCTCCTAAGTCTTATGCTCCAGACCCTTCCCCAGCTCCGTTGCCCTATGAGATGGAGGTCACAGCGGTCTGGCCCAGAGGAACAGCACCTTGCAGGGAGGGTGTCACAGCCTCTGTCCTGGCCTGAGCTTGCCCACACCACGGCAAGAAGCCACCAATGAAGTGAACTTCATGTTGGGGTCTGCGTGCAGAGACCTGCTGGTGCCACGCATCCACACCAGCGCTCAGCTCTTCATCTTGTGCTGGGAGCAGCTCAGCACCACACTGGCTTTGTGGTCCCTCTGCAACTCTCAGTCCTCGCAGGGCGTCCCTGTGCCCCGTCTGCCCGTGCTGGCAGGGCAGGCAGGGCACAGCGCGGGGCCCAGGCAGGGTGTGAGCTGGCAGCAGCAGCCGGCAGCCTGCCTGGGCAATGCCCGCGTCCAGCTCCATGCTCTGAGCTCCATGCTCCTTGCCAGCCCCATGGCTGTCTTGCTGCAGGGGAGCGTTTTGTTAATCCTTTTGTTCCTGCCCCGTGCCCAGCAGCACAACCTCCTGCCAGCTTCAGAGGGAAATGCTTCAGAAGGACCTGGGACTCAAGCAGGCAATCCTTCCCTGCAAAGCGATGGGGCAGGAGCCAGCTTCCAGCCCTGAGAGGTCCCAAACCACCCAAACAGCCTCAGACCAGAGTTCACTGGTCCCAAGGTAAAAGCAGACAGCTCATTCCCATAGAAATTGGCTGCCCTTCCTGACAGAGGGCCCAGAAATGGTGGGAGGGGTCTGAGCAGGGTTGCAACCCAGATCATCCTATCCTCCCACACCGCTCCTGGACCAAAAGCAATGCACAGCTCGGCCTTCTCCACACCCAGAGAGGGCAACAGCTTTGCACAGCCCCAAATTAACCTGCTGCCACAAGATATCAGCCAGGCCATGATCTCAGCAGTGTTTGGAGGGGATTAAATATTTATCTGGAAAACAAGGACATGCACAATTGCATTTGGTAGGATTAATGCTAAATCCCATAAAAGACCCACTCGTCGGAGCAGTAGCTGGTTGCTCCCTTCCTGGGGATGCCTCATGCACCCCGGTGGCTGGGTGCACACTGTGCCAAGGCTCCCGCTCTCCTCCCAGCCTTGTGGTCTGGGGGGAATGACTGTCACCTCCCCCCACAGACCTCAGCCTTTCTTTTTCTCTTGACAGTGCATCAGAGAGATGAAAAACCCCGTACTGGTGTCATACAAGCTGCTTTCTCCCTAGCACAGTTAGACTTGTGAGCAGCTGTGTTCAAGTGAATCAAGGGCGCTCCTTGGCCCTTGGACACACTGGAAAACATGTTGACCCTTCAGCTGCCTGAAGTTGGTCTGCACTAGCGTGTCCTAACTAGTCCTTGATAGAGTTGGAGAGCTTTATATAAAACAAATAGGCCGGCAACCTGGAAATAAACATCTAACATCCTCTCTCTGTGCTAAGAGAAGCTTAAGGAGTATGTCACAGGCTGTGTCTGTAGTCTGACACCGTATCACAGCAGATGGGATCCTGCTAAGCCTCTCTGCAATCAGCGCTGCAACAACCAAGGGGGTGGGAAAGGTCCAAGCAGCCTTTTCTTCTGTGCATGTGTCCCAGTACAGGAAAAGTGCCTTTGGACAGAGATATTCCTGGAATAGTCAAGATTTACAGCATGCCAAAAATATATATGCAAGCAGCGTGTTGCTCTGGAGCTCAGGGGCAGCGCAGTGAGGGTCTCCTGCTGGTCTGCGGGCAGGAGTGGCTCCTTGCACAGCTGCCCAGCCCCTGTGTTGGCCTCACTGCAGCTGTTTTACATGTCCTTTCCTTGCAATATTTATTTCCCACAAGTATGTTCTGGTTTACACAGCCCCTGGTAGGGATTATCAAAGATTTGTCACAATTTACCATTTTGTCCAGGACAGCGTTCCACTGGGAAGTATTTTTATTAAAAAAAAAAAAAAAAAAAAAAAAAGCATATCAACGCATCGGAAAGGTCTCTTCTGTATTTTCACTACATATATAATTCACTGGAAATTAAAGTGTTCAGATGATTTAAGTAAGACACTGGCCTCTCCCATCTAGCCAGGAAGGGCAGCAGTCTGTGATGTGGTCAGGACCTTTCCGTGGCTTTTTAGTTTTGATTTTTCCAGAGAAAACCACCCAGAAGTCATCCCATTTCCCTAATTCAGGGTCTTCATCCAGAGTTCACATGAATGTCTCTGAAACCCAACGGGACACCCCGCTGGCTCCTCTCAGCCTGCACCCAGATGCTTTGTTTTCTGGGTCTTTTTCTACCCTTCTTCCCCCTCCTTTGGCTTTTCCAAACCCAGCCCTGGCTGGGGAGAGCAGCACAGAGCTGCACCTCTGAGCCCCTCTCAGAGCTGAGCTGCCATATGTCATCTCCCAGGTTGGCTGCCACCTTCCAGGCGTAACTTCACCATCTGAGGCTTTTCAGGAGCTCCCATGTTTGCCAAATCTCACATCCCTATTCCTGGAGTCCCAGACTTTCCCTGACTTCTCTTGCACTTTCCCAGCTCCCAGCATTGCTGGAGCCTTTAGTAACTGCTGCTTTACACACAGACACAGAGAAAGGACGTCAGAAGACCTCTCCTTGCCATTTCATGACTCATTACTCACTCTGCAGCTCAGCACAGCCCACCTGGGGAATGTCCCACTTTACGAGTGTCTCTGCCGCCTGCCCCATGCAGCCCGCTGAGCCTGGCCAAAGTGGCTGTGCTGCCCGGGCACACACGATGGGTCCTGACATCTTCCAGCCACAGCCGCTGCAGGTATTACATCTGCCACTTCTCAGGTTGCTTCTACAGGTGTGCAGTGCACAGCAATCCGTGCCGGCGGGAGTGTCCCAGCATGGCTCCCTTTGGCTCTAGGTCTGGCTGCTTCCCTGCGCCTCACTGCATGGTCTGCGCAGGCTGTACTTCTCACACCTCCAGCGCTATGTTCTCTGGTTAACTCCGTTCTAGTATGCCAGCCCATGCGGCCCCTCAGAAGCTCCATAGTCACCCAGCCATTGCACAAAGTCAGATTTTGAGGATCTCCTGTACTCAGGAGTTTGCAAAAGTGGTGGGCTTCCCCATGACCCAGACACCCCTGCAAGTCCAAAGCTTCTCTGCCACTGCATGCCCAGCACCCATCTGCAGAGCTGGGGGCAAGGGATCCAGCCCTGTGACCAAGGGATCCAGCCCTGGGGCCAAGGGATCCAGCCCTGGGGCAGGCACGGCAGCTTGGCCCCAGCTCCAGCCACCAGCCCAGTCTCTGGCTGCTGGGTGGCATGGGTCAGGGTGCTGGTCTCAGTGGCTGGGGGAGGTGGCATGGTCAGGACGGTGCATCTGTTCCTCTCTGCTGGCTGCCTGTGGGGCTGATGAAGCCGGGTGAGATTTTGAACCCCCAAAGCTCCGCTGAGGTGTCGGAAAGATGGAGCACACCGAGCTCAGAGTCTGCCCCGTGGGGCTATCCTGCCCCCCAGGCAGCAGGGACCTTTTATTGAGAGGGCTTAGGGCAAGGGGGCTGGAGAGGGGGTCCTGCCCTCATAACCAGAGCCCTTTACCCCTACAGGCCCCTTCCCATCCTGAGACTTCCAGACGAAAGATCCCTCCTAGAGCAGAGCCAAGCAAGGGGCCCAGGGATAAATCAACACCCCAGCAACTTTAGCTGATGCAGACATTCCTGAGCAGATTTGCATCTTGTTTTGCAGGAGGGATCCCTCCACAGCCACACGCTGCACACACCAGCCACTTGAGAAGCTTCCAGCAGCCAGTCCATGGCTCTGCCACCCAGACACATCACAGGGCTGCCAATCAGCGGGAAAACTCTCCAGCTCCAGCAGATCATAAGCTTATTAAAGATAGATCTATGCTTTGGTCTACAGAGATAAACACATCAAAGGCATTTTGGTCTGTGTGCCAGTGCTGCTGGTATCCCCGTTTGGCAGAGATGGAGGATGGGGCGTGCTCTCCATTCCCAGCGCAGGGCACTGGGGGAGCAGCAGGATCTGTCTCCTTCCAGCCTGGGGAGCCCAGGGCCACGTTCAGGCTATAATAAGTCCCTCCCTAGCTATTTGCTTGGGGGACTGAGAAGTAGCTGGTCGGGACTGAAGCACCTCACTCACAGTGCATCACTGCCGGCACTTCCCTCCCCAGGCTGTGCAGACCCAGAGGGGTGGCCAAGCTCTGCTGGAGCTCTGCTAACAGCCTGGGACCTGCCGAGCTGAAGAGGGATAGCTTAAAAGGGGAAACAGGTCCTCACACAGCTGGCCCAGCAGCTGATATCCGCACAGTGCTTTGAAACCCACAGGTGAAAGATTTGAGAGACACGAAAGACTGTCACTGCCTGTTTGTCATTTGAGGTTCCTGCCATCAAATGTGCAGGGGACAATTTTCAGCAGAGGCAAGTGCAGCCTTGCAGGAAAGATGCCCAGCTTGGAGCATCCTTGCCACTGACCTGGAGCACACGAAGCCTCTCCCTGCTGTCATGCAGAACCCCCAGCATGTCGGCACAGGCTCCTCCTGCCACCTTGAGATGCACAAAGAGCAAACTTGCACCCCAGCACTGGCTGGGCTCCAGTTTCCTCCTGCTGCTTCTCAGCCACCGCCCACTTTTTCCTTATCTCTCCCCAATGGAACCCCACAGCCTTGATCCTCCCAGCGGTCTCCGAGCCATCTCAGGCTGGAGCTGTGCCTGCTGTCAGGGAGCTCACACCAACTGCAAAGCCAGGTTTGCACTGGGAGCAAGCAACAGCATCAGACCTCCCGGCGGCAGGTAAGTCATGCAAGCAGCAGAGCACCATTCGGGAGGAAGGCTTTACACATGGCAAGCAAGCAGAAAAGGCCCTGAAACTGTGGCATTAGCCAGGGAGGTTGCAGTAGCATGCAAGGAAGCGGCAGCAGGAGACAGTGGGCATTCCACAGTCCTCTCCGTGCCTGGCACAGCTCAGTGGAGCCTGACACACCACATGCCCCGCGCACCGCTCACTTTCAGCATTTCAAATTTGCCGGATGATAACCGCAGTGTCTGAGTTCACAGCTCTGATCCCACCCACTTGTGGTCTGACTTACGTTGTAGTCACGGCGCTGCCTGGATATTGGTACACGAGGAGGGAGGGAAGGAGGGAGGAGAGGAAAGGAGGCAGCCGCGGATCCGCTCGCCGCACACACTTCTGCCTTCACAAACTGAGCCGTGCATGCCGGGGGAAAGTTGGAGCAGCGCAGCCGCCGAGGGCTCCCGCCTGCTCAGGGACGTGGGAAAGCAGCACCTTTCCCAGGTAAAGCTTTAGCCTTACTTTTCCGTTTGTTGTTAGGCTGGTAAATCACTTTCTAGTTGAGGTCTCAAAGGGGTTGGTGGGTCCTCACTGAGGCTGGGGTGTGCTAAGCACCCTGGAATGGGTCACACCGGTCAGAGCAAGAGAATGTCACTCATCAGACCCTTGCACCACCATCATTCTGCTTTGCCTGGAGCAGAAGCCTATTTGGGGACTTTTGCTGGCTGTTGCTGGTGGGTACCACAGGAGCCAAGAACATCAGGGTCAGAGGGAGGATGTGGGTGAAGTGTGCCCAGAGCACAGACATCTGCGTGTGTGAAGCATCTCTGCCCAAGCAGCCTCCCCACGAGGTTTGCTGCAAAGCCATCGCCTTGCAGTGAGCTGCCGGAGCCCTTTCTCTGAGCACCCCAGCCCCTCCAGCCAGCCCTCCACACCCCAGCAGCTGGTGGGCATCTGCTGGAGCAGGGGTTTACCCATCTCGGGGCACAGTTGGCTCTGTGGGGCAGAGTAGTCCCAAGCTGGGCTGTAGCACTGGCACAGGAGGGGTGGGTGGTCCCCAGGGGTATGCAGTGTCTGCTGTCCCTCAGCTGGAACAGGCTTTGGCACCGGGCTGAACCTTGCAACTTTTGCTGGGAACTCACGCAGCTCCAAGCACGCCCATGAGACCAGCACCTCTGTTTTCAGTTTCACCCTTCCTGGGCACCCTCTGCACAGCAAACTTTTGAAATGCTGACTGCTCAGCTGGTTTCCACATACCTCTCCAGGTCTTCTGCTTTCAGGGGTCCTGAACTCCCCCTTACCCACAGAGCCCTTATTTTCCTAGGGAACGTGATGGAGGGCTGACGGCCCTGATGGGAATTGTGCCCTGCTCCCCTCAGCCCCTCTGCTCACACAGGAGGCATTAATTGCTGCTCTGTATCAGTCAGGGTTCAGTCTGGGATGGGACAGAGAGAGCACCAGGCTTCAGAAGAGACCAAGGAGCAAGTCCAAAAGTGTCTGGGGATGCAGCCAGGCAGGGTCCTGGTGTTCCTCCACAGCCCCAATTGCGAAGGGGCTCTGCAAAAATGACACTGCAGCTGTCTTTGCCCAGCTGTAAGATCACTGGGTGAGCTGTCTTCCCACCCAAATGAGGGCACAGGGCACCTTGGATGGGTGACCACCCACAAGCAGCACACCCAATAGCCCTGCCAAGGGAGCAGAGGGTAGGTGAGCAATTGCAAGGAAGAGATGGAAACAAGGGAGCAAGAGCTCCAGCAGTGGGACTCACCAAGCGCAGGGGCCGAGGCGTGCTGGGGGATGCTATGGGGTGCAGCACCACATGGGAAGCATGGGCAGAAACACAGCCCTTCCAGAGAGGCTGCTCATAAACTAGAAACAACCCCATAACCTCACCAAAAACCTCCACGGACAGCAGAGCAAGCTAGTTTCTGCACCACTCTCACATTTGTCCCCTCTCACATCACCTTCAAGCCCCAACTCTGGCACAACTGGTCTTGCCCCGTGCTAAGGCAGGCTCATGGCTCTACCAGGGGATCGAAACAGCCCGTTGCCAGGGTCCCTGCAGCTCCAGCCCTGCCCGCTCCTCACCATCCTCAAACAACCTCTTTCAGACCAGAGGAAATCCCAATCCTCCTGCCCATCTCACAGCCTCGGCTGAAGTACCTCTCACAGCATGCCCAGATGTTTAATCTCTGGAAGTACTTGAACATAATTTTAGAAGAAGCCGTGACACTCTGCTGCAAGCTCTGCAGGGCCAGGGAATTTGCTTTGCTCCTAAGTGACTTCTGCCAGCACTTTTCTTGGAAAGAAGCTGACACAGGAGGCAGAGTGACATTTCAGGTCTATCTCAGAGCAGATCCATCCTGTCCCCAGGACAGAGCTAAAAGGCTTCATGCAGAGCTTCTCCTGAGCCCCCAGCCATCGCTGTCAGTGACCTTTCAGGTAGTGGGAAATGTTTCCCAAAAACAGGCTGCCACATTCAGGTGCTTGCCAAGTGCTCCTTTCCACCCATGTATACGCTCATAGTCGCCATGTACCTAGGCTTTTAACAGATTTTAAACAAACCTATTATGCCAGAACTAGAAGCACATGAATGGAGAACAGCAAATGTATTACCTAGGCTGCTGGAGCGGGTGCTGCATCCCATTAGTCTTGCTGCAAAAGTGCACAAAGTGCTGGAATAAATGATGCTGATGGAAAAGATGCTGAAAGATGGGGAGGAGGAATAAAAGGGTAAAATGCAATTTGCCATGGATGAATCACAGCCCCCTCCCCAGAGGAGCTAATTGCCATTTTAAATGGGAAAACAGCGGATCAAATGTAACATGGGCTGCAACAGAGCGGAAAGTATGTATTCAGGCAAGAGAAGGCAGGAATTACTATGAGAATTGTAAGGAGGCTAATGGGGACATGACAGTACATTACAACAGAAGGATCATTAATGCTCCAGAGAAGGCTGTTAATAGAGTTCCTTAAAGATTAACCTACAGAAATTTTATTTAATAGTTTTCATTAATGATCTTGGCTCAGAAAACAGGAGTTTCTCTAAGAAAACGTACCAGTGAAAAACTTGGGAGAAGTTTTGAACGGGACAAGGGACTAAGTACTACAGGAAAAGAACCAGGGGATCCAAAGATCGACAGAAACACAACAGGCTGGCACAAGTTCATGTGCTTAGGGACTAACAGCAAAACCTGCCACTCTAAGCAGCTGTAAACACAATAGGAAAAATATCCGGCTTTTAGGGAACCCCAGGATGACTGCAGCAAAACAAATGCAACCTGACAAGTCTTCACAGCAGAGAGAGCGTCCATCAGAGCACCAGCGCCGCTGGAAAAGGCACTAGAAGGATGACCCAGAAGCAATGTCCTGCTCTGGTCCATCACTGTCAGGAGGGTGATTTTGAACCAGGAACAGGTCCAGGCTGTGATGATGAGGATAATCAGATAAACTTAAAAGCTGCCTGGTAAGACAGGGCTGGAAGGGTATCATTTATTCAGGCTACTGCTAGAAAGGCTTCCGTGGGAAACAGCTGCTCTGCTAGTAAATCAAGGAGGAGATGAACTCAGTCTGCCAAAACACAACAGGAGCAGAGGACACAGGATATGGTATTAAAGGTGGCTGCGAGTGACCTGGGCAGAAAACCAGGGGCAGATGTGGAGTCCCAGAAGGCTGGTGCTCCAGGAGAGAGCCCCAAGCTGGGTGCATTGCCCTGGGGACTGCCTGTGATGGCAGCGGGCTGACCCCATAGCCCCCGAGCCTGCTTTTCCTGCAAAGCCATGTCTGGAGGCTGTGATCACATGGGGGAACATTTACTTGAGATAATTTGGCCAAAGGTTAGGGGAAAGTCTCTCAAACTTGCAGCTGGGGTTGCAACCTCCCCCATCCAAGCTGGCAGGCAGCAGTGCTGCCCTGTCCCATGGAGAAGAGTCCCAGGGGTTTGCAGGCAGCCGAGCCCTGCAGCCTTTGTGTGTCACTGCACATGTGGGTGCAAAAGGGTGCCCAGGCCCAGGCCCTGAGAGCTGCTGAATAAATGGAATATTGCTGGGAATATTTCAGGGAATATCCCTGGGCTCCTCTGCAAGGACGGGGACACCTCTGCCCCTTCCTGTGAAGGCCCCTGCTGCTTCTTTCCACAGCTCAGCCCATGGCTCCATATCTCACTTGGAAATACTTTCTACTCCAAAAACCAAAAAAGTGCCAATTTCTTGCCTTGAGCTAATTAGAAAAAGCAGTAAGAAACAAAACTACTTCTGGCCCGGTCCGCAGCACAGGGCTGCACGGGGGGCTGCCTGCACGGTGATGGGTGCCGAGTGCCCTGATGTGCCCGGAGCTGGGACCCACCAGCAGAGCCCACGTGAGCTGAGACAGCTGGTGGCAAGAGCAGGTTGTTGATGTGTGGAGAAGCAGCCACGTAGGAGGCTGCGATCCACCCACAGCATTTTCTAAGTGTGCTACTCCCCCTATAATTTATCCTGCCATTTCCACATGTTGGGAGCAATGAAAAAACATCCCTGTCACTTGGAAATACCCTTCTCCGAGAACAACCTGTTCTCGTCATTGCAGTCAGCGGGCAGGCAGCACTCAGCTTGTTCCACACTCCTTTTGTGCGCGAACAAAGAGCTTTCCATGGCAAAGCCTGCGCTGCAGCAGGAGGTGAGGAACCACTCCACATGCTGCTGCTGCAGCAGAAAGCATCACAGCACTCTTCCGACAGCCTTAAGCTCAGCACCTAAATTCACAGGACCCCCTGTCTGGCAATGAGTTTGCTCTGCTCAGCAGAAGGCTTCTCGCAGGCTGGTTCATCACTTGTCATTCACTTTCAATTCCTTTAGAAGCAGCAGGGCTGCAGGTATCATCTCTAATCTCACAGGTCCAGTCCCCAGCTCCCCCCCATACGGCTCCTGGCAATCAGTGGTTATTTACTCATGCAGTCTCCTCAGTGTGCTTGCTCCCCTGGCTCCTGTGCCTTTAACCTTGAACCAAAGACATAAATCATCTGAGGAGTATTTCAGCCCACTCTACATTGTTATCTTGCTCTTGCAGGGTGAGTTTAACTTTAAAATCTCACCGCTGTTCTCTGCCAAGGCTGGACCTTTTCCTTTTCTGGAATTTCTAGTGTTTGCTCCATCTCCACAGCCTGCAGAGAATCAGCTCTACGTTCCTCCTGCACAAGCCTGCGCACCACCAAGGAGGGCTTCACTGCCACTCCATGGGCTGGGGAGAGCCTGGGGAGCTGGGTTCTGTGCCACCCATGGGGCCCAGCACAGCAGGGAGGATGGGGAGACCCATCACCTCACCTGGGAAGCGCATAGGGCAGCACAGGCAGTTGGGCTCCTCAGCCTCCTCTCTCTTGTCCCTGCAGTGCCTCAGTTTCCCTTTAGGTGCCTTCCCAACACGGGTGTTGCTTGCAAGCACACAGGAACCGAGGCCCCTTTGAATCTAAAAGCAGTGCGGTCCTGGAGATCACTGTAATCAGCATCTAAAAGCTCTTTTGGAGGTTAGAGGGGTCTTCTGTGTTGCTTCTGCCCTTGCAAAATATGACTTTTTGGTTTTTTTACATCCAGACAGAAAACAGTTATAAAAAGTAAGTCTACAAGGAATGTTCTCCATTCTGTGCCCCTGTCCACGGCAGGAGCAGCTCCATCCAAATTCTCCCTGTAAAACAAACCTCCATGCTGCCCTTCATCTACCGGGAGCGGGACTGATGAAGTTGTCAGAGCCCTTTCCAGCTACCTGTGCCCCAGGACACTGCACTACTGACAGATGGGTTCCCCTTTCCTCCCAGGGCCCTGAGCAGAGCAAAGATTCCCTCTTCCAGCTGCAGGAGCCAGCGTGGCTGCTGACAGCAAGGACCAACACAAGGCATGGGGCGCTGCAAAGTGCGGATACAAAGGCAAAGTTTAATGAGATTTATGGCCACAGCTGAGCTTCCGAAATTACGTAGTCATGATTAATCTTGCTAGATTGCGTAAGAAAAGCACATTGCTTTCTCAGGAAAACTCTTTGCTCATATCCTCCCTGTCATTTTTATTGTAAGCCTGCAGGAAGTCCATGCCTCTATAATCCCTGCCCTTCTCCCAACATCCCTGTTACGTGGGCACTGGAGGAGGCCTGGCTGCTAAGGGACTTTCCAATTCAGGTTTAAGTGGGCTGGAGCATCCAGGGAGGTGCAGACACCCTGTTTTTGGAGGGGTTTGAGGGGCAGCTCCAAGGACCTTTGCCTACTGCAGCTCTGAGTTGGTGCTTTCTTTGCAGGTTGTCCTCAGAAGGTGGCAGAGCTCTGCCCCTGCTGAAGCACCGCTGACCACTGTCATCAACCAAGCATGCAGAGCACGTGAGACCCCCTGGGACCTAACCCTGTGGTTGCTCAGAGGAAAGGAGAAGGCAAGAGAGGAAAAGGGAGCAGCTGAGACCCACCGGCAGCTGCCACAGGGAATTGGCTCCAGCACTGAGCTCCCAGACAGGACCAATGGGTACAAGTAAGTCACAGGGCCACATCTTTCTCTGAACAGTGTCATTCCTAACACACAAGGCTGAATACATGAAGTGACTCTGCAGTGTTCTCCAAGGTCACTGTAAGCCCAAGGTCACTTTGGAAAGGGCTCTAGGGCTGCCTGGTAGAGGCTTACTGCAAGTAACTTTGGAACTGGTAAGAGCAAGACTGTTCCATCCATGCAACTGCACTATGGATCCGTGTTACAACCATACAAGCTCTCAAAAAAGGATGGACTTCCCCCTGCAGTTGCTGGTTGGGTCCTGCCTTGCCGTCCTCATTGTGGTCACTCTCTCCGGCAACATCATCGTCTGCCTGGCTGTCACCTTCGATCGCCGGCTCCGCAGCTTGACAAACTGCATCATCGTCTCCTTGGCCATCACTGACCTGCTGCTGGGCCTCCTGGTGCTGCCGTTCTCTGCCTTCTATGAACTTGCCAAAGAGTGGCCCTTTGGCAGCACTTTGTGCAACATCTATACCAGCCTGGACGTCATGCTGTGCACAGCTTCCATCCTCAACCTCTTCATGATCAGCCTGGACCGCTACTTTGCCATCACCACCCCACTCCACTACAGCCAGCTGGTCACTCCCTCCCGGGTGGCTGTGGGTTTGGCTGTTATCTGGACTGTTTCACTGATGGTCTCCTTCCTACCCATCCACCTGGGCTGGAACACCAATGGGACAGCAGTCCAAAACACAGTCCCCAACTGCAACAATGAGTGCAGGCTGGAGGTGAACCCGGTGTATGGGCTAGTGGACGCCTTGCTCACCTTCTACATCCCTTTGGTCATCATGTGTATCACCTACTACCGGATACTGAAGATAGCGAGGGAACAAGCCAAGAGGATAAACCACACATGGTGCTGCAGCAGCAACATCCCCATGCCACCCATGGTGAAAGAGCACAAAGCCACCATGACACTGGCAGTGGTGTTAGGAGCGTTCATTGTGTGCTGGTTCCCCTATTTCACCGTGTTCACATACCGGGGGATGTGGGGGGACAGCAGGGTGGAAGGCACAGCTATGTCCATTGTCCTCTGGCTGGGCTACGCCAACTCAGCCCTGAACCCCATCCTCTACGGAACACTCAACAGGGATTTCCGAGTGGCCTACCAGCACTTGCTGCACTGCTGGAGGACAGGGGGCCCCAGGAGTTCCCGCCTGCCTACCCTCCAGAAGGCTCACTCCAAGGGCAGGAGCTGCAGGCAGGGCCAGGACAGGCAGGAGGGTAAACCCCTGAAACTGGAGATGAGGAACGGGATCTTGCTGACCGGTGGAGCCCTCAAGAGGTAAGAGCCTTCTTGCATGCGGGGCTTTGATGGTAGGTCCATCCCCAGAGAGGAAGGCAGAGGTGGGGACCCCATGTTGTCCAGAAGAGCTTTTAAGCAACAAGCCGATGCCCCAGCAGGAGATGCTTGCCCAGGCAACTCTTCTTTGCAGCCACTCAAAAATTCATCCCCAGCAGCAGGCACCCAGCTCGCATCTCTCCATGCTGGCAGCACAGCTCCAGCTTCACACGTGGCTGGGCCAGCCCTGCAGTCACCACCTGTTCACAGGGAGTACAAAATACCCCTGGCTTTGCCGGGTACTGGGGACAGATTTGCCATCAGAATTTGCTGTACAGAACAGGGTGCAGCTGTTAGCTGTGGCTGTTTCCAAAAACAGGACATGTCCTGCTCTGCAGTGGTGGGTGGCCAGCAAAGCCTGGGCACGCAGCAGAGCTGCGGGAGGCTCAGGAAAAGTGACCACCTGTCACAGGAGAGGGAAACAGGGTGTTATCCCTGGGGCACCCACAGTCAGACTGCAAGTCCAGTCCCTGCAGGAGCCAAGACCAGGGTCCCCAGCTCCCTGCAGAGTGGCTCAGTGTTCCCTTCCCAGCCGCACCACGCACCCTCAGCGTTTCGGCTGTCAGTTTGCATCAGCATGAATTCAGCCAACAGCAAGTTCCATTCCCATCTCTGGAAAAGAGCAAGAATAACCAAAATAAGCTTGGTAAATGTTTTTAGAAACACAAGTACCCACATAAAGTTAGAGCCAAAGATTCCCTCAGCATCACCCCAAGCGTGTCACAGGGGCCAGGACCCCAGAAGAGTGCAGGTGCAGCGAGGGAGCAGGATGGGCAAACTCTGTGACAGGCTGTGGCACCAGTCCCCTCCCTGGGCACGCACATCCCTGCAGGGCTGGGCCACTTGCGCACTGCCTCATTCAGAGGCATTTGCCCACCTGAGCATAAGGAGAATGCCACTGTGCAAACCCCCGCTCAAAAGACTTTAATCTAACTTTTGGCAGCACCTGATAAGCAGCCCAGAAACTTTCCATCCATAGATAAGGAGTCCTTTGACTCTGCTTCCCCAGTGTACCAGCAAAGAAACCACGCTCATGCTCTCCTGCAGCACGTGCCCTTGCTCCTGTCCCAGAAACACGGTCTCAAGCCACCAAAAGGAGAACATAGGGAGGTGAACCAAATGGCAGAGCCATCCAACAGGCTCAGCTGACATCGTGCCTCCCCTGGGGCTCAGATGTGACTTTACCCAAGGTAGAGGGGCAGCCTGGGGCAGGGGAGTCTGCCTCAGGAGACAGAGAGATGGATGAGTGCAAACAAGTACAAGAAAGCAGCTCCTAGGGGTGCCTTTTCGGTTTCCAAGGAACTAATAAAGATTGCAGAGATGTAGCATTTGGTAAACATAGTTGCAGGGTGTATATAAAAACATATGGAAAGCATGTGCCTGGTGTGATAGAGATGCTTCTGCAAACATACAGAGACAAAGAAAGAGTGGTGGTGGTTCCTCACGCAAAAGTGCAGCTCCTGGGGAAACCAGGAGCCCACGCACCAGGGCTCTGCAGCCTTATCACCAAGGGAGAATAATGACGAGGGAAAGAAAAGGGCAAGAAAAATGGGTTTCTGTTCCCTGGGCAGAGGTCCCACTGACCTCCTGGCTTTCCCAGGAGATGAGATCCTTCCCCTGGTTCCCTGAAGGGCTTGATTCTGTTACAGGAGTTGCATCTAAAGCCTGTGCTGGGGTCAGCAGCAGCCAAGGGACCTCTGTCCCCAAAATTTCAGCATGTGGGTGCCTGGTGCCAACAAAAGCCCCAGCACAGGGAACCCAGCACATGGCCCCAGACCATCCTCAACCCTGCAGTGTGAAGCTCCCCCACCACTAAAATCAACCTCAATGAGCTGCCCAGCCGGATTTGCTCCCAAAGATGCAGGAGGTTGGAGGAAAGAAGGCAAGCAGCAGCTGGTGCTACAACAGTGCAGATATGCATGAGGCACAGGAACAGTGGGGAAGTGAGCAGAAGACTCAAGCATGGGGATGTTTCTTGACCTTTCTAAATTCAGAAACCTCCTTGTACTACAAACCACTGCTGTGGTTTCTGCTCACAATCGGATAAGAGTTGCTCAAGCAGTGGATGATCAGTTACTTCTTTCACTTTCTCTGCTTCTCTTCTTAGTCTACTCCCTTCCACAGAAATGATGTGGCAAGGGTTGCGTGGAGCCCCATCCAACCCCTTTTTTCCATAGGCAGATGCATAAATGTCTGCTGTTGGCAGATGATCTGCATCAACTAATACCACACAAGACAGGTGGGCACAGGATTTACCTGCACACCAAAAGCCTGGCAGCCACTTTCACCCTAAGCACAAACCAAGCTGGTTCCTCTCCCTTCTTCCCTTCTGTGAAGTCTTTCCAGCCATCTGCCCTGGCCACTTTAACAGAAAAAGACCAACACAAATCACCCCACAAACTCACAGCCCCCCCAAATAAGAAGAACCAGAGTTCAGAAGAGCTCTGCTCAGAGCAGCTCCACAGGGTCATTCAGGGGAAAGGGCAACGGGCAGTATAGTGAACCTTAACAGCAATGGTTTTCCTGTTATGAGGCATAGAGAAAAGACCAGCAAAGAGTGGGATCACTGGAGAAGTGCAGCCAGTCTCAGGGGCGTCAGGAGCAGGGACAGGGAGTCAGAGTCATCACTGCTTTGGAAATCAAAAAGCCACACGAGCACTACCGCTGTTAAAGGGCTGGAGACATTTCCACGGGTGAGGACCCGGTAGGATGGAGAGTGCAGGGCCAAGCAGGGACAGCTGCTTCTGTCTCCCCACCAGGCACCCAAAAGGCAAGGCAACTCACACAAAACCAGTACAGGAAAGCACTACTTGTACACCCAGCATGTGATGGACCTCAGGAACCTGCCTCATTGCAGCGGGACAGGACTCTGAAGAGGAGCATGCCGAGCACAGGGCACAGCTGTAGGTTGTGAGACCAGTCCCTGAGGGCCAGAGAGGTTGAAAGCCCAAGAGAAGGAGCGTTCAGCACTGACGGGGAAGTATCAGGCAGAAAATAGTGGAGCTGAGCGAGTGGCTTCAGATCACCCTGTTGCACACATCAGCTGTGCTCAGGGCAGCTTGGGGCAGGACCGTGGCCACAATATATGGGCAGGGAGAAGCCAGTTCCCGTAGGAAAGGATCCCTGTCACAACGTGCCTGCCCCAGCCACCAGCCCCGGGGGACAGACACCAGGCAGGCAGTACCTGGTGTTCCACAGAGCACAGCCCAGCTTGACCAGGCTGGCACTGATCACCTGGTCTCTTTTTCTCTCTTTTCCTTCTGTCTTCATGTGCAATTTAACCCTTTCCAGCACCAGAGCTTTCCCATGAGCCTCAACCAGCCCGCTGCCCTAGGACCCACATCTCCCAGCCTTCAGCTCCTGGATGCCCTCTTCCAAAATCCTGTGGGACTGAAAGGACAACACTCAGTTTTCCTCAGGGAGAAACTCAACGGCAGAGGCGAGGGCTGCAGGGTGAGTATGGGACCAGGGTCACTGGGTGCAAACAAGGGGAGGGGGAGCTCTCCCTGCTGTGGCACCTGCTGCATTTTCCCTGGCCCAGCCGTCCCATCCCTATGGTACTTGGCGCGGAGGGTGATACCATCAGAGGTGCATCCTCACTCCTCTCTCCAGCATCATTCGTTCTCCAAACCCAGCCCCAAGCCCAGGGGAGGTACACAGAGCTGTGCACCCCCCACCTGCCCTGGAGGTGTGGGCTTACACACCCACCCTGCCATGCTCTGGAACGTGTCTGCATCCTGCCTGTCTCTCCACATGCTGCAGAGGCAGCTGCGTTCAGACCGTGGATTTCCAGCATGCTTCATTTTCATGCAAACCTACATCGGCTGCACATAAATTGCCAGCAGCTTTTGCGGGGATGCTGGCAGGGCTCCCAGGGTAAGGGGCTGATGCTGCACCAGACCTTGCCACTCTTTCCCAGTGGTGCTGGGCTGGAGGGAATAGCTGTCATGCATGGGGATGAGCTGTCATGCAGAGAGCCACTTTCTGCAGCCCTTCTCAGAAAAAGCCAGGCAAGGTCACCCTGACCTCCACATGCTCTCCCTCCAACGCTGCATGCTGATAACCTGGGCTCTCCCATATCAATTGTGCTCTGGCAGGGCAAAAATACGGTCACCCACGTGCTGAAAGCTAGGCACATTTGTCCCTGCTGCACACTGAACACTTCTAACCTTAACCAAGGTCATGGTGATGGCGAGAGCTGGTGTTGCGTGCTCACACAAGCAGCTGGGACTACTGCAGGAGAGTGCAGGGCCCTTTGGCTAGGGACACAGCATCAGCCTGCACCTCTTAGAAGGACTCCCCATCAATCAACCGGGAAATGCCATTGCCCATCAGCAGGAAGAGAACAAGAAGTTTGAAGAACAAGGTGGCAGAAGCAGGGCAGGCAGCAAGGTCCTCGCTGACCCCATCAGGCCCTGCTGGGCTGCCAAGTCCCTCGATGTGACACAGCAAAGCACAAGCATTGCTCAGCGGGGGAGGTCGCGGTGCAGAGGCTACTCCCTGGGGTGGCATCACCAGCACTGCCCCACTGGAGGGAGCAGCACAAAACCCTGAGCCTGGAGGGCATAACAGCTCACAGTGAACTTCCCCAGGGCAGACAAGGTGCTCACCCCCCAGCAGTGCAAGTCCCACAAGGCAGAGTCATCTCTGCTGTTGTCATTGCCCAGCAGCAAGGCTGGAGGGGACACCAATTCTAGTTCTTCTGCTTCATGCTTTCCACTCTCTGTGCTGTGCCTATGGTCCCAAACACATTTAATTTCCATGAGGTAAAGGCAAATTACCAGCAATCCCCTAATCTAATCAGCAGAATGAAGCAAAGTCAGTCTGGGGGAGGTTTGCATGAGATCTGAGGTCCTGGTCTTGCCACAGGTTTCCTCTCTGCACCATGTGGGTGGGGACAGGAAATGTCACCTCAGGTGGGAAACTCGCAGAAAAGAGTCCCTGATCCACATGCAATGGCAGGGAGAGGGGCCATGGGAGATGGAGCACCCAGGAGCAAAGCACTGCCAACCCCAGGACACCAACTTTTATCAAGCTATTTGCAGAGGTGACAACCTCACCGCTGCTGGCTGGCCCAAGCGGATGTGAAGAGCAGGTAGAGAAAGCCACAAAGTGATATTACTCAGAGGGATGTCTGATGATGGGTCATGGGGTGACATGAGCCTGCTCAGTTCTGCCCAAATGTCAGTACTTGGCATATAGCCATGCTCTGCTGAGAGCGTCCTCACAGCACCACACCACAGTCCATCCCAGGCACAGCAGGTGCTTAATGCAGCATCCCTTATGCTGGGGAGCAGAAACGGTGGGGAGGGGAGGGACCCACCTGCACCCTGCAAAGCCATTGAACCCCCTCTCTGTTCTGCTACAGGATCCCTGCTCTGGCATGCAGCATTTGCTCCATCCCCAAACACTGCTGGAGAGGCCTTTGCCTGCCCAAGTTTCTTCCCAGGAGGGTGGTGTGTTGGAAGAGCCCCCAGAGGAGCTGCAGAAGAGCCTCTCGCCTGCCCCATCAGAGCCGTGACACCTCCAGCATCAAGCCCCACACCAGCAGGCAGTGCTACCTGAAGAGCTGGGTCAGGAGCCAGCACGTGCCCCTGGCAGGGCCAGGATGAGGAAGCCTTCCCCAGGGCAGTGCATCAGGCTGAGAGGGCACAGGGCAGGGGGAAAAAGGGGCTGTGGCTGAGGTCTTTGTGCCAGACAGACTAGCCTAGGACAGAAGAGGTGAACACAGGTACTACCTTTCCTGGTACTCTGTCCAAGGGATGTATCCACCCCTCGGAGGGGACAGGGGTCCGGGGTGGGGGTGTAATGTGGCAGGAGGGCTACACATGATGGATGTTGGCTGCCACGAGTGCCATATGTCCATGTACAGGACGCTCAGTCCTGCAGCACCAGTGCCAAGGCAAAACTGCCTCTGACATTGTGAGGTTTTTGGCATCACTGGGGCTGTCCCAGCTTCACACCTCCGACTCAGCCCCACCACAAGAAGGAGAGAGGCCCTGGAGAGACATGAAGCAGCAGGGATCTGTCCCCAGGCTCTGCCCTCCTTGGCAGCTCACCACCAAGACTGCCAAAGCAGGTTGTTTCTGCACGGAGCCTGCACAGAAGTCATCAACAGTATAAAAGTCTATTTAACACAGAGGGAAAATGAGATGATTGATTTCTTTGGGTGTGCTCTGTCCTGGAAAGAGCCCCCCTGTCCCTCTGTGCCCTGCTGTCCCATCCCCAGCCCTCTACTGGGACAGCCTTGACACACGCAGCACAAGCCCCCAGGACACAGGTTGTAGCTGCCCTGGGCCGGGCTGGCACCCCTCCACCAGAGAGCCCCTTGCCCCGTGGGACCAGCTAGATGATTCCCAACCCAGTCCCCGAGACGATGGGAAGAAGGGGGCAGCAAGCAGCGAGGACCGCTGGGATAACCCTGACGCCCATCACCCCGGGCACAGAGCGCTCATTCTGCACCCCACAGCATCCCCAGGGCGCAGCGGGGGACAGGCAGACCCCTGTTTGCAGGATCCCCCCGGGAAGGGAGGGTGCTGGGCCCCCCGGCCAACTGGTTTCATGTGTGCCGGGGCTCTGCCCCGAGGAGGGGAACGTGGCCAGCGTAGAGCTCGGTCTAGGTGCCCCTCCAGCTGCCCCGGGACACCCCTGCGGGTCTCCCGGCTGGCGGGGGAGCCTGGCAGGGGCCCCCTGCACGGAGCCAGCCCGGGGAGCCCGACACGCCCCGGTGGGCGCCCGGACCCGGGGGCGCGGGGGTCCCCGCAGCGGCGCTGCCGTTCCACCGGCCCCCGAGCAGCCGGGGCCGGCGGCGGCAGCGCAGGCTCGGAGCTCCCCCTGCTTGCTGCCGGGGGCCCGCCGGGCTGCACCCACCCGCGCACCGCGCACCGTGCCCCGAAACACCCGCGGCTTCGGGCAGGGCTGCCCCCGCGCGGCACACCGCGCCCCCCGAGCAGCCACGGCGCTTGGCTCCAGCCCCCGCCGATTGCACCCCTGCGGACGGAGCCCCTCCGCGGCTGCAACGACCAAATGGCTTCCGAGGGCTGGGGGGTGGGCTGCAGCCCCGGTGCCCCACAGCACCCGGCCCGGACCCCCCACCAACGCCTCGGCAGGCAGGGAAGGACCCACAGCAAGGCGATGCCCCGGTAGGCACCGTCCCCTCCCCGGCCCTCCCTGATGTGACCTGGGGCCAGGGAGCTGCGAGACCCCTGGGGTGAGCACCCACGGCAGGAGAAGTTACCTCATCAGCTCCTTCGCAGGGAGGCGGGAAGCGAGTCCCGCTGCCACACGCAGATTCCCAAAACAGACGAGGCAGGCGGGAGCAGGCCTTGCATCGCCCGTAGCATCCACGCTTTGCTCCAGCTCAGGGAGGAAGAACTGGCAAACACACACCCAAACCCCTGCCACCTATGATAACAATTAGAGACTTATCTAATTGCAAAAATAATTGCAATTGAAGTGTTTAATTACCATACTAAGCAGGAAGAGCTGCTTCCGACTGTTCCAGTAGCACTCCCGATCCATCAAACAAGGTTTGGGGCTTGTTTGGGTGTTGGTTGGTTGTTTTTTTTTTTTGATTATTAGATTGCAGCCCCGGGGGATGAAGAGATTTGCTAATTAGGGTCTTGGAGAACAGCTACCAATTCACAAACACTTGCTTTTAATTTTGATACTAATGAGGCTGGAAGGGGGCAAAATCCAAAATGCAGAACATCTGTGGCAGTTCCTGGCTGCAGTGCTGCTGCCCCCGAGCCCCTCACCAGGCCGGCAGAGGCCTGACAGCACTCAGTGCGTGGACGGGTCTGGAGGCCATGGGGATGGGTTGGCTCAGTGCAGGCACAGGCAGCATGAAACTGCTTCTTCAGGTCACTGCTGTCACTGCAGCCACCCTACAAGCTAATCCCAGCATCAATCATCTACCCGATCCCCCCAGGGACCATTGACCATAGGGGCTTTCTCAGTGATGCACTAATCCCAGCCCTGGGGCAGCAGTTCCAGCTCCTGGGGGTGCAGCGGCAGGAACTTCTCCAGGTGACATTTGGTTTTGTTCTCCACTAAACTGACAACAAAAGAGAACTTAATTCTCTTTCCAAGCAGGAGTTCTGGGAGGGAAGAGAAACTGCTTAGGAAGCTCCTAACCAACATCTGCTTTCTCAGATAGGAAATATTCCCCCGCTAGCGGTGGGAGCACAGACAGGGACGCCTGCCAAGTGCACAGGGACAACCCCATCCCCCTGTCCCTGTGGGGGACACAGGAGCTCACGCTGCCCTGATATATGGGACCCTATCCTCACCCTGTTCCACCAGCCACCCTGGGGACCCTCAGTGCCTGGCAGGGCTTCTCCCACCAAACCACCTTTCCCATCTTTGCCACAGCTCTGGGTAGGGTCCAAGAACATGCAGAGAGGACACGTGGGGAAGGGGAGAGGCACATGGGAGGCTTGGAGCAGCTGCAGAGCATCCAAGCGTCTGCTCCCTGAGGAGCGCAGCTGAGAAGCGGTGACCACCATGGGCCGGAGGCAAAGGAGCAGTTTATTTCTTTTAGATAAAAGAGAAACATCAGTAGAATGAGAAAAAAGTGTGTTGAGGTTTTTTTCAGGCTGTCAGGTGATTAAACACAGAGGAGACAGAAAGCTAGCAAACAGCCTCAAGCAGTCAAAAAATAGCAAAGTTTGTGTTAGAAATCTCAAGATACGGTTTTCTGGAATAAAATGCATTTTGCGGTCACTCACCCAACAGTTTTGGCTGGGGATGCAAGCCTCTGGAAGGGTTTTGGGATCCATTGCTTTCCCCCAGATCTAAAAAATACATTTTCATGCCAAACTATCTTGAAATCAAGGAGAAGCGCTCCCTTCCAGCCTGAAGATGACCGTGGGGACGGCAGCATGCGGTGACAAGGTGCCCTCCTGGCCTGATCCAAGCCCTTCTCGCCTGGCATTTCCCCACTGCCCATGAGTGCCAAGGCTGGCAGTGCCACAGGCACTCAGCCAGGCTGACCCTGGCCATCGCGGGATGGTGACCATGGAACCAGGAGTGTGGTCGTGGCACTGGGATGGTGGCCATGGGACCAGAGAGGGGACAAAGCCACTAGAGGGCACAAGTATGACAGAAACATGTCCCCAGATCAAGGGACCTTCGGCTCCCCCGGGGGCAGCAGTCCCAGAGGACCCCAAAAACGCCCATCACCCCCCATCTCCAGAAGGTCTACCCTTAGCTGAGGTCCTGCTGGCCCCAAGGTCGGTGTCCCCCAGGCAGCAGGGTGGCTCTCCTGTACCAGCTTCAAGCTGCCAGTACTGCATAACAGAGATGTGTCCGGAGAGCATCGCCCTAGACAGCCCAAGACCTGCAGCCCAGGGTGGTGGCGGACCATGCTGCACGCAGGCAGTGCCCCAGCTTGCTGCCCTCTGGCTTGGGGTCTGCACGGCCCCACAACACCCGCCCAGCACCAGTCTGACCCTGCACACCAGCCAGCACCTTCTCACACCCAGAAAAGAGGCTGAAGGGGACCCCCAGACTCTCTCCCCCACCAGTAATGCACCTTCTCCCAGTGGCCCAGACCCCATTGCACAGGGCTGGCTGTGGAGAGCCAGGTGCCCCCAGCCAGGCAGCGAGGCACAGGTCCTGCAAGGGAGCCATCTGGCCATCACCAAGGGCCATGTCCAACATCTTTTTGTCCTTTTTTCTCCTTTCTCCCCCAGAGTGTCCTTCAAGGAGGCACGCCCCTTGCCGTGCCTGCAGCCGGCACCACTTTCATTAAGGCTCTACCGCCAAACCAAACACCATTTGTCAGAGAGACGGATGCCAGAGGCAGCTCTGCTGGAACAGATGCCCCCGTGTCCCCTCCAGCAAACAAACGTTGCAACATCCACCTTCCTGGCGTGTTGCACACAGGCACATGCACACACACGCATGTGCACGCTGCCCATGTGGGTTTGCTGTCCCCGATGCAGGATGGGGTCTTGGTCACAGGCCACCATCCCCTGGGCTATATTCCTGCTCCCAGCCCAATGGGCACGCTGGGACTCCCCTGTGGGTGTCAGCTGTCCCCAAAAGTGGAGCCACCCTGTCGCAGCCCACCCACCCACCCCAGGCAGGGCTGGCAGGGTGCTGCCACCTCTGTGGTGTTTGCACACCTGCTGGGGCCACAGACTCCCAGCCTGATCTGCTCTCCCTGCTTCCAGCTCCCATTTCAGTAACAGCCACAGCTCTCCTCCCTGCCAGCAGGAACCCAGAGCCAATGGAGGCAGAGGCAGCAACGCCCTCCAACCCCAGGCACACAGGGACTGATTCTGATTAAACGCAGCGCTAGCGCTGATAATTAATTTCTCAGAGGATGAATTACTCAGGAAAGCTCCGGAGCGAATGTTGTTCTTCCTGCTACACACCCATCACGACTACTTGGGCTTTTAAAAAAACTAACAGCAAAGAGGGAGGAAAGAGCATCCCCTGATGAACACCTGCAGCTGTGCCCTGCCTGGGCTCGCAGTGCTTGCCAGTGTCAGGGTCTCTGATGGGTGCTGTTCCTTGGGGTCACGCAGATGCAGGCAGGGTGAGAGGATGCACTGGCACTGCCCATGTCCCAGCACTCAGGAGACCCTCAGCACTTGGCTATGGGCTTTGACTGAACTCCCTCCAGCAGCTCCTTATGCTCTTACTCATCCCACACCATGGGGATCCCTATCTCCTTATGGGACCTGCTCGGGGAATCACAGGGATCTGCACGGAGGGGCACTGCCTGCCCTCTCTCTGGGCACTGCCTATCATCCATGGGGTAGGTGATAAATGCAGCTGTCCCCACCAGGACTGTGGGCTTGGGAGTTTGTCCCATCTGGCCAGTCTCCTGCAGCAGCGCGCCGCACGGGTCTCACCATAGCACAGCTCCCTCTGGGCACTGGCGCCAGGCCACACTGGATGCAAATACAGAGCAAGAAGCCCCTGTAGACAGCAGTATTACGCAGGGTTTTCCATCCCTTTTGCTTAATAGGAGGCATTTTTCTGTTTCATTTCCCTTACCCTTGGAGATGAAACCACCTTTCTGCAGCAAAATGCACCACGCCAAAGAAATCCTTCTCCCTTTCCAGCTCACAAACTCCTTTCCCTCCTCCACTAGCAGAAACGCCCACCCCACAGGCCACCCCTTCCCCAGGGTATGTCATATTGCCGGAGGGACAAATGGTCCCCATGCCATGTCCTCCCACTGGCACCATGTCCCAAGGCTGCACCGACTCCGGGCTGTTTGGGTCATTCATCCTCATTCCCCAGGCTGACGTGCAGCTGTCCCGTTCTGCAGGAGAGCCTGGCACCCCATAACCCCCGAGTGCAGCAGTGGGGCCATAGCCCCTTTCCCCGGGCACGAGACAAATATCAGCACCTATGAGCAGATTGATGGGACTGACATGGGGGACAGCAGTGAGGGCAGAAGGGGACACCTTGGGGACAACAAGGACAGGTACCAAGAGGGCTGCAGGGCTCTGTTCTCTCCGTGTATAAATCTTGCAGATACTTTCAAATACTGCAGAAAGCAAAGAGTACCCTCGGCTCACCTCCCCTGTCCCTCCCTGAGGGCACTTCCCTGGCTTGGCCTGCTTCAAGGTTGAACTAAGTCCACCGGTTTTTATTGGGTAATTAAGCTCTTAATTAACAGGCTGGTTTCCCCTCAGAGCTCTGCCAACATCTCTTGGTCCCTCTGGCAGCCGCTCCCCAGCAGGGCAGATGCAGCAGGGCTGGGGGAGCGCTCCCCTTCCCTGGGATGGCTCCAAGAAATTTTTCCCACCTCCTCTGCACTCTCTCCCTGCCCACCTGGCTCTGAGGCATCATGACCCAGCCTGGAGGCAGGACCCTGCCCAGAAAATGTGCCTGGGACACAAGAGAGGCTGACATATGTCTGGGCTCAGTGTAATACTAGGGGAGTCATGGGCAAACAGGGGTGAGACATTCCCACCATGAGTAATGCTTAAGCCTAAAAACTCCAAGACAACATCCCAACTTATAAGCCTTAAAAAAAAATCAATATTCAAAATATTCCTGCCTAAAGAAAAAATCTCTCAGCAACCTTCACTGTGGGCAGGTCCCCTCTATCCCCTTCTCCCTGCTTTGGGACTGAGCAGGGAAAGGAGGCAGCAGTGCCATGCCCTGACACTGAACTGGCTGGACCATAGGGGACAACATGGGGACTCTGCCCCAGGCTCCCTACCAGCCTCCAAACCACAGAGAACCACAGCAAACCAGCCGTGATGAGCCGCTGTTCTGGGTGAGATGGCAGGGGCTGCCCTGCAGCGCTCCAGCTTTCATGTATTCATCACACGTCGGTTCCCCTTAACCGTGAAAAGAGGGTTATCCTCCCCCTCGGGCAGAGCTGTCGCACTCCCAGCAGGGTTGGGGACACAGGGGGTTGGCACTGAGTGGTCCCCATCCCGCTGCCGGGCCGGGGTAGCCAGATGGGAGGAGAGAGGCAAATTTGGCTAGTCCAAGTAGAAGCTAATTGTGTTTCATTGAGGTTTTATCTCTGCAACTGGCAACGTGCTCCTCCAGGAGATTTAGTGGGAAGTTGTCTAGTCCCTGCCAAGAAGGCTGGTTTTTTAGAGAAAGCACATTATGCATCAAAGTTGAAATTCAAATCCCTTTTTCCTCCATTCCCAGAGTATATTTATGAGGCTCCAGATATTCCTTGGTACATCGTGGTTTGCAGGATGCCCCCAGACAGTGCAGAAGCCTGGGACCAGCTCAAAGAGCCAGCTGAACTTTTTCTGGTTTATGATTTTCCCCTTAAATTGTTGCTGGGTGAGTGGGATGCTGAGAGCGGGCAGGGAAGAAGCTGCTGCCTGTGCATGGCTGCAGGGCTACTGACTCCCCCCCCACACCCCCAGCTTTCCCAGGGCTTTCCCACCAGGTGCTGCTCCTCTCCATCCCAGCCCTGCTGCAGTTTATCCCCCGACCCCCTGAGCCCTCCCCATCCCCTAAACCAGCTGCAGTCTGGTGTGTGCAGTCACATCCTGCATGGGGCTGGCAGCAAATCGAGTGTTTTTCCCTAAAGATGCTCTGGTTCTCCTCCCTTCGCGGGGTTTAAGCAGTTTTCAAGCGCAGGCATGCCAGGAGGTGAATCAGCTCAGCCTAGAGCCTGCACTAACGGTCAGGGGGGGGTGGGCAGGCGTGGGGAGCACAAGGATGAGCACCTAAGGGAGGGGAGAGGAGGCAACGCAGGACCACAGCTTCTCTCAGCCAAACCCTTTGGGGTGTAAACCCACCCGGTTTGCTGCAGGCAGGCTGGGAGGGGGGCAGGTGGGGGGCTCCTTCTCCAGCCCTCAACAGCCTATCTCAATGTGTCAGGACAGGCCCAGCTTCTGCAGTCGCTGGAAAATCACTCTCCATTTCCAAAAGGAAAAGCAAAGTGTAAATCTCTCTCTCAGGCACACGTTTGTTCCTCTGCAGCAAAAAAAAAAAAAAAAAGTGGCGAAAGCTTTAATTTCTGAGCTGGGAGGGAGAGACAACGATACATCAGCAGCACCCCGAGTGCAAAGGAAGAAAACATCAATTCTGGGATTACACCAGCGGCCACCAAGATTTCTCCCTCCCTGGCTGTAACCCAAAAACGCCGCAGGTTTCCCTGCTGGCCCCGCAGCTCTTACCTCTCCGCTGTGTTTGGGGGGAATTCGGAAACCTTCGCAGAGATGAGGATGGTTATGGCAGGAGTGTTTGCCCGGAAGGGCTGGGCTGGGGGGGAGGCAGTGATTCCCCACCCCCGGCTGGATTTCATATTCAGAGCGGGCCGGTTGCAGCTCTCGGTTCTCCCCAGAGGTTCCCTTCATAAGAGGGAGCAAATTCCACTTATCTGTCGAGGGGAGATTTGCATTTTAAATATCCCGATTCCAAATGTCACCCAGTTTGATCCCCTAAGCTGAACAAATGCAATGGAGCGGGGAGGGGGCTGGGGGCGGCTCACCGGCGTGGACCGCCGGGAAGAAAGGAAAAACCCAAGGTTAAAAACATGCATGGATGTTTAATCCAGGCTGAGGTTGAAGATGGGAGCAAACATGGCACTGACCTTAGGTATCAGAGGCTTCAACCATTAAGGATTAGGGATTTTGTGTTTGAGATTTTGTTTACACAATAAGACTTAAGACTGCATGGAGTGTAGGTGGATTCTCCCCAATGCCTGCAGAGGGATTAGTGCCTATAAGGCAGCCAGAATGAGCTAAAAATTGGAGAGATCAAAGTGCAAAAAGAGGAATCCCACGTTCTTTGGGAGGGGAGGGAAAAAAAAAGAGGCCAATGGTCAAGCCTGAGACAATTGTAGCTGCTGGCCCCAGAGAGCCTGGGGAAAGGTATGGAGTGCTCCTCACCCTGCAGCTGCAGGGATGCCAGGGGTGCTCTTGGGGAGCAGCCAGACCCCAGGTGTTTTCCATCTTCTCCTGTGGCTGCAAAACCTCCCTGGCCGGCTCTAGCCCTCAGGAGGGGGATGACCTCAGCCCTTCTCAAACTCCCCTCTGCCACAGGGCCATCGCTGGAGAGCATGGCAGAAGAGGGGTGTCCAGCCTACACCCCCCACTGCAGCACTGGGGCACAGGGGGAAGCTTAGTGCAGGGAGGCGGTAGGTCCCACTCCACCTCCTGTGTCCCCCATGACCAAGGTGACACTGCCTCGTGTCAGCCCATGCCAGACAAGGAGAGGACATGCTCGCCTGGGCCAGGGGAGGGGTCTGCCGAAGCCCTGGCCCCGCGGCACCCAGCTGCTCTGCCCACCTGCCTCCACTGCCCAGTCAAGCAAATGAGCCTTCTCATCTTCACCTTATTAAAGCCATGAGCTGATTCGATTAAAACAGGGCACCAACCCACTTCCCCAGAAGGCAAAGGGGATGAATGTTTAAGGCATGAAGTTTTCTTGCCCCTGGCACCTCATTAACCACTCCACCCCCTGCACACAGGCCACTCCTGCCAGCTCCCTCCCTGCCATGCGTAGCAGCTGCCTACACCTAGGTGCAGGTAAACTCACCCAGGTGAGAGCACGATGCATCTGCCAGCCCTGCACTGCTGCACCTTGGCCCCAGGGACTGGGAACCCAGTGGGGTCATGTGCATAGAAAACCAGCCCAGGCAGGGCAGGCTCAGAGCTGCCTCCAGTGCAGGCAGCTTGGGGGGTCTCCAGCCACAGCAGCCCACAGCAGCAGGGCTCACGTATCTGCAGGCAGCCCTTCTTCCTCCTTGACATCTGCGGTGACTGAATTTGCTCCACCACTCAGCTTTTTGAGAGGCAGAGGGTATATGCACCCACCTGCACAGCTGCCCTGCATCCCCGAGCCTCTCCTGCGCTCAGGCACAGGACATAAGTTTTATCCTCACCCCCGTCCTAAAACCTGCAGGCAGGCAGGCGCTCCTTTGCCACAAATGAGTCTGAAATGGTTCGGAGAACGACTAATTCCCTCCTTTCTTAATGCATGGAAGCTTCTTACGCTAAATCTATACAGACACAATTAGCATTATTCATATTCCATATGCTCCGCTCCCTTGTGATGAATATTAATCTGTTCCCTGCTCCCAGGCATTAGAGATAACGGCATTGCACTGTGCTGTGCTGCGGTGGCAGAGATGGTCTGAAGGAGCAATGCTGCAAGTGAAGGCAGTTTCATTCCCATGTCAGAAAGGGGAAACTTTGCATCTTTTTAGGGGGAGGCTGGTTTTATGACTGCAGGGCTGGGCTGAACCAGAGCATCCTTTCTGCTCCCACTCCCAGCTGAACTGGTCCCCTCCAGAGGCTGCCCCAGTCACCCCAGGGCACATGGTGGGGTTGGGCAGCATGAAGCCCAACCCTCCCTGCACCTTCCAACTCTCCACAGGTTTTTGAGATGGAGTAGGACTCAGGCAGACCATCCTGCCTCTGTCAGCTCACATTTTGCAGCCTTTCTGAGGCCAAGAAGTGGTCACGGGTGTTGCAGGAGCTAAACAGCTATCTCTTGGTGTTCCCCAGTGCACGAGCAGCTCTGCCAGCAGTCCAGAGCTTCCCCACTGCAGCGCCTAGCCATGCCCCCAAGACCAACACAGCCGGACAAGTGCAGCACCTGAGTCCCTTGTCCCAGTCCTGCTCCCACCCCTCTGCACAGCATCTGCCCTGGAAATGGGGCATGGGGCAGCAGCACCCACCATAGCTGCAAAAGGAGCACAAGAAGGGGCAGAGGAAATGATGCAGCAAATGCAGTTCATCCTGCTACTGTCTTGCAGGGACACGGCGGAGGGGGATTTACGATTCAAGGAGCTTTTGCAAACCAGAGCCCATCCCACATGCAGGCAGGGCTGCATGGACCGTCCCCAGCCCTTGTCTGTCTGTCCGTCCTTGTCCTTCATGTGTGGCTCCAGGCCAGGCCCGGGGGTGCTGCAAGCGAGGGGCCTGGGGGCTGCCAATTGAAATGCCATACGTGTGGTGGGGGTGGAAAGGATACAGGCCAAGAGACACCGCGTCGCTATACATCCATTTGCATGCTTAATCCGCTGCTGGGGAGTATAGCGTCAGGTCCCCCATCTGCTCCGCATCTCGCATCATTAGCTGGCTGGTTTCCGAGGCGGCTCTGAGCAGAGGTGGGAGTCGAGCAGAGAGGGGAGAAGGGAGGCTGGTCCCAGCCCTGCGCGCCACCACATGCCAGCATCCTGGGGAGCTTGGGGGGATCCTGCCCCTTGCTGGAGCCGGTGGGCAGCACACGGGGGGGACCGGGACGGGGTGTGGGTGAAGGGGGGGTCCATTCCTACAGTCTCCTGGGGTGCTGCTGTTCTCCGAGCTCCCCTGTGGGCAGTGCGAGGGGGACAGGGCATCTCCTTGCCTCTCGCGGCTGCTGCCCACACACTAGCTTTGCCCAGGAGAGTGCCCAGGGCAGCAACAGTCCCCATAGCTGGTCCCTCTCCACAGGCAAGCCAGGAGTCACCCACAGCCACCAGCCCATGCATGAAGGAGAGCTCAGCTCTGCCACACGGATCCAGCACATCGACCATTCCCACTGCCACTAACCCAGGGCGATGGCACCAGGGCACAGCCCCTTTAAATCCCTACACTCGCAGACCTGGCTGGGACACTGTAAAGGGAAAAATAAGGCAAAGAAAATTATTTTCTTCTCTCTGGCGAGCCTGGAGAGCTGCCCATTCCTCAGCAGCGTGCTGCCAGCCCTCCCACGCACCTCGCAGCGGAGGACTGCAGAGGCCAGCATGGGCTGGGGGATGCCACGGGGGCCAGGGTGCAGTGCCCCCCCCCCATGCCAGACACCCTTGCTCACCAGGATTCCATAGGGGTAGCGAGGCCCACACAGCCCCTTTCGCCCTGGATGCACAGCACATCCATCTGCTCCATTACCTGCCCCATCTGCCCCATTCTCTGAGGCTATTCTCATCTCCAAGCTCTAAAAAGGCTCAAACTCACCCCAAAATCCCTGATGAACTCCCTAGCTTGGGGCCACAAGGAGGTGCTCCAGCCACCTGTGCTGAGCAAACTGGGGTTTCTCAGCAAGTGGCAATGAAGAGGGGGTCAGAGGGATGGAGGGGCTGGGGGACTAGGGGGGGGCAGGAGAGGAAAGCCCTGTGCCCCCCCAAGGTCATTCTCCCCCTCCGCTTTCACACCCGGCTGGGTTCCTTCATTACTTACCCAAGCTGTAAATTGTCTAATTTGGAGCACACCATTTATCCCTGATGTGCACTTGAGCAGCCAGATTTTGTTGTCAGGTGTGTAATTAATTTTTTTAATGTGATTTCTCTCCTAGGAAACTGCAAACAAACAGTTCTGGCTTTCAGGCCTGAGCGGCTCAGGCGAGCATTGGGGCAGGGAACGGGCAGTCAGGGAGCTGAGGCCAGACCCTGGAGGATGTGAGGAGCCGGGATTTTACAGCAGCTCCCCATGCTCCTGCTTTCCAGCCGGAGCCGCATCCTTTGGCACAGCCCTCTGCCTCTTCTGACACTGCCATGCTCCCCGCGGGCACCAGCAAGGGCTTGCAAGGGGAAGCGACAACTACTCTCCCTGTTCCCAACTCAGTCTTCTGGGAGTTACCATTTTTATTAAGACCAAACATGTCCTTGGCTGCTGGGAATGTGATTTGCTCCTGGAATGAGATTACAGTGGCTCCCAAGGAGCCCATATCAGAATCCACCTCACCGTGGTGATGCTCCCGTCCACAGCTGGAGGCACTACCATTGCTGGATTTTCCCAGGCATCTCTACCATGGGAAGAGGCTGTGCTCGGGCACGGTATGGGAGGATCCCTGTGGACGCACCACCCTGGCCTCTTTCCCCTCAGCTGGGATGTTTGCAGTTCAAGAACGATGCTGGGCTGTTTTTGCATTGCCCATCATCTCTCACAGGAAAGGCATGTGGAAGAGCAGAGGAGAAGCAGCAGCTGAGGGTGGGTGATTGCACATCCCTGTGACCAGCTAGGTGTGACGTGGGGCATCAGGGTGCCCAGTTGCTGCTCCGCATCCCGAGCAAGAGTGATCCTCCCCTGACAAGCAGCATGGAGAGCCACCTGCTGTGAATGTACAAGCACGTCTCTTCACCTCTCCTGCTGCCAGGGAAGTTGTTATATGATTTTTGCTGCTGGTTTTCCAGATGAAAGGAGGTGAAAATCACCTCCATTAGCTGGCAGAGGCAGGTGGGAGGATCTATGTAGAGAGCACTCCAGGGCTGACTTTGCTGTCCCGACCCCTGCCCAGCAAACCCCCGGGCATGGGGTGGCAGTCTGGGGGTGCGGGAGATGCTGTTGTGCCACCCCCATGTGGGGACTCAGGCTGGGGCCAAAGCTGCAGGAGTTTGGGGGCAGCTGGTGCAAAGCAGCCAGAAGACCCCAAAAATGCTCTGCCCTGTGCAGGCTCAGCCAGCAGCAAGGCTGGGGAGCCTACAGCTGGTGACATCCCTGGGACTGGTCCCCTGCACTTATCTGCTTGCTCTCCCACTAGTGCAATGGGTCCCACTGGCAGCAGCTGCCTGCAAAATAAAGTCACTGCTGCAGCCCCCCCGAATGAGCCTTCTAGAGTGGATCTGGCAGCACTGCCCCCCAAGCAGCAGATGCCACCATGGCCACCACAAAACAGACAATGACCTCCCAAGGGGGGATGCCACCACTTGGACCCCCAGGCCCATGGGCCAGACTCCTTAGGGGCTTTTTTCCTGCATATTTAATTCTCTGTTGTGACTTTCAGGAAGGGACAGTGTGGTCCCTGGGGGCCATAGGAGGGGGCTGAGCTCTCTGCTCCCACATCCTGCTGCCTTTTGTGCTTTGAAACTGCCTTCCAAGGAGCTGCTTAGCATTCGAAGCAGGTGCCCATGCTGTTTCAGGGCAAAAACTCTCGTTTGCCTTCAAAAACATATTGATCTTCTGCAGCCTGCCATGAAGGGCAGTGCCTGCCCTCCAGAACGGGACAGCAGGCACATGGGGGCCCAGTTTGGCTTTCCCAAATGCAAATGGAATGAAGGGACCCTGGTCCGTGCTCCATCCCACAGCAGGACCCTGCCATCACACCAAAGCCCATAACCACTCAGCTCTGCAAGTCCCTGGGTTCAAAGGGAAAAGCATCAAAGCCCTGATGTCTTTGATTTCCCTTCATTCTTTTTTTTTCCCCCCTCCTCCCCTGGAGGAGTTCAGCTCCCAGGTACTGCCTGCACAAAAGCAGAAATTAAAATCCCCAGGAACTGCTGCTGTCCCTGAGAAATTCCTGGCAGGGGTCCCATCTACTCACTGCCCATGTTTGGCCACTGGCAGGACCATGGGCAGTCTCCATCCTGGCTGCCCCCAGAATCCCCTCCGTCACCTTCTCACCAGAAACTGGCACCTTTTCACACAAGGTTTGGTGCCACGTGAGGGTTAAGCTCATCTGCCTAATGGGAATGGCTGATTTATCTGCCTGCCTTCCCTCTCCTGATAAGGGCCTGGCTATGGGCTCACCAGGCGGAGGAGGTAATACTGAAATAGCTTCTTTTCTTATACTTCACGTGGGGATTATTATGCTTGTCTTGAGTCGTTGTCGTTCCCCCCCTCCCACTGCCAGCACAGGAAAAATCCCCGGGATGGCATTGTCAGCAGCACTGCCACCAGGCAGGATGGGACTGTGTCCCCTGGCACTGCAGCCCAGCCCCTGGCACCACGGGCTTCCCTCTGCCACCCACTCATAGCGGGTATGTCCTCCCAGGCACCTGTGGTGGCACAGGTAGAGCTGAGGAGCTGAGCATCTCCTCCTGCATTGCGCGCAACACAGCCACTGCCAAAGGGTGAAACCTGTCATGACAGAGAGCAAATTTCCTGCACACCACAAACCCACAGACCTTTGCTTTGAAGTGTGTTTTTATGACTAATTGCAGCTCCCCAAGGCCAGCATCCCCAGCCAGGGTCCAGCATCAGCTGTCCCTGTGGCCTCGGCGGAGGCACTGGCTCCTCAGTGCCTGGCTGAAAAACTCCAGTCTGCGGTATGCACTGTGGCCCTTGGAGACTATAGTCCTGCAAATGCAAAGGAAAAGCAAGTCTTGCTCCAGCCATCCCATGGCCAGCTCCTCCCGGCCACTCCAGGGAAATGACAGGGCCAGTGGTTCCCATTAGCAGGATGAAGTCTGGGGGGAAAAATTATTCTGGATTGTCCCTGTGAGTTCAACAAGGCACACACAGCGCACGGCTGCAATCGATAGTGCCAGGTAGGCACTTGCTCTTGCTCTCACTGTGGTTTGTGTGTCCATCCAGGGTTCCAGGAGGAAGCCTGTGACATGCCATCCATCCACCATGGCTTCTGCATGGGTGCATCCTTTGCTGGGCTCTCCGAGCTCTATTTCCATCCATAGGAGGCAGAAGAGCAGGGATGCTCACTCGTGCATGGCAGGGGTGAGCAGGCAAAGCAGCCATCCCACGGCCAGAGCCTCTCTGTCCCCTCGGCTCCCACGCTGATGGCATGGAGACAGCCCCAGGGACCCTTCGCTGAGGAATGGGGTGGCAGGTAGGGCTTCCTCAGTGTCAGAGCCTGTGGGCTCCCTTCTTAGCCAGGGATGCCCTGCACACACAGGCTCCCACCGGAGCCGTGCTCCTAGCCCGCTCCCATCCCCAGGGCCGGCTGCCCTGGTGCTTCACAAGATACCCAGCCCTGGCAACAACAGGAGGAACAGGGTGAAAATCAGAGATTTCCATCCCTCCAGAAGAGGATTTCAGCAGGGAAGGTAGAACTACACTTCCCAGAGTGCTCCTGGCCCTGCCGGCCGCCAGGGGAAAGGCTGAGGGACCCAGCCACCAGCTCCTCCCTGCTCCTAAATTATTCTCCTTATTATGTATTTGTGGTTTTCTGCACTTAACTGTCTGCCTCGTCCACTTAATTGGGGGATTATTGCTACTACCTGCCCATACGCCAGAGCCCAACTCATTACTGGGGCTTATTTATTAGCAGCGAGGCAGCAGAAACGCACCCTGCAGCTCCCTCTCCTCTGGCACAGGCAGCTGGAGGCGATGGAGGAAAGCTAGTGGGGGCCAGGATGAGGCAAGTGATGGTGGGCACAGCTGCAGTTCAGCCAGGGCCAGGTCAAAAACAGCCTCTGTCAGGCATGGGAGCATCACAACAGCCTCCTCCAGCATCTGGCATCAGCCTGGGATACTGCTGCTCTTGGCAAAGCACAGAAGGAGCAGCGAAAGCCTGACTGCTCCTTAAAATTGCTCCCTGAGCTCAGGAAAGGTCATTCACACAGCGCTGTCCTTTTGCTCACAGTAAGAGACCCCATCTCCTCTCCACAGTGGTGGCTGAGTGACAGCCACATGGCAGGGCAATGCCAACAGCTTGCAGAAGCCCACTGCAGGAGGGCGAAAGTGCCGCTGCCCTGCAAAGGGCAGGACGAGCTACCAGCACCCGACAGCCCCTCTCCAACCCGCTGCTCCCATTTCCAGGCAGGAGAACCTGGGAAGAATGCAGGACAGCAAGCCTGCATATGCTTTGATAAATAAAACATGGCAAGAAGGCAATCAGTGCTGCCCACTTGGCTGCAGGCAGCTCTGCCTGCAGCAGCTGCATGGGGGGGAATTCACAAATGGTGTCACCCCAGCCATCAGGCCGCCAGCCTCGGCGCTGCTCCTCTGCTCACATCCAAGTTTTGCTGCCTCAGCACTGAGGGGGATTGATTTATTCATCAGCTTCTCCATCCCGCAGCAGCCCTGCAAGAATGAGTGGTGCAGTGAGCTGCTGTGCGATGTGACAAGCAGCACAGCAGGGAGCAGGGAGGGCTGACCATGGAGGTGGCACCCGGCTGACCTGCATCCCACCTGCCATGATGCCTGGCAGAGGAGGGACTCTCTGGGGTGGAAAACTTGAGCAGCAAGCTCCTCCAGGGCCATGCTGCTGAGCCCCTCTCAGGCACTAAGTCACAGCCATCCTGCACCCTCTTTTTAGGATGGAGAGGCAGGACCTCGTTTTTCAGAGGGCGATCAGAGATCCCGATGGCCGAACCAATTGCAAAGACAAGTTGCAAAGCGAGGAGCCAACCCCAGAAAGCACCAACCCCAGAGCAACCCTGGGGAAGCTCGGTGGAAGCTGTTCCACGCACCTACAAACCCAAAGCAAAACCCAGGGAAAGGAGCGCTTTGCCTGCCCGCCAAGGAAGCAAAGGGCAGCCGGTTGCGGAGAGGGGTTGGGCAGCGGAAGGATGAGTCCCAGTCCCTCAGGCCAGCGGGGCTCTCAGGAATCCTCTTGGCCATGCTCTGCACCAAGGACCAGACCCTGAACTGGGGTTTTAGCTGCTTAAAACTGCTGGGGACAAGTTCCTGCTCTTTGCCCTGCTCCCTCCTGCCATTCCTTGCTCCATGCAGCAGCACCCAGCCAGCCTGCCCACACCCCTGTCCCGAGGCTCTGCAGTGCCCGGCGCAGACCCCGTCTCCAGCCCCCCCCCATCTGCACTGCTCCCCGCAGCTTCTCTGTGAGCCCTGTGGAGCCCAGTAGGCTCCAGCTCTTTGTCACCCCCCATCCTCAGGACACCCCACAAGAGAGGCTGGGCAAGGGCTTTGTCAGGTGCAAGGGGAGGTCTCTGATTTGGGGACCACTTCTGGCATCTCAAGAGACCCAGAGATGTCCTGCCTGGAGACCCCTCCTCCGGGGGGGCTGGCAGTGCCATGGGACAAGAAGCAGTGACTGAGGGAGAGAAGTGCAGGGCCCTGGGGCAGGAGGGTGAATACTGGAGGGAATTGCTGGATGGTGGTTCGGGAGGGATGGCCAGGTACTGGGGGGAATCGATGATTACTGGGGAAATGGGGGTGGCCAAGAAATAGGGAGATAACGGGAGGCACGGCCGGGTACCGGAATGTGGCTGTACAGGCGCTGGTGATGCCGCTGCTGGGACACAGGGGCATAGCCCGGTACCGGGAGGGATGCCCGCGCACTGCGGGGCAATTGCTGGTTGGGGGAGCGCATAGCCGGGTACCGGAGAGGCTGGCTGGCTAGCGGGGGGGCAACCGCGGGGTACGGAACGGGGCAGCTAGGTGCAGGGGGGCAATCGCCTGGATACCGGAGAGGAGCTGCCTGCGGCGCGGCCGGGGCCGGGGGCTGCCGCCGGGGGCGCGGGGCGGGCCGGAGGCGGGCACGGAGCCGGCCCCGCCCGGGAGGCCGTGCGGCGGAGGGGGAGCCAGCACCGGGGCCCCCCCGTACCGCTACGGCTCCCGCCTCCCTTCCGGCGGCGGCTCCTTCCCTGCGCCGGGGGCGGACGGGGCGGACCGGAGCCGCGCCGAGCCCAGGCAGGTGGGTGCGGGGCCGGGCCGTGCCGTGCCGGGGCCGGGGCCGGGGGCGGGCCCGCCGTGCCGCAGAGCCCGGGGGGGGCCGGGCACGGGCACGGGGATCGGCCCGCCGAGCCTCCCGGGGCCGCCGGCTTATGTAACGGGGCGGCGGCCGCGGGGATGCGGGATGCGGCATGAGGTGCGGGATGCGCGGAAGGATGCAGGTGCGGGATGCAGGATGCAGGTGCGGGCTGCGGGTGCAGGATGCGGGGCTGAGCGGCGCGCCCCCGGACCGCCCTTCCGCGGAGCTGGGGGCGGGGGGGATGCCGGTGTGGAGGGGTGGCAGGAGAAGGGCTGTCACGCTCGGACTAGGCTTTGCATCCCCCCCTCCAGCCCCTCCGTGCCTGGCGATCCCCTGCGGGGGGGGTTCTGCAGAGCGGGGCCGTGGGCAGGGGGCGGAGGCCACCTGCTCCCCCCACCATCCCTGCCTGCACCCGGGGAGGCTCCGCGCAGCCTTCTGCTGTGGGGAGCTCGTGGTACCCGCCAGGGTCTTCCCACGCCACCCCATCACCGGCTCCCTCCTCCCTCCTGCTCTTCTCCAGCTAAGTCCAACCACTCGTGGAGCATTCCAGCCGCATAGTCCCCAGTTCCCCGTGCTCCAACTTCTCTGCCCACTGTATTTTCCCTGCGAGATCCCTCCCATGCCCCATGCTCCAGCCCCTGTCCCCACCGTGCCCCCAGTGCCATGGCTGCAGCACATGGGGCATGTGGCTGCCGTGATCCAGGCCTGGCAACACGCAATGGCACTGCTACCCGCATGGCACAACCGTGACCGGGCAGCTGCTGCCTGAGGCAGGCAGTGCAGTGAGTCAGAGCAGAAAAGCAGGGCTGGCACCTTTGCTCAGGACAGGGCTGATGGCTCAGGGCTTCTCCGTGCATCTAGCCGAGCTCTGCAGGTGGTGGCAGCTGCTGGCCGAGGTTGGTGAAGGAGCTGGAGCAATTCAAGTCAAGCCAAGATGCCAGGTTGGCAAAGAGAGGGTGAGGAAGGGTAAGCTGCGCTCAGGGTGCAGAGAGGTGTCCTCCCTGCCAAAACTGCCCTTGTCCTCCTGAAGTCGCAGGACCCAGAGGGTTGCCAGGAGCATGGCCAGGGAAAACAAGGAGCTCAGCCCCTGGCTGGCAGCATTGCTATGGGTGGCCAACCCTCACCATGCTGGGGAAACTGCAGACAGCTCAGCTGAGACACACTGGCACAGAAAAATGTCTCTATGTCTCCCTTGGCTATGGGCTGAGTGTTTGTTTCTTTTATTGCCTCGCATGATAACATTAGTATTGAAACGACCCCATCCAGACAGGTCTATGAACACCTCTGTAGCGCTGGAGGGTGATTGTGGTTCACACTCTGGCTCTTCCCCGGGTTTCTGCAGAGGTTCTGCCAGGCACAGCCCACCAGGCCCGGTGCTCCTTGTCAGGAGCTGTGTCGGAGCCGAGGGGAGCTGTGTCAGGAGCCAAGGGGAGCCACGCTGAGTTGCCCAGCACAGTTTAAGTACCAGGGCTGAGAGGTCCTGGCAGAGGTCCGGTACTGCAGGGAAACCCTCCAGGGAAGAGATGGTGACCACTGGCAGCATGGCAGAGTTCTGTTCTCACCACTATGGCCTGGTGCTCCAGAGGTCTGGTCTGGGAGGTGGGCATAGTCACTGCAGCCCAGGCTGCCGCCTTTCCCACCGGCACCAAGTCCAAGCCCTCGGGCATCATGTGCTGCTGGAACAGCCAGGGCTGGATGTCCCTGCCCAGAGCAGGACCTTCCCAGCAGCCAGAGGATCTCTGCTGTCGCCCACAGCCTCCGCACATTCATGGCCAGACTTCCCCATTTGTTCTTATGCCAGCATCATCCTCGAGTTTAAATGATCCTTCTCCCTCCCTGGTGTTTACTCGCTGGGTGTATTTATAGAGAGCAATCAGGCCTGCTCAGCCAGGGTAAACAAGCTGCGCTCCTGCGGGCTGCTCTCGCGTGAGCGCTCTCTGCTCACTCGTCCCAGGAGCTTTTCCCTCCGCCTCTCCAGGCTCCACAGAGCCTTCCTGGCTGCAGAGACCCAGACCGTCTGCCTTGGCCAGCCGTGGGCTCTCTGGGCCATGCCTCCAGGCTCTCCTGTCATGCTAGGTCACCCAGTGACTAGCCAGGAGCCACTGTCACCTTTTCCATGCCACTCTGCACCACGGGTGCCTGCTCCCCCTGTAAGCAGCCAGGTCAGCGGATCCATCCCTCCCTAGCTGGTGCCACCAGCTCCTGCTGTAACAGTCACCAGAGGTTCAGAAACATTGCTCATCTCAGCCAAATCCCAGAGCCCCATGATGGGGTGACCTAGACCTGCCCCAGCCCGTGGGAAGGTGAAGTCTGCAAGAGGTGTTGAGATTTTTGAGGCTGAGGGTCTGCTTTTTGAAGGCAAGGCAGGTTGGCTCAGGTACAGGACCCCAACAGGGATATGCCTCTGGGGGCTGCCCAGTGCAGCATGGAACCCCGAGCCCTTTGCATCCCTGTGTGAGAGCCAGGACAGTGCACTGCTGGCACCGAGTCCTGTTTGCAGATATTTTCCCCAAGCATCATGGCTCTGAGCCTTCCCTCTCCCGCCGGTGCCTGGACACAAAGCTGATGCCAGCCCTGAGGCAGGTCACAAGAGCATCTCCCTTAGGCAGGAGAAACACTTTGAGGTGTGGCCCAGTGTTTCACAGCCCGTGCACCCCACTGCTCCCCTTCCCCAGCCCACCTTCCTCTGCAGATTTTTGGACAAGCTCAGCTATAAAAGCAGGGTGTCGAGAGCTGGAGGCGCCAAAGCAGAAGAGCTGTGGACTTGTTAATGGTCTCATCTTGAGCATTAAGTTTTCCCTGAATACTGTGCCTTGTGTCCAGACCTCAGCTGGATAAAGCATCCCTGCCAATGCCTGGAGGCACCACAGTCCCCAGAGCTGGGGGTGTCCTGGCACCATCATCCTGCCCTGCTCTTCCTTACCCTCCACTTTTGGCTGTGGTTGGTGTCTGGTTGCCTGGACAGACAGACTGAGCTAATGCAGCTGTCCAGGTGAGATGCATCTTCATGGTACTGGCAGGCTCTGCCCATTGCAAAAGCATGGAAAAAAAGCCACTTTGCTCTGGGCCAGAAAAAAAAACCAACCCTGCAGGGATCTGAGCAGCACATCCCAGGATCCTCTGCATCCTCTCAGGTACCTGAGCAGGGGAGCCCTGCTTTTCCCACCCTCGGGGGTTTCAGCAAAGAACAGCTGATTTACACCCCAGGCCATGGCCAACAAAGCAGGGGACTGATCAAGCCTCAGCCCAGCCCTTCTCCTTGGCACTGAGCTGTCTGGAAACCAGCCACCCCCAGGCACATATCCCTGCAACACTCTGCAGCCTGTCTTACCCTGCTCCCAAGCCTTCCCACAGCCCGGAGGAGACAGCGGTTGTCCCCAGCAAAGGTCACCTTCACACTGCTGCTGAGCCCTTTCCAGGCTGAGCTTTTAGCACTGCATTTTCCAGGGAAGCAGGCGCTGTTCTGGAGTCTCCTCGAGGGTCCCCAGTGGGGACCCTCTGCCCCTTTCCCACAGCCCCCAGAGCTCAGGGTCCCCAGGGTGAGCCTGCACCCTCCCCAAACCCAGCACTGTGCCCAGGGGCTGGCATTGTCTCCTGCCCCCGGGGCTAGGACCAGTCATCTCTGCTCTGCAATGCTTTTAAAAATGCAGGCTCCATCCATCCCAGCCCCTGCTTCTCCAGCGTCACTGTTTGCCTGTGTTTCCCCCAGCTCCCTTGGGTCACATATTTATCTCCAATTTGCCAAAGCCTCCCTCCTTCCCCAGGGTGGAGGAAAAGCCTTTGCTCAAAGTCAGGGTGAATTTGTAGCTTCCCCAGGAACCTGCTCCTCAAGTCACAGAGCACAAAACACTCTCATAGCACCCGTCGCAGTGGCACCAGCTGCACCGCGGGGACAGACCGTGCCAGAAACTGCCAGCGTGGTACCCAGCACACTCGTACCTGGGTCTCTGCACAGCATATGCTTGGGCCAGCACTCCCCAGTAGCACCCCCCCTGCATCTTCTGGAGCATCAGAGAGGCATCTAAAGAAGGACATTCAGGGAAGGGACAAGATCCCTGGGCAGAAGCTTCCCAAGGTCTGGCAGAAGTGGGGAGCCCAGAGTGGGGCCAGGCTTTCCCAAATTGCAAGGTCTGAGCAAGGGCTTTTGTTTGGTAGCTTGTTTTAACTTGCCATTATGTTCTCTAAAAAAGAAATTCATCGTCTGCAAGTTGAGGAAGGCAGAGTTAATGTGAAATTTTAAAACCTCAAAGAGTTGAGAGCCCTCTAAATATTTAATAACGGCATACAAACTGCCGGGTGTCTGCAGAGATGGCCAGGAGCCCTCTGCCAGCAGCAGAGGTGGTGTCCCTGATCCAGAAGAGGAGCAAAGACCCTGATGGGCTGCCACCTCCTGCAGCCTGTCACCCTCTGCACACCCTGCTGGGCTCCCACCTGTGAGAAGATGGTGGCTCTTGCCATCAGGTTTCTGCCACCCTTGGAGGTCAGGATGCGGGAGAGTGCATAGACCCACCCTGGCCTTTCCTAGCTGGGGGGAGAGGGCAGCAAGCAGTGGTGTGTTCCATCCATCACCCATCAAGTGATTCTGTTTTGTCCACCCTCTCCGGTCCTGGGGCCCCACCATAGAGCTGATCCTCTTGCTGTCGGTGTCTCCTGCAGGCCCTACTCTCCCTGCGATGCCCAGCTGTCCCCACGAGGTCCTCGTCCCCCTGCGTTAGGTGCCGAAGCCTGCAGACACCCGGCACTGCACACACCAAGGTAGGCAACGCTGCCACAGCTCCGCCGCCACAGCTCCTGGGGGGCCATATTGCTCCCCACAGTGTAGGGGGCACAGTGAAGCCATGAGATGGATGGGGAGGTGCAGAGGTACCACCTGGGGCTGCCTCAGTGGACAGTCAAGCCCCCAGGATTGGGGGTCCATCATGGGCATCCTGGCAAGACCCTGGTTCAGGGCAAGAGGCATTTGGACCAGCTCAGGAACAGGCTGAGGCCACAGGAGTGGGGAACAGCTCAGGCTCTGAGGCGGATGCTGTGCACAGTCCTGCCTGGGGACCATGGCAGGTGATGGTGACTGTGGAGCTGGCACAGGGCCAGGGTTGGGGTTTTTTTTTTCTTTTTTTTCTTTTTTTTTTTTTTTTTTTTTTTTTTTGCCTTTGAAAGCCCCCAGATGGGAAAGGTACGAGCCAAACCCCACTGAAAGCAGCCAAGAATGAATTTTCTGGCCAGAGCCCCAGCAGCTCTTGGAGTGGCGCCGTGCCTGTCCAGCGTCACGCTGCAGCGGAAACCCCAAGTGCAGGCAGGCTGGGGGAGGTCTCAGCCAGGGTGGGCAGCGAGCCCCCCACCCATCCCAGCTGCTCCCTAGTGTGGGGGTCTCACCCCCCCAGTGCCCTGAGCCAGGGCAGCACAAGCTTATCCTGCTCCCACCGAGCTGCAGCTTGGCTGGCCCCCAGACACCCAGATGTCCCCCCCATGCTGCCACAGAGCCCCCCACCATGCAGCCATCTGCTGCTGTCGGATGACAGGGTGTCCCCAGTGCTGTGGCCCTCAGCCAGTTCTGTTGCCTGGGGCACGGGGCACCTTATCTCCCAAACCTCCTCTCTGATGGGGTGCGATGGGCCTTTCTCCCCCAGGAAGGCAGATGCTGTCCCAGAGCCAGGCTGGGAGTTCGGGTAGAGCAGGACCAGCCGTGACAGCATCCACACTCCTCTCTTCCTCCTGCTCCCCAGCCCTGGTGGTGCAGCAGGGGTTAAAGCACCCTAGGCTCTCTGCTCTCCTCCAGGAGCCCCAAAGATCTTGCAGGATCTTTGCAAGACCAACACCTGTATCAGCACGAGGCTGAACACCTGGGGTGCAGCACCCAGGGTCTCATTTTTGAGGGCACTTTGACTGGAGAGGGAACAGGGGCTGCTGCTGCTCTGCTGTGATCTAGAAGCGTAGTCTTGAGCTAATGGTTCCCTTGTCCTTCATGCCTTTCCCCCAGTGGTGAAATGAGGGTGGGTATAACCCCTCTGAGGCTTTCTGCAGGGAGCAGGTGCTCAAATCCCATCCTGACACAGAGCCAGGAGGGGCCCCTTGGGCATCCACAGTCCCAGCCACCTCTGTCGTTTGTGCCTGCACAGGCCCTGCATGTCCCTGCCAGGGCGGCGGGGATGGAAGTCAGTATGTGCACAGACTGGCTCCTTCCCTAAAGGCGGTGGCTGGGGTGATGGGGAGGGATGGGGAGGCAGCACAGGAGCTTGGCAGGGCTTTTGTCTGCTCCCCAGGCAGTCCCTGGCATGCTGCTCCCAGCTCCACTCTGCACCAGCCCCCCTCTGTACTGGCCCCTGCAGAGCTGTGCAGGTGTGCGTGCCTGCCATAAATATTGATGGGGTGGACTCAGTGCAAGTGTGGCTTTATGTACAGCAGTTGGGATGTAAATGGTGTAAGGACCTGATGTCTGGGCAGGAGAAAGCTAATGCAGGTGATAGCACCGAGGCTGAATGCACAGTGGGTTTTTATAGGGAGTTGGGATCCATCCTGCATGGGGTGGGAAGGTGGGAAGCGGCTGGATGACTAACCCCAGGGCTCATAAACCTGTTTGGGGAATCAGCCAGACCCACAGCGAGCCTAAATCTTCCAGCTGAGACTGCGGTGAGCCACTGTGGCTCCCTCATCCCGCTCCCCGCACAGCCATGCCAGGATAAACAGCGAGGGGCTGCAGTGCCTCTGTTTAATAATGCATGGCACAGAGGCACTGGATGCACGCCGGGAGTCAGGAGCTGCTGGGACTGCAGCACTTGACCGGCGGGGTCCATCCCAGTATCCCCTGGTGCTCATGGAATGTGGACACCTTGGGGCTCTGGGTGGCCCTGAAACTGGGGCTGGCCATCACAGGGCACAAAGCAGTGATGGCGAAGCCAGGACACTTGGTCACTCAGTGACTGACATCCCAGCCACACTGGATGCTTAGCTGGAGCCTGAGGCTGAGTCGCTGTCCCCTTGGGTGCTCTCACTGGGAGATTCAGCCCCTGCGTCACTCTCTCTTGTACGAATGTAGGCATAGATGGTCTTTTTGGGGAGCTCTGGAGGGCCGAGCAGCTCTGGGAGCACCCCTCCCTCTCTGGCATCCTCCTGGGACACCACCATGCTGGGAACAGCTGGAAGATGTGAGCTCGGTCCAATCCTCGCCTCACCCCTCCTGCAGCCACAGCCACCCCGGCTGGCATGCTGGCTGCCGTGCCCAGAGCCAGCAAGTGTGTGCTGGGGCCCTGCAGGCACCCGTTTAAACCCAGCTCCTGCAAGATGCCCTCCTGGGGGACGCACACATCCCTCATTGCGCGTGGTGCCGTGATCCAGCCCCACCAGCCATCTGCTGCAGCAGCTCCCCACCACCCACTCCCTGGCCCACGCTGCGCCCCGTGGCACGGAGCTGGGCAGGGACAGGCTGGGGGTGCCCAGGGTGCCCCCCCACCCCACAGGCAGGAGCAGGCGGATGAGTCTGTGGGAGCAATGCTGATGGGGCCGTGGTAGTGATACAGATGGGTCTGCAATACTGATGCCAGCGGGGCTGTGTTGTGTTATTGATGCAGGCGGACCCATGATAGTGATGCAGGAGAGCAGAAAAAGCCGCAGCATCAGCCCGGAGCCCCTCTGTCTGCAGGGGTGCTTTGCTGTGCCCGTGCAGAGCAGGGCACACAGAGGGCAGCGGGTAGGAGCCTCCCCTGCCCGGCCAGCAAAGCCCGGAGCCAGGGACACCCTGAGGGTATGGGGCCAGCAGAAGCCACCCTGTGAGGGAGGCTTCACGGGCATATTTGGCCTGGTTTCTCTGTCCATCTCTGGTGTGCTCAAGGAGCCCTGCCACCCCCAGCTCCCCGCCCCCGTGCTGCTCCCACAGAGCAGAGCATCGCGGCAGAGCTGGGCTCAAGCCACGGCACAAGCCCACCTCCCTCCCTGCCAGCCCTGGCTCATGGGGCACTCCCATGCCAGCCACAGGGTGAGACCTGCGTTCACACCCCATGCCTGGCATGGAGGGGATAATGAGGGAGTGGGTGCTGGGGGGGCACCCACGTGTGCTTGGGGGCTGTGACCTGCTGTGGGGGCAGAGCAGTGGCCCCAGCATCACCAGGGGCTGGACACAGGCAGCTCTGAGCACCACACGCTTGCACTGAGCACGGCATAACGGAGTGACCCTGGGTCCCCCTTGCCTGGCATGTTGTCACCGGCGGGAGGGACAGCAGGGGTGGCAGGGGCTGTCTCTGCAGCCTGTGCTCAGCCACTGTGCTGGAGGGTCCGGCTCCAGCCTGTCCCTGTCCCTGTCCCTGTCCCTGCCAGGTGCCAGCCCCAAGGGACCACGCTGCTCTTCAGAGGCTGCAGCTGCTGCATGTTTTGTGCTGCCTTTTCCCCTTCTCCCCGATGCTGTTTTTGTTTTGTTTAAGAGGCTGGGTTACGAATTTTAAACAGGCTCCTGAAAAACCCAATTACCTCCAGAAGACAACCTGATAAAAGCTGCCTAAGTGGCACTGTGGAAATCGCCTTGTGCGGCAGCTGAGGGAAAACCAACATAACAAAGCCTTTGGAAATGGAGTTAACCACTTTTAATCCCTTGGTGCGATGAGAAGGACCAATAATTATTTTCTGCGGAGATGGGGGGTGGATAAGTGAAACAGCTGCCCTGTGCTAATGGGTGGCAGCAGGCTGGGCTGGCGGTGCTGCAGGGATGGGTGCAGGTATTCGGGCAGCTGCTTCCCTTGCCCAGGAGCCTTGCAAGAGCCTGCAGAGGCTGTGACCTTGCAGGGTCCCTGTGCGGCTATGGGGCCTGGGGATGATGCTGGCAGTGGGGCAGGCAGGTGCCACTCAAGGCTTTGATGTGGCAGTGACAATCAGTCCCGTGCCCTTTCCCCGGGTGCCAGTGGGGAGCAGGACAGGCACTGCCGGGGCCCTGGCACCCGCACTGGCTCCGTCCATGCCGCGCTGCCCCCGCAAGCCGGCACGGAGGCGACTTGCAGGACTTGGCAGCACTGAGAGCTTCCTCCTCCATCTGGCCATAGTGCTGCCCCCCCATCCCTCCCATCCTGTCTCCCCCAGCAGCTCCAGGCAGCCACCCAGCAGGTGACACTGCCCAGGATGACGCCAGGGGACAGCTGTGCCTGAGGAGTGTCCATGCTGGGCACAAGCAGTCTCCCAGCACTGGGAGCATCTTCCAAACACCTGCCAGAGCCAGCTGGGCTCTAAGGACTGCAGGGATCCCCTGGGCCCATCCCCATCCCAGGAGCAGGGGTGTCCACAGGGGTGCGCAGGGCAGGAGGATGGAAGCAATGCCCAGGGCTGGTGATGAGCCCCCGTCTGCCCTTCCCATGGGATCCCAGCTGACAGGGCAGAGTTGGGCACTCGCCAGCCCATCAGCTGTGGTCACGCTGCCGGCACCAGCAGCTGGAGTGCCAGGGCGGCTGGCCACAGCTCACGTCAGCCTCATGCTTCCCGTGGCAGCAGGGACGGGGGCTGCTTCGCCCACCTCCCCCCAGCCACCCCACGCTTGGGGACAGCACTCCAGGCCATTGAGCCCCAAGGAGGGCATGCCCAGCTTAGCACTGGGCGCTGGCACAAGGGACGGCCTGTTAGCTTGGCCACAGCTCTTACTGGGAGCAATCCCTGGGCACACTGGGAGCTACTGGGGGAGGATGTGCTTAATGAGCCGAGGCATCTCCAAAGATTGAAAGACTCAAGGACCCATCCCAGGAACAAAAGGAGGCGTTTGTCAGGCGCTGAGAGACGGGCTTGTTAATTCCTCCTGGCTGTCACACTTATCTGTAATGAATTTGTGCTCTGCTGTATTATTTTTAATACAATAGGAGCGGTGCTGCCCGCCCACCGCCCGGCTGCCGGGAGTGCTGACGTCAGTGCCCGGAGCAGGGCTGCTGCAGGACGGATGGACGGATGGACAGATGGACGGGCCAAGCGCAGGCCTGTCCTGCTGCCCACACACCTGTCCCACCAGCAGCAGAGGGGCAGAGCCGGACTGGGCACGAGGGCAGGAGGCATTTTTTTCCATGGAGGTGGAAAAAGGAGTTGGTGGTCAACGCCATGGTGGAAGGAGGCTGAGGGCTCAGGGCGGGCAGAGATGGGGTGCTCCAGGGAGTACTTTGGGGAGCAAGTGCAAGGAGGTGAACAAGAGGGCCATGTCCTTGATGTGGTGGTGTCCCCATGCTGGGACCTGTTTGTGGCAGCAGCTGTGCGCAGGGCAGGAGCCGACAGCGGGTGCACACACGTGGGTCTGTCGGTGCTGCATCCTTGTGCAGGTGCTGGGCTGGCACTTGTGTGCTGGTTTTGTGCCCCCCCCCCCCCCCCCCCCCCAGCTGCAGGATAGCTCCCCCCTGCTGCCCCCCATCCTGCATTGCCCCATCCTCCCAGCAGCAGCACCGGCAGTGCCCAGCAGCACCGACAGCATCTCCACAGCCCGCACTGTCGGGTTTGTGGGGGCAGCTGCAGCCTGTCCCAGCTCCCCGCAACCTCCCACACGTGGAGGCGGGTGGTCCCTCAAACGACCCCGCACCCAGACCCTCTCCAGCACTTTTCTGGGCTGTAGCTGTGAGATTCCCCACAGGGCTGCTCCTCCAGAGCCTCACCATTAAACACCAGCCTGGCTCAGAGCGCTGCTAATCTGATTTGCAAAGGGCTCGTCTTATTTCTAATAACCCAGGGCTGGATTAATTAGGAGGCGCCGGCTGCACCTCTGCGGAGTGGCAGGGTTGGCAGTGGGGCACATGCCTGTCCCCAGCACCTCTCCTTGCACTGGGATGAGGATGGGAGACCTGGGGGAGCCCTGTCACACAGCCGGGGGGGACACAGGAGGGGCTGCAGGAGCCTGTCTCCCTTTAGGCAGGTGCAGGGGGGCGGGCAGGGTAGTGCCCCCCATTCCCTGCCCGAGGATCCCCTGCTGAAGGGGGTCCTGAGCTCTGTGGGCATCACAGCCTGGATGCCACCATACAGCCCCCCGCCCCACTTTGGGACACCCCCGGGGGAGCAGCACCAAAAATCCAAAACTGGGGCCTCCAAGTGGTGGCTGTTGGGGGGGGTGTGTGATGATTTATCAGGGACTTTAATTAAACTCCCGCAGCCACCCTGCACTGTGGAGGGGGACGGGGTTCTGCGGCTGGGGGTGCTGGGGGAGGGAGCATGGGGGGCAGACTGGGGCGGGGGGCAGCTCCGGCTGATTAATGCCTCGTTTCCCCCATTAATTGCCGCGGAGGTGAATCATTGACCTCGAGCAGAACGCACTCCCCGCTGGGGGGGGGGTCGTCGGGGGGGGTGTGTCGTCGGGGGAGGGGGTCGTCGGGGGGGGGCCCGTCTGCATTCTGGGGAGCGGTGCGGGAGCGGTGCGGGGCTCCCGGAGGCCCCGCCGGGCGGCGGGATGTTTCCCCGGGGGTCGTGCGGCGTTTCGCGGAGGGCGAGGGTCTGTCCCGCGTACCCCCGCCGCGGGGGGCCGGGCCGCGCTGTGCCGGGGCGGGGGGAGTCGCCCCGGGCGGGCCCACGCGTGCCGCCGGGGGCGGGCAGGGGCCGGGCCGCGGCGGGGCGGGGCGGGAGGGCGGAGCGGCGGCAGCGGAGAGCGGCGGCGGAGCCGGTGAGTGCCGCGCCGCGCCGGTGCTGAAGGGACAGCGCCGCCGCTGCGGCACCGGGCGGCCCCGGGCTGCGGGCGGGGCCCCGCGCCGCATCCACCGGGGGGGCGGCGGGTCCCCGCGGCACCGCGTCCCCTGCGCGACCCCCCCCCCCCCCCCCCTCCGCGGCTCCCGCCCTCCCTGTGTCCCTGCGCCCCCCCCCCTCCGCCGCGTCCCCGGTGTCCCCTGCGCCGCCGTTGCGTGTCCCTCGTTCCGGGTCCCCCCGCGTCTTCCTTGCCGGCGCACCCCCCCAAACCTGCGGTGCGTCCCCCGGGTTCCGCACCCCCCTGCGGTGCCGGTGTCCCCCGCATGCCGGGTGTCCCCTACGTCCCGTGTCCCCGCTGTCCCCCGCCTTCCCGGCGCCCCCCCGTGTCCCCTGCGTCGCTGCAGCCCGTGCGGCTCCGGGGTCCCGGCGCCTGCCAGTGCCCCCCCCGTCTGCTCGTGAACCTGCACCCCTCCCACGGTGTCCGTCGTCCCCCCCCGCGGCTCCGGTATTCCGGTGCCCCCCGTGTCCCAACGGCCCTGGTGTCCCCTGCACCCTCCCTGCGGTCCCAATGTCCCAGCCTCCCCCGGTGTTCCCGCATCTCCGGTGTACCCCAAGCTCCCCCTGCATCCCCGGGGCTCAGCACGGTACTGTCTGGAGCCCTCCCCCCCCCCCCCCGCCAGGTGCCACGGGGTGCCACAGGGCTGGGAACAACAAACTTCCCCGTGTCCTCGTTCGTGGTGCCTCCCACAGCCCACTGCGGGGTCTCGGGGAGCTGGGGTGGGGGCATCCTCGAGGCTGCGGCACCCACTGGGTGAGTGCACACGCACGCACACGCACACATACACCTACCCGCTGCAAACTGCACACCCAGGCTGTGAGCGCAGCCTGCAACCCCACACGCACACACAGGGCATGCAGGGGGCACAGGCACACACACACCCCCCCACACACACCCCGCCTGCAATCCGCCACATGCATACACACACAGAGCATGCCAACAGCCTGCAACACCCCCACACATACACACACGCGGCACAGTCTGCAAATTTGTGTGCACACAGCCCCCCCCCCCCCCCCCCCATCCAGCCTGCAAACCCACGGACCTGCACATACAGCCCCCCCCCACACACAGAGCCTGCAACCCCTTCACACAGTGTGCAAACACGTACATGCAGCACAAACACACACAGGGCGCACAAACGCAGCCTGCAGACCTGTATGCACACACTCGCCCATGCAAGCCCTTGCACACACATCCGCAGAGCTTGCAAACCCTGAAACTCACGCACGCACGCTCAAAGCTTGCAAACAGGCTGCAAGCCCGCACGCTGTGTGGGCACATGCAGCTTGCAGCCCCACAAACTTATATACAGATGGGTGTGTACCCCCCCTACTTCCCCCCTGCAGACACAGCCTGCAGCCACCCGCAAACACACCTCTTGACCAAACACAGCTTGCACATGCAGCTCGCACACACCCCGCACGCAAACACAGCACACACATGCACAGACCGTCCTGCACATGCAGTGTCCCTGCACAGCGTCACACACCATCTCCAGCACCCGCAGGGATCACACCCAGAGTCACAGGCTGCTGCTTGCAACCCTGACAGCCCCCAAACACTGTCACAACCTGCCAACAGCCTCTGCTCCATCCCTCTGCAGAGCACATGCATTGCCATAGACACATGCGCACACATGCAGCACCCCGTGTCCGGTTGTGTTGCGCTGGCATCCCCAGGCAGGGTCTGTTGTCCTGGCCCACAGCAGGTGGTGGCATGGTGGGTCCCCATCCTGCCAGCCCCCAGGCAGCACCCCAGGGCTCCCTGGCTCCTGCTGCCCCACTGAGGCAGTGCTGAGGTGGAGAGTCCCTGCCTCAGACCCTCCACAAGTCCCCAAGGCCAGCAGGGATGTGAGGAGGGGGCCGGGGGGGGAGCAGGCACTGCCACCAGGCAGATCTGTCCACCCTCTGCCTGCAGACCCCAAAAGCTCCCTCTGCCCATCCTGGAAAGCATTTGGGGCTGGAGATGCGGAGTCCATCCCTCATGCCTGGGTGGTGGGGACCCTGAGCACTGCACCCCTGACCGTGTCCCTCTGCCCACGCAGGTGGCCCTGGTCGGCAAGCCCGGACAGCAGTGGATGAGCGCTGGGCACTGGCCTAGCCGCACGCACACACCGGCACCATGGACTTTGTCATGAAGCAAGCGCTGGGCGGTGAGTGGATGCCGTCCCCCCTCAGGGTCCCCCCTCCGGGGGTGATTCTGGCTTCCACACCCCAGGGAGCATGCTGGGAGGGACATGGCAGGGGTACAGAGCTGCGGGGAGAGCCACCAGCAGCAGGGAGCTGCTGCCGGAGCCCTCCGGGGCTCCTGTTCCCAGCACCAGCAGCGCCTGGCTGGGGAATCCCAGCTCTCCCGCTGCTAAGTGGGATTCCCTGGCGGGTCCCCTGGGTGCCAGCAACGAAAGAGCTGCTGGTGTCTCCCCCGACTGACGCCAAACTAGGGCAGCACAGCCAACCTGCAGCACTCCCCATCTCCGCAGCCTCCAGAGCCTGTGTGCAGCCAACTCTGGCACGGGTGGCCCTGAGGATGTCCTGGGTCATCCTTGCTGGGGGGCTCCATGCCCTCCCTACCTCTGCAGGGGTTTGGGGAGCAGGCGCTGGGCTGCAGCACCCCTTGGGGACCAGCCAATGGTCTTGTGCTGTGCAGGGGCCACCAAGGACATGGGAAAGATGCTGGGGGGTGAGGAGGAGAAAGACCCCGATGCGCAGAAGAAGGAGGAGGAGAGGCAGGAGGCCCTGCGCCAACAGGAGGAGGAGCGGAAAGCCAAGCACGCCCGCATGGAAGCTGAGCGGGAGAAAGTCCGGCAGCAGATCCGTGACAAGGTGGGCACACATCTCCCCTGCACCCACCCCTACCCACAGCAGCCGGGGTAGGGCTGGGACAGGGAGCCAGCATGGCCAGGGAGGAAGGTGGCCTGAGGCGGTGGTGATGGGCACAGGGCAGAGCACGGGCAGTGCCCACCACCTGCCCTGCTGAGGAACTGTGTCCTTGCAGTACGGGCTGAAGAAGAAGGAGGAGAAGGAAGCAGAGGAGAAAGCTGCACTGGAGCAGCCGTGTGAGGGCAGCCTGACGCGCCCCAAGAAGGCGATCCCGGCGGGCTGCGGGGACGAGGACGAGGAGGAGGAGGAGAGCATCCTGGACACCGTCCTCAAGTACCTGCCTGGCCCGCTGCAGGATATGTTCAAGAAGTAACAACACCGCCGACCCTGCCATGGGGTGTTGGGGCACGGGCGCCCTCTCCCCTCCAACCCCTCCATCAGTTCCCTTGGCCCCGGGGGGGGGTGTCCCTGCACCCCCTCCCCATTCCTTTCCCCCTTTGCCCTGACCACACCAAAAACCCGCCCCGTCCCGTCTAGGCAGGGCCCCCCCACCACGCCGTGCCAAAGGGGAGCGGCCCTGGCTGGACAGGGTGAACAGGGACCAAATGCACTGATGTAACCTCGTGGCAGGCTGGGGGCACCCCAGGCCCTACCGGCTCCCCCGGGGTGGCTCCCTGTGCCCCCTGCCCTGCCCCTCCTGCCCTCCCAGGGGACCCCGGCAGGCTTTCGCTTGCCTGCCCTCGTCCCCAGCACTGCCATCCCCCTGCCCTGTCCCGCCCTGGGCCAAGCCCAAAGCACAAAGCCAGGCGCCCTGCCCGCAGCTCCCCCATCCCCGGTCCCGGGAACGGGGGTCCCCCGGGGCTGCTCGGTGTGCCCCAGCATCGGGGGGTTGGAGGGGACCCCCCTCCCCGCATCTCTGGCCCCATAGTTAAAGCCATATCAGTTAGACTGCAATACTTCAGCACCGGGAGGAGCGGGCACCGCGCTCCGCCGACCGTGTACAAAGGCACGTGCGGGGCAGGGACCCCCCTGCCTCGTCCCCCCACCCCGTCCCCGCCATCCCCACCGCTCGCTCGTCTGTGTCTCAGCCCCACTGGCCCCCGTTCTCGCATTAGTGTCTCTGTGCCAGGGTGCGCCCCGTCGCTCCATGCGTCCTCGTGTCCGCTGCTCACACTCCCCACCCGCTCCCCGAGTCCCTGCTGTCCCTGGGGCCACCCGCAGCGCTGAGCCGAGAGCCCCCGCCGCACTGCCGGGGCCCCCACTCTGCCCCCTGCAATAAAGCCAGCACGGGGCTGAGGGCTGCCGGGCCAGTCCTGGGCTGGGAGTGCCCGGCTGCCCCCCACCCGACGCTGGACACACACGGGTCCCCGGGGCCTGGGAAGGTATCCCTGGGCAAGCAGCCCGGGCATGTCCCAGGAGCTGCTGCTTGCACCCCAACGGGGGGACGTGGGGGCATGCCCTCATCCCCGTCCGTCCCTTGCCGCACCGTGCTCCCTCTTCCCCGTGCTTCCTCTGCCACAGCCCCCAGCTGCTCACCAGGGGCTTCCCTGGGAGGCGGCGGGCAGCTCGGGGCCCCACAGACATGCTGTGACCATCCTGCTCGAACTAGTCTTTGACAAACTAATAAAATAAAGGGATTTGTACATTGCTCCGGCCTCTGCTCAGCCATTGCTTCCCTGGGCCCCCACACCAGCTCCCTTGCCCCTCCATCTCCCCTCCAGAGCTGAGACCTGGCAGTTCATCACTTAAGGAGAGGCCACAGGGCCCAGCCTGGGCAGCACCCAAGCCCAGCCACAGGTGGAGAGAAGCCACACACGGCTCCCAGAGCCCTGCTCAGTCCAGCTGCCTCCCCACACCCCCATGCCCACCCTGCAGGTGCCCTCTCCAGGGCTGGGGACAAGGTAAAAGGGATGGGTACTGGTGGGACCCCGTCCCACAGACATGGCACAGGAGCTTCTGGCCCTTCCCCCTGACTCTGGGACTCTCCTCACAGGATGACTTGACCCTGGGGTACAAGGGCTGTTTCTTGTGGGTCACGGGCACAAGGCTACGGGCAGGGCCTGGGCAATCGGGCACCTCATGCCCCCCAGCAAGGCAGGGCCCCTGGCAGTGCTCAGATGTGGCACAGCCTCTGTCCGGAGGCAGCCTCAGCTTCGACTGATTTGCCATCATTTACCAGCAAACAGCTCAGGCGTTACCCAGGCGGCATCAGCAGAGCAGCCACCTGGAAAAGCTCGTGTCAGAAGAAAATATTAGGGTAGGAAATGATAGAGATCTTGCAGGCAAGGTCTCCATCACAGGCAGGCTGTGCCTGCACCTCCTCTGCAGCAACCGTCTCCCCTGCGACCCAGCGTGCTGGCACAGGGCACAGGTGGGAAGACAGCCCCACAGCTCTCCTAGGGAGCAGGGATGGGGCAGGCACTCCTTGTCACCCCTGGCAGGGGTACAGGGAAGGGCTCTGCCCAGGGCTGGTGACCGTGGCATGGAACAGGCAGCATCTTCTTCTGGGGCCTCGGCCCTGCTCCATCCATCCAGGATGCTGCCAGAAGGAGCAGGGTTACAGGACTGGGACAGGTCCCTGCGGCTGTCCCCATCCTCTGTGCAGTGTCCTTGCTGTCGCCTGTCCCCAGTGTGGGGGCGCAGCGCCCCCTGGCGGGGTGACAGCGCAGGACAGGAGACAGGGACAGCGGGGACAGCGGGGGCAGCCCCACAACACAGACCCCTTAGTCAGGGCCTTGCCACGGCCAAGGGGAAGGGAGAGGAGCTCCCAGGACAGCAGCTCAGCACCCGCTTTCTCCCCTACTTCTGCCCCCAAAGCAGCCACAGGCACCTTCGTTATGGAAGAGGATTTATCAAAATTAGAAAAAACCACCACATGTACAAAAAAAAAATAAATGCCCCAGCTGGGGAAACATCCCCTAACTTGCATTCCCTTACCCTCCCCTTACTGCCCCAGTGCAAGGAAGGGACACTGGTAAGGGAAGGGGCAGGCTTTGCTCCCAGGGCCGCCCATACCAGCAGGCCGCTGGGGGCAAGGGGACAGTCACGGCTTATCACTGCTGGGGAGCCTGGCCAGAGCAGAGCTTCTCTCACAAGGAGGGTCCTCAGCAGTCACCTTCAGTGACTGACTTTCTTTGGCCACTTGCCTGTGGAACAAGCCCCCCACACCCCAGACAGGAGGCGGCAGCCCTTGGGTGGCGAAGGGGGCCCTGCTAGCATCCCCCCTGTCTTCCCCAGCACACAAGCTGCTTTTTTACAAATGTTCCCGAGAGCAGTACACACAGAGCTGAGCCAAAGGTGGCAGCACTGCCAACCAGGCAAGGAGGGGGGCAATCTCCTCACCCCAACCTACACTAACTAAGCACTCTCCCATCCCCGTGAGAGCAGGCAGGCATTGCCTCCCCCGGCACGGTTTCATTAGGAGTCATTGGGGAGCCCAAAGAGCTTGACGGTGCCTGCCTCCCGGCTGCTGTCGTATTTGCCATCTTTGTCGTCACAGGCGAAGGCCAGCAGCGGCCTCTTCGGGTGCCAGGCCACTGTGAAGGTGGGGGACTCACACTGCACCTCCCAGAGCTTCTCTCCTGCATGGAAAAGGGGCCACGTCAGCCTGGAGAGCCTCTGGCCCTCCGCTGCACGCTGCCCCAGAGCCAAGCACCTGCTTCTTCTCTCCCGCGCAAGGCAGAGGAGGAACAAACACTGCTTCAGCGCCTTTTAATCACCTGGCGACAAGGCACAGACATGACGTGCACGTCTACCACACACCAACGAGGCAGAGGCTCCCCCTCACGGCGCTCTGCTCTACGCAGCCAGGCTCTTCAGCAGCAGACCGATTCCCCCAGCGCCACCCCAGCTCCACCAGCACTTCTCCATCCCATTCCCCCCTTGCTGTTTCCCAAAAGGAAACTGTTACCTGTCTCCACCTCTGCAATGTCAATGAAGTGATCTTCTGATGCCGATGCCAGCATCTTGCCATCATGGCTAAAGCTCAGTGTCCGCACAGGCCAGTCAAGCCTGCAGCAACAGAGTGAACCACACGGGTGAGCCACCTGCCTCACCCTCACTAGAGAGGGGAGGCAAACAGCTTCTGGACAGCACCACCTACCTCGAGAAGCACCTCACACACACCAGTTCATCCACATCCCAGAGGCTGACTAACGCGTCAGCACTGCCCGTAGCAAAGTACTTCCCCATGGGATCAAACTTGATGCAGATGCAGTTTGAAGGATGGGCGTTGATGGACTGAATAGGTTTCAGCTCTGGGTAGCTGCAGAGATCAAGGGAGAGGGCAGGAAGCAGTGAGAGAAGCATAGGGCTCGTCTACAAGCAGGGCTGGCATGAGGCACACCGGGACTGTAAGCAAACCAACTGGTCCAAGGCCACACTCTTGGAAACCTGGAGTGCCGAGTGAACGAGGCAGAGCATCAGGGTCACTCTTGGGAAGCCCAGCCCAGAACTGAGGCAACCACAGCTCCAGGCAAGTGTGTTCCAACCAAAGGGTTGGGAATCACTGGGGTGGGGAACTTGCGCTCCCCAAAAGCAGCAGAAGGACTTGCAGACTGATGTCTGCGGCAGCCAGCCCAGCTACCCTGCCCACCAGCCACCACAGGCACCTACCTGAGAATGTTGATGCAGCCATTCCCGTTAGTGAGGAAGAACATGTTATTATCATTGTTCCAGGAGATCTCATTCACCTCAAACTTGAACTGTTCCTCAGCTTTGGAGCGATGCGTCTTGGCATCAATGAAAGTTACCACATCATCCTTGTTCCCCACTGCAATGGTCTGTCCATCAGGGCTCCAACAGATGTTGATGTTCTCCCCTGGAGGGACAGAAAAGCAGCAGGCCCCATTTCCACACAACAATCCACAACAGCCATGAGTTAAGCAGACAGGCAGCTTTTATTCCTGATCTAAGGCCATAACCTGCTCCACTAACTCCAAATCACTCCCAAACGGGAAACAAACTGCCAGGTCTGCACTCCAACACACAAACCCTATACAGTAGCTGTCCAGCAAGTATGTATAGCTCTTGACAATCAAACTTAACAGAACTGCAGCTTCAAGCCAACAAGACTACATCGCTGCCCTTCCCATTTCAGCCAAGATGGGACCAGAGCAACCACCAAACAAGGTCCACTCAAATATCCTCCGAATCCAGTGATCCTCAAGATCCAGAAAAAGTGGAAGCCCACAAAAAATACCTATGATGCAACAAGGCAGATTGCAGTTATGCTATCTTACAATGCCATTTCCAGCCCTGGCAACTCAAAATCGGAGATTTGCAAGAACAGAGATGGTATCAGAGTTAACCAGTACACAAATTCAAGTAACTGTTTCCTGAATCTGTTCAGACTTTTACTTCTACCATGCCTCTCTGCAGATGTGCCTTTCCTCAGTCTCCAGCCTCACAGCCCACAGACTTGAGAGACAAGTACACAGGACATTTTAACAGCCAGCATTGTATTTCAGTAGTTTCTCCAGTCCTGACCCCAGAGTAAATCAGCCCTCACGTTCACTGCTGCTCCTTATGGATGAATGCAACGCAAAGATAAAAGCAGTCAGCAAAGATGCCCCGATTGCCAATACCCACAAGACACATCCAAAGCACAGTACCACTGCAGACAGGTCCAGCGCAGCCGAAGTTCTGCCGGGACCCAACAGCAGGGACTCACCTTTGGTATTGACAGTGGCAATGCACTTGGTGGTGCGGACATCCCAGATGCGGATAGTTTTGTCCCCGGATGCTGTGACGAAGAGGTCAGGGTTGCTGGGATGCCAGCAGAGCTGATCCACGCTGTCCCCGTGACCTCGGTAGTTGTTCTCCTTCACCTGGAGGGAGAGGACAGCCATTGATGGGAGGATGAGGCTGGCTCAGCTCCTGCTCCTGCCCCGGATCCCAGTATGCTGCACCCATACAGCCCAATAGCCCCAGCGCTATTTCAGCCGCGCTCCCCCGCCACGGCCAGAGGGACCCTGCCGCCGCCCCAACCGGGCACCAGCTCCAGCCCCCGACTCTGGCCCCGGCCCCCTCCCGGCACGGACCCCATACCCGCTTCCAAGCCTGGAACCCACCACCGGGGCCCAGTCCCGGTGTGAGACACCCGTCCCAGGCGGGGTCCCCGGTACCGGCCCCAACCACCGGTGCCGGCCCGAGGGCTGCCGGGCTGCCCCGCTACCAGGTGGCCCTGGGTCCGGTACCCACCGGCGGCGGCCCGCCCGCCCGGTGCCGGAGGAGCTCACCAGCCGGTCCTTCTCCAGCAGGAAGACGCTGGCGGTCTTGTCGAAGGAGCCGGAGGCGAGGCGGCGGCCGCAGCAGCTCCAGGCCACCGAGTGCACCTTGGCGCCGTGCGCCGGGAACTCGCGGCTCCGCGTGTTGGCGCGGAACAGCTCCTGCATGGCCTGCACGTAGGGCGACAGCGCCATGGCGGCGGCGCCGCGCCGTCACCGGGCCCGCCGCCGCCCCGCCCCGCCGCCGCGGCTGACGCAGCTTCCGCCGCCCGCCTCGGCCGGGCCTGGCCCGAGGCCCCAGCGCTGCCGCCGCCGGCCCGCGGGGGGTGGAGCCGCCGCCCGCTGCCAAAATGGCCGACAGCGTCATCGTCATTAGCGACTCGGACTCGGAGAGCAGCCGCCCGCCGCCGCTCCCCGTGGTGAGTCGGCGGCCCGTGGGGCGGGGCGGGGCCGGGCCTCCCGCCGCAGCGGCGCCGCTGCCCCTCACAAACATGGCGGCGCTTCCGCCGCGGGCGGGACGGGAGCCGCGGGAGGTCAGGAAGCGTCAGGGGCCGTGGAGAGGCGCGCCCCGCCGCGCGTCCCCGGGGAGCCCGGTCCCCTCGGTCACGGGCCTCGCATCCCCCGAGGACCGCCCCTCCCCCGCCTCCCAGGCCTCGGCCACCTCCCGCCAGCTGGGGCCCGGTCCCCAGCCGTGTCACCCCGGGGGTCCCAGCCCCCTCGGTCGCGTCCCCCCGGGAAGGCCCCGGCCCGCAGCCATGGGGAGGCCCGGTTCCCTCAGCCGCGCCTCCAGGCGCGTTCCAGGGCTCAGCCCCCGGGCACCCCGCCGGCTCTAGCCCCGGGCCGTGGCGGGGCGGCCGCCGTCCTGTCACCTGGGCCACCCCGCAGGCGGGGACAGCGGGCCGGGGCGGCGGCTCAGGGCGGGAGGTGCGGCCAGGCAGGGCCCTGGGCACGGGGCAGCGCGCTGACTGCGCCACCGGCTGCCGCAGGCCCCGGGCCCGGTGTGGGGTCAGACGCCGACAGCTCCGCGGTGTCCGGTGCGGCAGGGCTGGCGGGGGCCGCGGCCACCCTGTCCCTCCGCGGCTCCACCGCAGCACGCCGGGCCTGCTGGGTTTCACCTCTTCCCGAGGCCACCTGCGGCCCCTCCTTGGGAAAGGCAGCAGGTCTGAGTCAGGGGAAAAAACTGGGTTTAAACTGCCCGCAAAACATGTTCCCGCTTTGAGATGCTGAGGGTGGTTTTTTTTCCAACAGCAGACAGGCTCCGACCCCTCCCAGGCACGTCCAGGTCCGGGGAAGCGCCGTGCCTCGCCTGCCAGCGGCGCGGGCACAGCCGCCTCCCCCACCTGCTCCTGCTGCCCCTCCGATGGCCGGTCCCTGGAGCTCCAGGTGCTGTGGTCCAGCAGGTCCTGGGTGGGAATCCATCCCCGGAGTCTCAAGGCTGCTGTAGCTCTGGCTTGGTGCCACAGATGTGATGGTAGCTCTGTTGCCCACCACTTCTGTCTCTGTAGCGGGTGAGGTCACGCTGCAGGGGTGGTGCTGAGGTTTGGATCCTGCACTGCTCCTGCCAGCGCTGAGCAGGAGCCCCTGGGGATGGGGGACAGGAGCACTCGCTGCATTCCCCGTGCCCTCCCCGGGCACCCCAGCAGGGCTGGCATTTCCCCATCCCGGGAGGGAGGTGAGCAGGCAGCCAGGCTCACTCTGGGATAATGTGAGAGGTGTTTGGAGGGGAGGATGCACGCGTTTGCCATAAGGAGCCCTGGGGGGAGCAGGGGGGTTTCTTTCTGCCAGGAGCAGGGAAGAAGAGCCTGGGTCAGGCTGGGGCTCTGCCATGTTACTGGGGGAGGTTGACACCAGAGCTCGGTGCCACTGCCCCGCAGGCTGCCCTGTCCCCTTCGGCCAGGCGGTGGGGTCTTTGCCTCTGGTTTCTCTTCCTGAGCTGGGGCAACGGTGCCGGTATGGCAGAGGTCCCTGGCAGTGGAGGACTGAGGCTGCCATCGCTGACAGTGCTGTCCCCTCTGTCCCTACAGGAGATCATTGATCTGACCTGTGAGGATGTAAGCACAGAACAGGTGCCCTGGAGCACTCTTACCATCATTGACCTGACAGAGGACACTTGCAGCCCTCCACACACCACTGGCGGGGCTGACCAGGACCACAAGCAGGTGCCTGCTGCCCTGGCAGCACACATGTCCCACCCACAGCTGTGCTCCACCACCACGCAAGAAACAGAGGCAACAGCGGGGCCGAGCCCAGCAGCACCCTGGCACAGTTCTCCTGCAGAGCCCAGTGCCATCACGGACACAGCAGAAAGCACAGAGAGATGGAGCTGTCTCTCTATCACCTCCAGCCACCACGGCTCCTCTTGCAGCCTGGAGAAGGACTGCAGCACTACCACTTTTAACAGTGACTTGGGCTCCCTGGCTAGCATGCAGCTGGACTCAGACCTGCTGTCTCTGTCCCCCTCCAGCTTGGACAGCAGCAGCAGCTGGAAAGCCGGTGGCCCAGAGGAAGAGACTCCCCACCTGTGCCAGCAAAGGGAGCTCCCCTCGAGACTGAGCCCTGCCCCAGCCATCCCCACAACCCCAGGGAAGGCGCAGGGGCCTTTTCTGGGAGCAGGTGACTTATCACCACACAAAGCAATCGAGCAAGTGATGCCAGACAGGACCAAGGCTGACAGCAAGGCCTGGCTGAACAAACTGCAGTGTTTCAGGAGGAGTGGAGTCCAGCACCTCTTCCTCCAAGGCATAGCATCCGACAGGGAAACACAGCAGGTAAACAGGGTTTAGAGCAGCTGCTGCCAAGCCCAGCCGGAGCCTGCTCAGAGCAGCCCCTGTGGTAGAGGATGGAGCAGGGGCAGCTCCTGCTCTGCTTCCCCTTTTGAGGGGAGCTTTGCCAGGCATTTGGGATCTCTGGTTATTGCAGTTCCCTTCACGGTGGGGCCTACATCACAGCTGGGTTCCTTTGTGTTGGGGGGAACTGGCTTTTATCCATTGCCTTGCCTTGTACGCAGTGGAAACCTGAGCTCATCCCCAGCGGGAAGCTGAGCATGGTGCACACCACCATGGAGGAGAACTTCCTGGAGGGCACCTTGCATTTCCTGAGTGACTTCGTCTCCCGCCAACACTGTCCCCCCAAAGAAATCGTCTCCCATCTGATCAGACAGATCCTGTTGGATCCTCAAGAAGAGGAGATCCTGAAGGACACCTACATGCTGCTGATGAAGATCCAAATGTACGTGTTCCCTTTGCCGTGGTGCCCTGGGACTGGCTAGGTGCTCCTGGGGGCCTGCTCAGCATAAAGGTTATATTCTCTGTGGTCATCACCCACAGAACAGGGAGCTATTTCCCCTATAACCCAGGATGATCCTCCTGCCTCCTGTTATCAGCACAGGCACACCCCTGGCTGTCAGAGACTGGGTCAGGGACAGCCTGTGACACCGGGGAGCCCTCTGTGACAGAGGATCGTGTTTGCCTTCCTCCTGAAGCGTAGAGCGCCTTCTTCACTGCTGTGACATGGCAGAAATGTCTTCCCTGGGCTGCAGCAGGGGCTGCTGTCTGGAGGCGATTGGAGCAGTTTCCCCACTGTCCTCAGGGTTCCCATAGAGGGGCACAATGTTTGGTGATGCCACAGGCCCAAGAGTCCTGGGCTTTTCCATGGAGTACAGCCCCAGTCAGGTGCTTACAAAAAATGAACGTGGTCATGGGAGGAGAAAGGGAGAGGGTGAAGCTGGAGAGGAGAAGGCAGGGAAGGTCCCTGAACAAATGGGGGTGGGAAGGGCTGGGGAAGGGCCGGGGGCTGCTGTGCCTCCAGGCAGATGGTTGGGCAGTTCAGCACAAATGGACAGTGCTGTCCTTGCAGGCTCCATCCAGCCAACACCGCCACAGTGGGATGGGACTGGACGCTGCTGCAATACATTATGGAAGACCAGGTATTTGGCACCGCATGTGTCACATCAGGCAGGGATCATCCAGAACGTGGCGCCTGAGGATAAGCGTTGCCCCAGAGCCTCACGTGGCTCTGCTTTGCTACAGTATGGGCCAGTCCAACATGCAGTTTTATTGCAGTCACTGAGGGCAGTAAATACCAGTTGAGTATCCTGCAGTGCTCCCTTACCTGCTGCACAGCTGTAGGCAGGTTGTCCCATCTGAAGAAGGCACAGCAAAGGATAAAGCCTCTGTGGGTCACAGCCGTAGTGCAATGGTAGAACAGGTCCAGCAATGCCCTTAGGACGTTGCTTGAGCCAGGCAGACCCTCCTGGAGTTAGTCATGAGGTACATCAGCCCATTCCCAAGACAGCCGAATTCCCTGGAGCAACTCACCCTGTGGTTCCACCAGGCTCATACCATTTCCATCTGCCCTCAGGAGAAGCCCCCTGGCTGGCTCCTTTTCCTGCAGTATGTGGTGCAGACCCTGGAGGATGACTTCCAGGAGAACCTGAGGTTGCGCCTGCTGCAGAAGTCGATTGCCAAGAAAGTGCTTTCGTGTGACACGTGCTTCAACAATATCAAGTAAGGGATGCCTCCTCCTCCCTTATTCTGAACCAGATGCTGAGAGGCAGGGGCTCAGGGAACAGTTGTTAAGATTCCAGGTCAGACTTTCCAGGAAACAAGCTTGGGAGCCAGAGGGAATTGTAAGGCCCAAGTATAAAGAACCACGGCAGGTTTACAGAAGCAAACCACCAGAGATGATGCGCAAGGCATTTCCAGCCACAACCTAGTGGGCTTTTCCCAGGAATGAGATTGGATTTGCATTGCTCAGGACAGGACTGAGGTGGCAGTCCTGTTGACAAGCATGTAAATCTGCTGCTCAGTAGAACTACTCCCTAACCTGTCCAAGCAGGTGGGATATATTCTTCATCCTTGGGGTCTTTCTTCAAGCTCCAAGTCTACCTAGTCATAATGCAGCAAGACCGGGCTTATTCCCACTGAAGTTCCTGTTTCTGTCCCAGGGAGGTGGTCAAATGGTTGGTCGCAGCAGTTACAGGAGCTGGGTTCTTCCAGGCACAAGAGCAGCCGCAAGAAACTACATCCTCTTCAGCAGAAGCAAAGACTGAACACAGTTCATCTGCACCATGGCTGGCCAGCACTGACCAGGCAGAGGTGGCTCCACCAACTTTCTTCGCTCAGAAGTAAGCCCCAGAAGTCCTGTCTACCTGCTGGCATTATCCTGGGGCCCAAGTCAGGAAGCCAGCGCCCAAGCCAGAGTCTCTCAAGTCAGGGGAGCCAGGCTGTACCTGTGACCAGTTTTGCTGGTTCTCCTTTGGGGTGTCCATAGACTTGGTGAGCAAGAGACTTCCTTACCTGGTGGGAAATCAGCTCAGTAAGCATCCTGCGCTTGCACATAGCGTAAGGCTGGAGCTTTTTGCCCACAGCTCAGGCTGTCCCAAGCTGCTCCACCACCACTCAGTACAGCTGCCGAGACCTCCCGAGGGCCCACCTGGGGATTAGCTCTGCTTCAAAGAGCTTCAGATTCAAAAGCCATCAAGAGGCACTAAATGTAGCCTGCTACATTCCCCTGTGTCCCTCACTGCAAGGCATGAGGCTGAACTAGGTGCCATCCCCACTGCTTTACTTTGCAAGCCGAGGGGTAGTATCTCGTAGTGCTGACTGTGTCTTTAACCTAGGGTGATGCTCCTGCTCCAGCGGATGTTGTCCATTGCAGTGGAAGTGGACAAATCTCCCAACTGCAGCTCCTGTAAGATCGCAGATGTGATATTCCCGTTTATACTGCATATTCCCCTGCGGAGCCAAAGGTGAGACAAACACGTGCAAGGCAGCATCCGCCTGTGTGAGCAATAGTCTTACTCCCAATTTACATCCAAGTCTGGATGCATAAAGTCCCACAGGGTAGAGAAAGACAAGCTCATTTATGGCCCATCCAGTAAGAGTATGGCTGTATCTCCCATGGAGATAAAACATCACCAGTTGAATACATCTACTCAGCTGGTGTGTTGCCAAGAACATGATTCTCCCTCTTTTTAAAAGTTGCAGGACCTTAAAACTGTAAAGAGGGTCTGAAATGCAGCACTCTGCATCAGCACAGTCAGGTACTGGTAAATACATCACTGATTCCCAGGAGCAATGGGGTAGCTCATCAGAAATACAATGCAGTTCTTACAGCTCTGCCTTGACAGCGTTTTGTGTGCTTCTCTAAGAAATGCAGTATCTGAAGCCAAAGCACAAGGGCCTGACTGGCTCTAGTGTAGACATGAGAGCACCAGACCTGCAGACATTTCAAACCTGTGTTGGCAAGCCCCAGCAGGCAGCTCTTTTAGACCCTTTTAGCAGGGTCTCTGAGCACACCAGGTCTGATCAAGCCAAACTGAATCTAACCAAGCTATCGCTCCTAGGATATATCCTAGATCCATCTGGCTGCTGACCCCACTTCACACTTGCTTGGCTGTGCTCCCTGCGAGTCAGCAGGAATGGGTAACTTCTACACAGGCGGCTGGGCAGGGTGAAGTGAAGCAGCTAAGCTTGCTTGACAGACCATACTGACCCCAAATTGCCGTGGGTCAGGCCTAAGGACAAAAACATGCCCATGGCCAAGCTGCAGAACAAAGGTCTCCCTATCACATCTGGTGGTTTTCCTTCCAGTGCACTGCTGGGCAGCCCTGGCAGTCACCCCACATCTGTAGCAGATCAGCACCAATGGGACACCGGGAGCATACTGGAGCAGTTGTTCCTGGTCAAGCTGTGCTGTCTCCCTTTTGTCTTCCAGGGAAGCTTTCTTTAACACCATGGAGAGCCAGCTCCTGCGCTGCAGACTACTAGAACTTGTGTTCCAGCATAGTTGTGATGTACCCACGACCTTGCCCTTGTCTCTGGCCAAGATCCTGTATTTTCTGAACCACTTCTCTGTGCTGCTGAAATACGAGGTATGAAGTCCAACCTCCCTTCGTTTTGTTTTCTCCTGAGAAAACCTCTTCTAATAACCAAATATTGTATCCTGTCATAGGATGATACAGCAACGTGGCAAAGATGGGATGAGATGCTGCAGTACTTGAGTTTGCTGCTCCAGAGCTACCAAAATGTGGTACTGGGTACGTAGCCTGTTCTGGCCTTAATAGACACAATCTCATCAAGAGGCTGCAGTGGAACAGCCAAAGTACTCTTTCTCCTCTCTTCTCATCACTCTTGAGCTCACAGCTAAGACACTGAGTCTTAGAAAGATAATGTGCCTCCATCCATGCTAGTAATTATTCCCAGAAGTCAGAGTAAAGAAGTCGTGTTGCCCCAAGCAGAGCACCCAAATTGCTTTGTCAAGTTTAGCCTCTAAGAAATAGTCTGCTTCCTAAAGGATCAACTCCAGCACTGGGAAGTACACAAGGGGGTGCTCTGTACCCACTGTTGTCTAAGTTGCACACACTTAGTGTGAGTGGAAGAATAGGGTGGTTTAGGAGGAAAAGCAGAAGGCAAAGAGATGGTAAAGCCAGGACATATTCCGTACTTAGTAAACTGGGCAGAGAGCACCACCCACAGTAGCCATGAAAGGAGCAGCATTTCTGACCCCAGGACAAAACTCCTCAAATTCCTAAAGTCTTTTTCCAACTTCAGCTGCTTTAGCTTAGGGTTAAGGCTCTTAGGAACCCACCATCACATGTGCATAGAGTTTTTTTCTCCCTGAAGCCCTAGATGATTACAGTTGTTAAGCTCTTTGGAGACTCTCCTTTGCAGCTGGACAGCTATTCAGTCTGGCACTAGCACAGGAGAAAAGGATACTACAAGCCCTGCCCCGTCCCCACTTCTTGGGCTCTTTCCAGATGCAGACTGAGCTCTGGGAGGGGACAGTTCCTTACACCAGGCTAGTCTTGTGCAGAAGCATCAAGGATAACCATGAGAAGATGAGCACAGTTCCCAGCTGTTCCTCCACCACAGCACTGCGCTGCCTGCAGGACGCTGCAGTCTGCCCAGTACGGGTCAGGCAGCCCATTACACATTGCCTCTCCCCACCAGCATTTCCTCTTGCAGAGCACTTGCGGAGCTCACTCAACGAACGGATGGATTTGATCATTCAGAAAGCCAAGCCCAAGCTCCAGGATGGTGATGACATCAGCCATCTGGACATCCAACTGAAAATAGAGGACTCCATCAGCCGAATGCAGCAGGTCCTGGGGCAGCCTTTTCCCCTGCAGATCACAGAGAAATTGTGCATGCTTCGGGAGTTGTTCCTCATTGTCACTGCTACCTGATTGAGACCACCACTGCAGCAGGAGACACAAAGAATTTTATGTTTCCTCTATAAAACCGGATCAAAACTCCCATCTCCTGCTGCAGTCTCAGGTGTCACGCATCACGTGGGTTTGTTTATACATTTCTTTGGAAAAATGTCTGGTTTACATGGTCTCAGCACTTCCTCTCAAACTTGCCTCATCCTAGTTTTATTAGGTACTTTGTACATTTTTTAAAAAATAAATTATTTTTGTATTTATTGGGACTCTTCCATCTTGGTGCCAGCCCTGCCCAAAGGAAGTGCAGAGCTCCATCAGCTTGTACCTTGGGACATTAGACTGATGCAGCCACAAACTCTTGACAGCAGTTTGCACAGCAAACAAAATGCCAAAATACCTGTTCAATATTAAGGATGATATTATAATCCTTAACACAAAAAAAAACCCCAAACACCAAAACACTAACAACCCAGATGTGGGATGCAGTGAGGGCATTCACAGTGCAGAGATCCCTAAGCCATGCTGGTCAGTCCTCAGGAAAGGAACATTTCTGCTTCAAATCAAATCAAACTACATGAATTTGCCCAAGGTGATTAGCATGTCAAGAGGGAGGACTGAATAGCAGCATCAGCTGAAAAGGCTGTGCCTCTCTCTTCCAGCACTGAAGTGTCTGCAGTCCAGGCAAGCATGCACATTATGGAGATGAAAATTGAATTCAAATCCACTGCCATCCACTCAAATCGCAGCTGAGGTCAGAGAGCAATTGGGCATTCCTACAGAAGCTCTCCTCAGACAGTTCAGCAAGCAGCAACAGAGGTTGGGAGCAGGAGATGCTCCTGTAGCTGCCCCCCCTGACAGGGGACCCTTGGCAGTGTCCTAATGAGGAAAGCAGAGCCTAGGAGTACCAGGCGGCACAGGCAGAGCCAGGAATGCAGTAGTCCTGGTATTAGCACTGCACACACTGAAGATGTGGTGCCTGCTACACAGCAGGGCCTCACCCAAAAGACTGGCTTTAGTTAGCCCAGAACTGCTTGAAAGGGTCTGACTTGGGGCTCACATCTGCTCCTTGTTCTTTAGGAAGCCACTTTTCAACTGCCAGGTGCAGAACAAACTAACCATTCACATGGCATTGCCCCTCTAATCCAGGGGACAGTGAAATAATGTTTTGGGAGTAGTAGCCAGAAGTATTCCCAACAGTGCAAAACCTTAAGTGCTCCCTGCTCTAGAAAGCTGCTCTTCCTGCATGGTATGTTCATTCAGGCGTATTTTCCAGTTAAAAGAACCTAACTGGATTAGACTTCCATAATTAGACAAGAATCAGCATTCCAACAAGAGGGCTGTAATTATGGATGATATTTTTCAATATGTTGGTCATATCCCCAAGAACAGTGTTGAAGTAAAAATACAGAAAGTAGTATGATATTCTGAGAGGACACAGTTAAAACCCCAGCCTTCCCAAACTAAACTGTGATATTAGCCTATGTAACAGAGCCCTGGAGCAGCCTCTACCAGAAATACCTGGGTGATTCAGGATCTATTTAATCACTTTTACTTCTGCTAACACTCTAGGAGCACAGGAAACACCAGCATTCAGCTCAGACATTCCCAGCACAGGAGAAACACATGCTCTATCAGCAGTACTTTCACAGCTACAAATACTGTAACAGCACTCAAACCAGAACTTTTCAGAGGGCAGCAAAGCTGAGATGGTCACACCACAGAGCTGGGCACCTCTAGGCAAATACCAGCCTGGCTCCTACATAGTACAGGTGCAAACACAGCACACAATCTCTGCAACATGAAGAATCACCATTTGAACAGCTCAAGAAAACATAAAAGACTTCCATGTTTAGTTTCACCTGCACAAGCCCCAGGACAGGGCTAAGTCTGGATTTAAACCTATTTCCCCCTGTCAAAAGGGAGTTTTACAAAGCAAACATTTCATCCTACTGCAAGTGCTGCCAGAGCCTTACTAGGCAGAACCTTGACTCAGTGGACAGCACCACATTTCTGCCACAGGTGCTTTGCCAGCGCTAACACACACCAAGGACCTCCATTCACAAGGATTTTATTTTCCAGTAACAAACAAACAAAAAAATAATCACACAGACATGAATACAGACAAATAAATTAATGTCAAATGAGAGACTGATTGCCAAGGTGCAAATGAGTAGTGACTGAGAATTGGTTGGGTGGGAGACTTTAAACACATCATTGGCAGTGCTGTTGAAGCTTGAGAGGAAGCAGAGCCACAAAACATGTTTCTTCAGAGGGGACAGCAGCTAGCCAAGTGAGCCAACCCTGCCTCTCTCGCCAGGAGGAATGTTTAAGGCAGCAGAAACTCCAGAGCTCAACAGTTACCAGCTGTTAAGTAACTCCTGCGTAATGTCCTGGCAACAGAGGAGCTTCCAGTACCAGATGCCAGGCTGCTGCTGCCACTTTGCACCACACAAAGCCTGCTGCTGGCTGAGGGAGCTCTGCAACACAATCATGAGATCAAGAGAGAGACCGGTTTGCTACAGGACAGGTGAAGACTGCAGAGCAACACTGTCTATAATGCTTAAGGGATTAGAAGGTAGCCAGGGGTTCCTTCCACTTTTCATGAAAGCAGGTGTTAGCTGTTCCCAATAACCAGTTCTGAACTAGGCCAAAAGTTACATACATCTGTATCATAGCAGGAAGGAATGTTTAGCCTTGATCTGTCCTCAGTCCTCCCCCAGACCTGCAAAATGCCTTTAATGCTGACGAAACAAAAAACCCTACTGAGAAGTGCCCCTGACATCTAAAACTTCATACAGGATGATAGGAAAAAAACCCCACAAATCAGGCAACACCCAGGGTGCCAGAACATCTGTAAGCCTGTTGTCCAGGAGAAGGCAGGGCAGTGTTGTTTTACAGAAAAAAAAAAAGAGGATGATTACTTGGTTCAAGCTACACCAGCTCCGGTCATTTCAATCTTTTTGGAGGAACATAAGGAGCTGGAAAAGACGTTCTTCCTCATTACTGCCAAACCCCATTAGATTCTGCTCCCTGCCTTTCATTAGAAGTATCTTAGAATGGTCACTGCTCACTTTTCCTGTAAAAAAAATTCCAAGAACAAAGTACTAGGTGTCAAACTATAAGGTCACACTGGACAGTAAGGGAGTGCCACATTTAAAACTGACCCACCCCATTTGCAGAACAGCTTCCTTCTGGCAGTTAAGAGTCCAGTTTTCAGTCCTTGCTTGTTTTCATCATTTTCTGCTGGTGTTCTGTATATGCCAGACATAATCACTGTCTTCCTGAGGGTACTTCAGCACTGAGCAGGACAAGAGAACCAGACTACAGGTAGACAAGCCAGCCTGCTTGCACATGACATGCAGTCCTGTCCCACAAAACGTGGTTCAAGGTTTTATGGTGGTGTAGTATACAAGGAAGCACATCTAGTGCAGCCTAGCAGACCTAACTGGTAGGGATAGAGCAGACAGGACGGTTTACATTGGTTTAGTACTAGTGCAGGAGATTTTCCAAGACTGGCTTTAGGAGGACAGTCACAACAGTTTCCTTTTCTGAGATGAAGAGCTGGAAGGGAGACTTCCATATTTTACTGCAGCACAATGGGACAGAGAAGCAGAGCCTAAGACACCCTGTAGCCTGCTAAAGACACCAGAAGCATTCTTCCTAGAACCCGGTGGGAGTGAGCACATTTAGATCCCGAGGTTTGATATTATGGGAACGTGGAGATTGTTTCCTCCCTTCTGTGACTGGAATGTCCATTTTGGGTGGCTTGAAGGTAACTGGATCCTCTGGCATCCTAGTAGCCTGAGCACGCATCAGCTCCATTGGGGATGGCTTCTGGGCACCCTTATAAGATTGGATGGTAAATCCTCCTGATAAAAAAAAATATCACAGGAAGTAAGAGCTAGAAAAATTAGCCAAGTGCTTTTTTTCCCACTGCTGCCAGGAGTAAGCAGTGTCACAGATGCCTGACACTGCAGAAATCCCACACAAGACCCAGCAGCTTCATGTCATCAAAAGTATATTCCACATCAGTGGCTGGCACTTCCAGTTCTGGTTCCACCAGACATCAGAGGAAGAGTAAAAAGTGTCACCTTCACACCCTGCTCTTTTACTGCAGCTCAGTGCAAGTTATTTCTACTTTCAGATCCTTGGCATAGGTTTTACCTAACTGCTTTATATTCAGGCACAGAAAGATGAATAGCACACATTCACAAGGTGGTCCTAGAAAGTAACAAGACAAGCAGGATAAGGCTCCAGAAATATCTAGCAAGTCTGTTGTATGACAGGTCTCCCCTAGATCTTGCAGGGCAGGAGATTTTAGGCGACATACCTGGATCATTGGCAGATTTCTGGATGGCTTTGGGTCCAAAAAAGCTCCATCTTTCAGATGGCAATTTGTCCCCACCAGCTTCTATGCCAAAGTCTGGGCCAGTGATAGAAGTAGAGGATCCCTGACTAAACCAGCCCCTACAGAAAAAAAATAATAGAGATATACAGAGCATGAGAATAAAATACTTCAAGTGGCCCCACCATGCCAGGAACTTTACATGTTGTTATCAGGGGGCAATTTAAACAATTTGAATAGGTTTGTTACAACCCAAAAGGAAGATATGTATGCCCAAGTTGCACAATCTTTCAGCATTTGGATCTGTCCAACACCAATCCACAGCAGGCTCTGAATTTCATCCCTTAGACAATCCCTCACTGGATACAAAAGTTATTTGTAGCAGCTCCCACCTCAGCAGCCTGTAGGAAACTAACGGAGGCAGTGTCTGCCAGGAACAGAGTACCTGTTTTTATGCTTGGGAGAAGCGTGGGGAGTGCTGCTTGGAGTAGACTGAGCAGAAGAAGTTTGTCTGTCATCTTTTGTCATCTCTCCAGTCTGCATTTTTAGCTTCTGTTAGGAGAGGCAAGAGAAACAGAAGCAACAGAGCTTAAATACAAGACATAAGGAACAAACAGCCAGTTTTATTGTCAAAATTAGGCAATTGTTTATATCACAGGTGATAAGGATTTAAGTGTCACTTCACCTAAAGCTATACCCTGTATTACAATACTTGCATACACCCCTTTCTTTCCACATCAGATAAGCATTTTAGAAGTCCACTATACTCCAGACACATTCTCCAGGCTAGAAGTAAAATAACACCTATTGCTCACACTGCAATTCAAATTCACTACCCAACAGTAATGCACTGTTTCCATACCAGATTCACAGGGATGCTGCAGACATAGCAGAGCTAGCTTATGCATCTGTTCAGCTACCTAGTAAGTCAAAATGCCACAGCAAGCATTTGTCTCCAGCACTTTTCAGAGCAACAAAGCTTTTTGGAACCTCAAGTTCTCTAGTAAGGGTGAGACCAGACCTCACACAGAAGGTACAAGGTCTAGGAGTACTAGACCTTGAGAAGTAATCCACATACAAAAGTATGGCAGCACCACTCTGAGATGAACTGCAAGTGAAGACTACCCCTGGCCATAAAATGAACAGGAATCGGGTGTATGTGAACCAGGTTATTAAAAGTCAGACAGCACAAACTGAACTTTGAAGAAGTCACTTGAGGGCAGTTACAGTTCAAACACCAGCTACACAGGCACCTTCTCAGAAAGCTTCCTGTGGCTGCCCAAGCCACACTAACGCAATTCACCAAGACTGTTACTGAAACTTTGACCTTGTGGGAGTACACTTGGCAAGTTCACTATTAAACTCCAAATACAAGGTTACTGTGGGCAACTGAGCTCATCAGAAATATGCTGGTTCAAGACCTTTGTCTTTATTTCCAGTACGAAGCAAGCCCAATCTCATCTGCTAACTTCCCCATCAGAAATGCACAGTTTACAAGTTCTCTCCGGACAAACAGTTACAACAGTCAACTGCAGGGCACCATTCAAAGGTACAGCAAGAAACCAGAGCCTGTGTAAGCTCACTTGGAAAGACAACTGTGATTGACATGACTGTGGGATGATAGATTTTCAGTTTCAAAACTATAAAGGCTAATGCTAACTTTAAAATGTATGTGGGTAATTTTTACACAATGAGCTAAAAGCCTTCAAAGAAAGCAGTTTAAGGAGAGTCCTAGCAACATGCTCCAAAAGTTATGTCGCCAGTTAAACTAGTACACAACCTACATGAAAAAAGCCAATGCAAAACAAGCCTTACGTGGACTGCCTCAGCCACTCTGTGATACTTGGTCTCCTCAGTAGTGAGGCCTTTGTGGGGAGTGTAGCCAGCATCTCTCAGCCCTGCCTGCTGCTCGAAGCGCTGAATGCTCTCCTGAGTCTGCTCTGGAATGGACAAGAGCACATATTCACACACAAATGCCACCACAAGCAGTTCTAGCAAACAAAGTTAAGCAACCAAATGCAAGACTTTTTCATCATTCATACATACATGTTGTGATGAGTTGACAGAGGCAGCAAGATGAAGCTAATGAGATCTGAAAACTATGCTGAGTCATAGGGTGAAGCCAGATGAACAGCTATTTGCCCCAAATCACTAGACGTATTACAAATGCAACACTTGCCATTAAGCCCAGCTCAGCCAAGAAGCTACATCACTCCTAATCACAGTTTCCTAAATCTAGGAGACCCCAATAGGCTGGACATTTTAAGTGGCCACCTAGATTCAAGGGAGTTTTTTTGGCCAACAACAACAAAAAAATTAAGTCTTCTGAAAGACTGCCCACACTAGCTGATTTGACAATCACAGCCTTACAGAACGAGCAGTAAAGACTCCCAGTGATTCTAGTTTAGGTAAAAAGCTTGTTCAGCCAAATACAGAGCCAACATCCCATACACTGATATCAACTTCAGTTCTGAAAGATGTAAGTACTTCCCATGCACAACCCCTGCCCCTTCCCAGCATAAGATGCTCACTCCCTCATGGAATAAGAAAAAAGTCAAAATTAATTAGAGCACAGAAAGATTACTAGAAAAGCCCAATGTATTTTTTAAAACAGGTAACACTTCCCATGTCAGTATCACTTGCAAGGATAGCACTGTATGTATGAGAAATCTAGAGGACCTTTGTTTATTTCCAACTTTTGACTGAATGTTCTTCCTGGGAGGTATAGAATGGTGCTCCTTATTTACTGCACAAAAACATTTTTAGGCCATCATGGTTTTAACTAGATTAGCATTTTATCATTAGACTACAACAGGAGATGCTTTCCAGAAAGTCCACATTCTGGATGTTCTTTTCTGATGCACTGGTTATTTCTGAGCCAAGACTGAAACAAGTTCAAACATATAGCTATTCCAAAATGCTCGTCTGAAGATCTAGACCTCTCTGGATGCACAGCTTGGAGGAAAAGACAAAGCTCAGATCCCAGCTGCTAAAAGAAGAGGCAGCAGGAACAGATTAACACATGAATAATTCTTCCTGTTGCAAATGGGCACGTCTTCTCCACAAACATAACTGACCTAATTTGATTTTAAAGCATCATGACTTGAGGTTTGGTTTTTTTTTAATTAAGTGTTACTGTTAGCAAGACAGCAGCTGCTGCTGCTATTAACATAAATGCTAGCAAGTGCTCCATTAGCACAGTATGTCAGCTCTCCAGACTGCTTTGGTTAATTTTAGAGCTTTACCTGTCATTCAGAAATAGCAAGTTAATAAGCAAACATGAAGTAGCAGCAGCTGCCACCTCTGCACTCCAGCAACAAGGTGGCATGGACTGCAGCAGTCTCCTGTCAGGAGATAATGTACCCTGCACTCCTTCCTCATCACCCACCTCCAGCACCTGGAAACACAGAGGCAGTCAGATGTGATCTATTCCCTAGTTCCTTGCTTCCTTCTAGAAGCATCCTCCAAAGAACCCTCACACAGCTCAAGAGCAAAGTAGGTCTGAATCCACAAACCATCCAGGAACTCCGGTAATTACCCTGAGGCATTAGCAAGCCAGCGCACTCATGTGCCCACACCTCATTAGCCACCACATTAGAGATGAGAGCTCTTACTTGTAATGAGAGAGTTCATGATGATATGAGTGGCCTTGGCCTTCACCACAGGCACCTTGTTCACACTTTCAGTGGATGATGACGGAGTTATGACAGGTGCATTCATGTCGGCATCTCCCTCCTCAACCTGTGGAGAAGAAGCAGGGTACAGTTTAAGATGAGAAAGTATCTCATCACAGGACACATCTCTTAACTACTCAAATGAGACAAGGCCAAGGTGCTCCAGCAGCTATCCTTCATCCCATGGAACAAGCACATGCACTGTTCTCACTACAGCCCAGGAATGTTTAGAGCTTGAACGTCATAATTCTTAGCAACGAACAAGCAACTTCACCCCACATTTGAAAACCCACCAGGCTCAGGGCCAGCAATTTTTCAGTCGAAGTACAAAAAGGTCAACAGGAAAGAAACCCTAACATATCTACTTCCGTTCTCATAACTGCAAATTGGACTTCAAGGTCAACTGAGCAAGAACTCTTCCACAGACAGCTCAGAAACACAAACTATTTACAGAATGGCAGTCACACAGATTAGACACTGGTGTTCAGATCTGGTTTCCACCCTATTCCATTTATCAGTTTCTTGCTCAGTGTGTCTAGTGGTCACATCTCTACCACTGATCACAAGACCCTAGCAACAAAGGACTAGACAAACACTAGAAAACAAGTAATCCTGTGAAATACAGGCTTCCTCCTCCTAAAACACAAGTTACTGCTCCCTGACTGGCCAGTTTGCTTTTTGTGCCAAACCACAACTTAAGGTTTTCTTCCCTAAGAAAGATTTTATAACAAAGTGAGGTAAAAGTAGAGGTTAAACTCAAATGGACACAAGAGTTGTCTACTTCCATTCAACAACATTTAACTTCAATTCAAGCTCAGAAAATAGCCTCAGTTTGAAAGAGCCGGTCTTGCAATCAAAGCATACCCATGGTCATTCCATAGAACAGTTAGAGTCAGAAGGGACCTTCAAAGGTCATCTAGTCCAGCCACCCTGGTGCAGGCAGGGACACCCTTCACTAGACCAGGTTGCTCAAAGCTTCATCGCAAGTGACTCTGAACACTTCCAGGGATGGGGCATCCATGGCTTCTCTGGACAGTCTGCTCCAGAGCCTCACCACCCTCATCATAAAGAGTTTACACCGAGCTTAAGTCAACCCTTTTGCTCTGGTTTTACTACACCAGGTTACAGCTTGCAGCTTTTCCCATCCATCCACACCTGCCATAAGCGAGGAGGCTCCCACAACATGCCTCCCTCAACCACACTGCAGCATTCCCACGACAGGGCCTGGCAGCAGAACCGTGCCCTGTCCCCAGCTCCTCCGGGGCCCAGCAGGTCCCTGCTGCGGGGAGCAGGGAGCAGCAGCCGGACCGGAGGGCTGCCAGGGCCGGGCTGCAGCGGCACCGGGACACCCGCCAGGCCCAGGCCCCGGGCCAACCGGCCGGCCCGCACCTTCGAGAGCTCCTGGTACTTGCGCTCGGGGATGACCGGCTGCTTCCAGAGGACGTTGGCGCACAGGTCAGCAGGCGGCGGCGTCATGGGCGCCGTGTCCTCCAGAGCGTCGTCGTAGCTGAAGGCCCGCCGCGGCACGCCGATGGGCAGCGACATCTTGCCCGGGCGGGCCCCGCCGCCCTGCTCCAGCGCTGCGAACAGAGAGGGCAGCGCTCAGCGCCGCCGCGGCCTACCCGGGCCGGCGGGGAGCGCGGGGGCGGGAGGGGCCTTACCGGGAGCGTCCGGCTGCCGCGAAGTCATAGCGGCGGCGGCGCAGCGGCTCGGCTAAGGCTAGCGAGGCTGGCCGGGGGGCGGCGGGCCGGGGGGCGGCGGGCCGGGCGGTGCCATGGCGGAGCCTGCTGGCTCCCACCGCCGCCGCCTGAGGGGAGATGCGACGGGGGGCGGTGCCGCGGGGGCGAACTTATAGGCGCGCGGATCTCGCGAGAGCTGGCCGCGGCGCGCGGGACACGCTGGGATGTGTAGTTGGTACCCGGCAGGGCGGTGCCGGGAGGAGGGGCGGGGCCTGGGGCAGGGGGCAGGGCCAGTGCCAGGAGGCGGGGCCTGGGGTGGCGGAACCGGGCCGGGGATGGGCCCTGCCGGTCCTCGGTGGCGTGGGTCCTCGGTGGCGTGGGGCGTTCTGCCCGGGGCAGCGAGCCCGGCCCTGCCCGCTCAGGAGCACCCGCCGCCCGCTCCTGCCCGCTCACACCCGCTGCCCAACGGCGCACCGACCCGCCGGAGGGGTGGAGGGGTGCTTGGCCCACCCATGGCGCCAGCAGCGGGGCTGGGGGGCCCTTCCCAGCCTGCTGCAACTGCCCCGCAGACAAGGCCGCGGGGGCTCCAGGGAAGGGGCCCTGGCCCGGGGCAGGGACGCCTTGAGCCACCGGGGAGGATTAAGGACAGCCGAGTCCCATGGGCGCCCGCTGTGCTGGGTGCCAGGCTGCTGGGAGGGGCGGGCCCTAGGGGTGGCCCACGTGTCAGCGCCCCCGCTGCCCCCTCCCTCTCTTCCTCCCTCTCCCCAGCGTCCCTTCTCCCCACCATTTCTCCCTCTCCCCATCCATCCGTCCATCTCTCCCCCCCTCACCCCCCCGCTGTCGGAGCGGCCCCTTTAAGCGCGGCGCTGACGTCAGAGGCGGGCACAGCTGGCGCTGGCGCTCGGCCCGCGGGCACAGCTGGCGGGGGGCGGGGCACAGCTGCGCCGCGGCCGCGCGCTGCCGGTGCCGCTGTCAGTGCCGCCGCCGGATGGCTCCGCCCGGCGCCCTCCGGGACCTGGTGCTGGCCCTGGGAGCCGTCGCGGCCGCCCTCGGCTCCCTCCTCTTCATCGCCTGGAAGATCTACTTCCGTGGCACCGGCACCGGCACCGACTGGAGCGGCTGGTGGGAGCGGGAGCTGCAGGAGCTGCGGGACCGATCTCCCCCCGGCGACGCGGTAAGGGAGGGTGGACCGTGGATCCTGGCCGGGACCCCCGGCCCATCGCGGGGTGAAAGGGCACAGGGTCGGGATCTCCCCGGGAGCCCCGATACCCGGAGTCCCTCACCGGGACCTCCACGAGCCCAGCACGGTGGGGATGGGGCAGGGGGTCGGGATCCCTCCTGGTTCCTCACTCCCCCGAGACCGTCGAGCTGAGGAATGGGCGGGGGGTCGGGATCGCCCCTGGGATGACCTGGAAGGCTCCCGATCACCAGCAGGATCCCTCTGATCATGTGGGGCTGGGGAAGGGGATGCAGGGTCAGGATCCCCCTGGGATCTCATACCAGGAACCCCCAGAGCAGGTCAGACTGGATTCTCCAGAATATTAGGCAGGATGATGGCCCTTGGGGACCCTCCTGCAGCCCATCCTGCTGAGGAAGGGGTCCCTCAGTCTGGACCACCCAAGGAACCCACTGGGATGGAGACAGGGCTCAGGGGCTGGGGGTGTGTGTGCTGTCAGGACCCCTTGCTTCAGGGTGGTCCCTCACCCAGCTGCCTGAGTATGAGGCTGCGGGTCCTGGCACCGGCTCCCACCCACCCCACACCCTCCTGTGCCCCCGCAGCTGGACTGGCGGCAGGTGCTGGTGCTGGGGCTGGATGGGGCTGGCAAGAGCAGCGTCCTGCACTACATCTGCAGCCAGACAGCCAGGGAGCGCATCGCACCCACCCACGGCTTCAACTCTGCCCAGCTTTGTGTCGAGGGGCTGGAGATGGACCTGCTGGAGGGTAAGGCTGGCCTGGCCCCACCGTGTCCCCCCGGGGCTGAGCCTTCACAGCCCAGAGGGTCGCTCTGCCTGCCAGCACCATCCTGGGTGGCGGGAGCATCCCGGGTGATGGGAAGCCTGGTTCCCTGGGGTGCTACGGGAAGGTAGCAGCTCCGCTTTACCCCATACCGGTGCCTAACCCTGCCTGTCTTCCACAGTGGGTGGCAGCCAGAACCTGAGGGCGTACTGGCCCCACTACCTGAGCCAGGCCCACGTGCTGGTGTTTGTGGTGGATTCGGTGGACAGGTCACGCCTGCTGGTGGCACGCCAGGAGCTGCATGCACTGCTAGCTGCAGAGCCCCAGCTGCCCCTGGTTGTGCTGGCCAACAAGCAGGTGGGTGTCCATCCATTCGTCCATCCCTGCAGCTGGCCCCGGGGCTGTTTCCAGTGAAACTGTTCCTCCACAGGGCCCCCGAGGCAAAATCCTAATACCCTAAATCCACCAGCTCTTGCAAAATCTGATTTCTTGGGGCCTGTCTCCTCCAGTCTTCATCAGGAGGTGTGGCTGCTGCTACCAGTGCCCCAGCTAACAAGTTTCAAGAAAGCACCCAGGCAGCAGCATGCAAAATCCCCAAGGGGAAATACATTCCCCAGGCAGGTGACCAACTCATGCCTGGTGCTGCTTTCCATTAGCTTGTGCCAAAGTGACTCCAGTGCAAGAGCAAGGCAGCCCTGCCTGCACACGATCCCTGCGAGGACCGCACAAGCGGGACGGGGCTCCTGCCAGCTAGCAGCACTGCTCCTGGCACTGCTCCCCTCCTGAGCGGCTGCCTCTCTCCCTCTCAGGATAAGAGCAATGCCCTGAGCGCGGCAGAGCTGCAGGAGGAGCTGGCCCTGCACACACTCAGCGGCCAGCGGGAGTTCTTCCTCCTGCCCACCAGCGCGACCTGGGCCAGCCTGAGCACTGCCACCAGCGTCCTCCGCGTGAGAAGCCTGCTGATCACCCTGCTCTCCCAGCCCTGAGCCTGCGTGGGAGGAGATGGGCTCCCACCCCTGGCACTGCTCCTCTTCCATGTCTGCAGTGCGAGGATGGAGGCAGCTGGGTGGGAGCCCTGGAGCTCGGACTCGCTGGCAGCAGGCTGCTGGCCCTGGGGTGTTTGCTCCACCCCACAAGGTTTGGGGTTGAGCTGCAGCACGGCTGCCCTTGGGGAACACAAGCAGTTGGCTCTGCTCTCTGCTGCAGGGAGAGGGCAACCACCTCCTCCAGTCTGGGAATGAAATCTCCCTTGGGATGGAAGCACGAGCACAGCTCTTACCTTCTGGTGAGTGGGAACGTGCAGCACAGGGCAGAGCCCCACATCTTCATGGCAGCCGTGCAGGATATTAAATGAATGGGGCTGAACAAGTGAGGCAGCCCTCTCACCCACTGGCATAGATGCGTCATCCCAGGAGGTAGGCTCTCCTTCCTGACAAACATGAGGAGTTACTGCTGGCACAGCCCTGCGCTGCTGCCCCACCAGAACGGCGCACACTGGCTGCAATCACCAGCTGAGGCTGTCCCTCACCCTGCGGGGGTGAGCATGGTTCTTAATTCCCCCAACTCTGTATTTAAAACCCTGTTTAGGAGAGATGAAGGCAGGTTTTGGCCAGCCCTACACCCTGAACAGGGGTAAAGACAGACCATTTGGTAGGAGCTGCTCTCAGCAGGCATTTGTCCCCCTGCCTGGCCCTCCTCCCTCTCAGCTGCCCCAGTGAGAAGGGAAAGGAGCCAGGCTCAGGGACTACAGGAAGCCCTGCCTGCAGGCTGCTAGGTGAGGCTAAGGGCACTGGTTTCTGGAAAACCGATCATGGAAGCTCGGGAATACATCAGGGAAAGGGGGGTACTTGCTGGCCCGTCTCTGCTGTGAAACCTTTTGTACAGTAGCTCTTTCCTTCTGTCAATAAAAGAGGCTGATCACTCCGCACTGCCCTCCAGCTCCTTGCCAGGATAGGGATCCCCAGCCTGGTCTCCCAGGCTGCAGGAAGGAAGGTCACTTGCAGGGGAAGGAAGCAGCATGTGGCCTTGCTCCGGCCTCTGCTGCCTACAGGGGAATCCGCAAATCTGCTGTCCACTCCCCGTGGGCCCCCACCCCTGTTGCTGCAGAGGGTGACATGCCAAATACCCATGTCCTGCGGGTTGGCACCGGAAGCTCTGCAAAGTTGGACTGCACCAAGCGAAAGCCCATGAGCCAGACATTCACACCAGCTTGAAGGAGTAATTTATTTTAACAAGGCAAAAGAAGGGCTGACCACATAGAAAGGGAGCAGCACAACACATTCAGTTCCAATGTCACAAACCACAGCCAAGTCTTTCATGCCTGGTTATAACTACCTCTAATAAAGGTCCTTCCTCCATCCCCAGAGGCTTTGCATAGCTCAACTTGAAAGGCACTGAGCCTGTAAGTAACTGTCACCTGTCTGTCAGTCCCTGCTCGATTTAGAAAATGGTCACGTCAAGCCTGTGCTTGCAGGTAAACCTGATAGGAAAGGGCAGTCACTGCACGTCCATCTTTTCCTGCTTGAGTGATGCAATGAAATCCTTGTACTCCTCAGGATAGAAATTCTTGTACACGTTGATCTTTCTCTTGATCTGCTTGGGAGTATCCTGGTAGTAGTTCTTCTCATCTCGAGCCATTTCCTGTGACAAAGGAGAGGGTAAATCAGAGAAGCAGCCCCAAGAGTAAACATTAAACCAGCCCAGCCAAGCTCCAAAGGCACGCCCAGGCCAGTGCTTGACTCCGATGGGGATCTGGCCCAGGTTCAAAGTGCTGCTTCCCCTTAATAATCAGCTGAATGCAAAACAGAATCCAGGAGAGAGGATGAGCAATTCCCATCCTGCAGAAGATCCTGGAGTGAATCGCTCTGGGTGCTCCTCACTCCAGGACAGCCAGTACTTACCTTGTAGTTCTCACCGTGGTTCTGTATCATGTACCGCACATAGTCAATGAGGTCTCGTGAGAGCGTGTTTGACTTCTTCTCAGGTAGACTGGCCTCATATTCCATCTCTAGGCAGAGGACAGAGATACCGTGAAGCAGGGGAGGGAAGCAAGCAGCACCTCACAGGTCCCCAGCCTCTTCCTAAGATCAAGCCTGGTGGCTGCTGCAGCACAGCTCAACTGCTTGCACACACAGGGCTGCTTCCCAGCACGATTGTGTAGGAAAATGAACACGACAACAGCCCTCCGCATAGGCTGCAGGCCTCCAGGCCTGCGCTGCAACTCCTTTCCAGCTCACACCACAAGGAGTGGAGCCTTTCTGCCCAAGCTGCAGAAGGTGACTGTTCAGAGCTGCTCAGCCTACCACTAAAAGGCGCAGGGTACTGCAGCCGCAGTTTCTTCTCACCCTGGTGCCACACGCCAGCCCATTTCAGAGTGACAAGAGCCCTCTTGGGGCTGCAGGTGGAAATGCTGCAAAAAAGGCAGCACAGGAATGAAAAGGAAATTGATGAGGACACACAAGAACAGCAGAGCTGCTGTCCTGGCTCCTGGCTCAGCTCTGGCCTGGCTGGAACCCCCAGCTGACTGCCAAGGGGGGTACTCTTCCACAAGCTTGGAGAATAAGTAACCCCCTTCCCTGCCCCTGGCACAGCACAGAGATGAGAGACAAAATAGCGGACAGGGCCTTGGAAGAACCCCCAATCCAATGGCAGTGGTGCAGTTCAGCAGGAAACCTGCCAGGGCTGGAGGTGGTGAAGCGCTCCCTGGAGAGGACAGAAGCAGCACTGACCGTTCACCACGTAGGGCTTCCGCACTATTTTCTTTCCTTGTTCCCGTCCATCGCTTTCCACTTCCATCCCCTGTGTTAAATGAGGGACAAGGTAACTCAAGAAAAACCCATTTGAAAGAGAGCTGTGTCACAATCCATTGCTCCCAATACTCCAAAATGCTTATACAATGGCTGCAAGAACCAGGAAATCTCAGCCGGCTTAAGCAGAGCCTTATTTGCACCACTAAGGTAGCTCGTGGGAAAGCCTGTTGCCCAAACAATACTGCGTGAACAAAGACAAGGGGCAAACAAGGTCACTCGTGGTTCTTCTCATAAGTGTGATGTTTCCCAGGGCCACCTTTTGCCTGGAAGCACTGCCCACCAATGCAGGCAGACCCAGCTGGTGCTGCTGCACGAGGAGGCTTTGTTATCAGAAGTATCTCAGCCACCGGATTTCCAACCCCACCTCTCTGGCAAGTCCCTGGAGACTGACTGACGTTAAAGACCATTATTTCTCCGTATCATTGTAGTTTGTTCCCACGCCAGGATCCCGGCAAGAAAAGCATACCAATAAGGATAAGAAACCCATCCACCTACAGAGGCTGATCCAGGGCCACCTGCCCCGCGCTCCCAGGCAAGGCTGCTCTCCACACTGCTGTTCCCCAGCCCGGCTGCGTGTCCTGGGGGAGGCCTGACCTTTCGTCCCCCACGAAGGAGCAGCCCCAGCCGAACCCCTCGCCCTTCCCCAGCGGGGCACGGCCACACTTACCAGCAGCTTCTTCTTGGGGATGGGGACGGCCTTGTTGGGATCCTCGGCCAGGCCCATCTCGGCCAGGTTCTGCGCCACCGACTTGGACGGATCCCAGGCATGGCGGATATGCGAGCTGCGGGGGACAGGCACGGCCGTCAGGGGCTGCGCCCACCGCCACCCCACGCACACACAATCGTCCCCCAAGAGCCCACCGAGCCATGCAGCACCCGGCCCCCCGCCTCACGGCGGCGGGCTCACTACCGCCCTGCCCACAGCCCGGGCCCGCGCGTGGCCGCCCCGCAGCTCTCACCAGGCGATGCGCGGGGCGGCGCGGCGGCGGGCGCTGCGGTAGAGCCGCTTGCGATTGACGTTGTAGGAGTATTTGTGCCGCCGGTTCTTCCCCTTCGCCTTCGGCATGGCGGCCCCACGCTGCTGCCGCTACCGAGCGCCGGGCCGAGCCGCGCGGGGCGGGGCCGCGGGGCACCACGGGAACTGTAGTCCCGCCCCCGCAGAGCCTCCCGGCCGGGTACTCGTCGAGGACTACATCCCCCAGCATGCCCCGCGGCGGGGGCGGGGCGCGCGGCCTTCCCGTAGCGCTGTCCCCATTGGCCGTCGGGAGAGCCGCTTCCGGGCTACGGCTGCCGGGGAGTGCGGCGGGTGGTCACCTTCCCTGCGGGCCGCAGCATGGCGGCCGGGCCTCCCCCGCCGCTGGAGCCCAGCCCGCTGCCGGTGTTCACGGAGGAGGGCTTCGGGGACAAGTTCCTGCGCAAGACCCGCGAGAACCCCCTGGTGCCTCTGGGTGAGGGGGTCGGGCGGGGAGTGCCGGTGCGGGCGCTGAGGCGGGGGGAAGGGCCAGAGGGATGAAGCCCGGTGACCGGGAGGGCCGTGAGCAGTGGGGCGGCCCCTCCTGAGCCCAGAGCCAAGGGGCTGCCCTCTGGGGAGGCACGTCTCCTGGCTGCGGGTGCTATCTGACAAGCCAGCAGCGCTCAGGTCGGGGGGTAGGTGGGAAGGAGGCGGGAGCTGTTCCTCGCAGCCGCTGCCCTGCTCCGCTGAGCTGTGCCCGTGGCCTTCTCCACAGGCTGCCTCTGTACGCTCGGTGTCCTGACCTACGGACTGATCAGCTTCCAGAGAGGCAACACCCGTCGTTCTCAGCTGATGATGCGGGCACGTATACTGGCCCAGGGCTTCACCTTTGCGGCCCTCCTGGGAGGCATGGTGGTCACAGCCATGAAATCTAGAAAGTGAAGTTGGACAAGACAGAAGCTGCGGCCCACGGGTGTGTACCTACCAACCTGTACCCCAGCTGGCAGGATGGATTCTCGCTGCAGATGCAGTTTTCTGAGAGACAGTTGTGCAGTCTTGGTGGAGCCAGTGCCAGAGAGGCTCTGTGTTCCAGAGCACTGGAAGCGCAGCTAATACACCTCAGTGATTAACCAGAAATTTGGGCTGTGGCATTTTTTGATTCCATGAGACCTTATGCTCCCACGACACTGGAGGGTGGGGCTCACTGAGGCTCTCCACTCCCATCAGGCCTCCTGTCCCTGCTTGGTGCTGTCACAGTCTGTTAAAACTGTGTCCTGTGTGTCAGAGTCTGCACTGAAGTGTGGCATTAGTCGGACAGTGAACCAGCATTTGAGAAATGAGCAGCCCAAGCAGGCAGGAACAGGTCTGTTTATGGCTTGATCTTGGCAGGACAGAGTTCATAAGCAGGAGGTGAGTTGTCTGGGGAGAATATATAATCTGTTTGGTATAAGCAGTGAGTAATAAAATGAATTGCAGCAAGATTCTGACTGATACTGGCTTGCAGAGCATTGAGAAGCCAGAACAGTAAACAGTGTAGGAAGGAAAGGGAGCAGGCACAGCTGCTTTGGAGCTGTGATGATGCAAGCAGTACACAAGAGATATAACTCCCTGTGAAAACAAGTTAGGAATTCACATTTCCAGAACAAGGCCTGGCCGCGTTCTCTGGGACACACTGCTGCTCCGGCTGGGGAGTCGGTTCCTGCGCAGCTCACAGCTTCATGGGAGCTGGACCTGGCTGCTGAGAAGTGCCCTGTTCCCAGAGGCAGCTGCACTGCCTGTGTCACCACAAACATTGTCATGGGTAGCTCCAGTTCCTGCAGTTGGCGTTGGATCGTTCAGATCGTACCGGGGGTGTTTGGTGAGTGAAGAGGCAGTGCTCCTCTGTGTCAGGGCCACAGAGCCAGGGGGACATGGGGCTGTTGGCTCTGTTTGCTGCAGTGGTTTGTACCTACCAGTAGGCAGGGCCTATCTCTGTAGGGGAAGGGGGCACAGACACCCCTAACCGTGCTGCAGTGCATCCTCACATTGAGATGCCTGGGATGTTTCCAGGCATTGCTTTCTGGGTGTCTCCATGTTGGTGCTGCACCCCAGCGCCCCCGGCCTGCAGTGGCTTTGCAGCTTTGCTGAGCACACTGTGGCCTTACAAGCTTCTCTGGAGGACAGGCTGAGGGATAAACCCGCTTCTGCCCGCAAACAAGCACTTTGATTCTTCTGTCCAGGGAATTGTGCCAGCGGGCCTCAGCAAGGAGAGAGGGAAGGCTCTTGCCCAGCAGAGCTGACTTCTGAGATGCAAGGGTGGGGCACAAGCCATCGCCAGCTCGGAGCAGGGTGAGCTCCACCTTGGCACCAGGGAGCCCGGGGCCCTGCCCACCTTCCCTTGTTGGGTGCCTGCTTGGCACATCTTTCCCAGAAGCAGCCACTTTTGGCTGCCTCGATGGCACTTCCAGCCTGGCCAGCTTGGGGCAGGGGTGTGACAGGCTGCTGAGGGGCAGAGCTGCAAGTGTGGTGCCCAGCAGCGTGGAGATGGGCACGGTGGGCTGGGGAGCAGCTCCCTGGGCAAAGAGCAGAGCCCTCTGATGCTGCTGCCGCTGCTGCTGCTCTGGCCTAACGCAAAGCCTGTGGCCCTTCCCCCTGCTCCTGTTTTTTCCTGTAGGACATGGTTCTCCTTCAGCCCCATTCTTTCCACAGGAAGCTTTATAGCTGTGGGTTTTCCTTAAACACACGCGTGTTGCTGAAGCAGAGAGAAAACAGTGCCTTGCAGGACTGGTGGTAATAGGTTTATTGTAACAGGTAATTTGAACAGTCACAGATACCAAAGCTGAGGGGATGTAGAACAGCTGTGGGCACGGCTCCCCAGGAGCTGGCTGCCCCTGCCTGACATGGGGTGCACAGCAGCTGGGGACCCAGGGGCCTGGCTGCCTGCAGGGGCTGGAGAGACAGGGCGAGGGGGCTCTCCGCCCCCAGGAAGCAGCCAGAGGTGCTTTCTGCTGCTCTACAGTAAAAGGCAGAGGCAGACAGCTGAGTCCGAAGGTCTCTTGCTATCCTGCATTGGTGTCTAGTCTGCACTGCGGCAGAGCTGCCTACACATGCCAGAGCGTAGGGGGACAGGGTAGGAGTGATCAGCCCTACGGACAAGGGGGCACAATGCCAGCACACACCACCAAGTGACTCCCTCCACACCTATGTCCCGTGCCAATGCCCCAGACCCAGGGGTGCCTGGTCACACAAGGGCTGCAGCAGCAGGGCAGGAGACCTTCCTGACTCGTGGAGCCATAGCTGCAGGGCAGGAGAGCTCTGCGGACTTGGCTTTTCCACTGAGCAGGGCTCAAGCAAACGTTTTGTGGGCCCTGCTCCGCATCCCCCTGGCCTGCTGCTGCGAGCCCTTCCCAAGCCCCCGGCAGGTCAGACCTGAGGCACAAGCTCAAGGCTGCCCCGCAGCAGGGTGGGCTCAGGCCTGCCCCTCTCCGGCTACCCAGGAGGTCTGTGGGCTTCAAGGGCTGGGCCTCTGAGCCAGAGGGGCTGGTGCCGGCCCTGCCAAGCAGAGGAGAGAAAGCTGGTGTTTGGGCTGGGAAGTGTGTGCCTTGGGTGGGGACCAAGACTGAGGCATCTCACCATGCTGCCTTAGGCATGCAAATCCAACCGGGGCTAGAGAGAAGCCACAGAAGAGCTGCAGACAGATGCCTGGGTTGCTCTCTAGGGACAGTACAAGCCCTAGTGCCAGAACTCTGCCCAATCCTGCTCGGGGCCCTTGGGGAGCTAAGGGCTCGACCTGCCCCACAGCAGCTGGACCTTCCTAGCTCCTCTGCAACCACACAGCCTCCATCTCCCATCTTAGGAGCAGAGGAAGGAGCAGAGCCAAGGGCCCACGGAGCCTAGCACCTCACATTCCCAGCTGCTGGTGGTCTTGGGGGAGGGACAGAAAACATCCTGTATGCTCACCCCATGGCCCCTTCCCAGTGCCCTGCTCCACCATGCTGCCAGGCACCAGTGGCCCCACAGGACAGATGGGACACTGGACACTGCAACTGCTGCCCAGAGCCCTACCAGCTTTTTGGGATGCACAGTCAGGCTGGGGAGAGTTCTGCGGGGCTTGGGGCAACTACTTTAAGTCTGGCCTAGCCTGGGTATCTGCACTGACACTCCTCGGTCCCGGCTAGCCTGGCAGCAGCATGCTGCGGCCGTACCCCCCAGAGGACCTAGCAGTGTGGAGCTGAGTCAGAGCTGTTCCTCCACCCTCCCAGCCCCGCACCAGCTCTGCCCTAAACCCCGTAGGAAAGGCAGACAGCAGCCCAGGGTCCGACTAGGATCGCTGCCCCAGGGTTAGGACCCAGGCCCAGACACGGGGCTGCCATGCCTGCAGCTGCCCAGTGCCAAGACAGTTGCAGGCAGGTTTATTCCCAACATAGGGGTGAGGTGGGGAACACGGGGCGCGGCGTTCCCCCTCTCTCAGCCAGGCCCCTGGAAACAACCTCCACAGCCCAGGCCAGGGGCTCCCCAGCTAACTCAGCTCTGCCACCCAGTGTAGCTTCCTGGGGAAATGCCACAGTAATAAATAAGTGTAAAAAGAGATCGATGCACCTTTTAAGCAAAGGAAAACCATGGGGAGAGTTACAACCAGTGACTCGAGCACAGCCGAGGTGCACACCAGGGAGCAGGGGGCAGACAGGGCGAGGCCCCTCCTGGGCTGGCCCCATGAAGCCACCCGGCTCTGTGAGCCTGGCTTTGCCCTGCTGCACTCGTGCCAGCCGGCAGCTAGCGGGACAGGGGTGTCTGTTTGAGGGAGATGAGCACCGAGCGCATCCGCGAGACATCCTTGCTCTGCTTGCTGCTCTTGGGGTTGAAATCACAGAGCTGGGCCACCTTCTCCCACTCGGAGCCTGGGGTTTCCTCCTTGGACTCCTTCAGGAATGCTTCCTCTGAGGCCCTGTGGAGACATTGAGGGTTGTCACTGGCAGAACTGCTTCCAAGGAGACCCTCCCCCCTCTGTCTGGAAACCCCTTGTGTCCCCGCTTCCTGGCCCCTTGTTCCAGCTGATGAGCTCAGCATCCTCTGCCATCTCAAGGCTGCTGTTGGCTGCACTCGCCCAAGACACCATTCATCCAGGGGCACTGGGGTGTCTGCCTGCTCCCAAGACTCCTCCACTCCCAGAGCCATCTCCCAAAAGGCACAAGACCCCACCGCTTTGCCTCTTCAACCAGGGGCCCCACAGGGGCATTTCCAGGAGCTCCACTTGACTCCTAAGACTTCACCATTTGGAGATGCTCAGCTGCATCATCCTCCCTCTGGGAGCTCACCAGGGCCTAGTACCTCCCACATCCACCCCCTTCCTTTGGCTGGGCAGCCAGTGCTGGGGCCAGGACCCCCAGACCCTGTGGGGCAGGATACAGTCTGTAAGAGGCACATACACATAGCCAATCACATCGGCGTCCGGCTGCTGGTAAAAGGCTTTGTCAGCGATCCTAGCCCCGAGGCACAGACAGAGAGAGAGCACAGAGCGGACAGGCAGGCAGAGGGTTAGAAAGAGAGAAACAGAAAGGGGGTTAGCATCCTCCCACAGAGCATGACGCACTCATCACCGCATACATGGCATCAGGAAAACCTGCCAGTGACGGCCGGGCTGCACAGACAGTGCCCCAACCCTGCCCTGATGCGAGGCCCACACAGGTGGGCAGGAAGCACGGAGATCCCAGGGTGGTCACAGCCACGGCAGCTCTGCACAGCCACCAGAGCCACCCAAAGCCTGGGACCTCTCCCCTTGCCTGGCAAAGCTCCATCCTTGTAGGGCTGGGCTGGCCCCTCACTTCAAGAGGGACATAGAGGCGCTGGATTATGTCCAGAGCAGGCCAACAAAGCTGGTGAAGGGTCTAGAGAGCAAGTATAAGGGGCAGCTGAGGGAACTGGGCTCATTTAGTCTGGAGGAGACTCAAGTGGGATCTTCTTGCTCTCTACAATTACCTGAAAGGAGGCTGTAGGCATGTGGGGGTCAGTCTCTTCTCCCAGATAACAAGCGACAGGACAAGAGGAAAGAGTCTCAAGTTAAGCCAGGAGAAGTTCAGATTGGATATTAGGAAAAATTTCTCAGAGAAAGGGTGACAAAGCATTGGAACAGGTTACCCAGGAAGGTGATGGAATCATCATCCCTGGAGGTGTTTAAAGCATCTGTAGATGCAGTGCTTAGGGACATGGACTTGGCAGTCCTGCATTAATGGTTGGACTTGATGATCTCAAAGGTCTTTTCCAACCTAAATAATTCTATGATTCTATGAAAAAAGGCCCCCAGACATCCCAGGAAGGCAGATCTGGCTGCACAGCAGCTCCCATCACAACCCTCGTGTCCACACTGACCCCAACATACCGGTTGTTTGCCCGGTTCTTCTCCATCTGCTCATTCTGACGCAGGTTCCACTCCTCCAGGTCCTTCTTGGCCTTTTCACGCCATTCCTGCTCAGTCACCTTCGATGCCGCATCTAAGGCCAGAGCAAGATAGACTCCATCAGCCAGACTGGCACCCACTGGGTCTGCTGGGCAGTCCCTCAGCAGGCAGGACAGCTGCAGCCCCCCAGGCCTGTTCTCAATCCCGACTAGTACGGTCTGAAAGGCATCACTGCCCTCAGGACAGCACATCTTGGGCAGGGGCACCCACATGGCGTGGGACACAAGACATCTCTCTGGGATGCAGCAGGGTCACCACCAGGTGAGGGACCCCAAAGGCTCCAAATGACACATCACAAGGTGCTACAAGCATGGCCACACACAGCCTTGGATCTCACCCAGCTCTTCCAGGCGCTTCTTCTGCTCCTCCCTCCACTTGCGGATGCTCTCAGGTTCCTGGGTCAGCCGGTCAGCCTTGGCTATGGCTGCATAGGCATCCGTGGGACCATTGGACTCCTACAGGACATGAGCACCGCACCATCAGCACCAGCTCTTCCCACAGCCCAGCCCAGCCACCTTGAAGGACTGGCAGCAGGGGAGGACTCCACACTCCCAGCGTTCAGACAAGCCAAGATAGGACAGAGGGGGGGTGATAGCCTGGGGTATCTGGGGCAGCATCCCCAAAGCGCTGCTCAAGCTGCTCTCCCAGCCCCAGGCCCTGTCACCCAGAAAGACTTCCCAGCGTTCCCCTCCTTGACTTGCTGCTCACTGCCAACACACCTCTCACATCCTCTGGGCAGCCCCACAGCAGAGGACGGCCACAAGCTTTGTGACATGCTTCCCACCAGCACCAGGCTTCCCTGGCCCCAACTCAGGCCGAGGCAGCCCCAGGACTGAGTGCTGTCACGGGCTTAGCCTCAACAGATGGGGAGCCCAGGCGAGAGGCAGGGCTCAGGGGAGGTGCTGCTCTCTGCTTGGACACCAGCCCACAGGCAAGACCCTCCCTCACTCCTCCGAGCCCAGCTGCCTCCACAGCTCCCGCCAGGCCCAGCACCACACTGGCTCAGCACCCCTCCTAATACCTTCCGCTGGCTGAGATGCCCAGCCTGACGCTGAGCTCAGCAACGGGATTACGGCTTTCCTCCAAGATCCCCAATCTAATTAAGTCTGTCCCGTTTCTGATGTGATTACCATCCAGTAAACTAGGCACGGGCAATGCACATGCCACACTGCTGAGCACCAAGTGGGGTAAAGGGCTCACCAGATGCTGACACAGCTACTCCTGTAGCCAGCAGAGCTGGGCTTTGGGGGAGCTGAGACCTAGGTGGGTGGCCCCCACAAAACACTCTTGGCCATGGGACAAGTGGGTTTAATGGGAGATGCTAGCAAGTCAGCAAAGCAAGTGTCCCATAGCAGCTTTGCTCTGGCCTCTGCCAAGAGGTGCTCCTGACTGCCTCAGAGCCCCCCAGGAGCTACCCAGGCTGGAAAGAGGAGGCTTTTGTGGGGAATGGAGGATCTGTCATCTGCTGTCAGGGTGCAGGCACTCCTTCAGGGCACACGCCACCTGCAAACAGATTTGGGGCAGGTCATGGCAGGTGGGACCAATCTTCTTTTCAAAGAGGGGTGAGAACTGAGCAGCCAGGACTTCCTCATGAGACCCAGACCTTTCCAGGAGCACCATAGCTGTTCTGCAGCTGGACAGTAAACTCCAGTCAACCCTGGGGGCAGAGCAGTGGAGTGCTGGCCCCATACTCACCCGATCCCCCTTTAGCACCACTGGACTGGGGCAAGGGTCTGAGCTCTCACCTGAAAGACATCTCCATTGACAGTGGCTCCTCCATTCTGGAAACCAGCTAAAGAAAAAGGAAGAAAGAGAAACACAACTATGTCAGCTACAGGTGATCCCAGAAGGGCTGTTGTTCATGAAACTGAAGCAAATCAGTTCCTGGGAGTCCAGCACACACCCCCATATGTGGGCCAGGACCCACAGTCTCCTGTCCTTGGTGGGATACAGTCAGCATCTCTTTATCTCCCAGATAAGCCTCTCTGGGCATTTATGTCATTTCAGTGTTTTCACTGTTTTTTTTATCTTATCTGAAGATTAGGGAAATGGTTCCAGGCACAAGGCTGGACACAGGCAGGTGCTAAAGACACAACAACCAACCCCAACCTCCAAGCGGCCCGGCAGAGGCTGCCGATGGACACAGACAGCTGACCCAGAAGCAGTCGGCCAAGCGCCCAGCAGTGCAGGGCTGCAAAGGGAAGGCAACCACGCCAGGGACAGGGCCCACAGAAACACTGCAATGTGCTCCAACAGAAGAGGAGGGCGTGCATGTGTACTGAGGCCCTCAAGAACTCACCTGGGGGGATGCCCCTGGGACGAGCGGCAAGGTTAGGGCTGGGAATGAGACACCACCAATATACACAGCCGGGGTACAGCCCCATCTGCCTCCCAGCCTCAAAGAACACTTAGAGCTGCACAACAGGGTCACAATGCCAGCGCCATGCAGGGTCTCCGCTGACAAGGGGAGAAGAGGCTTTGGAGGCATACTCCAGACCCTGAGTGCTTCCCAGTGACAAGCACAGGGCTTCCACCAGATAGCTAGCCACAGGCACAGGCAGCTCAGGCAAGCGCTGTCCCCACAGTGCTCGCCCCCACGGTGCAGCTCCGGCTACACCCAGCTCCAGCCTGTCTGACTGCATTTATCACTGCGGCTGCCAGCACCTCTCCGGGCCCGGGTCTGCCTCCACAGCCCTGCGTGCAGAGAGGTGAAACCACTGCTCTGCAGTCAGCACACGGAAGCCCTGTGGGCCTGTGTTAGGGAAAGGAGCCAGAGTACTGTGGCAGCAGCGTCCCTATGTCCATGCAGAGAGCAGACCCCTGAGCCCTGCTCCTGCAGACTGGAGGCAAGAGATCAGGAGTAGCACTTTCTACCTGCAGGGCCTGGGACCACAACATCCCCAATGGAAATGCTTTCCATTCCGCACCCCAAAGCGCCTTCCTGTCTGCAGGGACAGTGACAGGGCTGTCATTGTGCCGCAGCTCCACCTGGATGCCCCTCACATTGCCCCAGCTGGGGGCACCGAGACATGGAGACAGGGATCCATCCAACCCAGGGAACCCTGCCTGCGCACATGGGGGACAAACTGCCCCGCTGCTGGCAAGTCCCAGCTCAAGATTCACACCACATCTTGAGGTTTGAAAGGGAACCCGAACAGGTTTGGGACCAAGCACAAGCCCCTGAGAGCCCTTGCTGGGATGCAGGGCTGGTCCGCTGGGCAACCCCACCACCTGCACCCATGCAGGTGCAGCATGGACCCCATCACTCACTGGGGACAGTGCACATCCCGGGGGAACCCCGGTCCCACGGGGGGTGCAGCCTGGGGGCAACCTCAGGGCACGGGGGGGTGCAGCCCTTGACGCCCTCGGGGGTGGCAGCTCCCCCTGCGCCCCGCCGGCCCTGGCCGTGCCCGCCCGGCTCAGCGCGGCGCTCACCCGTTTCCGGCGGGGCCGCCTGCCCGGCCGGGGCGGCGGCCGATTCGCCGTCGGTCGGCCCGAAGCCCTCGTCGTTCTCGATGCCCGCGATCTCGCTCTCCTGTTGGGCCAGGAAGGCGGCGGCCGGGTCCTCCTCGGCGCCGGCCCCCTCGGACGAGGAAAAGAAGCCGAAGTCGTCGGCCATGGCCAGCCCGCCCGCCCCGCTCCCACTCCGGCTGGGCTGGACTGGGCCCGGGCGGAGCTGTCACTGCGGCGGCGGGCGGGGCGGCCGCGCTGACATCAGCGGCGGGGCGGCCCCGCCGGGCGCACCGCCAGGCCGAGCCGCAGCCCGCTTCCCCGCTGCCGCCCGGAACCGGTACGGGCCGGGCACGGCGCCACCGCGGGCATGGGGGGCCGGGGCTGCTCGGCCGCCTCTCGCCGGGCTCGCAGGACCGCGGCCCCAGGGCGCCGTCCCCACCCACGCGCGCACCCGTAGCTCCGGGGTGGGAGCGAGCGACCCCTCGCAGCCACCATCTTGACTGGCGGCCGCCATCTTGGGTGGAGCCAGCGCCGGCGGACGGGCGACCCAGTGGGACAGGAGGTGCCCGGGCAGAACCGACCCGGCGGCTGACAGGCCGCCGCGGTGACGGGCGCCCAACCGGCTCCCGAGGGGCCCCGGCTTGACATCCCGCCTCGGGCCCCAGGCCCCCACCCGCGGGACCCGCTCCCACAGCCAGAGGCAGCCTCCCCTCCCCGGCCAGCTCCGGAAACGTCGGAGCGGCTTTCGGCACACTTCGGAACTGTTCGTGCGCCCGCCGGGGACAACCGAGAGCGGCAAGCCCCCTTGATGAGCTTCGGGCACTTCCGGAGAAGTCCGAGAACACTTCGGCTTCCTCCGGGACGCGCTCAGGCATTTCCGGTTGCGGCCGATAAACGGCCATCGGCGTTGTAGCGGTGCCTCGCGCGCGCCCCGGGAGGCGGGACGGAAGTGCGGGCGGGAGACGTCAGTTCCGGAGAGTGACGGAGCGGCGGGTCAGAGGCGGCGGCAAAATGGCGGCGCCTGAGGAGCGGGAGCTGACGGCGGAGCAGACTGAGAAGCTGCTGCAGTTCCAGGTGCCGTGTGGCGGGGGTCCGTGCCGGCCGGCGGGAGCGATGGAGGCGGCGTGCGGGCACGGAATGGGCTGAATTGGGCTTGTTCCGCCGGCGCTGGGGTCCTGTCCGGCCTGTGCCGGGCCGGGCGGTACGAGGCTCGCAGAGAGCTGGGGCTGGTCTCTCCTGGAGCGGGTCCGGCCATGTGGGGGTGTCGGACCGGGCCCGAGTTGGGGGCGAGAGGAGAGACCCGCGTGGTCTCGGCCCCGATGAGGGCAAGGGTGCTCCCCACTGGGGCGAGTGAAGCCCCTGTGGAGGGCTTGGGCTCGCCCGGGCTGGGGCCTCGCTGAGGGGCCTGCCGGTGCTGTGCTGGCCCGAGTGCTTCATCAGGAATGTCGTTCTGTCATCGCTAATTGGGGAGACAGGAAGCGACTGCTGAATAAACCCCACTAACTCCATGCATGAAAAAATCGTGGGTAAGTCCCGGCCGTTTTAATTGGCTAATCTGAAAAATTCCCTTTCTTGTCGTTAGTGGTGAACGGGAGAACCTTTCCTGGCATCATGGGAGGGTTAGCCAGTGGGTTTCTATGGAATGTGGTTTCTCAGAAAATTGTTTCTAATGATCAGGGTTTGGTAATGCCTACTGAGGGGAGGCCGCTGGGGATTGTAATGATCTAATCTCACTGTCTGCTGCATAACGTGGGCTGGGTCACTTAACCCTTGGTTTGCCAAGGCCTCAGGGCTGTGCAGCAGCTGAAAAATTAAAAAAAAACAACAACAACAACCAAAAACAAACTGGTGATGTAGTTTGTTGGGGAGAACACAGTGCTGTAGAGTTGAAATACTTGGGGTTGCTCGGTGGGAAGTAATTAAGCATGCTGGCCAATGAAAATTATCTCCAGGTGTCTTGGGTTTGTTTCTGAATTGTAGGGCATCATGTGGTGTCCCTGGGATTGCAGAGTGCTTTTACAAATACAGTATTTACTTTTAAGAGGTGGTTTTTTTTCTGATTTTGTTGCTTCATGTTAAGTTGTTAAGACTGTGCTTCATATTTTTTGGTGTGATGTAACTGTAGAACTATAGGGTTTGAAGGAACTTCATAGGTATCCAGCCCTGCCTTCCACAGCTGAGATAGGTGCAGGTGTTCCTTGTTGTTCCATACAAATACTTGCCAAGCCTTTACCACTGAGCCAGGGGGATTCAACAATGTCCTGAATTAATGTGTAACAGTGTTTTTCCATTACTGTAGCTATGAGGAAACTTTTTTTACAGCTAAACCCTCTAAATCTTTGCTGCAAATTAAGCTGTTTGGACAATCTTAAGTTACAGGCAAAGGAGGCAAAGCAATGTTACAATTTCCCTGGTAAGTATATGAGGTTTAAGCCATTGCCTTATGCTGCATGCATATATGTCTTCCAGCTCCCAGTCTGTTGCTCTAAGATACTGCAGTACTTATTAATCTACTGAATCTGGACAGATAGGACCAGCTGCACTCATCAGTGTCCCTGTTGCTATTTTCAAAACTCTGTGGGCAGCTGTGAAATTGAAGAATCCTGTTTCCTAATGCTACCTGGTGTTGCCATGGCCAGTGGGCTGGGGGCTGGAGGGGAGGGAGGCATTTGTGTTTTTAGACCAGCTTCCTGTTGAGCCCTGGTTAAAGTGGAGGAAAATATTCTCTAGAGTATAATGGGGAGAAATTTTTCAGTTGAAGACTGCTACTGCCCAGAGCCTGATGTGAAAGCCATAGTGCAGGCAGCTTCAATACCAGGATTCTCATTGTTCTGTCCCCTGGAGTATATGGGATTAGCTTTTCAGCAGAGCTTTGCTAATGAAGGACTTCACTGGTGATTCCTCCTCCCTTGGTACTTAGCACCTGGCTGAAAGGGGCTCAGGTGTGTGGAGTCCTGTTTTTTCTTTGAAATGAAATGAGGTAAATCAGTCCACCTGGAAAAGATTTTTTTCCTTGTTTCCTTTAGATGGACTCTTTTAAATAGCATTTCCTGGAGAGGAGATGCCTTTGGAGAGGATGGCTGTCTCACTAAAATAATTTTTACATTGTGATTACTGCAGAACACTGCTAGTTAGCTTGTCAACCTTTCAGGGATTCCTGCTGTCTTTGCAGGGAGCATCTAAGGGTTTTCAAAGGTAACTTCACACTTTTGTTGTGATGCACTGTCATAAGTAATTTCTGTGGCAAGGCAATTGTATTTCCATAATATTCTGTGGTAGCAGGGCATTGTATTTCCACAGAAGGTGCAATGCCGCTGCAATGTGAGTAAAGCAGGAGAGCAGACTAGGAAAGAAGGGAGTGGGGATAACAAAGATGGGGTAGGTGGTAGCAGAAGGCTCTCAGTGTTAACAGTTAAATGGAGAGCCAGAAAGGAAGCATTAAGCAAGAGCTGTAGAATGCCATTCACCCAACAAACAGCTTTTCTGGGTGAAGATGCTGTTGCCCAACACTGTTTATCCTAATTCTGCTGGAAACTGCTTCTTCCAAGGTAGAAGTGAATGCCTGCTGTCCTGTTTGTGGCCCAGGCCATTAGGGTTACAGTTTAAATACATGCTTTGCATTAATTCCACTGATGTTTGCTTGAAGCGTTTCGGCAGTGCTCATATAAACAGCTCTGCTGGCAGAATGGTGCAAGTATCAGCTTCCTTCCTAAGGACAGGGCTGGAATGGGACAGTTGTCTGCCACCCTGGTATGGCAGGTTAATGGAGTAAAAAAAAAAAGTACCAATATGGAGTGATAATTGGGATAAACTTGAAATAAAAGCAACAAAGCACTCTTGCACGCTTTCAGCTTCCCATTTACTGCCAAAGCATTGACTAATGTAAAGGAATAAAAGCATCTAAATTTCTCATCTGTCAAGACTTGGCTGTCTTGACATCTGTAGAGAGAAATTTGATGTGAACAGTTTAAGAAAGCTGTGGAGATACAGTTCCATTTGGGAAACAGAAGAAACAGCAGAGCAGCTTTTGTAGGATCTTGTTATTGATCTGTGCCCATTACACTCGGGCTGATGTCTAATGTTATAATATGCTAATGTAAAGTAATGGAGTGTTATTCGCAAAGAAAGTTAGCACTCACGATACCATCTCTAACTTCAACTGGGGACAATAAAGTGCTCAGGACTGAAAACATCTCTGATTTAAAGAGGAAGGAGTAAACAAGAAACTCCAGGCATCTTTCCTACTCCATTGTGTATTGATCAAAACCCTCATAAAAGCATTTGCTGTAATATGCAAAGAGAAACTATCTCAGTAAAGCCTTTTTTTTTTTTTTTACTGCTTGAAGTCAGATGTTCTTTACCCTTGGAAACATAATTCTCTGGAATTTGGCAGTGGGTTGGGAATTAAGAGCAGTGCCAGTTACAGTTCTGTGGATTTGTCTCTTACGCTGCATTTCCACATACAAGCATATCTGCAGAGGGAACGGTTTCATAAGTCCAGTTACAACCTTTGTCCGCTCAGGGGTATTCCTTCTGCTTTTGAATCCTGGAATTGCACTTTCCACTACTTCAGTGTTGAGAAGATTTTAGCATTCTGATCAGTCTCAGAGGTGAGAGATGCAAATAATTATATCCAGCAGCAGCTTCAGTATATTTTAGGATAGCACTCTTTGAGTGGTGTTTGAGAAGGCAGTGTTGGAACTTCCCTGGCATTCATGGTACTTGATTTTTTTTCTTCTTTTGTAAATATTATCCACTGTATTAAGCTTGGATCTATACTTATTTGAAGGTTTGAGGGTGCTAGTTTAATGGGGTTAATTTTAACTACAGGGGGCCTTCTTTTTTATTACTTACTATGTCTGTGTGAGAGAGATGCTCTTTGAGAAAGCTAATGAGAAACTACAGTGAGTAGGAAACTAGCAGTTAGTGACTGATTTGAAGATAATGTTTGTTCTCTTACCCTTAACTATACTGAGAACATGCTTGTTTGTCTGACACGTGAATAATGCAGTTTGCAGTTAGCCACGAGATTCACCAGAAATGCTGTAACTGGTGCAGTGGAAATGATGTGGTGTTTCAAGTTTCTAATCTGTTTCTTTGACTAAGGTGAAATGGTGGCCACAGAGGGTACGGAGATAACAGTCTAAATGGTTGTTGAGAGTGATGATGAACAGTATCTGTGTTTACCAGCAAGTGTCATCTGTGTCATCTAAACTGACAGTTGAACTGTTTTCCTGCAGTTCCTTACATCGAGTGCGAGTTGTTCTGAACCCGTATGTGTCCTCCAGAACATCCTGGAGCTGTACTGTGTCTGTCTTACAGAGCATTTTATCAGAGTAGCATTTAAAAAACTTGCCTTTACAGAGGCAATTTCTTTTTCCTGCAGTGTTTAGTTGTGCAGCTTCATGGATCTGTAGAGTGGTGGGAGCGCTAGGCATGGTGCTGCTGGGGTGGGTTTTTCACTGCTATTTTGTGTTGAGAGCAACTGTACTAAGATGCTAAGAAAAAAAGTAGATCCACCTCTGTGGAGAAGGGCTGTTGTAGAAGATTGAGGCCTGACCAACAGGTGTAGTGTGCCTGTCCTTGTATTGATGGTTGGGAAGGGGTGAAGATAGCTGGCCCCTAGTTGTGTTGGTGGAGCTCGGCAGGTTTTGCAAATACTGCAGTGATTCAGTGCTCATTAAATGCTTGTTGATAGTTCTGCATGGCTGTTACTTCAGTGCTGCTTTCTGACCTAAAACTGCTAAAGCATTTTGCATAATTTAAAAAGGATGGAATGTTCAGTCATGGAGCCATGTTATTAGAGCTGAGCGATAATCCAGGCATTTAGAGACAAAGGTGTGAATGAGTTTCTGAATCTTGCAAATTTTGCAAACACCAGCAGAATTTCCAGGGTGTTAAGGAATGGTGATCAGAAGACTTTAAAGGCTTTGAAATATGCACATTGTGACTCCATTGTTAAAAAAAAAATCAAATAATTGAGTAAATGGCAGGTGCCTGTTAAGATGTACTTCTAAAAGATGAAGTATATTCTGTAGGAGCTTGGGGTAAAAAAATCAGAATACAAAACCTAAACTTTACTCAGTGAAGCATGTATCTAAAGAAAGTTAAACAAAAACACTAAATAGTGAAGCTGATAGCAGTTTTTTGGCAGCAACAGCTGAATTCACAGAGCTTTATTTCATCTATGAAATTCACTTCTGTAGTGTTCCTTTGCAAGGCTTGTTGCAGACTTTTTAATAAATATTTATACACTACTGGGCAGTGACTGAGCAACTGCAATTACCTAGTTAATGCCAGCAATGCTTTGAACAGTCCAGTTCTGTACAGCAGAATGAAACAAGTATTTTTGCGTAGTAAACTGAGGAGAAGGTAGAGACCTGTGGAGACTTCATGAGAAAGAAGCCAAAAAATGCTCAAAAGTTTGAACTGAGCCCGGAGATTGAATAGGGCATTTGTCCACAGTGTTACTCGGGTGGAAATAGCATGTGGAATGCATGAATGGGGGCAGGGAAGGGAATACATGCACCATCCTTCTCCAGTAAAAAAACAATTTGGTGCATTCTTAAATGGTCAGCTTGTCAAGACTGCCTCAGGGTCTTTTAAATGAAGCAAGGAATGGGGGAGATGATGAGCAGGATTTAATAGGATTGTTAACAATGGATTGGATCACAAGGTGTAATAGAAACTGTGCACAAGCATTTATATAGAGGCACTGTGTTGTGTTGGCAGTCTTTGTAGGTTGCCTTCTGTAGAAAAGCAATGCTTTGTTGCATGACAGACACAGGGAGCAAAAGTTCCCTGCTCTTTGCCAGACTCCTGCATGGCTGAGATCATCTCAGGTGCTGCAGAGAAGAGTGTGTGGAACCAGCAGGCAGAAGACAGGCAAGGCTTTTGTGTAGTTCAGTTCACACAGCCTGTGTAGGTCAACAGGCTTCACCTGCCGCACTTCTCGGCTTGGTCCCCGAGCCACCAAGGGAGGTGCACCCTCTGTAGTGTTACACCAGCTGGCTGGGGAGGTGTCTGAAGAGAAATCCACCAGGTGGGAACATGAAGCATTAAGAATCTGTGAAGTTCTCTTGTCAAGAATGACCTTGCTGGAGAACTTGCCATATTTCAACAGTTTCCTTATGTCACCAGCGCATTTTTGTTTAATTTGTTACACTGCATGTGATGATTTTTGTCATTGCTTCTTCCATCTTGGGTCCAAGCTAAATAACTGCTTCTGAAGGTATAACTGGTTTTTTGGCTTTCTGTAGCCCAGTTACAAAAAAAAAACAAACCCCACAACCAGCAACAAACCCTTTTTAGTCCTTTTAATTCTAAAATAACAGTAGTTTCCTTCGAAAATGCCAGCACGGTTAGTGGTGTCGCCTGTAATGATCTTTCACCAACTGATTTAAAGGATTGTTAAAAGGGCAGCGGCAGCACATTTGTGGCTTTATGCTTTCCTATGGAAGTGTGTGTTTTGGCTCCGTGGTGATAGGTGCAGTAATACAACCCTGAAATGTCTGTCCAAATGCTTCACAGTGCGTGGTGTGGGGAGAGGTGTTTGTGGCACAGTGACAGGGATGTTCGCGTCAACAAAGAATTGTCTCCGTTCAAGAGGTGCTAACATACCTTCCTGCAGTAACAAATACCATAGTTTGATCTCTTGTGCAGAAGTCCTGATTGGCATGGGGTTAAAATACATCTTCCCAAACTCTGATGTGAGGTCCAGTGGCTTTGAGGCCTGTTGGTGTGTTTGAACTGTCTGTTTTGAGTCTTGTCTGTGGTGGACTGGAATATTTTTTTTTTTACTATAGAATCCCCCATGATGCTGGAAAACACTACCTTTATTAGTGCCTGGCTCATTTTGGTTTTAGTCTCTGTTTATGCTTGCAGTGGGTGAAGTAATGGTAATCTTGTGTTTTCAGAAATGCTTTGCCTGTCTTTTAAGTTGATGCTTTGAGGTGATGTTTGAGAGCACTGCCTTGGCATATCCTTTCAGAGTGAACTTGTGGGCAGTATTACGTTAGATGCTTGACTGGGCTGAGTGCAGCTGCAGTAACAGACCTTGGGCACTGCTGAGAGCTGGCTGATGCCAGGAGAGTGCAAAGGCCTGTTGGAGGCCGCCTGTGTGTTTATGAATTTGGGTTGGCTCAGGTTGCTCTGCTCTTAGAGGACAGAGCACTTTCAAGAGAGTATTGTGGTAACTCCTGTCTGTGCTCATGTGTTGCAAAGAACAGTAAAAATAGTAATAACAGCATTTCCCTGGTACTAATCTACTTTTATTCTGCTTCTTTAGGACTTGACTGGCATAGAGTCCATGGACCAATGTCGTCACACACTGGAGCAGCACAACTGGAACATAGAGGTACCACTGCAGATAAGATTTATAGAGATTTCGAAGTACCTGGATTAAATGGTGTACTCTGTGGGGAGGTGGGGCCCTACCAGATTTAATTTGTCAACTCCTGAATTTACACTAATAGCTCTTTCTAACAGTATCTTGATACATCTGGAGAGCTGGTTTCAGAGGTACACAGCAGAGTTGTTATGCCTGTGAACAACCACTTGACTGGCGCATTGTGTAACTTCCCACAGTGCGTGTGTGCAGGCTGCTGTGGAGGAGGCTTTCCTTACAGAAAAGAGTATCGGTGGTTATGGTTTGTAATGAGTTGTGCTTGTCTAGTGCTGTGGGGCTGTGGACAAATAATACCTACTGTTTGTGTCCAAAGTATAAAAAAAGTTGATGGCATCCTTAAATGTCTGAAGTCACCCTTTTTGCTCTTTGTGTCAAAGGCAGCTGTACAGGACCGACTGAATGAGCAAGAGGGTGTCCCAAGTGTCTTTAATCCTCCTCCATCACGGCCATTGCAGGTCAATACAGCTGACCAGAGGATCTACAGCTACGTTGTCTCAAGGCCACAGCCAAGGGCAAGTTATCTTACAGCAGATTTTGTCCTGCTTCTTGCTTGACTCTGTGAAAAACGGAATTTGTAAGCAGGGAAAGGAATTATTTTCTGTGTATGCTCTTACCTCCTTTCTAAATAGTTTATCTTCTGAAAACAAAATGTAGGAGCTGTTCCTTCAGCCTCAGTTGCTACTGGGGATATTTTCTCCATGGTGTGATTCACAGTATGAGGTGGCCGCCTTTGTCATAAAATGTCTTGCTGTGGCATAGTAAAGCTTTTTGATCAGTTCAGTTGAAACAAAGGACTGTCCCCTCCTTATGGCAGTGATAGTATTTTTTAGAGCCCCCTTAAAATGTACGTTAACTTGAATACGGTATCCATTACTTACATAAATGTCTCGCAAACAAATTTGCATGAGCACCTGTAGGACTCAATACTGTTAATCCCTTTGTACCATTAAGAAAATTAGCACAGAGTAAAAGCATTGCTGCTTGAATAGTCAGTGACACTGGTTTTCTGGTGTCACATTGAATGCTGAATGAACTGTGCTAGTCATTTAAATTTGATGTGTCTGAAGCCATGAAATACTGCTGAGCTTTTTTGCAGTGGTTAGAGCACTGATACTCCCATGTGTGCCTGTGTGCTTGATGGTGATGGACACTTTGCTTTAGCAGGCCTGTTCTAATTCTTTGTTTGTAATTACAGGGCCTATTAGGATGGGGTTACTATTTCATAATGCTTCCATTCCGATTTACCTATTACACATTACTTGATATATTTAGGTAAGTACTTTTTTTGTGCTGACTTATGTATTGACTGTGTCAAGGCACACTAGCTTAGGTTTGGTTGTACTGCTGTCACTTGAATCTTTAATGGCAAACTTTCCATTTATTTGTTCAACGTTCATTATCTAGAGCCTTGTAAAGTTTAGTAAGAAAAAAATCTTATTATGAGGAAAAAGAGCATCTCAAAGGCCTTGTAAATTAAATGCTTCATTGGAGTTTTAACTCCATGCAGCTTCGCAGTTTGAGTGCGTGCTAAGGGGATGCAAAATGGTGTTGAGCTGTCTGGTATTCTTGGACAAACAGCTTGATTGGAGCCATGTCCCATTGGGCTGGGCTACAGGTTAACCTGCCCTAATCCCTGTATGTTATTTGGCAAAACCCAAACTGTAAACGTCTGATTTTTCCCCTTTGTCTGTTGCTTTTCTCCATTTACTGCCCCAAAAGGCTAGTTCATCTTGCCTCCTTACAACATTGGTAGAGAGAAAAGGCAATGTTGAAAGGTGATAAATATCCAGCAGTCCTGCTATCTGCATTGTTTTGGCAGTTTCCCTTGTTGTATTACTCCCCTCCCCCCTCCCCCCTTAAAGACTTTTCCAAAGTTCAGTGTAACTTCTGTGCATCAATAGAAGTAAACAACATTGGTATCTGCCTTGCAGTTAAGCTTTTTCAGCCTTAGAGAAATGACTCTTTCTTCCATCTTCATTGGACTCCTAGTGTAATGTTCTGTTTAGCAGAAAAGCAGTTTTCAAAGTTACCTGGACAGAACTGTGGCTTTTAACAGCCTGTCTCTTGACTAGATTCCTCAAACCTCATACTGTTGTGGCTTATGCCTGATGTTTCAGAAGTAGAAACTGTTAACTGCACAGAATTCAGATACTTGTTGGTGCTTGGCATGAGATGCTTGAGGATTTTCTGTATCAATGGTACCAGTTTGGAGCTGGTGGCAGTTTAGATTGTGATTATAAATGTTCAGGGGGTTCAGCTGTGACTTTTTTCAGTCATATGAATACCAGTGACTGTCTGTGGCAAAGAAAACCTGTTCTTCAGAAAGTCAGTAAGCTGAATTTCCAGTGTCCTTTGCTTCCTTCCTAGGTTTGCTCTGCGTTTTATACGCCCTGATCCTCGTAGTCGGGTCACTGACCCAGTGGGTGACATTATTTCATTTATTCATATGTTTGAGGAAAAATATGGGAGGATACACCCTGTCTTCTACCAGGGAACTTACAGCCAGGTCAGTGTCACATGTTGGTGCATAGATCCTGGGGAGATGGAGAGTGGGGATTTTGCCAGATGGTATCAGGGCCTACTTGGCAAAATCACTTTTAATCTAAAAGCCCAGCATTTGTCCCCAAACTCTCTAACATGGTAATGGAGAGCTAGTGAACAAGTGTACTGGAAAACCAGTGTCTGTCAGGTTTGCTGATATGCCAAGCCTGCAGAGTTGGAAAGCAAAGCTGCTCTGACTGTTCCTCAGCCGTCTGTGTGGTGCTGTAGCCAGCAGCTATTCTTCGTAATCCTGCCTTTGTTTTTATAAACTGATGCAGTATACCAGAGTCTGTCCTTCTGTTCACCAAACTGGGATGGACTGTCTTAGCTTGTAGTATAATGCAACTTCAGAACTTGGTGTGGGACTTCAAAATTGAGAGAGGGAGCCCCTGAAGAAATGATGGGAGGTGAGAGTTCCATGTGTTAGATTTGGGCTGATGGTGCGCTCTGTAAAAGAGGGACATCCCAATGGGTGCTGCCTCTTCTGCAGCTTCTCTCAGCCTAGCCAAGGGAAGGGCCTCCTGCAGTGCGTCCCAGCAGACAGTTGACCAGCACTGCTTCCTGAGTGCTGGAGAAGAATGTGGAGTCTGTATCTGCTCCGCACTGCGCGGCAATGGAGCTCACCGCCTCCACAGTTCTTCTAGGCTTCTCTGTCTTGCCTGGAATCCTAACTTAAATAACCACAGAATGGTTGGGCTACCAAAACTCAGTGTCAGTAAAACAAGGAGCTTATTGTGCACTTATCCTCTAGTCTTGTTAAGAAATGATTTTGGGTGGATAGAACCCAGAGACTGTAGATGCAAAAAGGGGGCTGGGGCTTTTTTGCTTGTATTTTGTTGAGAGAGGACTGCAGCATTATTAAGTTACCTTTTTAATAGCATTTTCGTTTGCTGTGGTCTGAAGATTGTCCTATACAGGCTAGAGTGGAAAGCTTAGCCCTGGCTGCTGTGAGTTTGAGGGATGGAGAGTTCTTCACTGTCAGCTGAGTTTGGTGAGATGGGTGGGGGGTGTCGATCTGTGCAGTTGCCTGTCTGGCTTTGCTCAGAGCTGGATGTCCCTCAAAACCACATCCTGAAAGGAATGTGAAAGAACACCATTGTAGCCCTCTTAAATGAGGATGTAATCAGAAGGTCTGACAGGTTCATCCTCCGCTGCTGCCTTCATTAAAACCACGCTGGTGGCAGAGGAATGGCCCGGGTAAACATTGTGCTGTGGCTGCTGCTTTCCCCTTGCCTGTAACTTTACCTCCTCTGCTCTTATGCCAAGGCACTGAATGATGCAAAGCGGGAGCTGCGCTTCCTGTTGGTTTATCTTCATGGAGATGACCACCAAGACACAGATGAATTCTGCCGGTAGGTAGGAGAGTTTTCCAAATAGTTATCTCTGTACTTTAAATGCAGCTTCATTCACATGATCTCTTCTCATCCCCTAGCAATACACTGTGTGTACCTGAGGTGATCACCCTCATAAACACTAGAATGCTCTTCTGGGCTTGCTCAACCAATAAACCAGAGGGATACAGAGGTGAGTGTGTCCCTCCTGGGCTTTACCTACCCCTTCCCGACTCTGGAACAAGCCAAAAGCTCTTTGAAAAATGTGTGTGAGAAACACACTGGGTTTTGTGCAAGCAGACGCGGAACTTCAGGATTGCATGGGGAAACACATGTTGGTTGGCCTGTGATATCTCAGAGCCTGTTTGGATGCCAGGGAAATACCTTCTGCTCTTCACCTCCATTGTTTCATATGTTTCTGGGCAGCCCTGGTTGTGCACTCTTTGTTTCGGGCATTCAGTCTGCTTTCAGTCTGCTGTTAATGGGAGTTGGGGGTGTGTTGAGGATTAAACGTGAGTACAGAAAAAAGTACCTAACTCACTGTGCCCTTAACACCGGCTTGTATTGTGCCCGAGGCCAGGAGCGACTTGTTAGGTGCATTCTTTCCCTTTCAAAGAGAGTCATCTTTATTCCACACCCAGTCTTTGTGTCCTCAAAAGTCCACAGTGAGGTCCTTTGAAGTGCTGTCTTTCAGAGCTGTTGATACCTGGCCTGCCAGCATTTTGGTAGGGTTTTGCTGCAAATGGAGCCTTTTTGCAAAGTTCTGTTTGTGGCTCCTGTGTCACTTCTGACCCTTCCTGTTTCATGGCAGGAGAGGCTAGGAGTTCTGATGCTAAATCTGGGTTGGTTTTGGCTTCATAATCCAGCTATCAGTTACAGACACCTTGAAAGAATGGTTTTCCACGGAAACATTTCTTTACTGCTGCTTCATTGCTGCAATGCTTTATAGTCACATCCTAGAAAGCAGAGCTAGGAAGAATCATTGCCTTTCATTTAATCCACGGGGTGCTCTGATTTAGTTTGGAGGGCTCCATTGATAGTGATAGCTCCAAATAGCATGATGTGCTGTGCATGTTTTAAGGAAGAGGTGGTCAGCAGCCATGTGTGAACAGTAACTTAAAAGCCCCTGATCTGCTCAATTCCCTTCTGGCAGAGACAACATAATTTTGCTCAGAAAGGTCCAGGATGGACACTCTGCCATCTTCCCCATGATGGTATCTTCCAGAGTCTGGCCATTCTTAATCATCTCAGCAAGTGTTTCCCTGTGCTTGACCTGTGTTTTGGTTTTTTTTTTGGTTTTTTTCCAGTTTAAATCCAGGGCTTTTTGTCCCATTCTGAATGGACACCCAGAGCAGTTGACTTACTGCTTGCATTAAAGAACCTTTTTGGTTACTTGAAAGCTTGGTTTTTTTCCCCTTGGTCTCTATGCACTGAGCCACTTCCTCGCTTTGCTAATCTATGGGGTTTAGTTTGATGAAGTGGAGCCTGAGGGACTTTTCTGCACTGGAAGAGATAGTGGCTGTTGAAGCTGCTTTTCTAGGCCCTTGGTGATGGAAAGTGTTTGCTGTACCCCTTGCTGACCCTTCTGGATAGGGCAGTTATCGTGATGTTGTACCCATTTCCCAGTCTCCCAGGCTCTGCGAGAAAACACATACCCATTCCTGGCCGTGATTATGCTGAAGGATCGCAGAATGACAGTAGTTGGGCGGCTAGAAGGCCTCATCCAGGCTGATGACCTCATTAATCAACTGATGTTCATCATGGAAGCCAACCAGACATACCTGGTGTCTGAACGCCTAGAAAGGTATGGTGGGAGCTGAGCTCCATTAACGCAAACCTTGTGGAGGCAGGCTCTGCTCTTCCCCCTTCCTCCCTCTCGACACCACATGTAGGCAGGTAGCTCAGCATCTCCCATTCTGTAGCACAGCCCATGGGCTCTCCTCTTCCCAGTGGGATCATTGGTCCATAAATTCAGGCCACCCTGTAGCTAGGGAGCTAGATGTGTTGCCCACACAGGCCCGCTACTGAAAGGTGGGTGTGAGCATGCTACTGTTTTCTGCAGCTGGAGCACACCCTTAGCGTGCTGGAGCTTTGCACGTAAAGCTTGGACAATAGCCAGTAGGAGCCAAGTGGGAGCAAAGGCATTGCAGGCAGGAGGAGAGCTGGTGTCTGCAGCCAGTCAGTGAGCAAGTGCTGCTGCCTGGGCTGGCTGTTCTGAATTCTGACTGTATTTCTGGTAACACCTCATGAGAGTGAGCTCCAGCCTCTGATAACCCTGTAGGGATTAACAGCGTGTGTCCAAAGTAGGGTGCCGTCTTCTGTGGGCCTCTCCTCTGCCCTGCAGTCTTGGTGGGGACCCAGTAACATGTTTTGATGCCTCCAGTTTCTGATGTGCAAGGAGATAAAACTATGGAGAGTCTCAAGTATGACGCAGAAATCTTGAGCAGTGTTTATGTGCCGTCTGTCCACTGTCAAGCTGCAGTGGGTGAGAGGTCTCTTGTGTTCAGTTAATTTTCACTCAGCCTAGGGAAAGTTTGTGTGCTAGGGACTGCAGAGACTTGGCTTGCCTTTCAGGGGCTCGTGGTGCTCTGAATGAGGCACTACCTGATGTGTGTGCCTCTACGAGTTTGAGGCTGTACCTGTCCCCTCAGCTCTGATGCCCCCACTGCAGGGCCTACTAGCCCTGACCACTCCCTGCTCATGTTTGCAGGGAAGAGAGGAACCAAACCCAAGTTCTGAGACAGCAGCAGGATGAGGCATATCTGGCATCCTTGCGTGCAGACCAGGAAAAGGAGCGCAAGAAGAAGGAGGAACGGGAGAGGAAGAAGAAGAAGGAGGAGGAAGTGCAGCAGCAAAAACTAGCAGAGGAAAGGCGGCGACAGGTGAGAGCAAACTGACTGCTGGGGAGGCTGCTGTGCCCTTGTGGGATGCTTGCAGTGTGTAGGAGCGGTGCCTGCAGTAGGGCGTTCTTGTCAGATTTGAGCTGCTTGTCTTGCTTGGGACTTGAGGCTCCTCTGAGCCTCTTGGGGCAGCTGTGCCACAAGGGACAGGCATAAAGGTCAGTTTGGTGCACACCTGTTGCTCCTGGTCCCTCCTTACTTTGCAGACGCTGCAGGAGGAGAAGGAGCGAAAGTCTGAATGCCTTCCTCCCGAACCACATCCCGATGACCCAGAGAGCGTTAAGATTATTTTCAAGCTGCCTAACGATTCCAGAGTGGAGCGGCGATTCCACTTCACGCAGTCATTGACGGTGAGCTTGGGTCAGAGCTGATGGTCTTCCCAGAGTAAAAGAGGATCAAGAGATTCTCCAGGTGGTTCAGCAAAGCTTTGGTTCCATTGGACTTTGCCAAATGATGATGTTTGGTCGGGAGCCTTAGCAGGTGGAGTTGTTCCTGGGTAAGGAGGGTGTCATGGGGTCTGGTTCTACCAGCTTAGAAGAGAGATTAGAGAAAAAAATGGAAAAAACTCCCCCCCCTTTTCCTGAAAAGCTGAAACTCTTGTTGTTCCTTATTAAATAATGGTGTAGAAAGAACCAGGTACTCTGTGACAAGTCCAGTTTCATGTATGCTAAGAAAATGGCTGTCATGTGTCTACAGTGCAGCAATGGTGCAAATTTGGTAACCTCCTCCCCCTCCCTGTCCCCCCTGAGATGCCATGGATGCAATCTGGCTGTGGCATTGCTCCCCCAGTTGGCAGTTATTTCTGTGCTTCTTTCCCAGGTGATCCATGACTTCTTGTTCTCCTTGAAAGAAAGCCCTGAAAAGTTCCAGATTGAGGCCAACTTCCCTCGCCGCGTCCTGCCCTGCCTCCCCACAGAGGAGTGGCCCAACCCACCCACGCTGCAGGAGGCTGGACTCAGCCACACGGAAGTCCTCTTTGTGCAGGACCTCACGGACGATTGACACTTTTCCAGAATACACAGAATGGAAAGAAATTCATATTATTATTATAATACAATATTTTTTTTAAAAGACTGCGTACAAATGAGGGATCAGAGACCACATCGCCTGTGCCAGCTGTGCTGTGTGTGTGCACACCCTCACACACCCATGTACACAGCCATCCCCTACACTTGGAGGGCAGAGAGGGAGGGGAGCTGGCGTTGCCCCCTCCGCCCTCCCTGGGGAGGAACAGGAATGGCAGCTCTCGGTAATTATTGCTTTTATTGACGACAATAATAATAAAACCCCAAGAACCTGACATCTTGTGAAGATTTGATACTCTGCTGCTCCTGACAGCCAGAAGACCAGGCACCTGAATGTGCTGGGAGTGGGGTGGGAGGGAAGGGCTGGACAGAATCTCTTCAGCTTCCCTCTGTGTATAAATATCTTTCTTCTAATATTTCTCTTGCTTTGTAATGACCAAAGGAGAATGGGGTTGACTATAGTATTAACTTTTTGATAAAGAGCTGGTTCAATTCTTACCCGTGTGGGGTCTTGCCCAGGGTTCTTAGCCTGTGTAGTATAATAAACTCTGCCTCTAGCATGTCTGTGCCAATGCTTTCTGCCCGGGCCCTCTGCCACAACCGAGCACTGGGGAGGGAGTTCCAGCTGCTGTGGCTCTACAATAGGTTGCTGCTCGCAGCACGGCGGGCACGCTTAACTCCTGGCCTTGAACTGGTAATGTTGTGCCAGCAGAGCTGCTGGTGTGACACAAACAGGAGCATGTGCCATGGGGGCAGGCAGCACAGCTGCAGCCACAGTGCTGCCTGCCTGTGGCATGAGCCATGAGCTGAGGCTGGGTGGGAGATGGCTCTTCCTTGGCTCGAGGGCTGTGTCAGCCCTCCTAGATCAAGTTAGAGGTGGGGAAAAAAACTCCACTTGTGAGGGGGGGTGTAAGCCTCGGGGCTTTTGCTCCCACCAGAGTCTTGGTCACAGCAGTGGAGCGGTCCTGTCAGCTCCTGCTCCAAGAGGAAAGTGGTTCCTGTTCCTTTTCTACCTGCTGGTTGCCTGTTCTGGACAGGTAACTGTGCATGTGCCTGCATGGAGCACAGGAGGGAGCAGGGAGGTCTCTCCACCCCCATTTCTGAGGCCTGCAACCTGCAGTAAACCAGCCATCTCTCCTGGTGGCTCTGGGGCCTGGCATGGCTTTTTAAGGGAGAACTGACCATTTTCCTCCCAAAGCAGGAGCTGTTTCATTTCTGGCCATAGAGCCCTCTGGGGCAGCACCCTTGCTACCAGCCTTGGCTGCCAGAGCTCCAGCGGGGGCAACGTGTCTGCCCCGCTCAGCCAGAAGTGCTGGGCACGTGGCTGTTGAGGTGCTGGGGCCGGCTGGGCTGGGCTGGTTTCCCACCCAGCAGGGAGCGCAGGGATTGCTGCGGGCATGCTTGGGGGTGGGCTGCCAGAGTGGAAGCTGCTCCCCCCTGGTGTTGCTGGAGCCAGCCAGGAAGATGCGCTTGTCCCAGGATGGCAGTGGGAGGACTTTCCATCTCCGTGCGAGCTGTGACAGATCTCCACGTGGGAACGAGGGGGGCTGTGGTGCTGGGTCACAGACCCCTCTTGCTCCCACCCTTGGGCTCCCCTGGCCTCTCATACGAGCCCCGTCTCTGGGGGGCTCTGCACCCTCCCTCCACCTGCTCGGTGACTGCCTCGGGACCCCCATCCCTGACCACCATGTTGGCCTGGCCTCCGCCGCCCCGGGGGACCCTGCAGGGCTGGGCCGGGCTCCCCCAGCCCCCCTCAAGCCACGGCCGAGACAAGAGCCGGGGCACAGCGTGTTGGTATACATCATACATTTATTAGTGAATATCCCTCTCAAAATCAGCCACAACATTAAAAAAAATAATGATTGCACTACTTGGTCAAGCAGAACTAGCAACTTTCATTTTAAAAAAAGTACAAATCTGTTAAAAATTTCAATCAGTATAATACACATATATATAATACAACATACTAGTTATGTTAAATGCTACAAAACCAATATGATTCCAATGGAATGGAAAAAAAACAAACACTTTTAGAGCTTTAAGAACCTTTTTTTTTCTATATATTAGCCTTTTTTCAAATACATACATGGGAAAAATGAGGTAACTGTAAAATGTGCAAGTAACAGAGCAAAAAAAATTATATATATATATTTATATATATATATATATATATAAAAACTTTCTAACACAGAACACACGTCCTAGCACCTTCCGGGGAGCCGCGGGGGCCGCGGGGGTCCCACCGGAGGGCCCGGGGACTGGTATAATAGAACAGTAAACAGTCCACTATCCCACCACAGGAAATCATTGGTAAACAGTGGTATCTACAGCGCAGTCAGCAATCACAAACACCCTAAATAATTGTTTTTTAGTATTTTTTTTTGTAATTTTTTCTTTTTGTTATTTTTTTTTAAATGATACTTTTAGCTGCTCATTGGAATAAATTCTGCAGCACACGAGCTGTGAGCTTTCGAGTCGCCGTCAAAGGACCGTAAGGCTTTCCTGGCTCCCTGGGCACCGCGAGGGCGGGAGGGGAGGAGGGGGGCGTCTCCGGGGGCGCGAGGCCGCCGCGCGGCACGGGGACTCCTTTGGTTATCTGTCACTGAGTGAGGGACGGGGAGGGGGCCGGGGTCCTGCCCAAGGGGCACCGAGCCCAGCGGTGCCAGCGCCCACGCCACGGCGGAGCTGGTGGTGCCGGGCCAGGGCCCTCGGCCTCAACATTTTGCACCGGAGGGCGGCCGCCGGGGAGGCTGGGAAAAGGGAGGCAAGGGGGAGCCAGCCAATAGCGACACGCCGCTCGCTGACCCCGCGCAGCTGACTGGCTGGGTAGAGACTGGGCCCAGCCCACCAGTGTGCTGCGAGTGGCCTGCGATTGGCGGAGGCGGCGCGCAGCCCTCTGCCAATCAGGAGCAGGCCTACCTCAGCGGCGCAGTGACGGGCACCGCTCCCCGGGCCTATGGCGTGGCAGCGCAGGGAGAACCGTCCCGCCCACCCACCTGCTGGGCGCAGCCCCTCGCCTCACACCCAGCCCCGACGAGGCGGCCAAGGCCATGCCGGGGGCCAGCCCCACCGCCTGCCCCCCGCCCCGCGGGGAGCGGCCCCCCCTTCCCACCCCGTCCCCTTGCACACGCCGCCACCGCGGGCGCCCCCCATGCCGCCGCCTCCCGCTCGGAGGGGCGCAGACCCCACGGGGACGGCCCTGAAAGTCTCACGGTCCTGCTGTGGCGTTGCGGACATGTGCAGTACAGTGCATGGCAGTATCAGCTGAGCACGAAAACCCCTCTCCCCACCCCCCCTCACCCCACAGCCGGCTAGACGTAGCCAAGACCACGTTCCAAGCTGGTCAGACATGCATGCATATTTGTGAACATTTACATAGGGCTGGCGTCCGCGCTCGGAGGCTCCCAGGCGTCGGCAACGCGCACCGCGAGGGGAGGGTGGGCCTCTCACCGCTACCCTCCGCCACCGCCTGCCACCGCCTCCCGTCACCCTCCTCGCTAATTAATCATGCAAAACAACGGCCACGCGGGATTGCTGGAGCCGGGCGACGGTGGCTTCTCTCCCCGGGCCTGCACCAACGGGGCACCCGCCCGGCCAGCCCCGTGCGGCCGGGAGGATACGGCGGCAGGGGCTACTCACAGCTCCCCCCGCGCCAGCCGGGGCAGCACTGAAAATACACCATGAGGTTACAGATAAACACCCCCCCTTGCTGCGGGGCCGGGGGCACCCACCGCAGCCCAGACGGCCCCCGCTGCCCAGCATGCCGTGCCGTCCAGCCAGCAGGACGGGGGCGTGGGGCCATTTTGATTTATGGCGGTGGGACAGAGAAACAACAGCGGGAGCCGGGGCCAGGCGGCACGCTGGGGACACGGCATGCCCACGGCTGCCAGGTCCCCCCCTGCCCCAGGCCCTGGCTGCCTCGCGGGATGCCACACAGGCCCAGTCCCGGTCGCTGTGCTGGCCGGCCATGGGGAATGAACAGGGAGAGGGGCCGGGGCCGTGCCAGCACCGGCCTCCCACCGGCGAAAGACCCCAATCAGCCAGGACCCTCCGGGGCTCCCCGGGGCAGCTGAGGTGGGAGAGGGGCTGCGCCGGGCTGCGTGCGGGAGCGGGGCTGGAGGCGTTCCTGCTCCGGCCACGCTGCGGGGCTGCTGGTGTCCCACCTTGGCCACGCTCTGCCAGCCACCTCCTCCGGCTGCCCGGCTCAGGGTGCTGCCGGCACCAAACCTGCAGCGCTCCCTCCTCTCTCCTCCCCGCATCCTCCGCAAGCAATGCCGAGGGGAGGAGCCGCCCGCACATCACTGGGTCAAACGGCCACAGAACCAAAAAACGTGATGGAAAAGGAAACGGAGGTGGAGGGGAGGGAACCCTACCACAAAAAACCAAAAAAAGTGAGTGACAAAGGGAAAAAACACTAATTCCCTAGCAGAGTACAAAGACCTGGAAAGTGATGGAGGAACAACAGCGTCTTTGGAGCACGGGAGGGCACGGCCACGTGCCTCCCGCCTCCAGCACAACACGATTCGGGGCCCTGGGAGCGCAGCGGGCAGGCGTCCGGTCGAGTCCGTGCCCCGGCGGGGAGGAGGAGGGCTGGCCGGGAGCCCGGACTGCTCAATGCTCACCACATCCGAGGAGAGGCTTTGGGGAGGAGGGGTAAGCGCAGGGTCAGGCCCTAGCAGCGGGCAGCGGCCCCCGCCCCTGGCCCGGCGTGTCCTCATCCTCTAACGAATTGTGCGGCACAGCGCCTGCCAGCCTCAGTCCGCCTCCCGCTGCACCTCCGACGCGTCTGCCCGGCAGATGGGGCACGTGCGGTTTGCCTGCGGGTGAGGAGGGAGAGACAGGGGCAAGTGAGCAGGCACCCCATGGCACCAAGGCCAGCCGAAAGGCAGCTATCTGCACCCGCAGCACCCGAGAAGCACAGGCAGTACCTTTAACCATTTGTCGACACACTTAGCGTGGAACTCGTGGTTGCAGGGCAGGACGCGGAGAAGCTGCCGGGCCTCGAAGTCGCTGAAGCACACGACGCACCTGGGGGAGGCAGCCATCAGTATGTCCCTGCCACACGGCCCCGGCCCCCAGCCCCCTGCCAGGCACACCCATGCTCCCCCACCAGACACCCCATCTGTGCCCTCGGCTCACTCACAGGGTCTGCTCAGACTGGTGGCTCTCAGGGTTGAAGCGGTAGGACGGGAGGTGCTCGATGTCTGCTTTGGTGAGTCCCCGCGGCTTGGCCTCCCCCAGCCGCTCGGCCAGGTTCAGCAGCGCCTGAAGGAGACGCAGAGGCCGGCTCAGCTCAGCTCGTGCCCCGGCACAGCACCCACCCTGGCAGAGCCATCCCCAACCTTCCCCAGCTCCGCCGTCCCATCACCCCGCAGGAAGCAGAGCTGACACACCTCGTAATTCTCCATCTCCACATCATCCACGTCCAGGTCTAGGCTGATCGTGGGCCCCACGGCTGTTGGCGACACAGGAAGCATAGAGCTGGCAGGGAAGGACGGGGTGGTCAGCGTGGGGCGGCAAAACCCAACCTCCACCCTGGCATCCCTAGGGGGATGGAGTCACCTGTGCAGAGGCCGGGCTGCCGCGTCCCCATCCGCAGCGTCACCCCCACCCCACACATCCCACCGTACCCTCACCCCAGTACTCACAGGAAGTAGGGCAGGAAGCTCGGGTAGTACGGGGGGGGCGGCGGCGGGGGGGGCGGGGGGGGCAGCGCCTGCTGCAGCCGGTACCGCTGGGTGTTCAGCCGCCGGGGCATCATGTGGGGGTATGGCTGCAGGGAGAGATGGGGCACTCAGAGCTGTGCCAGCCCCATGATGTGTCCCCCTCACCCCTCCACAAGACAGGGACTCACCACGCCAAATGGCAGTTCTTGGTGCAGTGGGTCGTGGGGGAGGTAATGCAGCGGCACAGAGGGGGACAGCGTGGGAGCGTGGTGGGACGGGGGGTACGTGAAGCCCGCGATGGGGTGCTGCTCCCCTCGCAGGTCCACGTCATTGTCTATCCTCTGCAGAGGCTGTAGGGGAAACAGGCTGGGAGGGGCGTCCCAAATTACACCCCCCCGCCCCCGACACTAGCAGGATAAAGGCACCCTGGGCATCCCACCCATCACCCCCAGCTGAGACCCACAGGGACTGCAGAAGACCCCAAGGTGGTCTTCGTTGGGCCACAGGGTACGGAGTGTCCCCAGCCTGCACCCCCACCCCAACTCACCATGCGCGGATGCTGGGCTTGGAGAGGTACAAACTGCCCCAGGGGGGCCATGTGGGGCGGCTGGTGTGGGGGCACTGGCGGCGGCGGAGGGTGCAGGATGTAGTGGTCGCTGGAGATGATGGGGGGGAACGTCTGGTAGGAGACGGGAAGCTGTTGCATGGCACATGCCTGGATCAGCTGTGGGGGTGAGAGAGAAAAACAGGGGTCAGACACCTGCTGTGGGCATGGCTACACACCTGCCCCCTCCCCAGGGCCTCCAACAGACCCTGTGCCCCGGCTGGGTACCCACACAACCTCCAGGCACCACAGGCCAGGCTGGCCCCAGAGATCCCCTGTGGGTGTCCCCTGCCATGACTCACCGGGGGCGGGAGGCAGCAGAGCGGGTAGTGCTGTCCACTGAACATCACTGAGCATGCTGGGAGCTGCTGGGTGCTGCACCCAGGGATGTGCTGGCCGGCGTGGATGGGGAAGCCTTGCGTCGTGACGGTGGTAACCGTATAGGAGAGAGGGACAGGTCCCTGGTGCACCTGAGGACAAGGGGCCAAAGGCACAGTCAGGGTACAGATCCAACTGAGCTGTCCCCATCCCAGCGGGGTGGCAGCAGGGCGCTGAGCACCCAGCGCTGGGACACAACCACCCGGCACCTCCGTTCCACGGGTGTGGCCAGAGGAGAGGGGCTGAGTGCAGCCTGGGTTTGAGGTGGGTTTTGGACCCCTCTTTGCTCCCCACAGACAGGCTGGCACAGCCTCTAACCCAGGACTGCCACCGCAGATGATGGTGACCATTCTGATATGAACAACCCTAAGAGGGGACTGTCCCCAGCCCCTGGGAGCAGGGACCGCCCTGGGCACACCCAAGGTGGCAGGGGGACCCCAGAGTTTAAGTGCTCAGCAGGCAAGAGCACCAGCAGCCTCAGGGTTGGGTGTTCCCAGCAGCAATCAACTGGTCAGAGGGGACCCAGGGACATGTCTTAGGACCGCTGCCCCAGACACCAGCGTGGAGTCACCATAAGGTCTCCCCTTAGCACTGGGGCTGAGGGCTACGGCACCTACCTGGTCATGCAGATCCACCATGAATGGGTTCTGGTGGGGTGGGTGAGCGGCTGGGTGAAGCATTCGTGGCGGCGTGCTGGGGAGAGCGTAGGCACGGGGCTCATCTACAGGGATGTGCGGCTGCTGGGGGAAGGCAGGGTGCAGCTGGGGCTCATCCTGGCCCAGCAGAGTTGCCAGAGGTCGGTCGCGTCGTCCCCACTGACGCCTGGCAGGGGGGCTGTGGGGCCACCGCAGGAGAGAAACAGAGCAGGAGTGACCCCCTGGCCAGGGGCACCACAGCCCCGGGCAGGGTGGCTGTGGGCAGGTCAGTGCCAGCCCGGCTGCCGGAGCAAGATGCTCAGGGCGTTGTGCCAGGCCAGGCTCCTCGTCTGCTTGTGGAGCTCCAAAAAGCTCCTCTGCTCACCCTGCACATGCCCCCCTCGCCATGTCCTCAGCACAAAAGGGATAAAAGGGACCCCAGCTCCCTGGGGACCCATCGGCTGGGCCAGGTGGACGTGCTTCCCTGCCGCCATCTCCCCCCAGGCCCCCCCAGGAGCCGCTGCCTTGCTGCAGCAGGACCACGGAACCGTGCCCACACACCATGGGTGACAGGGCGTTGCACCACCCTGCACCCCGTACCTTCGCTGGAGATGGTCGGGGCTGCTGCAGGGTCCCCCCGAGAAACGGCGCTGGTTAAAAGGGGCAGAGGGCGGCCGCCTATTCACTGCCAGTTCCCATGGTCGCATTGGTGACGTCGGGAGGCGGATGGGCACACGGGACCTCAGGCTCCAGGTAGGGCAAGACACCAGCACCTTGGATGCTGCGAGAAGGACAGCGGGTCACAGCACTCTGACCCCTGGGGCTGTGCAGGGCTGCAGAAGCCCCAGATCCTCCCCACACCCCAGGTCCGAGCAGCAACCCCCCCCCCCCCGCCCACTTCCCCACCACCTGCTTTGGGAAGAGGAAAGGGAACAGAGGCACAGGGCAACGCTGGGGCAGCCACTGCACACGTGGACAAGCTGAGGGGGATGCAGCCCACCTGGCTCCTGCTCCTGCCCCCTCCGCACTGGGAGCCCTGCCACCCACACCACACAAGTGACTGAGCCACCCCAGAGCCACTGTCCCTGCACAGCTCAGCCTGCTGCTCCCTCCCCTCAGGGATGGTAATGCAAATGACTGGAGCTCTTGCTGCTCTGGGACCTAGACCTGTGCCCACCCCCCCTCCTGGAGCCGAATGCGTCCCTGAGGGGGGGGCAGCGGGGGCTAGGAAGAGCCCATTCACCCCCCACAGTTGCCCAGTTACTGTCCCTCCACTGCATGGCCAGAGCCACCTCCCCATGGAAGACACAGACACCAAATGAGAGAGAAGCACTTGTTTTTGGCACAGAGAAAAAAAGCAAGCAGCGAAGGGCCCCGTGGCTGCGGCAGCACCCCAGGCTGCTCACTGGCCAACAGGGAGCCTGAACCGGGGGGTGGTCCAGTGTGTCCTTGGCCGAGACAGGCTCCAGTGCTGCTCTAGGGGCTGCTCTCTCTTGCCGGGCTCCTTCACATCCTACTCTGGACCAATGCTGCTGCCCCGGTGACAGGCACGGGGGACTGGCAGGGGACACGGCAGCTCATGGCCCTGCTCTGGCTCAGTCTGTGTGTGTCAACTCCCTGCTACACACAGGGCGAAACTGCACATCCCCGTGGGGAGGGGGACACGCGTGGGCTGCAGCTGAAGCCGGGCAGGCAGCTCCACTCTGCCATCCACCTCCACAGGCAGGGAGGGGGGTCAGTGGGAACACAGCCCATGCGGACCCTGCCCCACCTCCCTTCCTGCACCCAGGGTGGTGTCCCCACGCCAGAGCCCCCCTCCCACCACACAGTTCAGCCGCACAGCCCCAGTGAAGCTTGGAACTTTGCAGAGGAGGTATCTGCACACAGGGCTACTTTTTCCCCAGGCTCTGGTTCCCCTGGTCCCAAAGGGGCCTTTCCCTGGCTCCATGTGGGTCCAAACCCCCTCCGAGAGGCCTCCACTGGGCACCCTCCCACTGCCCAGCAGGCTCCTCTGCCAGCCTCCCTCGGCCTCCACAGCCAAGGCCAGCAAGTGGGAGTAGCCATGGCCTTGGCACTGCACCCCACGTGCCCTTAAATCCAGCTTGCCTGCAGGCTGGTGGTGCACCCGCCCAACACAGATCCTTCTGCAACCCTTCTCCTCCTCCATGCTCATAGCAGAGGCACGCTGGGGCCGTGAAGGGCACCCCGAGCCCAGGGAGCACTGCTCAGCCCCAGGAGAAGATGGGTGATGGTGGTGGGGTGTCTCACACCAGCAGAGCGAAGCTACAATATCACACCTGGGGTGACAGGCATCACCAACTCCTGCGGGAAGTCACTGGGGCAAGCCCTGTGCCACACACCAGTCTCTTCTTAACCTCACCCCCATCTCTATACCGTTCTGAGTGCTGAAAGCAAATTACTCTCTGTTTCAGGGGAAAAAGAAAAAAAAAAAACCCAAAAAACTAACAACCAAAAGCCACAAGCTGAGGCCCCCCCCAGGAGCCTGTCTGTGGCTGCCGCTGGGGAAGGGGCCGTGCTCAAGGACAGGGGTTTGCCCCACGGGTGTTTTATGCTGTCCCCAAGCCTCGTGCCAGGTGCCAGGCACCCTGCCGGGGGGCTGCGAACCAGGCTGCCGCAGGGGCCCAGGTCTAACCCCGCTCCCCAGGAGTCTCCCCGAGGTGTTGCTGCTTCCAGTTCCGAGCACACGCGGTACAAAGGCCCCGCGTGACCTGACGGGCACCTTCCAGCCGAGACACCCCAGCGATGGGCTCGGGGACAGGGAGCGCCTCCACACAGGGACACTAAATCCACGCAGGGGCTCACCTGGTGGCAGGACCCCCGGAGCAGGGCGGCTGCCCTGGCTCCCAGGACACATCTCCCGCAGGCAGGATGTCCCCAAGTCACCGGGACAGCGGTGACCGAGGGGCGCAGGGCTGGCATGGCCCCCCGTCCCTGCCACAACCGGGAACCCCCGCCCAAGGCACCCACCCTCCTGTCCCACGCAGGCACACCCGGCTCCCTCCCGCACACCCGTGGCTGGGAGCCAGCGACCACCCCGGGCAGGGTCACCGTGACCCTGCGGAGGCCACCGCCGCCCCGCAGCAAAGGGGACCCCGGGCCCCGCAGCCCCTCGGTGGGGCGGGGGGCGAGGCGGCTCCCGGGCCCCGCCGAGAACAAAGTTAGCAGCGCGCCAGCGCTCACGCCCGGTGCCATCTGCTCGGGCAGCGCCGGGCTCCGGGGCTGCCGGGGGAGCCGCCCGCCCGCCGTCGCCTCTCCGGGGGTCCCGCGACCACCGTGCCACCCGTCACCGGCTCCGTCCCGGCACCCCGGACTCCCCCGCAGCCCCTTCCCCGCCGTTCCCATCGCGAACGCCGCCAACTCCCCCCGGGAGCGGGGTCACCCCTGGCCCCACCACACCGGCAGCCTCTTCGGAAGCCGCCCCGCCGACCCCGACCCCAAACCCCAGCCCAGCCCCTGGGGTCTCGGGGACGGCGGCGGGGCGGGCGGCACATCCCGGAGCGCCCCGGCGGGGCACCCCACCTCGCAGCACCCCAGGAGCGCACCCCAGCCTTCAGCCCCGGGGGTGCGCCGCCCGGCCGGCAGCCCGCGCCCCCCGCCGCGGCAGCGGAGCCCCGCCGGTGCTGGTGCCGGGCGCGGAGCTGTGGCTTTAAGAGCGGCCGCTCCGGGGCCATGTGCTCGGCGCCAAACAAAAGCAATAACAAAGGCGGCCGCCGGGCCCCGCCGCCGCCGCCACCGTTGCCCGGGGCAGGTGCCGCCGGGGGTCCGGGGAGCGGCCCCCGCTCCCCCCTGCCCCCCCGCCCGCACCTACCTGCACCGATGGCCTGGGCCGCCGCTCCGGTGCCGCTGCGGCACCCCCGCCCCCTCCCGCCGCTCTTTGTTCGCCGACGCCGGGCCCGGGCCTGCCCCTCCGCCCGCCCGCCGCCGGCCCTCCCTCCCGCCTCCCGCCCCCCGCCGGGCCGGCCCCCTCTCCGCCGCCGCTGTTTCCGGTGCCTCTTTGTTTTCCGCGGCGCGGGGCGGCCGGGCGGCCACGGCGGGCCAGGGCAGCCGCCGCCGGGCCGGGGCGGGATGGGGCGCAGGGGGGGTGCCTGCCCCTTTAAGAACCGGCGGCGGCGGGACGCACCGGACAAGAGTCACAACACTCGGAGGCCCCGGGGGCGCGCGCGGCGGGCGGGGGGGGGGGAGGGGGGGGGGGGGGGGAAGCGGTGCGGCGCGCGCGCGCCCCACGTGACCAGGCGTGTCACGCTCCGCAGCCATCTTGGAGGCGCGGGGCCGGGCCGCCACGCGGGGCAGCGCCGGGCTCCGCGGGCCGTGTCCTAGCAACGGCCCGGGCCCGGTACCGGCCGCGCCGCCGCACCCCGCCGCGACGGGCTCTGCGGGGCCGCGCCGAGGGCGCCTCGCCCGCCGCTCCCGGCCCCACGGGCTGGCAGCTACGTGAGTCCGGCGGGCCGGCAGCGCCGTGCGCTCCCGGCCGGCCCCCGGCACCGCGCTCTGGCTGCCAGGTGGGCGGAAGGCCCGGGCGGGGGGAGGCGACGGCAGGAGCATGGGGCTCCCCGCCGCCCTCCCGGGCAGGGGCGGCAGGATGGAGAAGCCGCTCCCCTCCGGCTCCCAAAGACCGAGCCCTGTGCCCGCACCGGCGGCCTGCCGGGCACACGCGGCTCCCCCCGGGCATCTCTACCCAGTTCCAGCTTCCAGGCACCGGAAAAGCCCCTTTTCCTTCAGAAAAGCCTCCAGCTCTCTCCCCTCGGCTCAACAAGGAGCAGCAACTCCTCGGAGCACCGCCTGCAGGTCTGCTGAGCAAGCCGCCCGGCTGGCCGCTGCCACGGGGAGGCTGTGCCGCCGGCCCCCCGCATGCCCCCGGCCGCACCAGTCAAACCTCCGTGCTCCAGAGAGCGCATCGCGGCGGCTCTGCTGAGAGCCTGATGCTGCAGCCAAGCCAAACTTCCCCGGGTTACAAGGCACACTTAGAAATTCCCAGGTAGGCGAGTCAGCCACCCGGCAGCCCTGATGTAATGCCTGTAAACCAGCCCTCCCCTGACAGCTGGGCTTTAAAGTGCTGACAACCAAAAGGGAGCTGATTAATTTGTAACATCACCCCTTTCAAAGGAAACCTCAGAGCGGTGGCAATGATTTAATGATTCAGTAGGCTCATCATTGCAACGAGCGGTTGGATTCAGTTTTGCCCCAGCCCCCTCCAGGCCCCTCTCAAGGCCAGTTCACCAGCTCTCACCTCTGAATCCCAGTGCACAGGACGAACTGCACCAGCCTCGAGGACCCCCTGGGACATGGAGCATCCTGGGGCAAGCTCCTTCTGCCACAGCTGTCAACGGCACCACAGCCAGCTGCTTCTGTCCCCATGGCAGGGGACACACAGGACTAGAAAGCAGCATGGCAGACCCCTATGACAGGGTCAGAGCCATGTGCTCAGACAAACACGTTTGAAGGAAACAGCCAAAGGTGTGAATCATCAGCTCAGATCTGAATGATCACCCCTCAAGGTCTGCTCCACTATGGCCTCTTCGCTTCAAGAGCTGGGGACTAGAGGGAAGAGGAGGAAAACAGCACTCTGCACTTTGACCTTGTCACTGTTTGCAGGCAGAGGCAGCACCGCACCTTTACAAGGCTGCCAGGACACAGTCTGATCCTGGGCAGAGCACCGACAGCAGGCAGAGGCCACAGATGGTGGAGATCAGTGCAGACACTCCCTTCGGACCCGCTCCAGCATCACCAGCTCCTCCATGGCCAGCAGCTATTGATGTCCTCAGGACAGCATCAGGAGAAGCCATCAATGGAGCATGGCTTACCAGTGAGGCACTGGTCATGCTCCCCGCCCAGTCAGGCTGGACTGTTTCTGTGGCAGAGCCACGTCCAGCCACGCCATATACAGCCGTGCTGAGCCCGCCTAGCCAGCTCCTGTGAGGACATCCACGCGCATCCATGAGGCACATCCAGCCGCAGGGTTAGAGCACATGGAAGCGGCTCAGCCCACACCTGCCCTGTGCCGTCTCAGGACCACAGCCACACACACCGCCACCAACATCACACTGCCCCAGCCTCGGAGCTCTGCCTGGAAGGGCCATGTGAGGAGCCCAAGTGACACCCTCTCTGGTGCTACAGCAAGGCTGGCCATGGACAGCAGCACTGGTCAGTGCTTCTAGGCCAGGACAAGGGATCTGTGACACGCCACGTAAGCAGGAACCCCACGTGCCAGGCAGCAGCCTTAGAAAGCTCTACCTGTGGGGGCTACTCAGGCTGAACCCATCTACTCTGCAGCCAGCAGGCAGCCCATCACGTCCCTCAAGAGAGCCAGGGACCGGCAGAACCAAAGCCTCCCCCAGCCCAGGCTCTTTAAGACACCATCTGCTGCCACAGACGGGCCGCCTCCCTTGCCCCATATATAGGTCAGGTCTGTCACCAGATTAGCTGGGGTGATTCGAGTGGTGTGAGCGCGTCTCCCACTGGAGGTATGCTCTACCCTGCCCTCTCCCCAGTACCCACTGTGCCAGCAGCTTGTCCCCACACTCTCCCTGGCCTCTCCCCCAAGTCTGGGGAGAGGAAGAGGTCCTACACCCTTTTCTCCCCTCCCCAGTACCTGGAAAACAAGTGAGAAGAAACCAGCACTAAGTACCCAGAAGCTCCCAGACTGCAGGAGGGCAGCAGGAGTGTCCCCTCTCTACCCAAAGCCTGACACAAGCACCAGGGGACATGGGACACCCCAACATCAGCAGCCACCGCAGGGTGAAGTGCTTCTCCGCTGGGTAGACGGGGGGACAAGCTCCCTCCCTGCTCTGCATACCCCAGTGGAGCCAAGTTCGCTGGGAGCGGAGGCAGGACGCCTCTGCCGCGATCACGCAACACCCACTCACACCCCCAGACTGACAGCACTCCCGTCAAACGCCTCCAGCCACACACACACATGTGGAGGATGCTAACATGAGGAGCGAGTAGCTGCACAGGCAGCGGAACTGATAACGCTCAGTTTCCTGTCGATCTCTCCCATGTGGATTCTCTGATGTCTAGTAGCACAGCTGAGCTGCACTGCAGATGGAGAACTAGCAGCATCTTCCTCACCGAGAGCCAAAGCCTGTAGCAAGCCAAGACCTTTGAGACAGCTACCACACTTGACCCCTACCACAACTGACACCATCCAGCAAGTTCAAAGCAGAGAGAAGACAACTCACAAATAAACAGTAACCTTGCACAAGCCTTCATTTCCTTCAGGACAGGGTAAATAATCTGCAGAGATATCTCCACCTTCCTTTGTTTGTCCTAGAAACACCAGCACAACCTGAATAGCATGACCAGAAGGCTGCTGGTGCAGCAGCCGGGTCCAGCTCAGGTACCTCTGTAGCTCAGTGGCATCAAGCAATGGGTTGTGTCCTCTGCTCTGCTGGGTGGACTCTTCTTCCCCGGCCAGAAGCATGCTGAACCACGCTCACCTGTGTCTGTCCTGGCATCCTGCAGCAGCTAGTTCCACAGCTCAGTTGCACGTGGGTGAGGGGAGAAAAGCCAATGTCACCCCATCTGTCCCCAACCTGCTGCCCAGGCAGCCTCCCTGGTCCTCCACTTCCTTTCTACCATGAGGCACTGTGGTTCAGGACTCTGTACTCCTCTACCCTTCACGTTTTAGTTCTTTCAGACAGCTCTTTCCTAAAACAGACCCAATCTCTCCTCAGGCAGAGCCAGCCCACGAAGCAGGGATTCAGCCCGCCTCCCCATCCCCAGTGTCCCTGGGAGTCCCCAGCTCACCTCCACCTCTCCTCAAGCATCCCTCCAAGTCCAGCCTGCTGTCTACATGCTGCGGACAGTGTTAATAGTGTCTGCCAAGTGAGCAGCCAAGGGCAGGAGAGGCTGGGCTCCAGACACCTTCCCCACTGCTCCCGGCTGGGCTCAGGCAGAGCGGCTTTGTCTGGTGTTGCAGCTCCAGCAAAAGGATACGGGCAGAGCCAGAAGCTGGTGGACAGCAAAGAGCAATTTCGTTACCGCTCAGCAAAACGAAGCGTCTCTTGAAAGCGCTAGTGACAGTCAGGAAGTTGGGCTGGGTGTTTTGTTTTGCATTTTAAGAAGCCTGCAGGGACACCAACAACCTACAATGATCATTTTCAGAAAGAAGCTCAGAGAAACTCAGGATTTTCAGCAACCATTTACCCTCTTTTGTCCTTGATTTAAAATTTGCCAAGAGGCTGCTTACAAGATGCACCGAAACAGGCAGCGACCACTGCCTTAAGTGTAAAGGCAGCTTGCTGCAATACCTCCCCAGTACATCACTCAGAGAACCCCACACCAGCGCCTGGGGATGGTTTTAAGAGCAAAAACACGACTTCAAAGCTGACAGCCCCTGTGCACAAAGCGCGACTGTGCGGTGACAACAGAGCAGCCTGGGGCACAGGAGCCGGCTGACCTCTGCTATGGCTCTCGCCGACGGATTTTTATTGTTCACCGCTCTCCCAAAGCGCAGGCACGGATAGAAAAGCAACTAAGACATTTGGCTCAAAAATGCAAAAGCAGTCAGGGAGCCCCACCAGCACAGCAGGGAAAAGACAACCTGCTGGAGGGGACCGCAGCTCAGCACTGCCAGGCTGGGGGGAGGAAGGGCCAGAGCACGGGCCATCCCTCCCCAGGAGGCAACAGAGCCCTGGGTCACCACAACACAGGCTCAACAGAGAGGAAAGCAGCTCCTAACACACAGCACCACAGGCCAGCCCTCCATTCTGCACGGTCGAGCTGAGCTCCCTCATCCTGCTTTCCAGGGTAGCCAAGGAAAGACCACAGCTATAGCTCTGCAGCCAGCGAGGCCAGGTCTCCAGGGACTGGGCTGCAGCTGGAAAATAATATTCCCAAGGCCTGTCATGACTGCTGCTTGCTGGGGACACTGCTCACCTCGCCCTCTGCCATGCACACAGCAAAAGCCAGGAAAGCCTTCCCAAACCACCCCGCTCCAGAAAACCCAGACATCTCGTATTGGACACAGGCCCCCATGAGCTGCTTGTGCTCTCCAGGAAACGGCTCCTGCCCTGAAATGCTGAGGACTCGCCAGGTACAAGAGTGAAGGAGGAAAGGATACGCGCCCTGGGGTGGCTCTGCTGCCCAGGGAGTTGGCAGGCTGGCTTCCCCCAGCACCCTTGCAAGCTGACAGCATGGATCCATACTGCTCCCCTCCAGAACCGACCTGTCTCAGGGAGCCATGCAACATCTTCACGCAGCTCCGTGACCACAGGACTCAGGGCCTGGCTCTCCCGAGTTCCTGCCACGCCAATGTCAGAGGGCCTGTGGGAAGACTCCCCAGCACCAGCAGCTTTCTCAGACATTTTAGCAGCCTCTGGAGACATCAGACTGGCATGGGCTGTGCCTGCCTGGCAGGTACACAAACCCCTTGGTCAACTATTCACCTGTACAGGACAGGTGACAAACCACGTTTCTCCAGCTCACCCTGATCAGGGAGCCAGGGGATGGTGGGAAAATGCTGTGCACTGGCTCCTCAATTCAGAGATGAAAAACCATAAGCACCCAAAAGCTCCATGCTTTTCTGCTGAAAATCAGCACGGCGCTGCTCACCGCTGGCTGCCTCACCACCACCTCCCCAGCCGTGCCCGCGGCTGGCCTCACGTGATGTTGAAGTGGATGCACACAGTAGGAGTGGCTGTAGTGACAGCGTTACAGCTTGTGTCCGACACACAGCTAAGCCCAGCAAATCCCAGCGCTCTGCAGCTCTCATTTACAAACCCCACACGCTCTGCGCAGGTACACAGGCTTCAGTGAGAGCTCAGTGCCCACAGGCCCAGGGAAATGACACCTGGAGGGAGGCAGTCCAGCAAGCACAGGGCTCCTGAACTCTCTGGTGTCCACCAGTGTGAGGACAGCCCCACACCAAGCCCCTGGAGAGCTCTTCTTACACCAGCCCCTGTTCAGGCTGGGAGCCCACCTCCCCAGGGCCAGCCCCTCTGCTATTTCAGCACAGATACTCCCACAGGGGAAGCAGGAAGACCTGGCAGGACAAGCAGGACTTCGCCCTGTCCTGCTCTGCTCCAAGCAGCTTCACTCACCGCTGCTGCTCTGGGGTGGCAGGACTTCACCAGCTCTGCAGACACCTGGAAGAAATGCTGTGAGCTGAAGCCCCAGGCCCTACCTGCCAGCTGTTATTTCATTCCTCTAACAGGTCCATAAAACAGGGATAATTAAATCTCCCCTAAACTCTCTTCCATTTAAAATAAAAATCTATAGTCCCTATTTCATTAGCTGGCTCTGGGTTTTACAGCTTGATCAATTCCCCTCGCAGAGCCACGGTCCCAGGCAGGCAGACATAAACACACAGCGGGCAGCTTCCATGGTGCAAATCAATGGGCATTCGCAGTCTCCTCTCCCCGTTCTTTGTTCCTCGCTCACCAAAGGGGAGCCACACAACATGGCAGGTAGGGACAGCGCGTTTCACCACTCAAGGGAACATCACTGCCATGCATGGCTTCCGAGGTCAGATTTAGTAGAGGCAGCAGTGATGCTCCCCCTCCAGTGAAGGGAGGGCCCAGCACGGGGCCCCAACACCCTAAAGGTGAGGCAGCTCAGCAAGCACAGAGGCAGGGTGATGCCTCTCCACTCACTCCAAGGTGAAGAAGGACGAGACTCAGCTCTCACAGCTGATGACTGGGGCCAGGGCCCTTCTCAAGCACCAGCCAGGAACCAAGAACAGCCGCCACTACTCCAACCTCCCTGCGCACGAAGCAGAAAAGACTTGTCCCAGAGACCTGAGCACACAGGCTCACCATTTCCTGCCCTTCCCAGCCCTCCACTGCTGCCCTGCCACATGCCGCCTTCCCCCAGCCAACGTGCCAGGCCAGTGGCTGGAGCAGCCGGGGCTCCAGATGGTTCTCGCCACCCCTGCAAGCCTCTCCCTCTGCTGCGGCGGGGAGCTCCTGGCAGCAGATGGAGGGACCACAGCAGCAGCGAGAGCCGCACAGACAGTGGACAGGCAGAGCACCTGCCTGCCCACGGATCAGCACACTGGGCAGTCCTTGCCCTGGGCCAGCACCCAGGTGCCACCCAGCACCCATCACACCGTTTCCCTCTGCTTCAGACACACGTCCCTCCCTCCTGCCTTTGCTCAGCCAGAAAGCAGCAAGATGCCACAGTCCCCATCCTGCCGGTGCCAGGACACACCGTGGAGGCAGCCCCAGCCACACAATGCCAGTGATGGACAGACCACAGGCCTGGGCCCAAACTGCAATCTCCACCAACCTGCCTGCAGGCAGGCCAGCATACTGGTACCTGCCAGGGGTACGTCACTGGGACACAGGAATAGCTGCCAGCCAGAGTGCTCAGCTCCAAGCAAGCTCTGGGGGGACAAAGCCCCGTCCCTGCATGGCTGTGTGCAGGGAGGGTGACACCAGAACCTCCCAAAAGCACCCAGGTGACTCCTGCCTCACCTCCCATGCCAACACCTGCCCTGGCTCTACTGGCACCGCCACCCGATGCAGAGGGGCACAGAGGGGTGCGGAGGGGCTGCGGCTCACCTGCTAAACCAAACCCACTGCCCAAGGGGCGTGACACCGCAGAGCGAGGCTCCCACTGCCTGGCCAGCCTCAAAGCAAACACCCAAAGGTGACAAACAAAGGCACCCAGCAGGCACTCTGCATTAGCAGTATTTTTAGACACCGCTATGGAGCCGGCCTTATTATTTTCATTGCAACGTGCATAATTACCCACCATGCACCGCAGTGACATCAGACGCAGCCCGCTCCCCTCTGACAGCCAGCGAGGCCGGCGCCCGCTCCTCCTCCCCGGGCTCCCGGCCTCAGGGCCTGAGCTGCCCACCCCGCAGAGCCCCGCACACCTCCCCGGGCACGGCCTGCCCTGCGCAGGGGGCCTGGGGCGCAGGCAGCGGAGCAGAAATGGGTGCAGGTGGCAGAGGGACCAAGCGAGGCAGTGACACAGGGTGGCAAAGAGACGAGCACGGGGCCAAGCTCCACATCTGCAGGCAGGCTCAGCCAGCTGGGCTGGAGCACAGGACCAGCACCGAGCTTGGGGCCGAGATGTCAGCGCAAAACCGCGCCTCGCAGGAAGAGGGGCTGTCCCCGTGTGGAGGGACAGGACAGCACCCGTGGGGCCTCGGGCTGCCCACGGGGCTGAGCTCCCGCCCAGGAAAGCAAGTCCTGGAGCACATCCCACCTGGATGGAGCACGCCCCAGCTGCCCGCAGCCCGGCGCCACGCACCCTCTGCGGGACAGGGCTGCCACGGGCGCCACGCACCACCCGCACTCACCGCAGGGTCGGTGCCACGGCCCGTCCCGCTGCCCCGGGAGCCGCCACCACCCCACCCGTCCCTTGGGGCTTATTTGTCTCCTACCTCTCCCCCACTCACAACTTTCTGAAGAGTTTTGCCGCTTTCCATCCGCTCCCCTCGCACACGCCGGGGGCTCGCCCTCAGCCGGGCCCCGCTCACCGACCCCGGGTCGGGCAGCAGGGCCCGGGGGCTCCGGCAGCGGCGGCCGCAGCACCGCGGGGTGCCCGGCGAGGCGGGGGCGCAGCAGCGGCCTCGGCAGGAGCCACCGGCTCACGCCCAGCCGGGGCCGCGGGAGCCCCCCGAGGAGGCGCTCCGACCGGGGCAGCCCCCGCGCTGCCAGGGAGGCCCCGGGGGCGGCAGGGCTCCGGCCGGTGCCCCAGGCAGCGCCACCGCGGGCCCCCCGCCCCCGAAGGGCTCCCCGAGAACCGGGGACTCCTCCCACCGGCGTGCGGCTGCCGGTGCACCGGGCCCCGCTGCCCTCTGCGGCCACCGCCCCCGAGCCCCGGCACTCAGCGCAGCCCCCGCCCCCGCGCACCGGGCCCTGCGCTCGGCCCCGGCCCCGGTACGCCGCGCCCCCCCCCCGCCTGCCCGGCCATCCGCCCCCTCCGAGCCACCCCGGCCCGGCCCGGCTGCCCCCCGCCGCGCACCGGGCCCCGCTTGCTTCTTCGCCCGTCGCACCGGGCTTCGCCGGCCCGCGCATCCGTCCCCCGAGCACCGGGCCCGGCCTGCGCCCTGCACGGGCTCTGCCTGCCGCCCTCCCCGCTGCCCCGGGGCCGGCCTCCCCACCCCGCTGCACGGGCTCTCCCTACCTCCTTCCCCAAGCCCCGGGCCCAGCCCGCCGCCTTTTCCCGGTGCACCGGCCCTGCCCCGCGCAGCCCAGGCCCGCGGCCGCCGCCGCGCCCCGTACCTACCGGAGGCGCGCCCCCAGCGCTCGCGGGCCGCTCGGTGCCTGCCCCGGCCCTGCCTGCCGCTCAGCCCGCTCGCATGGCGCGGCGGCCGGGCCCGCCGGGCTCGGTGTCCGTCCCGGTGCCGCTCCCGCTCCGGCCTCGGCCCGGCCTCAGCCCCGCCTCATGGCGCCCCTGCGCCCGCCGCCCCGATGGAACCGGCCGCGCCACCACCACCACCCCGCGCCGCGCCGATGGGCGCGCCCGCTCCCCTCCCGCCGTACTATGCCCAAGCGCGGCGCCACCCAAACCGCGCTGTAGGGCGCTCCGGCCGTAATGCTCCGAGTGGCAGCGCACACCAAAGCCGGACCGGGGCTGTGCTGGGGAAGATATCCCGGGCCAGCCCTTCGGAGGAGTGGGGCGTTCCGGGACAGCCACAGGCAGTTTGTAGAGGGGTGTCCAGCACCAGCCCCGGGGGGCTCAGCGGGTTAATCCTGGGCCAGCCCAGGGGTCTCCAGGAGTACCCCCAGGCAGCCCATGGGGTGTCTGTGGGGGTGTCCCGAGGCAGCTTTTGCATGGGCTGGGGGGGTCCTCGACCAGCCCTGGAGGGGCTTGCTGAGGGGGATCTCCCAGGCTGGGCCCCTGTAGCCCCTTCTCTGCAGGCTCCCTGACCCAGGTGTGCAGTGAGATGGGGACCTCGGAGCAGGGTGGGTGGCTGGGGGAATCCCAGAGCTTCCCGGCCATCCAGACCCCGTGGGTTCCCCAGGGAACAGGGGTGAAGGGAGCCCGATGCCACAGAGGTGGGGGTCCCACAGGCCCAGGGCTGGCCATGCCCCTCTCACCGCCCGCCACCTCCCATCCTTCTTCTGCCTGAATGGAGCTGCACAATCCACCCTTGTCCCCAGTGTGTCCCAAGTAGGTCAGGGAGGCTGGTCCAAGCCCCTGCAGAGGGGAGCGGGTGGCAGAGGGGTGCAGAGGGCCCCAGGCACCCACGCAGGTAGCTGCACCACGGGGTTGGTGCCCACCCCCTGTCCCGGTGGGACCCTGGTGTCCCCAGCCCAGGGGCTGTGGGGCATTTCCCCAGCCCCTCTCCAGTCCCCTGGGGCGGTTCAAGATCCCTCTGCATCCCTGCAGGCTCTGCATCCCTCCTGGGAGCCGGAGTCCCATGGGTGCAGGTTGGGGTGGCTGAATCATGGGGGAAGGCACCCAGTGTGGGGACCTGGGGGGCTGGGGCTGGGGACCGAGCGTCGAGCTGGACTGGGCAGGAGCTGGGGGATGAACACAAGGAATAAGGAAGATGAGGGAGGTATCTCTCACCCCTTAATTGCAGTTAATAATTGATGAACGTGTTTACTGCAGGAGGCAAAGGTCTCTGGTGGTGTCAGGGTGCGAGCGCAGAGCAGCCCGCCCAGCAGCATCCCAAGTGACGCAGCCACAGGTAAGGGATGTCGGCCCCTGCCCTGGCCCCCATGGGCATTGGGGTCCGTCTTGGAGGGAGGTGGGGGTGTCTGTTGGCTGTCGGGCTGCCCACAGGCCGTGACATGAGGAGGGGGACACCACCATGATGTCATGGATTGCTCTTGGGCTCCAAGCGCTGCTTGGAGAGGCCCAGTTGAGCCCAAACAATGGAGCCTCCAGCCATGCCCAGAAGAGGCTCCTGGGGTCCCCAAGCACCCCTATGATCTCCGGCACCTGGAGGCCAACCCTGTCCCCCTGTGCCACGTCCCCAAGAAGCCTGTGCTCGGTGATGTGGCACAAAGCCTGGTGCTTGCTCACCAGCCTGGCTCAGCAGAGGGGACTGTCCCCCCCACAGCTCCTCCTGTGCCATCCCCCAGAAGGGATGTGGGGTGGCTGGTGGCAGCAGGCAGCCGTCAGCCTCAGGTGCTTGTTCTCCTACAGGCGTGCAGGCAGGATGGCATGGAACTCACTGGTGCTGCTCCCCTTCCTCCTGGTGACAGGTGAGGACTTTGCTCGGCAGCTGGCACGGGTGGATGGGAGGCTTTGGAGGCTTTCAGCCCCCAGCATTCATTCTGAATTCCCTGAGGACAGCTAGGACCCCCAAAACAGCTGCCCACCCCAATGGCACCTTGGTGACCCAATGACAGCCTTGCTGCTCCAGGGCAGGCAGAGCAGGCAGGCGGCTCCGCAGTGTGGATCACATCTGGCATGGGTGCTGCAGCTGGAGTTGTCCTCCAGCTGGAGGTCTGGAGGTGGGAGGTGTGGGATGATCACGGGGAAAGTGAGGGCTGGTTCGTTCACCTGCCTCACCTGGAGACCAAATCCACAGCTGGGAGCTGGGGTTGGAGCTCAGTAGGTGCTTCTGGGTGCAGGGTGCTGGTGGAGCTCGGTGCAGGGGTGGTGCTCAGCCCATCTCCTTGTAGTTTCAGGCAACGCAGCTCCCTTCTTCAACATGACCTTTGTCTACGTGCCTGAGGACCTGGAGCCGGGTGAGTGGGGAAGTCTCGCAGAAGCTCTGGGGTGCAGGAGGAGTGGCCGGGGGTCCTTGGGCAGGGGCTGACACTGCCTGTGCCCCCAGGCCAGCATGCTTTCCAGCTGACAGCTACTGACATAGACGGGGACCCACTCACCTACAGCATCAGTGGGCCAGAGGCCTTCTACTTCTCTGTTGATGCCCAGACAGGCAACGTGATGCTGAGGAACACCCTGGACCGTGAGGTAAGAGGAGACCAGGGCAGATGTCCCTGCCTGAGCTGGGCAGCCTGTGGTGGTGAGGACAGAGGGCAGAGCCACGAGCCCTGTGGGAGAGCTGCTCACAGTGCTACTGTGGGTCACCCCCTGGCCCTGGAGCCCAGCTCTGGTGGGGGGAAAGCCATTTGGGAGAAGCATCCCACCCAGGGATGGTATGTGGGAGGGCACTGAGGCTTAACTGCCCAAGGACTAAGCTTCACCTGGCCTGACCAAGTCCTGCCTTGTGTTCCCCCAGCTCCATGCCAGGCTCACCATCACCGTCAGGGTGTCTGATGGGATGAACGATGCAGTGAGTGCTGGGGCATGGGCTGGGTGGCTGAAGTGGGTGATGGGAACAGGGAAGGGAGCAGGGTCTCGGTGGGACTGTGGATGAGGCTCGGTAGGGAAGGGCGTTGGAGGTGGGCTTTGCCCAGGGGTGGGTGATGCTGGCTGGCTCCGGAGCCATGGTGGCCACAGGGTGCCAAAACTGCACCCAACTCTGCCAGGCACCATCTCCCACACCCATCACATGTCCTCCCTGGTAGGTCTCCAGAAAACTCACAATCATCGTGGAGGACCGTAATGACAACGCCCCGGTCTTCCAGCACCTGCCGTATGAAACATCCATCCCCGAGGTACCTCCCTGGGACCTCCTGGCCCCTGTGGGCAGCAGGATAGGGGTGCTGGGTGGCTCCTGTGGCATGAGTGTGCTGGTAGCAGGACAACAGTGCACCAGGAAGGGGGTGACCCCCACACCTGGGTGTGTGGTGATGGTGGGCATGGGCATGGGGCAATGGTGCAGCCCGCACGGCTGACCTGGGAGCGCTCCATGCCGGGGCAGTTCCCGGCAGGTGCCTCTGTGACAGTCCAAGGCGCTGACACATGGATGGGACTCTGCCCTTGTGATGAGTTTCTGACCAGGGAGTGCCCAAGCTGCCGCTCAGCCCACGCCAGGGTGAGGCAGGATCAGGGTGCAGACAGGGAGTGGGGCTGATCCCAGCTCCCCCCCAGGGCTGGGGGGCAGGCTCTGCTCCCAGGGAGAGTGGCAGGGGGGATCGTGCCTAGCATGAGCAAGGGCAGTAGCTCATTCCTGTGTGGGGATGCACTGGGCAGCCCCTGGAACCCTGTGGGGCCAGACCACCCCACAGGAGGACTGTCAGGGGCCTGGCCCAGCACCAACCCCCCTGCTCTCCTGGGTGATGCCACAACCACCCTCCTGTGTGCCCAGAACATGAAACCCAACAGCACCATCTACACCGTGTTTGCCAATGACAGCGACACAGGGAACGCCTCCAAAGTCAGCTACAGCATCGAGGAGGTGAGCACAGTTCATTGCAGAGTGGGGCATGCCATACCCCAAAGCCACCCCTGAGCCACCCCTGTGGGACAGAGGTGCTGGGGGACCCGGACGGGGGCAGCCCCGTGGCTCTGCAGGAGCAGGGGTACGTGTTGGGTCAGGAGGGCTGGCTCTGCACCCGCTGGGCGGTGGGTGCAAGGTGCTGAACAGTTGCAAACTGGGGATGAGCCAGGTGATAGGGGGTCCCCACGGTCCGTGGGCCAAGCTCGGCAGAAGGGTGGGGGTTTAGCTCCCGTCTCTGCTGGGGGACCTCTGCTCCCTGCCTTGGTGGCAGGGTGATGAATTGATGTCCCCTGCTCAGGTGATCCCAGACAGCATGAAGAATCAACGGCTCTTCTACATCCTGTCCAACGGGAGTGTGATGCTCAATGGCTCACTGGACTATGCCAAGAACACCTTCTACCAGCTCAAGATCCTCGCCATGGTGGGGGCCAGCTGGGCTGGGGGAGCGGGACTGCCAGGTAAGGGGGCTGTGGGACTAACAGGTACTCTGCTCCCCAGGACAGCGGGGGCATGCTGCACAATGAGTTGATCTTCCAGAAGAGCTCAACCTACCTGACCCTGACTATCCGTGACCTGCCCAACCTGGACCCACGGTTTCTCAATGAGCCCTACTCCGGCTCTGTGCCCGAGAACTGTGCCCTGGTAAGGAGCCCACCTACCCCAGTGGCATGTCCCTACCCCTGGCCCTCCCTGGGGGCTCTGACACCCCAGGGTGCCGGACCACCAGGCATGGGTGCTGCTGGAGACATCCTAGGTCCTGCCCTGATGGCCATGTCCCTGCAGGGCACCACTGTGCTGACCGTCACCGCTATGGACAGAGACACAGGGGTGAATGATGAAATCTCCTACAGCATCACCAGTGAGTGATGGGGCAGGGCAGGATGGGCAGGGGGTGAGCAGCAGCAGGGGGGCATGGGTAGGCAGGGTTATCAGGCAGCAAGGGGCACCACAGAGACTGGTTCTGGGCTCCCAGGTGCCGCCAGCCTGCCTTTCTGGCAGAGAGAGGGCCAGGCCTGCGTTTCTCGGTGACTGCAGCTGGTTCCTGCTGTCCCCTTGCCCTAGATGCCAGCATTCCCTTTGCTATCAATGACACAACGGGCATCATCACTGTGAGCGGGTCCCTGGACCGTGAGCAGCTGCCAGGCGAGGAAGTGCTGCTGGAAGTCGTGGTGAGTAGGAGGCAGCAAGGGGAACCCCATCTTCATCCTCTCCCCGAGCCCCTCCAACCTGCTTTCTCCTCCTGTCCAGGCACGTGAGAAGAAGCTGGACATCCACCTCAAGGTGGCCCAGGCCAGCACCCTGGTGACAGTCATGGTGACCGATGTCAATGACAACAAGCCCCAATTCTACCACTGCTCCCTCCCCAGCTGCAACTTCTCCACTGGTGCCCAGAACAACTTCAGGGGCAACATCATAGAGCACTCCTCCTCCAGACTGCCCGTGTCCAACCTCAGCATCGTTGCCCATGACCCGGACAAGGTGGCAGCCTGCCCAGGGACCTGGGCCAGGGTGCAGGTGTCTGTCCTGCCTGGACTACCCACCCTCATTCCTGCGTTTCTCTCCCTGGCAGAGCATCAACAGCAATTATGGGCTGTACCTGCAGGGCCCGAATGCCAGCGCCTTCACTGTCTCCCCCACAAAGATCGTGGGCACAGGGGAGGTCCAGCTGCTGGTGCAAGACCCGTCTTCTGTGGACTACGAGATAAGCCATTTCATGGTGGTGCAGGTGGGACCTGTAGTGCTGGCTTGCCATGGGGACAGTCCCAGCTCCCTGCATATGCCAGGGTACAGGGGACACATAGCCCTTCTCCTGCAGGATTCAGAAGCCAAAGCAGAACATGCCTTTGCCCTGGCAACTTGTTTGGTGCATGGGGGCTGGGCTGGAGTGTGAAAAGTCTCTTTCTCATGTTTGGGGAACCATGGGAGACACTGTCGCTTCTCTGTCCTGCAGATCGTTGCTAATGACACAGGGAACCCCACAAACTGCTGCTCCACAGCCACCGTGACCATCAGCATCACTGACAGCAATGACCACATCCCTGAGTTCCCCCAGAGCACCTACAGCCTGAGCGTGATGGAGAACAGCCCTGCTGGCACCATCATCTCCCTAAACATCACGGTCAGGCGCTGGGCAGGGAGCAGCCACAGTTTACATCCCCCAAGCAGGACGCTGGGCACCCCTGGCTGCTAGTGCAGTTTGTGTTGAGGGCACTGGTCTCTCCATGCACACAGAAAGGAGACAGTGACAGTGGGCCCACAGGGTGTGGGACCTCGTGCCCATCAGGGCCATGTTTTTGGGGTGCTCACTGCCAGCAGCCAGTGCCCCAGAATCATCACTGCTCTGGGGGCTGAAACAAATTGACCAGATGCTTCCTTCTCTTTTTTAGGCCTATGATCCGGACAGTGGTGCCTGGGGCCAGATCACCTACCAGCTGCTCCCAGAGAACATGTACGTAGGGGCACAGCCATCCATGACTGGGGCATCATCCTGGCGAGGGGGCTCCAGGCCTGAGCGCCAGTGACGGTTCTGTGTATGCTGTAGCCGTAAAATCTTCATGGTGAACACCACGACTGGGGCACTGCTGGTGCAGAATGGGAGCTTGCTGGACCGGGAGACTCGTTCCATCTACTACGCCAACCTCCAGGCCAAGGATGGGGGCAACCTAGTGGGCACCACAGTGCTGGAGATCACTGTGCTGGATGACAATGACATAGCACCCGTCATCACCGGCTCCTACTTCATCTCAGTGGAAGAGGGGCAGAACGTCAGAACGCAGATCCAGGTGTGCACCAATGGAAGTGGAGGGGATGATGGGGGTTGTCGGAGAGGAGCAGAGATTGTCCCCAAGGTGCCAGACAGCCCCATTCCAACTGCTGACCTTTTCAGGCCATTGACAACGACGAGCCTGGCAATAACAACAGCAAATTAGGCTTCAAGATCTTGCCAGGACCGTTCAGTGACAACTTCACCATCAATGCGGCCACAGGTGAGATGCACAGCAAGGAGCCGCTGGACCGCGAGGCCTTGGAAGATGCGCGGGGGCAGATGGTTGTGACGGTGGAGGTGTACGACCACGGCGTGCCGCAGCACACCACCTCAGTGAACGTCACCATCACTGTGGGGGTGAGCCTTGGGCACAAGCGGGGACACACTGGGGCAGGCAAGGGCTTGGAGACGGGATGAACGGGCAGGGAGGGAATGTGGGATCCCTGGCCGTGGCACAGGCACCGTGTCCCCAGGCTCTCTGTGAGGGCAGGTGAAATAGCTGATCCAGGGAGGCAGGAGAGGGTTTGTGTGCCTCCTGCCCGTGGGCAGACAGGTGCCCACACTCCTGTCCCCAGCCAGCTCTTGGGGACCCTGTTTCCTGGAGCAGCTATAACCGTGTGCTTTGTCTCCTGCAGGACATGAATGACAATGCACCCGTGTTCCTCAGCCAGTCCTATAATTTCTCAGTCTTTGAAGACTCTCCAGGTAGAAGTTGCGTGGCCAGGCTCATGGGACCAGCAGTGGTCCAGAGTCAGTGCCTGCTGGCTGCTGAGTGTCTGTCTCCATCTGCAGGATCCCTCGTGGGTGAGGTGGAGGCCACAGATGCCGACCGAACAGAGATAAATTCCCGCATTTCCTTCCTACTTCAGAGGGGCAGTGGTTCCAGCAATTTCTTGATCCGCTCGTCCTCCCTGGGGCCAGGGCACTACAGCGGGCAGCTGTCCGTAGACCCTGACATGTCCCTGGACTATGACACCCTGCAGCAGAAGTCCTTCTCCTTGGTGGTGCTGGCAGAGAACACAGCTGCGGACAATGTGGGGGGCAAGGCCAACGTCTCGGTGGTGGTCCACATCCTAGACATCAATGACGAGCCCCCCACTGTCCTGCTGCCCTCGCTGCAGGATGTACGCGTGAGCGAGAACGGCACGCAGCAGGGTCTGGTCCACACACTGCTCGTCTCTGACCCAGACACCAACCACTCGCTGGTCTTCAAGAAGCTGGCAGTTGCCTGCTTCAAGGGGGCGAGCAGCGCTGGGGAGGTGTGCTGGGACTGGTTTGTGCTGGCACCCAATGGCTCGGTGCTGGTGAACAGCTTGGACATTGACTATGAGTTGTGTGACAGGGTGGTGCTCACGCTGCGGGCTGAAGATTTGTACACTGAGAAGGGCAACCGCTACAGCCAGAACGGTATGACACCCACTCCCTGCTCCTGCCACCACCACTGGGCGTGATGGGTGGTGGGACCTGCCTCTCCCACCTCCCAGGAGGAGCTGTGGGGAGTAGGGCAGGAGCCAGGTGGTTTGGCAATGGAGGGAGGGTGCCCCCAGCACTTTTGGTCCCTGCCACCAGACACCTGTGCCTGCTAGGACAGGGCTCCCATGGGAAGCGGAGGAGGGTGCTGCAGGGCTGCTCTGTTGGTGACTGGAGCTCTGCTTTTGGGGCATTTGCAGAAACCCTGCAGATCCTCATCACTGATGTGAATGACAACACGCCGCTCTTCCTGCCCATCTCGGAGACCTTTGGTGAGCAGCCGGGGTTGGTGTGTCCTGTGGGCTCCTCTCTGCACCCGCATATGCTCTGCCACACTGCTCAGCAGTGGGGACCTTCCCCAGCCAGGACAGGGCTGTGAGAGGTGCAGGGGCCAGGCTGGGGTTACTCCATGCTTTCCATGAAGGCTGTGGGGCTGAGGGCAGTGGGGGGATGCTCGGAGCTCTGCTGAGCCCTGGGGCTGCATGGGCATGGGGTCTGCAGCAAGCCTGGCTGCACACCAGCATGACCAGGCTATCCGCCTGTCTTTCCCCGGCAGTGGTTGTCCCTGAAATCTCTCCCGTGGACCTTCAAGTGGCTACCGTGAAGGTGAGGAGCTGTGTGCATGTGTCTGTCTGTCTACGGAGCTGGGCTTGCCTGTCTGCACCGTGGGCAGGTGGTGGCTCTTCCCATCTGTGCTCCTGCCACACTTTGTCCCTGCAGGCCACGGACGCTGACTCAGGGCTCAAAGGAACCATCACCTTCTCCATCGTCAGCGTGGTGCTCGTGGAGGGCAATGGGGCCAGCCGGCCCTTTGAGAACCTCTTCAAGGTGGTGCCAAAGCCCGAGCAGGACGGCTACATCGGGAGCATCCAGTGAGGCCATGGGTCCAGGCCAGGGCTGGGGGAGAGCAGCTCGGCTCCTGCCTGCTGGGAGGCAGACGTTCAGGCAGGGCCAGCACAGGCTGGAGAGGGGACAAAGCTATCCTGGGGTCCTGCCCTGGGCATGGTGGCAGGGTGGAGCTTGGGGGATGGCAGTGCCATCCTGGGGACATCCTGTGCAGCCCAGTGGAATTGTTGATGTTCCTGTCCTTGCAGGGTGGCCAGCAACCTCGATGGCTCGCTGAAGGGGCAGTACCAGGTGACAGTGGAAGCTCAGGACTGTGAGGCACCAGTGCACAGAGCACAGACCACGCTGAATGTGAGTGTCACCCCCATCCCCCCATCTGGGGACATGCTGCACCCTGCCCAGCCCCACTCACTCCCGCTTTCCACATGCAGATCTTCACAGTGGATCAGAGCTACCGTGTTCGCCTCCTGTTTCTGGCAGCAGTGGATGAAGTCCAGAGTAACTCTGAAAAGATCAAAGTGTAAGGGCTGCCAGGCCGGGGCTGGGGGTGCACGGCTGCGCAGCAGGGGACACAAGCACGGTGGCCGTGTCTCCCAGCTTCATGAACCATGGATGGGACAGGGGAGGCAGGTCCCCACCACAGCTGGGGGTTGCAGGGGGTCCAGCTGCTTTCTACACCCATGGGCACAGCAGCAGGATGCCAGGCCCAGCCTCCCTCTATCCCTCCTGTTCCTAGGGCACTGACCACTGCGACCAAGGCAGGGGTCTACGTGGTGGCCATCCGGAGCATGGAGGACACCCGCACCTCCCAGTGAGTTGGGCTCTGCAGGTGGTGGGGAAGGAGATGCGCTGGTGGCATTGCGGGGGGATCACCCAGGGGCAGGGCACCACGTACAAGGTGTACAGGCAAGACCTGTACACCGAGAAGGGCAACCGCCACAGCCAGAACAGTACGGCACCCACGCCCTGCTCCTGGCACCACCACTGGGCATGGTGGGTGGTGGGACCTGCCTCTCCCACCTCCCAGGAGGAGCTGTGGGGAGTAGGGCAGGAGCCAGGTGGTTTGGCAATGGAGGGAGGGTGCCCCCATCCCATGGATGGGACAGGGCAGGCAGGTCCCCACCACAGCTGGGGGCTGCAGGGGGTGCAGCTGCTTTCCAGCTGCACCACCGCAACCTGCTCACCCCATCTCTTTGATCCCACAGGGTGGAAGCCAAGTCGGTGATGGAGGCATACTTCGTCTACAGCAATGGCACTGCCCTGGACGTCAACCAGCTGAGCATGTGTGTGCTGGGACGGGGGCCATGCACAGGCACTGCCACGTGCCCGCACTGGCGCTGCCGCTCATGCCTCCACTTTCCTTGGCAGGCTCATACAGTCTGACCCGCTGGTCCTGGCTGAGCTGGTGAACTTGGGCCTGGCTGTCATCGTGAGTGGGGCTGGGCAAGGGGCACAGGGAGAGGGCTCCAATGTGGGGCTGGGGGGAGGGGAGTCTCCTGGCTGGGGCTGTGCCCTCACCCCTGCTCTGTGCCAGGGCCCCGGCGAGGTGGCAAAGCCCACCAGGGAGACAGAGTTCATTGGTATCATCGCAGGACTGGCAGTGTTCCTGCTCGTCTTCATCCTCATCATGACCCTGGTCTTGGTTCTCACTACCAGGAGGTAACTGCACTGCCCTCATCCTCACCGGTCCCCCCAGACACAGACCCACCCTCCATCCCCCTCCTGCCTGCCCCATCGCATGGCCCAGCTCCCCCTGCCCTTCCCACCCACCGCATTCCTGGGGCTTTGCAGCTACAAGAGGAAGCTGAGTGCGATGAAAGCTCTGAAGGTGGCCACAACATACAGCCCTGCCACTGCCCAGCAGGGAGCCGGCATCCCTGGCACCAACCAGTACAACGCAGAGGGGTGAGTGGGGGGCTCCCTGCGGCAGAAGGGAGGAGCCCAGGCACGTCCCCCCCCCCAGGGGCTGCAGGGCTTGCTATCACACCCCTCATGCCCGGGGGACATGGCTGCCCGAGGCTACCCCTGCAGCCCCATGGGATGGTCACTCACCTGCCACCCATCCCTGGCCAGGGCCAACCCCATGCTGAACCTCTCGCTCGATCCCTCCCACGACCTCGGCTTCCACGAGGACTCCAGCTCTGTGACCAGGTAAGCTCTGCAGTCAGGTCCCAAAGACCAGGGGGCCATCACCCTCCATACCCACTCTGCCAGTGCTTGGACCCTCTTCTACCCCCCATCCTCTGCTCTCCAGCGTGAATTCCCTGGATGAAAACACAGTAAACGCACCCAGGGATGACAACATCAGTGCCAAGGTAAGTTTGCAAAGAGCTGCTGATGCCCAGCAGGGAGTCCTGCCACTGCATGCCACATCCTCTCTGCTGTGGTCTCTGGGCTCCTGGACACTTTGTGTCCCTTCCACCCCATCCCCTTGACAGCCCTCAGCTCCTGGGAAGGACAGGAATATCCCTGTCCCCCATCTCTGTCCCCATCCCCTCTGACCATGCTCTCCCCCTGCAGCAGGACGAAGCGCAGCTGAAGGAACCCACTGACAAGGAGGTGCTGGTGGCCGCCCTGAACCTGAAGGAGCCCACCAAAACAGCGTACACCAACATTACCTTCACCACCACGGACTTGTGAGCAGGCACAAGGGGTGCAGCAGGGCCAGAGCAGGACTCGGGCAGCTACTTTGATGATGTGTTCAGAGGCTGGCAATAAATCTGTCCCACAGGGGTCATGGTGTCCTGTAGCCATCAGCCCATCTGCCTGGGGGCTCAGCCAGCTTGGAGTCATCCCTCCCAGCACAAGGTGCCAGTTTCGGGCCAGGCTGGTGCCAGAGGGCAGGCGAGTGCCACCATGGGGCTCAGCCTGGCTTCTTGTCCCCAGGACCCTTCCCTGGGCTGTCCCACTGTCCACTAACCCTGCTCAGACTCAGGGGAGGGAGGTGCAGGCAGCCCAGTGCAGAGGTTTGTGCAAGGTTTTATTACCCAACATCCACATTGACAGGTTGGTCCTCCCACCCCCTTCCTCCCTGCCACCCCCAAAAAAGAAATGAAGAGGGAAAAAAAAGAAGTAGGTGATGACGACTCAGCACCGGTGGGCTGGAGCTCGACAGTGTGGGGCTGGAGGTGTGAGACAGCCCAGGGCAGGGTAGCAGCGGGGTGCCCCCAGGTCTTCCCCAAGTGGCCACGGCACCCCTTGAGCACCCCAAGGCACTGAGCAGAGCCAGCTCCGGGCGAGTGCTGCAGCACAGAGCAGGCACTGGCCACCGCACTGGCTGTCGGCTTCAGCGAGCCCTTCGCAGCCCCCCACAGGGCAAGAGACAGCCCAGGATGTACAACGGGGATTTGGGGGGGTGGGGGTGGGGCAAGACTTGCCCCTTAGGCAGGGGAGGCGGCTGCACTGGTGACCGCAGCACCTCGAGCCCTAGTGCACCTCTGCCCAGAGGGGATGGTGCAGCTCCCCAAGCATCACCTGTTTGCATCCCTCTATCAGGCACTGGGCACAGGCCTGGGCCCCTGCTCGCTGTGGCACTGTGGGGCTGGTCCTCTGCATGGGGCCGGTCCTCTGCATGGGGCCAGGCTGGAGAGGCCAGGACCCACGTTTTGGCAGGATGCAGCAGTGCTGCTGGCCACAGGGATGCTCACCCCGCTGCATGCCAGCCCTTCACTCCCAATTCTCTCCAGCCTTACAGGGTGCAGGCAACGTAGGAAAAAGTTTGAAAAGAGGGTCACGGCCCTGCAGGCCACCAGGGAGGAGGTGGCTCCAGGTAGGATGTGCACGGCTGAAAGTGTCTCTTAAAAAGCTCCAAAAATGCAAACACAGTTCGATAAAAGCCCCCCTCCCCCCACCCTGTAAAACCCCTGCTGTAAAAAGTGGTAGCGCTTTGCAGCTGCATCCCGGGCTGCTGTCAGAGGAGAGCAGTCAGCGGGCTGGAAGGACCCATGTCGGGACACGCACCCACATCCCCGGTGCGTGGGGGCTCTCTGGCACCGAGGTGGCTGGACGTGCCCAGTGGCAGGGCAGGCTTCATCTCCACTGCCAGCTGTGGTAAGAGTCTGCCCTGGGCTCTGGTGGCTGCTCCCGGGTAGGGGGAGCTGGGGGCCACGGGGACGGTCTCCACAAGCGCCTCCAGCCACGGTGACAGGAACGAGCAGCTCTCCACCACAAGCGTGGCCCCAGTCTTTCCCATTTGAGATCTGTCCTGGTGGCCCACGTGGCCACATCCTCCCAGCTCCGGGGCACCCATGGCACGGCAGCGGGGCAGAGAAAACAGGGCTGTAGCGGGCTGGGCTGAACGTCCCTGCCCTGCGCAGCCATGGGGACCTGCGCGTGCGTGGCCGTGGGCTGCTCAGAGCATGGCAGAGCCCTGGGCAGGCAAAGCGGTGGCACAGCAATGCACCAGCATCTCTCCAGCATGGGGAGCAATGCTGCTGCCTGGCGTTTGAGCGAGGTCAGAGTTCAGGACAGCCAGCAGTGACCTACCCGTGCCCACCCTGAGCCACCTCCGGACCTGTGCCACCAGCAAGAGATGCCCGGGAGCAGCTGCCTCCAGCTGGAAGGAGCCACATGCTTCCTTGCACTGGAAAAAGCCACCAAGCACAGACAGGGTACCAGCCTCACGTCCCAGGGCACCTCCACAGGGCTAGGCTGGCAGGAGGGACCCTGGGCTGGCAGGGGGACCCCCAGCAAGGACATGCCTTGCCCCAGCGTGCCGTGCTCCGTCACCGCCCCAGCCCCAGGAGCCCTGCACACTGGTAGCAGGTGTCTCAGGACGCCGGGGCAAGGCCCCCTCCCCACCTCCCCAAGAAGCCCAGTGACACCCCCACCCCACCGGCACAGGCAGCGACTCACTCCATGGCGGGGCCGGCGCGGGAGCAGCACCGGGGCCGCCGGACATTTTGCAGCAGAGCGCGGAAGACGCTGGGCTGCCTCTTGGCCTCGCCTTTGCGGGGGGCTCCCTTGACAGAGCCGGTGCGGGTGCTCTGCGGGGTCATCACCACCTGCCGCCCATGCTCCTCGATCTGCTTCTCCAGGTGCTTCTGGATGGCCATGCCCAGCACCTCCACCTCCATGGAGGCCCCATACACCTCCCACGTCATCCCCTTCTCATCCCAGCTCACCTCCCGGATGGGCTCTGGAGCCTCCTCTGCCACCGTCCCCTTCACATGCACCTCAGGGTATGAGGCTTGCGGGGACTTGGCTACTGGTGTCATGGGCCCAGTGGCCACCGAGCGGGTCTCCACGGGCATGGACACCTGCATCTCTGCGTCCTTCTTGGAGGGCTCCAGGCGTGGGGCGACAGCAGAGCCCAGCTCCCTCTTGGGGAAGGTGAAGGCAGCAGCACCGCCGGGGGGGCTCATGGGGCTCAAAGCCACCGACACCAGGGACGCCCGGCTGTCCACTTGCGTCCCCATGTCCTGTGTCCCGGCGTCCTGCGGTGGGGTCACCTCAAAGGAGTAGGACTCGCAGAGCAGCTTGGCTGCCTGGGGCTGCTGGCTGCTCCCGGCGCCCACAGCCTGGGCTGGGCTCCCCTCAGCCCTGCCCTGGCCCAGGGCAGTGGGGCTCGGCCCTGCCTCGCTCCGGCCGCCACTCGCCACAGTGCCGGCGCTGGGTGGGTCCTCCATGTCGCCCTGGGGCTGCTCGGGAGCCTCGTCGCCCCTCGGCTGGGGCACAGCACCCAACGATGTCCCTGCACCACCCTGGGGCTGCTCCTGGCTTGGAAGCTCAGCTGCTCTGGCACCTGCGGCAGGCTCCAAGAACGCCACGTGTTTGGCAGGACCTGGCGCGTTCCCCATGTCCTCGCTGGGTGCCTTGAGGCAGGGCTCGGGCAGGGTGGGAGCGGGGGCCACGTTGTCCTTCTGGGTGCCAGGGACCCCCATGCCCATGGGACCACAGGCAAGCACAGGGCCACTTGGTCCCCCACAGCTCCCTGTTGCTGCCGTCACGCTCGGCTCCACATTGTCATCTGGGAGAAGCGTGCTGGGAGCCAGTCCCGTCGGTGATGGCACCTTCTTCTCTGCTGCTGGGCCAGCCGTGGTGCCCTGGGCCTCCGGCTCAGCCACGCAGCAGGTCCTCATGGCACGGCCCCCCACGGCACAGCCGGAGCCGGGCAGGCACTCGCCAGCAGGTGGGCAGCCAGGGGAGCTGGCACCAGGCTCGCAGGTGTCCTCAGCTCCAGCCTGGCGGCTCAGTAGCCGCAGCCCCTCAGGCTCCTTAGCGCTGCCCATGCCCAGGGAGGGCTTCTCCCATGCTAGTCCCGCCACAGGTCTGCAAGAGAGCGGACAGGGCAGTGAGAGGGGAGCAGCGCACAGACTCCCAGCCCCCCTCAGTTGCCAAGTATTTTTTTTCCATGCCACCCATGACAACAGGTTGGGTGGCTACCCAGAGCATCCACCAGCCCCTGTACAGCCAGCGTGGTGGCACCCAGTGCCCAGCCCCACGGGAAGGGAGGAACAGCATCGGTTGCCTACCGTAAAAGCCAGCCTTCCCCCGGCACAGCCAGACCGGGAGCAGGTTCCAGGCGCTGCTGCAGCTGCTGGAGCCGGGGGAAGTGGTCCGGGCAGCCCTGTGGAGAGAGCAGCAGCTGAAGTATAGCCCTGGGCACAAGGCTGAGAGCCTGGAGGGTGGGCTCAGCACCCCCACCTGCCAGTGAGGAGCTGGGCACAGTGCGGGGTGAGAGCCAGCCAGGCCCATGGGCGTCGGGGGGGCTGCAGGGCACGGCAGGGGTGCGGGGCAGCCGAAACCCTTCCCTGTGCTCACTGGGACCAGCATCCCAGAGCTGGCAGTGATGTGTCCCCCGGCCGTGGGAACCCGGCTAGGCGCCTACGCCCCATGTCAGGGTGCGTTGAGCTCCCAGCCACACCATGTGGAGCTGGCTGCAGGCAGGCACCCCGCCACAGCAGGGGGACACAGGCTGGTGTCACCCAAGTGGCCCCAAACCCTACCCAGCCCCGTGGGGCAGCCCGGCAGCAGGAGCATGGCAGGAAGCCCCCAGCTCTGCCAGTGCTCTGAGTCCCTCCGGAGCTGGGAGCACATGTGTCCCACACCTCCGGCCACGGCCACTCGTGGGTCCCACGGCAGGCAGAGCCGAGCAGACATGGCTGGCACCGAGTCAGTCCCCGCCAAGGGAAGAGGCAGGAGCGGGGACCAGGCTGGCACCCACTCCCGCCGGCAGCGCTGGGGCCCGGAGGCTGTGAGCCCCCCGCCCCCACCTTCCCACGCAGCACCCCGTTCCCGGGGGGGCCGCACCGCCCCACAGCCCCCCCCCGCCCTGACAGCACCCCACGTCCTGCGGGGGGGCTGGGGTGCCCGGCCCGGGGGCTGGGGTGCTGCCCCGGTGCTGTTGCTCCACGGAGGAGCTGCGAACCCCGGCACGCGCGTGTGCAGACACGCGTGTGCACACGCACCGGCACGTGCACACGCACAGACACGCGTGTGCACAGGCACAGGCACGTGCACACGCACAGGCGTGCACACGCCAGCACATGGCTACGGGCACACCCGCACGCACGAACACGCGTGTGCACGCCCCGGCCCCGCTTCCCCGGCCGGGTCCCGGACAAAGCCGCCCCCGCGGCAGCCCCAGCCCGGGGGAGGCCGCCCCCGCCCCGGGGCCCGTGCCGCCGCCATAGCCGCCCCCCGCCCCGGGGGTGCCGGTACCGGGCGGGCGGCGGCCGCAGTGCCCGGCCGAGCCCCGCCACGTGCGCCCCGGGGCCGCCGTTACCTGCGGCGGCGGGTCCTCCAGTCCGCTCCCGCCCCGTCCCGTCCCGCTCCGCTCGGCTCCGGCGCGGCGGCGGCAGCGGCGGCGAGCATGCGTGGGGCGGTGGCGGCGGGGGCGGTACCGCGCCCCGGGCCGCTCCCCCCGGCTGCCGCCCGCCCCGGCGCCCCCGGGCAGCGGTGGGGAGGCGAGGGAGGGCCGGCTGCCGCGGGGAGCGTGGGGTCCCGGCGTACCTCCCCCACACCCCCCGGTGCCATCGGTGTCACCCCGCCGGCCCGCCCTGGGAGCACCCATCACCCACTAGCATCCCGCCCCGTATCCCCCGGGGACGGTCACCCCGACACCCCCCGGTGCGCCGGGCCACAGCAGGGCACATGGTCGGCACCGGCCCGGTCAAGGGGTCCTCAGCCCTTAGCGTGGGTCCCGTGGGCGGGTGTGACAGCGACACAGAGCCCGGTCCCTCTCCTACCTGGTGATGGAGACGGCCGCTTCCCTCCCAGGCATCACCGGGGGGGGCTGCACCCCCACCAGCCCGAGGGACAGGGACGACGTGCCACCACGGCAGGGATGGAGGTGGGCTCCCGCGTACCCCTCGCCCAAGGGTGGGGGGGGGACGGGGAGGGGAGAACGTCCCCGTCTCCCTCCTGGCAGCGCCTGCCTCTGCTCCCGGGCTCAGGCTTTGTCTAACTCCTTCCCACGCATTCCCGCTCGCGCTGCGGGGGGGAAGGCGGCCTGCTTGCCTTGCCTGCATCCCCCCCCCAAACCCTCCAGCACCCCCCTGAAAACCCCCCAGCTGCCCCTCCTCACCCTATAGGGTCAGGATCCCCTCCCTGCCCTGGGGATGTCAGCATTGGGGCAGGAGCTACAAATCTATAGGGGCAGGGCGGGGGGTGCTAGCATTAACCCCAAGATGGGGTTCCCCGTCTTGGGGCTAACATTGGCACACACACATGGACCCTATAGATCTATAGGGTGAGGCCAGCACAATGGGAGCTGACACACACCTGGTTGCTTGGAGACAAGGGAGGTTGGAAATGCTCCTTCCAGTAAACAGCCAGGCTGGAACAAAACCCCGAAGGCTAAAAATAGGGAGGCAGGATATGGAAATATAATAAAAAGCCTTGTCTTCCCCCCCCACGCCAGGGCAGAGCAGGGCACCCCCATCTCACTGCTGGGCACCCCGACGTGTGGCCACGGTGGATGGTGTGGGGGTGTATTGCTGCACCCATCAATGTGTCCCCCCCCTCAAGGTGCTTGTCCCTGCCCATGGTCCTGTGTGCTCATCCCAGTCCCACAGCATTGACTGGGCCCAGTTGCCCATCTGCAGCATGGGGAAGCGCAGTGTGGGGCATCAGTATGGGTTTACATCCCATGCTGCCCTGTGTGGGATCAGACTCAAGCCTGGGCACAGACCCTGGGAGGGATAAGGGACAACATGGGCAGGATCAAGTCCTGGCAGAGGAGGAGACCAAACTGCCCCCCATCCCCTGGCTGGGACTTTGCCGCAGGGCAGGGGGCTACAGGGAGCTGTGGGGTCACATCCTGCTGGCATTTGCTTCCACCTGCTGCTCTCAGCTCTGCTGGCAGCCACTCTCCCCATTCCCATTGGCATCTCAGCACCCAGCAAGTCCCCATCCCCACCAGGGCTGGCTGGGGGGGTCACAGGGAGCATCCTTCCCTGTCCCACAGGCAGCCTTCATCCCAGGCCAGCTGCCTCCGCCTCCTCTTCTCCCTGCCTGGGCACCTCGGGGCTGGCAGGAGAACAATAGCGAGGAGGATGAGTAAAATGGTCCCCATTGCCTTGGCAACACACTCCCGCGCTAGCAGCGCGCGAGGACTCAGGCAGCTGCCTGAAAAGCGCATTCTCCCTTGGCGGAGGGGGCTGCCGGCACAGGTAGCATGGCAGCCCCCTCCCTCGGCGCCACGGCCCACCTCCCACGCCGGCACAGGCAGCGCCACGTGAACACGGTGGGCTCCCCCACAGCCACCAGCATGCTGCCGGCGCCTGCACACGCTGGTGCAAGCAGGTACATGCAGCCGGCACACAGCGTGGCCCAGGCCTGGTTCCGTGCCGGCTGGCCGGCTGGTGCCCGGTTGTGTGGTGGCACGCAGCCCACAGCGCCTGGCAGGGGAACGTGTCCCCTCCGGGGCTGCCCGGCAGGAAGGCGATGGGTTTTTCATGGCCACTCGCAGCCACGCCATCTTCACGCGCGGCTGCCCACGTTAATTGCAGGCCTGGAGGCCACTCCGGAGCTGATGGGGTGCTGGCAAATGGGAGCGGCAGGGGATGCCCAGAGGCACCAGGATCCCATGGCAGACCAAAGCTGCACATCCCATGCTGCCCCCCAGGCTCCCCTTTCCAGGGGAAGCGCTGCCAGCAGGAGGATCCTCAGCGTGCCCAGAGCTGCCAGTGCTTTGGGATGACTTGGTTACCTGGAGATCCAAAGGCACTGAGCACCCTAAAAATAGTGCTGCCTCCCCAGCGGCCTTGGCACAGAGGTGCTGGGGAGGGGACCTGATCCCTGCCAGTACCCTCTGCCCTGGGTGCCCCAAAACACAGCCCATGGCTGGGGTTGGCCTGCCCCAGCCCTGCAGGGTGGGAGGGCACCACAGCCCTGAGGCTGAGCACATCGCCCTGGATGCCCCTGGGTACAGGCAAGGACCTGGCCCCGGGGCCAGCGGGGGGGCACAGCCAAGGACAGGGACACAGGGAGGCACAGTCCCCACTGCTGGGATGGCAGTGTGGGGCTGTGCAGGCCCCGGGAGCAGGATGGGCACCCCACAGCCCCATGGCCCCAGCTGGTGCCCCTGACCCCACACCATGTCCCGGCTGGCCACACCCCGGAGCTGGCCTCGCCCCTTTGGTCCATCTTCTCCCTGCGCAGACCCCAGCCCCATCTTCCCACCTCTCATTGGCCAGAGAATCAGCCAATCAGAAGAGCCCTGAAGTACCCACCCCGCCCAGCCCACTCTCCACAGCGCCCCCTCATGGCCATCTGCGTGGGGATCAGCCAATCAGAGAGCCATTTGCTGAAGGGCGTGCCTTCAGCCACCCAGGGCAGGTCTTATTGGCTGCTGCCAGGGTGGCGGATGGGGGCAGCCACGTTAGGGTCAGCAGGGCGGTGGCTGGGCCGCGGGGGCACCATGGCAGTGGTGGGGCAGTGCTAGGGCACGGCCAGCTTGGCAGCGGGCAGCCCCGATGCCTCCTAGCTGTCCGTGGTGGAGGTGGGAGCAGCCCAGCGGGGTGGGCTGCCCTGGGTGCAAGGGCTCCTGGAGACCATCCAGTGCTGCAGCCATGTCCTGGAGGTGGCCTTCCCCCTGTGCAGGGACAGCAGTGCCTGGGAGGTGGTGTGGGGTTGGCATGCCCAGCACAGCCAGCACTGCCTGCCCTGCAAAAGGGGTGAGGCAGCGAGCTGCAGCCCCACTACATGCTTCTCCATCCTTACCCAGCCTTGCATGTGGGACTCTGCTGGGCTGCCCCCGCCCGGCTCAGGGCATGGGGAGCCTGACATAGAGGGTGTCTACATTAACACGGTGGTGGTTGGGATGCATACAGTTGTGCCCAGGAGGATGTCATCCATGGATGCATCCCTAAGAAGAATGAAGGATGACTGAGGCAGGTGGCTTTGCCAACCTGATCTGCAGCCCAGCTGCTCATAGCAGAGCACAGGAGCAGCGTGGCTGGCTGGTACCCCTGTGTGCATTCATCTCCTTATCCTAAACACCATATACTTGCTGCCCTAAACACACCTCAAAGCAACAACAGTTGTTCTGAGCCTGAGGGGTCCCAGCCTCCTGTCCCCTCACCCTTAGCCTGAGGCTTTCACCTGTGCTGCGGCTGCACTCTTTGAGGTTCTCGCCACAGCAAAGGCCTGTGTCTGCTGGTAGGAACCTGCTTTCCATTCTGTGGCGATCTGGAGAAACAGGTCTAGCTGAATGCTGATCGCCTATTGCAACTAGATGCTGTTGTTTCAGAAGAGTCAGAGCCTTTCCTACAGTGCCTCTGTGCCATTTGTGGCAAAAAGGCAGGGACTCTTCACTTCTCCTCTCCTTTCCCAGGGGTTTGTTTCAGCAGTTCAATCGGTGTCAATGAAGTAAAAGCCCTGGCTGCATTAATGACATACAAATGCGCTGCAGTGGGTAAGTACAAGGGGAATGTAAAGCATGTGGTGACTTGGACATGGGATGGGGCCGTGATACAGTGAGTCAGAAAAGCTCATTAGATGCTTTGAAAATCAGAAGTGCTCTAGAAGTGCAGGATGTTCCCCTGGGCACGGATGTGCGAGGGCAGGGCTTGCTGTGGCTGCAGAATACACCACTGGCAGTCTGGGATTGTTCGTGTTAATCAGGGAGCGTCAAGCATCGTGCTTCTCAGATGCAGTCTCTGTTCCTGGGTTGTCATGGATTCAGCTCTGGCTGGTGGCGTTTGTGGCAGGCTCAGGGTCTATATCCTGTCCTGCCTTCAGCTCTGCTCTGCAGAGGCTGCATGGCGTTGCAGGGGGGGCTGTGTGTGGCGTGGGGAAGCAGTGGCCCCTTGCCTGGATTCACCAACAAGGTCACGGTTGCTGTAGCAGGTGAGCTGGCAGAGAACATTTCTGCCTTACCCTGTCTTTTCCAGACGTTCTTTTTGGTGGTGCCATGGCGGGTGTGAGGATCAATCCGAGGAAATAGTCGGTGAGTTCACTCCTCTCCTTCCCCCGCCGACAGCCCATAACTCACGCTCCATTTGCACAGCCCTCCCTCTCTGTGCGCATCACAGCAATGCACTCTGGCAAGTGGGGGGAGACGTTTGTAGTGAGTAACACTCACCCAGCAACTGCGAAAAGCAGCTTGGAGGGGGGAGAGGGGTGGCAAACTCTGGTTTATGGGTCAGTGCATGTGACCAGAGGCACGCTGAAGGAGCCTGGAGTAGAGACGTTCCTGCTGCTGCCTGCTGTGCTGGGGGAAGGTGCAAATCACCAAGGGGTTGGAAGGGCAGTGAGCAAAGGGACTAGGAGTTCACACATCTCTTTTTTTCAACCCAGGGACCCCAGCTGCTGTAATTAACTCCTTGGAGACGTAAGGGTGTGCCCTGTACAGGCAGGGCAGGGCAGCTGCCGGATGCTGTACCATGGCTCTGTGATTTTTCTTGGGGCCTGTAGTAACAGCTGTGTTTTGTTGTTCTTGCACAGGAACATTAGCTGGAGGAAATAATGAGGCATTTTACTGTAGAAAAGGCCAAGAAGGGATTTACAGGGGAGGGTGGTTTTGTCCCAGGTCTGTAAGCGGTGTGTGGCTTGCAGGCAGGGGAGCAGGCAGCAGCTGCCTGGCTGGGCAAGCACAGAGGCTGCCACTGCCTCGCTGCCTGTCCACAGCACTCACACCCCTGTGCTCTGCTGTCCATTCACTGCTTTGCTCTGCCCGTGCTGTGAATTTGGAGCAGAGGGAGCCTCGTGCAGTGCCAAGCATGGCAGGGCTGGCCCAGGCTGCCACCCAGCTACTGATGAGCTGGGGTCTCACCTGGGAGTTATCCTCCATCCCCACCAGCGAGCGCAGCCACAGGGAGGAGTGAAAGTTTCTCCTGCCTCAGTGTGTGATAGAGAGCTCAGTGGGTGCTGGTCACAAGGCAACGACCTTTACATTCTCTCTTTACTTGAAAATATTGGGAAAGGACAAAGCAAAGACTCCGTGAAAGCCAAAGCTGTTCATGCCTGAGAGAACCTGGGGACACCCTGGGACATGGGCAGCACCACACTTTGGTCAAGGGACTCCCTGGTGTGCCCAAGGCCATGACCAGCCTGCTGAAACCACCTGGCTGTAACATGCCATTGGTTGGAGCAGATCAATTGAATTGCAAAGACAGGATTTGACAGATTTTTTTACCTCCACAGGGCCTGGGATTGACGTGCTGGTCCCTGATGTCAGTACTGGGTAGTGGGAGATGTCCTGGATAACTGACACATACATCCACACACTGGGGTACCGGGTGAGCTCTGAAAGTGCTGGTTTGGAGCCTGGAATGCCATGAGCACTGTGAGGGTTTGTACCGAGAGGCCCATGCCAGCAAGTTGCTTTAGGTTTAGCTGTGGCTTAGGGGAGCGTGAGGGAAGCTGAGGCTTGGGGAAAGTCCTCTCTAGAGGACTTGCACCAGATGAGACCTTAACCTTCTCTCTTCCCATCCCAGCCTTGCAGGACATAAATGCCCAGGTGCGTGTGACAGGAAAGCCCATCAGCCAGGGTGGCATCCATAGGTGACACCCTGCCACCGGGCACGGGGTCCTGCATGGCATTGAGAACTACATCACCAACACAGACTACATGGACTGCATCGGCCTGAGCCCTGGCTTCCCTGGCAAGACCTTTGTGCTGCAGATGAGTGCTCAGCCTAGCTAGAGCTTTGAAGAGGACAATTCCTCAGGACCTTTCTGCCCCCCCTTTCCAGGAAAGCTTGCAGTCTCAGCTCCTGCAGTGCTGCCTGGACATGACTTCCCAGAGCTCTCCACACTCTGTGACAGCTGGCACGCATTTGAGCAGTGTTTCAGACCTGCTGTGTGTGGATCATTTTCTAAGAGCTGATCCCTTAGAAACTCAAACCAGCAGCCCAGGGGCACTGTGCTGCTCACTCTCAAGGCTTCTCTGTAGCCACCCAGTCACTCATAAAATAGAAGCTGCGACTGACCTTCACCTGTGCATCTGGCAGAGCGGAGGGGTGGCACAACACAGGGGGCTCTGCCAGACCAGATAGAAAGAGCCGACCCCAATGACAACTTCACGTTTCTGTCACCTCCAAACCAGCCACAGAGAGCGGTGATGTTACCTGTGGTGAAGGTCCTGCTTGTGGGTGCACCCCCCATCACTTCTGGGTGCTCTGTGGGTCTGGCCCGCGTTAGCTTTGCCTTGCCCAGCAGCCTGGGAGGTCGCTGGGACTCTGAGGGTGCCAGCCATGCCTTTTCCCTTCTTCTCCCAGGAAGGACCTTCCCTTCCCTGCTCACAACTGTGGTGAGGTGCTTCCCCCTGCTGTAGCTCCAGGAGCTCCTGCTCTCTACCACGCACTGCTGCCCCAATCCACTGCCCGCTCTGCCCACAGCTGCCTGTTTCCTGCTGTTCCGGCCGCTGTTCTCTGCAAGGCAGAAATAAATCTGGAAACGGCACAGCTGAAGCCTTGCCTGCAGCCGGCAATCCGCGCTTTCTGCGAGCACTCGCTCCCCAGCGCAGCTCCCTGCCGCGGGGAAGAGGCTTTGAACTGAAGCTGCACCTGGAGCTGCTGCCCACAGTGCCCTCGGGAATGGCCCTGCCTTTGCTCATCCCTTTCCTTTCCACACATCTTTCTGCTTCACTGGTACGGCAGAGAGTGAGAAGGCTAAAGTCCTTGGCTATTGTGTGTATAATTTTGCTGTGTTTGGAGACTGGTTTTGAGGTCTCAGGAACCAGGGGTGCCATTAGGAGCTGTACCAAGCTGGCAAGCGCTTTGGGGCAGACAGTGCAAAATCATCTGTTCCTGTAAGAAGGGCTGAGCTACACCCATGGCCCTGCCCTGTGCCGTGCCATGGCAGCTGACTGCTCCCCCTCAGTGTGAGGTGCAGGAGGATTGTTCAAATTGTGCCTAGATGCTGCATGGTGCCCACCAAGGTGTCACGGTCCTGTTAAGTGTTCCGTGCGAAACATGAGGTCTGAGCTTTTGCTTATCCTGAACAGCTCTGGTAGGGAGGCGAGTGCCCAGATCCCTGCCACCAGAACTGGCCTGGTGGGGAGGATCCCAGCAGCAGGGAAAGCAGCCCGTCACTGCTTTTTTCTTTTGTTTCTTCTGCCTGTCTCCTCTCTGCTTTGCTTGTGCTCTCAGATCATTGCAGAAGCTGCCAATGGCCCCACTACACCAGCAGCACATGAGATATTCCTGCAAAGAAACATCCTGGTCATCCCGGTATGACCATACACACACACATGGGGAGATGGTAGGGCCACATGGCATTAGCTGCACTGGTGTGGATCAGGCTGGGCTTTGCCAGGCTCTGGGATCAGGCAGCATTGATGGTGCTGTCTCGGCCTGTTCCCTGCCTTGCCCCCAGGTCCTGAGCACCTCAGGTGCTGGTTTCCCTCCTGAACCCTCCTGGTTCTTGGCTGTAGCAACAACAGGGGGCTCCGGGCCAGCACCAGGATATCCTGTGGTCGCTGACGGGCCAACAGCAAACTGTGCCACATCACATGGGGAGTCACAGCAGCTGGTGTCTCTGCTTAGTGACACTGCAGAGCCAGCGTGGCTCTAAGATTCAGCCATCCAAGTGACCTCAGGACATTGGGCTCTGGCCCAAGGGTATGGGGAGGGACCCAAGGTAGAGGAGGAGAGATCTCCAGATCAACTGTGGCTCTCAGGGTCACCCTAAGCTGCAAATCTGAAAAGCGTGTACTGCCCTTGGCAGGATTTGTATGTGAATGCAGGTGGTGTGACTGCATCCTTCTTTGAGTGGCTGAAGAACCTGAACCACGTTAGCTACAGCTGCTTCAGCTTCAAGTACGAGTAGGAATCCAGCTACCACCTCCTGCAGTCAGTTCAGCACAGCTGGAGCAGTGGTTTGGCAAGGCCAGAGGGGAGATCCCCATCATTCCATCCCCAGAGATCCAGTCTCCTGTGACAGTAAGTGCCTCTAACTGTGGAGGTTTGTCCTGGCTCACTTGTTTCACATTCCCAGATGCTCCTGTCTGCTGCCCCAGTGCTGAAAGCTGAGCTTGTGTCACACACAAAGCTCCCCATGCTCTTATCCCACTGATGGAGGGGATGGGGTGGAGATGCCATGTGTGGTGGTACAGCCCCACCATCTGAGGGTGCTGCTGGCTGCTTCGGGGAGTCCCTTAGGAGCCTGGAACCAGCTGCAGAGGTGGCAAGCCAAGCTTGCACCACCTGTGGTGCTGCTGCACCAAGCAGAGGGGATGTGTTTGATAAATGGGTTTGGGGGGGCAACCTCTAGCCCTTCTCACAAAGGATTTACTTGTTATTTCCATCAGGTTGCCTCAGAGAAGGACATTGTGTATTTGGGACTAGCCTACACCATGGAGCAGTCAGCCAAGGTACCTCCAAGGGCTCTTTCCCCACCCATCCCTGCTCTTGGGTCCCTTTCCTCACTGCAGAGGCTCTGGGCTGTATTTGAAGGTTGCCCACCCACAGCACCCCATCACTACTCCTGGCAGGTCAGCTTGAGGCCTGGGTTCATCTTCATATCCACACTTTGGGTAAAGCCTCGTGCTCAGCAGCATCCCTTGTTGTTACTGGGTCCCTGTCCCACTCCCTGTTCCCACCAATCCATGTTCCCACCAACCTCTGTGCCCCGTTTCCAGGGCTGCTTACACGAGCCAGGGGTGCAGTGCTGGGTGGGGGGTTTTCATGCCACCCCTCACGGAGGTGGCTATGTGCCACGCTCAGCAGTGAGAGTGGTGTGTGTGGAGCCCACCCGTGGGTGCAGGGTCTGTCCCCAGGGGAGTGCTGTGGGGGAGCAGTGAGAGAACATCTCCAGAGCCCCTTGTAGGGGGGTCCAGGTCTTACAGAACAGTCCCCTTGGTCATTTGGTGCAGAGGTGACCTCTCCCCTCTTGGGTGCTCCCAGGTCCTGGCCTGTGCTTGCATGTGTGGCACTGCCTGCACCCTCCTCCCTAGGTCCTCTGCCCGCCCCCCCCTTGCCCCCAGAGCCTCCCAGCACACACCAGCTCTCCTCTCTCTCCAGAAAATTATGACTGTGGCTGCAAGGTACAACCTGGGCCTGGACCGGAGAACTGCTGCCTACCTGTGTGCTCTGGAGAAGGTGCTCACCGTGTACAACCAGGCCAGCTTCACCTACTGACACAGCACCTGGTAGGGCTGCCCCGGCATCACTGCCAGCCGCACGGTGAGGGTCACAGTCCTGCAGTGCAGGGGGTGCTCAGGACACTGTGTGCTGCACAGAGGGGACATCCTTGTCTCTATAAATGGTTGGCTTGGGCACATTCTCTCCCTGCTGCCGGACTCTGAGCTCTCCTGGGCAGGGGGCTGTCTTCCCTCACACCGCCTCTGCCCCAGCCCCTTTACAGCCCCCTGGGCACTGGGGGAAGCTGTGCTGATGCTCGTTTGGGTCTGTTTGCCCATGATTGGCAGAACTGGACAAGGGAAGAAGAAAACGCGATTAGCTGTAGAGGAGGGGACAACCCATGGCACAGCCAGCCCCAGGAACAGCTGTCTTGGTCCATTTAGTAACACACGCTGGGCGCTGCGAGCACTGCTGCAACTGGCGCATACAGAGACAGCAGAGCCAGGGTGGAGATTTGCAGGCATCAGCAAACCTGTTGTGTGTCCATGCTGACTGCTGCAGCTTCACTCTTTGCTGGCAAAGCTGGTGAGCTAGCACTGATGGGGATTTAATCTGATATTCATGGGAGGGAGACTCAGCCCAGCCTCTCACCCCAGCCTGTGCTGCAGTCAAGGGGCTAGAGGCTGGCTGGGTACTCAGGCTGGGTTGGTGGACCCGTCCTGGGGGAGCTGAAGGCCCAAGGACTGCGCTCGGGTGGGCACAGGACCCACTGCTGTGGTGGACATCGTGTAGTGCTGTGTGGCAGTCATCTTCCCTTGAGGTTGTCACACTGCAGCCGAGCGAGCTGTGGGTGCTAGCCATGTCCCTGGCCCCCTGAGGGGAGCAAGGTTACATCAGAAAGTAGGGACAGCAGAGGAGAGGCTCCCCTTTGCTCTGCGCTTCTAGCACAAGACCAGGGTGCACCTCTGGGAGGTGCCTCATGAACAGCAGCACATCCTGCTGCAGGGAGGACGGGGGAAGCCGGTGCCCAGCACCTGAACCCCCTCTGCTAGCACAGCCAGCATCTCCTGGCAGGGAACCCGTGCTGAAGCCCAGGACTATGTCTAGCCTTGTTCTGGCTTGCGGTCCTCAGCCCCAAAGGCCCCCTGCATTCACCTTCAGATGCAAAGCACCGCAGCCAGCACACAAACAGGTGGCACAGGGACACTGCCCATGTCCCAGCCTCAGCTATAGCGCAGCTGGAGGCCCAGGACACAGTGACCTGCTGCTGACACAGCAGCAAGCAGACAGGAAGGCATCTTGTCCTAACAAGGACCCAGTCCTGCCCACTGCCGCAGCCAGAAGAGGCCAACTAGTCTGCCCCAGCCCCTCATTCCTCTTCCCAAACGAGCCCTGTCACCAAAGCGCAGGACCACCCCTCTCCCCAGGGAACCCACAACCAGGACCAGGGGGCTACAGACAAGAGTTGGCTTTATTCACAGAAACGGGGGCAGCTGTGTCACTGGCAGCTGCCCTCGTATTGCACATCCAGCAATGGGGGTGGGGGGGATATCCATGCCACGTCACAACACAGCGTCGGCACTATGGGACCTCAGGGGGGGCGCAGGCACCGTCACCATCCAGCAGGCTGGGGAGCGGGTTTGGGCGCCAAGGGTTCACAAAGGCAAAAGACCCGTCCACACATAGATAGAGAGATATATATAAAAAAAAATAGTTCCACGATGACCAGAGCAGAACCACAGGGACATGCGTGCAAGCAAAATGTACAGCAGCCCGCGAGCAGGTAAACATGCTTTGTACAGACACAGACACATCAGGACGCAGCCAGGGTTTATGGCGCTGGGAGGGATACAGAGCGATAAACCCGGGCTTCACAGACGCACGCACGCACGCACGCACACACACCAGCCCCTGCAGGCAGCACCCACGGCTTGGGCACACGCTAGGGCTCGGGGGCTTAGACACGGCAGGTTTTTCTCACTGCTAGACATGGTACAGCGACACAGACACGGTCCCTTGGAACGGAACTGGAGGAAGAACTCGTGAGCGAACGGGGCAGGGGCACCCCTGCTCCTCCCTGGCACGCAAGCACTGGCCAGGGCCGGCTGGGGAGGAGCAGGGAGCTACCGGCGGTTCGTTGTGCTGCTGGTGGAAGAGGCAAGGACGAGGGTCCATTATGCCTCTGGCTCGTATTCCTGGTATTCCTCCTGTGGGATGGGGGGAAAAAAAGCCAGTGAGAGAGCTCAGGTGGGGCACAGAGCCCCTGTTCCCCCCAGCCCCATGCCAGCCTGCCTGTAAGGCTGCAGGGCTAAGTGCATGGGGCACCTGAGAGCAGGTAGGCTCCAGGCTTTGCTCTGGACAGCAGTGGCCACCGGTGCGCTGAGCGCTGGCACACCGTGCCCTCTGTGGTGCCCTGTGCCCCCCTGTCTCCTCACCTGTGGGGGCTCCTCGTAGTTCTCCCCCTCTGGCTCCAGCAGCGGCTCGACCAGCGGCTCCTCAACAGCCTCCTGGGCCACCTCCTCTGGCTGGGGGTGAACCAGGGGGTCAGTCCAACGCACCCAGCCCCCCACAAAGCATCCACATTCTCTGCCCCTGCCAGACTGGGGGGACATGGCAGAGACCAGCAACACACCCAGGACACTGGGGGCTCCATGCGGGGGGGCACCAGTGGGACCCAGTGGGCACCCTGGCCACACACCAGCCCACCTAGCTGGGGGATGACAGGCAGGGGTCCGTGGGAGCAGAGCGTGGGTGTGCGCATCCCTGCCCCACTCCCAGCCTCAGCCCCAGGCAGGCCATGGCTGCTGGCACATGGGGGCTCCAGGTGCTGGCAGGCCTGTGGGAGCATCCTGCATCCCTAGCTGGGGAGGGCGGTGCTGGGTAACCCCTCCCCGGGGCTGGCAGAGTGGCTGGCGGGAGGGAAAGGGGGACAGCCGATCCCCCCCGTGCAGCAGCGGCGGTGGCCTCATTTCTTCAGCTGATGCTATTTTGGGCTAAGCTGGAAGCCAACAGCTCATGGGGGCGGTGAGATGCGAACCCGCTGCCCCTCCCCGTCCCTCCACTCCCGCAGCTGTCAGGTCACCTCGCAGCTGCTGGAGCGATGCATCGCGGCCCCGCGCTCCAGGCTGCCATGCAGGAGCCCACGCATGCACACGTCCGCAGCGGCCACGGCATGCAGCCAGCACGCTCGGGGCAGCGACATGTCCCTGCCCTGGGCACAGGCAGGGCAGCTGGGGATCTGCAGGATCCCTCCCATGGGGCTGGGGAGTAGCCAAGGGGCTCCCCACCAAGCCTGGGGACGTCCCAGCCTCCCCGTGGGCCTCCCCGTGGGCATGGCAGTGGCCTGGGGCGGGGGTGTCTCACCTTCAGGTCCGCAGGGAACTCCTCCTTCTTCACCAGCCCAGTGGCTGCTGCAATGTTGCCAGCGCCCGAGAACGCAGCTTCTCCCAGCTGGGACGCCTGCTCCTTAGCTTTCTCAGCCACTGGAAGAGCCACGGGTGCCTGTCAGTGCCCCCCCCGTGCCAGGGAGGGGTGCCCGGCCACTGCCCCATGCCCCACGCCACACGGGGGGCTAGCAGGTTGTCGCTGGGCAGGATCAGACCCTCCCCATCTCCCTGCCAGGGCGCTGGGGAGGGGAGGGGGTCAGGATGCTGCTCTGCAGCTGGGCAGGGAGTGTGAGCAGCCTCCACAAATCCTTTGTTGCGGGCCCTATTATGTAAGAGGCTTTGGCTGGGTGACATCAGCCCCTCAATTAGCCTCTGATCTCGTTAGCACCGCAGCACTCTTGGGGCCAGAGGGGTACGGTGGTGGGGAGCTGGAGGGAACCGTACCTGAGGTGACGCCTTGCACCACACCTTGGGTTTTACTCCCTGGGGGTAGAAAGAGACAGAGATGGGGTTAGAGGGGCCAGCGGCCAGGCGGTGCCACGCGCTGTGCCTGGGACCCTGGCACGGCATTGTGAGCTGGGGCAACATCCTGCCCACGGCCCAGCCCAGCCACGCCAGGGCAGCTGGGGGGCCAAGCACCCACACGGCTCCGGTCCCTGCAGGAGCCCGAGCTGGGCAGCATTGGGGCCACCACCACATGCCACGAGGGCAGAGACCCTGTGGCCCAGCGCCGTGCTGGGGCACAGCCCCACGGGGTGAACACCGGCCATGCCGCTGAGCAAAGCCTCCCACGGGAGCTGGCATCCACACCCAGAGCTGGTGCCAGCACGGCACGGGCAGCCCCACAGCTGGCACAGCCTGGGGCCAGGTGCCGCCGCTGGCCATGCCGACCCTGCCAGGCTGCTTCAGGCAGAGCAACACCACCCGCAGATGACAGGACACCCCACGGGATGGGTGCAGGGTGCCTGCGACAGGGGGAATAGCAGAGGCTGGCTAGCTCCTGCAGGATGGGGCCTCGGGGAGCTTCTTGAGCCGCTGGATGCCCATCCAGAGCACGCACTCCTGGGCAGAGCGGGGGTCCAGGGCAAGCACCCACCACCACCACCCAGGGCAACAGCTCCAGGGCCTCAGCCCTCCCGCAGAGCTGGTGCCCTCCGGAGCAGGATGGAGCCCCAGCCCTGCGCCTTCCCTCCTGCTGCAGGCAGGAGCGGCCACAGCGCCCTGCCCAAGCAGCCCAACGCCACAGCCCAGAACGCAGCCTGCCCGGGGGCTGCCTCCTCCCTGCCAGCGGCACCTTCTAGGATTTGGCCCCGAATGGACCCCAGCCCCGAGGGGCAGCGCAGAGGGACCCCCCAGCCACCAGGCTGGGTGTAGGGGAGATGCCAGCAGAGCCGCGGTGTGGGATGTGCTCCTGGGCACGACCTCTCCAAGGGGAACAAACGTGTTCCCAGCCCCGCTGGTCTGAGCCGGGCACATCCCAGCACGGCGGTCCCCTCCTCCATCATGGTCCCTCCACGCTCCTGCCCCAGAGCATCCCCGGCAGGGAGCCACGGGGCACTCGGGCTCAGACCACCGGAAGCCCCAGGGGGTCCGGTCCCCGGGGGTCCCATCCCCTCAGCCTGGGGACTTGCCAGGTCCTGCCCCTGCCCGCGGGGCCCAGTCCTCCCCCCCCCCCGCAGATGCCCCGCGGGCAGAGCACTGCAGCCACCGGCCCGCTGCCCCGGGGCACCCCGCCGCAGGGGGGTCCCGGTGGGGCAGTGACAGGCGGGGGCGGGGAGCGGGGCCGGGGACAGGGACGGGGGGGCCGGCGGGCAGACGGGCAGGAGGACGCAAGGGCAAACGCAGGAGCTGGCAAGGGCAGGCAGAGGGGCCGGCGGGGCATGCAGGGGGACGGGCAGGGATTAGCCGGGAGGCAGGAGGGGGCAGGCAGGGGGCAGGCAGGGGGCAGGCAGGGGGCAGGCAGGGGGCAGGCAGGGGGCAGGCAGGCCGAGCCGGCCCTTACCGACATAGAGGACCCCCTCCTTGGTCTTCTCGGCGGCCTCGGCCACCCCCTGCTTGGTCTTCTCGGCGGCGGCGACCACCCCCTCCTTGGCCTTGGACAAGCCCTTCATGAACACCTCCATGGCGGCTCTGCGGGGAGAGGCCGCACGGCTTCACCCCGCCCCGGCCCCCCCGGCCCGGCCCCGCTCCCGCCCGCCCCGCGCATCCCCGCGCCCCCGGCCCCGCCGCCCGCCCGCCCCCGGCCCCGGCCCCGCTGCCCGCCCGACCTGGCTCGCTGGCGGCGCGGACGGGCGGGCCGGGCCGGGCCGGGCCGGGCTGCGGCGGGGCGGGCTCAGTGCGGCTGTGCCGGGGCCGCGCTGCGCTGCGCCGCGCTGCGCCGTGATGCGCGGGGGGGACCGCGCCGCGCCGGGCTGAGCCGGGCTGAGCTGTCCCGGCCGTGCGGGGCCGTGCGGAGCCGTGCCCCGCCGTCCCCGCCCCGCACGGCAGCGGCACCCCCGGCCCTGCGCCGGCTCCTGCCCGCACGGCTCGGCACCCCCGGGACGGGCCCATCGCGCCGAGCCTTCTCCCCATCCCCACCTGGCCTGATCCCTTCCCACGCTGTCGTGCCCCGGTCCCCATCACGTCCCGTTCCCACCCCACACTCTCCCCATCCCATCTCCTCCCGATCCTGATCCCATCTCGTCCTGATATCATCCTCTCCCCTCTACAGGCTGTCCCCATCTCTGTCCCCTCCATGTTCTACCCTGTCCCTACGCTATTCCCGTCCCCATCCAATTTTGATCCCATCCCCTCCTCATGGCCTCTTCCCACCTCATCCCACCCTGTCCCCACCCCATCCAATTTTGATCCCATCCGCTCCCCATCACATCCCACCCTCTCCCCATCCCATTCCACTCCCATCCCCTGTTGTTCCCATCCCATCCTACCCTGATCCCATCCTCTCCACCACATCCCATCCCAAACCCCCATCCCGATGCTATCTCACATACGTGCCTTGTGCCACACCATCTTGATTCCATGCCACATTGTCCCCACCTTACCTCGTCCTGCCCCCCATCCTGATCCCATCCCGCCCTGATCTCCTGCTCTCATCCCCCAGCTCCCTGCCCTAGGGGGGGATCCCCCAATCTCCCTGCTCCCCGGGAGAGGCAGGCCTGGTACCCCCTCCCCAGCACACCACCCTCCCACCCCACCAGCTGCAGCTGGGATGGCTGCCTCATCCCGCCCACCTGTGGCCACTTAAGAGCCAGGGCAGCTCAGGGGAGCCTGTGCTAGCCAGGATGGCTACGGGGGAGCAGGTGAGTGCTCTCCCTGTGGGCTGGGCCTGGCAGCAGAGTCTAGGCAGCCCTGCAGTCTCCTTGGGGCTCCCAGCTGTGGGATCTGTGTCATGGGGGGGGGCTGGGGGGCTGCAGGCTCCCTGATGGAGTGCCTGTGGGGCTCCTCGGGGCTGTCCCTCCTTCCCCAGAGGAGGCAAGATGAGCGGCGTCAGCGGCAGAGGGCTCAGCAGCGAGAACTGCTCCTGGCAGAAAGCCTGGGCAAGCACCCTCTGCAAAACAGGTAGGGGGGGGGGGGCTGGCCATGGGCAGCCCCTCCTGGTGCTGGGAGGGAGGTCCCAGGGCTGGATGGGGGCTCCAGCATGGCTGACATCCCCCCTCCCCAGGTGGGCACTGTGGTTCTTCAAGAATGACAAGAGCAAGATGTGGCAGGCAAACCTGCGTCTCGTCACCAAGTTCAGCACTGTAGAGGACTTCTGGGCGTGAGTGAGCCACAAGCGGGCAATATGCTCCCTCTGGAGAGGCCCTGATGAGGGGGTCTGGGCTAGAGGAGAGTGCTTAGGGGTCCCTGAGGCACCTCTTCTCACCTGCTTCTGTGTCTTGTCTCCACCCGGCACAGGCTGTACAACCACATCCAGCTTGCCAGCAAGCTCACATCTGGCTGTGACTACTCCCTCTTCAAGGTGTGACACCCCCGCCACTGCAGTCCCTCCTCAGAGCTCCCTGCAGCACCCAGCATTATGGGGCCACACTGGGTGCCAGTGGGGCTGGCAGGGTGTCCTGGCCATAGGGTGGGAGGGGAAGGCTGGCTGGGTGCTCACAGCTCCCTGAGCTAGCTCTGGCCAGGTACTTGGTGCCCCTGACCATCCCCTTGCCCATCCCTAGGATGGCATTGAGCCCATGTGGGAGGACAGCCAGAACAAGCGTGGCGGGCGCTGGCTCATCACCCTGGCCAAGCAGCAGCGGCACACCGAGCTGGACCGTTTCTGGCTGGAGACGGTGAGTGTGGTCCTGCTTGGGCTGCCCCGCTGGGTCCTGGCAGCGGTGCTTCCCCTGTCGCAGTGTTGAGCCCTAGTGGGGACTGTCCTGGGCTCCCCTTCTCCCGGCAGTTGCTGTGCCTCATTGGAGAGATGTTTGACGAGTACAGCGATGAGGTGTGCGGAGCAGTCATCAACATCCGTGCCAAGGGGGACAAGATAGCCATTTGGACTCGGGAAGCAGAGAACCGGGAAGGGGTCACCCACATCGGGTAATGCAGCTTTGGGGCGGGGGGGCTGCGCAGGGCCAGGTTTGGGGGGATTGGAGTCCCTGGGCAGGGACCCTGTGGGAGAAGTGATGCTGCCCCATTCACACAACCCCTTCCCTCCTCCAGGCGTGTCTACAAGGAGCACCTGGGCTTGTCACAGAAGGTGTCCATCGGATACCAGGCCCATGCAGACACAGCCACCAAGAGCAGTTCCCTCACAAAGACCAAGTTTGTGGTGTGACTGTGGGGGGAGCAGGGCACTGCCCACAGGGTCCTCCTGTCCTATTCCACAATGAATGCCTGCAGCTGAGCATGGTCTGTGTGTCCAGGGCTGGGCCAGGGTTCTGGCACCCTGGGTTGGCTTTTTCTTGGGGGGGGGGTGGGGGGGTGGGGTGTGTCCTGGGAGGGGGACAATGCAATGCCATATCCTGTACCCACCTGCTGGGTGAACAGGGCTGGGAGCACAGAGTTGGCATCACTGTGGGCTTGGGGCACTGTGTGTGTCCCAGTGCCCCTCCCCCTGGGGCTGTGGGGGTGTCCCTTTGCTCTGGGGGCCCTGGGTAGCCCTCAGGAGGATGCTGGGCTCTGTCCTCCCCTGGCCCAGGCATGGGCACAGCTCGCTGCCCTGTGAGCCTGGGTGTGGGAAGGGGGTACCAGAGCCCAACTTCTCTGGGTCAGCTCAGCCTGGGGAGCTGGTCCCCATCTTTCCCAAGCCCCTGCACATTGGTGGGACATGGGTCTGCCTTTTTGGGAAGACCAGCTCCCTAGCTGCGGGCAGCCCAGTGTCCTCGCAGAGTTGGTGCTGGGGCTGTGGCACAGCATCCTCCTCATGCTGTTTGCTCACATCCCTGCCACAGGCACCTGCAGCCCAGGTGGTATGAAGCTTATTTGCTTCCCAAGGGTTTATTGGTATCAGACCCGCTGGCTCACAGCCCCAGTCCGTTGAGCCCTGGGAGTTTGCTGGTTCCTCCTTTCCATGGCCCTTACCCCCTGTTGTCCCTCCTGCCTGTCCTGGCACTGGCTGCAGAAGGGCTCCCTTACTCCTCTCCTTCCTGCTCCAGCCCATGCCCTGTCCTTTAATTTTCTATTTGTGTTTTTGATCACTGGGTCTGACTTCCATCCTCCCCCTCTCCTCCATTCAGGTTTTTGAGGTGGAGGTGCCTGCTCACCTCCTGACAGTGGGGCCATGGCACCCTGGGACCGTGGCTGTCTGCAGTGAAGCCCCACCAGCTTTCATGGAGATGCTGAGCCCTGCCGTGCTCTGGGCCACTACCATGGCTGCACATAGCTGTGTCCCTGGGACTTGGCTGCCCTTCTCTGGGGCCACAGGGGCAGCTGTGCCAGGGCTCTGCCTGCCCTCCACCACCCCGTGTTGCCCCCTGTGCCAGCCAAGAGATGCTGCCAGAGCAGGGAGGGGGGAGCTCGTCCCTGGCACGCAGCATGCCAGGCAGCATCCCCATGTCCTTGCATCATGTGCTGGCCCTGAGCTGCCTTTCTGCGCAGGACAAAGGGGACAGGACCCTGCTGCCCTCCCCTGTAGGGCACCCAGGCCAGGGGTGCTGCAGGCAGCACCCACCCCACGGCCGGCAGCAGGACCGAGGGGGCACGGCTGAGGTGTCTGCAGGCGGGGGGGGTCGGGGGCACTGAAGAGAGAAGGCGGGCGGGGCGCTGCCTGCGCTGCCTGCGCTGCCTGCGCTGCCTGCGCTGCCTGCGCTGCCTGCGCTGCCTGCGCTGCCTGCGCTGCCTGCGCTGCCTGCGCTGCCTGCGCTGCCTGCGCCTGCACTGCCGGCCCCTCGCCACGCGATGGTGCCGCTCGCCCGGCCTTGGCCAGCTCGGCACGGCAGCGCTGGCAGCCGGCCCTGGCGGTGGGCCCGCAGAGCTGCCCCCACGCCCCGGAGAGGGGCAGGCAGGAGCGAGTGGGGCACGGGCTGCCCCGGCTGAAGCTGGGGCCGGGGGCCGGAGGCACGTGGGGTGCCGGGACCCCCCATCCACCGCACTGTTAATGGCACCTGTTTGTGCCACCACCCCAGCAGTGGCAGCGTGAAGTGGGTGAGGGCCGGGGGCTGCCTGTCCCTCTGTCCCTTCAACCTGCTCCACTGCCTGGCCCGGCTCCCACCGGGGGCTGCCCCCCAGGCCAGGCTGGCATGCTGTCCCTGTCCCCTCACTGCCGTCCTGGGTGCAATGGGGTGCCCTGTGCCCCGCCATGCCGGGAGGCCAAGGTTACCTGGGGCAGGCAGGGGGGCTGGTGGCAGAGGCTGTGGCGCAGTGCCGAGGTTCATTGCCATTCACGTGCAGCCGCGGTGGGGTTTTGTTTGATTGGAAAAGTAATAGGGGCCATCTATCTCCACGGCTTTATGGGCTCAAAGCAGCCCAGCCAGCTGGGGGGCTGGCAGTGCCCCCCTAGAGCCCATCCTTTGGTGACATGATGGCCTCCATCCTCAGCTCCTGCACTTCAGGGTCCCTACTTGGGGGACAAAGGGGGGTGGGAGGCACTCGGGGACCCCCCAGATAGGGACAGCAGTTGCCAGGAGCCACTGAGCGAGCACAGCAGTGCCAGGGCTGCCCCCAGCCTGTTTCACGCTGGGCAGCTGTCCCAGCTGGCAGCCAAGCTGGCAGCCCTGTCAATAATCATAATTAAAAATTAATACTAATCAAAAGGGAGAGGCAGATGGCAGCAGACATGCGGCAGGGCTGCAGGTGGGGGCAGGGGGCAGTGAAGGCATGAGGGCTGGCAAGGACAGAGCTGGGGGACCAGGGGTTGCGTTGGGCAGGAGATACAGGTCAGGGTGCTGTGGCACCCAGTGGGGCTGGGGAGGATGCGGGGTCAGGGACATACGTGGCACCACAGGGATGGGGAATGTGGGGCTGGGGAGGATGCGGGGTCAGAGACATGCATGGCACCGCAGGGATGGGGAATGTGGGGCCAGGGTCGCTGTGGGGCACAGCAGGGGTGGGCACAGCAGCATGGCGCTGGGCTGGTGCAGGGATGGTGACCCGTGTCCCCTTCTCCAGGCAGGCGGTGCAGGTATGTGGTGCTGGGTGCCCATGCAGGGTCACCTTGCCGGCAGCTGGCGTGCAGCCAGGGCCAGGCGCCGCTGGCCCACGACTCAGCTCGGCAGGCTGCCAGCACAGCCTCTTCCTACGCCACCGGCTCTGGCAGCTCCGGCAGCAAGGACAGATCCTTCCCCGGGCACGCACCTGGTGCCAGGATGGGTGCAGACACCCATCCCGTTGCAACCAGTGGGTGCTGCAGGGTTAAAATCCCCCGAAGTAACTGGGGAAGGAGCTGCTGGCTCCGTGGCTGGCGCGTGGGCCGGGAAGAACAGGCAGCGCTGGCTCACTGTGGGAGTGGGCAGGCAGCGCGGCTGCTGGCGCTGGGGCTGCACCACACTGTTCCCATGGTGTCTGTGCCCACCTTCCTGCCCCATCACCCTCCTGGGGCCATGAGGGTGCTCTGGGCCCTGGTAGGGGGGACATGGGCATGCAGGGGACCTCCATCCCTGGGTACCACTAGCATCCTCTGAGCACTCCTGGGGGGACAAGCCCCCATGAGGTGCCCCATGCCTTCTCTGCCCACCCTGCCAGGCCCTGGTGAGGGTGCAGGCTGAGCTTGTCCTCCATCCAGAATCAGCATGGCGTGTGAGGAGGGGTACCCAGGGTGAGGGGCACCTACAGCACAGCGTTCCCATGACAACCTCCATGGAGACAGCAGTCAGTGTGGGAGATGTGGGAGGCAAGGGGCCCATGGACCCCTTCATGCTTGGTCTCCCGCACCAGGCAGGACACAGCAGGGTGCAGCAGAGGGGCTGCACCCATGGGTCTTGCTCCTGGTCTCGGGCTCTGCCTGCTGATCCTGTTCCCTGCCTGCTGTCCCTGCAGTGTGGAGCAGGCAGGCATGGCAGGGCTGGTGCTGCCTGCCCATGCTGGGCTGCTGCCCTCCAACAGCTGGTTTGCACAGAGGGCTGCAGAGCACAGTTTGCACAGCTGGGTTTGCACGGTGGGGTTGACATGGTGGGCTTTGTGTGGAGAGGTTGGCACGGTCGGGAAGGGGTTAAGTGCCTGCAGGGCCATCCCCAGTGCCAGCAGCAGAGGAGGTGGAGAGGGAACATTAAATCCTGCCCTGTGCTGCAGGGAGCCTGTACCTGAGAAGAGCCCCTTGCTGTCAGTTCTCATCTGGATGACAACCAGGCTCCTGCAACATGGCTGAGCACTCTCCTTCCCCGCGGGAACGGACTGGCACGTCCTGCTTGGCAGAGGCAGGCGAGGGGAGTGGGAAGGTGGGATGGGGACAGGGATAGGCATAGGGACAGGACATGTGTGGCCACAGACCTGCAGGCATCAGACCTGCAGGTATGGCTGCAGCACAGTGCTGTAGCAAGCTGCAGGCAGCGCCCTGCTGCTGGCAGAGCTGTCCCCACCACCCTGCCCTGTGTCCCTTGCCCATGACCCCTTTGGGATTTGCTCTGCTGGCCCTGTACTATGGCCTGGGTGCCCCTCGTCTGTGTGGCACATGCCCGCAGGGTTTTGTCCCCTCCCAGGCACCGTGCCCATGCTGTCCCCAAGCCTTCAGCACAGGCACGGTGCAGCCCTGTCCCTTGCCTGCACCGGCCAATGCAGCCAGCTCTAAGGGACCAGCTTGCACCTCCCTCAACACAGATGCATCCCAACAGCTGCTAATTGAGCCCCCCCACCCCGGCTTCATTAACACCCCCAGGTCCTCCCAGCGTGGCAAAGGGACCACTCACTCTCCTGGCTCGGGGGGAGCAGCTGCAATCCCCAGAGCTGCTGGGGCACAGGGCACACAGCAGGCAGTGCCACCGGTGCCTGTCCTTCCCCTCCTGGCCCTGTGAACCCTGGTGTTCCCTTGGAGTGGGCTGGTGATGCTGCAGCCCACAGCCCCCCCCCCCCCCCCCCCCCCCCCCCCGCCAGCACCCAGCTGTGGGGTCGGGGGGGCTGCCAGGCTCCCTACCTGGTTCCCTGCCTGGCTCCCTGATTGCCCACCCCAGTGCCACATCTCTGGCTGGGAGGGCTGGTGTTTCCCGGGCGGTCGATGCGTCCATCGATCCCACGCAGCTCCGCCGGCTGCTCTCCCACTGCCCTGCTAATTAATTGTCTGCTGCTACTGCTGCTGCGGGAGCGCCAGGGACTCAGGGTGCCTGGGCTGCTTGCACCCTGCCCTGCCCCACACATGGCCTTGGAGGCCCTGCAGATGCTGGCACCCACCTCAGACCCACACCTGACCCACCTGTGCCAAAGAGCAGGGGATCTGTGTCAGGCTGGGGAGGGGACTTGTAAGCCGTGGGCTGGGGTGAGGGGCACAAGGGACTGACAGTGGTAGGGGACAGCATATGGCCACTTCCAGCCCCTCCGGCTGCCCCTGTCCAGGACACCCTCCTGCTGCTCGCAGCCATGCCAGCCCCCAGCCAGGCATGGGGACAGGGATGGGGACAGTGACGCTGCCTTTGTGCCAGGCTGTAATGAGTTTTCTGCTTGGCTGCTTGGATAGAAAATCCCAGCCAGAGGATGCAAAGAGCCCCTCTGAGTCCCCGCAGCCTCCTGCCCCTGCGCAGCCCAGCGCGTATGGAGATGTCCCTGCCCCAGCACCCACGCTACTGCCACGGGGGGCATCAGCACCAGCTCTGGCCGGGAGCACCCACTGAACTGGCTGGCACGGGGCACCCATGGGGTGACAGGCCAGTGCCTTCACTACGTGTTCACCCCACTCCCCCTTTCCCAGCCCCACACTGCCGCTGGTGCAGCCACCCTACGCCCAGGCTGGGGGTGCCAGGCACAGCCCTGAGGACCCCAGCCTATGTGCCACTACCGTGCCCACCCTGCTGTCTGCCCAAGCACAGACACCCAGCACTGCTGGCCCCAGTGCTCTCCAGTGAGGTCCTGGTGCCATGGCACTGTGGCCACAGGACCTGTGTATGCAGGGTGGCACTGCGCTGTGCCCGAGCCCCTCCAGCCACCCTGTTTTCTCTCTTGGCAGCAGCAAATCCATCTCCTTAAAAAGCAGGGAGCAGCTCTTCAAGCGCTGGGGGCTGCGAGGAGCAGGCTGTGTTGGGATGGGCTTTGCCACACATCTTAATGGAGCTTTTCCCGCCCCCGGCACTGTGTGCCATTAATCTACTCTTGCAAATGGCTAATTTTGAAAATCCTCTTATCAGAATTAGGTCCTCAACATCCATATTTATTTACTTTTCATTTTCATAATCTTTCTGTTCCTTGCACGGCTGGGGTTGCTCTCATTGGCTCCGTTTCTGAGCATCCCTGTGTAGGATGAGGCCCAGGATATCCAATGCCATGCCGTGCCTTCCCATGCCATGCTGTGCCATGCTCTGGCACATGTCCCTCGCATGGCACTTGTGTTCCTCCCACCTTCAGCTCTGCCATCAACATCACCAGTACCTGTGCCCACTCCCTGCCCGAGCACCCTCCTGGCCCCAGCACCGTACACAGCCTGGTCCCTGCCCAGCACCGAGGGCCTGGCCGCATCCTGCTCATGGGGCCATGCATTATGCATTGTTTATTCATCAGCACCTTCCCCGTTTGTAACTCAATTAGGCAGACGGCGGTTTTGCTAATACAATGGTGTTTAATATTCGACTTCCTTAAATACCACAAATGGATAGGGAGGCAGTGTGCAGGCAATCCATTATACATGAGCTCAAATACCTATTTAAATATTTGATGGGAGTTTAGAAAATCTCATGGCTGGCCTTGCCCACACCTGCTGGGGCCAGGCAGGAGGTCGGACACGGCATGGGCAGGGGCTCTGCTGCACCCAGCAGTGGGTGGGAGCTGCCTCGCCTGGGCTGGCCTGCTGGACACGTGGCCTGGGGCATGTGGTGAGGGGGAGCGGTGCCAGCATGGTGACACTCCCAGGGAGGTGGCAGCTGCAGTTGCGGAGCACGGGTACCATCGCTTACCGGGTGATGCCCTCCCTCTACCTCCACCCCAATCCAGTTTCTTTCAGGAGAAAGCCCTGACACAACGGCTGTAGCACGCGGCTGAGCCATGACCGTGGTGTGCTGGAGAGGAGAATTAATTTTTAATTCCATCTTAATTACTCCGAGTAATAATCCATTTACAGCATCCAGTGGGGCTGGCACTTCCAGCATCCCCTTGGGGCTGCGGCCATCATGGGACGCCCAGGCGCTGAGCATGCTGTGCTGGGGGCGCTGGGCTGGCTGAGCACCAGGCTTCTCTCCTTGAAGCCCACAGCTCCCCATGTGCTGCAGCCCCTCATGACACGCTGACAGGTGGTCAGGGGTCCCAGGCGCCCCCACAGACCTCATGTCAGGCTGGCATGGCCCTTTGGCAGCAGGGCTCAGGGCTCTGGCTGTGGAGTAGGATCTGGCTCACCTGCCCCCTCAGCTCCTCCTCGGCAAGAGGGAGAGCAAGTGGAATTGAAAGTGATGTCCCCAATCTGTATTAATTAGTGTCTATTAATTCATCAGTGCGTCCTGCTACTTCCCCACTGATGTCCTGGCCATGCCAGCCTGCACCACAGGACAGGGTGAGACCATGTAGCCTCGGCACGGCACCCACGTGGCACCGTGTGTCACAAGCACATGGTGAAGGAACTGGGTGAAGCCAAGGCAGGACTGGGCACCACTGGTACCCCTGGGTGAGCGGTAGGACAGGGTGGGTGTGGTGGGCACCTGGGTGGTAGGAGCATTGTTGCTGGCACTGCCAATGTGGCACCAGCAGAGGTAGCTGGAAGTTGTCCCGGGAGAGTGGCACAAGAAGCAGATGGGGCTGGCACCGCACGCGGGGCCCCAAGCCCCCTCCCTGCCAAGGTCCCCCAGGGCAGCGCCTTGCTGTGTACCCCACCCCCCCAGCTCTGCCCCGCTGCCTGGCTGGGGGGTCTGGCCACTGCAGGAGCCCAGGCTGGGGTACCCGGCACTGCAGGGGAGTCAGCCCCGGTTCCCATGGCAGCCCCCCAGGGAGCTCATGTGAAGCACGGTGACTTCAGCAGAAGCAGATGGAGCCGCAAGGAGTAAAAACATCCTGTTTCCATGCAAATGCCATCAGTAATAATGAACCAGCCTGAAGGAGGGTGGTTATCGATGGATGTGCTGGGGCTCTGCCCGCCGGGATGGGCAGGGATCTCCTTTGCCAGCTGGCCCCCACCAGTGCCTGTGCGAGATGTGCTGGGGCTCAGGGCACTGCCTGGGACAGCACAGTGGGATGGGAGTGGGCACCCTTTGGATGCCACCCTGCATGTGCTGCCCAGCCTGCACTCGTGGCCAGTACACAACCATATTGGCACTGGAGGTGCCTGGCAAGGTGTGTGCTGGTGGGAGATGGCTCTGGCCTCACTCTGGGGCTGTGCCGGTGGTGGCCTCGGCTCTGCTCAACACCACCAGCGCTGGGCTGGGGCAGATGGAGGCCAAGGCACAGCCGGTGATGCCTGGGAGAGCCATGCTGGCTTCGCACCTGCTTCAGCTCTTGAAGGCATCAGAGCAGTTGTTAATTGTTCCTGGAGCTGTTAATGAAATTATTGCTGCATGGCGCTGGGAGCCACTGCCTGGCCCTCACCGCTGGGGACAGGGGCTGATTGGCACCGCAGGCACAGGCTCTGGCTCTCATGTGGTTCAGGGCACCTCAATGCAGCCTCACCCCCCTCTGCCCCCCATCCCTTACCCACCCTGCAGTCTGCCCGCTGGTGACAGCAGTGCTGCTTGCCAGGCACATCAGCTGGGTGGATGGATGGCAACGGGGAGGGAAGGGGCCACATCCTGCAGCCAGGGCAGAACCAAATCCCCTGGCTGAGTGTGGGGTACCACGAATGGCAGTGAGGTGGGGTCCCACGAGTGGTACATGTTCCCACCAAGATGGTGGCCCTGCTACTGTGACATTTTCCAGCTTAAGGCACTGCACCCACCTGCCGGACCTGTGGTGGCTTGATGCTGCAGAGGAAGGTACCGGCAGGACCCTCTTCTCCTGGGTTTGTGCCCCCCCTGCCCCCGCCGTGGGGTGCCAGGCTGGGCTTGGGGACATCGCCTGGCCCAGGTCTGCAGCAGGGGCTTGGGGCAGAGCGGGCTGCGGGGCGGGTGCCGTGCCAGGGGGGATGTCTGGGGGGGGGGGGAGGGGGGCGACGCCGCGCTGGGAAGGGGGTTGCACCATGCCCGGCGGGGAGGCAACGCAGGGGTGCCGCGCCGGGGGCTGCCGCGCACGGGGGAGGGTGGCGGGCCCCCCGCGCCGGCCCGGGGCGGGGCGGGATGCAGAGGGGAGATGCAGCCGGGGGGGAGCGTGGTGCCGGTGGTGCGGAGCGGGGCGCGGGGCGGGGGGCGGCGGCGGGGGCGCGCCCAGCTGTTGCGCCGTCCCTTCCGCGGGCGGGTCCGCGCTCGCCGCCCCGCATTGGCGGCGCCCGGGCGGAGCGGAGCGGCGCGGCGGCGGGCGGCAGCAGCGGCGGGGCCGGGCCGGTGGCGGTGGCGGGGCCGGTGGCGCCATGGCCCGCTGAGGGCGCCGCGGAGCGCGGCCCGCCCTGCTCCCTCGCCCCGCGCCGCGCCGCGCAGCGCTCCGCGGGGCGCGCCATGGGTGCGCGGCCGCGCCGCCGCCGGGCCCCCGCCGCCGCCGCCCCCGCCGCCGCCGCGCCGGGGCCGCTCGGTGCCCTGCTCGCCGCTGCCCTCCTCGCCGCCGCCGGTGAGTCACCGCGCGCCCCCCGCGGGCACCGGGTTCCGGGGGTGGGGGGGGACGGGACACGGACACGCGCGGCGGGGAGCCGTCACCGGGCGCTGGGCAAGGTCACCCGGGGAGCGGCGGCGGGCGGGAGTGCTGCGGGGAGCCGAGTGCCCTCCCGGGGACGGGGCGCGGCGGGAAGCGGGGACCGGGGACCGGTCTCTGTGCGGGGTGTCCGAGCGGCTGTGCGGTACCGGGGGGTCCGCGAGATGCCCTCCCGGGCAGGGCGCACGCCCCCGGCCCCACGGCAGGCACTGCCGCCGCCCCCGCCCCGTGCCCACGCACGGCCGCACACGCGTGCCCAGCCGGCGCTGCCCCGGACCGGGTGGCTGGCGCTCGTCGCCTCGCCGGCACGGCTCTGCCCCCACGGGGCCCCGCCAGCACCGCCACGCGTGTCCGCAGCGCATCTGCCCCACGCACGGGGTCCCTGCCCCACGCACGGCGCCTCTGCCCCACGCACAGCATCCCTACCCTCGGCACGGGGTCCCTGCCGCCACACGGGATCCCTGCGGCGACACGGGGTCCCTGCCGTCTCCATCACCTGGCCGGGACACGGGGGACCGTGGTGACGGGGTAGCCCGCATGGGTGCTGGCACGCCGCGGGGGTGCACGGGGGTGGCCGTGGCACGGGGGGTGTGCGGGGCTGCAGCGGTGTCGCCGCAAACGCGAACGGTCCGGAGCCCGGCGGCCCCCGGCGCTGCCCCCCGCCCCGAGCAGGAGCCGGCGGGGGGAGGGCAGCGGCCTGGGCCGGACCCCCGGGGCTGAGCGGCACCGGCTGCCGGGCCGGGGGTCGGGGGGCCGGGGGGTGCGGCGGGTGCCCGCGGCTGGCGGCGGCTGGCAGGTGTCACGGCAGTCTGGAAGTGGCGGCTGCAGACAAAGGACCGGGCTGGGGGCGGGGAGCTGCGCGGGGCTGGACGTGCGCTCTGCGGGGGGTCTGGGGGGGAGGAACCCCTCCGCGCCCGAGGGTCCCGGCCCACCGACCCTCCTGCGGCCACCGGAGACGTCCGTTAGCTCCGGCTCGGTGTACCGGGCGGGCACAGCGGGCACCCGGGAGGAGGCAGCCCCCCGTGCTCTCCGCACCCATCTCTCCCAGCCGGGCACCCCCAGGGACCCCGCGCCCAGTGCTCCCAGCGTGGCCCCGTCTCTGGGGGTCACTGCAGAACTGGCGCGGTGGGTGGGCACCCCTCGGGTGCAGGGGACCCCATATGCAGGGGGCTGTGGGGACCGGCCCCCAGCAGCGCATGGAGTACTGCTGTCCCCACGGCATCCGTGGGGTGGATGGATGGAAGTGGGGGGCAGTGGGACAGAGGGGGCAGTGGGACAGGGGGTGCACCGGGCCACCCCATGTCGGCTGTGCGGCAGGAGGTGTGGGGGGGGCCGGCAGTGCCAGCACCGGCTCAGGGCAGTGCGGTGCGGGAGCTTGTCCCTGCCACTCGCTTGGCAGGCAGCTCACAGCGGCCACGGCGCGACGGAGCCCAGCCACCTGCGCGGCTGCCACTCGACACAGATGTGGCAAGGCCGGGCCTCTGTGCACCGGGTGCTGCTCCAGCCCAGCGTGGCGTGGCACAGCATGGCACAGCATGGCAGGGCAGGGGCACCTCTTCCCCGGGGACACAGAGCCACGAGTTAGGGATGGGGGAATCCGGGTATCCAGGCAAAGGGCCCCTGCCTGCTGCCGTGGAGCAGCATCCCTGGTGCTGTGCCAGCTGCCTGCTCTGCTGCCAGTGCCCGCCGGGAAAGGGGGAGAGCAGCAGCAGGGGCTGGGGCTCACCGGCAGGCAGCAGTGAGGGACAAGGACCCCAGGCGTGGGGACTGCCCTGCTCGACTGCTGTGCTGTCCGGTGGGTAAGGGCACAGGGGCAGGGTCCTTCCCCAGAGCTACCCCTGCCCAGTGCTCTGGTGGGCCCTTCCCCTTGGCATCTGTGGCAGCTGGTGCCAGGTCCTTGTGCATCTCCTGCCCCCAGGCTGGCCATTGCCCCACGTCGGCTCCTGCCTCAGCTCCTCTGGCCAGGGCTGTGGGCTCTGCTGTCACCATGCATGAGCCACATGGTGCTGCCAGCTTCACCAGGCTCCTTGGGACCCTCAGGTGCCCCACAGCCTGGCATCACAGGTCACTGCATCCCATCAGTGCCCCACAACCTGCACCCACCTGGGCACGGGTGCCTCCACGGGGCAGGCAGGAGGGCAGGGCAGCGGGCAGGGCTGGTGCACGTCGGGCAGCCGGGAAGCTGCCATGCCGGCTGTCAGTGCGAGCGTGCGGCAGACGCAGCCTGCCCAGGGCTGTTTGTTCTGGCTCAGTGCCACGCGGGGATGGCACTACATCAAACTGTGCAGCGCCTGGCAGGTGCTTGCGGGAGGGAACCGGGGCACTGGCAGTGCTGCCAGGGCCTTGGCATCCCTGGAGCCACCGTGCACACCTCACAGCCATGGGTACAGCTGAGCACCTGTCCCACCTGACTGGCTGGCAGCACGCAGGACCACCCTGGCAGTGGTGCCAGTGCCTGAGGGATGATGTCACGGGGACTGCATGCCGTTCGTGTCTCACCATGTCCTACCCTGCACCCAGGGGTGCACCCTTGGTGCCAGCAGTGCTCTGTGCGTCATGTGCGTGCCTGCCTGCAGGCAGGCTGGGGTGGGCAGGCAATGGACTGGGCACACTGGTATTCTGTCCTTGTCCAGTCAGGCCCAGTAGTTGCCCAGTACCCCTTGGCCCTGCTACCTGCCTGCTCTCTGGGTGTTTCTTCCAGGTGTCAAGTAGGTTACAGCTCACCCTGCCCCCCCAGAACCCTGTCCTGCCCAGGCTCCTGCCTATAGGATGGGGGTCTTGTGTCCCAGCCCCCTCTGGCCAGCCTTTGCTGCCACAGGGTTGTAGGGTGCTGTGGGTGCCGTCACCAGCGTGTGCCACCCATGGGTGGGAAGGGGAAGAGGCTGTGGGGCTGGACCTGGGAGCACTGCCCGGCTCCCCCCCACCTTCCCTCCCCACTCCGGCAGGGACGCGGGGCTGAGGGTGACCTTGACTCTCTTCCCAGCAGGGCCAGGGCTCAGCGGGAGTGTTTGCTCTTCACTGTCAGTTGAAGGAGAAAGCTGCTCAGGTCCCCAGGCTCAGGACCCCAGTGACAGCCCCAGCATGTGGGTCTGGGCCAGTCGTGACCCATCCATCCCAGTGCCAGGCTGGGCTGGAGGAGCCCTCCACCCTTCACCAAGCTGGGGCCAGGTGGGACTGTCTCCCTGTGCAGTGCTGGTGACAGGGGCTGGCACAGATTGGCACGGGTCCTGCAGGCATGCTGTGGGGGCTGTGGGGCTCAGTGGGCACCCGGGGCTGGCAGGGAACAGGGTTCTGTGTATGCCATGTGGCCAAGAGGGGACCGCCTCTGTGGGTGCCCGGGGAATGGTGCCCAGCACTGGGTGCCAGGGCTGGTAGCCCCCAGGCAGTCAGAGGTGGTCCCTGGGGAGGGGCTGCCACCCCTGGCTGCCTTTTCTGGCACCACTGTCCCCAGACCCTGGGCACGGGGCACCATGGGCCAGGCTTGGACATGGCTGGGGCCATGCAGCCCCCTTGGTAGGTGCTGGAGTGGGGCAAGGGTGCAGCCCACCGGGAGCTCTGCCCACCCTGGCACATGCTAATTGCATGTAATGGGGAGAGTGTTATCAGCTCAAATCCGTAATTAGGCAGCTCTATTGTCATGCAAACCCGCCTGACTAATTCATTCATAACTAGCACTCGCTTAATCAGCACCCAGACACTGCCATGCGCTCGCCAGGAGACAGGCACCCTCTGGACCCCGCCACCTCCACCAGCCTCTCCCGCGGCCGTGGGGCTGACATATGTGGGGCACATGCCTGGGGGGCCAGGACAGTGACTGGCTCATGGGGATGCACGGGGAAACTGGGGACGCAGTCCTGGGGCAGGCAGGGGCACCCCCGGGGTCACTGTGCGCATTAGAGCACAGGGGACGTGTTGGCACTCTGTGCCCGTCATTGCATTGTCCCCAGTGCTCGCCATGCACCAGACTGGCCGGGAGCCAGGCTATGCTGCCGGGTGTTGGCATCTGACCCTGCTGGCTCCCTGCCCAGCTGCGGCTGGCATCAGCATCCACCTGGCATCACCATGGGGGCTGTGTGGGTGGGAAGGTGGGTGCAAGGGGAGCATTTCCTGATGCCCAGATGCTCCACGTGAGTGTTGGAGCAGCCGTGGGCAGCTGGGCAGTGCCAGGTGATGCCACAGCCCCTGTCTGGAGGTCTCTTGGAGGCAGCAGCAGCTCATTGTGGCTCAGAGCCAGTCGCTCCTGGTAGGATGGTGCCCTGTTCAAAGCCTCAGACAAGGTTTTTGGTGAGTTGTGCCAGCTCCCCTCCTCTGTGCCCTGCAGAGAGCAAAGTGCTGTCAGCAGGGACCCCTGTGTGCAGGATGGTGAGCAGGGCTGGCACCCCCAGGTTCCTCTGGACACATGTGGGCACCCTCTGCCCTCCCCTTGATGCCCACTCTTCACTCGTTTAGGCTGGTGCAATCAGTAACAATTATTGCTTTAATTACCTGCTGCTGGGGTGCAGGCTGGGTGCCGGCAAAGTGCGAAGAAATCTTGTGTGATTTGTGTGCCAGGCCTGGCGCGGGCACGATGGATGGGGTGCCAGCTGGGATGGAATATGCTGGCTGCAAAGCCCACGGGATTTGGGGAGGTCCCTGGAGGGGGGCACAGCAGGGCAGTAGAGGAGGTGCCGCCGTCAAGGTCCCCACTCCGCTGCAGGGACCCCCAGGGCAGCAGGCAGGGGTGCAGACAGGGCATGGGGGCAGAGGGAGGCTGGGGCTGCTGGGGACGGCTCGGTGCCCTGCTGGGGACAGCCGTTACACTGGGCCCGGCTGGGTGGCAGCATTCGGGGTGGACCCGTGCCTTTGGAGCACTCTCCCACTGCAGGCAGCTGCCTGATCTCTCCCAGGGGCAGCTGTGCCGAACCCACATGCTGGTGTGCCGGTGCTGGGGCTGGCGCTGCCGCAGCCACCGCCGGGCAGCCTTTCCTCGCCAAGAACACACTGACCTTCCCGGCGTCTCCCTGCAGTAGGCACCAAGGCGCCTGGCATGCTGCTGTTGGCACCGGCGGGGAGCGTGGCACCAGCACTAGGTCAGGATTGGGCCCTTGGGGACCGGAGAGATCAGGCTGGGGGTGCACCTGCTGGTGCCTGGTGGGTCCTGGCAGGACCCCCTCCCCGCTGGGCAATGCAGTGTACTGCAGTCCCTCTCTACTCAGTGACTAGTACACCTGGTGTTTCTGATGCCGGGGGGGGCCCAGGCACTAGGACGAGGGGCTGTGTGGCCACCCAGGGTGGCAGCGGCTGTGGGGCACAGGGAGCTAGGGGGGCTCTGTACATGGGGAGGGGGCCGGGAGCTGTTGGGGTCTGGCAATGGTGGGGTGAAGGTGGGTGCTTGGAGCCCATAGCGAGGGTGTCCCCATCCCCTCTGCACCCCAAGGTGGGTGCTGCAGCCCTGCACCCCAGCTCAGCCCCCAGCCCCCTCCCACTTCATCAGGCCTGCCTGCACACTCGTTAGCCCACGTGGGTGGGGGATAATTGATAATAAAGCCCTGCTTAATGCACTGGCTTTACCGGCCGTGATTTATTGGTGCTGTAGCAAACCGCGCTCCCAATTACCCCTTTGGCCACCGGGAGAGCGGCTGGCCGGGGCTGTGCCTCTGCCACGGCGGGGGGAGTCCTAGGGGTGAGTGGGACCCAGCGCCCCACTGTCCCCCTGGTTCCCATTCCCCATCCTCGCCGAAGTTCTCTGGTTCCCTTTGCCAAGGTGACATAAGCATCTCGCCTGTTTCCATGACAACGCAGCGGCAGGTGAGCAGCGAGGCCGATGCGGAGCCGGCACAGCACCGCGTGGGGGGCCGCTGCCCACGGGGTGCCCACGCTGCACCCACGGGCTGGGGGTGCCCACGCTGTGTGGGGTGTCTGTGGTGTGAGAGGTGCCCGTGCTGTATGGGGTGTCTGCGGAATGTGGGGGCTCCTGGGACATGGGGCGGCCCATGGTGCACAAGATACACGTGGTGTTTGGCACAGCCGTGCTGCGTGGGGTGCCCAGAGTGCATGCAGTGCTCATGGTGCATGGGGTGCCCATCATGGACGGGGTGCCTGTGGTGCAGGGGGCACCCAAACCACAGCCCCTTGTGTTCCCGCACCAGGGCCCCAGGCCAGCTCCAGTCTCCCAGCCGTGCCATGGCTCCGTCCATGGCTGCACCACCGCGCAGAGCCCCACCAGTGCCGGGCACGGTGCCCAGCAGGACAGCATCGGGCTGGAGGGCTCTGTGGGGTGCCTGGTAGCCCCCTGGCTCTGCCGCTTGCTGCATGTCCCCAGCTTTGTTTGTGCCCGTGGTCCCACCCGGCCCCCAAGGCACCTGGCACCCCAGTTGGGGTGAGGGGGCTCAGTGCCCATCCTGCCTCCCACACCCATTGCTGCTGGCCCCAGGCTTCCCGCACCCCTCTGCTCAGCCGTGATGGATAGACAGGCAGCTTGGCAACTGCTGTACTCATTTCATGTGTGATTAAAAGGCTGGTCCCCGCAGCACCGCTCCCCTGTTCACCCGACGTGCCTGCCGCAGCCACCCAGGCAGGAGGCAGCGGCGGTGCTGTGCAGCGGCAAAGCTGGTATGTAATAAATAAATCGGGTTGCCTTTCTGCCTATCTCAGCTCCCTGGCTGGAGCAGCATGGAGCCCTGCGTGCCAGCATGGGAAGTGCAGCGTGGGCACCCAGGGGTACCTGAGCGGGTGGCGCGGCAGAGGCATGGGTGCTGCGGCGAGCCATGCTGCAGCTGGCACTGGGGACAACAGCCCAGCACGGGCTGGGGACCGCAGCGCCTGTCCGCGCCGTGACCCCCCAGGCTGGCCCCAGGCTGCGGCTGGGGGGGTCGTTAAACCAGTGAAATATGAAATGCCTATATATCCCCGACAGGGGTTTTAATTAAATTAATTGCCAGCGACATTGTAAAAGTGCTGATGGGGTAATAGCCAGCGCGTTATGGTTGCCGTTTATCTTCTCCGCGTAAATTAGCTGCTGCACCTTGCCCGTCCCAGCGGGCGTCGCAGCGGGCTCACTCAGCGCCCACTCCCTCACTTGGAGGGGCCTGATCCAGCTGGGGGGAGCAGCGGGACTCAGAGCCCCCCGGGGGAACTCAGCCAGGGCCCAAGGGACCCCTGTGTCCCCAATGTCCCTGTCACACAGGTGGCTGTGCCAGGCGGGAGCCAGCCAGGGTGGGCACGGGCAGTGGGGGTCCCGTGGGCAGTGGGGGGTCTCACGGGCGCATGGGGAGCGGCGAGTGGTTGCCAAACCAAGGCACTTAATTACTGCGCATTCCATCCCATTTAATTGCTTATTAAATCCTAACCAGCCAATTAGCAGCAGCAATTACAGCTTCATTCAGTGACACAATCGCTATTTTATCGTTTGTTAATCAAATGCTTATTTAGGGCCCTGGTTTATTAACTCTTTCTGCAGCAGGTGCTGGGGGGGTGGGAGGGGCATGGGCACCTGGCCATGTTCGGGCTGGGGGACATGGGCACCACGGGACCGTCCTACATGCCACGGCCCATCACTGCTGTCCCAAGGACCCTGCCCTTGTGCATGGCACCCACAGCCTGCAAGCAAAGCTGGGGGATGCCCGACCGCCCAAGAGATGTGTGTGCAGCCCCAAGCCACCCTCACCACCCTGGGGACACTGCAGACAGACAGCCCCCCATGTGCCATGCCTGTGCCCATTCCTGGGTGGGTGGGCCTGGCACAGGATGGGGCACACTGCTGTGCCACCCTGCCGTGTCCCCAGGGCACGGGATACACACCCCAGCACTCACCCTGCATCCCTGTGCCCCTCCAGGGCATGGTGGGGCAGGATGTGGCCCCCAGGCGGCGCCTGGCAGCATGCTGGGGAGGGGGGCCAGCGGGCACCCGGGGAGGCATGAGCGATGGCCCTTGTTGGTCACACTACATTTCCTTTTCATTAGTGCTAAGTGTGGACATGAGGGATCGGTGCGGGTTCAGTGGGCGCAGCCGCCACGCGGCTGCTCTCCCTGATGGATGGCGGCGTGAGGAGGGGGCTGTCGCATTGCTGGCCAGGGGGGACGGTGATGAGGCACGGGGCCACCGGCATGGGGCCACGCTAGCCCAGGCGATCACCCAGCCCGGGCACGCTGGAGGTGGCCGAGCCCCCTCTCCCCACAGGTGCTCAGCAAAGCGCGACTGTGGCCAACCCGGTATCCGGCGCGTCCCCGGACCTGCTGCCACACTTCCAGCTGGAGCCGGAGGACGTCTACATCGTGAAGAACAAGGCGGTGAGCCTGGCCTGCCGCGCTACTCCTGCCACCCAGATCTACTTCAAGTGCAACGGCGAGTGGGTGCACCAGGGCGATCATGTCACACAGCACAGCACTGACCGCAGCACCGGTGAGCACTGGTGGGAGGGATGGCGCTGGCCCCTGTCGCCGGGAGCCATGTGCAGTGCTCTTGGTGGAGGGTTGCATGGCGCCGGGGCTGCGAGGACTGCTCCCCGTGTGCTGCTGCTGACGTGCTGCCCGCTGGTGGCAGGGCTGCCGGTGATGGAGGTGCGTATCGAGGTCACCCGTCAGCAAGTGGAGAAGATCTTTGGGCTGGAGGAGTACTGGTGCCAGTGCGTGGCCTGGAGCTCCTCTGGCACCACCAAGAGCCAGAAAGCCTTCGTGCGCATCGCCTGTGAGTGTCTGCGGGTGCCCGGATGGCACGCGGGGCGCTGGCCCTGGCCCCCCCCTCACCCCTGCGCCTCCCCAGATCTGCGCAAGAACTTCGAGCAAGAGCCGACAGCCAGGGAGGTCTCCATCGAGCAGGGCATTGTGCTGCCATGCCGCCCTCCCGAGGGCATCCCCCCCGCCGAGGTGAGTCCCTGTGGGCCAGCAGGGCAGGACGCAGCCGAGGGTGCCCCTTGCCCATGGGGATGCCATGTGTGCTGCCCGAGGGGGTGGCCTGTCTGGGCACCCAGTGACGTCCCCATGCCCCACGCAGGTGGAGTGGCTGCGCAACGAGGAGCTGGTGGACCCAGCGTTGGATGCCAACGTCTACGTGACACCGGAGCACAGCCTTGTGCTGCGGCAGGCTCGCCTGGCCGACACTGCCAACTACACCTGCGTGGCCAAAAACATCGTGGCGCGTCGCCGCAGTGCTTCCGCTGCCATCACTGTCTACGGTACAGTCCTGCCACGCTTGTCCCCACCATGCTGCCCTGGTGTCTTCCTCCCCGTCCTGTCCCTCCCCACACCCCCTGTCCTGCGGGGCGCTGACGGGTCCCTCTCCACCCAGTGAACGGCGGCTGGTCGACGTGGACGCAGTGGTCGGGCTGCAGCACCAGCTGTGGACGGGGCTGGCAGAAGCGGAGCCGGACGTGCACCAACCCCACGCCCCTCAACGGGGGGGCTTTCTGTGAGGGCCAAAATGTGCAGAAAACCGCCTGCACCACCCTCTGCCCAGGTACCCACCCTGCCCAGGGCGCTGCCGCCACCCCTGCTGTGCCGATGCTGCACTCCCCACTGCACCCATCGCAGTCCCTGTCCCCCCGGGGTGTCTCGTCTTCCCACCCCCCCCCCCCCTGTGTGTCCATCTCTGCCGGCCCTGGGGCAGGGGAGGCGGGTGGCAGTGGGGCGCTGACCCCTGGCTGTGCCCACAGTGGATGGTGCCTGGTCGGAGTGGAGCAAGTGGTCAGTGTGTGGGGCTGAGTGCACCCACTGGCGGAGCCGGGAGTGCTCGGAGCCAGCGCCGCGCAACGGGGGCCAGGACTGCCACGGACCTGAGCTGGACACCCGCAACTGCACCTCTGAGCTCTGCAGCCACGGTGAGCACGGCAGGGACGGTGGGGTTGTGCCCTGTCACTGGAGGACTGGGGGTGACCGTGCGTGCTGACGCCCTGCCCCGTGCAGCCACCCCCGGCGCGGAGGACGTGGCGCTGTACGTGGGGCTGGTGGCCGTGGCCGTGTGCCTGGTGCTGCTGCTGCTGGTGGGGGTGCTGGTGTACTGCCGCAAGAAGGGGGGCCTGGACGCTGATGTAGCCGACTCTTCCATCCTCACTGCTGGCTTCCAGCCCGTCAGCATCAAACCCAGCAAGGCCGGTGAGTGAGGGCTGCGGGGACGGGCCTGTGCACCCACGCTGGGACATGGTGTCCCTCGGGACCTGGAGGTGGCCGTGCCCCCAGGCGGCTCTGGGCAGGGGCTGTCTTCCCCAGGGTGTCCCTGGCCCTGGCTGGGGGCTCTGTGCTCCGTGGAGTCCCTGCGAAGGGGCTGTGTGCCCCCTGAGCTCCCTAGCCCTGGGTGGGGGTTCCGTGCCCTAGGGGATCCCTGACCTCGGGACAGGGACGCTGTGTCTTAAAGGGTCCCCGAGTGCAGGGTCAGTGCTTTGTGCCATGTAGGGTCCCTGGCTGTGGGTGGAGGCTCTCTGTCCTGTAGGGTCCTTGGTCACTATAGAGCTTATGCCCTGGCTCGGTGCTGTGTACTCCGGGGACCCCAGGGGTGACAGTGCCCCGAGGGTCTGTGCCATGGGGCAGGGGCTTGATGACTTTTGGACCCCCCAGGGATGGCTGTGCCCCACAGAGCCCTTACCATGAAGTGGGGGCTGTTGTGCCCCATGTCCCCCGGGGCAGCTGTGCCACTGCATTGCCGGCGGGGACTCCCCAGACCCCTCCATGCCCTCGCACCATGGTCCCCTGCTCTGTGCCACAGACAACCCCAGCCTGCTCACCATCCAGCCCGACCTCAGCACCGCCACCATGACCTACCAGGGCTCGCTCTGCCCACGCCAGGACGGCCCAGCCAAGCTCCAGCTGCCCAACGGGCACCTGCTGAGCCCGCTGGGCACCGGGCGGCACACGCTGCACCACAGCTCGCCCGCCGCCGAGGGTGCCGACTTCGTGGCCCGGCTCTCCACCCAGAGCTACTTTCGCTCCCTGCCCCGTGGCACCAACAACATGGCCTATGGCACCTTCAACTTCTTGGGGGGGCGGCTGATGATCCCTAACACAGGTACGGTGTGGGGGGGCACAGGGTGCTGGAGCATCGCCCAGTGTGGGTGGGTCCCTATGGGGCTCAGCCCCCCACACCTGCACCCCCCCACCCAGGGATCAGCCTGCTCATCCCACCCGATGCCATCCCACGGGGGAAGATCTACGAGGTCTACCTGACCCTGCACAAGCAGGAGGAGGTGAGGTAGGTGCCAGGACTGCAGGGGCAAGGGGCTGCTGGGGGTAGCCATCCTTGCTCAGCTGCTCCCGTTGCTGCCCCAGGCTGCCCCTGGCCGGCTGCCAGACGCTGCTGAGCCCCATCGTCAGCTGTGGCCCCCCCGGGGTCCTCCTCACCCGCCCTGCCATCCTGGCCATGGGTCACTGCGTGGAGGCCAGCGCTGAGAACTGGAGCATCCGGCTGAAGAAGCAGTCATGCGAGGGCACGTGGGAGGTGAGTGCTGGCAGGGGGCAAGGGGATCGGGGTTCAGGGGGATGCCCATGCCCGGGGTGCATCTCCACCTGGGTGCCGCAGGACGTGCTGCAGCTGGGTGCTGAGCCATGCACGGAGCTGTACTACTGCCAGCTGGAAGCGCAGGCTTGCTACATCTTCACGGAGCAGCTGGGGCGCTTCGCCCTGGTGGGGGAGTCCCTCAGCATGGCGGCCTCCAAGCGCCTCAAGCTCGTCCTGTTTGCACCGGCCGCCTGCCCGTCGCTCGAGTACAACATCCGTGTCTACTGCCTCAGTGACACCCAGGATGTCCTCAAGGTACCGGGGGTCCCCAGGCAATCCCCCCATCCCGGCTTGGAGTGATGTGCAGGCAGGGCTGGGCTTCCAGGCTGCAGCATCTCCTGCCTGACTGCTGTCTGTGCTGCCAGGAGGTGATCCAGCTGGAGAAGCAGCTGGGGGGGCAGCTGATCGGAGCCCCCCGTGTGCTGCACTTCAAGGACAGCTACCACAACCTGCGCCTCTCCATCCACGACATGCCCAGCTCCCTCTGGAAGAGCAAACTCCTTGCCAGCTACCAGGTGAGGAGCCCAGCTGGGAGGGGGAGGGGACAGGGAGGGTGTCCCTGCCGCTCTGACCCCACCACCCCCACCACCCCCCGCAGGAAATCCCCTTCTACCACATCTGGAGCGGGCTGCAGCCCTTCCTGCACTGCACCTTCACCCTGGAGCGCCTGAGCCCCAGCACCTGTGAGCTGGCCTGCAAGATCTGGGTCTGGCAGGTGGAGGGTGACGGGCAGAGCTTCACCGTCAACTTCAACATCGCCAAGGTGAGGGCAGGGCTGGGAGACGCTCCTGGGGGTGACCCCGGGCTGGGCTCACATCCCCACCCCCCATCCTGGCACTCTCCCCTAGGATGCGAGGTTTTCAGACTGGCTGGTCCCTGACAGTGAGGTGGGCGCTCCAGCCCTGGTGGGCCCCAGTGCCTTCAAGATCCCCTTCCTCATCCGCCAGAAGATCATCAGCAGCCTGGACCCACCAGGCACCCGGGGAGCCGACTGGAGGACACTGGCCCAGAAGCTCAACCTTGACAGGTAGCTCAGGATGGGGACAGCGCTGGGGAGGGGGACAAGGTGGCATGGTGGATAGGGACAGGGGGCTTCTGGCTTCATCCTGCACCTCTGGAGGGATGCTGGAATGCTGTGGGACCCTGGGAGTGGGATGGTGCCAGAAGTGAGGCCAGCACTGGGCTTGTCCTGGGGTGTGGAGCCATCCCTGTGCTCTGATGTGGTCCCTCTGTCCCCGTCCCCCCCCCCCCCCCCAGCCATCTCAGCTTCTTCGCCTCGAAGGCCAGCCCTACGGCCATGATCCTCAACCTGTGGGAAGCGCGGCACTTCCCCAACGGCAACCTCTCACAGCTGGCCGCCGCCGTGGCCGAGGTGGGCAAGCAGGACGGTGCCCTCTTCGCCGTCTCTGAGGCTGAGTGCTGAGTGCGGCAGGGGCCCCAACCCTACTCCCAGGGGACCACCGCCATGGGGCAGGAGGGGTCCCTGGCCGGCCCCCGGGCCCCCACTGCCCCACAGCCCACAGGGAGGGCTGCCCGGCCCCCTCGCAGAGAGGGACGCCTGTGCCCCACGGCAGCCAGGCCCCCAGCACTGTGGTGGCGGGGTTCAGCCTGGCCCCGGGGACCCCGTGGTGGGCGCCGGGGGGCACTGGGTGTGCGTCGTGCGTGCGGTGCCGTCGTGCTGTCTGCGTGTGGGGCCAGCTGCCCCCAGGCCCCGTGCCGTGTTGTGTAAAGACCGTTTTTTTAATTCTGTATTAAGTGCATTCAAGTATTTACACTTGGCCTTATGTACATAGCGGTGCCGCGGGCGGGGGGTCTACCGGACGTGAATGTAAATAAATTCGATATATATTGCTACGTGGGGCTGTGCCCGGCCGTGCGCTGCCCCCCCACCGTGCCCCCCCCCCAGCAGGACTCGAGAGGTGCAGAGCAAAGTGCTTTATTGGGGTGGCAGCAGGGGCTGTCCCCAGGGCTCGGCCCCACGGCAGGCCACAGCCGCCACGAGCGCGGCCCCTTTCCCTGAGCCGTCCTCTGACTGCAGGAAGGTGACGGTGCAGTTGGGCGCCAGGTCCCGCAGCATCTGCTGGAGGTGCTGGGAGAAGCTGGGGGGCACAGGAGGGGAGAGCGAGGGCTGGTGCCTCTCACCCCACACACCCTCTGCACCCCCCTCCGGCCCCCTGCCGTAGGACAAGGGTCCCCAGTGGGTGCCTGGCCCCACTCACCACGGGTGCATCTTGTACAAGGTGCCATCCACCCCCACAGTGACAGCCAGCTGGGCCAGGCCCCGGTTCTCCCGCATCTTCTCCACCACGGCAGCCAGGCCAGCAGCACAGAGCTGGGCTGCCCGCAGGGACACTGTCTGGCACACCTCCCGCACCAGCACGCTGTCCTCCAAGCTGGCCTGGAGTTCCAGGTCCTGCAGGATGGCCCGTACCTGCCGCAGGGCCAGCCCATCGCTGCCCCAGACCAGCGGCACTGTTAGCACTGCTGTCCCCAGCCCCATCCCACGGGCTGCGAATGGCATCACCCTGCAGGTGCCCCACTGTTGTAGTGTGGCCCCTCTCCTGGGGGTCTGGCTTCCCACCCCCCACCCCAAGCTCAGGAAACCCACCACAGCCCAGCACTCACATCTCGATGGCAGAGAGGAACTTGGTCTGGAAGATGCCCTTGATCTGGAGCTTGGGGCAGGGCTTGCCACGGAACAGGAGCTGTTTCTCCACCAGTGCCAGCAGGATGTGGCGCACGATCTCGCCCAGGTACATGCCACTGATGAGCTTCTCGAACCTATCGCAGGCAGAGCCTTAGCTGGGCACAACCACGCTGCAGCCAGCCCCAGCCCTGCCCTGCGGCCCTCACCCACCTCTGCTTGCCTGCGTTGATGGTTTTCTCATCCACCAGCCGGTCGAAGTCAGTGAAGATGTCATCCAGGCAGCCGTTGTCCCCAAAGGCCCCCCACTCCATGTTGATGCACATGCGGCCCTGCTCCCCCTCCACTGCGCCCACGTTCTGCATCTCCTCCATGTAACAGGCGTTGGTCCCTGTCCCTGCAGGCCCCGCGCTGGTGTCACGCCCACCGCAAGGCCTGGCGGAGCTGCAGGACACGCCGTGGCCATGCCACGTGGGCTGGGGTGGTGGGTGAGGGGATGGGAGACCCCGTGGGTGCAGAGGTGCTCCTCACCCACGATGAGGCCAATTTCACATTTGGGGTCATCATAGCCACAGGACATCATGGTTCCCACCGTGTCGTTGACCACAGCTACCACCTTCAGCCCTAAGTGCTGCCAAACCAGAGACGGGGACACATGCGGCTTAGTGGCACCCAGCTGGCTCCTGGGGCTGGCACCACCTGGGTGCAGGGTGGCACCCTGGGGAGAGGGGATGGGCCCCCAGCCCTTCCCTACCTGTTTGCGCTGAGCAGCCTCCTGCAGCAGCTGGACCACATCCTGCCCCACGCAGCCCGAGGCGCTGAAACCTTTGGTCCAGCTCAGTAGCACTGCCTGCAAGAGACGCAGGAGCTGGGGCTGGGCGGCTGCCTCACACCCCAGGGCCCTCCCCCTCCTCTGGGGCTGGAGCTGCCCCCTCACCTTATCCAGGCCCAGCTGCTGGCAGGGGAAGGAGAAGGTAAAGCCAAGTGGCAGGACCTGCTCTGTCAGGTTGTGCTTCAGCTGGAAGTCCATGATGCACTCGATGATGTGGTCGAAGAGCTGCGGAGAGCGGCTGTGGTCAGCAGTGCCCAGGCTGGGGTGAAGCCACAGGGGCTCCCCCAGCTGCATCCCAGGCCGGTGGGCTGCGAGGAGGGAGGCAATTCCCACCCCCTTGCCCAACCCTTGGCCGTGGCTGCTCAGCCTCACCACCTCGCCAGTGCCCTGCGTGATGGTAGTTGGGATGACGTAGATCTTGCTGGCCATGTGGATGCCATCCTTCGCCATGCGCACCAGCAGCACTCGGAAATTGGTCCCCCCCAGGTCCAACACCAGGAATTCACCTCGCTCTGCAGGAAGCCAGCACGGGGCATCAGCAGGGCCAGGACCTCCTCGGCACCCCCTTCCCTAAGCCCCTGGCTCTCACCGGTGCCATTGGGTGTGCTGCAGACGTAGGTGGGCAGCATGCGGACAGAGGCATTGGCGTTGCTCTCCCAGCCCAGCCCCAGCTCCATTTCTTGCCTCATCAGTGCCTGGACACGCTGCAGGTCAGCACGGCTGAGCCGCAGCGGGGCCAGTACCTGGTCCACCTCATGGCGCTGGGCTGCCAGGCGCAAAGCCACTGCTGTCACCATGGCTGCCCCCCACCCAGTCCCATCGATTGAGGGCAGAAGAGTGGCCATGCACTCAGGAGCCAGCAGCTCTGTCACACTCTGCAGGATCTCCCCAAATCTGCCAAAGGAAGAAGAAGATGGCAAGGGCTGGGCATGAGGCATCCCACTGGGATACCTTTCGGGAGCCCGTTGGCCCTCCTCACCTGGTGTGGCCCCGGTACAATTCACTGTCCACCCCCACGTTGACCACCAGCCGCTTCAGCTCCTGGCTCTGGCACATGTGGCTGAGGATGGCAGCCAGCCCGGCGGCGCAGAGCGTGGCGGCACGGCTCACCACCGCCTGGCAGATCTGCTGCACCCGGCAGCAATCCCGCTCGCTCGGCCGTAGCCCCAGAGCCTCCAGAGCCCTCCTAGCCTCAGCCATGCCTTCCTCATTGCTGCAAGGGAGAGCAGAGCACCAGCTTATGGGGCCACCAGCTCATGGCTGGGGGCACTCACCCATTACCCCCCCCATGCTCCCACCCACAGCAGCTCCTGGTCCCCAGACACTTACTCAATGATCTCTAGGACCTGCTGTATCTTGAGCACACCCTTGGTCCTCAGGACAGCAACGTTGCTCCCAATGAAGAGCGCTTTCTCAGCAGCCAGGGCAGTCAGCACATGCCGGACGATCTCCCCTAGGTACAGGCTACTCACCAGCTTCTCAAATCTGTGTGCAGCCCACAGGGGGGTCAGTTGTCCTCCCCTGGCACCCCTCGACCCTTTGAGAGCACCCAGGAGCATTGCAGAGAGCCATGTGCTCCTGTTGGTGGAGCCTGACACGCTCGGGGATGGACAGGGAGCCCCAGGGACCCTGCCCTCGCTGGGGGGTAAGAGCACCTCTTCTCCCCGGGGTTGGAAGATTCCTCGTCCACACACTGGTCATAGGGGGTCAGGATGTCACTTAGGGTGCCATCATCCCCAAAGCAGCCCCACTCGGTGCTGACACACATCTGCCCGCTAGTCTCCTCTGCCATCTCCACCTGCTGTGCCATGGCCATGAAGCAGCTGTTGGTGCCTGTGCCTGCGAGGGGCAACGGGGGTGAGCACCAGCGCAGCCTCCCCTGCCAGCACCCCCAGCTCAGGCATGCAGGGTGCCCACCACTCACCCACAACCAAGGCGACCTCACAGGGTTTCCCTGCCATGCTGCAGGTCATCATGGTGCCCACAGTGTCATTCATCAGGGCAACAACGTCCACGTGGTAGAGCTGGCCAGGAGCAAAGCAAGAGCATCGTCAGCCCCTCCACAGGGGCAGCCCCCAGCCAGGCCCCCCCACCCCACAGCCCCCCACCTCCTGCTTGTTGATGGCCGACTGCAGCAACTGCACAATGTCCTTCCCCTCCACATCACTGCAGCTGAAGCCCTTGGACCAGGAGATGAGCTCTGCCTGCAGAGAGCACGTGGCCAAGCCATTGGCCTCCGGCACCAGGCCAGCTCCTCTTCCCCCACCACTGATGTGCTGGTGGCTGCAGCCACAGCCCCAGGATGGGGCTGTCCCCCTCACCTTGTCCAGCCGTGTGTGCCTGCAGCTGAAGGGGAAGACAAAGCCCAAGGGAAGGCGATGCTGCGGGCTGCTGATGCCAGCCAGGAACTGACGCACACATTGTGCAATGAAGTCAAAGAGCTGCAAAGGCATGGCTGGGGGTGACCAGCTGCTCCCCTTATCCAGCACCCAGGCGGTGGGAGGCAGCCTGGAGCCCCAGCACTGACGCGGAGCCCAGACAAGCCTCCATGATGCTGGGCAGCCCAGCACTGGCCACTCTCTGCCATGGCCTCTTCGTACCGCTTCCCCCTTGCCCTGCATGATGTCCCCTGGCATGCTGAAGATCTTGTACATCACTTGGGGGCTCTGGTTCCCGTCGCCCAAGAGGGTCACCCACATGGTCCGGACGTGGCTCTGGCACAGCTCCACCACCAGCAAGTCGCCTTTCTCTAGGGGGGAGTGGAGGTGGTGTCAGGCAGAGACCTTCCTTGTGGCAGATTCCCTAAAATCTGCTCCTCGCCCTGTCCCAGGGACAGTCACTCCCCTATGGGGGAGGCTCTTGACAGCTTGAGACCACTGCAGGGGCCAAGAGAACTACCTCCTGGCATCTGCCTCTGCACTGGGGACTGGCAGAGGCAGCGTAAGGGCAGCTCATGGACCCCGTAACTGACCAGAGACGGGTGCACACAACCCCAGCACCCCTAGGGCCACGTCCAGCGAGGTGTGTGGGACTGCAGGTAGCAGAGCAGCCTGTCCCCAGGCTGGGCTGCCTTACCGGTGCCATCGGGTGTGGAGCAGATATAAGTGGGCAGCATCCGCACGTTGGCCTGTGCGTGCGTCTGGCGGCTCAGCCCCTTGTGCATGGCCTGCAGCATGCGGCCCTTCACCACCTGCAGCATCTCCAGCGGGATGGTGAGTGCCAGCAGGGCTCGTTGTACCTGGAGAAGGCTTGTTAGAACAGCTCTGAAGGGCAGGGGATGTCTCTTGCTGGGCATGGGGCAGGGATGGGCCTTACCTGTGTGCAAGGGGGACCATCATTGCGGTGGCCCAGCTGATGGCTCACTGAGGACCTGCGTGGAGGGAGGTGGCGCGTCACCCACGGAGCTCTGGCCCGCAAGGAGGGCAGGACGCACACCTGCCCGTGCCAGGTACACAAGCGGGGCTGGGGGGTACGTCCCCGGCTCTGCCTCCCGCCTCCCCTCTGCGCCCCTGCCCCACGGGGCCGCGGGCTCAGCACGGCCCTGGAGGGTCACTGCTGGGGCTGGGGGGCAGCTGTGCCCCACGGCGGGCCGCCCCCGGGGGCTGTGGGAGACAGGGGCTGCCCCTGCCTTGCCCTGCCTGCCCCTCCTGTCCCCTGCAAAGGGCTGGAGGTCGGTGCGCCCCCTGCCCGGGCACGGCGAGGTGCCCCCCGGGGGTCGCGGGGAGGGTGCTCAGCCCCATTCCGGCCCGGCCGGGCCTCCCCATTCGCGGCCGCGCTCGGCCGCCGCCGGGCCGCAGCCCCCTCACCGGCTCAGGGCCGCGCGGCCCCGCTCCTCCGGGCGCAGACCCCGCCGGGGGAGGCCGCCCGGGCTGGGGGCGGCGGGGCCGTGCTCCCGGGAAGCCCCCGCCGTGCCGTGCCGGCCGGGCCGCGGCGGGGGGCGGCGGCGCTGGGGGGCGGCCATGGCGGTGGGGCGACCGTTGCTAACGCCGCTGCCGTCGCGCTGGCAACAGACACGGCGCCCGCCGGCGCCCCGCCCCGCCATTGGCCGCCCCGCCGCGCAGCTGGCCAATGGGCGGCCCCGCAAGCGCCGCCCCGGGGCGCCCCGTGGGAGGGGCCGCGGCCCCCGGCCGGGCAGCACCGCCCCCCGCCCCACGGCGGCCCGAGCCTCATTCGCTGTGCAGCCGGCCGTCCCGTTAACCCAGCAGCGCGGTCAGGGGCCCCCCACGCTCCGCTCCCGGTAAGGGGCTCTGTAGCAGGGCAGGGATGCTCCCGGGAGGCGGGGGAGCGTCCTGCCCTTGAAGTTTCCCCGCCCCGGAGATCGGCCACTCGCGGCCGAGGGAAGGCACCAAGGACGGGGGGACACCGCGGTCGTGGCTCCGCTGGTCTCTGCGTCCGCTGACTGCGGCTGTCCGCCGGCACCAAGGTGCCCTCCGCGGCTCTCAGCTGGGAAAGGCATGGATGTGATGCTGCACAGAGCACTGCAGCCCCCTGCCCGGGGGGGCCCGAGCTCACCCCCTGCCCGGGGGGGCCCGAGGACCAGCCTCGGGAAGTGTGATTTTGGGCACCCCACACACCGTTCCTCCTCTTCTCCCTCCAGCACCTCCCCTTCCCCAGAGAAAGCCAGCACAGCTCCTCCGTGTTGCTGCAGTTTCATAAAAACATACATAAATATATTTCCATTTCTTTAACAGAGAGCAAAGCTGCACAGGCACCTGTAAAACACACAGTCACTTCTCCACCCAGCACTCCCCGCACAGGTCATATAAAACATAAAAAAGGGGGGTCGGAGAGATAGGCTGTGGGTGAGGCAGGGGTACGGTGCCACGCAGACCCTCACCAGGGTGCAGGGAGCTGCGGGGGGGCCTGCTGCACCGCTGGCCTCAGAACTTGTGCTTTCTCCGGCGGCAGCCTTTGGTCTGCTGCTGGCTGCCCAAGTGAAGAGCCGCGTGTGGCTTCTTGTCCACAATGCAGTCCATGGCTTCTGAGAAGGAGACGCTGGGTTTTTCAGGGGAGATGTCGAAAGGTGCGTGCCGAAGGGAGCTGGGGTGGTCTGCCAGCGGCCCCCCGGCTCTGGCTGAGAGCGTGGGAGGGGACTGTTGGTCTCCTAGTCCAGGGAGGGGTCCCCCCGCATCAGCACCTGCAACAAGAGCACGTCAGCCCTGCCTGGCCACCCTCCCGTGCAAGCCATGGCCAAGGGGAGGAGGGTGCTGCTGCGTGCATTTCTCCCCACTTGTCTCCTCCAGCCCTCGGATCCGTGGAGGGAAGCGCCAGCATGCAGGCAGGGACAGCAGCACCCTGCCACCCCCCAGGAAGCTGGGCATCTCTTGGTCAATGGGCTCAGCGCACACCCCTACCCCCAGCGAGGGCTCTGAGCACTGACACAGCTCCCACAGGCAGAGGCAGGGATGTGTGCAGCCAGCTAAAACCACAGCCTCCTGCTCTGCTCGGGAGGAACCGAACCCTTCAAGGGGAATTTGCTGTCCCAGCACAGCCCAGGCTGAGCCAGGACCAAAAGGGGAGAGAGGTGGGAAAGGGCAGCCCTGACCCATCCAGGCAGGCACAGAAAGCAGCTTCCCACCTGCAGACTTGCTCTCCGAGAGCTCCAGCATTCTGAGGAGTCCCTTCTCCTGCCTTCCGACATCCTGCCAAGGAGAGGAGAACCGCCGTCACAGTGCTGCCAGGAGGGAACCCTGTAGCCAGGGTGGCCCCGTTCCCCCAGCCCATGGGGCCAGGCTGGGCACAAGAGGGAACTGCCAACAGCAAAGGCACTGCCCCAGGCCCAGCCCAACCAGTGTCCAAGCAGAGGCAGCCGAGAGCAGTTAGTAGAGCACAGCCCGGTACAGCGGGAGGCCAGGAAGCCACCCCCCCTAGCCCAGCCGGTGAGTACGGGGGCTGTAACAGAGAAACGTGGGCACCAGGTGCTCTGCCACAGCTTGGGCACATTCCCCAGCACCGTGCCTCTGAGGGCTGGCTCCATCTCGTTCTGTCCGAGGGGACAGGGGCTTCATGCTGGAGGGAAGGGCTGTCCTCCAGGACACAGCCAGAGGAGGAACACAATCTGTGCCTCCTCTCAATCCCTGGAAAGGTGCAGCTGCGCTGGTCGCACAGGCTAAGGGAAGACCACTTGGCCTGCCTGCTTTGAGCCTTGCTGGCCCAGCAAAGTCCCTATCCCGGCTGCTCCCTGCCCCCAGAACTGTTCTGGAAGGCATTGGCATCCCAGCTGTGAAGTTGGAGCTGCAAAGCACCCCCAAAATGGGCCACAGCAGGAACCTGCAAGCCCAACAGTGCCACCAGGAAGCTTTGCAATGATCCAGCCCACAGCCAGGCATGATCTGCTCCCCCAGTGAGCTGTCACCCCGGCACAAGGCAGCGCCAGAGCAAACACAGAGGGGCCCCAAAGGGCTGCCTGGCTCCAGTACCTTTCTCCCAATGCCCTGTCCCCACGCCTGCATGCAGGACCCCACATACCAGCTGGCTGTGGGGCACAGGGACAGAGTCAAACAGCCCCCACAGAGCTGGTCACATGCAGGAGCAGCCCGTGCCCTGCAGTACGCTGAACCACACAGCACTTGGCTGTATCCCAGCCAAAATCATCAACCAGAAATCTCATCATTTGCATCTGAATCCCCAAAGGGCTGAGGCCTGTGATGGATTTAAGGGATTATAGGAAACCAAGACATCATGTTGCATCTTCATGCTGAGAATCACATTTCTGAGCGCAGGCAAAGCTGCGGCACTAGAGCTTTGCCTGTAGGAATCAGCGGGAAGGCCTGGAAGGACCCTCTCTGCACTCCCCCAGTACCGCCACCAGCAGGAAAAAGCACGGTGGGGGTCAACACCTGGCAAGTGACTGAGCCAGCTGCCACCCACACTCCTGCCTCCCACCTCCTCTAGCAAGGCCGGCTCCCCACACCCGGCACACCTCCACCACACTTGCTCCCCCACATTTCTCCCCAGATACTGCAGTTTGCTCCCAGCACCGAGTGGTTCCCCCTGCTCCGGCTCTGAAGCCTTCCCCGTGGGAAAAGGCTTGTGGACAGAGTCAGATATGCTTGTCAACCTGACACTGCCCTCCACTCCATCTATATTCAGCCAAGGAAGCCTGCAGGACTGAGGCGCGCTGTCTGGCAGTGGGACAGCCCTGGCTGCCTGCCTGCTGGAGAGGTTACTGGCAGCAATGCTGGATTAGCTCACCCCTGGGACCAGTCCATACTCTCGCAGAGCGTCGTGGGAAGGAGGGCAATGAGTTCTCTGGCCATGGCAGCCCACAGGGACAGGCAATCCTACACCAGGTTAGCTCATCCCATCAACCAGGGAAACAGCTCCTGCTGCCAACCCAGCCCCAAACCCAGCGCAAAGCAAAGGAGATGGTCTGCAAGGTCACCCCTCACCTTGGTGCTTCGCAGCCTCCTGGTTCCCTGAGCTTGCCTAGCAGCCTGAAGGCAGCTGTCCACATGCCTCTGATACTGCAGCAGTGGCACCAGTGACTTACAGAGGTAGCACTTCTCACACCTGCCAGGCAGCAAAGGACAGAGCACCGCATTAGGATTCGCCCTGCACTGGGCTCCCAGCCACCAGCAGTGACTTTCCTTCTCCAGGCCACACCACGGAGAAGACATGTCACCAGATCAGGTCTCACCCAGTGGGGTCAGGCCAGCACCAATCGCAAAGACTGAGTGATTATCAGTTTTCCCTGCCTGTTCCTCTGTATCCTGCTGCTGCAGCAGCAGGACGGTAATCAAATCTGCTCATCTAACTAACTATCTCAACCACCACTGATTTCTCCCCAGACATAAAGCACCCTGTCAAAATTCACAGAAATGAAGTGCGAGGGCTTTGCAAAGGGGAGTTAAATTCTGCCTGAAAAGCAAACCAAGTGTGTTAAATCAGAGAGACATTTTACCAGGGCTGGATGAACTTGTCTGACTAGTAAATCAAGTCTTTCTCTGCACTGTCTCCATTTTACATCATGCCATGTTGGGAGAGGAATGCAGAGCAGAGCTCCTGCTGGGGGGCTGGCACAGCATGTTCCTCAAAACCCTTCATTTGTGTAGAAGACGCCCAGGCTCATGCAGGACGACTGAGTATGCTTGGGAAGAAAATCATCGTGGGTGAAAGGAGATGAAGGTCAGGTGTGGATTTACACAGCTACACTCACTTCCATACCAGCTCTCGGTGGGGACTGAACCATGCAGAAGAGGGCACGGATTCTTGAGGATGGGAGTATCCACCCAGGAAGCTGCTCAGGACTCACCATCTCCAAGAAGAGATGAGGCCCCAGGGACCAGCCCCAGCAGCATTGTGTTCAGTTTGATAAGCAGTACTCCCCTAGTAAAACTCACCCCAGGCTCTAAAATGCGTACGGAGAGCCCCCATCGAGCAAAACTATGCAGTACTTTTCCCCTATTTTCTTTCCAGTCAGTGCTGATTACCCAGATAATGTGTCTAAACAGAAGCTGTCCTCTCTATAATTAGCCTAATTCCATTAGTGATGTTGCCATCCACTGTTTGTAACAGCAAAATTGCTTCCATAGCAGGGATTTTACTGTCAGATCCACTCTTATGATGCTTTGTGTGGGTGGCAGGAGGAGGGGCTGCATGGGAAGAGATTAAACAAAGCCACTGCTATTCTGAAAGTCTAATTTAATTAAGAATATCACTACAGGTGCCATGTTGACAGCCTCCCTGTCCTAGCCTCTTCTTTTCCCAGGGTTACCAAGCTCAAATCTCCCATTAGAAGCTGGCTGAGTTAGCACCATTTTAGCTACAGCTCCCCCCACAGCGGCCAGAGACCACGCAGCCCTGACCCACCATAGATTGGGCTGAAAGGAAATCAGTGCAAAAATAAACGATCTGAGAACAGCAAATTCCTCTTGCTTCAGTTTAAATATAGCCAGCACTGCAACAAGAGGCACTGAGGGAAGGCAATTTCTTAGGGAAATATTGCTATAAGGCCAACAGCCAGCATTTATACAGGAACAAAGACATCCACAGGCAAGCTAGAACGGAAGCACAGAAACAATCTCGGAGAAGCAAGCATACCTACTTACTTGTCAGTATCTAAGGACGTTGGGCCGCTTTCACCCCTGGCAGCTCTACTTCTTGCCTCCCTCTGATGCTGGGTGAGCACTAGAGGAAAACCAGAAAGGGTTACCTGTCATCCACCCAAAAACCATACCTAAACCGTATCCAAATGCAACAAGTTTCAATCGCTTCCACTCAAGGCTGCAGCAGAAGCGATGGCAGAGGCAAAGAAATACTAGACTGGGACGAGCAAGGTCTTCCTCCATGCAGAAGAGGTTTTTTCTTTTTTCTGGGGAGATACTGAAGAAGTTACCTTCCCCAGGCTCAGAGCCAGCTAGCCATTTCACACTGTAACTTGTCTTCTGCCAGAAACAGCTGGATCAACAGTATGCACTTTACAGTAATTTTAAAGCTGATGCACAGCAGCACAATAGCCTGGGAGAAGAGTTAACGCAGCTGCTCCAGCAGCACAGCATCGCTCCCCGCCAAACTAAGCACCCGTGCCTACTGCAGGGGAGGGAGCATGGCAACTGTGAGCTCGGGGGGGGAAGGAGAGCTCAGGCGGGGGCTGTGCGGAGGCACCAGCCCTTCTGCAGATGTGGCAGGAAGAGCGAGCCTCGCCAGGGAGGGATACAGCTCACGCTGGAAAGGGCAGGTTACAACAATCAGCCTACACTCATTGCTTTTCCCACCGTCCACGTGAACCAGGGACGATCTGTACTATTATCTGCATACAGCTCTGCGAGGCCTCGGGATGAAGATCTCTACCAGGGCTAAGCATCGGCGGTGCTGCTCTCCAGCGACGGCAGGGAAGAGCCAGCTCCAACACACGTGGGTAGCTAGTGAGATCCTGTCTGACCAGCATGCTGATGACAGGTCCAACAATTTCTGTTCCTTCAGCACACCCAAGCAGCCTTTCCAAACCTGCTCTCCAGGCATCTGCAGGGAACACGTTGGAGCGTTGTCTCTTTCAGTCAAATTCCTCTCAGCCTATTCCTGTTGACATGCCACCAGCAAAGATCCTTAGGGAACATATCAGATAGCTTCACTTGCTTCACCAGGGATGTTCAAGACTCCAGCTCCAAAACAGATGTTGCAGTAAACACTCCTGGGCAAGCTGGCTAAAGGGACAACGCATGGAGCGATTTTACAGCCTGGTAACATCGCTTCCCATACACTCATTAGGAGAAAGGTCTGAATCCAAGGTATAGGTATGACAAACCTGTTATTGTTGGCCTATCTTGTGATAAAGGGACAGACAAAATTTTGTGTGGAACAAAGAGAATCCTTCAGAATTTTAGCAAAACCCCATTTCCAGAGTGTTAGACACCCCGGTATCTATCCACGATGCCGATACAACACAGCCTTTCCCTTAGTAGCAAACACTGATCTGCAGCCACAACCAGCAAATGCACTGTGAGATGCTCAGGAGCTGTTGGGGCTGACATCCATGCTGAAGAAACAAGCTTGAGCATTTCCTAGGACGTGGGTATTGTCTCGTAGGCGATGACTGGTACCAACAGCTCATTTCTCACAGGCACTGAAGCGGATGTCTCTCTTTAACTTAGCCTGGCCCAGATTCGAAGTGGCAGCCTGACTAGGAGGACTGATAACCATGGCCACCCCCCAGGCCATCCAGCCTCCCAACAACCCAACCAACACATGCATTTGACATGGTGGTGAAAGCTGCTCTCCAAATCAGCGTGCACTTGTTAATATTCCTTTAACACTGTCTCGGGAGCCTTGTGCACCAGCTTAGGTGTTAATCAGTTCTATTTTCTTCCAAAAGCAGTGAACACATCTGGCATAATGGGCCCATTAGAGATGTCTGGGACCAGCTCTGCAGCTGCCCGGGGGAAGACCCTCAGCTGTGCTGCTGGAAGCAGAGGCACAGGAGAGAGAACAGGGCCAGCTGGTGAGGCACACCCTGCCAAAACACACCGGCTGCCCACAGGAAGGGGGTTCAGAACATGGGAAAAGACTTGCCATAGGGAAAATCCCCACCACAGAGCAGTGCTGACCCGCTGTGCGACAGGAGCCTCGTAACTCTCCCAGATGCAGTGCGCTTCACTGGGTCACACTCTGTAGCCCAAGAACAACCTTTTCCGTAGCTCAGCATTTCTTCTGGTTGACAAGTCATCCTTAGCCTGCTTGGCTCCGGCTCGCACCCTGGGGAAGAGGAGCAAACCCTCCCCAGCACACCCCTACTGTCAGCAGGCCCACCCCAGGCACCTCCTGGGGCTGCCAGGTCGGGTCAGGGTGCAGAGCTCCGAGGCCATAGTCACCAAGCTCCTTGCCTTGCTGCATGACCCACCTGTGGTTTGACCCACCAGCTTCCTCCCCATTCTCAGTACCAGCCGTACCACTTTTTGTGCAGGATGCTACTAGCAGCAGGCTTGCCAGCACCTTGTCCTTTCTCAGAAGTGATGAAACTTTCCCCTGCACCCATTCTGCTACTCTTTCTGCTGTATCAGTGCCACTTCTGCTGATGTCACAAGCTTTTTAACAGCACCGTTGCTGCTGCTGAAGACTGACAGCTGCATCAGGTTGCATTTGAGGCTTTGGGAGGAAGGGATATACGAAATCCTCATTTTCCTGGGCTCACTTGGGAACTGAGAGGCTGGGAGCATGTGGATGGAGGCCAAGAGGAACAGAGTATGTCACAAAGCTCCAGACTATTTTCTGTACTCAGCAGCGGCCAAGACTCGCTTCCAAGCTGAGACCAGTTGATTCCTGCATTGGCAGCAGCAGGCGGCGATGGATGCAGTGACTCTAGCAGAACACCCCTCTCACACAAGTGAGCCCTTCAGCCGAGTGCATGAAGGAAGAGGGAGCTGGCACAGCACTTCCATAGCTCCACTTGTTCACTTGGAACTAACACCAGTCACTGAGCTGGAAACTCAGGACCTGAACCTTCCCCAGCCTGGTACAGTAGCTAACGCAACAGCAGGCTCTTCGTTTTTATTTACTCAGACCACAGGAAAATGGAAATTTTCATGATCAGATTTTCATACTGCCCAGGTATGTGGTGGTCTGGGCATCCAGCCAGGGCAACCATGTACACACAGGGGAAGCAACCATAACTCCTCTTACCCAGGCTAACTCATTTGAAAACCTGTCCTTAAATACCAGCCAGACTGAGTTGGCCTCCTGATATATAACACTGAAAGACTTTGGTGCATGATTAGAAGAGGAAAGAAGTACCACCACCAAGAACCCCTCCTTTTGTAATTTTAAAATGAAAAACACTGACAGCTATAGTCTGCAGGACTGCATAATCTGCAATTCTAGAGACATCAGGAGCAAATCCAATTAATAAGTCCAAAGACAGACCAGGAACCCCTGACCTAGTGCACCGAAGGAAAACAGAAGCCGTCTTAACAGATCAGGGCATGGGTTAGAGGGCAGAACTTTGATTTTTCTCTCACACAAGGCTGTTGCTATGCTCTCGAGGAAGCCAGCAGCCAGCCAAGAGCACACAGTGCTGCAGCAGTAGAGAACAGCTTCTGGACTCACACAGGAGTTGACATTTGCTTCAGAAGACAATTCTCCCACCTCTTTTTTGTCCCCATGCATTAGCTTTACCTACAAATTTTGTGCTAGTGATGAATGCCAAGGTAACAGCCCTGGAAACAGAGTCCTTTTGTACCTGCACAGCTGTGCCAGGCTACTGTCTGGCCTCTGCTCAGAGCTAAACATCACCCCTGCCTATTCAACCCAAATCCCACCGACCAACCCATCAGGTGAATCCTCTCCGGGTGGCTGTTGACATTCTACAGCTGCTGGGAATTGGAGCACGGTGCCCCGCAAGCCGGAGCCCCAGCAGGCAGGCAGGATTCTGCCCCGCATTACGTGCTTCTCTAAGTCCAGGAAACCTGTGATCCTGCAAAGGGTCTTGATACAAACAACACAGGCATCACAGACTGTTATGGCCAGTAAAGTCTGGTCTCTACAGGGAAAACACTAGAATGACTGGCAATAGCAACCCCAAATTACCATGATATTGTCCCAAAACCATCGCTCTGCTTAGAGCCATTATTGTAGACCAAAATCCCTTTTATTCCAGGCTAGTATTCTTATGGGGGGGGATTGTTCTGAACAAGCCCGAACAGCAGAGTAGCAATTCCAAAATAACTACTCTTACAAAGATCCCCAAGGAGACCAGTCTGGAAGCAGAGTGGAGAGGCCAGCCTTGAACTCTGTCCTGCTGAAAGCCAACACCAAAGGAAAGAACAAATTCCCTCACACTGCCAAAGAATTCAAAGCCTTTTCCTGATCACAGTCAGGATTCCCCAGGATCAATGGATATACTCACAGTCCAGCCACACCAGGGACCTGATTACCACAGGGCCAAATACATTCCTGCTGAAAGGCACACTAAAAATTCCGCTCCATTTTGTAGGGTGGGTAAGACCTTTATCAGTGTGGAGGATGGGAAAGGAACTGATAATTTGCAATTTGCCTGAGCTGAACACTTTGCATTAGTAGCTGGTTTGTGCCTGCAGAGAGAACTCCCCACCAAAATTAAGCACCAAGAAGTATCAGCACCTACTCTGGCTCCTGTTAGGTTGACAGGACCCATGTCATACTCCGAAAGATTTAGTATAGCAGGGGATCTTGTATTCTAAAACTACACCAACTCTGCACTGTTACATGGTGAAACTTCCTCCTGCTGAGGAATGCAGAAGTTGCAGTTCTTTTACTACCTCCGATTTGCTCAAATTGCTTAAACATCATAGATTTAGGTTGCGTTTAATAACCCAGTATGTAACTGAAAATTATATATTCACAACCTGAAAAGTTAATCTTATTACAAGCTACTACTTTGATATTACCTGACATTGTGCTAACACAGACTTTACATTTCAAACAGCAGCTAAAACATAACTTATTGAATATGTTGATAACCAACCCGTGTATTTGTTCACTTAAGCTCTACAAAGGTTGGCTATGGAAAACTGATACAGAGAAGACTGCAAAGAGGATTAATACGGGCATTCTGACCATGCTTCTGTGCCTCACTCTTCACAGGAAGGAGAAAAATCCAAGCTCCCAGATTGATAGCTATAACTCTGCAATTTTGGAGGAACAAGAGGGAATTTTTTCTGCAATCTCTCGCAGCTGAACGAGCCATTTTTACACATACAAACGTCAGACTCATTGCAGAGCACAGGTCATGCTTGGAGTGCTACAGAACATTCTCTCTTCTTGAGAGCCCTGAAGGATGCTCACCTGCATGGCTCAAGAGCCTGCCATTTTCTACCACTGGCAGATTCTCTGCAGCTCCTCCACAAAACACACAATAGACATGTCTTATGAGTACTGCTTGAAGCATCCAGGGCTAGATCCTGGGGCAAAAGTTAGCTTATATACTTTCCAAAGAACTAATAACGTGATGAATTATGAAGTCAGAAAGATGTCTGTGCAGGAGATTCTGGAAACACAGGAGCCTCCAATAACACTCTCCTGGCCAGCTTGGAGATGGAACAAGGCAGAGTGAATAAACCTCCATACACACCACTCTATGCATCAAGTATCCAAAGAACGACAAGACTGCAGCACCTGGCCACAAGTAACAGGAAAGGGAGATGAGCACAAAGAGCAAGAACACAGAAACAGTGCTTGGCAGACCTGGTCTGTCCTCACCAGCCTCCTCTCCCCCAATGCTGTTGCAGTACATGGCATGCAGCTCGATCTCAGTAGCTGGAAAACCCTGGTCACATAGCGGGCAGGACACATGGTCAGCAGCTGTAGGACTGCACTCAGACACAGCCCTGCCAACATCACCATCTCCACCAGCCTAGGAAGAAGAAGAAGAAAAAATTAACCAGACACTTAATTGTGTCATTTCTCTTTTTTTTGCTAGGTGCAGAGCTCCATGCTGTCTGGTAGCTACTCACCCTCCCACAGACTCAGTTTTTCTTGGAAAGTTTCATTCTCCCTTCATCACATACTGGTCAGAAATAACACCACTGGCTGAGTAAACTGTGCAGCACTAATAACTAATTCTTCTTCCAAAGGCAACATGTCCTTCTGAATCATGGTGAAACCTCCCTGCACAGCCGTGCACACCGTTTAAGGCAAACATCACTTGTACTACCGCAGAAAAATGGCAAAGCTTCCATTAATCAGGAAAGCTCAGAAGCGGAACTGATGGAAAATTCATGGGGCAAAGCAAGAGTTCAACACCTGACTTGTGCTCATCAGTTTCTGGACATGATCCACGCTACACAGGCAGCACTGTCTGGGAACACAGCTTCCCCCAGGATGAAAGGAGGCTGCTGTGCTCTTAGGGAGTCCGGAGAGATCACCGAGAGGCTCCTCCTCTCTAGAGGAGGTGACTGGAGCAGTCATCAGAGGGGACACAGATCAAGGAGAGAGGCAACACCTTTAAAAATCCATGTCACACAAAATTACTAGCAGTGGCTTTTCACCAGGGCAAAAAGTCAAGAGCCCATGTTCGTTCTCCAGGTGCCATTACCACTTAGCAATACCCTTTTTGCATTAGTTACACAGCTGCAAAGGTGCTCCGCTACCCACCTGCAGAGACACAGCCTGCTCCCTATGCTACTGATGCTCTCAAGACACAGCAGACTGCTGCCATCTCACTCGTAACTAGAACTCTGCCTAGCCAGGCTTGCTACAAGATTTCTCCACATTTAAGAACCTTTCCTTCCTCGAAATGATAAAAAAAAAAGTTCTTTAAATATTAACCACTTAGAAGAAACTTGTAAGAAAATAATACAGGAGAGAGTTTTATGTTCTTAAGGCTAAGGAGTGACACATATACATTATACAGCAAAACTGCCATCTGCTTCCCTCCAATGGTATTATTTCAGGGAAGCAGTAATTGGGGTCAGCCAAGACATTCAGTGCCACTGGAGCACTTTGTCGTATTACTTGGTTTATTACGTGCTTTTCCAAATGACGGTCGGATCCTGACTTTTATGTCCTAAAGAGGGGGGTGCTTTGTTGACTCAGAGGAGCTATGCAAAAAATTGCAGGACTGGACCTTACATCAAGAATCCAACTCACAAAACGCATTTCTCACAGACACTGGCTCGAAGGCTACAGCACTGAGCCCCAGGAACACTTCTCATTTCCAAGGAGGCTCTCCGCCCTGGATTTTTGTGGAGGAGTTGCCACAAGAGTTCCTCCAGCTGAACACAGGCTGCTGAAGTACATCACTTACAGCATTAGCACTTGTACCTCGCTCTCACATCTCAGTGCCACTACATCTTGTGAAATCCTCACTGTGGGGCGTCACACAGAGGAGCCATTAAAAAACAAGATGTGTCAAATATGAATGGTCAGATGAAACCTGCGTTATCCTAGTCAAACACACAGGAAAATGGGAAAAGCAGCCAGCACTGCTCCTTCTAGCTGCCATTTTTGAAGCAATCTTAGGAGATCACCAATTCTGCACACCCTGTTTGCCTACATTCAGCAGTAAACTACTAATTTTAAATGGAAATGCAACATTCTGTAACAAAAGACACCACGGTCCCAAAACTGCTTGTACGAAATCTTGCTGTAACAGCCTGGAAAACCTCAACTGCGGAAGCAACCAATCACCCCTGTCAGAGGCAGAGACTGTTGCCTCTCCTCTTTAGCAGAGGAAATTGTCTACAAGACATAGTACTTGCAGCCAACAGCCAGCCAAGAGCAATGCTAGAGGCTGAGCTCAACAACAAGACTCCTGTGTCCTGGCTCTACATCTGCCAGGAAGAAGTCAGTCCCAGCGGTCTACACTAGCTTTATGCTAACTGCTGATGCACATGGTAGCTGTTCCTGCTGTCTTGGAGGGCTGCAGGCTCCGCAGCGGTACCTGCTGCCAACGATAATGTTGTCAAACAATCCCTAGGAAGCCCCACCTCACCACTCCTGAACATTGTGCTGATCACCTTGTCCCGTCTAGGCAGAGGTGTGAGACCTGGGGCACCCTCTGCAAAGCACAAGGGACAGGGCAGCGTCCTGGCCGCAGCAAAATGGGTCATGAACGTGCTTCAGTGGCTGCAGCTACCCAGCTCAGCACAGGACCACCGCCTCTCCCTGCTGCAGTCTCTAATTGACTGAGCAGTGCTTTGAGATACCTGCAGAATGAAAGGCACACAACAGCAGAAGCTGGTTTATTAAGAGGCCTGTGACAATGAGACATCGGAGCTGCAGACGCACTGTACAAGCTGCAGACTCCCAGAATGAGCTTTCCACAAATGAATCCTCTTGTCAAGAGCTGTACGATTCTGTATTCATGTACCCTGCCAGAGGAGCACTTGGCAACCCCTTTGATATCACTCTCTAAATTAATAGACAAAGGGAGTTCTATCAGAAGCAGGAACTGAAGTCAGATGTTGGTACAGTGACAGCTGCAAAGCAATTGCTGTGCAGGTGTGACAACAGGGGGAAAGGAGCCACACAACAGCGCACATCTGCATCAGGAGGTAAGAAGAAGGCCCCACCATTGACTTACTATAGCTATTAACTACTACTGCACTGAAATCAAAGTTCCCAGGCTCAGGTCACTCTGCTTGGACTGCAAACCACCGCCAGCCCTCAACACTTCCATGTCATCTTTAACCCAGCCCAGCCTCTGGGTGAACCTCTCCTCTTAGCCTCTTGGAGATGGTCTGTGGAGAACAAATACCGAAGTTCAAAGGACTGTGGAAAAGCATGTCACAACACGAGTGACTGAGGTTTACTAGGACTCCCCTCACAGCTCCTGGGGCCCCTTCTGCATCACTAACATGGGCAACAGCACTGCCGTCCACACTGATGGCATCCTCCAGTGCAGCAGTGCGTGTGGGATAAAAGAAAAAGCTGGAATTGGTAACAACTCTCCAGCTACAGGACTGAAAGGCTCTAGAAGCAGCTGCACACAGTCCCCAGCCAAAAGGGACTAGCGTTACGAAGCAGTGGAGAAAAGTGAAGAGGGAACAGTTTGTGAGGATCCCAGCGGCAGCAGCCCAAGCTCCCAGCTACCCAAGGGGAAACGCCAGCACAGCTCAGCTGAACCACGGTCTAGAAGGCAGGAGAGGAAACAGGACCCTTCCCCAACTTCAAGCTCTTTTACCTGCATAGGTTCATCCCCGCTGCCCGAGCAGAGCTCTTCTCTCTCCACTTCAATAGCTTCCAGTGGACTCGGCTGGATCTCTGCAGAAAAACACCTCCACGTCAGCACAGGTTTGCAGCCCCCAATCTCCTCACTTGTTGATGTAAATTGGTCCATTTCTTAACAGTCTTATCACAGTTTCAAAACATTTTTTAGACTTGCCACAAATGTTTCAGACAATGTGCAACAACACAGCCGGATGAGGGGTTAAAGTCACAGCACAGCAGTGTGAGGACAAAGCCACCGAAGCTTTGTGGCTTCATGGGGAGTGAGACTAGACAAAAGGAAAGTGCCTGGCACACTTGCTGGGATAGAGACAAAGCAAGAATAGAGTGCTCTCTCACTTCCAGACAAACAGAGCTCCTGTTCTGCGGTCTGTCTTGCAGATGCACCATCTTTAGACCTCCACATCTTCCCTAGCAACAAAATATGCCTCCAAGCACCACCATGACCTCTCTCTCTACAGCTGCTTGTGAACAGGAGCAGTCTCTTCATCAATTTTTCTCACTTAAAACCCTGGACTGGAAAATCTCAAACGTAGTAGGAGAGACCAAGGAAGAAAAACACATTGATCCCAAACATGTTTAATTAATGCAAGACAAAAGTTATTTCAGCTCTCACACTGTACACGTATCTTGGCACTGAAAAATCTGAAAATTTCTTGATTGCACCTCTTGAAGAGACCACTCCTAACACCTTGTTTTGAGTGACTCCTCCACAGCAATGTACATCCTAGTGTCTCTTCAGCAGAAAGTCCTCAGCAATCTCTGGTCACTGAACTGTCTTAGAGGAAGTGGGTCCAAAAACAGAGAATCAAACTAATTTATCTGGATCATTTCAGCCCTGACAAACACAGCTGGGAAAGAAATCTCGGTTTGTTCAAGTTACTTGAAAATTCTCTTCTTTTCTCTGAATTTTCTAAGTGTGCAACTTTTGGTGCAAAATTCTCAAGCACCTCTTACCTGGGCAAACAGATATCTCTTCATCAGCAGAATTTTCTGTGCCAGTATCTGGGCTCCTTTTACCACCAAGTGGGGTCAACACAGAGATGCTGTTCAAAATATAAATATAATATAAATCTCCAATCCAGTAGGTGTGACAGCCTGTGTCACACCCACCTGTCTCACACAGTTCAGAACAGCAGACTATGCTGTAATTTCCAAATGGTCAATATCTAATAGCCAGAAATGACGAGGATAACAGCAAAATATGGGTCTAAAATGCTGTCCTAAACAGAAATTCCAAAGGGAACATTTTTTCTTCTAGAAGCCCTTGACAAAAAGGCCCAAAGGGTCCCTGTTTCATGTCAGGGGAGTAAAAATACCTGCTCGCAAGTGTGGGACACTCTTGATTCTTTCTACTCTTAGAAGATTTGGGAGTTGTGCAGGTACCAGCACCGTGCCTCTTTCTGTCTGGGGGAGAAAACCCTCAAACAGGAAAGACACAGACTTGATTTATCCTGCATTCCCCCCTCCCTCCTCACACTGCTGATTTGCTTCCTTATCGCTCTGCACAGCAGTCAGAAGCAGCATGGATGCAACACCAGGCAAGGCTTCCCTGCAGCAAAGTCCTAACAGCATTAGCACGGCTGTTCCTCCAGGCAGCACCGGGTATCACTCCTCCCGTTTTGACCTTCGGATTCCTCCTTTTTTTTTTCCTACCCCCACACTCACAGTGTCTTTCCGAAACAGGCAAGCATTGCTGAGTAAGTCTGGCACCCATGCTGACACACTCAGCGCTTTGCATGGCTTTCTGATTAGTCTGATCAAGTATGCAAGAACACACTTTAAAACATGAATCCCCATACTGACAAATAGAAGATTTATTAAGCTCAACCACAGGCCTTAGAGAGGAGAGAACAGCCACTGCTGATTTATGATAAATAACAAAATTGTGATAGGAAATCACAAGTGGCTTTTCTCTCTAAATAAAGCATCTCAAAGCATTTGTTATGAATCCAGGCTGAGCATGTTTTACTCTGTGTCTAACATCAGGGCTCACTTCAAAAGAACTCACACAAAACAACTTGCTATGACATTTATAAAATGGGCTAATCAATTTGAAGTCAAACCACATTTCTTGCTACACCAACTATCTCCTGGTAACAAAGCCTATAATCATTTATTAAAACCCCAATCTACCATGCTCTGCACAAAGTGTAAAACAATCAGGCAGAGTGGCCCGCAGAAAACAAAGCAGCCTATTCTCGCTGCTGCTGCTTCCTAAACTGCTTCACTACCTCCAGACAGCTCCGAGCTGTGTTTTCCTATTAAGTACTGCTGAGGCCAGCCGGTCGGGGTGCCTGAGCCTTACCCGAGAGAGGGCTGTGCTGGCAAATTACCAGGAGCCAGATGGCAACACTTAATGTGCACAAAACTGCAAAGACTGCAGCCATTTCTTGCCTTGCTGCAGATGTGCCAGCTGCTCAAGGAGGGGCCGCAGCACCCAGGTGCATCCTGGCCCCAAGGTGGGCAAGCCAGGGGCTCCTGGGCGGTTTGGGGAACATCCCAAACTAACGCCACCAGCTGCACCAAATGAAAGAGGTCCCTCTCTTCATGTTCAGCCCTGGCCTCTTCTGTCTTAAGCAGGCGGGAGGCCAGCACTGCGGAGCGCACACCTCGGTGCCTTCTACGCAAGCACACAGGCTCAGACCTCGGCTGTCACAGACTCATCAGCCTCAGCAGCAACGGTAGCTGCAGGTTCCTTCTGCTCCCCAAGGCAAGCTTTAAGCTTGTTAGAAAGGTGCAAGCAAGAGGGATTTTCGTACTCTGCATATTGATATTAACTGCTCAGGACAAATGCCGTTAGATCAGAGGAAAGTTGGCAGTTTTGTTCCAAAGCAGGTTTAAATTATAAAATCCAGCAAATTAAAAACATGGCATTATCTGGCCTCTCTTGTAACTTGCTCCTTGAATCCTCTCCCATTTGCCCTTTTTCTCCCACAGCCTTTGCTGCAGAATTGCATCCCACAGGAAGGGGAAGAAAAAAAAAGGAAAAGAGGAGTAGGCTTAAATCTGAAGAAAATCATGTTGACTTGTCCCACACCTGTCATCTGCTGAAGTGGCTTTTCTGGAGCACTGCACTCTATCTTTGGCTGATAGGCAGTGCCGTCTGGCTTCCTCCTCCCTTCTTTCCTCTTCAGCAGTAAGACAAGAACATAAAAATACACACAGAAATCCAGTAAACCCTCCACCATGCTGCTTATGTGCCTTCCCAGACAGACCATGTGACTGCATGGCTGTAACTCACCTTCAGCTCACCTACCCATCTCCACAGCTTTACTGCACCATGTCACATTAGCTTCAGAGGGCAAGGATCAAGTCCTCGTCTTGTACTAGAAGGCACCTTGCACATTTTATAAAGTAACAAGTGTAACTGATCTCCCCATTTGTGTCCCACCTCTTTCCCTATTTCCAGGGCTAACTAACAGCAGCTACTACAGCCAGCCTTTCCAGCAAGCCCTGCTGCCAGGTCCTGCAGCAAGCCCCAGCGAGACTGCACCCCAAATACTCCAGGGAGAAAGGAAGAGCCCACATCACTGGAGTGAGCCCGTGAGTCCCACGGTCTGAAGTCACCCTACTCACCCCTGTGCAATTTGCATGGGCTCCCCATCTTCACGTACATCCTCTGCAGGCAGCACCTGGGAGGCCTGGAAAGGAAAATTCTGATATCATATAAAACAACATACACAGTTAACTAAGATCTGCTGGGTCATCAGATTCTGTCCATGACATTGCACCCAGTCTGCTATGCATATTTTTCTGAAAATGGCTAAGTACCCATCCCGAACTAGTCTGGTTTTTCCCCTCCATCACCCTGGTAAGGTGTTTCAGCAGCTCCTTCAACAATGCCTGGCAGTACGTTTTGTTACCTTGCTGCCAAGCCATGTTCCTGGACAGTCCATGCCCATTCATTCATGTCATCCTTCTCTATCACCCTCCACACCCTCTGCCTGTTCCCAGCATCTAGCCTGACACACTTGTAAGCAGCAATTGTAGCTCTTCTCCATCTCCATTTGTGCAAAACTAAACAATCCAATGATTTTAGTGTCACCTTACACCTCCTCACACACCCCAGCAGCCTTCACCTACTCCAGTTTAAAATCTATTTGCCTGAGCCAGGATGACCTGATCAACTGGTACAGCTGATGTTTGACCATGAGAGGTACTTTTCTGAAATTCTTTATGGGTAAGATCTGTTGCATTTTTCTTGACTGGGAAATCAGCTGTCCCATCAAAGAGAGGGAACAGATTAACCTGTGCAATCTACAGCTGGCAAATCCGTGTGCATTTTATCCCATTTTTCATTTAGCTCTATGACTCCACTTATTCTTTCCTTTAAAATTTGTTCAAAAGCCTTATGCACTGCCAAGGTCAGGCTAACATGCCAGTCATTACCCAGATCCCTTTCTTCTTCTTCAGTGTACGTTACACTTGCCGTTCTCTAATCAGGTGGAATTACAACGGTTTATTGGCAGTCCTTGCTGTCAGGCCTGCGATTTCTCATGCTACTTCTCAAAGAAAGCCAAGGGGTTTTCCTCCCCCTTTCTCAAGTCCATTAAACTCTCAAAGTCTGATTTCCACCATAGGTTTCAACTTTGATCAGCTCCACTCCTGGATGGCTGATGTACTTCCCCAGCAAGCCCAAAACAAAGCCTCCTGTCAAGATTTCCCTAAAGTGACTCCAACCCCCAAATATTCTGTTTTATCTGTGCTGTTCCTTACATCATCAACATAAAATATCACACCTCCTCCTTTAAATTTCTCTTTTTCCTGAACTGTGCATATCTTAACACCACCTCTACCCTGGTCAGGAATGCTGGGCCACATTTCTGTTTTTCCTAGTACATACGTTATAAAGTATGGCACTAATTCAGGTCACCAGACTCTAACTCTCCAGAATTGGGTCTATTCCCTCTGAATCTTTTAAAGACCAAGAGTCCCCTAACCTTATTTGAAAGGCTATGAAGGAATTGATTCTATTAGCACTGAAGTTTGTTAGTGCAGGTTCACAGGCTATGATGATTCCTGACAACCAGGATTTGCTCTGTGCAAACACCCCTTGGCTGCAGGCGACAGTTGCAGCAGTTGGCCACTGCCAGGGCAGAACTCTGCCTGCTCCAGGTGAGGGTTTTGGAGCAGGGGTAGAGGCAAGCTCCCTCAAGCACATCATTTGCACCTGCATTTCACTGGTACAATACACGGCACACAAGGCTTTTTCAAGGACAGCTTTGAGTCCCCATGTATGGTTTCTAGCATTGGCACAGCCTAAAATCTGCCACCAGCCCCACTAGCAAAGCAGTCCTGGTGGCACTGGGGGAGCCCCAGGGCAGTACAGGCAACAGGGGTCTCCAAGCGATGCAGCGCATTAGGGACACAACCACTCTGGGCCCTTGCTTTGTCACTGCCAGTAGAATTGTATTTGATAGAAGGAAAAAAATGGAGACAAGGCACCAGCAAACATCCAACATATCGATCTTGCAAGTAAATCACTTGCGCTGGCCTCAGCATGCGACTGCACAGAGAGGCAGGAGAAGGGAGCAACCTCTCAAGCCATGTGCGATAAAGCAGATGAAAGGGCATTTAGAAATCATTTTCTCTCAAGTAAATAAAAGACTGGAAAATTTTGGGCTAGGGTTGAAATTCTAAAGTCTGCTCCCCCTCCCACTTCCTTATTTTTTCACCTTAAAAATATCAGAAAGACTACATTACATACACATTATAGCTCTTTGAGAGAGCACTTGTGGTCAGGATGAGTACATTGCAAGTTCCCACTCAGCACCACTAAAACCTCTTTTCTCTGAAGAATTAATTAGGTATTAAACAGGTAATAAAAAATACCCCACAATTTTCAATACTGATTAAAACTTCACACCCTTCCCAGCTGCTGTAGCTTTCCAAGGGTTTTAGAGCACACCTCCAGAGACCTGCAGTCACCCCAGTCCTCCAGATGAAGACCTCCCCTTCAACAGAAAAAGAGAGACGAAAAAAAAGCAGTTTGCCTTAAGAACCTTTCAGGTCTTTTGTATCTATCCTAAAGAAATGAAAAAGGGCACAAGTCGGTTTCTTTCCTCTGCAGGTCACCTCTAAGGCTTGTTTAAATCCATATCTGCTAAACCCAAGCCGAAGCACTGTCATGAAAAGTCACATTTCAGCACAGGCTGCTCTGCTCTTTTTCTGCAACCAGAAAATGCAGACATGACGTTTTTCCTAAGTGTTCAATATTACAAGACAGAATATAAATATCACAAAACAAGTTAAGTATCTTTCTAACACCAGGGTAAATGATCAAATACACTTGAAAACAGGAACAACAGAGCTGAGGCTTCAGTCATAGAGAAGATAAAGTTATACAATGATCCGGGAGTGAAGTCATTATGAAAAATGAGGGTTGGAAAAGGCTGACACAAACCTAAAATACAGCAGTAATAAATACTTCATCTGACTAGCAATCTGTTTAAACTTAGCAGTGACAGAAAGCTGCCTTCCGCTCCAACAAGAGAGTCCTGACGGAGACAGAGGCTGACACCTAGCGTCTAGCAGACCCAACAAGCAAGCCAGAGAGGTGCCCAACCACCAGAACAAGGACGACGAGCATTGCCGTGATGACAGATCACCCATGACAGGCAGAAGACGCCTGTGAGCACGCAGAGCCTCTCCCGGCCAAAACTGCAGGACCACTAGGGAAAAGAGCACTTGCAAGGGTGAAGCACGCGCAGACACAGATGAGCATGTAGGTGTAAAAAGGAAAGGCTACACTGCAAGGACAAAAGCCACATGTCTGTTCGCAAAGGAAAACACAGAGCTCTCCACGTTGCCATGGGTTTATAAGCTGGTTTGCCAGAGCTGGCGGTGGTCAGCATCAGCTCTGTGCTCGCTACCTTGACACACTGCCAGGCTACACCCTTTCGAGAAGGCCAGTCAGCTGGAAGTCTTTTTCTCAGTGGTGCATTAATGGACGACTGCCAGGCTGCATGATGGCCCCTACCGTTTGTGAGCTGGGTATCAGCCTGTATGCTTTGCCTCTCCCTTTCACTGTAAACTGCGGGGCTAGGGGAGGAAGACCCTAAATTTTAAGAGGAGCTTTAAACAGCAATGCCTGGTTTGCAGAAGGGACTGAACCCTAAAATGGGCAGAAGAGCAGGACTGCTCAACATCTGCTCAGTGGCGAAGCTCTTACCTGGCAGTAGCTGGTGGTAGGTTCATCATCAGAAGTGGAGTTCTTCTCTTCTTCAGTGCTATGCCCTGGACTCTCTGCCTCCCTCCTCTTTGAAGGAAGGAGCCAAGTGATGCTCTCAGACTCCTTCTGCCCATCTGGGTCTCCATCTTCTGTACCATCAGCAACCCCATTCTCCCTACTCATCTGCTCTCCTTTCCCAAGCTCATTTTGGCTCAAGGAAGAACTGGGCACAACTGGGTTACCAAACTCCTTCTTATGCAATAGCTGCCTCTGAGCCTGCTTCAGGCTCTTCTGGTAAACCTCCAGCTGACACAAGATGACTTTGGTGTACTGGTTGGGGTCCACCCCTTTGGGGCAGAAGGGGATGCCCCAGTAATAGTGCACTGTGTCTCTGGTCTCCTCCTGCTTGTGCTTCTCCTCCGCCGGATTCAGTATGCAAAGCTCAGGGGTACAGTCAGGCACCTCGTTCTGCTCCGCTTGCTCTGTGGAAACATCGACTTTGGTGGCGTGCCCAGGCTGTGAGGTGTGTTTGGTACCTGCTCCTCCACCACTCCTCCTGGGGCTGCCACACTGTTCTGCGGTCCAGCTCTTCCTAGGTGTGGCTGAGCTCCCGGCACCACCTTCTCCTGCAGAATGGCGAGTGCAGGACAGGCACTGCTCTTTTGGTTCATGGCCTGTTGCTTTGGAAGAGCCGGAGGGGCTTGTGAACAGTCTCCGAGGTGTCAGTCGCCAGGAGCCTGAAGTCACCCTGCCAAAGGTGGGACTCAAAGAGATGAGGTCCTCTCTGAGAGTGCTGGGTAACATGTTACTAGAATCACTTTTTTCTGATGAGGAAGGCTTCTCACTTGACCTTGTCACAGGCTGGCCCTTCCCCGGAGACACGATTATGCTGGATACTAGTGAGCTTTCGACAATTTCCTGGCTTAACCTCCTCAACACTACCAGGGGGCTCCGGGCGACATCCATCTGTCCATTCCCATCAGCTCTGGTGCTCTGTGAGTGGGAGCTGCACTCAGAGCGAGGGGTGTCAGGGCAAAGCGCCAGATCTCCCAGGATCTCAGAGCCTTCTTTCTCAGCAGGCTGGCTTTGGCCTTGTGCGCCCAGTGCTTCTGCAGACAACTGAGGGGTTGCATCAGAGGAATCCGAGGGCTGACAGCTCTGAAAAACAAAAGGTTGATTCTCCAAGAGGCATGTTGTCTACCAGCAGAGCATACCAAGGGCTCCCCCAGCACACTAGCAGCCGTCACCTGGACTCTAGACACACAGGCACAACCCTGATCAGAACTGTGTACCCCAAAACAGATGACAGCTGGAGTTAAGACTTCATACGCCCCTCTCACTAGGAATGGTACAAAACAACTACTCTGCAACTGCTGTAGTTCCAGCTCATGCTGGAAATAGCTAGGCCCCCAGTAAAACCTTCTTTTGTGCAGTGTGGCAAAGCAAGCACAGAATGCAATGCTGCTGAAGAACCCCAGTAAGCCTCTTCACAGAAGCACACTTACATTAAGGCTCTCAGCAATGGCCTTCCTCAAGAGCTCCTCCTCTTCCTCTTCTTGACAGTTCACTTGTCTAGCTTCTTGCTCACTCATTTTCAGGGCCAGTGCAAACTGTTCCTCTTCAGTCATCTCTACAGCAGAAGAAATAGGATAATGTCAAGTCACAGCTGCAGGTATATGTAAACACCCAAGCTATACCCATCATGTTGGGAGAAACGTCCAAGGGTGCCGCCTGCCCAGGAGGAATGCAGAGTAAAACACCTAAACTTCAGCTTTCCCAAAAATGTGCCACCAAAACCAGAGCAGGCAAGACTAAGTGAAAAAGATAACCCAAGTCAGGAACTTCAGTTAGGGTTTCTACAGCAATCTAAACTCTGACTCCCTGGGTATATTAATAGCAACAGGACTTTTCATTTGCCCTCATCAAACAACACACCCTACAGCTGCAAAACACATGTTCAAGGAGAGGGGAAAAGGACAGATCTCCGAAGTGTGCTCATTTTTATATCAGATAGGCTCAGCAGTAAGGCAAGATACAGAACCCATCTTAATACACTTTTTTACTAGCCAAATAGCACACCTCACTACCTTCTGACATGCAGATACCTGCAATACCACAGAAGACCTACCTAAGAGAAAGAGCACTACGTCTTGTTCACCCACCCCGAGCCGCAGGTGGAAAGCTCTGTGAAGGATAATGTTACTTGCTCACTGGTATCATGGAGGATCTTTCACATGCATACATCCCCCTTCTTCTCACATCACCACTCCACTGCATCACTAAGTCAGTCATGCATGGGAAACAGGTTTTCTACAGTTCTAACTGCTATTTCAGCAGAAAACATCTTCCTGAAATATTCCTCACTCAGAGCAAACCAGAAGCCAAGACTGGCTATTTAGAAACTAAGCAGTTAGTTACTTTGGAAAACACTTATTTACTTAGATTCGATTCAACACTTTCACCACGCTTAAAATATACAATGCCTGCAGAATAGAGTGCAGCTTGAAAAACAACTCAACAGCACTCTCAGGAGCTGAAAAAATACATCTTCTCACTTGAAACAAATTGACAGATTTCCTTCAAAACCCGCTCCTTCCTTCAGGCAGAATCCTGCATGCGCCATCTCATGCATGAACCAAAAGGCTTGCTCTCTGATGGGCTAAAACATCTTTAAGGCACACAATTTGAATGGGAAGGCTGCCCAAGCACAAAACATGCCTTCACTGCAGCCACTTTCGGAAACAGACAGTTCCCTGGATAAAGATGTATTCAAAAGTTGCAGGCTCCCCTTTTCCTCTTCCCACCAGCCGCCACCAAAATACAGCAGCGCAGCCTCCCTTGAAGCAGCCTGGGATTGCACTGGTCTTAGCACAGACCGTGCATCACGGCACTGCTGCATTGAGGTGCATCCATACAGCAGCAGGCTTTGCTTTGCCCTTCCCCCAGCTCGTTGCTAATGGCAGGCTGGTTCTCCCCCACCCAAGCAGGATTTGAAGCATTTTTGGACTGTTCTGATTACCAGCCGTAGATGCCTTTACATGTCCTACTAAATCAGCACTTAGATTCAGGTCGGGGGTTTAGTTTTGTTTCTTTCTTTTTTTTTTTTTTTAATTTCTTTAAAAATTAAGAAAGAGGTTGAAGCGAAGGCAGACTGCAGTGCACTCAGGGATCTTTTGTCCTTGGACAAAGTCACTCTATGTTACAGCCAGCAGGGACCAGGGGAAAAAAAAATAATGCATCCTTTAATGGAAAGCACACGACAGTCCAGTGTATGAAGAAGGCTCCCATCCCCAAGAAAAGCAGTAACACACAGTACTTCCACAATACCTAACACCTCCCAAGCATTCAATAAGCGTGTGCTGATTTGTTTCCCTGCCCAAACCATAACAGCAATCATGCCAGATCCTGCAAACTCTGACACGTGCAAGAAAAGCAGCGCACGTGATCAGCGCCCCACAACACAAGACTTTCCACGTGCTTAAATTAAAACGGGGGCCTAAGCGCTCACCAGTTCAGGCTATCAACATCCATGAAGCTTAATAAAAAGAAACATTTTTTGGCGAGTTACTACTGTACATTTTGTTTTCTTCTCCCTCTCTGGCACAGCAATTTCCCCTCTGGGGACAGGGAATGTGCCAGACAAATGCTGCCTCTGGCAAAGAAACCAGCGACAAACAAGATGCACTTAGTGTATGTTCCAGTTGAGTAGGTGCTCCTGAGATGGGGAAATCTCGAGTTTAAATCCACCTGGCATTACGGTGGGGAGAGAAAAGAGCAGTTCTGCTCATGCCTTCCAGGAGACCTGACCTGCTTTAAGCTGAGTGGTCCAGAGCTGACGGTATTTTGTGCTCCACATCTGATCTCAGCATCGTGTGTTTTATTAAACTTGATGTTGATTGCACCGGTCATAATTTACAATGATTAGAAATCCAGAGAGCTGCATTAGCCCCCAACCGGTGTGTGCAAACAGACCTCTGGAGCGCTCCAGGCGCAAGCACTGAGCGTGCAGCGGAGGCGAGCCACACTCCAGGAGCACACCGGTGGGGCAGGGGAGGAATGGCCCCTCTCTGTCTGGACAGACATGCTCTGTTCCGCCCAGCTCACACACATGGCACACCTCTCAGAAGCCCATTCCCGCTGCCAGGTGGGGAAGCGCCCGCACCTCCGGCTGGGAACTGTGTCTCACACTAAAATCCACTCGCCTCGCATCCATCCCAACACAGCATGAAATCCCAGTGCCTCTCCAGGGACCAGGGTATCCAAGAAACCCACAGATGGGAAGGAGGGGTCAGGGAGAAACCGTTTTTAAGACATTGCAGCCCTAAACAAATTAAACCATTTCAGAGCCTTTTTAAATGCTAATATGGCAATTTGCTAAGCGATTTATGTTCCATTTTGACATTTGCAAAGTGAATTAGATGCAAAACCCCACTAGTTGTAGTTCTACTTAGTAGCAAGAGATTTACTCAAAAATAACAGAAACGGAATCTCAGTATTTCTACATATCCAAAGTGCAATTACAGTAAAAACATTCAAATGTGCTTTAAAGCACTGACTTCCTCCGGAAAAAGAGAAAGAGATTTCTTTAGGTTTTGCATTTCCATTTATCCTGTCAGGATGAAACGTCACAGATATATTTTAGTTATGGCTTTAGGTTAAAATGAATAAAACCACAACAAAGCAAAAATGGGAGGATACGCTTTATAACCAGAGCCTACAAATATCTGAAATTTTCCAGTTTTGAGGAGAAAGAACTTGCTCTACCCAGAAGCACCGAATCTTTACAAAAGACAATTTGCCTCACAATTCAAAGAATTTATTTAAAGACACTGAGAAAAATAATTACTACTTCAAATCCTAATTTGCCTAAAAGCAAACACCTAAAGCCTAATTATAGCTTCCTATAAATGAGAGAACAGACCCACCATCACATATGCTTAAACAAGCAACTGCTCTCTGACCGAGCAGTGCTAGGCACCCCCAACCTCCTGCACTTCAAGGAGGCAGACATGCACACACACACACACAAAAAAAAAAAAAAAAAAAGGGAAAAAAAAGGTAGCTTTTGCCCCAGGAGGAGAAAAACTATTATCAGTAATTTCAACATCTAGACACACAGCAGAACTCTTCCATTATACAACGGATAGAGAGCCAGCCCTGTCTCCTGCGGATTTTCTGGAGCATGCCGAACACCTTTCACACAGCACCAGCTCCCAAAACCCAGCACGCTCAACAATGTAATGAGGACATCCAACTCCAGCAACTCCCTGTTCTTAGCACCGTATGTTTGGCCACATTTTTACGGAATCTCTAAGGTGGGGTTTCAGTTTTTATCTGGTGTTCTATTTCTTCTGGGAGAAACAGAAGAAAAAGAAGAAAAAAAAAAAATAGAAGGAACTCTTCCCCATTTCTGACTTTGCTATCTTACTTGTTCAACACAGGACATGCACAGTGGGTTTCAACTCCCACAAAGAGCCAGGATGTTTCATGCTATGGCCTTAGGCCTCTATTAAAAACAATTTAATTCACACAAGCCCTGTGAGGACTGACAAGCCCAACTGCTGCTGCTTGCAGAGCACTGGCGTGCTCCATTTTGCTCAGTGATTGCTTTGGGTTTTGCAGGAGACAACATCTCTCCCATTTTAAAACGTTCTGAATTTAACATGCTAGATGGACTCCTGCCTTGCAGAGCACAAGAACGTGAGTGCAGATCCGCTGGGGCAGAGAAACAGTCGGCCCACCCGGCTGCTGTAACAAGTGGTGCTGTACGGGGAGTACAGGGAAGCCTTGCCACACTCAGCAGTCCCTTCTGCTTGAACATCCCCGGTCTTCAGAAATGCTGCTTGCAGAATATGAGTGGAAACATGCCAGCCTGTTCCCTTTAGCATCTGTTTATAGACCTATTATCCATGAATTCATTTAATCCCTTATTAGAGCTGCTGATACTGACCCCTCCACAACCTCCTGTGACAAAAATTTCCAGGAATCCACAACATGCTGTGTGAAGCATTACGTTCCTTCACCCATTTTAAACATATCTCCTGCTACTTCCACCAACTGCACCCTGGCTGTAGGAGCTAGTAAACAACAGCTCTGCGTTCAGCCGAGGCACTGCCTTCCTGATGTGAACTTTGATCCCACCTTCCTCCCCAAACAGAGCCGCCCCAGGCTTTCTAGTCTGTCCTCATAAGGCAGCTGCTCCATCCCCTTCATGGCTTGGGTTGCCCTCCTCCGGAGGTACCATAGTGTCCTTGAGATGCAGAGACCAGAACTGAACACAGTGCTGATGTGGGTGCACCAACACTTTATATAACAGCAAAATGACATAAAACAGATCTCTTGTTCTTAACATCCTTCCCTATGATGCCCAACGTTGCTGGCTTCTCCAGCTGCCCCCATGCTACAAGCCAATAATTTCAGAGAACTGTCAGCTGCAACTCAGATCTTTCCTGAGCTGCGCCTGCCGGGTCAGAGCATCACAACGTTTCAGGGAAAGACAGCAGCAGAGGGGCCTGAACAGAAAAGCAGTTTGTGACTGACAGTGCTTTCAAATCAGCTTCAACCAATCTTGAAACCCAGTGAGGTACCGACACCCTCGCACACTTATTTTGGAAGCATACCAGTCTGCACACACACTGCCTGGGGAGAAAACAAGTGACAGAGTGCCTATTCACAAAGGCAAATTTTACCCCTGAGAAGGGTCTTCTCCGAGAGCTGTGCATCCCCGAGCCACATCACAGCCTTTCTGCAAGGGAAATAATCTCTAACACAAACAGCAGAAGCTGCTCAGCACCAGTCTCCAGCACCCAGCCCCACACTCAAGACGTACGTGCAATTTTTCTTTTAGCAGCAAACTTCGTTCTATCCAGCTGCTGTTTTGTTCTCTTCTTTTGCAATCTGCTCTCTTCCTTTGACTCCTGCTGTAATGGAAAAAAATACGGTGAACACATACAATATGTAAGAAATACTACCAGCCCCCCTCCTCTCCGCTACTCAGACACAAACACTGGTTCAAGAACAAGCATCTATTTGTGTGAAATTTGAATTTCAAACATAATTCAAACACATTCTGTAACTATTAAAAGCTGTGTGATAAGCATAATGAGCAAAAAGAGTTACAGACTGACATAAACAGAGAAGTAGTAGAGACAATAGACTTCATGCCAGTCACTACCATGCACTGCACCTGCTGCCCATGATTTTAGAGATAATTTGTTTGGCCTTCCTAAAACGTTGGTATTTGTAAGCACTCAGAAAAACAAAACCTTTTTATAACTGAACATCACACCCCTGTAAGCCAGGACTGTTTCCTGCCATGCAGCTTCTAGTACTCTGCCCAGACAATTTCAGGTGACCAAAACTAGAATCCTAGCCATTTCTGGGGACTCAGGCTAATACACCCCGAGGGCAGGAGAGCCAGCTGTTATTTACTCCTCATGCTATTACCTCATATTGCCACAAGTGTTTAATTTTTGAAGCTTGAATACTTCAGAAGTTTGTCGTCTCAAGGCCTCCCAGAATAACACCCAGACAAACAAGCAAAGTGCATGCTGCTTTAAGCACACGGTCTGCAACCAGAATGGTCACAGGCTTAATTGGCACACATTTATGCAAGTTGCTGTCCTAACGGCTTAAGTGAGGGCGTACACATTACTGAAGGCTGGCACTGGACCACTTCCAATTTGTCTCTCTAAGTCAGGTAGGATTAGGATCAAACCCAGTGTTTCAGGCAGAGACCCAAGCCTGACGGGGACAGGGCTTCCTATGGCTCTGCCTGCAGCTGCAGTTGTTTTGGCTGTTCACGAGACTCACAAACTGGCCACACGCCTCTGCCTCTTACCTCTTGTGCTAGGAGGGGGGCTTCAAGGCAGGGCATGTGGCTTGGGCTACTTTAATGCTAAGAGATATGCTGCTTATTTTCAAGTGTGATCAATTTCTGCTGTCTGTTGCCTGTGTTTCCGAACCTGTAAAGTCCTTTGGACTGTACCTCTATGCTGAGTTTTATTCAAGACATCTCCAGCTTTAAGTGTTATCTGTAGATTTTATTAGTGTATATACACCACTTGCTCCCTCTTACAGATCATTAATGAGGATGTTAAAACACACAGAGACCTAATATTGATCCTTTTGGCCTCAGCTTTACATCTCTCCCAAACGAGCCTCTCTTCTGTCCATCACCAGCTTTTGCCGACAGTCTTTTAGCAGGATTTCAATCCAGGAATGTTACTATCTAGACCAAATTGAATTATTTATCCAACTAAGATTTTGCAAGACGTACTATTAAGTGGTTTCCTGAAACCCTAATACATTACAGCTTTTACATGCCCTAATACCTACGCATTCCTCACTTCCACTGATTTAAGAATCAGCTCACAACAAGGCAGCAATCATGCTCGGCAAGTGCATACACACACCCATGCTCACACCTAAGGGTTTTTTCCTTTGACTGACTCCTCTTCCCCACCCAGCCTGGTTTTCATGCCCTGTTTCCAAGGTCTGCTGCTGGGTCTCCAAAAGGCTGCCTCACAGCCAGGTTCTCTCTTGCCAGAAGCTGGATGCCTAGCTCACACTCAGCAGGTGAAATCCTCTCTCTTCCAAGGCCCTGGCATGTCACTCCTCTCCAGTTTTCCACAGGCCACAGGTTCTCCTACTCCAAACTTCCTTGCCTTGGTCTGCAGCAGCCCCATGCTAACCTTGTGGGCAGCCCACACCTAAGGGAGTGGGGAGACGTCTATGGGATCACACCAGGATCAAGCTAGGATTATACGCTGGAGGAGGTTAAGCAACAGCTCTCCCACTCTCCCCAGAAGCCGTGTCTAACAGTGCTAAACCTACTCCAGCTTAAGACAGGGGCAGTTTAATCCTAGCAGGCCCTGTAAATCCCCAGCTCTTCTCTCCAGGCATCAATCTTCCCCTCATCACTCTTGCACTTGCCGGAAGGTCAACCCTGACACTCTCATCTGCAGCTCTCTTCCAGGACATGGATGTGATTTATGAGCACACCAAACTTTACACGGCTGCCAGTGCCTGCTCTGTGCACAGAGACACACGTTTACAGTATGCTCATCACGGGACAAGACAGGGCTCAAACACCTCTGGGGCTTTGGAGGGGAACAGTGTGCCCAGTGCCAAGCAGGCTGCCCAGTTTCACCGCACAGCTGAGTACGTGCCTTGGTTCCCCATGCTGGGTCCTGAAGAATCTCAACATTTACAACAGCGGCAGGAGTAAAATTATTGCAGGACACGTGTTGTACGAACCTCATACATTTGAGAAAGATGTTTAAATTGCTTAGCAGCATTCTACCAAACAGCCACAGTACAGCAAACCGCTGAAGCAAATCCAATTAATCCTGATGGGCCAAAATATACACACACATCTCAATTCCAAGAATTCTTAAATCTTCTTTATTTTTAAACCCAGAAAATAAAACACACCTTTTAATTAGGATTTATGGCTGTTTGTACCTCTGCTGGGAAAGAGCCTCACAGGCCCTGGAGTGCTCTGCATAAATGCAGGCATGGATGGTAGAAACAGAAGGGGCCAAGAAAATTCAGGGAAGACAACAGGCCTTGCTCCTTCTGACCCAACCTTTTAATGCTCATCTGTCTACAAGGATAATAGGAACTCAAGGGGGCACTCAACCAACTGCCTTTCTAATAAGATCACTAGTCCAAAAATAATCTTAATCAATTAAAATATTCCCAAACTGCAGCCAATACTCCTAGTTACAAGGTCATCTCCAACACACAACTTCCAGGGGAAACTAATTATTACAGCAGAGACGAGGTGGGAGCTGTGCACCTCTGCTCAGTGCCAGCCTGGATAGCATCTCCCTCTCCTTTGCCGTCAATTTAAAGCATAATGGCCAGAAGGAATCCAAATTCTCTTCCTGTGTGTCAGGCTCTGCAGTTTAATTTATGATGCTCTCTTATGAGCAATTTCACTGTCAGCATTGTACACAGATCAAGAAAAAGACAGATTTCCAAAGTTCCCTACACATTTAGTGGAAGGTAGACACTATTCTTCTTCCTTGCTTTTTTTTCACCTGCTTGGTTTCACCAGACAGCAGGAAATCAAATTCCCATTTTAAAAATGCTTTTGCACATACTTAAGAGAACCTGACTCTGCCAGCAGAAACAGATACAGCTCCACTTGCTTCTAAAAGCCCGTAAATGGAAGCCAGTAGCCAGCCTCCCACATCCTGCTCCCTTGAATCCACACCATAAACCACAGAAATCAGCTTCTACTGACTCAGGGAAGGAAAGGCAACGGAAGAATGTCTCCATAGCTAACAGTGCAGACTGCAAAGTCAAAAGGTCTGGGTAATTTTACCGCCCAACAGCAGTTGGGACCATCTAACAATAGGGCACAGCCAAACACCACACGTCCTGCATGGGAAATATGCAGCTGAAAACCAGACTAATTTATTTTTAAAAGCCAATTAGATGTTGGAAGTGCCACGTTCGGCTCTAGCCAAGGCTGCTGGTGAAATTAATATCACACCCTACTTTATTAGTCTCTGACTTCAGTTCAGAATCTGTTTCAGCTCTGCTCTGTCTTTCAGCTCATTAGAACAAACCTGCTGGAAGTGGAGACTCAAACAACAAGACACAATGGGGGCTTGTGCCAGAAACGTAGTTCCTTACACACAGGAGGGAGGCCTCTGCAGAGAAAAGGGCTTTTACCAGGCTGTGAGGCACCTGGATTCAGACCAATCTGATCTCCAAGGAGCAAGTGCAGCAGAACCATGAAGCCTCCTTGAGAGCGTATTCACACTGTGTTCTCCTCTGGGAACTGGAGGCACCGGATCCCCTGGTACCACTGCAGAGCCCATGGGGACAGCAGAGTGGTGCAGCAATATTCCCACGTGGCTCTGCTTCCCTCGGATGGTCAGTAGTGTGAGGTGGGCACTGCCATCCTGGCTGTGATGCTTCCAACGCCATCCTTTCCATAGCAAGATATCCCTCAAGCCGTGCCTGGTCCCAAGGTGAGTGCCCACAGCCACAGCTGGGGAACAGGACAGGGTTGTGGCTGGGTATTCCGGCCAAAGCCCAAACACAGCTCCCTGTTTCTATCAAAACCAGTACCTAATCTGCAATACCGACACATACTGTTATTTACCCAGACTGTGACTATCTCCAAACACAGGAATACTCAGGCAAAGGCATGTTCCACACCAAAGGGAAGACGGGCCATGGATGCCATGCAGAAACAGATGGCACCATCACCCTCGAGTCTTGTCTATGTCCCCCCCAAGGGCTGGCAGAGCTGATCAACCTGGCAGAAAGAGCCTATGAGACTTCATGCAAACTCTACAAGTGGAGGCAGGTACGCTCAAAGCTCCCAAAGGATCTACCCAGGAAAAACAGACCCTTTCAAAAGGTCCCAAAAAGCTGCTGAGCTGCTGTGGGATCAATTTCACTGAAGGCTGCAGATCAGTCAAATAGCTTAGCACAACTACTGGGCCTCTGGCTGTGTTCAATGTTCATGCTTGGTTAGGCATCCTGCTGGGTGACAATCACCTTTCAGACATGGCTTCAGAAAATCTTGGGGGTCAAAGAGTCTTTACCAACAGCCCAATTCAAGCAGGATGCTCATGAGACAGACCAGGAATTGCTATGCTTGGACAGAGCATTGTCGGGCACTATTTGAAATACTGTGGTTTTGTGAATGACCACCCATCCTCTGGCATGGGCAAACAATTCCCTGCAGGACTTAAACAGTCAGGGGAGACAGGAACCACTTTGCTCATTTGTCATGTCTGCATTTTTAAAAGATACAGTCCGCACAAAGAAGGTCATCTCCTCTTGTTTCCACAAAGCCAGAGAGACTGTCCTTGTTTTGTCTGACCCTTCCCAAAAAAAGAAAGGCGTTACCTGAATCCAACAATTATACACAGTAGATATCAGAAAGCCCCATATCCAGAAAACTTCCTTCTGATGCAGCATTGCAGATGTCACAGCACAGACATGAGCAAAGAAAGAAAACTTGGCAAAATAACATGGATGAGCTTGATAATCCAGCATGACTGAAAAATTCCTGGGAGAGGCAGTCTGCCAAAGATCATCAAAAGTGAGAAGCTGGAGGCTTTCCAGGTGCAGCTGCTACAAGATCTGCTGGTCTGGAAGCAGAACTAGAGACTTGTTCTATAGATACCTGCCAAGAGACTGCCAAGGAAGAAAGCCATTGAATCGATGATGCCCAAATTGTCCTTGTAGCTTTTGATTCATAAGGAACCATGTCCTAACAGATGCAAGATTAATTGAGAATGTATTGTTCTCTAAAATTGCTATTGATCGAAGCTTCCCACACCTCTTCTTGAACACATAACAAGGTCTTACTAGAGCAAGAACAACAGTTACAAGGTTCAAAATTGAAATTCAACTTGATGTACACTGAAGAGCTGAGACAGTTACAGAAGCCAGACAGTTATTTTTTTGAGATTCCAAGTAAATCACATTTTTGGGTTTGATTTTGCAGAAAACAACACGGCAAGAGACTGTGGCACTGGATCTGGAAGCTGATGACTCACAGAAAGAGACTGAACTGAATAAATCCACTCATTCAACTGACTGAACTGTTGTCACTTAAACAGAACCTAATTGGCTCTTTAACAGCCTCTCTGAGCATATCCTTTTCTGTAATATGACCGATTATGCCATCAGAATTTATTGTTTATAGACAAACTTACAGAACAGTCAGGGAGCCTAACCTTTTTATAGATGTGTTTTAAGAGACGTTTGTTTCCTCTTTTTCAGATACGTGCACATTGAGATGAATAATTGCAGACAATAACAGGTCCTGATCTTTTATGTACTGCAGCAGCTCTTATAGCTGCTGATTTCTTTTTTCCTTATAGGTTTCACAATAAAGGCCAGTGATGCAGCAGACATCTGAAGTTAACTTAGCATATTGCAGAGCTAAGGGTTTAACCCCACCGAACTATTACTGCCATATGTTCCATTTCTTTCAGGGACTTTCCCAATGGGAAAGAACTCAGACAATGTGAAGAAAAAACATCCAATATCATTTGCCCTACAGCTTCTTACTGTTTATTTCTAGTGCTTTTCCCCTCTTCACATGATAATCGCCTTATTGTACAGAAGCATGCTGCAGATGTGGGAGTGAAAGGGACTTGATTCAAGATCTACAGCTTGAGAGTGAACCAAAATGCTTTTGAAAATGGTGGAATTACAAAAAGCAGCTTAGGATCTCCAATCACCAGCAAGACAGAGTAAAGCTTTAACAGTCACACATAAAAAAATGGTTCTAATAATTTCCTCTCGTGTACCTCACTCAGTTGAGGACAGATTCTCAGGACCCTGGGTTTCCCCCAGGCGGGAGGAGCTCCTCATCCAAACACCAATGTAACAGACACAGACATTTCAATCTCTTAAGGGTAAGGTTGATGTTTGTAAGATGATGCTACAGATCTGAGCCTTTATGTCTTAGCTAGGCACATCCACACTGTGGTTCATCTTTACACCCTATGGAAGTGAGTTAAAAACTCAGGCTTCTATAATTCAGGATCAGTTTACCAGACACCAGCTGTGTCTGAGCTACTCACAAGCCTGTGTTCCGAATCATTTTCTTATCTATTTGCACATAATACAGAATCATGTTTCTAAGGTTTAGCTGGAAATCAATCAAATAAAAATTATGAAAAAAAAGATTTGTAAAGGGATTGAGGAAAGGTTACTTTTAAATTACGTTTCAAATTCAGTTCTGAGAGGATTTGGTTATCAAATCCCAGACTCATAACTCACCCTCATGAAGCACACCATTCATTTCCTAGTCAAATAGGATTTGATTCATCTCCTATGTAAGGAAAGGAACAGCACAATACCCTCTGCACAAAGCCTGACCCCAGCATGTACAGCGCGGGATGCTTGGGCACTCTCCTGCGACAGCAGGGCCCTGCACAAGCTCTGGACACCACAGGCTGACCACTGACCTCTCCATCGCTGTCAGATATAACAATAAACGCATCCACAAAACTGCGCTTCTTCTTGGTATTGGCTGGGTTCCTCTTCTCTTCCTCCTCTTCCTCCCCATCCTGACCTCGAGAGTCCAGGCCCTCTGTGGGCTTCTTCTTCCTCGGCATCCTTCACTCTGGAACAGAGGGAAAGATTAAAAGCCATTTGTTTCCTTCCGATTTAAGATTTCTCCTAACAGCCATCCTTTTTTGGGTATTTTAAAGCAAAATACCCCAGGCATTAGAACCTTATTACAAAGCATGGTGGATTTAGTGTTACTGGGAGCCACACGTACTAGTCACTACTCATCTAGCTAAGAATACTTTATTATAGCTGATTGCTAAAAAGGGTTTCAGGGGAAAAGCAATGCAGACCAAAGCCACTCTGAATGCCCTTTGCTCTAAAGCATTGAGGCTTTCCTCTTAAAGCTCACGAGCAAACTCCTCCAAAGCATCACTTCACAGCAGGCGTCCCACCCTCCAACACAAACCCGGACTTCCCCTCCTCAGCTGTGGAGCACACTCCTTCACTGTCTTGGTGCAGAACAAACCAGGCTGTGGCAGCAGATCAAGCTGAAACTTGCATGCCAGAATGAGAAGCCACCACAACACAGCCATTTGTCAGCTTTTATATTCAACAAAACAAGGAGGAAAGGCATGTTCCTCAAAGGATGCTGTTTTGCTCTCAGCACAGTAGCTCAGCGGAAGGCTGCACCAGCACTACAAAAAGGTAAAATGCAGGCGATAGCAGTAGGCAGTTTGGAAACAAGACAACAGGTTTATCTCACAGCCTGGATTTCTCAATGAGCATCAGCCTTCGGAAGTCCTCTGTGCAGACATGCCTGAACCATTCGTATTAAAGAAGGCACTTGACAAGCAGGGAGGAACCTGCTGAGCATTATTAGTGCAAACCTGAGTGCTCTATGAACAGCACAATTGAGGGCAGGTGCCCACACAATGCAAGCTAGTACTTCAGCATCTCCTTTCCCTGCCAGCACACAGACTGTCAGAGGGAGATGCACAGCAAGCATTAGCCACTTTGATAAAAAAGGACTCTGACAAGAGGATCAGGAAGAGATCTCAGTGAACAAGTGCAGCACAACGGCACACAGAGTTAAACCACCCCTTCCTGTCTATGTTTGCTGTTCACCAAATAACAACATTTGATGCTTCCCAAACTGTGATGTAAAAGAGCCTTACAAAAGCAGGCTGAGCATGATCAGCTCTGTTTAAGTTAGAATTAAACATGTGCAGAGCAGTTAAGCAACAAGCCCCTCGTTACACACCAGAGAACGGCAGAGCTGGAAACACAAGTCAAGTTGGCCAGATCCCAGACCAGTGTCCTTCCACAGGATCATTCTGCCTTCTTTCAAGATCACTGAAATAGCTCAAATGTGCTGCTTAGATCTAAAATAAGAGTAAGAGAAGATGCAAGAAAGACCCTACATTACCCAATATAGAGCCAAACCCTTCTCTGTAACACCACAAAATTGCAAACAGCTGCTTTGTGTAGAAACACTAAAGAGCCAGAAGTTAAAAATCCCTATCAGCGCTGAGAACAGCAGTGCACTGCTCCATCTACAGTCCGAGGCAGCAAGGTGAGGCTGAGCGGAATACATACGTTCCCTCCCTGCTATATGCAGCCTTCCAAAGCTCCCTTAGCCCCTCTGCTTCCCTTCCTCTGCAAATACATGTACACACATGCCTAGAGACAAAAGATGGTTATCCCGGTGAGTCATATTTGCACCGAAGGTTTGCTGACCTCTCTGAAGACAGAATATTGTACAAATGGCACGCACAGCTCCAGAAGTGACTGCAGTCCACAAATGTTTGTCTGTTCAGGAAGGGGAAATAAAAGAAAGTGCTGCTTTTTGAAAACCACTGGCTCCTGCAAAACAAAGCTGTTCTGCTCCAGCTGGGCTGAACTCTGTGGTCTTGTTAGAATATTCCCATCATACCTTCCCCATTTTTTATCTTTTGCTCCTGACGGTCTCTTTGCCCTCTGCTCAAAGAGATGAGCCAAGCCTCACACCCAGCTGCTGAGAACCACCCCACAAAGGGTATCTGTCACCGTGGGGAACAGTCCCTTATCAGAAGAAAACCACTTACATAGATAGGCATTTTGGCAGGGCAATGAGGAGGGGAGCACTGGCGAGGCCTGCACCTCCAGTACACGAGCCTACACAGGGCCACTCTGGTTTTGGAGAGACAGCCTGTAAAGCTTTTTACCACCAAAACAAAAACAAACAGCAACAAGCAACTGCCATGCTGTCTTCTTTTCTTTAAATCCACGCTGCTATCACCAGCTCTCCTCTGACTCTGTGACACATCTTCTGCTTGATGCACTATGCTAAATAAGAGCTCACTGAGAAATATCAGCTGGAGTTATGATGAGTCACTTACCTTCAACATTTAAAGGAAAGAAAAAAAATAAAAAAATATGTAAGATATGTAACCACACAACTCCCACAACGCTTCTGAAAATGAAGGGACTGGTGGCAAAGAAAAATCTCTGTAAATGTAACTAAGGGAACAAGACAAGTAAGAGATCGCTCATAGCTGTGCTAGTCTGAGGCTATGAGTAGGAGAGCAGTAATGGCTTTTATTAGACAAGCTGGTATAACTGAAGGAAGAAAACACGCATCACAGCACGTGTTTTACCTACTCCTCGGGTACGGAAGTTAAGCACAGAAGCTATATTTTCCTTTTAGCACTCTTAGAAAGGACAGTTGCCAATACCTGAGATGGCAATACCTGCCTTCATGCTCAGCAAAAAAGGCCAAAGTCTGAATTATCCAAAACTATCTTTGCAGTTTGGCTCACAGACTTGTTTTCCAGTTGTCCAGGTTTTTTTCCAACTCTGAATTTAAGAGAATTTATTTGTAAATGCTCTTGACAGCAAAGGTGACCTCCTGACAAGGGACTCACACATGCCACGCTTCTCCAGTCACATTTTTAGGGATATCCTTGAAGATCCCCAACTTGTGATTATTTGTCATTTTCCCTCTCATCTATCATTTTGATGAATCAGAAAGCAATTACCGACAGAATAATTCTAAATCTTGACACTGCAGCTACAGACCTGCCAAGCTGTGACAGCTTGAAAAATGCTTGAAAATGAAGCCAAAAATGAATGACTCTCATCCCCGGATGAGTTTCTGAGCCATTTGAGACACAGGCTGTCGCTTTGTAAACAACTCCCCCCACCTCAGGAAGAAGAGGCACGACGCTCCCCGGCAGCATCGCGAAGTGGCTCCATGTTCAGGCAGGTCAGCACTGCACACCTCCCTGGAAATATCATCCCTGGACCTCCAGCTCGACCCAGCACACAGGGCCCAGCTGATGCTCTGCGCCAGCAGGACATGAGGGCTCACGATGCCCCGGGGAGAGAGGAACTGTTTACAGGATTTATCCGTTGATGGAGCTGGCTCTTCACAAGAAGGGACACGGGGACCACAGAGGCCACACATGCCCAAGCGCTGCGCATCTGTAAATGCCGCTGAGTTCCGCAGGAGATGCCAACTCCTCACCTGCCCTCTAGACCAACCCAAGCAAGTCCAACACACAGCACCTCTCCCTCCCCAGCACCCACCTGAGACCCTCCTGACCCTCTGCCAGGGCCCTGCAGCCACACCGACCAGGCCGCCCCCCTGCCAGGGCCCTGCAGCCACACCGACCAGGCCGGGGTCAAAGAGCTACTCCACAAGCACCACCCTGGGTGAAGCACAGGGGTTCCCAGGCGGGACAGGGGTGAGCTCAGGAAGAAGGGGATCAGCCCCAGGAGGGGTTAAGCGAGGGGGGGGAAGCATGCTGGGGCTGCCCCAGGAGAAGGGGAGGGAGCCAGACCCAGCAGGGGGAACAGGAGGGGCAGCGGCTGGCCCCGGGCCCGACCGGGAGTGCCTCAGGGGGTGAGGCCAGGGCAGAGCTCTGGGGTTGGTTTTGGGGTAGCCTCCCCAGGGGACAGCCCCGGGAGCGGAGTTGCAGGGTGCCCCCTGGGCAAGGGGCACAGCGCCGGGGTCCCCTCCAGGGCAAGAAACTGGGGCACAGCCCTTGAGGGGGAAGGGGCACCCAGGGGACAAGGGGCCGCTAGGCGCCCCGTGGGGTTCAGCCCTGGAGCGGCCTCAGGGGTCGGTCCCGGGCTCTGCCCACGGAGGACCGACGGCCCCGGGCAGGGGGATGCGGCGGCCGGGCCCAGGAACCCCGCGGCGGCCGGGGGCGAGCCCCGGGGCGGCGGGCCCGGCGCGGTGCGGCAGGCCCCGCAAGGCACAGGTACTCACCGGGCCCGGGCCTCCCACGGGCCGGCGCCGCGCACCCCGCCGGGCCGCCCCGTTGCGCGGCCACAGGCGGCGGCGCCGCTGCCTCCCCACCGGGCCGCCCCGCCGCGACGGCCCCGGTCGGCGGGTCTCTCACCGCACTCAAGTTGGCGGCGGAGGCCTCATTGCCCTCACCCAAGATGGCGGCGGCAGCTTCGCGGCGCGTCACGCGGCCGTCGACGCGCTGAAGCGGGAGGCGCCATGTCGCGGGCGGGCCCGGCATGGAGTGGCCTGTGCGCCCCGGCGCCTCGTCCTGAAGCGCAGCCGGAGGCGCTGGCGCAGTTTTCTCGGCCCGGTGCCGGGCGCTGCAGGAGGAGCAGCGGGCGCCGGTTCCCTATGAGGAGGTTAGCACGGAGAGGGAAGGGGGGCACCATCAGCCCCCTACCTGCGAAGCGTCCGCGTCTCAAAAGTTACCCCTGCGCTTAACACCGCCTCCGCAGCACCCACTGTGCCGCTCAAACGCCCACAAAGACGGCGGACGGCGGCCCGCACCTCCCTGCCCACAACCGACATGGCCGCCGCCGCCTCCCTTCGCGGGCAACGCGAGGACGCGCACCACTCTCGCGGGAGTCCGCCCCGCCTTTGCTAGGGGCGGGGGCTCGGGGGCGCGCGCGGACGGTTCTCGCGAGAGCGGCGGTGCGGGCGGAGGGGGGGGCGGGGCTGGCGGCGGCGATGGCGGACGGGGCGGGTAGCAACGGGGACGCCGCGGGGCTGCCGGTGGGCAAAGAGGCAGGTGAGGCGGCGGGCAGCGGGGGGGAGGGGGGCGGCCGGACGGGGCGGGCAGGGCCGCTAACGCCGCTAACGCCCCGGTTGTGCCCCCCCCCCTCCCCCCGCCCTGCAGTGGACCGGCTGATCCGGGAGAACGGGCACATCTTCACGGAGGCCCAGTGCAAGGTGTGCAGCGCCCTGCTCATCTCCGAGTCCCAGAGGCTGGCCCACTACCAGGTAGGGAGCGGGGAGCCGCCGCCGCCCGCCGCCGGGCGCCGCGGGGTGCTGAGCGGCGGGGCGGGCGGGTTTCTCTCTGCTTTCTCCAGAGCAAGAAGCACGCCAACAAGGTGCGGCGGTACCTGTCCATCCACGGCGCCGAGGAGCTCGCCCACGGGAAGAAGATGCGGCTGGACGCCAAGCAGGTGAGGGGAGGCCATGGAGCCCTTTGGGGCCTAAACACCGTCGAGCGGGACCAGGCGGTTGCATGGCCTGGGCACCTGCATTGAATAATCGAAGAAGACCCTCTTGAAGATGCTCTCGGAAGGGGCACGGTGGGAGCTGAAGGTGAGAGCTTGGTGCCAGCTGTGCCACCAGGCCTTGTCTCGGCAAGCACGGTGCCTGCTGCCCTTCCCATTCAAACAGCCTCTGTGAGTATGGCTTCCCTGTTTAAACAAACACACATTGCCATTTAGTGATAGTCTTGCTTGAAAGGACAGGGAGAAGTGAACAGGAGCAGCAGCTTGTCAGGAGTATCATTGCCTGACCTTTCCCGTCACAGAAAGCACATAGGGTTGACCATCTACTGGTATTCTCTTTCCAGAGTGATCCTTTTTTTACTTATTCAGGTTTCTTCGGCCAGTAGCTGGAGCCTGTTGGTCAGTAAAGGCACCATGTTCCACTCGGCCATCTGTCTGCCCCATGACTCATTTGGGAAACAGATTCTACTCTTATGATTCCTTCAGCTTTAATCCCTAACGCTCCAGCATTTGCAGCGGGGAGGTGGGGGATAAAGGCAGATGCCTTCGCACATAGTGTTAGGCTTAGAAATGACTGCTGCTGCCTGCTCCACTGGGATTGTGTTGCAGATGACTGAGCTGATAGCGATGTTTATGTTGCTCATTTCACACCTTGCAGAGTAAAAGGCTGCCTGTTCCAATTCTGACAGCCACACACTTAACCTTGTCCTTAATTCATACTGACCAGGGCTGCCCCTCTGCCTGGAGTGGCTCAGTAATGGGTTAAAAAAAAGTAATCTGGTGCAAGAACGCTCTCCAGTGAGGGAGAGGATGAATGCTGCATCATGAAAGTCTTACTCAGTCACACTTCTTCAATCTAATGCCCTAATGTCTCTAATTACCTCGTTTTCTTCGTCCCCCAAACCTTGGTGTTTCTTCTTGTAATACAAAGGTTGGATGAGGTGACCTGCAGACATCCCTCCCAACCTCAGCTACTGTGATTCTGTATGCACAGGACAGCAAGCAGGAAGGCAGCAATGGGGAAGACAGGAACAAGTGTTGTCCCATCTGCAACATGACCTTTTCCTCTCCGGCTGTGGCAACGTCTCACTACTTGGGCAAGACTCATGCCAAGAACATGAAGCAGCAGTCCCCCAAAGTGGAAGGTATGACTGCAGCACCTTCGTGTTGTACCAAGGGGCTGTTCAAGCAATGAAAAAGTTGAGAGGTTCATTGGACCCCAAGTGTAAGCTCTTGCATGTGCATATTCTGTGAAACAGAGTAAGCCAGCAGCGTACGTCCAGAGACATGGCCTCTCTTAGCAGCCTGCTTGGTGGACTGGCATTGGGAAAAAGTGGCATGGTTTTTTTGTTTTGCTTGTTAAGGAGAAATGCAACTTGCAGCGGCATTGTACCCATCCCTGCATGCAGGGACTGGAAGAGTGCCGCTCTTCAGGATTTTAAGCTGTAGAAACGCCCATCGCAAGATACAATGCTCAGCTTACAGGGAGTGAAGTGACTGGTGAAACTCCAATACAGCAAATTTGTCAGGGCTGCTCAACTACAAAAATGCAGCCTCTGAGTTTCAGGGAGTTGTGAGCTGCAGATAGCTGGGGCCTGGCAGAGTATAGCTGGGAAGCATCAGTATGTGCTTGTGCAGACCTTGTGCTTTTTCCATGGCACCTGTCGTTGAGTGCTCTCATGATGGGATACAGTCCAGGCAGACCTTAGGTCTGACCCGGTGTGGCTGCCTGTGTGTCCCATCCGTTTGTGAGCAGATGGAAAGGCCTGGTGGGTGGGGAAGGAGAGCCTGGGGTGCCATGGCCAGTCAGGACAGAGGGAAAGCGCAGCCTTTGCATGCACCTAAGGGTGGTAGCTTGTGCTAGCTCCGAGCTGGGATCTTCCAAGCAGAAAGTGTCTGTCCCAGGGTGCCTTTGCTAGGTTGTGTGCACACAGGGAAGCCACCTCCGGGGTCAGAGTGACCCATGGGATGTTTTTGTTTTCAAAGCCCTTGCTTTTGGGTGTGAGAGGAGCCTTCAGGAAAGGGTGGATGTACATATGAGCAGTATGATGTGTACCTTCTGTTTCAGCATGAGAGGAGCTCTCTGGTCATTAGAAGGTTCCTTCCTTGCTCTGGTCTTTCGTACCCCATAATGAGAGGGTGCAGGTTTCTCCATCAGACAGGAGAGCCGTTTCTCTGTGTGGATTCACTGCGTCAGACCTAGTCCTGTTCATGCTATTTCTCAGGCAGGGCTCCTCATGACTTCGATTCAGGATCATGTCCTGCACCTGCACAGTGTTTCCAGAAACCTACCCTCCTTTGCTGACATGGGCTTGTACCCGTGTTTTATCTGGGTGATGACAGTAGTAGGTGGAAGCTCATTCATGTCCAGTGTTTCTTGAATACGGCCATGCTTATGTTAAGGAGAAACATGCAAATCTGTTGGGTTTTTTTAACTCTGAAAGTTTTTCTGGCCTATTCTGACTTATCTTACCGCATGCCTTTCAATTCTGCAGTGTTAAGGGAAGAGGTAGGAGCAATGTGAATTTATCTAGATGTCTAATGTTCTTTGTATAGGTTTTGAGTGTTAGGTGTAGTGGGTTATTTTTTTTAATGCAGGTTTTGGGGAAATAAAGTGACTGTTTTTTACCTCTGAGTTCTGTGACTGACCAAGACCTTGAATTCACCCTACAGAAGCAGTGCCCTCACAGAAGCATACTGCTACCCTCCCCACCTCTACTGTGTCTTCTAACGAAGAGAACAAGGACATTACTGACCCAGACAAGTTCTGTAGCCTCTGCCATGCCACTTTCAACAACCCCCTTATGGCAAAACAACATTATGTAGGCAAGAAGCACAGAAAGCAAGAGACCAAACACAAGCTGATGGCACACTATGGCCGAACCCCTGATGCACCAGCATCGTCCTTCATGGGTGAGTTCTCAGCAGGCAGGCTAATAAATAGCAGGGTGGGAGAGCAACAGTATGTGTCTGACAAGTCCATGCAGAGGGGGCAGGGGAGAATTTCTTGTGATGAGGATCTTGATTATACACAGTAAGATTGATTCGGTCAGTGTTATAACCCCCTGGCAGTAAGAGGGGTTTCAGGCAGTGACTGCTCATGATGGTCTTTGGGTTGTGTTTGCAATGTTGTCCAATCAGGAGCATGTCCTTTTTATTCTCAGTGTGGATGATCTAGGGATTTTGGCCGGTACTGTTTCTAGCTGGGTGATTACATCCAAAATGGAAAGATAAAAGTTACATTTGATGCTTAAAAAACATCTTTGGAGGAGAGTAGCCAAAGATGGAAGAAATAGGTTTTAACTACACCTGCTGCTTCAAAGCACATGAAAGCCAGAGAGATTTCTCCCTGAATGCCTTTTTGCTTCTGTGTGGGCACTTCCATCTGATGAACTAATGCAACTCTCTCTGGAGCAAGCAGGAATGTGGAAGAAGAAAAAAAAAGCGCTATTAAGGAGGAACTTTAGGCAGACAGTTAAAACTCATTTGGCTTATGATCTGCTGCTTGTAAGCCCTTCTGCATGATGAGAGCCCTTGGAGCCCAGTGCAAGCATTAAGAGTTCATGGTAGACTCCCTTGTTCCTCCCAGCAGCCCCCTGTTGGACCAGGAAGTCTAGTACCTACTGGATGCTTGAGGTAAATAATAAGCAGGCAAATCATCTTAAAATCTTCTTCAAGGGCTTCTTTCTGTGTCATAAAAACCCACACAAGCAGAAGATTAATTATTCTCATTCTTTGCAGGCCACCTTTAGATACCGGTAGCACTTAGGAGAAATGAGGCTCAATTATCTAAGTAATATTCTCTCCCACATTGCATAGTCGCGTGGGAGATGGAAAAGGTGCTTGGTATCTAGTGTTACCCATCTGCTCTTTACCTAATTAGTGGGGTCTGATGAATGGTTCCACTTCACTGTGACTCAGGCCCTGACAGTGGCAGAAGCCCCAGCCCAGGCAGGCTGGGTAGGTGGACAGTGCCCTTTCCTGTATGAGTGATGTCTCCCGTGAAGTGCTGGCAGAACCAGAGTACCTAAAGACACATCTTCATGGCACTTCAGCTGTTCAGGCGAGGTTCCAGAGCCCGGGCTGTAGTCCGATTGCTTAGATATGACGGGCTGCAGTCAGGGATGCTTTCTCCTGCTCTCTTTGCCCATTTTTATGTGCTAACAGCCATGCCTGTCCCTAAACTTTTCTCTGCTGGGATCTGGCTGGCAGCAGGTAAAGATGTGTTTTTTGCAGTGCAACACTGAGGTGCTTGTGTGCTTGAAGTTCCTCTAGAAACCACCCAGCTGGAATGCAGGAGCGCGGTTTAAACAACTTTGCATACACACCTGTTTGCTGGATTTGCAACAGAGAGATCTTGACCTTGACTGTGCAGGGAGGCAGACCTGAGGGCTGTGGCAGCTCCTCTGGCCTCTCCCACCCAGGTCCAGCTCTGTTTCGAGAGTTGAATGTCCCACTAGAATCTGAAGTCTCTGAGGTGTAGTACCTGGGTGGGGAAATGTCTGCTACATCACATGTTGTGCTTCTCGCTCAGTGATTATGCTGCTCTGCACCCCTCGGGTGAGTCTCCCCTTTCACCTTAAGGAAATATTTTCTTTGTGAGACTCGCCGGCAGAGCCCTTCCCCAGCAAGTCAAAATTCAGGAGCACTTAATATCTTGAGGACAACTGCCAGGATTTTCCCCTGTTAGAGACTCCTGTGCTGAGCTGTGCTGCCCTGCTTGCTGCTCGCCTTCCTGGTATCTGTGACCTCCCGAACTTTCATTCCAGCTGGAGTTGTCATGTTACACAAAACCATTGATCTGTCTAGTACAGCTATTGTTGGAAACCTTTTTTTTTTTTTTTTTTTTGGCAGTTAACTGATACACAGACTGTAACCAAACTGCTTGAGGATAGAGCTTAATATTCTCAGTTGGCACCTCAGCAAGGCTTAGCAGAATGAGCAGAATGCTGTGTTGTGGAACTGGACATTGCATGTAATCTCCTCTGGCTAGTCTTTTTTATTGAAACCTTACAAATTAGGTATCTCCCTCATTTTCTGTTACGAGATGTATACATCAGGAGACGTGGGAATTTGGGAGAGAAGTGGAGTTGCAGAGGCAGTATAGCGTGAGGTTTGGTGTCCTAATGCTGACACTCCTACTGTGTCTGATACTGTGAACTGTTTATAGGAAATGTGTCTTTGTTTTTATAGATGAGCAAACCAGGAAAGCTTTTCATAGTGATTCCCTTCCAGTGACTGACTGATACCTGGTGGGGTAGTGGGATTCTGTGATCTCCCCCTGCTCAGGCTATTGACTTGGTATTTGTCTGTCTTTAGCAGTTTTTTAACACATCCAATGATTGATTATCTCACTTGTTTCTAACTCAGGCACCAAGTTGTTGGCTAGCTGTCTGTGCTAACATTGATGTCTGTTTCAGCTGGGAAGGGGTACCCCTGCAGCACATGTAACATAGTACTGAACTCCATAGAGCAGTACCAAGCTCACATCAGTGGCTTCAAACACAAGAATCAGTAAGTAACGTTCTTGTCTAAGCATGTTCCCAGCCTCGCTGTTCAAATCGATGGCTTAAATAAAACTTGAAATGTAGTTTTCGATGCATATTTCCAGCTCCCTTGCAAGCAGAACAAGAGGGTTTGTGCAAGCTTGCTCTGTTTATCCCGAAGGTGGTTCACTTCGGCAGCTCCCTCTGCACACAGCTCTGGGATGCTGCTGAAGTACAAGTGCCCTGCAGTTGCTTTTGGTTCGTGATGTGGACCTTTGCAGTGAGGGCGTCCAGCATTGAGCTGGTTTCTCTTAACAACTGAGACTTTAATTTAATTAAAGGCTGGCTCAGTGGAGATCTGCTTGTCATTCTAATCTCTTTTGGGATTGCTTGTCTTAAAATTTGACATGTAGTTAGCATGCTCCAGAAACCTAGGCTATATTCCTGAACTTGCTCTCACAGCTGGCAAGTTAAATAATGGCATCCCCAGCACATGTGATTAATCTGAAAAAAATAGAAAAAAATTAGGCTGCCAGATGATTAACACAAAAAAATACTTATTCTGGACACTGTGAAAGTTCAGATCTCTAATTTCAAAGCCTTCACTAAAAGAGGCTCAGTAATGATCATGGGTTGACTAGAGGGCTGCTTAGAAGAAACAGGTATCGGAAAACCCTACCTGAAGCAAGGACAGACTCTTAGCCAAATTTCCCAGAGAGGACAGGAGGAAAACTGGGATCTCTTGTTGCCCATCTGTGGAGTAACAGCCCCATGGTCCCTTGGCTCTCTGGAGTACTTGATCGGAATACACGTGCTCCATCTGTCACCCCAGGAACATTGCAGCTCTTGAGCAGCACAGCTGGCTCAGTGAATAGCAAGTGTCCCATTCTAGATAGATAACATTGAGGATGTTCCAAACACACATGCGTAAATGTTCCCTTTAAGGACATGGACATTGTCCAAGTTTTTTCAGCCACACAACTCCCTTTCAGAAAGCTGCTTCTGGATTCAGTCACCGAGTCCTGTTCCAGGCCAGCTTCTGCAGTCTGAAGAGAGGCAAGATACTTGCTATGTAATGGAAGCTCTTTAACAGTCCTTGAGCTGTGCAATTCTTGAGCTAATTCTACCATGCTAAGGTGTCTGTTTACACACAGGCATGGAAGGCAAGGATGCACTTGGAAGCTTTTCTGGCAAGTTGTTGACTTGGCTGCAGTAGGCTGTTGCTCCACTGGCAGCCGTGCCTGCTGAGCAGTGATTGCAGCTGGCAGATTTCAGAGCACTTCTGACATTGTTTCCTTTTTTTCCTTCTCTTCCTCTTGTTCCCTTCAATATCCAGGATGCCAGGAGCAGTGCCAGTTGTTGGACCGTTCCCGCCACAGCAGTACGTCCGGGAAGAGTCAACTGCCCCAGGAGGCTACAGTTATTTCAGCCAAGACTTCTAGAGCAAGTTGCAGCACTGTTCTTGGAGTTGTTGGTGGCCCAAGAACACACATCCTTTGCCAGCCCACAATGGTTTCATTATCCCTCTGGATAAGCAAAGCCCTACCCTCCTGTATGCACCCGTTGAGCAGAACGGGGACTGAATCTGTCAGAAAAAGGATCCAGCTGGAAGAGACTTGCTAGACAGCAAATACTTCACTCCCTTAGAGTAGTTTTCATTGTGTAATTGCTTCCTGTGAAGGTGGGTGCGGTGTGAGAGGAATTGTGTATCTGGTATAAGGAGGGTTTGGCAACAGGCTGGTAGTGGCCACCTCCTCCCTCACCAGAGCAAATAATGGATTCCTGCACCTGGAGGGCCAGCGTCCCGTGCTCAGAGGTAGCTTTTGCTGGAGGAGAGCTCCTAGACCATAGAGTGCAATGCTTATGCAGCGTGGATGGGACACAGTGCAGGTTGCCTGGCTTTGTACAGGCCTAAAATAGGAAGTACCCAGCATAGCATCTCTTTCCATGCCTCCTCCAGTCAGGTTTGTGTGCAGAATTTCATGAGCCACTGATTACCGTCAGAGCCTTTCGCAGTACCGCAGCTACTGGTTCTGGAGCTGGGTTGTTTGGGTCTGTCTGACAAGTAGTTACAACTTGCGGTGTGCAAACTGCTGCTGGTGGGAGTGGAGAGCTGCAAGAGGGGTTAGCACTCCTGGCTTTCCTCAGCCCTCTGCTCTGAGGATTTCCACGTGGAAGGAAGTAACTGTTTAGCCTGGTTTCCTATGGAAACAGGTGTATGTGATCATTCACCATGTGTGTCTTTACCCCCTATGATTTAAACCAATCTCAGCCAAACTTGGCAGCGGTGGAGATCTCCAAGATCTGAATGCAATCAGCAGAGGAAGGTGGAGCAGGGTGAGTTCATCTCTAATTCTCTCGGGGTCTGCATGGAATTGCAGCGTTTTCCCTACTGCCACCAAAATACTCTGGGGAAGGAGAATTTTAAGGGAAAAGAGAGAGAATAAATCTAGATGCAGCAGAAAACTGTAGTGTAAGTTGGTCAAATCTTTAGGTGACTGGAAAGCTACAAAACCCTTGGAAACCTGCCTTCATTAGTTCTTCATTAGACACTACTTGCCCAGCCCCTCTCTTCAAAGTTCTTACACATTTGTACCATCCTGGAAAAGGATGTTCTGTATTTCAAACCTGGAAATTAAGACTGATGGTCTCTTCATGGTGCTAATGTACTAGATCTGTTAGAAAAGGCCCCAGAAGGAAGGGCAGGCATCTGAGACTGCTCTGTGTGTTGGACAAGCTCTTTAGATGCTTTGCCTGAAGCTAAGGCATTGCCCGTTCTCTGCTAGCCCACCGCCAGAGCCATGTGCGTTGGGCTGGCCTCATGTTCAGTGCCAGTGCTCTGAGTCAGGCGCCCCGTGGCTTTGTCCCGGCATCAGTGCCTCCGTGGAGCTGAGGCTTTGCTAGTCTGTGGCAAATGTCCTGCTTTTTCTTCCACGGGGCAGAAGGCTGCGGATGTGGCCCCCCTGAGGACTCCCCTGGGCGGTGGGGCTGGCAGGAGCACGGGTGAGGGCTGCAGGCACGCTGCACTGCCAGGGTGGGCTGAGTCAAGCCGCTGCCTCCTGTTGTGCAGCCCCAGCAGCTGCTGGAGGGTGCTGTGGGGCCCTTGGCTCCCAGCGATGTGTGCCAGGGGAGCAGCTGACGCCTTCGCAGGGCTGAAAGCCATGCTGTAGAGGCACTTCCAAAATCCAGCGTGCACGCTGGTCAGGTTAAGCAAGGAGAGAGGGAGTTGGTTGCTAATCCTGGTGCTTGGAGTGAGTGCCTTCCCTTCCCCACTCCAGGCTGTGCATGAGCTTTGTTTTTCTTCACCCTGCACATAATCTGCCATCTTCCCGTAGGACAGGCTCCTGCTGGTCTGGGTTCGCCTTCCTAATGTTTTCCAGTCTTGCTCCACTGCTGAGGTCTGACCTTAGTCTCCTGCTACAGAGGGAGTCCTTTTAAACCTTGCGAGCTGATCAATGAGCAGAAAACCGCGATGAAGGAAGTATTGTGCGCCTGATAGCCCTGGATGGCCTCCAACTCCGATCTCTGCTGCTTAGCTCTCACCCTGTTGTACCAGGGCAGGTGCCCGCTAGATGTGCTACGCGTCAACACCAAGAGGGATCCATTTCCAGCACTGCCCAGTCCAGTGTGTCACTCCTGTCTGTGTACTGAGAGTTTTGCCTTCCCCTGTACGCAGTGTTTATGTATCTGCTGTTTCCCTAAGGTGAAGCTCTCCAAATAGAGTGTTTATTACTAGTTTTGGGTGCTGTCTCTCTGCTAGAGCACTTCCTGGGATTTTGCCATGCTTCAAAGCAAAGCAAAGGATGCAGACACCTCTGAAATATTTGGAAGGGGTAGGAGGTTTGTGTTCCCATCTGCCCTCCTCGAGGCCGTGCTGTCATCCCATGGCACCCTGAGGTCCAGACAAAGCGGGTAAGTGCTTTCCTCTGCTCTGGCAAGTCAGCGAGGCCTTGGGCACGCCACAGTCACCAAGGGCAAGACAGGACAGTCTGGGCTGGGAGGCTGCTGGCACTTCTGCAAGGTGCCAAAAACATCCGTGACTGCCGCAAGACGCCAGGCTGTTCCCTGGCACTGCCGTGGTGGCACAGGAGCAGCGTGATGGCTGCTGCTGTCTGTCCGAGGGCAGCTCACTTGCTGGGGCAGGCTCGGGTGCTTATGTCTGGCTGTCCTGCTCCTCCACGGGCAGGGCTGTGGCAGAGCACAGGGGATGGGTGTCCCTGGGTGCGGTGCTGGGCCTTGTGCTGGCACTGAGGGTAGCACTGCCATCAGCCACGTGGGTAGTGCTAGGAGGGACAGGCTACATCCACCTCCCACGGTGCATGGCTCTGCTGGAACAGTGTGGCTGCTGCTGCCAGCCTGTCCCTTGCTGACCCTTTCCCCTCCTTGTGGCAGGGCTGTGGCACGTCTGGCAGGTCCCGCCCGTCTGTGGGTGCAGGCAGTCCCCGGGACAGGTGCAGGGGAGGAGATGGTGGCCGCAGGGCTGTCTGTACCCCTGCCCCATCTCTTCCCCAGTGGCAGGATGGCTGGCAGCAGCTCTGCCAGGACAGCCACAACCAGGTGGCCCTGCCAGCCATGCTGGAGGCTGCAGTGCCTACGGCAGGTCTGTGCCAGCCCCGTCCTTCTGCTCCAAGCAAAACTCACCGGTGCCCGTCCCACTGCTGGACTGCTCTTGGGGGGCCCAGCGCCTGTGGGCATCCCTGGGTGTGATGGAGCTGGAGCTCAGCTGTGGGGCCAGAGCCACACATACCGGGGGCGGCTGAGGAGCATGGCCCTTGTCCCCGAGGCTGCACCCCAGTGCTGGTGCTGCTGGCCCAGTGCCCCTGCTGGGCTGCAGCCGGAGCTGCCCGGTGCGGCTCTGCCCTGCCGAGGCCTCTGCAGGCAGCACTGTGCCAGCCCAGGGCTCCGGCTGCCCGCGCCACGCGGAGCCCCAGCGCCTTCCGTGCTGGCAGGCACAGCGCGGGGCATGGAGCCACCCGCCAGCCACGTCCCCCGCGGAAGCACTGCTGTCCCCTGCCCATGCCGCAGCCAGTTCCATGGAGCCAACTGCTCCTCCGGCACCGCGTGGGGCTGGGCCGTGGGACTCCCCCTCAGCCGAGGGGAGCTCAGCGCTGGCCGCAGCCCCAACCGCTGCCATCCCTCGTGGCCCCGCTGGCTCCAGCGAGTAAATCAGGTGCAGATGTGAAGGCAGGGCCAGGCGCCTGCTTGCAATTAGGGGCTGGGAGCATCAGGGTGGCCCCGTTCCTGCCTTGCAGCCCCCTGCCACGGCCACACTGCTCCCAGGAGCAACCCACCATGCCCCGTGGGGGACAGAGCTGACAGGCAAAGCTCCTGCAGGTTCGACCCCCAGATGGGCACTGCGGTGCCCAGCCCAGTGCATGGCATGTGCCATGTCCCCAAGGGGAGCAACATCTGTCCTGGCCCCTTGTGCCCCATTCCCTGTGCCAGCTGCAGCCCCAGTGCTACCCAGCACAGCCGGGACGGGACGGGGTGGCAGGGCCGCCCAGCCAGCCCCAGCCCCATGTGCTCCCAGCTCAGCCCTCTGTGCCCAAATCTGTGGGTGCTCCTGCGCTGCGCTGGGGGCTTGGCCAAAGCCCGGGGCCCCGGTGTCCCTGTCCTGCAGTCCCTGGGCCGGGCCCCACGTTCTTGGCTCCTCGGAGGGAGCAGCAGGTTCATGTTTGCCAAGTTCTGCCTGGTTAAACCTTAACTGGGCCAGGTTGCTCCATCGGTCCCTCCCTGCCAGAGATAAGGACGAGCAGGTGAGACCAGGGGCTGGTGGGCAGCGCTGCCCTGAGCCTAGCTGGTCACCTCTGCCGCAGGACCTGGCCCCTGCCGGGCATCCAGCCTGGGGTGGGCTGCCTGCCCCTCCGGCGCAGTCCCTGCCCGCCTCAGCAGGTCCCCACTGATAAAAGGGCAGCAGGTCGTGGCCAAGGATGAGAGGTGCCGTGTGTCGAGGCTGGTGGGGCTGGATGGAGCTGGGAGCCCTTGTGCTCAGGGCTGGCCCATCCCCTCAGTGCTGGGGCATTCGCATCACCCTGGCACGTGGCATCAGCTTGCTCAGCCTCAGCCCCTGGACCCCATGCACATACAGGGTAGAGGGAGCCGGGGACCCTGCGCCCCAAACAACAGCCGTTCAGGGAAGGCCAAGAGAAACTTCCAGGAGGAAAGAGCCCCCCAGGCTCTGCCCCCCCCACAAGCCACCGGTGCTGCGTGCACTCATGCTGGCCACAGGTGCCACCGCAGCGGGAGTGGCGTCGAGCACTGGGGCCAGGCACAAGGGGCGGCTGTGTTCCCGCAGCCCCGGCTGCCTTCCAAGAGCAATATTGTTGGCACCAGGCAGGCTCCCTGCGCCGGCAGCGCATACACGGGCCTTTCATGAGGGGAGTGGGGATGATTTACTGCCTGGGGGAAGGGGCAGGGGTGGGAGGATGGAGCCCCAGCGTGCTTGCCCCGGCACCCAGCCTCTTGTGCGTGCTCACTGCAGTGGAACTCTGTGCACGCAAGTGAGGCCGAGGGTCTGGCCAGGGGGTCATCTCTCCTCAGGTGGGCATGGAGGGGAGCGGGTCTCCCTGCCCCATCTGCACCGTGCCCACCCATCTGTGGGGCCTTAGGGACACACTCCCTCCCTGGGCACCCTGCTGCATCTGAGCTCCCACCCTCTGTGGCTCAGTGGCCGGAGCGGCACATGTCCCTTGTGGTGCCACAGCTGATGGGAGCAACCCACGTGGCTGGGAGGACGGGGACAGCAAAGGAGGGTGCTGAGGCAGGGGTGCACCTGCAGTGTGGGGTGCCAGCACTGGCACAATCCCCCCTTGTTGAGCTACTGGTGTGGCAGAGGCCATGGCGGTGCTGCTGGCAGTGGGTGGCAGGCAGTTGGGCTGCGCTGCCGTGAAGGGTTTTTTGTTTGCCATCAGTTGCTGTTATAAATCAAGCCAGGCAGCCCGACCCAGGCCCAGCGCTGCCCCACAACAGGGAGGTGACTGGTTCCCAGCCACCCGCAGCACAGCCCCATCGTGCCCCAGCCCACACCCAGTATCACCCTGGCCCAGCAGGGATGCTTGGTGTGATGCAGACCGAGGTGCGGGCACTGGTCCCTTCACCCTGCTCCCACCCAGCGCCATACTCGGCACTGCGGGACCTGGCCAGGGTATGGGAAATCTGTCCGTGCCCATCCCAGGCTGTGGCTCCCATGGGCTCCCCAAGTTTCAGCTCTCCCCTGTTGTTCCCAGTGCTGGGAACAACCTCTTTTCTCCTGTTTTAATTTGGTTTCAGTTCGAATTAAGCTGAACCCAACATTTTTCTGTGCTTCCAGCACACGGTAAGCTCTGCAGGGGCGGCCGCTGCTCTGTGAAATTGATGTTCTTGTCCGCTTCACGCGCCGGCAGGAATGAACAGCTGCCGGGGGCTGCCAGCCCCTGGGACTGCTCCATGTGCCCCTGTGCCCTGCGGGGGGGACCAGCACCCCAGGGTGGGGACCAGTGCCCTAAGTGGGGAGCAGCGGTGGGTGGGTGGTGCTATGGGAGGTTGTAGCACCAACCTGCCCCTGCAGTGAAACCACGTCGTGCTGGGAGTTGCCGGTTTTGCACCCCAGTGCAGCATGGACAAGGTTGTGCCCTGGCTCTGGCAGCATGGTCCTGTGGGGTGGGAGGTGACAGTGACAGCCGTGCCGCACTCACTTGACCTCAGGATCCGTGCTAAGCATAGGCACAGCTGCGTGTGGGGCTCACCATGGCCTTGGCAGGTCTTGCTGGAAAGCTGAAATGGCAAAGCAGACAGCGACGCAGCGAGGCAGAGGAGCTCTGGGGCTGGATCCTGACCATGTGCTGGGGGCAGCCTCTGTCCCCGCTTACCGGTATCAGGATGCTCAGGGGAAGGTGTGCCTGGGGACCATGCTGGCTTGGAGGCCGGGCTTCCCCCTGTGCCCAGGGGTCCTGCGTGGGCAGGCAGGGTCTGCCCGACCCAGTGCAGGCAGGAGCGCAGGGAAAGCGAAGGCAAAGTGTTTATGGGTCGGATTAGGGTCACTCCAGCCCTGGCTCGCAGCCTCGCGGTGTTTTACGACGCTCCATTATGGGCTCCTAATGAGGGTCACAGCCGCTTTATGGCACCGCAAGCGATAACGCTGCAACTAATTGCAGCACAATTAGTGAGCGGGCTGCCGGGCACCCAGCAACGCGCGGCGCCCAGGGCCACCCGCCGAGGTGGGCGCTGCCGCCGTGGAGCCCTCGGCATCCCCGGGCCCGGGGCCTCCCTGCTCCCGGGGTGCCACGGGGGTAAGCGGGGGCAGAGGCGGCTTTGCCCCCCGCCCCCCGGCCGATGTGCGGCTCCCGGCCTGGCGGCTCGACATGTGGGCTCTGCCTGGGGTCGGGGCGGGGGTGCAGCCCCGGGTGCTTCGCAGCCCCACGCGTTCCCCACCCGCGGGGCGATGCTGCGGCGCCGGGGCCGTGCTGGGGGGTACCCAGGGGCCGCCTCTCGCTGCTGGGGGGGGGCCGGTCCCGCCCCCCCCCCCCCCCCCCCCCGCTCGATGGCGGGTGGGTTTGCGAAGGACCTGGCGGCCGGCGGAGCGGGGCCGGTCCCCCCCGCTCCCCCCCCCCGGCGCCCCGGGCGGGGCGGGCGGCGCCGCTGTAACCCGAGCGCGCCTACAAAGTGCCCGCGCCCGCCGCCGCGCCGGCAGAGGGGGACGGAGCCAGCCCGGCGCGGGACCGGGACCGGGAGCTGGAGCGGAGCCGTCCCCAGCCCGGAGCGGGTCCGGAGCCGTCCCCAGCCGTCCCCAGCCCTGCCCGCCATGGGGCCGCTGTGCGGGGCGCGGCGGCGCTGAGCCCGCCGGCCCACGGACTTTGCCCGGGCCCTGTCCGCGCTGCGCGGGCGGCTCCGCCGAGGGAGCCCGTCACCGCTGGTAACGCCGCCGCCCGCGACCCCCGCGCTCGGGACACCCCGGACCCCTCCAGCCCCTGCAGCCGCGCCCCCCCCCCCGTGCCTGGTTAACCTCTCCCAGCGCCCTGGCCGGGCAGCGGCTGGCTGGAGGGGCCGCGTTCCCCGCACCCAACCCGGGGTGCCGTGTCCGTCCGGCCGTCCCTGCCTCCTGTGCCCACCCCCCCTCCCCGGCCCTGAGACGGGGCGCTGGAAAGGGGTCTCACCCTGCCCAGGGACCCCAGTGCTCTGTCTGCCCTCCATGCGCACCCCCCCTCGGCGTGCCTGCCCGGGGGACCCGCCGTGCCCCGGGGACCAGCCCCCGCCTGCCCGGCCCCGCTCATCCCGGCCCTGCCTGTCTCGCAGGGCGGGGGCCGCCGCGCCGGAGGGGCCTGGAAGATGCGACCCCTCTTGCAAGTCCTGCTGGGGCTGCTGCTGGCGGCTGCTGCTCAGCGCAGGACGATGGAGCCAGGTACGGCTGCGGGGGTGGGGGGCTTGAGGATGGGGCGGGGTGGGATGGGGGTCGTGCTTTCTGGATGCTTTCCCCGACCCCCAGCTGGGCAGGGAGCCCCTGGGGCTGGAGGCGCTGGCTGCTCGCCCTGGGCACACAGCCCCACAGCTCTGACCTCGGGGCTGGGGGGGGGGAGCTGGGGGCACCTGGCTGGCAGGGGCACGGCACGGGGGGCCAGTGTCTCCATCACCAGGCATGGCGGTGTGGAGGCTGGAAGGAGCAGGGTGGCTCCAGACACGGTCCCTGCGTTATGGGGGCTCAGCTCGCTCGGCAGACAGGCGCTGCAGGGTTGGACGGTGTAAACGCTATATGGGCTGTGGCTGTTGTGTGTGGCTCGGTCCGTGCCTCTCAGTGGTGGTTGCAGGGGAAGGGCATGTCCCAGGGGACCAGAGCCCCATCTACCCCACATCCCCCCTGTGATGGCCACACAGAGGGCTGGGACACACTTGTGTCCCCCCAGGTCCCCACGTGCGGGTGGTTGGGCTGGGGTGGGTATGGCTGTGCTGGCAGTTGGGCTGTTTCTGCCCTCCATGTGCACGTGCCAGCTGCTGGCCATTGGCAGGCAGGGCACCGCTGCCCAGCCCGGGTGTTGTGGGGGTCCCAGCTGTGCTTGAGGCATGTGGAGGTCTGGTGGCACATAGCCAGGAGGGTTTGCTGCCCTCATTTAGTGAGGCAGAACAGGCTTGAGCACCCTGCGCCACTGCTCCTGCAGAAGGACTGTGGCATGTGTGGCCTTGGATGGGGACACTGCTTCGTGTCCCTGTGCCCCAGGGCAGAGTCCAGCCCTCTGCCTGCCCACAGAGTGGCAGAGCTAGGCACCAGGCTGTCTCACACCACATGCTCCCCACGCTGGGGTGGGTGCATGGTAGGGTCCTGCTGTCTGGGCGGGGTGAGCACTGGGGTGGGTGCTCACAGGGTCTCTCCAGAGCTATTTGAGAGCCCGTTGCTGGAGTCAGAAGAGGAACATCTCCTGCTGGACCCAGGCAATGCATTGAAGCTGTACTGTGACGCCAATCAGAGTGGTGCCAGCATAGTCTGGTACAAGGAGTCCCGGCTGCTTGTCCCGGGGGGTCGCATCCATCTCCAGCAGAGCCTGCTGGAGATCTCGGAGGTCGCCTACGAGGATTCAGGGTTCTACGTGTGCCGGGTGCGGGGCACTGGGGAGATCCTACGCAACTTCACCATTTCCGTCGTGGGTAGGAGCCCCGGCAGCACCCAGCTCCCCCCTGGGGGCACCAAGGCAGCCGCTGCCCACCCAGCCCTGCAGGCAGGGTTGTCCTTCTTAATCCATTTTCCTTTGCAGATGCATCACTGGCATCAGGTGATGATGATGAAGACAGCGATGGGGACAGTCCCCACGGAGACCGAAATGAGGAGCCTGTCTACATGCACAGAGGTCAGTGCCACCCCAGGCAGGAGAGGGCTGCTGGGGCAGGTCCAGGAGCATGGGGCACTGCTGCCTCCTGTGAGCAGCACGAGCAGCTCCGGCAGCCTCCGTGCTGCCCTGCGGCCCCCTCCCACTGTACATCCCGCAATTCCCCAGCTCCATACTGGACTCACCCGCACCGGATGGACAAGAAGCTGTATGCAGTCCCCGCGGGGAACACAGTAAAGTTTCGCTGCCCAGCCTCGGGCAGCCCCAGCCCCAGCATCCGCTGGTTCAAGAACGGACATGAATTCCGGGGGGAGCACCGCATCGGGGGCATCCGGGTAAGGGCCAGGTCCCCCCCACTGCAGCCTCCCCTCGTGGGATTCCGCTCCCCAGTCACGTCTCATCCCCTTACCTCCCGCCTCTGCAGCTCCGGCACCAGCACTGGAGCCTGGTGATGGAGAGCGTGGTGCCCTCTGACCGCGGCAACTACACTTGCCTGGTGGAGAACAGGTTTGGCAGCATCCGCTACAGCTACCTCCTGGATGTGCTGGGTGAGGGCTCCTTGGTGCAGTGCTGGCCTGGCTCCCCACTCCCCCTGTGCCTGGGGGCATGGGGAAGGGGGTGGAGGAGCCTCTGTTGGTGTCCTCTCTGCTGGAACAGCCCATCTGTGCCTTGCACCCAAGGGACACGGGGATGGAGGCCAGGCTGGGGTTGCACTGGTTAGGGTCGGGGAAGGGCTCTCCATGGTTCACAGCAGGTGGAGATGGAGGGAGGAAGGAGCCTCTGCTCTGGGCCCCAGTGTTGGTGACATTGCTCTGCTCTCTACTGCGCAGAGAGGTCCCCACACAGGCCCATCTTGCAGGCTGGGCTGCCCGCCAACACCACAGCCCTGGTGGGCAGCGATGTGGAGTTCTTCTGTAAGGTCTACAGTGATGCCCAGCCCCACATCCAGTGGCTGAAGCACATCGAGGTGAACGGCAGCAGCTACGGTCCCGATGGGGTCCCATACGTGCAAGTGCTCAAGGTAACAAGGGCTGGAAGCACCCAGGTCCCAGATACCCACCCTAAAGTGGTGACGGGAGGTGCACATTCCCTGAGGAGGAGAGATGCCGACCATTCATCCTGCTCCCTGACAGACTGCAGACATCAACAGCTCCGAGGTGGAGGTGCTGTACCTGCGCAATGTCTCCGTGGAGGATGCTGGCGAGTACACCTGCCTGGCGGGGAACTCCATCGGCCTCTCCTACCAGTCTGCCTGGCTCACTGTCCTGCCAGGTAAGGGTAGTGGTCCAGGTGTGGGAGCTGGGACCCCTGGCACACAGGGGCCATGGCTCAGGCCAACTCATTCACTGCCTCCAGAAGAAGAGCTGGTGCGGGAAGCTGAAGCCCCTGAGGCCAAGTACACGGACATCATCATCTACACCTCGGGCTCACTGGCCGTTGCCATGGCCATCATCATCGTGGTGCTGTGCCGGATGCAGACTCAGTCGAGCAAGCAGCCCCTGGAGCCCATGGCGGTCCACAAGCTCTCCAAATTCCCACTCATCCGACAGGTGGGTGCCGAGCTGGAGCCCTGGCAGCGCAGGGGGACCTTAGTGACCGACTGGCTCCGTGAGTGCCACTTGTGCCTGTCACACCTTGCCCTGCCACCAGTCTTGGGGCTGCCCTCCCCACTGCCTCCTGCAGCTCCCTCACCCCATTGCTCTGAGCGAGGGTCTCTAAGCACTGTTTGGTCTCTGGCCCTGGAGCACGGGGCAGGATGGCTGAGGTCCCCTGGGCTCTCTCCGCAGTTCTCCCTGGACTCCAGCTCCTCTGGGAAGTCCAGCACATCCCTGATGCGCGTCACTCGTCTCTCCTCCAGCTGCGCCCCGATGCTGGCCGGGGTCATGGAGCTGGACCTGCCCCTCGACACCAAGTGGGAGTTCCCGCGAGACAAGTACGGTGCCACGCAGGGCAGGTCTGGGTCTGGGGACTGCTCTCCCCAGCTGCCCCTGGGACAGCAACACATGGGTGACATACGGGGAGGTCTCTGGGTGTCACCAGACACCTCAGCACTGCCATAGCCCAGGGCACTGGGACTCAGCTGGGAAGGAGGGGGGCAGCCTTGCTGCCTCTGCCCCTGGGGGTTCAGCCACGTGGTGGTGGGGAGCGGGGCCGTCCCTGTGGTCCCTCAGCATTCTACCTGTCCCTGCCAGGCTGGTGCTGGGCAAGCCCCTGGGGGAAGGCTGCTTTGGCCAGGTGGTGCGGGCAGAGGCTTACGGCATTGACAGAGACCGGCCGGACAGGGCTGTCACCGTGGCTGTCAAAATGCTGAAAGGTAATGGCTCTCCTGCCAGTGTCCCAGGCACAGAGGTGGCATCAGTACCAGGCTGCAGTGCCACCCCAGCTGGCACGGTGACACAGCCCTCTTTCCCCAGACAATGCCACTGACAAGGACCTGGCTGACCTCATATCCGAGATGGAGATGATGAAGCTCATGGACAAGCACAAGAACATCATCAACCTCCTGGGAGTCTGCACGCAGGATGGTGAGGGGGCTGTGCGGGCACGGTTTGGGCAGGGCATGGGCATGGAGTGGGAGCAGGGAGTGCGGGCTGTTGAGGACAGTGGCATGCAGGACGCTGGGGAGGGAGAGGGCAGGGCAGGGGCTGAGTGGAGTGGACACCCTTCCCAGGGCCGCTGTACGTGATTGTGGAGTTTGCCGCAAAGGGCAACCTGCGCGAGTACCTCCGTGCCCGCCGCCCCCCAACACCTGACTACGCTTTTGACATCGCGGCAATGCCCGAGGAGCAGCTCTCCTTCAAGGACCTGGTCTCATGCGTCTACCAGGTGGCCCGTGGCATGGAGTACCTGGAGTCCAAACGGGTAGGGCTGGCACAGCCCGCACCGGCTGCCTGTGCTCAGCACAGCTGGAGGGGCATGGTGGTGACGGGGAAGCTGTGTGTCCCTGGTGAACCTAGTGTCCCTGTGGAGAGGGAGCCCAGCCCCTTCCCCCTGTCTGTCCAGAACTTCCCAGCCACATCCAGCAAAGCTCTGGGCAGCACCTCCCCAAAACCATGGGGTTTAAAGCCTGACCCACCTCCTGGGTGTCCCCCGTCACTGCACCTGTCACTGCAGCCAGCTGGGTTGCCACCAGAGATGTGGGGAAGGGGGGCCAGCAGTGCCAGGGGGTTGTGTGGGAGGGGAGCAGCAGCTCTGGGTGTGGGGAGGGGACACGGGGAGCTGCAGCTGCCATCTCACACTCCCTGCGGATGACGCGCTCCCCTGGCAGTGCATCCACCGTGACCTGGCTGCCCGCAACGTGCTGGTCACAGCAGAGAGCGTGATGAAGATAGCAGACTTTGGCTTGGCCAGGGACGTCCACGACATCGACTACTACAAAAAAACCAGCAACGTGAGTGGGGGCCCTGGGAGAGGGTTGGGGGGTAACAAGGAACCCCAACCAGGGCTGAGAAGGGGGTTTGCTCCCATAGGGTCGCCTGCCAGTGAAGTGGATGGCACCTGAGGCCTTGTTTGACCGTGTCTACACCCACCAGAGTGATGTGTGAGTCCTGGGGCTGCTGGGGGCTAAAGGTGCTCTCAGGTGTGGAATGAGGGTTCCATCGGTCTGGGACGAGGCAGCACCCCTGGGGTTATGCACGTACTGGAGGGTCCCCATGAGTAGGACGGGGTACTCCATGGGGACTGCAGCAGTGGGGCACATCTTTCCCACGAGTGATGCCACCCTCTCACCTGCTCGGGGAGGTTCCTAGGACATGGTTGACCACCCTTTGCTATGTGTGATCCCAGGTGGTCCTTTGGGATCCTGATGTGGGAGATCTTCACGCTGGGTGGCTCCCCCTACCCTGGCATCCCTGTGGAGGAGCTCTTCAAGCTGCTGAAGGAGGGGCACCGCATGGACCGGCCATCCAACTGCACCCATGAGCTGTGAGTAACCAGCCAGGTGGGGTGGGCAGAGGGCACGGTGACACCTCGCTGACACCCCTTTGCCCCCCCCAGGTACATGCTGATGCGGGAGTGCTGGCATGCCGTGCCCTCGCAGCGCCCCACCTTCAAGCAGCTTGTGGAGGGGTTGGACAAGATCCTGGCGGCTGTTTCAGAGGAGGTGAGTGGTGGGGGGTCCGGTGGATGGTGGGCAGGTGACACGGGCGCTGAGAGCACCGGTGCTGACGGCACCATCTCTCCCTGCAGTACCTGGACCTCTCCATGCCCTTTGAGCAGTACTCGCCCTCCTGTGAGGACAGTGCCAGCTCCTGCTCCTCCGATGACTCTGTCTTCACCCACGACCCGCTGCCGCTGGCTCCCCGCCTCTTTTCATACCCCAGTGTGAGGACTTAAGGGTGGGCAGGGAAGGGTGATGCTGAGGCCACCTCTGCCCTCGTGGGGAGCAGGTCTGGGTTCCCGCAGGTTCCCTGCTTTGCCAGGTGTGAGCGGTGGGCGGGCAGGGTGCTGAGCCACAGTGCTGGGGCAGGGTGTCCCTCTCTCTGGCCTCCGTTTCAATGCCTTCAGTCGTGGCTGAGACCTGCCTGGCATTGCAGGGCAGTGGGAGCCAGAGCCTCTCCAGGGTGGGAACTGCCTGGGATGCCCATGGCATTGCCCCAGGAGCTGGGCTTTGGCCAGTGCTTCAGTGGAAGTGTCTCTGGGTAGGAGCCCTGCTGCCTGCCGGGCTCCTGCTGCATCTGTACATAGCCACAGAGATGAATATTTATGTACATGAAATATCAACCTGATAAATTATTTTTTTGGAATAGACCCCAGTGCAGTTACTGGGCTGCTTCTGGGGGCGAAGGGCACAGCTGAGCTGGGAAGGTGGGTCAGGGGCTGCCTCCTCGCTGCCTCCTTGCCCCAGCCAGCACAGGGGCCTGCGAGTGCTCCCGGGGGACACGGAGGCAGTGCCACAGGTGCAGGAAACGATGTCCCCACTCCCGTGCCTCCAGGCCCGCTCCAGCACAAAGCACCCTTGCATCTGTTCCCCATTAGCCGCTGCTGCACTAAGCCACCGTGAACTCCGCTACCAGCATCATGCTGAAACTGATCCCCCAACTGCTGTGGGCTCCCAGGCTGGGAAAGTGCTCTGGGGCCCAGCCCTGCACACTGGGGACCCCCCCACCCTCCCCCCTGCTGGGGCCAGCCCTGGGCCTACAGAGAAAAGGGAGTTAGGGGCTCTACAGTGCCTCCCTGGAGCCCCCATGCCTCGGGAGCACAAGTTGGGGGGCTCCAGGCCCTGCTTTCCAGTGCCTGCTTTGCCCGCCCCCCCCTACCCTCTTTGCTTGCCCCGCAGTGCCCAGCTCTGCCGGAGTGTGGGCAGGGAGGACTGCAGCTGTCTCACCCCCTCCTGCCAGCCTGCTCCCTGGGTCTAGGGTTTCATATAGGGCCAGGCTTTGCTGGCCATTAGCCCCAGGATCTTGTTTCCTCCTCCAGCTCCTAGCTGCACTCTCAGCCCCCCAGCCTGGAAGCTGGCTCTCTGGCACAGCCTGAGGAGGAGGGGGCTGGCAGGTATCGTGGGGCAGGACCTGGGGCAGCTGGAAAGAGGCTTCCTCTGTCCTGCCCACTGCTGCGATGGTGCTGGGGTCCAGGCTCCTGAGGGATGCAGCTTGTGGCTGCCCTTGTGTGAGGCAAGGCTCAGCCATGGGTGCAGCCGTGGGAGCCCAGCAGCTTGCAGAGCCGTCCTGGGGTCCCCTCCTCATCGCAGCCCCTCGCAGGGCTGCTGGGGGGAGCCTCCATCCCCAGCCCTGCTCCCCTCTCTGCTGGAATGAGCCCCCAGCTCTGGCATGGCAGGCGGAGGCAGACAGCCCACTGGCAGGTGTGAAACCTGTCGGTCCCAGCAGCCTGCCTGCCCAGGAAGGATCCCAGCTGTCCGCTAATGTGCCAGAACCAATGCATTTCCCACAGCCCTGAATGGGACATTCACATGCTGGAGGGCAAACTGCCCAGGCTGCCCACAGGGGCTGCCCTGCTCCTGGCCAGGACCAGGGGTGAACACAAACGGGTGCATGGGGAGGGGGCTGTGCCCAGCTTGTCCCCACCTCACTCCAGATTGGGGTCTCTGTGCTGGGGGGCAGCACAGGGGGTAGGCAGTGCCTGGTACCCCGTACCGTTTGCATGGTTCTTGCTTGCTGGACACTGCCCTTCCCCTGGAAAATGGGGGCACAGCCAATTTCAAAGGGTGAGGTGAGGGTGGGTTTGTTAATCTGTAGTGCCAGGTCGGGGCGGGGGGGGGGGGGCACAAGGGGACATCGTGAGTGGTGACCTGCCACCCCCTGCCATAGCCTCATTTCATCCCCGCTCACTTTGCAAGCATGCTGTGGGTGCAGGCAGTGCCTTATCCCCACAGCACAACCCACCCCAGCTCGGCCCAGAGATGCTTTCAGGGTCTTAGCAGTGCCCAGCACGGTGCCCATCCACCTGCCCTGGCACAGGGGGCTGGCCCTCACCCCATCCCCAGGCACCAGTGCATCCCCAGAGCTGCAGCAGTGGGTGCCAGCGGGCTGTGCCAGAACCAGTTCCGCTGGGTGCAAGGGCAGCCGGGGCCATGGCCGGGCAGGGAGGCAGCCTGGGGCGCCCTGCAGACCCACGACAACTGGAGGCGGTTTTTATTGTTTAACATTCCTGGTATTTTCTGTCAGGGCTGAACCAATTGTCCTTAATCCGCCAGGCTCTGCTGGCCAAACAAGTGTGGCTGAGCCACCAGCATCCTGTCCGCACGAACAGGCCCCTTTTGTGAGGGGGATTTAGCGTGTAGCCCAGTAAATCCCGCTGGTTTCCTGAGGCAGCGTTCCCACACCCCCACACCCCCTCTGCCTGCCCCCCAGCCCCCAGGCCCTGGCATTGCTCCCCAGCCCAGCCGTGCCCGGGGGCACCCTGCCTGCCCCAGCCCCAGGGCCTGGTACCTGCTGCCTGACCAGAACCGGCCCACCCGGGGGCCGCCTGTCTCCCCCAGCCGGGGTTCCCCCTGCATGTTGCTGGGGTGTATCTGTGGGTCTCCGTGGGATGTGGGCTGTCAGCAAGGCTGAGGAGCTTCCCAGGCCGCCCCCTCCCCCCCTGCACTGCTGGTCCTGTGAGGATGCTGTGGTCCCTGGGAAGATGCTGTGGTCCTGGGGGAGATGCTGAGTCCTGGGGGAATGCTGAGCCCCAGGGGAGATGACATTGGCCCCGGGGTGGGGGGGGATGCTATAGTCCTTGGGGGCATACTGAGTCCTGATGAATATGCCTCTGGTCCTTGGGGGGGATGCTGAGTCCTTGGAGAGACACAGCACCCCAGGGGCCAGGACACTGGCTGATTCCTCATTCCAGCTCGGGGATGTGGCTCCCAGCCCCACGCTGGGGGATGAGATGCCTTTGCTTAACGACTCTGTTGTAGGGCCCGGAGCTGCTGTTGTCTTTTCTCCCCAAAACAAAGGGGACAGAATTTTATCTCCGGGGAGAATCTGGCTTTTGTGAGCTGTAGAAAGCCTCTGCCCCCGGGCAGGGAGGGATGAGGCTGGGGGGGTGAAAGGCACCAGGCTCCTGCCTCCCCCACCTGGCACTGCCCCTCTGCCTGCTCCTGCCTGCCATATCCCACTACACCCTGCTTGCCGCCTCCTTGTCCCATGCCTGTGCCACATGTGTGCCACCGGTGCCCAGGCAGTGAAGAGGAGGGAAAGGTACCCATGGGCAAGCGGGCAGGAAAAGGGGGCCCACGGGCACCCACACGTGGGGGCACCTCGTGCTGCTTCCCTGAGGCAGGGGCCTCCTGCCCTCTCCAGCCGAGGAATCCCAACACCAGCATTTGCCACATCCCTGGGTGCTGCAAACAGAGATATGCACGCCCACAGATGCAGGCATGCATCACCACCACCCCCACCCCCCCCAACTCCTGCACACACTCCCATCCATGCACAAGGCCCTGCACACACACCCTCCCGTGCACACACACCCACGCACCCCCCTCAGGCACTTCCCCCCAGGCATCGAAACACACTCCCCCACCCTACCCATGCATCCACCCTCCCAGCCAAGCACACCCCACGCACAACCCTCATGCACACACATACACCCTCCCCTTCTATGCACACGTCCCCATGCACATGTACACTGCCCCCCACCCCCTACACACCCGTTCACACACACAGAGCCATGCACACCCATGTACACACCTTCATTCACCTCACACCAATGCACACAGCCAATGCACACACACGCAGTGCACAAACCTCCATGCACACACCTCCATGTGTATACATGCACACACATGCAATACACACACCTTCATGCATGCACGCACACACAGTGCACACACACTCAATGCACACTCACGCACACACACAATGCACACACCTTCATGCACGCACACACAATGCACACACACAATGCACGCACCTTCATGCATGCACACACAATGCACACACACACTCAATGCACACACTTTCATGCACACACTTTCATGCACACACACAATGCACGCACCTTCATGCACGCACACACAATGCACACACACACTCAATGCACACACACTCTAAATGCACACACTTTCATGCACACACACTGCACACCTCCATGTGCACGCACATAATGCACACACCTCCATGCAGACACACACACACCCCTCCATGTGCACGCACATAATGCACACACCTCCACGCAGACACACACACACAGTGCACACCTCTCCACGCACACACACGCACCCCTCGGCTCTCCCCGCACCGGGCAGAGCTGAGCCGCCAGCCTCAGCGCCGGCAGCGGGTCCCGTGCTCCAGCCGGCCAGGCCAAGCTGGGGGTCCCAGCGAGGGCGGGTGGGGGGGCTGGCGGGTGCGGGGCTGCCCCGCGGCGGCCCCTCTCCCCCCCGCAGCCGCTGCGCAGGCCGGGCCGTGGCTGCGGCGGGCGATGCCGGGCTGCGAGCCCCCTCTCCTGGCCAGCGGGAGCAGCGCTGCACGGGGCGTGCAGAAATGGGGCCGCGTGGCTGGGTGGCCCCCGCCGCACACCCACGGCTTTTCGGGTGGTGACAGTGGCTTTCGCGGCAGGCCAGCCCCGGGACTGTGTTGGAGAAGTGACAAATTCAGCTGTAAAAAACGGTCTGTGGTGTAGGAAGGTATCCTGGCTCCGCTCTCCATGCCATCACCCTCCCAGATGGATGGGGCTGGGAGTGGGGCAGGGCAGGAGGCTCAGGCTGCAGAGCTGCTCCGTGTCCTGATGTGGATCCCGCTTGTACCCGCTCTGGGTGATGGGGACCAGGGTGAGAACGGCTCCCACCCCATGGGCACGGGAGCCTGGTGGACCTGGCTCTACCTTGGGCAGATGTAGCAAAGCCCAGCGAGAGCTCAGCCTTGCTGCCCAGCGTGGGGGCCCTGTACAGCCCCCCCGCTGGGGGTGGGGGGCAGCATGTCTGCCTGAGGGCTGGGGGAGCAGGGAGGTCCTCGACAGCAGCTGCAGCACCCAGCCAGGCACCCTGGACCTTGGTCCCTCAGGGACTATCCCCATGCTGCATGTGGCTGGCATGCGTACAGGTCTCCAGGTGACCCCGGCCCAGCGACAGGGCTTCCATGGAGGGCAGTGGAGCTCAGCAGTGATGGCTCCTGTCCCCAGCAGCCTGTGGCAGAGGTCCTGCCCCCTGCCCACTGTCCTGGTGTGTCCCGGGGCTTGCTCCTGCCTTGCCCGTCCTGGGGGCTGCCCACCCCCAAGGTTTCGAAGGGGCCACGGGAGCGGCAGGGCAGGGGGGCTGCGAGGCCCTGGGCAGCCGGGGTCACCCCGGCACAGCCGCGGGCAGCCCTGCCTGCAAAGCGCCGAGTGCGGGCACGGCGCTGCCGGCACCGAGCCGGGCTGAGCCCCGCCGGCTGCCCTGGTTCTCCGCCGCTCCCGCCCCAGCGGTTTCCAGCCCCGCAAACCGCTTCCTGGGGGAAAGGGGCCCCCGGCCAGCCCTCCGGGCAGGATGCTCTCCTCTCCTCCTCTGCTTCCTTCCTCTCCCCCGGCCGGGCCAGCCCTCCCCCTGCCCGCCGCACCTCCTTAACCCTTTCGCCCACGCTCCCGGCCGTGCGCCAGCCCCGCGGCCACGGCTCCCAGCCGTCCTCCCGGCCCTTTGTGCGGGGCCCCGGCGCTGCTCCCCGGGGAAGGGGGCTCCCCACTCCCCCCACACCCCGCGACCCCGCAGCGCCCAGGTCCCTGCCGGGGGCCGCTCGCACCGCACTCAGCCCGCCCACGGCTCCCGTGGGAGCCGCAGCTCCCTCCGCAGGGGGTCTGGGGCTCCCCGCCGGCCGGCCGTGACCACCCGGCTCCCCCCCGCCCGGGGAGAGCGAGCGGGAGCCCCCGGTGCGGAGCCGCGCTCCCTGCTGCACCGCGGCGGCGGGGAGCGGCCATGGCAGTGCTGCGCCTCGGCTGGCCCGGCGAGGGGGCACGGCGCCGGGCTGTGCATGAGGACCGGGGCCTCCAGAGGGAGCCCGCAGCGCCGTGCGGCTCCGCGGCCGCGGGCCTGGCCGGCTCCGGGCCTGACCGGCTGTGGAGGCCGCGGCGTGCGCTGGGGAGCCGGGCCGGGAGCGGGGGGCTCGCAGGCTGAGCTGGCAGCGCGGAGCCCACCCCGCTGCGCCCGCTGCCCGCCGCCCGCCGCCCGCTGCCCGCCCGCAGACAAAGCCCCGGGCAGCGGCGGGGTCGGGCTGTGCTGCCCTGTGCCGCATGCCTGGGCAGGGCCGCGGTGGCCCGGCTGCCATGTGCCCACTCCCTGCCCCCAAGAGCGGGCGCTGGGGCAGGGACCTTCCTGCGGGCACTGGCAATGGCACGGGGAGAGGTGACACAGCAGGTGGGGAGTGCGTCTGAGGGCATCCTGCCCCGTACCTCCCTGCACCGGTAACCACAGGGCTGCGGGGAGCGGCACCGGGATGGCCGCAGGGTCCCGCCGGAGGGTACAGTTCCAGCCCACCAGCGTCCTGTGGGATTGTGCGGTGCCACATTCCTAGGAGCGGAGGGCTCAAGCCAGAGGTGGCAGCAGGTCGGCCACTGGGCCCAGGCTGGGACATGCCCTGCCGGTGGCCCTGTCTCTCCCCGCTCTGCCAGCCCAGGAGAGGGCAAACGAGCAGCGTGAGGGCAGCTGGTGATGACCAGCGTCCAGTGTGCAGCTCCTCTGCTTGGGGACAGTCCTAAACCTCTCCCCGGGCCAGCCCTCGCCTGCTGGGTCTCGCTTGCTGGGTCTTGGACACCAGGCTATGGAGAGACACGGCACAGGGCCCTGCCCGCCCCCAGGGGGTTATAAATAAACCATTAGCTTTATTTTGGGAACGTGGCGGAAACGTGCATGGCAGGTTGCTCCAAAGAGAAAGGAGGCAGGTTGGCTGCCAGGCCTTGGCCTGGGTGTGCCGGGGTGCGGCTGCTGCTGCTGGAGTCGATCCCAGGGAGACGGGCTGTGCTGGAGGTGTTTCCCCATTTAGGTGTAAAAGAGGGACCCCAGCCACGGCCCCAGCTATGGCAGGTGCTGCCCCATCTCTGGAGGACCGCATGGACGCCAGGCCTCAGCGCCTGGCTTGCACGGCACTGGCACAGCACAGTCCCAGCTCCCATGTGTTGCCACAGCATATGGGCACCGGGCACGATGGCCTGCGTTGGGTTGGGTGCCATCAGCCGAGCCGCGGGCTAGGACCTCAGAGGGACAAACATGTCACAAGCAGAACCTCTGACTGTGGCGCTTCCTGCCAAGTTACCCCACCCTCCGTGGGTGTGCTGGAGCGGCCTGAGACTGAACATGGCAGTCTCTCCACGGTGGCAGCACACCTGTGGGGGGAACAAGGGGTTGGCGACCTCGGTGTGGCTCCTCTGGGGCAGATGCTGGGAAAGGAATGGTTGCCTCATGGCTAGCTGCAGACAGGGCAGGAGGGATTGCCCGTGCAGGGCCAAAGGGGCAGTGGAGGAGACCGGGAACCCTCGGAGGAGCTGCCAGCACACGTAGGCAGGGAGGAGGCAGGGTGCAGGGCTGCCTGCAGGCCTGGTGCCACTGCTCTGCCGAGATGCCAGCCCATAGCCGCCCCAGGACGGTGTTTTCAGCGGGAGAAGGCTGCACCCTGGCCGGGCAGCAAGGGCCAGGCAGCGGGCGCTGCCGCCTGCCTGAGTGTGCAGAGAGGCTGCTCGGGGGCCCCTGCCCGGCGTGGGGGGCGGGGGTGGGGGGGGGCAGTCCGGCGCCAGCACGGCCAGGGGCTCCCGCACGGCTGGGCCGGGGAGGCGGGTGTGTGTGTGTGTGTGTGTGTGTGTGTGTGTGAGTGGGGGTGCAAACAAAGGGCAGCGGCAGGCGGGGGGCGCGGGTCCGCCCGGGCAGCTCCGCGCCAAGTCCCGCCGCGGCACCCAGCTCCCCGCCCGGCACCCCGGGGGGTGGCCGGGCCCTGCCCCCCGCGCGGCCTGGGCAGCACCGCCCCGGTGCCACATCCCCGCGCTGCCCCGGCCGCTGCCCCCCGCACGGCCGCCCCCGCCCCGTGCCTGCCCAGCCGTGCC